>NC_079329.1:35643830-37017987 GCF_029931775.1 Euleptes europaea | reverse complement strand
TCCACTGAATGTCTTTTCTTCCTTCCACTGATATCCACTCTAAGTAGGTCTTCCATCTACTCGTGATTTCCCTGCTCTTGTCTTCCCATGAAGTCTTCTGGCGCATCATCTCGACGATATCCGACTGTATAAATTCAAACAGATAGTTGTGCCAGATTTCTATAGTCCATTTACTTTTATCCTTCCAACCCAGAGCTATTACTGCTTTGCTTGCTAATAGCATAGCCTTGAGTATGGCCTGATCCCTCTTATTTACCCCCGAGTTCCCTGTTGTGCTCATTAACATTAGCTTGAAATCTATGGTTAAGGATACTTTACATATTCTCTTTATGATTTCTAATATTTGTGTCCAAAAGTCCCTAACCTCTACTCATTCCCACCACATATTGGAGAACCAACCTTTAGATTGTCTACAATGCCAACACATGGGGCTTAGTCCTGGAAACATATTCGCTAATTGCGCTGGTGTTTTGTACCATTTTGTAAAAAATTTATGTTCCAATTCATTGAATTTGATCACTTTTATTTCCTCTAGCCCTTTCATAATATTGCATAAAAACTTCTTTTGTCCTTTGTTTGGGGTGTAAATATTTGCCATTGTATACCGTTTACCTTCCAATTTAAATTTAACTAATAAATATCTGCCGTCTCTATCTACCATTTTTCCATTTCTTCCACTTTATATTTCTTGTGAATCAAGACTGCTACTCCTTTTAACCTAGAATCACTTCTAGCTTATGCTAATGACACCCAGGCAGTATCTTTTAAAAGCGGCTTCTTATCATTTTTTTTCTTATGTGTTTCCTGGAGACATAACACATCAATCTTTTGGTCTCTTGCGAGTTTAGATATCCTGTATCTCTTAAGATCCAAAGTTAACCCATTGACATTCAGTGTAAGTAATCTTATTAATCTATCCATATTCCTTATTACTTTGAGACTTAAGGCTCCGTGGCTGATAATATTTTAAATAGTTTGCTAACCCACCCCTTCCCTTTCCCATCCCACCCTGTGGTAGAGAAGCTGACTGGGGATAGAAAAGCATCCCCTCTCTCCACTTCTTGGGGTGCACGCATCTCCTCCCTCTCCTGAATTGTCTTACATATTACACATTAGCTCAATTAACTTTGTATACTTCCCTTTTAGGTGGTTTCACTTTGTGTGTCTTCCTAGGGCGTTTTTCAGCTCTTGCTGATCCTCCTTCCTCAGGGTCCTCTTCAGCTTCTGCTTCTTCCATTTCTTGCTCACTCATATCTTCTGTATCTATTCCCATCCGTTTTAATAGTTCTATCGCTTCTGAGGTATTTCGTGCCATAAGCCTCTTTCCCTCTTGGAAAATAATTATTGAGGATGGATAGCCCCATGTAAATTTTATTTGCATGCAATTTTTGGGCATAGGGCCGCTGTGAGAGATCCCCCTCTCTGAGTTTGCTTCTCCAAATCAGTTGCTCAGACGTTGATACAGAAACAATAGATTTATTGAAGCCTTCAGGAGATGAGACAGGCACAGGTAGAAAGTTGCAAGTGAGGGGCTATACGGGTTTACAGAATATATTGACTCCAGGGCACTGGGGCACTGGGGTTCACACTTATTGTTATGGGAAGTTACAAGCTTGGCATAATACAAAACATCAGACGGATCCCAGGAAGTCTGGTGCGGCTATCACACTTCCAAGGCCGCACCGGCCTGAGGGAGTACTGGCAGGAAGAACAGCGGGGGGGAAGATACATGGGCCATCAGGCCTGGCGCCTGAGACCAGAAGGTGTGAACTGCTTTTACGAGTTCACTGATAACACCGCAGGTGATGGAAGGCAGAGACACAAAGACAGAGACCCTCACATTCTGCCCCCCTTAAGGCCCCCCTCCGAGAGGACGAGGCTTATCGGGATAAGCGAGGTGGAATTCTCGGACCAAGCGAGGAGCTGCCATGTGGGGTGCGGCCACCCATTCGTCATGAGCGGAGCCAAGGTTTTTCCAGCGAACAAAGTAAAACAGTTTCCCTTTCTTCCATTTGGAATCTAAAACCTTGGATATTTCCAAATGGGTATCCCCCCCTACTACGGTAGGAATCTCATGAGCGGGAGGGGGGTGGAACTGGGGAGCTGCTACATAAGGTTTGAGGAGGCTTATATGGAAGACTGGATGAACTCCCTTGAGAGTCTTAGGGAGACTCAGTTCCACGGTAACCTCGTTGATTACTCTGGTAATGGGGAAAGGTCCTACATAACGGTCGCTCAGTTTTTTGCAGGGGCGAAGAGAGCGGAGGTTTTTGGTGGACAGATAGACTTGCTCCCCCACCTTGAGTTCCCATCCCGGAGACCGGTGTTTGTCTGCTTGTTCCTTGTACTTGCTTTTTGCCCTTTCCAGATTTTTGAGCAACCATGGCCAGGTGGATTTAACCACCTGAATCCACTCCTGAAGATCAGGGGTAGACTGGAGCTCTGGCGAGACGGGGGCAGAACCGAAAGGGCCAAAATCCGTCCCGTATATAACTTGGAAGGGACTAAAGCCGGTAGAGGAATGAGGCGCATTGTTGTACGCATATTCGGCAAATGGCAGCAGGTCGACCCAGTCGTCCTGGTGGAAATTTACATAGCAACGCAAATAACATTCTACTACCGCATTTACTCGTTCCGTTTGACCATCCGTTTGGGGGTGATAGGCGGAAGAAAGGCCCTGTTCCTCCACTCCCATTAACTTTAGGAAAGCCCGCCAGAATTTGGCAACAAACTGGACCCCCCGGTCGGAGAGGACCTTCCTCGGGATCGAGTGTAGCCTGAGGACGTGCGTGATGAACAGTTTAGCTAAGCCCTGGGCTGAAGGAAGACCTGCACATGGAACGAAATGAACCTGTTTGGAAAAGAGGTCTGTGATAACCCAGAGAACCGTTTTCCCTCGACTTGGAGGTAGGTCGGTGATAAAATCCATGGCGATGACTTCCCAGGGACGGGAGGGGTTCTCAAGCGGTTTGAGAAGCCCCGGGGGTTTTCCCATCCGTTTCTTGGCTGTGGCGCAGGTGGGGCAGCTGCGCACATACAACTCTACATCAGATCTCATACCGGGCCACCAGAATTGCCTTCGAACCAGGTGAAGCGTTTTTATGAAACCAAAATGACCCGCTAGCCTGGCCCCATGTACAAGTCCCAATACTTCTTTGCGAAGGGAAGATGGGACATATAGTTTCCCCCCTTGCACCCACCAAGTGTTGGTTCGTTCCAAGCCAGTGGGGAGGAGATGGTGCTCCTCCTCCTGTAAGGAGGCGTCCCGGAGTCGCTGTTGGAATGCTTCCGGGATACCTTTGAGCGTAGGGGGGGTCTCCGGTTGGCGGGCTTGGGATCGGGTGGTGACGGCCAAGCCAGGGACTTCCCCTCGCTGTTCGGGAGTGAACAGGGAGTCGACGGGGCGATCGAAATCGTTGCGATACTGGGGAAGTCGTGACAAAGCATCAGCTAGGGCATTTTCTTTGCCAGGGACATGTTTGAGGGTGAACCGGAATTTTGCAAAAAATTGGGCCCACCGAATTTGTTTGGCATTGAGTTTTCTAGCTCCCTTGAGAGCCTCAAGATTCTTGTGATCTGTGCACACTTCGAACGGCAGCTCGGCCCCCTCTAAGAAGTGTCTCCATATGGTAAGGGCATGTTTGACCGCTGCTGCCTCCTTCTCCCAAATGGCCCAGTTGATCTCGGACTGGGAAAACTTCTTGGAGAAGTAGGCGCATGGCCTCAACCGTCCCCCCTCATCCCTCTGCAATAGGGCCCCGCCCATGGCTACATCCGAGGCATCCACCTGCACCACGAAGGGCTTGGTGCAATCCGGGTGAGCCAAAACGGGTTCGGATGAAAAAAGTAGCTTTAAACGTTCAAAAGCTTGCTGGCACTGGGGAGACCATTGCAGACGGGCTGAGGGGAGTGCGGCGCTAGCCCCCCTGTCCTTGGTACGCAACAGGGCAGTGAGGGGAAGCGCAACTTGGGCAAAGTTGGGAATGAAATTCCGGTAAAAGTTGGCAAACCCCAAAAACTGTTGAAGTTGGCGGCGGGTAGTGGGGGTTTCCCAGTCCCGCACCGCCTGGACCTTGGCGGGGTCCATTTCCAACCCTTGGTGGGAAATCACATACCCCAGAAATGTAATAGAAGGTTGGTGGAATTCACACTTGGACACCTTAGCATACAGTTTGTGCTCCCGCAGCCGCTGGAGCACTTCTCGCACTAGGCGCACATGTTCTTCCATGGTCTCAGAGTAAATAAGAATGTCATCGAGAAATACCACCACCCCCCGAAACAGTAAATCATGCAAAACTTCATTAATTAATTGCATAAAGACACTCGGAGCCCCCGAAAGTCCGAACGGCATGACCAGGTACTCAAACATCCCAAAACAACTGGAAAAGGCCGTTTTGGGTTCGTCTCCTTCTTTGATGCGAATGCGGTGGTAGGCTTCTACCAAGTCCAGTTTGGTGAAGATTCGGCCCTCCTTTAATTGTGCTAGAAGGTCAGGAATAAGAGGGAGGGGGTAAGCATTAGACTGGGTGACTGCGTTCAGTCTGCGAAAGTCAATACACAGTCTTAAATCTCCCGTCTTTTTCTTTACAAAGAAAGCTGGGGCTGAATAAGGAGCCTTGGAGGGGCGTATGAAACCCCTCGCCAGATTGACATCCAGATAGTCTCGCAATACAGTCTTTTCACTAGGGCTCATGGGGTAAACCTTTCCCTTAGACAGTTTGCCTTCCCCTACAATCTCGATGGCACAGTCCGTTTCTCTGTGGGGAGGCAGTTCGTCGCATTCTCTAACATCGAAAACATCAGTAAACTGCAAGTACTCAGAGGGTAATTGAGGAGAGACTGGGGCGGGGGACCCTACCAGTGCGGCGGCTGGAGTTCTGAGTACCCGTTCCTTGTCATGCAACCCACAGGGGTTTTCGGGGAAGGAAAGCACCCGTTTAACCCAATCAATGGAGGGATTGTGTCCCCTTAACCAGTTCATCCCTAACACCACAGGGGTTACAATAGGGGCGATGGTGAAATACAACCGTTCCCAATGTTCCCCCACGGACATAATCACGGCTGCAGTTCTGTGGGTCACAGGGCCCCGTTTAAAGTCACTCCCGTCCATTTGGGAAAAACGGAGGGGTCCCGGAAGCCGCTTGCGCCGGACACCCAACTTCTTGGCAGTTTCCTCATTTATCATGGTGCGGGCACACCCCGAGTCGACCAACGCGGGGACCTCTAACGGGGGACCCCCTTTGGGTAGGGACAGATGAACACGCACAAATACATTGTCCTCTTGGGCGCTTACCATCGGTGGAGCTCCTTGCACAACGATAGGGACGGTCTGCTGCGGAGCCCCCTCTACAGCAGACCGACGGCGTTTTTTGCCGGCTGTTCCCACTCTTCCTCCTCGCTGGAAGAGGGGGACGGGGTGGTGGCTTCCGGGGAGCCGTCCGAATCAAAGACGGTATTTGTAATCCGGGACCCCGATGGGACCGTAGAGTCGGATGCCCCATCCTGGGGGCGCGCGTGGAGAGCGGAGGGTGCGCCGGAGCGCCGGCTCAGTGGTCCACTTCTGCGGCGAGGCTGGCTGTCGGCGGCCGGTTTCGTCGGCTCGGCCTGGGTTTGGCGGGGGGGGGTCGGACGGCCTGAGCGAGAGGGGCATTGCGATGCAAAGTGACCCTTTCCCCCGCAGATCAGGCAGACGCCGGCCTCGAACCGCTTGCGGCGTTCCGCGGCCGAGAGACCCCCGCCACCCCCTTGCCGGAGTTCCCGGCCACGGTCACCTCGGGGCCTGGGGTCTCGCCCAAGCCGTTGCTTGGACAAGTTCAGGAGTTGTTTGCGATTCTCGATGTCAGCAGCATGGCGAACCCAACCTTCCACATCCGGGGGGTTCCCTTGCATGAAGGCCCAATGTTGGAGGTCTGGGTTGAGACCCTCCCTGAAACATTGTACCAAGGTAGCTTCACTCCAGTCCAGAATTCGGCTAGCCAGTGACTGGAACTCACTTGCATACTGCGCCACCGACTTAGTCCCTTGGCGCAGTTGCATCAGGGAGGCTTTAGCCCGCTCACCCAGAGTCGGGTCCTCAAAACGGTTTCGGAGTGCTACCATGAACTCGTCCAGGGTTCGCAGCACCGGCGAGCGGAGTTCATACTGCAACACCATCCAGGCAGCCGCCTCCCCTTGCAGTAAGGAAGCCACGTACTGCACCCGGGACTCCTCAGAAGCGAAGGTTCGGCCTTGTTCCCGCATAAAAATGTCTACTTGGACCATAAAAAAGGTCAACTGGTCTCCCGACCCGTCATACGTGACTTTCAGGTCCCGACGGGCCGGGGGGGCAGGGGTTGCGGGCGGAACTACCGGCGCCCCGTCTGGGGGAGCACCGGCTGGAGGTTGCAACTTCAGCGCATCTAGGGTCGTGGCCATCTCACCCATTACGCGTTGCATGATCTCCATCTGCTCCTGCATAGCCCGGCGGTCTTCCTGCCACTGCTTTCGTTCTTCCTCCATGAGGGCCTCTTTGCGGGCCGGGTCCCCTTCGAGTCCCGTGCTGGGGAAGGCCAACCGGCGATCCTTCGCCGCAGTCCGCGAGAGCGACCAGCCCTTGGGAGAGTCCAGCCAATAAGTAAGCCCCCGGGGACGTCCGTCCCGATCTTGGTCGGGGGCGCGAACCTTCGGTTCCTTTGGCTTGGCTCCCTCCTCCTTCGGGTCCGGCTTCTCCGGCTCGTCCGGTTCCTTGGGGGCATCGGGGTTAGGGGTGGTGTCCTCGTCGGCTGACATTCTGTCCAAAGCGGTACAGCTGCAGTCCGAGAGGCAAGGACTTGCAACTTAATGTGAGAGATCCCCCTCTCTGAGTTTGCTTCTCCAAATCAGTTGCTCAGACGTTGATACAGAAACAATAGATTTATTGAAGCCTTCAGGAGATGAGACAGGCACAGGTAGAAAGTTGCAAGTGAGGGGCTATACGGGTTTACAGAATATATTGACTCCAGGGCACTGGGGCACTGGGGTTCACACTTATTGTTATGGGAAGTTACAAGCTTGGCATAATACAAAACATCAGACGGATCCCAGGAAGTCTGGTGCGGCTATCACACTTCCAAGGCCGCACCGGCCTGAGGGAGTACTGGCAGGAAGAACAGCGGGGGGGAAGATACATGGGCCATCAGGCCTGGCGCCTGAGACCAGAAGGTGTGAACTGCTTTTACGAGTTCACTGATAACACCGCAGGTGATGGAAGGCAGAGACACAAAGACAGAGACCCTCACAGCCGCATTAAATTCTTTTTCTTAAGAGTTTCTTGACAAAAGTCTTGTCTCACCCACACTCTTCTTCCTCTGAAGCTCAGGTCCTTCTTTTTTTCCCAGTTCTTTATATACTTGTTGTTGAAGCTTTTCTCTTGTAAATTTAATTATAACATCTCGGGGTGCTCCTCCATTCCCTCTTTTTTGCAAGCAGTGAGCTCGTTCTATTTCATCTGGTTGCAGTTTGACCCCATTCTCAGCCAGCCATTCATCTAAATGTTTGGCAGAAACTTCTTCCGAAATCCCTGCCAAAATTACGGTTATGGTCGGAGAGTTCTGTAATCTGCTAGTTTAATTGGACTATTTTCTGCTCGTTTTCTGTTGCGAGTACTTTTGCAGAGGTAGCTAATTGCTTAATTCCTATTAATTCTCTGCCCACTTCCGCTATGTCTTGTTTAATAGTCTTCATTTCTTCGCTCATTTTATTTTGAAATGCTGTCACTGTATTGTGAAGAGCAGCTATTTGTTCTGACAATTCCTTAATATTCCTAGCCATCTTAGAAGCTAATTAGGGGAGTGTGAGTAGGCTTTTTGCGGCCTCAAGGCTTCCCCCAGGAAGGCTATAAACAAAGCGGTCTTACCGGTGTTGAGATTTCAAAACTCTTATCACCTCTGTTTCTCTTAGTTTTCCTCACCACTTATCTCGTTGAATATACTAGTACTCCCTCATTACATTCTTTTAGAGCTATAAATTCTTTAGTTCAGAGGAGAGCTCGGAGTGCCGCGTCCGTCTTGTTTTAGCGCATGCGTACACTTCCAAGAGTTTGGATTAATTAAAAAAATTAAGTATAGTTTTTTTAGCACATGCTCCACACAGCCCTGCTCGTTTGCAATCACATGACTACTGATTAGGTGGTGGATTCTTGCATGTTATTACAAAGTGAGCTTTGACTCACAAAAGCTGGTATCCTGGAAAATGTAGTCGGTCTTTAAAGTACTTCTCGAATTTTGTTCTGCATGTTTCCTGTTACTCTGTACTTGGTGGCTTCTCTCTGATCTGATGACCATAGGATCTGTTTTTTGACAAGGTCCTAATTTCTGAAGGAGCACCTTTCTGATTTTTAAGATAGTGTCTCTTTTGTGTTTCCCCCCACCCCCCACCCCCAGGTTCTCAACTTGTTCTTGGCTTTGCTGCTGAGTTCCTTCAGTGCTGATAGTCTTGCAGGCTCTGATGATGACGGCGAGATGAATAATTTGCAGATCGCAATTGGCAGGATCACACGGGGGATTGACTTTGTCAAGAAGCAGGTGCTGCAGCTGCTTCACCAGCTGTGGAAGGGGAAGAAGGAACCACCAAGCAAGGAGCAGGATGACAGCAAGAAGGAGAACATTGTCCTCAACCACATGGACACAGGCCAGGACTCCAAGTCTGATTACATGGATGGCATAGCCAAAAAAGAGTCAGTCATAGATGAGTTGCGCGATGTGGGCCAGGACTCCAAATCTGATTACGTCGATGGCATAGCCAAAAAACAGCTGGTAATTAATGGGATGGACATCAGCCAGGGCTCCAAACCAAACTACTTGGATCGCATCGCGAAAAGAGCACCATTCATTGATGACTTGGATCACATGAACTTCATTAACAATCCCAACCTGACCATACATGTCCCAATAGCCTCTGAAGAGTCTGACCTGTATGATGAAACGGACACGGGGGAAGAGACTGCTGAAGACACCAAGGTGAGTCCTGGATCCTTGTGAGGAGAGAGGAAGGATGGGGGGGGGGGCTGTTCCAGTGGTTTCCCAGCTGTGCTCCTTGGATGCTAATTACAGGTACCTTGAGAAACTTGGTGAACAATTGGTTCTTGTAGGTTATCCGGGCTGTGTAACCGTGGTCTTGGAATTTTCTTTCCTGACGTTTCGCCAGCAACTGTGGCAGGCATCTTCAGAGTAGTAACACTGAAGGACAGTGTCTCTCAGTGTCAAGGGTGTAGAAAGAGTAATATATAGTCAGAAAGAGGTTGGGTTTGAGCTGAGTATTGTCCTGCAAAAGTATTGTCCTGTAAGTATCAAGATAATGTGCTAATGAGGGTATGGTATGTTAATATGGAACCATTGTATCCTGAAGTGATCTGTTAATGTGTGTAATCCAAAACTAATCTGTATCTAATCTGTAATCTGTACGCAGCATACAAACAAGGATAAAAGAACATGAAAGATACTGCAGACTTGGCCAACCTGAGAAATCAGCAGTGGCTGAACATGGACTGACACAAACAGGACACAGGGTCTTATTCCAAGACACTGAAAGACTGGACAATTCTACCAACTATTTTGTCAGATTGCACAGAGAAGCCATTGAAATTCACAAACATCAGCACAACTTTAACAGAAAAGAGGAGAGTTTAAGAATGAATAAGGCTTGGCTTCCTGCCCTGAAACACCTCCAGACAAAGACACATTCAACAATAGCCATACAGATTAGTTTTGGATTACACACATTAACAGATCACTTCAGGATACAATGGTTCCATATTAACATACCATACCCTCATTAGCACATTATCTTGATACTTACAGGACAATACTTTTGCAGGACAATACTCAGCTCAAACCCAACCTCTTTCTGACTATATATTACTCTTTCTACACCCTTGACACTGAGAGACACTGTCCTTCAGTGTTACTACTCTGAAGATGCCTGCCACAGTTGCTGGCGAAACGTCAGGAAAGAAAATTCCAAGACCACGGTTACACAGCCCGGATAACCTACAAGAACCAATGAACTCTGACCGTGAAAGCCTTCGACAATATTTTGGTGAACAATCTTCCTTGAAAGACACCTTGCCCGTTCTTACCACACTTCCCTTGCGATCAGGAATTGGCTTGTTCAAGCAGTTGCCAAAGTTCCCCCGGGCTGACTCCTGACACACTTCCTCTATTGCCACCCACCCTAGAAATGACCACTTCCCAGCTCTTCTCCCTGTGAGCAGCAGCAAGGATTGGGTCCCCTCTAAAGACCAACCCCTCTCTCTCCAAACCATGATCCTTCTCACAGGAATCAACGTCCTTAACACACAATGCTTCCCTCCCTTATTATGCTTAGACAGGAACAATGGATACAGGACAGGAACAATGGATACATCTTCCTTCCCAAAGGGCAGTTGTCCAAATTCCTTACTTCTTCCTGTGGTCGTTCCCAATCCTCCAGGTGGAGGCTGGAGATCTCCTGGGATTTCAATTGATCTTCAGGCAATAGAGATCAGTTCAGCTGGAGGAAATGGCCGCTTTGGAAGGTGGACTCTATGCCATTATACCCCACTGAAGTCCCTTCCCTCCCCAAACTCCACTGTCCTTAGCCCCACCCCCCAAATCTCCAGGTATTTCCCAACCTGGAGCTGGCCACCCTATTCCTGCAGCCATCTGAACTTCCTGCACTCTGATCCCAAGCTCTTAGAAGGTGAAAAATCACTTTAAAATCAATACATAACTGAAACGTTTTCTTAGACCATATTTCTTTTGGTTCTAATTGCTTTCAATCAGTTTTCTCTCTCAGCATTCTGGGTGTCTAAGCCACTTGGTCTTCTAATGAGATAAGGACGATTTTTGCACAGAGAGTTCACTGCAACTGGGAAGTCTGAATAAAAAAGAAGAAAGAGAAGGGGGGAAGAAAAATACATCGGTTCTTGGTTATCCGGGCTGGGTGACCGTGGTCTTGGTATTTTCTTTCCTGATGTTTCGCCAGCAGCTGTGGCAAGCATCACAGCTGCTGGCGAAACGTCAGGAAAGAAAACCAATGAACTCTGACCGTGAAAGCCTTCGCCGAACAATACATCGCTGCAATTTTTTTTTTGGGGGGGGGGGGTCCAACAATATTTCCCGTGCTTCGTTTTTCTGCAAGGATGACTAGGGTTGCCAACTCTGGGTTGGGAAGTACCTGGAGATTTTGGTGGTGGAGCCAGGGGAGGGCAGGGTTTGGGGAGAGGAAGGATTTCAGCAGGGTAGAATGGCATACAGTCCACCCTCCAAACCATCCATTTTCTCTAGGGGAACTGATCTTGGTTGCCTGGAGATCAATTGTAATAGCAGGAGATCTCCAGGTGCTACCTGGTGATTGGCAACCCTAAGAATGAAGAACTTTGGTTTCTCTCTCTCTCTCCACGTTTGGGGGTCAGGGCCACTTGGTATTCCAATGAGATAGAGGAACATTCTCCATAGAGAGCTCAACACAGATGGGAGTTTAATTAAGGAAGAGGAAATAAGAAAAACTGCATTATTTCCTCCCTTGTATCAAGAATAAAACCAAGTAATAATTAAAAATCCACAGGAGTAAACTTCTTCGAGGCTGCATACGTCACTGTCTTGAAACTTGCAATGGGATCCCTTCATGTTGGCTTGAGGGACACATTTGGGAAGAGGCACTCCTTGTTCTATACAGGGCCCCAACTATTTACAGGCTTAAATGTAAAAAAAAAATTGTCCTTTGCATTGAAACCAGAAAATAACAGGTAACCAAGGTCCCTTCCAACTAGGGTTGCCAACCTCCAGGTACTAGCTGGAGATCTTCTATTACAACTGATCTCTAGCCAATAGAGATCAGTTCCCCTGGAGAAAATGGCCGCTTTGGCCATTGGACTCTATGGCATTGAAGTCCCTCCCCAAACCCCGCCCTCCTCAGGCCCCGCCCCAAAAACCTCCGGCCGGTGGCGAAGCGGACCTGGCAACCCTACTTCCAACCCTGCGTTTCTATGATTTCTAATTCATCCAGGAGTGGACTGGAGCAAGCCAAGCTGAGTGGCTCCCGGGGTACTCCAAGCTAGGGCCTCAGGGGCCACTTGGCTCAGTGACGCAAACGATGAGCATTAATTCTCCCATTGCTCCCTCCTGAAACCTGGCAGCAGAGCAGGAAAAGACAGCTAATGAACTGGTCGTCTACGCATGGGAGTTTTACCTGAGGTTCATTGCTCGCAGGACTCACACTTTCCTGTTGGGAATCTATGCACCAGCAGTCTCCAAGCTCAAATCAAGTCCCCGCCCCTTAAATGCTGCTTTGTAATTGGCTTACTTTGTAGAGCTTACTGTGAGAGAATATCCCCTCCAAACCCAATTGCTGCATAAAAAAGCATTTTAAGAACAAAAAACAAAAAACGTAGCAATCTGAAAAGAAGGGGGGGGGAGAAATCCAACCCCGTTTGTAAAAAGCCTTTCTTCTGCTCAGAAAGAGCTCCAAGAAAGCAGGAAGCATTTGAATCCCTGCCTCTTTACATGCTGCTTTGTAACTGGCTGCATGCTTTCTGTGAGAGAAACCAAGCTTCCGTGTCATGCGCTTTGCCTTATGGGTGGAGATTTCACCTGGGCTGAGCTCAGGGGAGAGGGAAGAATTGGGTTAATGGAGGAAGTCCTGGGATTTGTGAGGGCTGACAGTGAGGTCATCTCTAATGGACAGAAAACTCATGCATAACTCCAAGGTACAACCGAGACAGACCTGGGGCAAATGTGAGTGAAAGTACCCATGCATAAACAACCCCAGTCGCCATTGCCGATGAAGGTGAGCCAGGTGGCCCCTGAGGCTCTAGCAGAGTTGCTGGGGCTTGGCTCTGATTGTTCCTGGTCCCAGTGGCCTTCCAGGGTAGGTTCTAGGGGGTGTGGCTGGTGGCTGCGATTGGTGCACGAGCGACCCGTGCAACACGTCGACATCACTTCCAGGTTTACCCGGAAGCAACGCAGACCCTCTAGCAATCGCCTCCCTAGAGTTTCCATAAAGTTTCAGAGGCAATAGCTAGAGCGTCCACATTGCTTCTGGGTAAACTTGGAAGTGACATTGGCATAGTGCTGCCAACCTCCAGGTAATAGCTGGAGATCTCCCGCTATTACAACTGACGTCCAGTCGATAGAGATCAGTTCACCTGGAGAAAATGGCCACTTTGGCAATTGGACTCTATGGCATTGAAGTCCCTCCCCAAACCCCGCCCTCCTAAGGCTCCATCCCAAAAACCTCCCACCGGTGGCAAAGAGGGGCCTGGCAACCCTACATTGGCGCATTGTGCAGTTCATGCCCACGCTGATCGCGGGGCCCTCTGCCGCTGGCTCTCTTCCACCCACCGACCAGCTGAGGGTCGGTGGGCAGCCTGGTGGATTGGCGGGCTTTTGCCCGCCCCCACTAGGCAGTTGGCTAGCCTATTCTAGAGCAGTGGCCCACTGGGAAATTTCCCTGTAAGTTAAATGGCCAGACTGCCCCTGAATTCAGCTCTTAGGGAGCCAGAATGTTGTGCTCCCTTTGCCTGGTGCACATGAACAACTTTTCTGAGGTTTCCAAATGCTTGTTAATGTCATGCTCCTATAGACCTTTTGCTAAGGTCTTCAATGCTAGGAAAGAGCCTAGATTTCTTGCAGTGTCTCTCTTCGTCCTTATATTACAGTTTACTCCCATGTGCAATTCCTGGGACTCATTCCTAGCACTCTGCCTCTTGCCCCAGCAGGGTCAGCCAACGTCTTTTTGAGTTGCAAGGGTTATGTATTCAGGCCTCATTGCTCAGACGCCTCCCAGGGCCCCTCACATGTCTAGAGCTGATCCCCACTGAGGTATTAACGCTGGATCTAATTGTAGGGCCCTCAGCAAGTTTCCTCAGCCTTCTGGCCTCCTCCTGCCCCCCTGCTCCTCCCCACAGTCATTTATAATCAAGCCTGGAAAGAGCTCTCTCTCACACACACACACTCACACACACACTATTTGCACCAGTTACCTCCCAGCCAACTTCTCCTTTCCTTGTGGCAGTGTCATGTTTCCTGACTTTGGACTATGGAAGCTTACGTTATCAGCTTCTGGTATGCAACCTCCCTGCTCTCTCCCGATAGTAGATTAGGGTTAAAATGAAGACCTCCGTCAGCAACCAGTTGGCTTTGGACAGATGGCTTTGAGTCAGAGACAATCCTTTCTTCCAGCCTTGGTGCTCTGCACCCAACACAGCCTGCTGTGCCATAGGGTTCCCGTCCTCCAGGTGGGGTCTTGAGAGCTCCTAGCATCACAAATTACCTCCAGCTTTCAGGGATCAGTTCCCGTGGAGAAAATGGCTGCTTTGGAGGGTGAGCTGTATTTCGATCCCCAAACCCTGCCCTCCCCAGGCTCCACTCGGTCTCCAGGAATTTCCCAACCTGGAGCTGGCAACCCTAAGTGTTAAATCTTTTATTTACTACACGCCTAGCCTGCAAAGAATAGCCCTTCATTAGGACAATGCACAGGAATATTCAGGGAAGCAAGGAAATGCTTTTTGTACAGCCACCAATACAGCTCACTGGGTAAAGAACAGAGATAGGGTTGCCAGCTCCTGGCTGGGAAATACCTGGAGATTTTGAGGGTGGAACCTGAGGAGGGTGGAGTTTGGGGAGGGAAGGGACTTCAGTGGAGTGTAATGCCATTGAGTCCACCTTCCAAAGTGGCCACTTTCTCTAGGTGAACTGATTTATGTCGCCTGGAGATCAGCTGTAATAGTGCGAGATCTCCAGCTACCACATGGAGGTTGGCAACCCTAAACAGAGAAGACCACCCCATGGGCTTTACACTGGGGAGCAACAGAGGGGAAGGGGCTTTTTCAAGAGAGGAGGAAGACAGACAGTAGGCCAAGCAAGAAGGGAAGTCACAAAAGTACATTGACAGCAAGCTGCCCTGTGGTGTCTTCAATAACTCACTAGGGATGGGAAGTTTGATTCAGATAATAATTTGTTCTTGAATCTTTTGTTTTCTTTAAACAATTACCTGCCGGGTGGAAGCAAGAATGGGAAGACTGGGAGTAGAGCTCTGTCAGGCTGTGTGAGAACAGGCACACTTGGTAAGCTGCTTGCGCTGCGCCATGCAGTTAGGACAAAATACGGTGAAGCAGCCTTCTAAACAGCCACAAAGGAGTCAGCAAACAGACAAACAGTCCATGAAAAACTGGCTGCCTGATCGTTACTGGAGAACAGAATGTGAGCGGACTAGCGAGTGTCCACGCATCCTTCGCCCTCACATCCATTCTTCCAGAATTGTGGGGGATATCACGAGGTCATTGAAAGATAGTCGTCACCCATCCCTTGTGGGCCTCTGCTCCTTGTTTGTCGTGCTCCACAGGGGCAGGCTTTGATCTGGCAGACATTTTTTATTATAATTATTATTTTGTATAAAGGGGATACAAGAAAGGAAAAAAGAAGGGAAGCGTGGGGGGGAGATAAAACACATTTCATCCTCCAAGCCTAAACATAGTTTAAATTTTAAAAGGAGAAAGGAAAATATTGCCAGATATTCTATCCGTGATCCTATACATTGCAACATCTTAAGATTCACTAAAAAAGAAAAGATATATTTAGTCCCCTAAGCCTCCACATAAACTGGACTTGAAAAAAAATCTAATGTCATAATTTCTATCAAATGTCTTAAACAAGCATACGTTTTATATATTACTACAAAATCTCTTATAAGTTACTTTCTGATTTGTTAAATTGTTTATTTACCACCTGAGTGATAGTCATAAAAGGGCTGCCATTTCAATTCAAACTTGTCTATTCATTTCATATTAACCAGTTGGGTTAGTTTGGCTATCAATGCAAAGTCTGAAAGTTTATTGTTCCATTCTAAAGTGTCAGGAATTGTATTGGATTTCCAACATTTTGCATAAACAATTCTGGCGGCTGAAATTGTGATCTGGCAGGCATTTGGCCCGCAAGAGTGGAAGTAGAGTGCCTGGTGTTTGCCGACAGAGCTCGGTGCTCTCTGTTCCTTTCAGCAGTACGAAGTTAGAGGTTACCTGCACGGGGGGGGGGGGGTGTTCATGGCCAACAGCACCACCCCTCTCCTGCACCCTGCAGGCTTACTTAGCTTGTGCTGACTGTAAAAGAGACCCTGCTCGTAGCTGATGAGGGCAGAACAACTACTTAGCCGATCCATGTATTGTAGAGGTTATATGACTGCATATTGCAAGAGTGGGAAGAACATGGGAGACATCGGCATAGTCCTTTGTTGAGACATCTGATCCAGCTAGCCCTGGCACCCTCAGTGTGAGGTGTGGAGTAGGGCTTGCAATTGGGTATTTGCATCCGGAGCCCAGGTGCAGGATAGCTGTGATGGCTCTCAGAAGATAATATGGGCTAGGTACCTGTATTAAAATGCTTATGTTCGCCATGCGGTGTTCAATATCCTAAAAAGACAAGGGAATTCCATATACAGTAGCCAAAAGCCATGCATATGCTATGGGTGGGAAATGTAAACTTGTTGTCCTGCATTGATTGCAGAGTGAGACTATTAGTCCAAGTTGCAGTGTGTGTGTGTGTGTGTGGCTTTGTGAGTGCAGGTTTGATCTTGGGATCGGCATCCCCCCCAGAGTTTGCACGCCGATTTTGGGGAATTGGACTGGAGCGTTAACTGCATTGGCATTGGTGGTTTGTATTGCCTAAAGGTAAAGGTCCCTGTGCAAGCACCGGGTCATTCCTGACCCATGGGGTGACGTCACATCCTGATGTTTCCAAGGCAGACTTTGTTTGCGGGGTGGTTTGCCAGTGCCTTCCCCAGTCATCTTTCCTTTACCCCCAGCAAGCTGGGTCCTCATTTGACCGACCTCAGAAGGATGGAAGGCTGAGTCAACCTTGAGCCGGCTACCTGAAACCGACTTCTGTTGGGATCGAACTCCGGTCATGAGCAGAGCTTTTGACTGCAGTACTGCAGCTTAACACTGTGCGCCACGGGGCTCCTTGTATTGCCTAGTTCTGTACTTTTGGTGCATATTTTTCTTGGAGCGTTTTCCAATTTTAAAGTTTAGTTCTCGTTATATTTTGCATGTTTTGCTTGTGTCGTGTATGTATATTGCTTCTTCTTTTTTGTTTCGTAAACATTTTTTTACAGATAATATGGGCAATATGCCCTTCCAGTCATAATCAGGCCAGGTTTGTGGTCCCAGTGTCTGCTTTTTGCCATAGTTCTTCTCAGCAAAGTCCTCAGATTTGTTGTAAGCTGGCTCTCCATGAGACCACAGTGATTGTGACATCTTATGCTTTGCTGTAGGCTACTGCTGGCATGGCCCTGACTTCTTCCTGCTGTAGGTAGAGCAAGAAGAAATGGTGGGCACAGTCTCTGTTGAGCTCAGTGGGAGAGTTAGGAAATAAACCCACCTCTTTTGCCAGCATAACATAAAGTCTCTCCTGATGTGAGACTGTATTCTGAGGGAGCTTAGGGTCCCTACCAAGTCCTACTCCTCCCTTGCCATGCCCCCAATACCATCCACGTTGGGCTCTTGTGCGGGGCAACATGCACCAGCAGCGGGGTTCTGCTGGCATAACTGGCGAGTTCCTGGTACCAGTGTATTTCAGCGTGGACCAGCATAGGGGACTTTTGATATTCGGGCAGCCCATTCCTGAAGGGGGGGGCAGTTAGGCAGCGGCCAGGAGTGGCGCAGCCGTGCTGCCTCCACAGAGGTTTCCCAGCCGCTGAAAATAAAAGAAATTTAAAATATAAAAGAAGGAAAATCTCCCCATTGAAAACAGCAAGGCTGCGACACCAAAAAAGGTGACGTAGCTATGCTGCTGCAGGAAGGGGTGTTCCTGGGGCGAAAGAAGTTAGGAAGCTGCCTAAAGGCACTCCGCCCCCAGGAATGCCCCGGGAACACCTCCCAGGATGCTGGCGCAGGGACTTGTGCCACTGGAACATTGCCAGGAGGCAGCACCTGCGCCCTAGCCACAGCGTGGTGTCCCAGCACTGACGTGGATGCCCCTCTGATGGCGTAAGTGCCCCTTATCACGGATTAAATGGGCATATATGCCAGTGTGGGGTCATGCTGGCTCCTAAGGAGCTTTGCCCCCCTTCAGGATTGCAGCCTTCGTAGCCTGTAATTTTTTTGCTTCTTTGGGGGTTCTTTACTGTTTAAGGAGGTCTGTTTCAGCTGTTCCTCACTTCTTTGTCTACTCTAGATTTTTTCCTAAATACTGGTATTATTTTTGTTTTATGCTTTAAAAAAAACTATTTCTTTAGCTATCTGGTTTAAGACACCTTTTTTAAAAAATTGGTTAAAATGTCCATTTATGTGAATTGTTTAATAATGATGATGATATTAATTCATTTATAGCCTGCCTTTCTCACTGTGACTCTAGGTGGTTTACAAAATATGAAAGCAATTCAGCTAGAGGGCAAGGACTTACAATAATGCAGTAGGGCTAGGATTACAGAACTAGACAACAATGCAAACAAAAAATAGTCTAATGCAACAAAAACTGTCTAAGTGTGCATTATTGTTTTGCTTTCTCTTTCTATAGCAGTCTCAAAGGAGTGTTAATTTTTTTTGGAAATCAAAGAAGTTTAAAATACCCTTCCCCTCCTTGCTTCTGTATGTGAACAAGATCTAGGGGTACAGGTAGACTGTAAACTGAATATGAACAGTCAGTGTGATGCAGCAGCAAAATAGGCTAATGCAGTCTTGGGGTGTATCATCAGGTGCATAACAACCAAATCGCAAGATGTCATACTCTTGCTGTACACTGCATTGGTCAGGCCGCACCTGGAGTCCTGTGTGCAGTTCTGGAGGCCTCACTTGAAGAAGGATGTGGACAGAATGGAGCGGGTGCAGAGGAGAGCGGCGAGGATGATCAGGGTTCTGGAGTCCAAGGACTTGGGAATGTTTAGTCTGGAGAAGAGGAGGTTGAGGGGGGACATGACTGATCTCTTAAAGTATTTGAAAGGCTGTAACTTAGAGGAGGGCAAGGAGCTGTTGCTGTTGGCGGCAGAGGATAGGACTCACAATAATGGGTATACATTATGGGTGGAAAGGTACCAGCTGGACATTAGGAAGAAATTTTTTACAGTCAGAGTGGTTCAGCAGTGGAATTGGCTGCCTGGGGAGTTTGTGAGCTCCTCCTCTCTGGCAGTCTTCAAACAGGGGCTGGAAGAACACTTGTCAGGGATGATCTAGGCTGATCCTGCATTGAGCAGGAGGTTGGACTAGATGGCCCCATCCAACTCTATGAGTCTATGATTCTGCGTTCCACACTGAAGCTCTCCTTCCCAATCAGCGCAAATATTTCCATGCCATTCTTCTTTTTTATTTTTTTAATCAACCAATTTATTTTTAGAAATCAGCTTATCTGGACTGGGTGACCTTTATTTCCAGAACAGGCATCCAAAGTTTTAAATTTGTCAGCATGATCTGATTAACTTTGTTTTAATCAGAAATTTCAGATTGTGGGCAGCTAATTGCAGATTGTGATTGGCAGCTAAGGGGTTATCTCTTTCACCAACAAATTTGCACTGTGGAGTAACAGCTTAAAGCACGATACTTTATATTTTAAAAGAAAGAGTAGTGCTGAGGTTATATAAATTCACTGTTGTTGATCACTGCCACTAAATACCGTGTAGAAGAGAGTCTATATAATTTCATTTCTAAAACTACACTTCTCTACCTTTCACTTTGATCATCTTCTTGTAACAGTTGAGCAACAGGAGCATCCAGGGATGTAATAGTTTAAAAATACTATTACAGATCACAAGGAGAAACTTGATCTGACTCTCAGGCCCTGAGATACAAAACTGGCCATTACTGCAACCCCCCCCCCCAAAAAAAAAAACACACACACACAGACAAATGCAGTCAGTAGGAGACCACCACCCAGAGCACAAGACGAACACAGTGAAAATGTCTTTTTAAAATTCAAGAATTTGAAGCTGTCTAAACTGGTGGCCATCAACACATCCTCTGGCAGCAAACTCAAGATAATTATGCTCCAGTTAAGTTCTTTCAGAAGATTTTAGAAATGTTTGCTCTCGGATTTTTAAACTGGGACTGTAGAGAAGGGAATAGTAGTGAAGCTTCAGCTACTGGGATTACTCCCTTTGTTGCTCCTATTTAAAATATGAGCTACTTGTCCCACACGGAATCCAGCAACCCTGAGATGGTTATAGTGGTGAAGTGCTAAGTGCTTAGCCTGGGGAATTCATTAAATTGAGATTTTGCACACACCTCTGAGTGTGTGCAAAATGTCAGGACTCTGTGTTAGTGCTTAGCTTTACAATTTTTATTTATTTACGTCACTTATAGTCCTCCTTTCCTACTTGGACTCAAGGCAGATTAGAAAGAGTGAGTCAATATAATCAAGAGGATGGGACATTCAGTAAACAATGAAACAGGATTTGGGTTGAAAACCAACCAGAAGTCCAAAAAACAGAACTGAAGCAAAGCATAAGTCCTAACATGACACATTATACAAAGCAAAATTACACAATAGGATCCAACCCACAGCAAACTATGCACAGTAGTATAGGCCACAGTCGCCGATAATTTATCCAAGTAACTTCGTAATGCTTTTTGTATGGTGCTACCCTATTTTTTTTGCCCTCAAGTCACAGCTGACTTATGCTGACCCCTTGTGGGGTTTTCAAGGCAAGAGATGTTCGGAGGTGGTTTGCCATTGCCTGCCTCTGTGTTATGACCCTACCCTATTGCCTGCATAGAAAAACCCTCTTGAATAATTCAGTTTTGCATAGTTTGCGAAATGCAGGCCGTTCCACAAGGTGGGGGCCATAACGGAGAAGGCAGTTATTGATTTTGCCCATTGCAGGTGTGCACCTGCAGAAAGCTGTCATGGCAGAACATAAGGGAGAGGCGGTCTCGCAGATATGAGGGCCCAAGGCTATGAAGGGCTTTGTATGTGATCGCGAACACCTTAAATAGAGCCTGATAACTGATGGGCAGCCAGTGAAGTGCCTGCAAGATGGGAGTACTATGCGTGCTCCATCTAGCGCCTGATAATAGCTGAGCTGCAGCATTCTTCGCCAGCTGCAGTTTCCGAACTGATTTTGAGGGTAGACCAATGTACAGTGCATTACAGTAGTCTCGTCTCGATGCCACCGTGGCATGAATCCAGGTGGTATATTAGACAGTTTTTCCAGACCTATGTTATAGTCTGCATATAAATCAAAGCATATTCTTAATAATAGATCAGCAAAAAAACTGTGCAGAAGAATCACAACTAATTGACTGGTCCCGATACAATGAAGGCTCGGTTTTCAGAGTCAGCAGATGCCGTGTTACCTTAAACGATTGGAATGGTTATGAACTAGCTGATGCAATAGTAGCAGCAAAGTAACATTTCTTAGCTGCTATCACTGCCGCTTCATAAATTTCATAAAGTGTTCTATAACATGTTCTGTCAGGTTCAGTATGAGTTGTCTGCCAGCACCGTTCTAGACGTCTCTCAACCCTTTTCAGATCACCCAGCTCTACAGTAATCCAGGGAAGTGACTTTCTTCCCGAGGGTGGGTGAGGTTATTTTTTTTTTATATATATAAATTTTTATTGATTTTTTAAAGCTATAAATTCTCCATGATTTTGACAACAGCGTAAAAATAATATCACAATCGCAATTATATTGATTGTTGTCTTAATTACCATTAAACATAAAAAATATGACAACTTCCCCATCACCTCCATCTACCTCTTAATAAAGTATTATTAGCCTTCGTTAACATATACTGATCCTAACATTAATTTCATTCTAAAGTTTCATGTTTTATAAAGTTTTACATTCTGGATCAAAATAAAAAGTAGCCTTCCATTGTTCCCAGATCTTGTACATTATCACAATGATTCCTTCAATACTCCCCTTTTCCCCAGTTTCTCCAACTCCACCAGTTCTAGC
Organism: Euleptes europaea; assembly: GCF_029931775.1. Lineage (NCBI taxonomy): Eukaryota > Metazoa > Chordata > Lepidosauria > Squamata > Sphaerodactylidae > Euleptes > Euleptes europaea. The sequence goes on along the minus strand of NC_079329.1, from coordinate 36,996,106 downwards.
GTTAAAATGATTTAATCCCTTTATTCTGAAACCTTTGTCCCTTTCCATTTAACATAAATTTAAAATAGCCATGCCACCCGTCCACACTGTCAAAGCCTTCCAATCCAGCAATCATATTTAAGTCAATCCTTTAACCATGGTCTAATACTTCCTTCTGTAACTGAAATAAGTCAATCAGGTATGGGAACAAGATTTCTTTGTTTTCTCTCATTTCCTCAGGCAAGGTGCATATCCAAAAATAATTCTTTCTGGGCTTAATCCCCATCGTGGCTTCAATCTGTGTTCCTTGATCTGCTCTCTTCTTCCTTGTATCCACACGTCCTTCCATGTCTTTTTTAAATGAAAAGTCCATTTCTTGTATGTCTGGTCTCTTTGTCGCCGGCTGGTTACTTTCTTGAACTTCTGTCTTCTTCTTTATATCCTGATATTCTTCCGTGACTTTTTGGGCAGAAGAATCCATTGCTTGTAAGTCCATATTTGTAGTCATCATTTGAATTTTCAAGACTTTTATGTCTTCTGTAACCAGATTCAACTTCTGATTACATACCAGTGATGATTGGTCAAGAGTCATCATCACTGAAATCAATTGAGCCATCTGTGTAGAAATCTGTTTTAATTGTTTAATTGTCGCCTCAGAATATTTAGCAAACATGTCCTGTACTTTTTTTTCCATGATTGAATTCAGTAGAATTCCCTTTGATTTCATAAGAGCAGGGCTATGTTAGCCAGATCAGGGAGAGGCTCCAGAGTATGTAACTTTATTAAAAATTTGATGGTCATCTAGCAGGAGTCCAGCATGTAGTTAATAGAAAATACTTTATTGTCCAACTTAATATCTTTTTCGGGTTGAAAAAATAAGTATTTAAACTTAAAAAAACTTTTTAAAGTTAAAAATACCAACGAGTTTTACCAGACGCTCTAGATCGGCTGAGCCAGGAAGTATTCCAGGGATTACCTAATCGTAGACCTTCTATCGTCTCTTCTCTATGGTTATTACCTTCAGGAGTGGTTTTGGTGTAACACGAGTAAGACGAATTTCCGGTCTTACGACCTTCTTCCTGTTGATTTGTAGAGCAGTGGAGAGGTAAAGCACAGAGTCTTCCGGTCAAAGGATCCTCTTTGTTGTACACGTGGCTGGAGGACCTTTTTTTCCCTCATGTAACTTCTCAAAAGTTCCTCCCTCCCCTTCCTTTAAGAACGCGTCGGATTGGCAGATCTTACATCAATCATTCAAGCTCGTTGTTTTAATTTAAGTTGATCAGTTTGATAAGGCTCCTGCTGCTTTATCTGATGGATCTCATACAACAAAATCATCCAGTTCAATTAAGGGAGAAAAACGGTTACCAGGAATATTTTCTTCAACCCCCTGTTATTCGATGACGCCAGTGAAAGACGAAGGATTCTTATCTACTCACTTGGGCGCCCGGAGGTGAGGCTTTAATCTTAATGTAGTCCTTATGATGTTTATAGGGTGCTGGAGGGTAGAGTCTAAAGCCGAAGTTGCGCGCTGGCGATTTCAATCCCTTCGTGCCCACGGGACCAAACGTCTGAAACTCCGGGGGGCTTATTAAAGCTACCTCAGAGTATTCAGGAGGTCAAACCGCATATATGGCTGCAGGGAATTCCTGCCTCTCAGCCCACTTGCAAGGGCTGGGTTGGGGTGCAATAAAACACCCCAAATCACACGCAAACTTGGATACTCCCCAGGAGCCCCTGGGAAGACGCAGCACTCAGCCCAGCTCAGCACCGGAAGTTTCCCGAGGGTGGGTGAGGTTATTGAGGGTGACCTTGACAATAGCTTTAAGGAACTTCAAATTCCACGCTTCTACTGCAGCCTGAACAGAACACGTGTTTGGAATCCAAAAATCCCCTAGAGCGTTCTGGAATCCGTAGGAGCCATAAGCCTCCATGGGTGGACCATTTTAGCCGAGACCCCGCTTCTGCGAGGCATTGGAGCCTCGTTGACCTTGGTTTTGAGTAGGTGGTGGTCAGTCCATGGTTCACGGTGAATCTCCAACCCTGAAATCAAACCTGCCCTCAAAGATTCAGTGCAAAAGATTAGGTCCAAGGTGTGGCCTCTTTCATGTGTTGGGCCAGTCACAATTTGGGAGAGGCCCAAAGCAGATGAGGAAGCTATTTATTAAATTTGTATCCCGCCCTTTCCCTGCCAAGACAGGGCTCAGGGCAGCTCACATCCAGCATAGGTACAATTAGTGATAAAAATTGTACCTATGTTGGATGTGAGCTGCCCTGAGCCCTGCTTTGGCAGGGAAAGGGCGGGATACAAATTTAATAAATAGCTTCCTCATCTGCTTTGGGTCTCTCCCAAATTTATATAACATAACAATAATTTAAACTATAACATTATCTGATAGTTAAAATCACAAAATCCAATAACATCAGTGGTGTTTCATGTCAATAGTGGTTGGAACATTCAGGTGGGAGAGCGGCAGTTATATAAAATAGACTAAAGGTGGAACAAGATAGAACAGGGAACATACTACACAGGCAAATAGTATATACAGACTTCCATGCTACACTTTGCATATCTGCCGCACGATACTATTAGAAAAAAACAAGCAGGGGACCCATGAGGACTTGTAAGGGAGATTCTCAGCCCCCCTTCTCTCTCCGTTCTACCCACCAGCCAACTCACCTTTATTTGCCCCATCTTCAGCTTTCCCGCCTTTCTTCCCCCCGGCAGCCTCTACCCAGGAAAACTATGGCACCGTAATGAAGCTCCAGCTGCCAGGCCAGGACCAGCTGCGTGGAAGGGAACCCACAAGGACTTGCAGGGAGGACCTCACTTTCTCCTATATCCCCCTATAAAATCCTGGGCCAGCCCTGGTGAGGTATCCTCAGCATGAATGTTGAAGTCCCCGAGAATGATGAGTCTGGGTGTCTCCAGCATTACATCCGAGACCACCTCTGCCAATCAGACAAGGTGCCCACTGGAGAATTAGGCAGCCAGGAAAAAAGCAGAATGCCTAATCTATCCTTAGTCCCTAATGTGAGGCGCGCACAGTCAGTGCCAGTGATAGTTTGCACTTCAAGTCTGTGGAAGTTGAAGGACTCATGGAGGATAATGGCCACATTATCCCCGGCCAACTGTGCATGGTTGATGGAGGATGACAGACTGCATCATTTTCTTCAAGCCATGTCTCTGTAACGCAAGCCAGGTCAATTTCCTCTTCCTGTAACAATTCAGGTCATTTATGCAGGGGAAATTTGCATTTGGTTTGCTGCACAGTTTTCTGCTCCAAATTCTCAAACATCATATGCATGAGGGATTCTCCCCACCCCCAGTTCCAGGAGTACCTTGTGATTAATTAGGCATCCCCAGTGAATCACGGAGCTTCTGAGTCCCTCCCCCTGAAAACGCAGCCTTGTTGCACTTTACTTGGAGGGGGTGGATCAGCTCTTAAAGGGACTGCATGTGCTTTTGCTGGGTATTCCTCCCCACCTTTCTTCAACAGCTCCCTGTCAGGAGCTGCCTTCCAACCTTTGCAGCCTTCTTCAGTGTCTTCCTGCACATTTCATGAAGGTTTAACTCCCTCTTTTGTGCTTTGCTTTGAGGGAAGGGGTTGGCTGGGAGGGATAGACACGTGGAAGAGAGAAGCCAAAATGGGCGTGGGGAGAGAAACCCGAGAGCTATGCATAGAAATAGGGGGAATTTGCGTCGCTCTTGCCTCGAAGCAGTATTTAAATTCATCCTAAAACAGGATCCTAGAACTGCGGGGGAAGAACGAGGCCAGAGCAAAGTCACATCTGAAGGTCAGTAAAATCATGAATAATGCAAAAGAAGCCTCGAAGCAGTCCAGCAGGGACTGCAAAGTAAATACCCCTGCATAAATGACCATACAGTTGTGCAGTTTTGTGCCTTACTGATCTGGTATTACACAGGGTTAGTGGAGGAAATCGGGACCCTTGCATCAGCTCTTGGGAGGGTTCAGAGGTTAGATAGCCAGCGAGCTACCTTATCACACACTGGCCTTCTTTGATACATACCACCCCTTTATCTACCAGCTCCCAACAGCACTGAAATATTGCAGTCATCAGATATTTTGCTACAGGTGAAGATAACCCCGCAAAACAACAATAAACCACCAACACCCAACAATGAACATGCTAGTGACTGCACAGAAACGGCTACAACAGACTGGGGTCCAGTCATGGTGTGTTGATGTCAGCGTTGTTCAACAGGTGTAGTTCTATGTGAGTAACTACGTAACTGGTGAGACTGGTGAGATGTAACTGGTGAGAGCCACAGGCCAAGAGCCTTGGGTGAGACCTTGCCTTTAAGATGCACCACAGGCCCCAGTTACCTTCCAAGAGTGAAGGTGGTTCACAAAGTAGCAAAAGAAGGCTCAGTTGTGAAGGTATTGCTAATTGGCATTGTCCAGCAGGTGATGGTTGGTGTCAGAGCTGCTCTTGGTTCTGAGGTACGTGGTTGATGTGGCTTCTCTCCATATGGTCAGACCTTCTCCAGTTGCTTGGCTACAAAGGAAGGGCCTTGGCTGTGTGCCTCAGGCTGAGAGCCGCGGGCCAAGAGCCCTTCAGCTCGTGCCCTCATGCCTTTGGCACAGGCTTGTTGCTTATATACCTACCTGAAAACCACAAGGAGAAAGAAGCCAGTGGGGTGGGAGGAGGGTTCCATTCAGCCATAATCTACCCCCATTTCAAAACAGAAGCAGCCATCCCAAAAGTTCCCAGGACACACGCCTCCTTTGGCACAGGCCTGTTGCTTTAGAATGTGTGCCATGATTACATTTATTTATTTAACCCACTAGGCTCAGGGCGGGTTACAACCTTTAAAATCAACAAAACCGTAAAACATTAAAATCAGTTAAACACAGTAAACATAGCAGTTAAACAAGATGGCATTAAAATTGTAGTAGCTGCGTTAGGCCAGACAGCAGAATCCCCCCACAGATGACGAGTGGAGGGGAAAGGAGGTGGGGAAGCCAGTATGATGGATAGCTAGTGGCTGCCCTCAAGGCCTGGCGGAACAGCTTGGTTTTGCTGGCCCCGCCGAACTCTTTCAAGTCCCGCAGGGCCCTGCTGTTACTAGGGAGACTATTCCACTTGTTGTTTGTTAATATGGGAAATTTGTATTATAAAATCCAATAAAATTTAAAGAAAAAGAAAAAGCCCTGGCCCTTGTTGAGGACAGCTGCCCATGCATCAGGTTTCTTTGAGTTTATGCAGAGTGTCTTTCCCTGTCTCCAGAGTTGGTATGACTGGCACAGGTTTTTTTGGCCACCAGTTCACCGCTTACTTATGGAGACCCCGTAGGGTTTTCAAGGCAAGAGATGTTCAGAGGAGGGTTGCCATTACCTGCCTCTGCGTAGCGACCCTGGTATTCCTTGGAGGTCTCCCATCCAAATACTAAGCAGGGCTGACCCTGCTTAGCTTCCGAGACCTGACAAGATCAGGCTCACCTAGGCTATCCAAGTCAGGGCATCTATAATTTAGAATAGAACTGCCATATAGGAAGGCCAGCACCTCTCTTTCCACAGTCCCTGACTCTGCCGTAGCAGGAGGAGGACAGTCTTTTCAGGCTGTAGGAGGTGGCTTCCAGGAAGGCTCAAGCCCTGGCATCACTCAGTTTAGAAATTCATCTCCCTTGCTGTTGACAGCTGAAGGTTCCCTGCCAGATTCCACCATGATGGGACGGTGTTGAAGCGGCCTCTAATGGCAGGTTCCCATCACTCCAGGCAAAGTTTTCCTCCAAAGGCAACCCAAGTTCTTTGCATTTGACAGTAAACATTCCCTTCAAGATTCTCCCCAATGCTTCAAAAGCAGCGGCAGTCTTTGGATTTGTAAACTGAACGTTGGGTATGCCCTTGGAATGATGCTGTCTTGCCTTAGTTTTTGAGGGCGGCAATGAGTTGTTGTTTTTTACATGCTCTGTCTTCAGAATAACAGATTTTACAAGTCACCCAAATATTCTGATGTTCTGTTCACACAGACTGCCACACTAGGAAGCTCTTGGCTTAGTGATTCTCAGACAGCCAGCCCCCAGGCCACATTGAGAGTTGCTTTTGAAAAGGAGGAGAATTTAGGAAGCCATTTGTGATAAAGGCATTATAGAGGAGAGGGAACCTGCTGTTCAATAGATAAAAAAGGCAAAAGCCACTCTGGGCATATGCAAACTTGGCCAGCCAAATGGCACCCCAGCTGAGGAGCATCTTTGGTTCTCCTCTCCAGTTTTTTTTTTTTTACATCTTATTTTTATTGCATTTGTAAAATGGCATTTTATTTTATGTTGCAGATTTAAGAGTAGCAGTTCTCTTACAAAGGAATTTTAAAGGGAGATTGGAAAGAGAAACTGCTGAATTACAGTTGATATTCAAACTAAAGTCAATGCATTTACCTGGGCTGAATAAAGACCTTGCATTCATGGCCCATTACCAATGCTGATTTCTCCACACCCATCTCTCCCCTGGACATCACAGACTCTTCTGCATATCACACCTAATCCCATCACGCCTGCTATTCACATTTACATACTGTTCCTCTACTTAAAGACCGATGGATTCACATTCTAGCTGTATCTGAAGAAGTGAGCTGTGGCTCACAAAAGCTCATACCCTACCAGAAAATATTTTTGTTAGTCTTTAAGGTGCTACTGGACTCTTGCCCTTTTTGACTACTGCAAACAGACTAACACGGCTACCCACTGTGAATTATTTATAATTCATGGCATTCATGTAAAATCTGCAGACATACTTTGCCTCTGTCAATATACAACAACAAATATTTTGAAACTGTAGGTTCTTTCTTTACTAAAGGAAATAAACATAACCATACAATTTATAAAAACATCTATACCCCAACAGCCCCCAGTACAAACTTCAAGCAGGTGATAAGCCACAAGGCTGTCCCAAGTTGGTGCTGCTTCTGCCTGAACAACATGCACAAGGGCCACAGGAGTGCACCTCTGGACACACCTGGGCTTAGCACAATGGTAGGGACAAATTCTCAGCCCAGGAGGTCTTTCTCAGCAGGCTCTGATGATCTCACAGTCTCACAGTCACTCACATCCAACTTATTGTTGAAATGGCACTGGATTGGCAGCATTTCCTGCAAATCAGTGAATCAGTGAATGCCCATACAATGTTGGCCGTGCATGAGGATGAACTCTTCTGCCGCTTGTTTCAGCTGATGAGTGTATTAGGGTTTCCCCAGAATTACAGCTCGTCGCCAGACGACAGAGATAAGTTCCCCCGGATAAAATGGATGTTTTGGAGGGTGGACTCTATGGCATTGTACCCCACTGAGGTCCCTGTCCTCCCCAGGCACCATCCCCAAATCTCCAGGAGTTTCCTAGCCTGGATCTGATGACCCTACCCCCCATCCCCTGCTGGTAGCCGGGGGGACCTGGCTAACCTAGAGTAGATAGTTGAGTGGGCAGACCTGAGAAGTAACCCTACACACACACACCAAGCCATGCAACAGTCATGCACCCAAGCCTTTCAGCTTGGCTAAAGTAGCTCTTCAAAACCTGGCCATGGACTGTAGGGCCTGCGGGACCATCCACATAGCTTAGATTTGGGGGTCAGGCACCTCTGGTCCCTGCTATTTGCACCTCTAGGGCACTTTGGCCTCTCTGTCCACATGGCTGCTAGAGATTCGCAGGGTAGTCCAGCGCCAATTCCACAGCCCACCAGCTTGCTTTCTTCCTGCAGGGATTGTGGGTGTGTCTCTAAGGAACTGGGGCCTGTGAGGGATAAAGAAAAGAGTAAGATGCATGGGTCCAAGCTCTGCACTCCCAAACTGGAGATCTTTACGCTCAATGGCAAAGGGTTCAGTTCAGCCTCTCCCCGCAAAGTATGTCTGCATGCTTCCAAAGCTCTTCATGCTGACGTAAATCCAGGAACACAGGCATGGATCATCATGCACACATCTTCTAAAGGGACTCAAATGTTAGAAGCCCATTTCAGAATGAAGTCCTAGCAAGCAGAGTTAAGGGACATTTAGACTTAGCTTGTGTTCTTTTCATTGTTATTGAGACAGCACCTCTCTTTCCACAGTCCCTGACTCTGCCATAGCAGGTGGAAGATGAACTTTTCAGGCTGCAGGAGGTGGCTTCCAGTAGTGTTTTTTTTTTTTTTAAAGATGTACCTCTCACCACCAAATGTTCAAGTCTAGAAGCAATTTTTTTTAAACCAGCACATGAAAAGAAGGCCTGGTTTGCTTTCCTACTCATTAAATGAATGTCCAATTTTTTAAAAAGGGCCTTTGGTTTCTTAGTCAGATGAGCTCATTGAATTGTTCTTTTCAAGACTCTTGCTGGTCCTTTGACCTGGACTTGATTCTGAGTTTGTAGCAGTTCAGAGCTCCTGAAAACACTGAGGGAGCCAACACAACTTCTTGGCATTCTTTTAGGACTTTCTCAGGGGCTATCGGGGGAGGAATGGCAGATGTGGGTTATAGTGTTTTATGGGTTCTGAGGTTTGGTCAACGGTAATCTGCATCCCAGTTTCTGAACTGGGATAAACTTTGACCTAAAAGCTCTTCAGCGTAAGCTGAGCTGTAGATGTTTGAGATAACCCAACTCCTTGGAGCGTGGGTCTTGGCTCTACTAATTATAACTCAGGTCATTTGGCACGGATTATGCTGCAGTTTGTGGCCAACGGCAGGCCGACTGAGAAGGGGGCAGTGACGGCTTGGTAGGAAAATGGATTTAGGAAAAAGCACCTGCCCACTTTGTTGCTCAGGGGAAGTGGCAAGCTTGCAAGAGAGTGAATTGCTAGAGACGTAGGTGGAAGTAAATCACAAATGTGCATAGACGGCAGGGGCCACCTGTGAATGGTCCAGATTGGCTCTCTTCGCAGTTGTTTTGGCTGCCTTGCACTACTGCACTGCCAGGTTCCAACAGTGGCAGACCTGAACTGATTTGCTGTCCTCATGTGTGCCAGCAGATGGTAGCATAATCCAAATGGGAGAAATGTAGCCTACACAACTCTTTAGCATCCTAGGTCATCTATGCATGGGAATTTTACCTGAGGTTGCTCGCTCGCTGGACCCACACTTTCCTCTTGGGAATCTATGCACCAGCAGTCTCCAAGTTAAAATAAAGTCCCACCCCTTTAAATGCTGTATTGTAACTGGTTTACTTGTGCTTACTGTGAGAGAAAATCTCCCCCCAAACCCAATTGCCACATTAAGAAGCACTTTAAGAACAACAACAACAAAAATGGAGCAATCTGAAAGGAAGGGGGGGGGCAGAAATCCAACCTCGGTTTTAAAACGCCTTTCTTCTGATCAGAAAGAGCTTGCAGGAAGGAGGAAGCATTTGATTCCCCGCCTCTTTTCACTCTGCTTTGTAATTGGCTCTGAGAGAAACCAAGCTTGTGTGCCCCGCGCTTTGCCTTATGCATGGGGATTTCACCTGGGTATTGCTCAGGGAAGATGGAAGAGTCGGGTTAACAGAGGAATGGGAAGTCCCAGACATTTTCATATGTACAAAGGTGCGATCTGGTGGCATTTATCTTAATGCCCATTGTTTCTGGGTGCAATTGAGCCTCTGTGTTTCCAAGGGCTTCCCCATCCTCCAAAGATCCAATGTACACTCCCAGGATATGCCTCATGCATTTGCCATTGATCTTCTTTATCAAAGATGTTTTTCATGTCATCAGTTTCTGCAGAGGAAATTGCTGGTTCTGTACATCAGGCAGTGCTCTTTGCAACCAGTTACAGCTGCTGAAGTCAGCACCAGGGAGCCTTGTCTTGGCCTTGGAAGACAGTTTCTGTGGCAAATGTTACTTCCAGCCAGCATGACAAGGGATGGTCATTCCAGAAGCTGAGAGCATTTTTGCAACAATAACAACAACAGCAAGGATAACATTGATGTGTTTTAGTGATAGAAGTTCTTGTGAATTAGATGAGCCTCTGTCTAAATCTTTATGGAACTTGTCTGAAGAAAAGAAAATCATCATGCTGTTTCACATGACATAATATCTTTTTATACAGCTGAAAGAAATGTACTTCACTCTGGGTTTGTCCGCATTCTCATTTTCCTCACTTGTAAGTTCCTGTTGTTTTGGGGGAGGGGGGGTTCAGTTCCACACGTCTTTTGCTCCCTCTAGTGGTCGATTTGATATCACACAGGTTTATGTCTAGCATAAAAACCTGCAGTTTAAATGTGTAGGGAGACATGCTGAACTAAAACCTGTGTGATATCGACCACCAGAGGGAGCAAAATACATGCAGAACTGGAAACACCACCCACCTGAAGAAAAAGGAACATAGAAGTGAGGAAAATGAGAATGTGGGAAAGCCCTCTGTCTAATGAAAGCTATAGCTACCAATCATTTCCCCCTTCCTACTGTAACACTATCCACCAGAACTGAAAGAGTAAAGCACTACAAACTTGCTTCAGTCCTCAGTGGGGATGTGTCTACTATGATGGCAACATTTTGCAGCCCCACAATAACTTAGCAGACAAGTCGTGTTAATAAGCCTCTCCCAAGTAAATTTGACACTGGCATGGTCCCCTTGGCACTTTTCATCATTTATACCATAGGGCAGGTACTTTATCAAGTATTGGAGGGAGCCATGAGGATGTTTCAAGTCTTATATCAGGACTTTTCTAAATTAAGTCCTTGTTATGTAGAATGACAGTTTATTCTGGTTCCAAAATATTTGAATATCAGCTCCCTGGTCAGAAATGATCAATATTCTACAAATCATCTGTAAAGGATACTGCACCACTTGAGTACCTTGTGGACAGAGATCTGTATCTCATGAATGAACATGACGACAGGAGGGTTGAGATGAAATACATAGTATGGCCCCTATCCAAGCTCAATTTGTCAACTGAGCATGATGGTGAAGTTCCTGAGAGGAACTTGAAGCAAGACGTTCTGTCATGGGCCGCTATCAGTTCCTTGATTTCGGAAGGCAGTGTTCTTCAGAGAGCAATTAGCCTCCTTCCAATCCCCCTGCACTCTTTCACAGAACGCAACAGTGGTGATGCAGCACTTAAGATCTTTTGAAATGTGTTGGGCAGTTGAAGCACGCTTACTCACCAGCAGCAGATGATGGTGGCATCTATAAAGTTGTGAAACAACAAATCCAACTATGCTTCTCATGGGAACATTCAACCTGAGCTGAGGTGTGTAGGGCCAAACACGAGGACTGGTGCTGGAAATATAACACATGCTAAGTTGCAAACTGATGACAAGCCACTTGGTTTAAGCGCCTGTTAATGCTGAACCAGTGGCTGAGAGCCTTCAGCACTGGAGTGTGGGGCCAGCCTTTCTGCCTGGGCTGCAGAGCTGCCCTTCCAAAGATAGACGTCAATGTGTTCTCCTCACAGTTACCGTTGCTAACATGGGTGATGAATCCTGCCGCACCCTCAGAAGGGGATCTACTGTGAAACTAATGAAGCTTAAGCTTCAGGGGCCCCAATCCTGGAGGGCCCCCCGAAGTAGGGCTGTTGAAAAAAAAATTCAGCAAAATTCGGCCCATTTTGATTCGGGAAATGCCGAAGTCCAAACTCCCCCGATTTGGATCCGTGGAAATCGGCACTAAGTTTGGAGTTCGGAAAAAAATTCGGCCGAATAAAGCCATTAAAAACAAAATCTAGCCTTTCCGTGGCTCCGGGGGGGGCATTGAAGGTAGAGGTCCCAAACTTTCAGTGTAGCTTGAGGGGACCCTTCTTGCAAGAACCCCCAAGTTTTGTGAAGATTGGGTCAGGGGCCCCCAAGTTATGGGCCCCGGGTCCCCCCCAATCTGCCCATTGCAATAAAGCCATTACAAACACATTTGCGGCTTTCTGCGGCTCTGGGGGAGGCATGTTTGGAGGTAGAGGTCCCAAGCTTTCAATGTAGCTTGAGGGGACCCTTCTTGCAAGAACCCCTAGGTTTTGTGAAGATTGGGTCAGGGGCCCCCCATCTGCCCATTGGAATAAAGCCATTAAAAGGGTTGTACTAAAACGAATGACAAGTCAGCCCATTGGAAGCAATGGGAGAGGCTGCCCAGCCCATTGAAGATAATGGGAGAGGGGAATGGCAATTGACTTGCATTGACTCCACTGAAATACATTACAGGGGATGTACTAAAACGAATGACAGGCTAGCCCATTCGAAACAACAGGAGTGGCTGCACAGCCCATTGGAAACAATAGGAACCAGCCAGAGAGAGACTCACTGACCCACAGTTAACTCCACACGAAGTTGGCAACCGGTGAAAACAGTAGAAAGCACAGTCTCACACAGAGGCAATCAAGCCCACCCCCCAGCAGAACAGGTAAACCCACCCCCCTTTGGCTTCCCCCCTCACACACACACACACACACACACACACACACACACACACACAGAATCTCCCCCCCCCACATACACACAGGAAAAAAATTACAGCGAATTAGAGAAAAGCCCCCAAATGGGTCTTACTGTGGATGTCTTCTTCTCTTCCATCAGGAGCAGGGACTGGGAGGCAGGACTCAGGAGTAATCCAATACGATTCTAGCAGACTCCCACACACATACTCTCTGGCCATTTTATGCACGGGAGGTTGTGCCTTGGATTTGCCGCTCTCTAGATGCACATTAAGGATTGCCCGCTCCCATTCATTCCAGTGGGTGGATGGGGGGGACGCCATAACTCGGGATTAATTGCCTTTTAGTCAGACCCCCAGGCCGGGGTAATGCTACGGCCCAACTGCCGAGACAACAGACCCCCGGGCCGGGGTAATGGTACGGCCCAACTGCTGAGGCAACCAGACCCCCAGGGCGGGGTAATGGTAGGGCCCAACACCGTACTTTATTCCAATGGGCAGATGGGGGGACCCCTTCCGGGCCCCATAACTCGTAGGCCCCTGACCCAATCTTCACAAAACTTGGGGGTTCTTGCAAGAAGGGTCCCCTCAAGCCACAGTGAAAGTTTGGGACCTCTACCTCCAAACATGCCCCCCCAGAGCCGCGGAAAGCCGTGAATGTGCATACGCACCCCCCTACGGGGATCTCTCTCTCAAACAGACACTCTCTCTTTCTCTCCCCGGGCCGCACAGCAGCTGGGCTTATGCACTCAACCGCAACTGATTGGCCAGAAGAAGACCCGGCTTGGCCACCATTGGCCGCGGGAGAATGCTGCTAGTTGTTTACTAACTGACGGTTATGCCCTATTGTTGCTGGTTGCGAAGGGGCCCCCCTAACAGTTCAAGCTTCAGGGCCCCAAAAATGTAGGTCCGCCACTGCGCACCCTCCATCACCATACCTCTGTCTCCGCCATCTTCTGCTTCTGAAACAAAAAAAAATCAGAATTTGAGGACACGCATTCCTCATTCTGTAACCAATATCCATTTGTGTCTTGACTGTGATCTGGCACTAAAAATACACAAAACAACTTGAAAACCTGGACCACTGTAAATGTACTATACCAGGAAATATGTACAATACTAGTGACATTAGCTGCTCAACAGCCAAGACTTCAGATGTTGTCCAGTTTTTGTCAAGCCGATCCTTTTGACCTTGCAGTCATGTAGTAATTACCAGAGAAGAATGGGGCTGCTGTACTGTGTGGCTGCATAACCCACATCTCCCCCAGATGTCTCCCTTGCAATGTCTGTTGACAAAACACGTGGCACATCATTGCCTCCCTTGTGTTTCTCCAGCTTTGCTCCAGTTCATTGGCTGCAGCTTTCCAGGAACGTGAAGGTACAGAACATGATGACGACACATTGCACATTTCTTTTGCTAGACATTGCCAGGGAGGTCTGTGAGCCAGACGTTGGTTGGTGGCAGCCACCCATGCTTTGTAACATCTACTTGGGACCATCCTAAATAGTCTGCAGGGTCAAAGTCTGAAGAAGAACTAAAAGGAGGAAGATGTATAAAATAAGGGGCTTCCCGGCACTTAGTCACAAGGGTAGTTTCAGTTCCTCTTTCAGCCCTCACAAATGCTCCAGTCCCAAGACAGACATGAAGGGGCTGTTACTCTTGGCTACCTAATAGATACCCGCTCTCTTACGCCACCATATTCCAGGCACTCTCTGAGATTAGACGGCTATAGGCTAGCTCAGGAAAGAGTTGCATTTTTCCCAGCAACAGCTGATTGTGAGTTGTGCTGGAGAAGTGTGATACCTTTGAAGGCGCTTTTTCCTTGAGGGAAGATGGCTGCCACCCGTGTCACAAATTTGACTGCTGCACACTTCTTAGGCTATGAGCTGATTGTCTCAAAAGGCATTCCATATTTGCTAATAGGAAAAACTCCTTCCATGTCATGTTCCCATGCTTTAGAAGCCAAAAGGAACTGAAGAAGACCTGTAGCTAAATAAAGGAGTGCCTAGGGTTGCCAGGTCCCCCCTCTCCTGTGGCAGAAGATTTTTGGGGCAGAGCTGGGGCAGAGATCACGCTTGTGACCGCACCAACATGATTACCACACTTCTGGTTTACACCCAGAAGTGCCACATTACGCTTGGGTTTGAGTGGTAAAACGGCCTGTCACAATGCGGCGATTCCGGGTGTAAACCAGAAGTGACGTAATCGTGACAGCGCGGCTGCACTCGCACCCAATCCCCCCTCCTGAGCCGGGCGATGGATTGGTGGGTAATTTCCCACCAATCCAAACAACCTGGCAACCCTAGGAGCTCCTGCTGTGCATGCTGAAGGTCATGTGTTTACTCCAGTTAAAAGGATCTTGGGTAGCAGGAAGAGGAAAGAGGTTCAAGCAGACAATGCTATTGATGGAACCAAAGTTCAGAGATGGGGGCTCAGAATGCTGAATTTATGCTTTTACTCCCCTACCCAACTGAATATGAGCCAACATCAGCCAAAGTCAGGCCAACCTAATAATCAGTTTGCCAATACAGTCCCACACATAGGGTTGCCAACCTCCAGGTACTAGCTGGAGATCTCCTGCTATTACAACTGATCTCCAGCTGATAGAGATCAGTTCCCCTGGAGAAAATGGCTGCTTTGGCAATTGGACTCTATGGCATTGAAGTCCCTCCCCAAACCCTGCCCTACTCAGGCTCTGCCCCAAAAACCTCCCGCCAGTGGTGAAGAGGGGCCTGGCAACCCTACCCCCCCACGCACACACACTCCAGCCACCCTTTCAGTTAGCACTGTCTTTGCATCAGGTCAGGCCAGGTCAAAGGAGTTTCTCCTGAAGTCTTTCTAGCACCTTCACTTCTCCAAATCTGTATTCCCTGCTAGATGTCACCTGCCTAGGTGGGGGGGGGGAAGGGGAGCTTGTGTAGCTTGACCATCTCATTGTGTGCAGCCAGGCCTACCATTTGCATTTGTACAGCTGTGGTGGGTGAGGCTGGTGAGCAACTGACTCTCCCCCCACCAGCACCACCTGTACTCTGCAAGAGAGAGGAAAACTTTTTAAACATCAAGGTGAAGGTTTTGCTCAGTTCAAATCTCCAAAGAAAATTGCATTTCTCCACATGCCCTGAAAAATCCGCTAATGAAATCGTTAAACGCTTTTGTGAACCCGAAGAATCCATACACAAAAAAAGCTACTTGCTGTGTGTCTGTGTGGTTTTTTACCTCTTTTATTACCTATCCTCCTTCCAATCAGGCTCTAATCCAAAGTAGTGAATTCTGCTTAGGGTTGCCAGCTGCATGTTGGAGCTGGAGATTTTTGCGACGGAGCCTGAGGAGGGTGGGGTTTGGGGAGGAGAGAGACTTCAGTGGGGTATTATGCCATAGAGTCCACCTTCCAAAATAGCTATTTTCTCCTAGTAAACTGATCTCTATCACCTGGAGATCAGTTGTAATTCCAGGAGATCTCCAGCTGCTACCTGGAGGTTGGCAACCCTAATTCTGCTGCCTCTCTGCTTTGGGATCATTTAATAGTTCCCAATGTAAAATCACTTTCCCCCTGAAGAAGCTGCCTGTTGAATCTCTGCATGAGCCTCCTTATGCTGTAGTGGCTCCTCCTTACTAAGAACAGCCCCTTGTCTGCTTTATTTTCATCTCACGGCACAATACTGTGCTGTGGCAGACAGCCTGGGACTTATATAATGAGGTTCTGAAAAGTTTAGCTTTTGGAGGACACATCGATCTAGTGACAGCTTGACAAATTCAGGGTCTGGATTCCAGCTTTCCAACAGTGAGTCACTGCCAGCAAGTCTTCATGCTCCCAATGAACCCATGGGGGGGCATGGCTTCCTGCTTCTGAACTGGTCTTGTTTTCCTCTTCCTTTGTCATCTTCAGAAGACGCTGTCAGATGGGACTGAGTCGTCTATTTGCAGCACAGTGGATTACAAGCCTCCTGACCCTGTGGAGGAGGAAGTCATGGCTGAGGAGGCTGCAGAGAGCGATGGGCCACAGGAATGCTTTACCGAAGGTCGGTTGACTGGACAGCAAGTCCGGGGCAGGCAACTTGCAGGGAGGCCTTGAGTAGGCCACAACTCTCCAGGCCTCAATCCCAGAGCCTGATTTTGGTGTCAAGGCTCAACCCCAGAGCACATGAAAAAGTAATGTGCCTGTACGCGTGCCACTTGCGCTCCCATCTGGGACTGGGGAGATGTGGCTTCCAGGCCAAGGTGGCAGGAATTCCAAGAAGTGTCCAGTGAAGCTGTGTAGCTACTGTTGCCCTGGAGCGTAGTGGTTAAGAGCAGTGGACTCTAATTTGGAGAACCGGGTTTGATTCCCCACTCCTACACATGAAACCAGCTGGGTGACCTTGGGCTAGTCACAGTTCTCTCCCAGCCCCACCTACCTCACAAGGTGCCTGTTGTGGGAAGGGGAATGGAAGGTGATTGTAAACCGCTTTGAGACTCCTAAAGGTAGAGAAAAAGCAGGGTATAAAAACCAACTCTTCTTCTTCTTCTGTCTATTTCCCCACTGCAGCCTGCGTTAAGCGGTGCCCTTGCCTCTACGTTGACATCAAAACGGAAAAGGGAAAGAAGTGGTGGAATCTTCGGAAGACATGTTTCACAATAGTGGAGCACAACTGGTTTGAAACCTTCATCATCTTCATGATCCTCCTGAGCAGCGGGGCTCTAGTAGGTGTTACTTCTTGGCAGCTTTTTTCAGGAAGAAAGGCAATAATTTAAAATTGCTCTGCCACTCTGGGACTAGAGTTTCCATCTAGACATTAAGAAGAATGTTCTAACAGTTAGAGCGGTTCCTCAGTGGAACAGGCTTCTTCAGTCCGAAGAACATTAGTTTTTGTCAGCTGCTCATCTAAGGAGAGTCCCTTGCAAATTTGGGGACTCTACTTCCAAAAATGCCCCTCCCCCCGGGAGCTTTGAAAAAATTCCCATAGACTATAATGGGCCCGAATTTTTGGGGAAACCCAAAAATAAGCCAAATATTGAAATTTACCGGTGTGGGTATTCTGCTTATTTTGGGTTTACTGAAAAAAATCGGGCCCAATAAACCCAAACCTGAAATTTACTGAAAAATGTTTTTTTGCACAACCCTAGTTTATATACATGGATCTGCCTCAGTCACTTCTACTTTTGTACTCTGCTTTTCTCCCTGGTGGGAGCCAAAGCCACTTACCATATAAATAAACCAGTAGACAAGCAAACAAACAGAACCTGCCCAAAATTTAGCTGATGGACTCACTGACTGGCTTGTCTTGTGACAGCCATGCACTAAGAGCCAAAGGGTAAAGAGCCCTTTGGCTCTTGCGCCTTGGTCTGTGCCCAAGGGCTCGTGATTTCGGCTACACCCAAACTATAGAGGGTACCTCAAAAGAAGCGGAAGACCAATCCTCAGCAAAGATGATAAATTGCTGTTGAGATGTACTTCCTTCCATCCCTCTTCTGCTTTCAGGCTTTTGAAGACATCTATATTGAGCGGCGACAGACGATCCGCACCATTCTGGAGTATGCTGACAAGGTCTTCTCCTATATCTTTGTGTTCGAGATGCTACTGAAATGGGTGGCGTATGGGTTCAAAGTCTACTTCACCAATGCCTGGTGCTGGTTGGACTTCCTCATTGTTGATGTAAGCTGTGTTTTGTTTTGCAGAGGAGTACCTTATGGCATTACGCTAAATGCTGCTCACTAGGGCTGTGCATATCAGTAACCCTGAACTGAAAATAAAACCAAAAATAGCCGTTTCAGCTTTTTCAGGTTTTTATTTCAGCCGAATACTAAAAACAGGAAGCTGAACAAAGCCGGATAGGCGATTCCTGAATAGCCAAATAGATATTCGGCTATATCGGATCTCGGCTATTCACCTTTGCTCAGATGCATGGCTCTGTGCCTTCTCCCATTTTCTGTCTTTGACTGGTTTTGTTTGGGAGGGGACGTTGTGTCCTCCCAGGACCCCATAGTTCGGGCGCTTTTGAGGTAGGGATCATGTAATTGGAACCAACTTGGTCTGACCAACTTTCTAGGTCCATCACTCAACAGAAGACTAATCTCCATAGCAGAAGGGTCATTTAAAAGACAAGACTCAGGCAGTGCCTTCCAAAGGGATATACCCTTCAGTTAAAAACACCAGCTTCAACAGCTGCTGATTGGGCTTCTGAAAAAGACTCCCTCACCCACATGGATGAGCAATCTCCTTCAGAAGAGCCACCTTGGTCGAGACTTTGGCTTGCTGCGATTTCACACCCCCCCATGAAAACCTGCTCTCAAACTGAAGTTGCCCTGTGTAGTGGCTTCGTTTACCTGCACCGTGACCATCTCTTGAAATCAGATTTTTATGTCTATATTGAAGGATTGTTCACAGGATGTCATTTGTCACTGAAAGAAATGTTTTCTTTGCCTTTTTTTTTTTTTTGCATTTACGCTGTTTTTCTCAGTTTGGAAGCTAATTTGCATGGACATCATGAAAAGTGACCCAGATATGAACGGAGCCCCCAGATTCAGAGGCCCCAGCCTGCCAGTTGGCTCTTTCTGCCAGTTCTTGGTAATGCTGACCTTCTAAACCTGAAAACCGATTGACAGCTTGGCTCTCACAAATGCCTGGAGGATGGGGGCAATCCTTTTGCAGGCCCATAAAATTGGACTCCCTGTCCCAAATTTCACCAAACTTCGATGTCCATCTAAGGAGAGTTCCTTGCAGCTATGCTGCAAATGTGGTGCCTCCACCTCAACACCCCCCCGTGGGCCTCGAAAAGAAATCCCATAGACTATATTGGACTCAATTGTTTTTGGGGAAGCCCAGAAATAAAGATGAATACCCATTTACCAGTATGAATATTCGGCCTATTTCAGTTTACCTGAAAAAAAAATGAGACCAATAAACCCGAACCCGAAATTTACCAGAAATATTTTTTTTTGCACACCTCTACTGCTCACTATTTTCATTTGGTGAGGGATTTTTATGCCTTCCTCTCAAACACTGATCCCAAAATATGGGTTAGTTAAATAAAAGATGTGTTCTGTCTAGGGCATGGTTAATGACTCGAACCAGAATCTGGGACACAACGAGGTGGGTCAGAATGAGCTAGCTGCCTCAGTGGGAGAATGTGAGGCACACCAGCCCTTCTCTTTGCATCATGGTCTGATTTGCCACTAAGTACTCTGGTTTCTTCACCAGGTATCTCTAATCAGCTTGACCGCAAACTGGATGGGCTATTCCGAGCTGGGAGCCATCAAATCCCTCAGGACGCTCCGTGCACTGAGACCTCTTCGGGCCTTATCCAGATTTGAAGGCATGAGGGTAGGTTTGGCAAGATACCCTTGGATTTTTCTTGTGAGCAGTGTGAATTTTAAGAAGCCAGGACCGTGCCCCATGGGGTTCTGGAAAACATGTTTTTGGGCCATCCATTTGCCACAATTGTATTTCCCACTCCCCAGGTTCTCTGATTTTATCCTTCCCAGGAGATTCATTGAGCTTCCTTGGCATAGGAGTGTTTGAAGCCAGATATCCTGATCCAAGCCCAAAACAATACTCTGGGTCCCATAATCCCTACCTTTGTGAGATTTAGATGCAGTATTATGCTCTTTCATTATTCCTTGTGTCGATACTGAAAACAGTTTCTCAAAACTGCCTTTCAGCAGCTTTGGCTGGTGAGGCAGCAGCAGCTCTTCCTGGGCAGAAAAAATCTATTCATGGTGGTGCATGCCCCTGTAACATCTAAACCAGATTACTGCAATTCACTCTACATGGGACAGCCCTTAAAGACTGTCCAGAAGCTACAGTTGGTACAAAACGCTGCGGTCAGAGTGTTGACAGAAGGGGATCATAGGGACTATATCATTCCAGTCTTGTTCCACCTATACTGGCTTCCAGTTTGCTTCCAGGCTTATTTCAGGGTGCTGGTACTTAACTTTAAAGCCCTGTACTGCCTGGGACCAACATAATGTAAGGACCGCCTTCTCCCATACAAGCCTACTCATTCAATCTGGTCAAATGAAGCAAATGTGGTCCCCATCTTTAAAAAGGGGGAAAAAGAAATCCCAAACAATTATCGCCCAGTCAGCCTGACATCAATACCAGGTAAAATACTAGAGCAGATAATTAAACAGACAGTCTATAAGCACTTAGAAAGAAAGGCCATGATCACTGAGAGTCAACACGGGTTTCTCAAAAACAGGTCATGCCAAACTAATCATATTTTTTTTGAAAGAGTGACAAGTATGGTAGATGAAGGGATGCTGTAGATGTAGTATACCTTGATTTCAGTAAAGCCTTTGATAAATTCTCCCATGATCTTCTTGAAACAAAGCTAATAAAATGTGGGCTGGACACTGCTACTGTTAGGTGGATTGGGAATTGGTTGACCAACCGAACCCAAAGGGTGCTCATTAATGGCACAACTTCATCCTGGAGAGGAGTGACCAGTGGGGTACCACAGGGGTCTGTCCTGGGACCGGTACTATTTAATATTTTTATAAATGACTTGGATGATGGAATAGAGAGAATGCTAATCAAATTTGTAGATGACACCAAGTTAGGAGGGGTAGTTAATACCATGGAGGGTAGGGTCAGAGTTCAGAATGACCTCGATAGACTGGAGAGCTGGGCCATAAGCAATAAAATGGATTTCAATAGGGAGAAGTGTAAAGTACTTCACCTAGGCAGAAATAACATAAGGCACAGGTACAGGATGGAAGATAGTTGGCTTGACAACAGTACACGTGAAAGAGATCTGGGAGTCTTAGTGGATCACAAACTGAACATGAGTCAACAGTGTGATATGGCGGCTAAGAAGGCCAATGCAATTCTGGGCTGCTTCAATAGGAGTATTGTGTCTAGATCAAGGGAAGTAATACTGCCACTGCATTCTGCATTGGTCAGACCTTACTTGGAATACTGTGTCCAGTTTTGGCCTCCACAATTTAAAAAGGATGTTGACAAACTGGATCGTGTCCAGAGGAGAGTGACCAGAATGGTCAAATGAAGGGAAGATGCAACGCTGTCTTGATTTGCCGAAGATTGCTCTGCCATATATCGAGCAGATCTCCCAGTTTTATTAAGCATCAGACAATGAGCACCAAAGTTAATGAACAACAAGACGATGAGGTATTCTATTCTTACGACAGAGTTTACGGAAAAACACTCTCTGGTAAAAGGATTAGCTTAGGCAAGGACTTTTAATCATTCACAGTACTACGTGACCAGTATCCAAAGTGGACTTTGACCAGGAGCCTTCCAGAGGTAAGGTTGCAGAGAGCTGTCATAATCAACGCTCTTGTGATCTGGGCGTGCCCACCAACCACGCGTTGCCTATGAGAACTTCTACATCTTACCTTTTTCTTTTTTATATTGCGAAAGCAATTTATATGCATATGGAAGGTGGTCCCTGGTCAGGCAGAGGACCTGTTGAGCAGGAAAAAATAACTGCTTGCCTTGCTGGAATAAAGTAGGTATACATTGTAGAAAACAGCAGAAGGTCACACAATGGCTGAGATTTGATGATGATTGTAAACAGTTAAACCAGGCACACCTACCAATGAGGTGGCAAGAGCGACATATTCAGCTTGAGACAAAAGATGAACATTAGAGTCACATTGCGCATCTAATATTTGTGATTCCCGTTTTGTCTTTTGAGTGCTAAAATTATTTTTATCAGAAAGTAAAATGGAAAATCGGCTAGACTACATTGTACTGCTGATAGATTGGCAGGAGCATAATTAAAGGTTCGCTGTCCACATGTAAAAAAAAAACCATCTGGATGGCAAAGGAATATGGACATAGTTAAAAGATACCTTTTGAGGTTTAGAACAGTTCCATGAAGCTTGCTTAAGATGGACACATCCTCCAGAAACCTTAGAGGAGGTACAATTTATCATGTGAACACAGGAAATGTTTTCATGTGAGGCAACAAAAGGAATATATAAAGACCAAGCATCTGCGGGGAGTTTATAAGTAGGTGTTCCCCAATTAGCTAGGGTAGAATATTGAATATCAGATTCATTTACCAATGTTTCCAGGATGCTTATATAAGGCAGGTGCTCAAAAGCATGTGTTAATCATTATGTTCAAACAAGCAAAAGTGGGATACATTAAATATATTAACTACATTAAATACATTCCCAGATATTAAATTGTAGGCGATCGGCAAGACTGACGGCTTGAACCCCTTGACTTCCTATCAATATAATACACAAGATAGTCATTGAATTAACAGTGAGCTGAGCAAACACAGCAGCCACTAAATTTTCTGGAGTTTGTAACTTCACGACCCTGACGTTGGTAAGAGTCTTCACATCCCCCCAGGTCACTGGCTGTGCTGCTTTGTAGGGCCTGATGCCATGCCATCTTGTGCTGGTTTCACACACCAGGACGGGACCCAAAGCAGACCTGTAGGAATAAGCACAGCAGCATATCCTCGTCCCCACGTAGTTAAAGGGGCAGGACTATGCCAGACAGGGTTAGGCAATTGTTTATAAAAGACCAATGGTTGAGGCAGTTCCCAGGAAGAGGGACGTTCAACAGGTGTAAAATTCTCAAAATTAACAGTCAAATGATTAAGAGTAAACAAAACTATGTTAAGTTGTGATTGTATCCACTTATGATGTGGGGTCCCACATTTCATCCTTTTTAATTGTTTTTGTAGAACCGTTTTTAGAGTGTGATTGGCGCATTCTGCAATAGGCTGGTCAGTAGAATTGTATGGAATTCCATGGCATAGCTGGATATCTCATTGTGTACCAAATGTTTGAAATGCTTGGGACACATATACAGGGGCATTATCAGTGACTCAAGGGGCAGTCCCTTGCAGTTTTTATTACATAATGAAAGTACATGGAAGATCACCCCCCCCCCTTGGCGGGAGTAGCTGAGGCAGCGGTAGCGGGATCAGTTGATAGATGTCTTCTTTGGGGGTGTTCAGGTGTGACCTGGAGGTTGTTACAAGGGGAGCCCTGGATATGAATGTTAGCACAGGGTCCCACTTGAACCAGTTACAGTTGGCAGGATAGGGCACAGAACTAGGCAGCCTAAAGCAGGTGGACATAACTAATCAAGGCAATATTGTCAAGGAGGTCCGGCCTGCCCTCCAGCAAACCGGTTCCTCCTTGGGTCAAAAGTTGCCAAACCCCCCACTGGGCTTCAGGACTCTCCCTAAAGCACAATGCGGGTAGACTCTGCTACCTTGTCGAGGAGACTCGGTCTGCTCTCCAGCAGGCCGATTCCTCTGTAGTTCAAAGTCACTAAATGTTTCCCTAAGGAAACCCAAATTCCTTACTGTGCCCCAGGATTCCCCCTTTGAGCGTAGTACAGGTATTTCACCACCAGCTCTCAATTCCAAAAGGCTGGCTTTCCCAGGGATGAGCTGAGAGCTACTCTTCCCCAGCCAGTTTCCCAAAAGTCAAAAACAAGCAAAAACCATCCCTGCAGAGTAGAGCTTCTGCCAGGGGGAGGCTTATTGCCACAAAACACTAGGGTAGGTGGTTTCTCACACACACACACACACTCAGACACTTGGATTTAGCCCTGAGACCCAAAAAAGGTTTCTCAGACTTCAATATAAAGTCTATAAGTTTATTTAATAAAATGTGCTCGTTACAGAAAGGAAATTGTTTGTGAGGCAGATAGCATAAAAACAAGAAATCTTAGCAATCTCTAACTTCACAGTAGTTCTTTAAGTTTCAGGCAAAATAGGCAAAGTTTCCAAGAGAGTAACAAATGCAAGGTTTTAGTTGATTTATAGTTACCAAGACCCAGTTCTGGTCCTAACACGCAGAGTGTCAGCCCTTCATGGTTGCCAGATGATGATCGCTTGGAGACATGACCTCCCTCCCAAGCTTCATGATTTTGATTAGAACAGAGTTCATATTTATCTCTCCCATCTCATTGGGTGATGGCCATTCCGCCCAATGAGATGTTGGGGACGCAATAAACTTGTAAGATATTTGGCATGACACCTCTAGGCCTTTTGAAGTTACAGATGTATTTGCATCTCTGCAGCAATACAAAACATCTGGGCTCCTTCAAGCTTTTGAGATGTCAGGCTTCTAACAGGATTGTCACCAAAAGAACAGATAGCTGATTTACAATAGGAAGGCTTTGAAATGGAGGTGCTTTGAAGTGGAGGTGGCAATGCCTCCGGTCTCCACACCTTCCCCCCCCCCCCCCCGAAGTGAAGTGGCTTCTCATGGGAAATGGGAATGGTTTCTCACGGGAATGGTTTGTGAGAGAGCTGGTCATCAGCTCCCGTTTGATATCAAGACATTGAAGACATAGAAGGCCACAGAATGAACCAAAGTTTGGTGATCAAAAGAAGAGCAAGGTTGCTTTTCTTTACAAATATACATTGATATAACTAATTAAGGCAATATACATATTGTAAAACAAGTTGGAAAAGGTGTCTCTCTCACACACTGCTAGAGGAGAGAAAGCAAGATTACTGAGGGGTCCTTTAGGGGAACCCCAGCATATGTGAAGTTAAAACAAAGGTGTACCTAAAAGGGAGAGAAAACAAGAAACAAACAAAGAAAAATTCAAGCAATAGTCTATGGTAAAAAAAAAGAGCACTTAAGACAAGTAAAAACAATCATCAAGAAGAACAAAGTGCACAAACTTGACAATAGCTTTCCAAAATAGAAAAAGGCAGATTTAAAAAAAACTTGTGTTGCCGGTTGGCTGAACATGACAGAGGCATGGTGCCCATGAGCATGTACAGAGTGCCATATGGTAAGGCAGCCACAATTGTAGTAGTAAAACAAAACTCAATTTGATACCTTTCCAAATTAAAACAAGAATTTCCAAAATAAAGTTTTTCCTTAGGTGTCGTGTTTAATTGCAAGCAAGCGTGAAAGGTTCCTATAGGAGAAGGAACGGGGGTGAGAGCAACAAAAGGAGTGCAAAGAGACTGTGTCTCTGTGCATGTACAGAGTGTCGTTGGGGACAGTGAGCGGCACAAACAAAAGACTACTGGGGCTTGCTGCGGAAGGCAAACACACCCAAAAACAAAACAGGACGGAAGATTGGGGGGCAGGACAGAAGCTCAGAGGCTGTCCCCTTCCTATACTTGACAATTCAAAACGCATGCTGAGTGCCAACTACTTTTCAAAACAAAACCACTAAAGCAAGAACTATTTGATTATGGCACTTATGAAATAAACTGCATCTTCCCATATAAGTGTAACATAAAATTGATGTACTCAAAAGGGGAGAAACCTTGCCCCTGGGAGGAGCAGCGCTTCCCATGTGAGAGAGGGAAACACTCTCTGGTAAAAGGATTAGCTTAGGCAAGGACTTTGAATCATTCACAGTACTACATGACCAGTATCCAAAGTGAACTTCGACCAGGAGCCTTCCAGAGGTAAGGTTGCAGAGAGCTGTCATAATCAACGCTCTTGTGATCTGGGCGTGCCCACCAACCACGCGTTGCCTATGAGAACTTCTACAGTCAAAGGTCTGGAATCTATGCCCTATGAGGAGAGACTTAAGGAGCTGGGTTTGTTTAGTCTGGAGAAGAGAAGTTTAAGGGGTGACATGTTAGCCATGTTTAAATATCTGAAGGGATGTCATGTTGATGAGGGAACTAGCTTGTTCTCTGTTGCTCCAGAGACTAGGACACGGAGTAATGGATTTAAACTAATAGAAAAGCTATTCCACCTAAACATGAGGAAGAACTTTCTGACGGTGAGGGCTGTTCGATGGTGGAATGTGCTGCCTCGGAGGGTGGTGGAGTCGCCGTCTTTGGAGGTCTTTAAGCAGAGGCTGGATGGCCATCTGTCGGGAGTGCTTTGATTGTGAGATCCTGCATGGCGGGGGGAGGGTTGGGGTCACTGGGCATGTGGGGGGAGGTAGTTGTTAATTTCCAGCATTGCGCAGGGGGTTGGTCTAGATGACCCTCATGGTCCCTTCCAACTCTGATTCTCTCCTCGGAGGTCCTGCTTTGATTGCCCACACCGAGGCTAGATGTGTGGTGGCCCAAGGAAGGGCTTTCTCTGTGTGGCACCAAAATTCATCTGTCTTGTTCTATTGGTGTCTTTCACCAGGAGGTGAAGACTTTTGATTTCATCTAGCATATGCCAAATAATGGTTACTGGCCCCCCTTCTAGTGTTATTTGTTTATGTGTTTTTCATTGAATTTTATAATTTTAACAGTGTTTTTAATTTTTTTAATGCTTTATTGTTTTTATGTGTATTGCCTGGTGGACCCTGATTGGATGGAAAAGTGGCATAAACATGCTTTAAATAAACAAATAAAACCCTGTAGACTTTGGTGCCCCCTGAATTTTTTTCCAGTTACAGCTACTGCAGCATGTACAATCTCTGGAATTTAGCAAGCTGATGCCCAAGCTTGCTGCCATTTGTAGACTAAAACAAACCTAATTTGAGAATTTTTACATATGAATGTTTAATTTCAGACCTGAACACTTAAATCCTGACTGATCTCTTTTCTGGGCCCCAGGTAGTCGTGAATGCCCTTCTGGGGGCCATCCCATCTATCATGAATGTCCTCTTGGTCTGCTTGATCTTCTGGCTCATCTTTAGCATTATGGGGGTCAACCTCTTTGCAGGGAAGTATTACCGGTGCATCAACACCACCACCGATGAGCTCTTTGACATCAGTGTAGTGAACAACAAGACCGACTGCCTGGCCCTTAACTACACCAATGAGATCCGCTGGGTCAATGTAAAAGTCAACTTTGACAATGTGGGCTTTGGCTACCTCTCTCTTCTGCAGGTGGTAAGTATGCCTGCTTCCCTCCCACCCCATCTCTGTTCTCCATAGGAGCATCCCCCCCATATGCTTAAAGTCCTTTTCTGAGGACATTCCTCCCAGAAAGTCTGAGATGGAGTAATTGTCCCCTCTTCCATTCCCACATGGTGAACCTTCCTTCAGAATGTGTGCATGCACACACCATTACCCACAGTGATGAGGTATTTACCACATCAGGGAATCCAATAAAAAAATTATTCAGATTCTTTGGGGCATGGTAAGTACCACATGTTAATACCATGGGCGCCATTTAATGGAAGCATTTAACCCTTCACAGTGGTGGTGGAAAGTCACTTTGAAATTTTCAGAGTGAATCTTCTACATTTAATATGCCTTTTTAAGAAAATCTCACCATGGAGACAAGGAACTCCCGAAATGCTTCCATTGTGTCCTTTTCTCTCTCGGTGTCATGACCAAAATAGACATATCATGTTGTTCACATTTCTGTCTCATTCATATATAAAGCACAGGGTAGGAATTTAATTTTAACATCATGATCAGGTGAAGGGAGCTGAACCCTGCTCCTCTGTACTTTATCTCCACAGAGGTGTCCTCTCATTACAAGTACTTTTAGCTTGGTCTCAGGCCAAAAAGAATTGGGCTGGGAGAAATCTGTCTAGATAATTCAGGGAAAAGGACAGCATTCAGTTCTCTCTTTGAGTATCCCCTTTGGATATAAAACCCCTAAGTGACTGGTCCAAAGTCAGTACCCATGGTTGGCTCTTTCCCCAGCACAACCCACCCTTCCTATTTTATTTCCTCGAAATATTTCACCTGACTGGTGTGAAGGAAGTTTCCAGTATCTTCAGTCAAGTCAAGTCAAGTAGCCTTTATTGGCATAAGAATATCTTCATTCATTTTCTGTGTGTGTTCAGGGACTCAGTGCCCTCTTCCCGGATTCCAGCCCACCTGTGAATGAATCTGTTCTTCTGTGTTCCCCTTTGCAGGCCACATTCAAAGGCTGGATGGACATCATGTATGCCGCTGTTGATTCCCGTGAGGTAATTTGGATAGGTCAACCCCTTGTCCTACCTTACAGACCTCTTGGAGGACCAACCAGGTCTGGCCTGCTTGGGGAGGGGGTTAACTGCCCGCAAGGCTGGTTGTTGCCCAAGTACGGTGCCCCCAATCCTTCCTGGGCCCAAATGGCGGTCACCTTGGCTTGGACCCAGCAAGGAGCAGTGCAGGTAGTGAGCTGAATGCCACAGATGGCAGGGAGCGCGCTGAGCGCCATTGGTGAACTGTCATTTTCCTCAATTGCTTGGGTGGCTTGGCCGGAGAACCAGCCCTGAGAGAAAGTGTCTTCTCAACCTCTGCTCTGCCTTCCCAGGTGGAACAACAGCCCAAGTATGAAGTAAACCTCTACATGTATCTCTATTTTGTCATCTTCATCATCTTTGGTGCGTTCTTCACCCTCAATCTGTTTATCGGTGTCATTATCGACAATTTCAACCAGCAGAAGAAAAAGATAAGTGTCTCTCGGCTGCCACCGTGGGAGTCACCCCCCACCTGCTAAGACCAGAGGGGGTGGCATCTTCCCATAGCATGTATTGCCTTGGGGACATAAGGTCAGAGTAGGGCCTGGTCTCTGCACTGGAGCAGGCGACGCAAGAGAGATCTGTTGAGCATGTGCAGAATAGAGGGCCTGAGGGTCAAGGCTCCCGCCTGCCTGGGAAACAACACTTGCTGACTTTAAAGTTGTGCCTCCCACCCCCACCCCTCCAGCCAGTGCCTGCACAGTGGTAAGGGAAGTGTGTTCAGCACATGCTCAGAAGCATTCTTCTTTACTATCACTGGACATATCCCAGGACTCGAGGTATGGAAATTAAAAGACAGTGCCCATGGCTCAAATTAAGCCTTGAAGGCCGGGAGGGAGGGCAGGATATAAGTCCAATAAATAAATAAGGATGTGAGTGCCAGTCAACGAGGAGACGGTTCTGGAATCCTTACATGGATCTTGGGTATCACTATGTGAAGAGTTCCTCCCAGGTCTAATAAGAGCCATTCCCTTTTTACTTTGGAGGAAAGGACATCTTCATGACAGAGGAACAAAAGAAATACTACAACGCCATGAAGAAGCTGGGCTCGAAAAAGCCGGTGAAGCCCATTCCTAGGCCCCAGGTATGCCCTTTGGAGGTGAAAGAGGGGGGGGGGAATACTTGGTAGGGACGCCAGCCTCCAGGTGGGACCTGGGAATCGCCCAAACTCACAGCTCATTTCCATAATACAGATGTCAGTTCCCTTGGAGAAAATAGATGCTTTGGAGGGTGAGCTCTATGGCATTCTACCCCACTTTTCAAAGTGAAAGCTGGGTATTCAGAGAATCTGGCACACATATTGGGAAAACATTACATTGATATAACAATATTATAGTTCTGAGTTGTTGTTTTTAATGAAAAAGTCCTGGTGGCCCAGAGGAGGCGGGTGGCCATTATTGGGGAACTGGAGACAGGGAAACCTCAGGGCATCTGCCATGTGGAAGCCCAACTGATTCTGCACCAGCAGTGGGGAAACCACAAAATCCTATCCCTGCATGGAAAGTGCCTCTGTGTCCAGTGTGCGCTGAAGGACGTGTCTCAGTTATATGCAAGGGGGCTGTCAAATCTTTAATCATGAGTAATTTCTGTTTGCAAAGTGGTGGCATTATTGATATACGGAAATCGTGTTTCAAGAATGCTATGCAAGCAATCAAAGGCTGTGTGTATGAAGGGTGGTGGGCTAGAATTGGAACTGCATCTGTTGTCCCCAACCCTCACTTTCACATAGGGTTGGCAACTCCAGGCAGGAAAATTCCTAGAGTTGGGGGTCAGCTTGGGGAGGGTGGCATTTGGGAAGGGGAGGGACTGCAGAGGGGTACAATGTGTGGTGTAGTGCCAGCGTGTTGTAGTGGTTAAGAGCGGTGGTTTGGAGCGGTGGAGTCTGCTCTGGAGAACCAGGTTTGATTCCCCACTCCACATGAGTGGCGGAGGCTAATCTGGTGAACTGGATTTGTTTCCCCAGTCCTACACACGAAACCAGCTGGGTGACCTTGGCCAAGTCACAGCTCTGTTAGAGCTCTCTCATCCTCACCTACCTCACAGGGTGTCTTCTTCTTCTTCTACATTGAAAATGGGTCTGGCCTTAGGGTTGCCAGGTCACTTGGATTGGTGGACAATTGCCAGGTCCCCCCTCTCCTCCAGTGGGAGGTTTTTGGGGTGGAGCTGAGGCGGGGATTGTGTGTGCACAGTGGCATGTGACACGATTACGTCACTTACGAGCTGCTTTACCACTCAAACCAAAGCAGACTGTCACAATGTGGCGCTTCCGGGTGTATGGAAATCCTTGGTCCTCCCTCTAGCTAGCAGACGTAGAACAAGGCGACTTCCACATGGGGATATCTCCCTGGATGGAACCTAGCACACCCCTTAGGGGACCTGCCACACAACGTGTGTCCAACTCCCCAGGCTTCCCCCTCAACTGAGCAAAGGAAAAACTTCCTTTCTCCGGCAGGTTGGCCAAAGGCAGAACCACCATTTGGTCACATGGTCTGCAGGGTGGACTGTATGGCATTGTAACCTGCTGAGGTCCCTCCTTTCCTGAAACCTCACCCGCCCCAGGTTCCACCCTCAAATTGCCAGGAATTTCCCAGCTCAGACTTGGCAACCCTATGTGGCTCCGATTTAGCAAAATAGGCAGCTTGGAAATCTGAAAACAGGTTTTTCTGTGCCTCGTCTAGTGGGTCCCTAGCACAGCAACTATCTGGCTGTTGATAGTCATACTCTATTTGTCTCAATTCTGGGAGGCTTTTCTCCTGTAAGACTTCCTTTTTCAGCCTTTCAGGTTGTTTATGGGTTTTTCTCCTTTTTCCCCCCTTCTCTGTTCTTCCCTTGTTTGTCTTTATCTCTGTGTCTTGTGCCATACTTGTGTTTCTCTCATTCACCCACCTGTACCTTCCACATTATTAAAGAACAAATTTCAAGGGATGATCTTTGACTTTGTGACCCAGCAAGCCTTTGATATAGTCATCATGATCCTCATTTGTCTTAACATGGTGACGATGATGGTGGAAACAGACAACCAGAGCCAAACCAAAATAAAAATTTTATTCCAAGTCAACATGGTTTTCATCGTGATCTTCACAGCTGAGTGCTTTCTCAAGATGGTCGCCCTGAGGTACTACTTCTTCACCATTGGATGGAACATCTTCGATTTTGTTGTGGTCATTCTCTCCATCATAGGTGAGGGAAAAAATGAGGATATGTTTCTAAAATCCAACTGTAGGCACCCTCTCTGGGACCAGGACACATACCTGTGTACAAGGACAACACCGAGAGGGGATATGATAACGAGCATGCTGGTCCTGCCCTGCTCATGACCAAGCACACAGGGCCCCAACGCCTCCCTTGCACATTTGCCTGAATTTGCACATTCGGCCTCCATCCACCTCTGTAATCAGGATGGAGAGCTTTGATGGGAGAGATGGAAGTGCTTGGTGTAAAATTAAACCATAGATACAGTGGACATTTCAAAAACCTTGTTGGATGAGGAAAGTCATTGGAAAGTCACCCTGAGTATGAGCTATATAAGAAAGACAGAGAAGGATGTATTTGGAGTGGTGTTGTTTTGTATACCAAAGAAGTCACAGAGGCCAGTAAGCTAAAATAAAAATGTAAGAGGAATAAACTAC
This sequence comes from Euleptes europaea, assembly GCF_029931775.1. Lineage (NCBI taxonomy): Eukaryota > Metazoa > Chordata > Lepidosauria > Squamata > Sphaerodactylidae > Euleptes > Euleptes europaea. The sequence goes on along the minus strand of NC_079329.1, from coordinate 36,964,389 downwards.
TTCACAGAGTCGCTATGGGTGGAGATACAGAGCCTGGATGATAACTAAATACTAGGGACATACTCCCCCTCCCATCTAACCAGAATTCTGTGGGAGATCTTGAAATGGAGAAAGAAATAAGAGGGGCTGACAGAGCAGGAAATGTTGTAATAATAATTCATTTCAACTACCCTCTCCTTGGTTGGATAAATGCATGCTTGGGCCATGACAAACAAGATGACATTTCTGGATGCTGTAAATGGCTTTGCCTTGGAACAATCAGTCATGGAACCAACAATAGGGAGGTGACCCTGGACTTGGTCTGAAGTGCTGTTGAAGGGCCATGATAATACTAAGTCCAGCATTGAGGTAAATGGCCATGTTTCAGAAGAGGAAACTTCCAAAACAATGAAGGGTTTAGTCAAAGGGAAATTGAGAGGAGAGTCAAGGGGGTAAAATAAGCAATATGTAAAGCTTAGATAGAATATATCTTATCTAAAATTCATAATTATTCCAACCTTTTGAAGACTTTTCTTCTTGGCCAGACATAATGCCTTACTTCTCAATGAATTAATGACAGATTCTAAGACAGTCCAATCGATCAGAGAGTTTGTCTATGTGGAAAGGCAGACAGAAACACCCATTTTTTATATACAATTGTGATTTATATTCTTCTTTAAGATTGTCGTCTATCACTCCATTGATTTCATACTTTCCTGTTTGTTCTCACAATTATCATTTAATGTATCTGCTGTCTGGTAAAGATAAGGCTGTTATTTTATCTACAGTTTATTACTTAATTCACCGAAAGTTATAACCAATTTGTGCCTAGATGCTCATCTGCATACAGGCGCTCTTTTTGCACTGGAACTGGAAGTAATATAAATTTAATGGCCAAACTAGATGACACCGTGTTCTGGAGTCTGCCATGTGGACATGGCACCATTTTATAGCTTTTTAGTCAGCCATTTAAGCTCTCGAAAATGGCTTGGGTAGGATTGCCAGATTTGAGTTGGGAAATACCAAGCTTCCGTGACCTACGCTTTCACGGGGATTTCATCCGGGCTGAGCGTAGGGGAGATGGAAGAATCAGGTTAATAGAGGAACGGGAAGTCCTGGGATTTGTGAGTGCTGGCAGTGAGGTCATCTCTAATGGACGGAAAACTGATGCATAACTCCAAGGAACAACCAAGACAGACCGGGGGCAAACATGAGTGAAAAGTACCCATGTATAAACAACCATAGAGAAAAAGGTCTGACTGTGGGAGAATCAGTGTAGATTATACAAAGGAAAGCCTTTCCTCACCAACCTTGTGGAGCCTTCAGATAGTGCTAATAAGCATATAGATAAGGGTGAGCTTTTGACAAAGAAGCTTTTGACAAAAGCCCTCACCAAATGGAATAGGGGGCTGTCCCTGAAAAGCCAGCCCAGGATAAGCTAAAACACCATCCTGAAGTTTAGTAAGAAGGGTGGGAAGACAGGTTTGCAGATGAATCCAGATTATTCAGGATGGTAAAAATCAGTGCACATTATGAAGAGCCCCAAAAAGATCTCTCCAAACTGTGGGTGGCTGACAATAAGGCAAATGAGGCTCAGATAAAGTTAGGATAAACTTTGGGACAAAAAAAAATCCTAACTTTACATGGGGTCAGAATTGGCAATGACTGACCAGAATCCCCTGCTGTTGCCCCTGCAGCTTATATTTTCACAGGTATGCAGCCTCTGAACATGGAAGTTCCATTTTGCCATCATGGTTAATAGCCACTGTTCCTCCATGAACTGAGAATCATTGAAACCACATAATCACTCTTTCCTTCAAATCTCTCTCCTTCCAATACAGTGTATATTCAGAATAACCCTGATGCCCCCCGAGTCTTCCCAATCCACCGAGTTCCAAAAATGCCCACTTGTATCTCTAGGCCCATCTACTATGAGACACTCCAGCTCCTTCGTCTTGGCTTGGGAGCTTCTCATCTTGCTATACCTGTTCATTGCATTTGTTTCTGAGTGTTATTTGTATTCCCTTTCCCCCCTATGACTCTTCAGTTGTCATTTCCTTCTGTGCATCCCACATGATCCTGGAAGCGCAGAATGATCTGTCTAGCACTAGAGTTCTCTCCCCTTGTGCCCATCTGCTCTGTTCTGTTTACCAGACGCGGGCTTGCATGCCCTGCATCCCTTTGTCCTCCCCTAGAGAGGCAAACCCATCGGGTCACTTTCTCACCTGGGGGAGAATAATAACTTCTTTCTCCTTGCCTTTCAGGACTTGTTCTCTCAGACATCATTGAGAAGTACTTTGTGTCCCCCACGCTCTTCAGGGTCATTCGCTTGGCTAGAATTGGGCGTGTTCTCCGGCTGATCAAGGGGGCGAAGGGCATCCGGACCCTCCTCTTTGCCCTGATGATGTCCCTGCCGGCCCTCTTTAATATCGGCCTGCTTCTTTTCCTGGTCATGTTCATCTATTCCATTTTTGGGATGTCCAATTTTGCCTATGTGAAGAAGGAATCCGGAATTGACGACATGTTCAACTTTGAGACTTTTGGCAACAGCATCATCTGCCTCTTCATGATCACCACCTCAGCCGGCTGGGATGGCTTATTGAACCCCATCTTGAACAGGGGGCCCCCAGACTGCGATCCTCACCTAGAACACCCTGGCAGTTCGGTCAGGGGTGACTGTGGCAACACCACCATCGGCATTGCCTTCTTCTGCAGCTACATCATCATCTCCTTCTTGATAGTGGTCAACATGTATATTGCCATCATCCTGGAGAACTTCAACGTAGCCACAGAAGAGAGCAGTGAGCCGCTATGTGAAGATGACTTTGAAATGTTCTATGAAACTTGGGAGAAGTTTGACCCCGATGCCACACAGTTCATTGAGTACAGCATCCTCTCTGACTTTGCAGATACCTTGCAAGAGCCGCTGCGAATTGCTAAACCGAACAAGATCAAGTTGGTCACTTTAGACTTGCCCATGGTTCCTGGGGATAAGATCCATTGTTTGGACATCCTCTTTGCCCTTACCAAAGAAGTATTGGGGGACTCTGGGGAAATGGATGCCCTGAAGGAGTCCATGGAGGAGAAATTTATGGCTGCCAATCCCTCCAAAGTTTCCTATGAACCCATCACTACAACACTGAAAAGGAAGCATGAGGAAGTGTGTGCCATCAAAATCCAACGGGCGTTCCGACGACATCTCTTAAAGCGATCAGTGAAACAGGCCTCTTATCTGTATCGGCACAGCCAAGATGAGGCCACGCTGGCAGAAGGCGCCCCAGAGAAAGAAGGGCTGATTGCAGATAATATGAATTTAATGTACGGGCCTTTGGCAACTCAGGCGGAAACTGAAGCGTCATCAGAATCAGCCCCACCTCTCAGCCTTGGGTTAGTTGCTGATCCAAAGACTGACCCCAGTGCAAAGAAGGATGATCCCGGGGAAGGGAAAGAGGATGATCCCGGGGAAGGGAAAGAGGATGATCCCAGCAAAACAAAAGAGAGAGAGGCCACCAAACGTGGTGTCAAAGAGTCATTTGTATAAAGCAGAGTGTTCTTGGCTGACAATCACTCGCTGCGTGACCCTGAAAGACTTCTCTTGCGTCTGTGTCTCTCACACAAGGACCATTCCATACCTTGTGTCTGAGTGAGCTAACCACCTGCTCAGATTTCAGGTACTCAGTTCAATATCTCAACTTTGGAAGGCGAGCCACTTCTGGATTCTAATTTTTCAAAGATACCACAATGTGCCAAGATATTTTTTTTCCTTAGGAGGTAAATGTGAATGACCCCTATTGCTGTGACATCTAATGTAGTATGTTCCAAGGATGGTTCCCATGCCAGTTTTCCCTACTGGAAATAAATGTTGAAGGTGGAGTGATGTGGGGGTGGGGAGAGGGGAGGGATGGCAGGAGATGGAAGCCTTCCCCATTTCAGCGCAGCCAGCTTGGGGTCGCGTGGGCTGGACTGGCAGGCCACCTTGGAGGAGCTGAATGAGAGCTGTGTATACTCGCTGCTAAAAAATGTAATTCTGCATTAAGAAGAGTTTGATTCTACAGCCCATGGCTGTATATTTTATGTAATTCATTCTGCTTGTTGTAAGAGAAGAAAAGAGCTTCTCAGAGCACCACACCCTTACTTTGGTATCTTTGGGAATCCTGCTCAGCACATGTAGAAGGACATACAAGGCTTTTGAGATCTGATCAGACTATCAGGCATCCTTAAGGACAAGAAATTTGCTGCATTAGAAATGAAAGTAACGCCTGGAAGGAGGCTGAATCCTGTGCCCATCCAGTTGCTTGAGCTTTGTGGTGCAATCGCAGTTGTGAAAATGTGGAATATACACTTAACCAGTTGTATGTGTCAGGCCCATGAAATGTTCAGACTGGGTGAAAGCTGGCATCTTGAGCTGTTGTCTCCTCCTCTTCCTCAAATGCATGTCTTAAAGTCATTAGCAATGAAAATTGCTTTCTGTACTGGTTCTAGCGCTTTCCAGCTGAGTTCCTAAAATTATTTTTATTTTGTTTGTTATTATTTCCTAATAACAAACAGTAACCACTTTGGGCTAGAGATTCTTTCCAGTCTGTGAAGGCAAGGAGTGGAATAATATTGAAATAACAGTTCCGTTTTGTGAACAAAAATCTGCAATGTCTTATGAACCCAGCCTTTTCTCTTTGAGCACTTGAAAGGAATTCAAAGTGCAAATAAGTCTTAACTATTTATTGTATGCATAGTTTCTTTACAAAGAAAAAAAGAGCAAGATCTGTTCTCAGGGCTTTACTGTCAGCTTTGGAACTTCTCTGACTTGATTTTCAACTCCACAAGAAACTAAGATTGTGGGTTGTGCTTTTTCTGTGATTGCTACGTTGCTCTTTTCCTTTTTAGGGCACATCTGGACAGCTGGAGTTCAGGCTTCTAGACAGGCTGCATTCTGACCCCTACAGTCCAGAAAAGTGAAGTCTTTTGCCTTTCCCCCTGCTGGTCTCCCTGCCAGTCTATACATGGGTATGAATTTGGAGTGTGCACAATCCCGATGGGTTGTTCTGGAGCCCTGAGAGCTGCAGTCTCCTGGAACACCTCTCTGCTGTAGGGATGCCAGCAGCCTCCAGGTGGGACCTGGGGATCCCGCAAAATTACAGCTCATGTCCAGACTACAGAGATCAGTTCCCCTGGAGAAAATAGATGCTTTGAAGGGTGGACTCTGGCATTTAATGTTTTAATTTGATATTTGTACTGTAATTGTATTGTAAATTATTGTTGGAAGCCGCCCTGAGCCTGGCTTGGCTGGGGGAAGGTGGGGTATAAATGGAATAAAATAAATGAAGTGTACCCCACTGAGTTCCTTGTCCACCCCAGGCTCCATCCCCAAATCTCCAGGAGTATAGCTATTTGAAGATGCAATTTCCCCAGAACAGGAAGTCTGCATTTTTTGTGTGAGAAAACTTTTATTCTTCTTCCACTAGCATATTTTTATATACTTTTTGCACATATTCTGGAAATGGTTGCCTCCCCATGCCTACAGAAAGCCTGATAATTTCTACTCCATTGATCTCACACTTTCTAGTATGTTCACATGATTATCATTTAATATATTTGCTCTCAGGTAAAGATAAGGCTGTTACCCTATCCGTAGCTCATTATTTAACAGCTGCCTTGAAGATTGTAGCCAAAGCTATAATCAACTTACATCTAAATACTCATTTGCATACAGGTGCTCATTTTGCACTGGATCTGGAACTGGAATTTCCACTCTAAAATGAATTAAGGATTTCTGAGCAATTTCACCAGAACCAGCAAATATCTGAGGGCACCACTAGGAACCCAAATTTTGATGAACTGAGCCCCTTCCTGAAATAATGAGCGGGTGGGTATAGACATACATCTTTAGAGCTGGAAACACACTGAGCCCATTTGGGTTGGATGAACAGACCTTCAAGCTCAGGGAAAACCAGTTGTGAGTTTCGAGCAGAAACCTGTGGCCGAATGGCTGGTCCTTGGAACGCCACAAAGCCTCCTCTGCTCTTCTCCACAGCAGGGTTTCCCGTTTTAAAAACCTGATTTTTATTAATAATAAGGCATCAAGCAACCCCTCACTAAAACACACTTGCAAGTTGTTTGATAAGTGTTTTTTTTTTTTTTAAGTAGCCTGTTGAAGCATTGAGAGATGAGCGTAGAGGAAGAGGAAGTCAGGTGATCAATTTGGAGGCAGACACGCTGTTTGTGCAGCAACGATGGGAGGCAGGCCACACTCACTCTGCCAAACAGAAAAAAATGCACCAACTCCACACGCACACCAAGTTTTGTGCAAAGCTTGGAGCATATGAGGAACTCTGACAGGATTCCCTTACAAGATAGTGCATTTATTACTCCACTGATGGATGGGGGTCCCTCCCCAACACACACAGCTGGTTTGTGTGCTCCCAGCTTAGCAAATCAGCTTGCAGGAAACTTTCTGCACACGGACGGCATGGACAGGATCAGGGCGCCTGTTCATGTTGCTGGGCCATCCTCAGGTTCTGAATATAGGTTTTGGATGGTGATCCCTTCCAAAACCCTCACACCCAACCTTACAAGAATCTGTGTGGTGTGGTGTTGTTTTTAAAATAGATTTTTAAAAAGTTTTAATTTTTATTTGTGCAAGCGAATCCCAGGTAGGAGAATGTTCTGGAGAACTCTTTTTGCCCCAGATTCACTTCAGTAATAATCAGAAATCACATGTGTCCTTGTCCGAACTGATTCTATGCTGCATATGCCTTGGGGGTGGGGGAATGCCGCTTCTGCTGTTTTGTTCGTTGTTCCCATCAAGTTCATCTTTCTCCCTGCTAAAGGTGATTTCTGACAATCCCCCCCCAGCAGCAAGCATTTAATTCTTTCGGGGGGGGGGGGCTTTTCAGGGGGTGTTTTGGGGGTGTTAGCCACTGCTCTCTTGTTGGGGACGCTTTTCCTTGCAAGTGGAGGGATTGGGGGCTTTCCAGTGGTCAGTTGGTGCCCCTCAGTCTTCAGCATCTGCCCGGCAAGGCTCCATCCAGGAGGTGTGTTACTTGAGACACCGTGTCCAGCTGCGTTTACATGTGAGCAGCTGTGGAAAAAGGACTCTGCTATGTATAAATCTGCCTCCATTGTTTGTACATATGTAACATTCTGTGATGAGAAAAGGCTTCATTCTGTAAGTTCATGTGATGTTTTCTTTGTACATTTCTTAAAATAAACTCTGTAAATGAGCAATTGTTACTTGGTTCTTGTAGGTTATCCGGGCTGTGTAACCGTGGTCTTGGGATTTTCTTTCCTGACGTTTCGCCAGCAGCTGTGGCAGGCATCTTCAGAGGAGTCACGCTGAAGGTCAGTGTCTCTCAGTGTCAAGGGTGTAGGAAGAGTAATATATAGTCAGAAAGGGGTTGGGTTTGAGCTGAGTCATTGTCCTGCAAAAAGTATCAAAGGTAATGTGCTAACCATTGTCCGGTAAGTATCCAGATAATGTGCTAATGAGGGTGTGGTATGTTAATATGGAACCATTGTATCCTAAAGTGATCTGTTAATGTGTGAAATCCAAGGCTAATCCGCATGGCTATTGTGGACTGTAGTCTTTGTTAGTCTGGAGGTTTTCAGGACAGGAAGCCAAGCTTTATTCATTCTTAAACTCTTCTGTTAAAGTTGTACTGATGTTTATGAATTCCAATGGCTTCTCTGTGCAATCTGACAAAATAGTTGGTAGAATTGTCCAGTCTTTCAGTGTCTTGGAATAAGACCCTGTTTCTCCATCCTATCAGTGACTGCTAGCAAACGGCCATTCCAAGAATGAAATCAGAAGGGCCATTAAACCAAACAAAAAACAGAAAACTCAGGAAAAACAGTCTCCCATAGGAAAGGTATTCTTGCCATTTATTAAAGGAGTCACTGATAGGATGGAGAAACTTTTGAAAAAACATAACCTAAAAACAGTGTTTAAACCCACCAAGAAAATACAACAGATGCTACGATCAGCAAAAGACAAAAGAGACCCCCTCACCTCTACAGGAGTATATTGTATACCTTGCAGTTGTGGACAAGTTTACATCGGGACCACAAAACGCAGCATACAAACAAGGATAAAAGAACATGAAAGATACTGCAGACTTGGCCAACCCGAGAAATCAGCAGTGGCTGAACATGGACTGACACAAACAGGACACAGGGTCTTATTCCAAGACACTGAAAGACTGGACAATGCTACCAACTATTTTGTCAGATTGCACAGAGAAGCCATTGAAATTCATAAACATCAGCACATCTTTAACAGAAAAGAAGAGAGTTTAAGAATGAATAAGGCTTGGCTTCCTGTCCTGAAAATTTCCAGACTAACAAAGACTACAGTCCACAATAGCCATGCGGATTAGCTTTGGATTTCCCACATTAACAGATCACTTTAGGGTACAATGGTTCCATATTAACATACCACACCCTCATTAGCACATTATCTGGATACTTACAGGACAATGGTCAGCACATTACCTTTGATACTTTTTGCAGGACAATGATTCAGCTCAAACCCAACCCCTTTCTGACTATAGATTACTCTTCCTACACACTTGACACAGAGACAGTGTCCTTCAGTGTGACTCCTCTGAAGATGCCGGCCACAGCTGCTGGCGAAACATCAGGAAAGAAAATCCCAAGACCACGGTCACACAGCCCGGATAACCTACAAGAACCAATGAACTCTCACCGTGAAAGCCTTCGACAATATTTTGAGCAATTGTTACATTCAGAACTATATGCCTCTTTTGTTACTAGTCATTTCCTTTACTGAGCTTGCGTTCCCCTCCCCCCTCCCCCTCTTGGTGCTTCATTCCTAAGACGAGAAGTGTGTTTGTGTGTAAAGTGCCCTCAAGTCGCAGACAACTTATGGCAACAACCTTATACTAGCCAGGGCTGACCCTGCTTGGCTTCGGAGATCTAGCAATATCAGGCTAACCTGGGCCATCCAGGTCAGGGCAAGAAGAGAAGTACTGGGGCTTAAACCTGCCTGGAAGATGTGTCTTCTGACATGACAGGCTTCCCCCCCACCCCAAGTAGGGTAACAGCCAATATGGTGTAGTAGTTTGAGAGGCAGCCAGAGACTGTGGGGCCTTGTGGGTCAGAGTCACTCTCAGCCTAACCTCCCTCACAGGGTTGTGGAGGGGGGTGGAGATAGAGAGAACTATGTACCACAACCTGAGCTCTTCTGAGGAAGGATGCGGTAAAAATAGGGTTGCCATCCTCCAGGTAGGACCAATTGCAACTCATCTCCAGACTACAGAGATGAGTTCCTCTGGAGAAAACGGATGCTTTGGAGGGTGGACTCTATGGCATTGTACCCCACTGAGGTCTCTGTCCTCCCCAGGTTCTTTCCCCAAATCGCCAGGAGTTTTCCAACCTGCATCTGGCAACCCTACCCCTCACCATCCCCTGCCAGTGGCCGGGGGGGTGGGGTGCTGGCAACCCTAAGTTAACAAGTGATAATGTTTTGTTATAGTTGGAGATGAGACCTTAGTGTCTGCACACACTTGGATCAATAATTCCTTTTTTATTTTCATGTTTTAAGGAAAGGAAATTCACTTTTCTGTATTACTTTGTTACACATTCTGTCCTGAGTCCAGAGTTCAAGATATCAGCTCCCGCTTAGTTTAAGTCCTGCATTCTACACATGCTCAGAGACCTTTTTATTATGCCACAAGTGTTTCTGATGCAAATGGAAGCCCTTCTGGAGAGTGCCTGCTCAGCGCATGAATGCTGAGAAGGAAAGGGGTGGAAGGGTGTGGTGCTAACAGGGGGCTTTGCTTTTGCTTCATTCCTACATGTGTCTGTTGTGCCTAGGGTTGCCAACCTCCAGGTGGTGGCTGGAGATCTGCTATTACAACTGATCTCCAGCCAATAGAGATCAGTTCCCCTGGAGAAAAGGGCTGCTTTGGCAATTGGACTCTATGGCATTGAAGTCCCTCCCCTCCACAAACCCCACTCTCCTCAGACTCCACCCCAAAAATCTCCAGGTATTTCCCAACCTGGAGCTGGCAACCCTAGTTGCGCCCGCCTTCCAGTCTGCAGTGCTTTGGCCTCTGCCCTTAAACTCACCTGTGCCAAATCGCCAGTCATTTCCTACTGCTCTTCCTCCAATACTGGCCCCAAAAATGGCCGTGCTCAGAAAGCGAATATAGCTAACAAAAACTAAAACTGCAGTCATCTTGCAGAAGGCCTGACAAAAAAAATTAGGAAGCCAAGGTTGTATCGAGTGAGTGGGTTTTTCATCCTATAATGACTAGGGGAGGAGATCCTGGATCAGGCTCCTCACAGAGGTTTTTAATTTGCCAGTTTAACAAGCTTTTTACTGTAAGCTATACCATCCACACTAGTTATCAATGTATCATCCACAGCAATTGTTGTGTTATGTATAAGCTATGTTATTTTGAACTTTGGGAATCACAACAATTACACATAGAAGAAGAGTTGATTTTTATATGCCGACTTTCTCTACCACTTAAGGGAGACTCAAACCGGCTCACAACCACCTTCCCTTCTCCTCCCCACAACAGACACCTTGTGAGGTAGGTGGGCCTGAGAGAGCTCTAAGAGAACTGTGACTAGCCCAAGGTCTCCCAGCTGGCTTCATGTGGAAGAGTGGAGAAACCAATCCAGTTCACCAGATTAGCGTCTGCCACTCATGAGGAGTGGGGAATCAAACCTGGTTCTCCAGATTAGAGTCCACCGCTCCAAACCACCGTTCTCAACCACTACACCACGCTGGTTCCCATAGCCATATCATTAAGGATAAGATTGTTATTACTTTATATTTGTTACTCTGGAATTTTGGCACTTACAACAATTGCTGTGGATGGTATAGCTTACAGTAAAAAGACTGTTAAACTGGCAGGTTAATCGCCTTACAGATGCCTCTTCATTACACGGTGATTGTGCATTGCCATTACGTATGGTTTTCTCCAACTGTGTAACTCCCTTTGCATGCTAGCATCCTCATAAAGGTTTGGCAGGGGACAAGACCCATCCCTGTCTGACCAAGCCTGCTAGCCAAAACAGTACACCCCTCTTTCAGAGCCCAACCCTGACAACTCTGGGCACTGGCTATTGATGTGATACTACTGGAATTTTTTTCAAGCGGTTTGAGAGCTCTTTAAATGTAGATCAGATTTGTTTTAATTCCTACCTCCCCCTGCCCTGGCCAGATCAGGCCTTTTGGTAAATAAATCCATGATGTTCTGTTTTTCCACTTGCGAGAACGGTTTGTTCCTGTAGCACATTCATTTCATATGTATGGGCTTCTCCTGGTGGAACATTAGTCCCAGGCAGTGGGCACAAGAGGAAGAGATCTGTATTTGATCCAGTGCCATCTTTGTTTGTTGGCACAAAACACTAGTGTGAAACCCAATTATTTGATTGACTAGTAATGGGTGATGAAAGGACTCACCTGAGAGCATGTCAAACTGCCCCCATGGCAGGTTGCCTTGATTAGCAATGTATGTGTGGGGTCTGCCTTGCCAACGACAAAATTCCTTCGGCATAATCCTGTTTGTGGCGGAGTCTGCCTCTCAAACTCAGCATGGTGTAGTGGTTAAGAGTGGTGGGACTCTAATCTAGAGAACCAGGTTTGATTCCCTGCTCCTCCACATGAAGCCTACTGGATGACCTTGGGCTAGACGCAGTTCTCTCTGAACTCTCTCAGCCTTACCTGCCTCACCAGGTGTCTGTTGTGGGGAAGGGCAGGACGTTGTAAGCTGGTTCGATTCTCCTTTTAAAAGGAGGAGAAAATTGGCATATAGAAACCAACTCTTCTTTGTCGTCTTCTTCCAAAGAACTCCCAAAGGGACCACCTAGAAAGCAGAGAGAATTACACTATTTGAATAGCCTGAAGATGTGCCCATGGGGGTGGGGGGTGTTGTGTAGATCTTCTGTTTGGTGTGATAGATTTGCCGCAGAAAGCACAAAGTCTGCTAAAACAATGTGCAAAGGGACATTTTTAAGCTGGGGAAGTCGCTACTACAGGATGTGGTGACTGCCACAAACTTAAACGGGGTTAGGAAAAGATTAGACAGAGTTATGGAGGGACAGGTCTGTAAATGGCTCAGGACTGTGAACCTCCATTTTCAGAGGCAGTGTAAAGGCTGTCCTGGGTGCAGACACCATGGGGCCTTCCTGCCTTGCTCATGAACTTCCTGTAGGATTGTCAACCTCCAGGTGGTGGCTGGAGATCTCCTGCTATTAAACTGATCTCCAGGCAATAGAAATCAGTACCCCTGGAGAAAATGGCTGCTTTGGCAATTGGACTCTATGACATTGAAGTCCCTCCCCTCTCCAAATTCCACCCTCCTCTGACTCCACCTCCAAAATCTCCAGGTATTTCCCAACCTGGAGCTGGCAACCCTAACTTCCTGTGGCATATGGCTGACTACTTGGGAAGATATCAGACTAGATGCTTCCTTCATCTGATCCAGCAGTTTATGTTCATACGGCCACTCCAAAAATGGCTCCTTGTATGTGGCTAGCTGACGTGCTTACACTAGTGTGGTGTAGTGGTTAAGAGCGGTGGTTGGGAGCAGTGGACTCTAATCTGGAGAACTGGGTTTGATTCCCCACTCCTCCACATGGGCGACGGACTCTAATCTGGTGAAGCGGGTTGGTTTCCCCACTCCTACACATGAAGCCAGCTGAATGACCTTGGGCTAGTCACAGTTCTCTTAGAGCTCTCTCAGCCTCACCTACCTCTCAGGGTGTCTCTTGTGGGGAGGGGGAGGGAAGGTGATTGTAAGCCGGTTTGAGTCTCCCTTAAGTGGTAGAGAAAGTCAGCCTATAAAAACCAACACTACTTCTTCAATGCTAAATCCAGTTTTCAGCACATGTGGGCCATATTTGTGGCATCCTTGCTGACCTAATGTTTGTAGGCTGGATTTCAAAAGCACTTTTCCTAAGAAAGGCTACTATGTTTGAACACGTTTTTATTCCCCCTCTCTCAAAGTCCTAGAAGTTAGTTAGGGTAGAGAAGAGACCATCCTGATTATCTCCTTGTTCCCTGAAAAACTCTTCTGCCTTTAACAACAGCATGCCAACCAGCCGTCTTGACAGAGGCAGTTTCCCCTACACGGCTGCGGAAAACTGTTGCATCTGAGCTTCTGGTACAGCTATTGAGGGGACAGAGGACCACCCAGGAACAAAGGTGTAACGCCTCCCCACATAACCTACCAGCCACCACGTGCCCAGCCCAGCACACATTGGTCCTGCCCGTCAAACCAGTCGCCCGTGGCACCCCAGCCTCATGATGCCTTGCACCCGGTTCAAGGCCAAGCTCCCAAGGGGCTGCCTCCGCACAGCTGCATTTACATAGGCAGGAAAAGGAACCTCAGCGGGGCCGGGGGGGCTTAACATTTTCCGTTTTTTAGGCTGAGAGAGGGCTGGTGGTGTTTTCGCCAAGACTGCAGGCAGCCAGTGAGTGTCCGGGTGGCTGGGTGTTTTGTGGTCAACCAGCAATGGCAGCTTCTTCATTCCAGGTGTGCGTGGTGGTGTGGACTGTGCTGGGAGTCTGCCTAGTGGCCTCAGGTAGGTCTTGGTCTATTTCTTCAGCCTAGTGGCCTCAGGTAGGGCTTGGTCTATTTCTTCAGCCTAGTGGCCTCAGGTAGGGCTTGGTCTATTTCTTCAGCCTAGTGGCCTCAGGTAGGGCTTGGTCTATTTCTTCAGCCTAGTGGCCTCAGGTAGGGCTTGGTCTATTTCTTCAGCCTAGTGGCCTCAGGTAGGGCTTGGTCTATTTCTTCAGCCTAGTGGCCTCAGGTAGGGCTTGGTCTATTTCTTCAGCCTAGTGGCCTCAGGTAGGGCTTGGTCTATTTCTTCAGCCTAGTGGCCTCAGGTAGGGCTTGGTCTATTTCTTCAGCCTAGTGGCCTCAGGTAGGGCTTGGTCTATTTCTTCAGCCCAATGGGCCTCTCCATGGGGCGGTGGAGGCAGCAAGAGAGTTTGCTTGCCTGCCTGCCTCAGGCTGAGGGGCTAATTTCTACGACAGAGAGGGGCAGAAGCCCGGTCCTGCCTGATATTTCACAACGGGGGAGAGGGGGATCTTCCACCTGAGTCCGAAAAGGAAGGGATTCCAGGTAAAAGAGTGGGACCCTGGATGTGCTGAGCCCTGATGCTTTTCACTTTAACCCAAGCTGGGCTTCTGCTCCTCCTTCGGTGTTTCTGAGGAAGGGCTCATCGGACGCAGTCCCATGCCAAGGAGCTTTGTCCTTCTGGCTGACGTTCACAGAAACCCGAAAAGGGAGGGAGGGGTACGGGCAACGATGTGGATCAACACCGAGCTCGATGCTTCCTGCTGCCCACTTCCTCTGGGACACCTGCGCTCTGGGGCAGAGGAGAGACACCCAGGGCTGGCTTCTTCAAGGGCACATTTTAGAGTAAACAAGGTTGGACCCTGGGGCTTTGGGCTTGGTAACCAAATATTTCAAGGCTGAACCTGACAATGATTTGTTTCTAAAAATAATAAGCTCTGGGTGGAGGCTGCTTGGGGAAGGGAAAGTACTCTGCGCGTGCCTCCAAGCAATCTCAGTTGTTAGATTATGCCCTTTAAGTCTAGAACAGAGCAAATGAAGCAACATCTGGGTCCGGGGGCTGTTCAGCCTGGCAACATCCTGAATATCAAAGAGCTTTTCAGATCTAAAGAGTATGATCTATCTCTGCTTGCCTGTTTGTCCCACCCACCCTCCAAGAAACGCGGGGCAGTCAAAAAGCTCCTCCTATATTGTTGCAATAATCCATAGTTGCATTTTTTTGGTCAGATTGTTTTAATGTTATTATTTATGACTAGGTTTTATATGACAGATTGCAATGGTCTTAGGCCACAAACAATAAACTTTATTGTTATCAATTATCAATAATCCATAGTTAGGCTGAGAGGGAAAGACTCTCCTGCAGTCCTGCAGTAAGTTTTGCAACTGAAAAGCAATTTGAGCCTTGATCTTAAGAGCCAAATTAAAAATTATGTAGGAGATGAACTACTAGCTACCAGGACATTTTCCTTCCACTTTCCTCCATGGCGAGAACTATTTACACCAATTTTTAAAAGGGGGTCCAAAGGGGAAGCAGGAAATTATAGGCCAGTTACCCTCACATCTGTTCCAGGTAAATGAGTAGAAACTGTTATTAAAGAAAGAATGGTTGAGCACATCAAGTAACAAAGTCTGCTGAGGGAAAATCTGCCTCACCAACCTCTTGGAGGCCTTTGAGCAGGTTGACAAGCATGTTGGTAAGGGTTGATCCTACAGACATTGGATTACCAAAAGGCTTTTGATAAGGTCCCTCATGAAAGACTCCTGAATAAGCTTAGTAATCGTGAGATAAGAGGAAGGGCCTTTCATGAATTAAAAAATTGGTTAAATGACAGGAAACAGAGATCAGGGATGCATGGGTAGTTCTCACCATGGAGGAAAGTGAGCTGCACAGGCTCTCACTCAGTATTGAGACACGTGCTAGATAATTTGTTCATTGGAGGGGGTGAAAACAAAGGCCGACTTTAAAGAGCTCCAGGAGGATCTCTCTAAATTGGGTGAGAGGGCAACAGCGTGGCAAATGAAGTGCAATGTTGGTTGCAATGTTGATGGGTCTGTGAAAAAAACGCACATGAAAAAAGCCCACATGAAAATCGCACACAGAAAAAAACCCATTGTCATAAATGTGCACAAGAAAAATGCCCACATGGGAAAATGCCCACACAGAAAAATACGCACACAGATATTTGCCCGCACACAAAAATACATAGAAAAAGTTTGTGTTTTTTTTCTGGTTCCCGAGGTTGATATACATTGGAACAAAAAATCCTAACTAAATAAATGCTGGTGGGAGTCGGAGCTGGCTGAGACTGATAAAAAAGAGATCTTGGGGTTGTAGTGGAAAGCTCAATGGAAGTGTTGATTCAGTGTGTGACAGCAGTGGAAAAAGTCCGTGCTCAGGATTATTAGAAAAGGGATAAAAAATAAAACATCATATTGGAATGCCCTTGTATAAAGCTATGGTGTGGCCTCATTTGGAGTACTGTGTGCAGTTCTGTTTCCTGTATCTCCAAAAGGATACTGCAGAGCTGGGAAAAGTATAGAAGAGAGCGACTGAGATGATTTAGGGCTTGGAGTTCCTTTCCTGTGACGAAAGGCTGAAGTCTGGGACTTTTCATTGTAGAAAAGGAATGGGGGGGGGAATAATTGCCACATTAAATTATGCATAGGTGGATCAATTGGATAGATTCAAGAGGGTCTTTCTTATATTCTCCTTGCCATCCTCCCTTATGCTATAACTTCCTTTGGGATCAGGAAATACCCTGTTTTTGTTTTATCCCTTTCTCTCTGCTATGATCTATCCCTTCTCCACGAGTCTTAGTCAGACTTTGCAACTATATTTTGGAGGAAAACCTTATTGTTAGACGTTCCTGTCTCTCTTCCCCAGACCAGTGCACATGTGAGTGGGGGTCGGGGGGTGGGGCGGATAGTAGCCATTCCTCAACATTGCTTCAGTACTTCCCACCCCCTTTCTACTCATCTCCTGCTGGCCCCCTTTCTCACTCAAGTCCCTCTGCCTTATAGCCTAGTGTCCCTGGGCAGCTTCCCCAGAAGCCCATTCTGCTATTTCTAGAATGGCCAACCTCCAGGTGATGGCTGGAGATCTCCTGCTATTACAACTGATCTCCAGGCAATAGAGATCAGTTCACTTGGAGAAAATAGCTGCTTTGGAAGGTGGTTCTATAGCATTATACCCAACTGGAGTCCCTCCCTTCCCCAACCCCCCTTCAGGCTCCACCCCCCAAATCTCCAGGTGTTTCCCAACCTGGATCGGGCAACCCTAAGTCTATTTCCCATTCCCAAGTTCCCTGTGTCCCTTCCTAACTTCTTCAAATATTGCTTCAAATTTCTTCAAATGTTGCTAGTTGGTCCCAACATTTGCCATGTAGTGTGATGTTGGTAGGGTTGCCGCCAGGCCCCACTTTGCCACCGGTGGGAGGTTTTTGGGACGGAGCCTGAGGAGGGCGGGGTTTGGAGATGGGAGGGACCTCAATGCCATAGAGTCCAATTGCCGAGGTGGCCATTTTCTTCAGGTGAACTGATCTCTGTCGGCTGGAGATCAGTTGTAATAGCAGGAGATTTCCAGCTAGAACCTGGAGGTTGGAAAGCCTAGATGTTGGAAGCATCTTGCTTTGGCCTATTTCCTGCCTTACTCACTTCTTTTGTCCTGCAAATGCCCCCTGGAACAAAAAGGGCCTTCTAGAGCAGATATTCTTTTTTTTAATAAATATTTTTATTGATTTTTAACGATAAATAGGGATACACAAGGAAAAAAGGAATAGGGAGGAAAAAACAAACAAACCAGCAATAAATTATTAAAATAATATTTAGTGGTGTAGCGCCTTGTACTACCCCCTTGGATCTTTTATTAATACCGTTATTTTCTAGTAAGGTAGATTAAAGCGCCACCTTGAATCTACTATGACTCTTGGAGTCTTGTTGTTATTTTTTAGTTTGTAATGTAATCATAGAAAGGTGTCCATTTGTCTCTAATTTGTTTTTGATTGTTCATTTGTAAGGTTTCAGTCAGATGTGCCATAGTTATATATTCATAGGATTTATCCATCCAGGTCTTTATGGTAGGAATTCTGTTTGTTTTCCATAGAGATGCTAATAGTACTCTAGCCGCTGTGATTAAATATTTCAGCATATTCTGTTGATCTTTGTTGATACTATCCGGTGTTTTACTTAACAGAAATAATTTGGGGTCATATAATATACTTTGATCAATAATGCCTTCTAAGTTCTTATGTATTTCCTTCCAAAATTTCTGAACTAATTTGCATGTCCACCAGCAGTGATAGAAAGTGCCCCTAGTTTTACGACATTTCCAACATAGGCCAGATGTCAGGTTGTTCATATTTTGAATGTCACTTGGCGTAAGGTACCACCTATGTAGCATTTTCAACCAGTTTTCATGGATCCCTCAACATAACGTAAATTTGAGATTCTTACAAAATAGTTGTTCCCATTCATCAATCGTTATGGTCTCGTTCAAATTCTCCATCCATTTAATTTGGCACGACATCACCTGTTCGTCTTCTGTATCGTATGTCACCAATAGTTTATAGATTTTACCTAGTAAATGTTGGGTTGGCTTGCATATCAACTGGTGAGCAGATATTCTTGAGCTTAGCAGAGCAAGCAGCCTAGTCACCAGCCAAGGGGGAGATATTAATGCCAAGAAAATGGAGGCTAAATGGCAACACTATTCATCTTCACAATTTTTAGCAAAGAATTCTGAAGAAGCAAATTCACTTCGATTCTATCTGAGCAAACAGAGGTGCAAAAGCTGCTGTAAGCAAGGGAGCCTCCCCCACCCCCCGAACTATGAAAATTAGCCTCACGGTACAATGACTTCCTTTATGGATGAAAAAGCACAACACTTTCTATTCTGATGAACAAAATGACACAAAACATTGCAAGCTTTCGTGTTCTCTGGAATTCTTCATCAAGTTGGATGCTTCAAAAAAACAAGAAGGGGAGAGAGAAAAACAAGGTGTTTCTTGCCTCCTTTCTTTTTAGAATAATAGAATCATAGAATTATAGAGTTGGGAGGGACCACCGGGGTCATCTAGTCCAACCCGCTGCACAATGCAGGACATTCATAACTACCTCCAACCCCCACACCCCCAGTGACCAGAAGATGGCCAAGGTGCCTTCCCTCTCATGAACTGCCTAAGGTCACAGAAACAGCATTGCTGACAAATGGCCATCTAACCTCTTCTTTAAAACCTCCAGGGAAGGAGAGCTTACCACCTCCCATGGAAGCCTGTTCTACTGAGGAACAGCTCTAACTGTTAGAAAATTCTTCCTAATGTCAAGACGGAAACTGTTTTGATTTAATTTCAACCCGTTGGTTCTGGTCCGACCTCCTGGGGCAACAGAAAACAACTCTGCACCATCCTCTCTATGACAGCCTTTCAAGTACTTGAAGATGATTATCATATCCCTTCTCAGTCTTCTCCTCTTCAGGCTAAACATTTTAAAATATTCAGCCTGATGAAGTGTTCTGGAGAACTCGAAGGCTTGCACATCGTGTGGTGTTGTTTTTATTGGTCTTAATAAAAGGTGTTACAGAGCTTTTACTTTTGGATTTTTCTTGGACCAACCCAGCCACCTGGAACCTCTCGCTTATTTATCACTGGTTTCACAAATTATTTCTTTCTATCTTCTGCCTTGGATATTACTCAGTCAAGTTTTGTTTGAGTCAAGTCAACTTCAGCTTTTCTATTTTCTGCTTTCTTTCCCTAACCAACACTCCCTTTGAGGATTATTAGAACAGGGATTGTGAATAAAACGGTAACAGGTAACAGTGCAATCCTAAAGAGAGTTACTCCAGTTTGTTAATATTGTAATGCCCTTGCATAGATCTAGGGTAAGACCTCCTTAGAATGCTGTGTGCAGTTCTGGTTACCACATCTCAAAAAGGTTCTTGCAGCCCTGAAAAAAGTACAAACAGAGGGCAACCAAGGATGACCCTGGGGTTGGAGGGTGAGGAAAGGCTGGAGAGTCTGAGGCTTTTTGGTTTAGAAAAAAGAAAGTTAAGGGGGACATGACAGAGGTTTATAAAATTATACATAAGGTGGAAAAAGCAGATAGAGGGAGCTTTTTCTCCCCTTTCATAATATTGGAGCTCAGGGGCACCCAGTAAAGCTGATGAACAAAAGGAAATACTTCTTTACTCAATGAATAATTAAATTGTGAAAAGGCCACCAGCATAGATGGCTTTAAAAGGGGGCTAGACAGATTCATGGAGGATAGGTCTATCAGTGGCCATGGTAACTAAAGGGAACCTCCACATCTAGAGGCAATACACCTCTGACCCCAGTGCTAGGAAACACCAGCAGGGAACAAAGGCCTTGGCAGGGAACACCAGCAGGGAACAGAGGCCTTGGCCTCTGTGCCCTGTTTGTTGGCTTTCCAGGGGAACTAGTTGGCCACTTTGTTAAACTTGATGCTGGTCTACATGGACCACTGTTCTGATCCAGCAGGGCTCTTCTGATGTTCTTACCAACCTTCACAGGGTGCTCCTGTCCCAAAGGCTCTCTTTGACATTTCACAAATCACAAAATCACACAAGGTTGGAAGAGACCACAAGGGCCATCCAGTCCAACCCCCTGCCATGCAGGATCCCAAAATCAAAGGGCTCCCGACAAATGGTCATCCAACCTCCGCTTAAAGACCTCCAAAGACAGGGACTCCACCGAGGCAGGGCATTCCACCCTCAAACCGCCCTCACTGTCAGAAAGTTCTTCCTAATGTTTAGGTGGAATCTCTTTTCTATTAGTTTAAATCCGTTACTCCGTGTCCTAGTCTCTGAAGCAACAGAGAACAAGCTAGTTCCCTCATTAACATGGCATCCCTTCAAATATTTAAACATGGCTGTCATGTCACCCCTTAACCTTCTCTTCTCCATACTAAACAAACCCAACTCCTTAATTCTCTCCTCATAGGGCACAGATTCCAGACCTTTGACCATTCTGGTCGCTCTCCTCTGGACATGCTCCAACTTGTCAACATCATTCTTAAATTGTGGAGCCCAAAACTGGACACAGTATTCCAAGTGAGGTCTGACCAATGCAGAATACAGTGGTAGTATTACTTCCCTTGATCTAGACACAATACTTTTTTTGATGCAGCCCAGAATTGCATTGGCCTTCTTAGCCACCATATCACACTGTTGACTCATATTCAGTTTGTGGTCCACTAAGTCTCCCAGATCTCTTTCACATGTACTGTTGTCAAGCCAACTATCTCCCATCCTGTACCTGTGCCTTAAGTTGTTTCTGCCTAGGTGAAGTACCTTACACTTCTCCCTATTGAAATCCATTTTATTGTTTATGGCCCAGATCTCCAGTCTATCAAAGTCATTCTGAACTCTGACCCTGTCCTCTGGGGTATTAACTACCCCTCCCAACTTGGTGTCATCTGAAAATTTAATTATCATGTCCTCTATTCCATCCTCCAAGTCATTTATAAAAATGTTAAATAGCACCAGTCCCCGGACAGACCCTTGTGGCACTCCACTGGTCACTCCTCTCCAGGATGAAGTTGTGCCATTAATGAGCACCCTTTGGGTTCGGTTTCATGTTTAGTTGTTCCACAATCTTGTCACAGTTCTGGAGCTCTATAAGATTTCCATTCCCACAGAGACTTGGGAGACCATTTTTGAAAGTAATCTAGAAGAAAACTCTTTAAATGGAACTGAAAGCATTTTAAAATTTGGGGATTAAATTTCAAAAATGTGCACAAAATCTTTTACAAACAAAACCACCGGAAAACCAGAGAGACATCTTCCTCCCTCCTGACCTCCACTTGGTGGTGTGCTTCTTTTCTTCAGGCGCATCACATCCTCACAGTCTGAAGAATCCGCGCTTCATTGCTGTAAGGTGGGGCTCCAGAGTCTCCTTCAACTGCATTTCCTCTTCGGAGGTCAGTTGGTATAAGGAGATGGAGCAGGGTCCAGGTAAGAAGCTGGAGAACAGTTCCAGAGTCCATGTAATCAATAACTCATCGGTGTCAACGATCAACATCGCCAAACTCCAGCATGCAGACAGTGGCACCTACTTCTGTCGGAGTGATGATGATAAAGAGAAGATAACAATGCAGCAGCGCTGCGGCACTGAGCTCAGAATCATGGGTGAATCTTAATACTCTCTTAAATACTCCCCTCTTCTAGATCTGAGGCCACGTGTGTGGAACCCCCCCCCCCAGCAGAATTCTGCCTTCAGCCCCTTCTAGCAGGTCTGCAACCATACGTTCCCAGGATGCATCTTGGATTTCATCAAATTCTGTTTAGAGGGTTATATGCTGTATTAATAGATGCCATGGGTGCTTACCACTCAGCGTGGTGTAGTGGTTAAGAGCGGTGGTTTGGAGCGGTGGAGTCTGATCTGGAGAACCGGGTTTGATTCCCCACTCCCCCACACATGAGCGGTGGAAGCTAATCTGGTGAACTGGATTTGTTTCCCCACTCCTCCACACTAAGCCAGCTGGGCGACCTTGGGCAAGTTACAGTTCTATTAAGAGCTCTCTCAGCTCCACCTACCTCTATTGTGGGGAGGGGAAGGGAAGGTGATTGTAAGCCGGTTTGAGTCTCCCTTAAGTGGTAGAGAAAGTCAGCATATAAAAACCAACACTTCTTCTTCTTCTTACGTATTTGCCTGATGCATATGCAGTTGCACGGCATCATTGCTTGCTTTTGTAGTCTAATGTAGATCATATCTGGAGAACTATCCTGTTTCAATGATGGAAAGGAAAATTGTAATCACATCCGGATGCATCTGAAAGGTTCAGTTGCCCCAGGAAAACAGCCCAGGTCTGATATGGTGTCAGAGCAAATCATTGAGGTCAGCCTCCCTTTCATTTTAAGGTATCAGCACCTATGAGCAAGTGCAAAATCGGAACACCATGAAAGATACCATCATTTTGATCCAGTCCATTCTTCTTTTCCTGTTCATAAGCGTCCCTCTGTTCATGGTTCTGGGGAAGGTGAGTGTGTTGGGCATTCCCACTGAAATGCTACTTCTAGTGTTTCCAACACTTGGTACACAATGTACAAGTTGCTTCTTTGACACATTATTGCATACACTGTGTTATAAAAATATTTAAAACTCCCCCCCCCCGATTTAAAGAGATGGAGAGTATGTAATAAAGTACAACCACCACCAATGAAAGACTCCTATAACCTGTGACAAACTCTCAGCTCTCTGTCACAGCCGGCTGTCCATGCGTCCCTTCCCTAGTGACCACAACAGGGGCCCAAAGCTACTCCCACCAGGGAGCCGAGTCTACAAACACTCCTCTCTACCTTCCCTGCCTCATCTCAACAAGAACGAGGGGAACATCCAAGGCCCATCTCCAAGGCAGCACTTTGCTCTGTGACCAGCATGGCATGACATCCTCATTAGAGAAAAGCAATCAGATGTCATGACTGAACAGGAAGGTGGTATGCAGGTAGAGTTGCCAACCTCCAGGTGGTGGCTGGAGATCTCCCGCTATTACAACTGATTTCCAGCTGATAGAGATCAGTTCCCCTGGAGAAAATGGCTGCTTTGGCAATTGGACTCTGTGTGACCTTGAAGTCCCACCCTCCTCAGGCTCCGCCCCAAACATCTCTAGGTATTGCCCAACCCGGAGCCGCCAACTCTATATGCAGGAGCTTTAGTGAAGCTCAAGTTCCACCCCACAAAGAAATGGTTGTGACTTTCAGTCACCCCAGTGGCGCCAAATTGGTGCATAACCCAGGATGGTGTCCTCTTGTCAGGTGTGGGGTGCGCAAAAGGGAATGTTGACTGCATCCACATGGAGTGGGAAAAGGCACCCTCCCTATGGATAGGATTGCCAACTCCAGTTTGGAAAATTACTGGAGATTTGGAGGTGGAGCCTGGGGAGGGCGTGGTTTGGGGAGGGGAGAGACCTCATCAGGGTATGCCATACAGTCCACCCTCCAAAGCAGCCCTTTTCTCCAGGGGAACTGATTTCTGTAATCTGGAGATCAGTTGTAATTCTGGGAGCTCTCCAGGCCGCACCTGGAGTTTGGCAACCCTACCTGTGGAAAAAGCAGTGAGCAAATGGGAGGCCTGGATAGCATCCACTCACCCTGCCCCTGTGCCACTCAGCCCACCCCTCCAGCCTGCCCCTCTTCCTATCACTGTGACCGGTGCTGCCACTACAACTGCATGCCTCACCATTCCCAGCAACTCCCCTTTTCCTTCCTAAGCCATTGTGCAAAGCTGCACCGTGGCTCAGATGTGAAATAAAAAAGTAAATTAAAAGGCCAAATGGGGTGGGCGAAGAAAGGCTCTGCCCACTCCCCATATTGGCTGGGCAGCCACACTTCCTCATTAGAGCCAGATCAAAGTGATCTGGCCCAAAGGAGCCATTCCTGGGATCCCTATGAATTATATGCAAAGGCACCAAGATGTCATGTGAACGCTCCCAAAAGACAATGGAGACTTCCTGCTGTTCTCATGGTTGGGGGGGGGACCCCTGTGTGGAAGCAGCCGTTCTACAGGCAGGCTGGTTTCTGAGGCTGAAGACAGACAATAGTTTTTTTAGAGAGGAAAGCTGTCTGAAATAAGCTTTGCTTCCTATGGTGTGTACACACATTCCTTTCATCGCAGTGTCACCTCGGGTCAAAAGGTTTGCAGGTCTTTGAAACTCTACAGAAACCTTCAAAATATCCTCCTAGAAGCAGGAGCGTGGGATGAGTGCATGCACCATGAGTAGCAGTCCCTCATTCAAATCACCATCAGAGCTCTCTGGGGAAAAACAGTCATCTGTCTCCATCCCACATTTCTTTTGTCTATCTGTGGAGAATTTCAAGACTTCCCTAAAATGTCAGTGGGGTTTTAAAACAAGGCCAGTGAGTGCTGAAAAGAAGAGGAACGGCTTGCTGAGGAACCTGAGGCAGGCAAGGAGTAACTTGGAATGTGGTTCTATTCCCTCTTTCTCTTTTTAGGGTGATGGTAAAGAAGCGCCTGGTGAGGACCACACTTATGAGGTGAGCAGCAATGAAAGGATTAGATGGTCAAACGAGAATCTGGGAGATCTGGGTTTGAATCCCCTGCTCTGCCGTGAAGCTCGCTGGGGGGCCTTGGGCGTATCATGCACACTCTCTGGCCTCCTCACATGTTACAAAGGCCATGTGACCAGCCACAAACACTTTTCATCAGATACGTTCTGGAAATTCTGTGCTTCCCAGTATGCATGGGCTTGATTCAGATTGGGACCACAGTATGTGGGAGACGGGGCTTAAGCCTTCTCCTTTGCACTGTTTTCCTGACCTGAAACGACCCCAGGGAACTTCTATTTGCCCAGGAGAAAGTGACATGTATTGATGGCTACACATAACTTTCCCCTACTGGGCAAACAGCAGCTCACCAGGGCCCTTTCAAGTTGGGGAAATGGCAAGGTAGGGGATTTAAGCTTCTCCACACAAGCTATGGTCTCAGTACACATCAGGCGCTCACATGCCTAGAAATTAAGTTTCAGTCCTCCACATGGCAGATAGAAAATCCTCTTGGAGACCTGGTAGGAGTTTTGTAAAATATGAATCAGCCCTCAGCCTAACAGTGCTTATGAGGATAAAATGGAAAAAGGAGAATTAGGTATGCTGCCCTGAGCTTCTTGAAAGAAGGATTGCTTGATTTTCAGAATGGTCAAGCATGAAAAAGGAGTATTTCTTCAATGGCAGGGGAAGTTGCAAGAAGGTAACCTGGACTCCAAAGACAGATAGGGGCCGGCTCCAAGCTGTTGGTGCAAGTGCATAAGGGGAACCATAGAGTTGAAAGGGGCCACACAGGCCATCTAGTCCAACCCCTTGCTTAATGCAGGATCCACCTAGGGCACCCCTGACAAGTGCTTGTCCAGCCTCTGCTTAAAGACTGCAAGGGGGAGCTCACCGCCTCCCTAGCTAGCTGATTCCACTGCTGAACCATTCTGACTGTAAAAAACTTTTTCCTAATATCCAGCCGGTACCTTTTCACCTGCAATTTAAACCCATTATTGTGAGTCCTATCCTCTGCTGCCTACAGGAACAGTTCCCTGCCCTCCTCTAAGTGTCAGCCCTTCAAATACTTAAAGAGAGCAATCATGTCCCCCCTCAACCTCCTCTTCTCCAGACTAAACATTCCCAACTAGGGCTGTTGAAAAAAGAAATTCGGTAAAATTCGGATTCGACAAAATTTAGCCCGTTTTTGTTCGGGAAATGCCAAAGTCCGAACTCCCCCGATTCGGATCCATGGAATTCGGCAGTAAGTTCGAAGTTCGGGGAAAAATTCGGCCGTTAAAAGCCATTAAAAACAAATTCGCTCCTTTCCGCGGCTCCAGGGGGGCATGTTTGGAGGTAAAGGTACCAAACTTTCAGTGTAGCTTGAGGGGACCCTTCTTGCAGGAAACCCCAATTTTTGGGAAGATTGGGTCAGGGGGTCCCGACTTATGGGGCCCGGAAGTGGTCTCCCCATCCTTAATGTGCATCTTTATTCCATTTACAGCACAGTCGCAGCTTTCCACGGCTCTGGGGGGGCATTTTTGGAGGTAGAGGTCCCAAAATTTCAGTGTAGCTTGAGGGGACCCTTCTTGCAAGAACCCCCAAGTTTTGTGAAGATTGGGTAAGGAGGTCCTGACTTATGGGGCCCCCCATCCGATGTAACTACGCCGAAAATGCATCCAACAATGCTCAAAGCTTAAGTAAACAGAATAACTAGCATGGGTAACATATCTTTTCATTAAAACACAGCCAAAGTGCATCTCATAAGGCTACTAGCGTAAGTGCAACCTGTGCCAATTGCGTAACTTCAGTATTGATAGATTTCAATGCTGCTGGATTCAAATCTTCCACAGCAACAATCACACTCACAAAGAATTCAAGCCCCCCCCCAGGACAGGTAACCCCCCCCCCAAATCACACTCCACAGAGGCAATCAAGCCCACCTCCCAACAGATCAGGTAAACCCACCCCCCTTTGGCTTCCCCCCTCACACACACACACACACACACACACAGAATCTCCCCCCCCCACATACTCACACACAGGAAATAAATTATAGAGAAAAGCCCCAAAGTGGGTCTTACTATGGATGTCTTCTCTTCCATCAGGAGCAGGGACTGAGAGTCAGGACTCAGGAGTAATCCAATACGATTCCATTTATGCATGGGAGGTTTTGCCTTGGATTTGCCGCTCTCTAGATGCACAGGATCGCCTGCTCCCAATCATTCCAGTGGGTGGATGGGGGGATCGCATAACTCGGGGGGCCCTGATTCAATCTTCACAAAACTTGGGGGTTCTTGCAAGAAGGGTCCCCTCAAGCTACACTGAAATCTTGGGACCTCTACCTCCAAAAATGCCCCCCCTGGAGCCGTGGAAAGCCATGAATGTGTTCTTAATTGCTTTATTCCAATGGGCAGATTGGGGGGACCCCTTCCAGGCCCCATAAGTCGGAACCCCCTGACCCAATCTTAACAAAACTTGGGGGTTCTTGCATGAAGGGTCCCCTCAAGATACACTGAAATTTTGGGACCTCTACCTCCAAAAATGCCCCCCCAAGCTGCGGAAAGCCGCGACTGTGCTGTAAATGGAATAAAGATGCACATTAAGGATGGGGTGTGTGCACATGCACACACACACCATGGGGATCTCTCTCACACACAAACAGACACTCTCTCTTTCTCTCCCTGGGCCAGACAGCAACTGGGCTCACACACTCAACTGCGACTGATTAGCCAGAAGAAGACCCAGCTTGGCCACCGATTGGCCGGGGGAGAATGCTGCTTTGGGGGCGCCGAATTTATTCAGCGTCCGCCCGAACTCGCCAAATTTGGCTCATCGTTTTCCCACCTTTTTTTAATTCTTTTCCATCCGAACTAGAAACCGCCGAATCGGGGGAAATTCAGCTGTTTTTTTGTTCGGGACGAACCGAATCGACAGCCCTATTCCCAACTCCCTCAGCCTTTCCTTGCAGGGCTTGGTCTCCAGGCCCCTGATCATCCTCGTCGCTCCATTCGGTCCACATCCTTTTTGAAGTGAGAAAGTGGGAAAGACAGATCTCGTAACAAGAGGGGCTTGAGGCTTAACTTTTTTAAAAAAAGAAAGGTGTGAATTTAGAGAACCAGATACTCAGACTGTTATCTTGCTATGGAGATATTTATTTTTTTAAAACTGGAAAAGTTCTGGTGACGGGGGAAGGGGTGGCCAATACCAGGGGACCGGGGCAAGGAGCCTGCCTACAGAAGTCCCCTTGCTACTGAGCTGTATTGGCAGCCACAGCAGCCACAGGTAAACTGCACAAGCCTGTCCGTGTATGGAAAACACCTCTGTCTTCTGATGCCCATGACTGCTTATATTGCAGAATTTACAGATAATCCAGTCCTTCCCCCAAGGTAGAGCTGCTACATAGATGCTGTTCAAACGGCAACAGCAGGGTGTCTCTTAATCCTAAATTAGTTTCCAAAAAGCCGAGATATATCAAGGATTTCTGTTTTGATCCTTCCAAATGGGTCGATGTATCAGTTTGTTTGTAGAAAAAGAACAACAAAGAGCCTTGAGTTACCTTAAAAAATAATTGTGGGAGAAGCTTTCCAGAGCCAGAGTCCACTGTAAACACAACATTTTTTGGTACCTGGATCCAGCCGCTTAGATTTTGGAAGGCTGGTTTTGTGTAATTCCCAAAGGAGATCAGGCTTGCAAAGTGCTTTGTGTTGATCTCTCCACCTGTTAGAATTTTCTAAGTTAGAGCTGTTCCTCAGTGGAACAGGTTTCCTCGGGAAGTGGTAAGCTCTCTTTTCCTGGAGGTTTTTAAGAAGAGGTTAGATGGCCATCTGTCAGCAATGCTGATTCTGTAACCTTAGGCAGATCATGAGAGGGAAGGCACCTTGGCCATCTTCTGGGCATGGAGTAGGGGTCACTGGGGGTGTGGGGGGGAGGTAGTTGTGAATTTCCTGCATTGTACAGGGGGTTGGACTAGATGACCCTGATGGTCGCTTCCAACACTATGATTCTATGAGCTCTTAAAAAGCGTTCCTTAACAGTCATCAGCTATAAACACCATCTGAGAAATGCAAAGCAAATTCATCCCAGAGGTGGGATTTTGCTACCAGAGGGAGAGAGAAGAATGCTTCAGATCCACTTTGTTCTTCTGCAGGGCTTGGCTGTCGAACTGGCCGATACCTATGAAGACATTGGTACCTACCAGGACAAAGCAGAGAAGTGGGACCTTGGGGAGAACCCATGCGAAGAGTGATGCCTGCTGCAGGGGAATCAAAAGGACAACGGGGGATTTGTGGGGGAATGGGAGGCAGGGAGAATGTACTGTGGAAATGAATTTAACTTAGCAAATATCCAAGGATTTGAATTAATTTCAATGTACAGGTTTATATAAGCGTGTTATTATTAGTTTTTAAACATTGAAGTATATGATATAATCCCCGGATAAAGAATGATTTAAATTAGAACATATATGCAAAGGGAAGTACTAAGAGTATAAACAGATAGAGGAGCATGGTGGGGAAGTCAAAAAAAATTTCTTTTTTTTTGTATTGATTAAATTAGTAATGTTTATATCTTTTTAAATCAATATAATACATATTGTTTTGATATTATTAAAAAATAATTAATTTTTTTTTTTAAAAAAGACAAACGTCTACCCAGTATTGAGTGTGTAAAGTGCCGTCAAGTTGCAGCCGACTTATGGCAACCCCTTTGGGGGGGGGGGTTTTCATGGCAAGAGACTAACAGAGGTGGTTTGCCATAGTGTCCTTAAATTTCACCAGTGATACCTAAAGTATAAGGCAGTCTACAAAGAGGCTTTCTTGTGCAGGAGAACCTCCCAGTACATTTTGTCCTTAAAATTGTTTTAGCAGCAACCTATGAAACCTTTCAAATTTAAAAAAAAGAGTTCTAATACTGAAATTGTTGTGGATTTAACTTATTGTGAATGTTCATTCAGTGTTTGCCATAGATCAAAGCCTCGTCAAAATCCAAAGCAGCTTTTTATGAGAGCAGCAGTGCGTGTGCGTGTGTGCATGTGCGTGTAAAGTGCCATCATGTCACAGCTGACTGATGATGACATTGTTACTTTGTTCTTATCAAATATGTATTGCTTTATAGATGGTACCACAGGGGTATATGTATAGGTATAGTTTTTGGTATAGATTCAGCTAGTGGTTTGATTTATTCAATATATTGTAATTGTTTGGTATATCGTGCTGTTGTTTCTGGTTTAAGCTCCTGATAATAACTGAGCTGCAGCATTCTGCACCAGTTGCAGTTTCCAAATTGATTTTGAGGGGAGACCAATGTACTGTGCATTACAGTAGTCTAGTCTCAATGTTACTGTGGCATGGATCCAGGTGGCCAGATTAGCCGTATCAAGGTAAGGGGCCATCTTACGGGCTAGGCTGAATTGGAATGAAGCCTTTTTTTGCAACGGCATTAACTTGCTTCTCCAGCAATAATATTGTGTCCAGTATATTTCCAAGGCTCTTAACAGAGTCATCAAGGCTCAGCTGAACACCATCAAAAGTAGAGACCACAATGTCCCTCAAGATCTCTGCCTTCCCAACCAGCATTACCTCTGTCTTTTCAGGGTTTAGTTTCAATGTGTTCGCTTTTAGCCAGTTAAACCAGGAGCATTCAGGACCTCTACTGAATCACCAGTGCATTTGGATAAGAATATATAGAACTGGGTATCATCCACATATTGATGACAACCAACCCCCAAGCTAAGAATGATTTGTCCTAAGGGCTTTATATAGAGGTTAAAAACATGGGGGATAGTATTGTGCCTTCTGGAACTCAACGGGATGGGTCCCACACAAATGATAACTGGTTTCCAAGAGCAACCCTTTGAGTCTAATCCGTGAGGAACGATTTGAACCAGTTCAGTGTGCATCCCTTGATACCTACTTCTACCCCCAAGTGCCTCAACAAGATGGCCTGATCTACTGTATCAAAGCTTGCTGATAGGTCCAACAAGAGCAACAAAGAGGCATGGACTTTGTCTACACTCAGCGATTGCTGAGAAATTAAATGAATTCTTCTCATCTGTCTTCACTGTTGAAGATATAGGACAAATTCGTTCTCCTGAACAGAGGTTTTGGGGAGGGGAGAATGAGGAACTGGGCAAATAGTGGTAACATGGCAGGAAGTCCTAGAATCTCTAGACAAACTGCAAACTAACAAGTCACAGGGACCAGCCGGTATACATCCTTGAATACTTCAAAAACTCAAATGGGAAACTGATGAATTCCCAACAATGATATGTAACATGTCCCTTAGATCAGCCTCTGTACCAGAGGACTGGAGAATGGCCAATGTAACACTCATTTAGAAAAAAGGTTCCGGGGGGACCAGGAAATTACAGTCCAGTCAGCTTAATGTCTGTTCCAGATAAATTGATGGAAAGCGGATGTTAGCAGTGGGGTCCCTCAGGGATCAGTGTTGGGACCGGTGCTTTTCAACCTGTTCATCAATGACCTGGAGTTGGGGGTGAACAGCGAGGTTGCCAAGTTTGCAGATGACACCAAATTATTTAGGGTGGTTAAAACAACAATGGACTGTGATGAGCTCCAAAAGGATCTTTACAGACTGGAGGAATGGGCATTACAATGGCAAATGAGATTCAGTGTAAGCAAGTGTACACTACAGTGATGCATATTGGGGCAAAAAATCCCAACTTCACATACACTGGTGGGGTCTGTGCTGGCAGTGACAGACCGAGAAAGGGATTTTGGGGTGGTAGTGGATAGCTCGATGGAGATGTCAACCCAGTGTGCGGCTGCTGTGAAAAAGGCAAATTCCATGCTGGCCATAATTAGGCAAGGAATGGAGAATAAAACTGCAGCTGTTGTACTGCCCTTGTACAAATCTGTGTTGAGACCACACTTGGAATACTGTGTGGTGCTTGACTGGTGCTTCCCGTCATATTCTGAGGGCCCAGCCTCACCTGATGCCGCTCACATGTTTTTCTGTGGTTTGTCTGTGAGTCACTGAACCAGATCCATTTCCGGCACTTTACAAAACAGAGCAGAAGGCCTCCCTGATGTGAAGCAGGGAAGTGGGAGGCGAAGGAAGGGGGTGGAAAGCACGACAGGCCCAGGCAAGGGGTGTGTGGTTTTATTTTTATTTATTGGTTTATTTTATTTATTTTAAAACTTGTTTCTCCCCTCTCTCCCGGATGAAGCCAGGGTCAGGGCAGCTAACCACAAATAAAAACCGTCAAAAGCAATAAAATACGCAGAAATTAATCCCAAGCTAAAACCACAGTCCCTAATTTAAAATCAAGGGGAGCTTGTTTACCGGCAAACAGGGCTGCTGTCAGGCACAGCCTGGTACTCAGCAGTTAGGCCAGGTGGTGCTCCAAGGAGCACCAGGTGGTGCTCCAAGGTGCTCCAAGAATTATCTATGGGGTGCCGTAGCAACCAGGAGTCGTCCAGAAAGTTCATTTCACTTTATATCTACTGTATTCTGATTCCTACCCCCATTAGTATCCTTGCTGCTTCCAAGTCATTTTCTGCAATTCGCTGTATTATTTTCCATTAAACTAACTTTTTACGGAGAACCTGCCTAGAAGCCGTTTGTGGGATTTGTCTGGCGAGCCCAGAGCTGACAGCCGCAGGCAGCCGAGGAAGCAGTCAGAGTCCCCTGATATCACCAAGTTTCATTTTGCCTGCAATGCTGAGCTCCCCCTCCTTGGGAAAGGAAGTTGCACCCGCTCCAAGAATCCTGGTTGTACACTCTCTTTCAGGTCTGAAGTAAAAACTTAAGGAAGAATCAAACTGGCTTACAATCACCTTCCCTTCCCCTCCCCACAACAGACACCCTGTGAGGTAGGTGGGGCTGAGAGAGTTTGGACAGAACTGTGACCAGCCCAAAGTCACCCAGCTGGCTTCAAGTGTAGGAGTGGAGAAACCAACCCGGTTCACCAGATTAGCGTCCGCCACTCATGTGGAGGAGTGGGGAATCAAACCCGATTCTCCAGACTAGAGTCCAGTCCACCGCTCCACCGCTCTTAACCACTACACCACACTGGCTCTCGACGTAATATCTCCTTCTTACATGCCCTACAGAACTGAGCCAAGTCCCACAGGGTGTGGGTCTCATTAGACAGAGAGTTCCACCAGGCTGGGTCTAGGGTTTCCAGCTCCGGGCTGGGAAATACCTGGAGATTTCGGGGGCAGAGACCGAGGAGGGTGGGGTTTGGGGAGGGGAGGGACTTCAATGCCATAGAGTCCAATCGCCAAAGCAGCCATTTTCTCCATGGGAACTGATCTCTGTTGCCTGGAGATCAGTTGTAATAGTGGGAGATCTCCAGCCACCACCTGGAGATTGGCAACCTTAGCCAGGTTCTGAGGCCAGGGACTACCAAGAAACTGTTTTCACCTGAGCGTAGTGCTCTTGGGGGGGGGAGGTATATCAGGAGAGGCGGTCCCGTGGATACGATGGTCCCAGGCTGTTAGGGCTTTAAAGGTAAGTACCAAAACCTTGAACTTGATCCAATATTCATAGTCATAGTGTGTATGTATGCACACACACACACACACTCACACACACACACACTTTTATTGGCATATAAAAAAGGAATGTACATTAGGATAGCTCCAAATACGATTAGTTAAATAGGATAAAAAATTCCCAAATCAGCCATTAAGGAATACTACATACCATTCACGATATCTGATTGCTAACTGTAAAAACCTTGCAACTGATTCAATTATTTTTGGATTTTGGATAGTCATAAGGTAGGAGGTCCTAATTTCATCAGAAAGCCATTCCCTGTTTACAAACAGCGGATCAATGAATTGGGATTGGCTACAAGCATAAAAAGAACAGTTAAAAAGGACATGAGCAAGTGATTCTAGTTCCCTATTCCCCCCAAGGGCAAACTCTATTCATAAATTGGATTTTATGAAATCTTCCGTGTCACAAGGCGGAGGGTCGTGCATTTAGCCTGGCAAGCAGTATTCAGTGTGAAGCCAGTGCTGCTGGCGGAGCACCCGTTGTATATGCACTCTTAATGGGGTCCCAGTTAGGACCTGTGCTGCCGCATTCTGGACCAGTTGAAGTTTCTGGAGCAACTTCAAGGGCAGCCCTGCACAGAGCAAAATACAGTAGTCCAATCTGGAGGTGACTGTTGCATTGGTTACTGTGGCCAGGTCAGTGCCGGACAGGTAAGGGGTCAACTGTTGGGCTTGGCAGAGATGGAGGAATGCTGCCCTAGCCGTATTTGCAATCTAGTGCTGAGCTCTGATGCTCACAGGAGGTTCTGGGGCTAAGTGCAGATAAACTCTGGTTCAAATGAAACTGCTGGTTCTCAGCACACACAAACACACATAAACACCCCCTGGAAATCTCACAACCCCGTTATGCAGGCTGTGGGATCTCTTGAGATATTGCAGGGTAAGATTCTCTTCCAGGGTTCGCTTCCCGCTTCCCACAGCTGTGGCTGGTTTAAGACTTGTGTTCACTCTCCCCTGGCCTGGTGCATATGCGGATAAATGATCATGCATTGCACCTGGGAGAAATGGCCAGATGTTTGCTTAGTCTTCACACACCTAATAACTTTGGGGGTGAGGTGTTACATCTGGAAAATGGCATGAAGAGAGGGAGGTAAACATCCCTGCTTCCCTGACCCAGGGGTGAATTTAAGGATAACCTAAGGTGCTCACTATGTGAGGGCCCCCAAATAAAATAAAAATGTTTCAAATTGCTCGAGCAGCCAAGAAAAGAACCAGCTGGAAGACCTGAACCCCCTTTGCAATCATGAACATAATTTAATTTGAAAATATTATACAGTGTGTTTTAGTCAGGTGATATTTTTGCTTTGTGCCTTCCCATTGTAAAAAGGTAAAGGTCCTCTGTGCAAGCACCGGGTCATTCCTGACCCATGGGGTGATGTCAAATCCCGACAATTCCTAGGCAGACTTTGTTTTACGGGGTGGTTTGCCATTGCCTTCCCCAGTCGTCTTCCCTTTATCCCCAGCAAGCTGGGTACTCATTTTACCGACCTCGGAAGGATGGAAGGCTGAGTCAACCTTGAGCCGGCTACCTGAAACCAACTTCCGTCGGGATCGAACTCAAATCGTGAGCAGAGCTTGGACTGCAGTACTGCAACTTAACCAAGCTTTCCTGTTTACACTTACTACGAGCATAGTAAAACATTATTTCCATTGTATGGCACCTCGGTATACCCTCGTCTAGCCCAATTTGTCCCTCTCATGGGGCAGTTTGTAACCTTTTTTTAAATGTGGACACATCAATCTCCTGCCCTCTGATTTCATTTGCTCTTCTTGAGTGACTGGAATGTCAGAACAGTATCGATTTCATCCAGCCAATTTTAATTACCCTAGAAACAAGTCAAAGTTAAAGGGGAAAAACACACCCAGATGTTGTTGCCGCTTTGGTTACTGGATACCCAATCTGTGTAGAGGGAATGCACTCCCCCCCCCCTCCAACACACACACATACACATGCACTTGCACACAAAAACATGTCTTTCCTGGGAGGTGACCTTTAAATGATGGTACCACTGTGCCCATCTGAGGCGAAGCTTAGAGGGGGCTTCTGAGAAGAGGCCCACAATTCACCTCCCCTTAAGCCTGTTTATTAATAGGGTGACATCAAACCTTTCCCCGAAATGTCACCAAACTCCAGGTCCTTGAATGTGTTAATAAGCCCCTGTGGGTGTTGCCAAGACATCAAGAATTCATGAGCTGTAGGCTGCACACTAAAGTTGCCAATCTCCAGGTGGAGCCTAGCTGTGAGGTTCTCCAGCCAAACTCAGCAATCCCAAAAAGTCACTCGCTCAGACAGGCAGGTCTAAAGCAGGTCTAAAGCAGGTAAACGTTTATTCAGGAGCCGCAGGTACAGCATAAGCAATCCACAGGTTCAAAGCTGCTAATGACCATCCAGTCTACAAAGCATAACTTTAAGCACAAAGCAATCCCAGGTGCAAGATCAAGCAGGCCTGGGAATTGGGAGATAACAGTGCCTAGTGGGAAGCAGGGAGTGAGCAAGCCATAATACTGAAGTTGACTGCTTGTGACTCAAGGTCAGAGCAGGGGAGGAAGGCAGGGAGCGGGGATAGTTTGAACAGCTCAGGGAAACAAAACCGAAAGATGCTCTTGAACAGAAATGGGCCTAACTCATGTCAAGAGCCTGCCTGGACCGCACAACTCCTGACTCCTGACATTCTGCCCCCCTTAAGACCCCCCTCCCGGATCCAAGACAGGTTGAAGTTTTTGAGGGTAAGCATCATGAAACTGTCGTACCAGACGGGGCGCTGCTACATGAGGAGCTGCAACCCATTCATCATGTGCTGGCCCCAGATGCTTCCAACGTACCAGATAAAACAACTTCCCTTTTCTTATTTTGGAATCCAAGATCTTAGAGACTTCTAGCTGTACCTCTCCCCCACTACAATTGGTACCTCGGGTTTAGGTGCTGGATGGAACTGGGGAGCCGCTACATAGGGATTGAGAAGACTGATATGAAACACTGGGTGAATTCCCCTGAGGGCTTTAGGAAGCCCTAGCTCTGCAGTCACTTCGTTGATTACCTTGGTGATGGGATAGGGACCCACATACTTGTCACTGAGTTTTTTACCTGGTCGTAGGGTCCGGAGGTTCTTGGTGGACAAGTAGACTTGATCCCCCACCTTAAAATCCCACCCCGGGGAACAGTGTTTGTCCGCATGTTGCTTGTATTTGCATTTAGCCCGCTCCAGATTTTTCTGAAGCCACAGCCACGTATTCTGTAACCAGTCCCCCACTTCGCCTTCTACCCCCTCCTTCCGGTATAGGTCTGCGTTCCCAAAGGGAACCAAAGTCTCTGCCGTATACCACCCGGAAGGGGCTATATCCGGTAGACGAGTGGGGAGCATTGTTATAAGCATATTCAGCAAAATGCAATAGATCTACCCAATTGTTCTGATGATAATTCACATAACAGCGTAAATAGCATTCCAACACTGAATTAACTCGTTCCGTTTGTTCATTAGTCTGAGGATGGTGCGCCGAAGACAACCCTTGCTCCACCCCATTAGTTTCAAAAAGGCTTTCCAGAATTTAGCCACAAATTGAGCCCCCTTGTCAGAGATTATCTTATGTGGAAATGAGTGATGTTTCATCACGTGTGTAAAGAACATACGTACTAGCTTCTGGGCTGTCAGTAAACCTGTAAAAGGGACAAAATGCACCTGCTTAGAAAACAAGTCTGTCACCACCCACAATACCGTCTTCCCCCTGCTGGGCAGAAGATCCATAATGAAGTCCATGGCAATGACCTCCCAGGGAACGGATGGGACTTCCAATGGTTTGAGGAGTCCCGGGGTTTCCCCATGAGTCTTTTGGAGGCTGCGCAAGTGGGGCAACTGTGCACAAAAGGTCCACATCTGCTCTCATGCCCAGCCACCAAAATTGACGTCTCAATAAATGTAAAGACTTGACAAATCCGAAATGTCCGGCAGTTTTTGCCCCATGCGCCAACTCCAACGCCTCCCTCCGAACAATCTCTGGGACATACAGTTTTCCCCCATGAAACCACAACTCCTCCCGGCGAGTGAGAGCTTGTGGGAGCGTTTGGCCCCCCTTTTCCTGGCTCGCGGCTTCAACAACCCTTGCGCGGAAGGCTTCCGGGAGTCCGCTTGCTGGGTGTCAGGCTGTTATCTCTGTTTAGATGTTTCCTTTCGTTTCTCTGCTGAACCGTCCAGACTTCAAGGACAGCTACACATACCAAAGCCTGGGAACGCCACTCCTGGGAAATAATGCTCTGTTTATGCTTTGTAATCTCCCGCCGTTTCTCTGCCTTATATTTCCAAATAACGGGCAAGACAAACCATAGCTGTCATCTTGCCTTCAATGCACTGTATTGCCTATTTGACCAGTAAAGCCATCTGCTTGGAATCTGATTGTCTCTGTGGTGATTTCTGGTTCGATGGGTCAAGAGCTTACATTATGACAGCTATCATTACTCTTCTTCATCGATTCTTTAGTCAGGCTGGAGCCCCGGAGGGTTCGCCTGCCACTCGGATGGGAGCTAGGAGGGCGCTCTCAAAGTGAACCGTGACTACTGCTTCTTGGAACCCTGGAGTCCTCATCTGAGGATCCTACCCTTCTACGGGACATAGTAGCTGAACTCTTTAGGACTAATTCAGAGGTTTGCCGCTTGAGTGGACTGGTCCAGACACAGTGGCAATCTCTAGTGAGGGTTCTCTGGATGTTAACGTCGGAGGATACTAATGCTCGTTTAGACCTCCAGGATTTTGATCAGTTGCTGGATGATGCCCGGCTGGCAACTGAGGACTTACAAATACTAACCGATTTATTGGATAAGCTTATTGCCCGTGAGACTCTCTCATCCACGGTTCTAACGCGTCCTGTCACCTTGGGGGAAGGTACCATGGCGGGAGCCGCACCGGCAGGTTTTTCTTTGATACCCAATGCAGCTGACTGTCAGGCTGAAGCCAAGAGGGTCGCTATCCAGACGGCCCTCCTCTTTGCGGATTGTACAAAGGATACCACGATAGCCACCTTGGCTCAACGTTTGACCTCGACGTTTGGGGCCGATGCACCCGCGGTCGCGGTCCGAGTGCAACCATTGCTAGGTGGGGATCCCGACCCCCTACTCACGCTCCTGGAAACGGAACTTTTACCGCACATTACCGCAGCTGCCGCTCTGAGACTTGAAAGCGCAAAAGCTCTCGCGGATAGGGAAGCTGCTGAAGCGGCCAAGGCGGAAGCCGAGGCTCAAGCCGCAAGGGATAAAGAACTGCAGTTGGCTGCGGATCGGGCGCGGACAGGCAGCCGCCCCAAAGACTCCGGAAGGAGCGGTCCTCCATTGGGTCTCTCTTTTTCCCCGGTATTTGCCCCGTCGCGCACGACCAAACGCGCACGCCGCCTCGCGGAACGACGCCAAGACTCCGAGGAGTCTGAGGAAGAGGACTTGTATGGGGACAGTTCTCAATGGGCCACAAGTTTTAGGACAAGCAAACCTCATCGTACAGGTGGCCCGGGTGAGGACGTTCACCTGTTACGAGCTCAGAATCGAGAGCTATCTGGCCGTGTAGATCAACTCCAGGAGCTAATGGAACGCTTGCTTCAGGACAACAGGCAGTTACAGCAGGCCCTGACAACCCCGGCACAACCCGTTCCACAGGGGGCCGCAGTACCGGTTCAGGGAGTGCCAGCCCAGCCACCCGCTAATGTGCCTGTTCAACCTCCGGTTCCCGGAGGTCCCGTTTTACCTGCACCCAGGGCACCCGTGCAACCGGGCCAACCCATGCCCGGTCCTTGGAAACAACTCAAGTTGAAAACTACTTACGATGGATCTCTCGAAACCCTGCCCTGTTTCTTGCATTAGGTGGACAGCTATATGTGAGAACAAGGACAGTTCTTCCCTACAGAGGACAGCCGGGTTCGCTATGTGGCTTCCTTTTTGACAGGTAAAGCAGCCGACTGGATGGTCCTCCAGTTCGACACCCGATCCCGCTCTATCCGTTCCCTCAACAATTTCATGACTGCCTTACGGAGGAGGTTTGAGGACCCCTTTCTGGGGGAACGAGCCAAAGCGGAGCTTCTACAACTAAGACAGGGCTCTACTCCAGTTCGAGAGTTTGCCCATGAATTTCAAAGACTAGCAAGCAGAATTGTGGGCTGGCCCGAAGCCACCCTAATTCACCATTTCAGGGAAGCCTTACACCCTGACATTCTGAACTGGTCGTATATGCGGGGTGATCCCGACACCCTCGAGGATTGGATTCTATTAGCTGAAGAGGTGGAAAGCCGCCGGCGCTTTATTTCCCTTGTCCGCCAAAGAAACAAGGAGAAAAGCGTCCAAAAACCCCAGCCCAAGGCACCGCCCCCCAATCCACAGAAACCCGCGCGTCCACCCCAGGATCGCGAAACCCGATTTCAAAGAGGTGCTTGCCTCACTTGTGGGGAACTGGGCCACTTTGCAGCAGTCTGCCCACATCGCCCTGAACCCTTTTGTCCCAGCATGACAGCCCGAGCTAGAGGACGACCTCAATGCAGAGGCACCGCGGCCACCCGCAGCGCAGCTCCGGGAAGACCCACACCCTCTGCACTTCACGTTGAGGACTCATCTATCCTTCCTATATCGAATGACCCCGCCGGGTCCCGGATTACAAATGCCCCATTGGGGGACAACTTTCCTTCTTCTGATGAAGAGAACCCATGGAATCCTCCAGCTTTAAACCTGGAATCCCCCCTTGATTTGTCAAAAAACAGCTCCGGTCTGTGGTGAGTGGAGCGTCTCCACAGACCTCTGCAGAATCTCCTGCTAAACCGAAAGCTCCCACTAAAGTAAAGGAAGTAGAAACCACCGTTTATGTGGACGCAGTTTTACAACACTATGAAGGTGGTCCCCAACTACCCGTTAAGGCACTCATTGACTCCGGTTGCGGTCGCACTATCATCAATGAGGCCACATTTGCAGCACTCAAAGTCAAGTCCGAGGCTTTACCAGCCCCCGTCCAATTTGCCCAAATGGATGGGAGCCATTTCAAGGGGGGCCCAGTTGATCATCGCACTATAGGGGTGGCGATGGGTATTGGCTCCCACTGGGAGCAAATAGACTTTACCATAGCCCCTATCCGATTTGAAGTGGTCCTGGGAATTAACTGGATTAAAGGTCATAGTCCCAGTATAGACTGGGAGACGAACACTATCTCCTTTGCCAACCCCAAATGCGACCAGCACCGACAGCAAGTTGCGGTGCTGTCTCCACCCGCTCCGGCATTAATCTCCGATGTCCCATCACCGCCGTCCCTACCTGATGTATACCAGGACTTTGCGGATGTCTTTAACATTAAAGAATGTGATGCCTTACCCCCCCACCGGGCCACTGACTGTGCAATTGAGGTGGTGAAAGACTGCACATTAACCAAGAGTAAGATTTACCCTATGAGCACTTCCGAGCGCACTGTACTACGGGACTTTTTGGACAAAAACCTTGCCAGAGGGTTCATTCGCCCATCGAATGCTCCCAACTCAGCCCCCGCGTTTTTCGTCCGAAAAAAGGAGGGCGACCTACGCCTCTGCATTGACTTCCGAAAACTCAATGCAGTTACTCAAGCCAACGCCTATCCTATACCGCTAATTTCAGATATTTTGGGACAACTACAAGAGGGACGTATATTCTCCAAATTGGACCTAGTAGAAGCCTACTACCGCGTCCGTGTCCGCGAGGGGGATGAACCCCTCACTGCCTTCTCTAGCTGTTTTGGAATGTTTGAATTCCTTGTGATGCCCTTCGGGTTAAAAGGTGCCCCGGGGGTCTTCATGCAACTCATCAACGAAATCCTCCATGATTTACTGTACCTCGGGGTGGTATTTTATTTGGATGACATTCTTATTTATTCAAAAACCATGGACGAGCACATCACTTTGGTCCGAGACGTTCTGCACCGCCTGCGCAATCACCAACTCTTTGCAAAGTTGGCTAAATGCGAATTTCACCAGAGCAAAATAACTTTCTTGGGATATATAATCTCCCACCATGGCCTTAGCATGGACCCGGCCAAGGTCCAATCCGTCATCGATTGGACTCCTCCCTCCAACCGCAAGCAAGTACAACAGTTTCTGGGCTTTGCTAATTTCTACCGCGGATTTATCCCTAACTTCGCCCAAATAGCGCTGCCCATCACCGACCTTCTGAAAACCAAGGGTAAAGGAAGCTCTGCTACATTACCCTCCGCTAAGATACTGTGGACTGATCAATGCCAGACCGCCTTTGTAGCCCTCAAACGCCTTTTCACGTCAAAACCTGTGCTACGGCACCCAGACCCAAATCGAATGTTAATTGTACAAGTCGATGCCTCCGACGTAGCTATGGGAGGGGCTCTGCTCCAAAGAGGACCAGATGGTCTCCTTCACCCCTGCGCTTACTTCTCAAAGAAATTTGCGCGCTCCCAATTGAACTGGCCCATTTGGGAGAAAGAAGCCTCAGCCGTTCACCATGCACTTACTCTATGGTGACAATTCCTGGAAGGGTCTAAAGTCCCCTTCGAAGTTTGGACCGATCACAAGAATCTAGCCGCCCTCACAGGAACCCATAAGTTATCCGCGAAACAACAGCGTTGGGCGGAATTCTTTGCTCAGTTTCGTTTTGTCCTGAAGCATGTCCCAGGAAAACAAAACGTTCTCGCAGATGCTCTCTCCCGGTTGCCTCAATACCCGGCGAAACTCGATCGGCCAACAGACTCTTTATTTACGCCCCCGCAAAGAGAAGCCCTGCCCGTACTGGCTGTACAAACTCGATCCCAGACGCTGCCCCAGAGGAAACACACGGTAGCCGGCGCGCAAGCTCCTCCAGCCCTACCGGCCGCCCAGCTGCCCCCACAACGGAAACACACGATAGCCGGCGCTCCAGCTCCTCCAACCCAACCGGCCGCCCAGCCGCCTGCAGTCTGCACACCACCGCACGTAAGCGCTTCCCCCTCGTCAACCCCCATAACTGCTCCTACTACCACCGTAAACAAGGGGGGGTTCCCGTCTCCGAATCTTTCTTAAATTCCCTTCGGGAACAATGCCTTATGGAACGCTCTGATCAAACCCTGCCTCCTGGTGTAATCGAACAAGGAGGCTCTTGGTACAAAGACTCGAAATTATATGTGCCCAAAGCGCTCCGAAAAGACGTCTTACACTTGGCTCATGGAGTAAAAACAGCTGGACACTTTGGGTTCCTAAAGACCCTTCACCTGTTGCGCAGACAATTTTGGTGGGGGGGAATGCGTTCTGACATTGACTCTTTTATTCGCAGCTGTCCTGTTTGCGCCACAGTCAAACAATCTCAAGGCAAGCCCCCAGGACTACTGCAACCACTTGAAATACCCAGCAAACCCTGGGAAGTGATTGCTATGGATTTTATGACGGATCTCCCTCTCAGCGGGGGGAAAACTGTGTTATGGGTTATCACTGACTTATTTTCTAAGCAAATACATTTGGTTCCATGTGCGGGGATCCCCTCCGCTCAGAAGTTGGCCCGCCTCTTCGTGTCACATGTCTTTAGACTACATTCGTTTCCGCGCAAGATAATCTGCGACCGCGGAAGTAGTTTCGTTGCTAAGTTTTGGAAAGCTTTTCTCAAATTGGTGGGGGTGGAGCAAGGGTTGTCTAGTGCATACCATCCCCAAACGGATGGTCAAACCGAACGTGTCAATGCTGTACTTGAATGCTATTTGCGCTGTTATGTCAATTACCACCAAGATGACTGGGTGGAACTGTTGCCTTTTGCAGAATATGCCTACAATAATGCTGTACATCAGTCCACAGGTTTCAGCCCGTTTTATGCGGTGTATGGACAGAACTTCGGTCCTATCACCCCAATAGAAGGATTAGAGGGGGAGGGGGATGCCGACATTGCCTCTTGGGCACACACCCTCCGTACAACATGGCCCTGGCTGGTCAGCAACCTAGACCGCGCCAAGCGCAAATACAAGGCGCAGGCCGACAAGCATCGTTCCCACAGTAGGGACCTGCAAGTGGGTAACTTGGTATACCTTTCCACCAAGAACCTGCGCTCCACCCGTCCGTGCCATAAGCTCAATGCTAAATACATTGGCCCATTTCCCATCATCCGCCTCATAAATCCTGTCACAGTGGAACTGTCTCTCCCCAAAACTCTGAGGCGTGTACAGCCCGTTTTCCATATCAGCCTTCTAAAGCCCCATGTTGCTTCCTCACAATGGCACCCGGAGCCGCCTCCTGAACAGCCCATAATGGTGGGGGGGGGAGGAACATTTCGAAGTCTCCAAAATCCTCGATTCCCACATACACCACGGGGCCTTGCAATACCTGATCCGCTGGAAACACTTCCCCCCTGCCTATGACGAATGGGTTCGCGCACGGGATGTCTCCGCCCCCAAACTCGTCAACGCTTTTCACAATACCTACCCGGACAGACCAGCCCCCTTGCCGGATGGGAGGGGGCCTTAAGGGGAGCAGGATGTCAGGCTGTTATCTCGGTTTAGATGTTTCCTTTCGTTTCTCTGCTGAACCGTCCAGACTTCAAGGACGGCTACACATACCAAAGCCTGGGAACGCCACTCCTGGGAAATAATGCTCTGTTTATGCTTTGTAATCTCCCGCCGTTTCTCTGCCTTATATTTCCAAATAACGGGCAAGACAAACCATAGCTGTCATCTTGCCTTCAATGCATTGTATTGCCTATTTGACCAGTAAAGCCATCTGCTTGGAATCTGATTGTCTCTGTGGTGATTTCTGGTTCGATGGGTCAAGAGCTTACACTGGGTCCAATTCCGCCGCTGGGTTCTGAGCGCGAGTAACTACGACTAACCCAGGCACCTCCCCCCATTGTTCCGGAGTGAATAAGGAATCCACTGGGCGGTCGATTTGACTGCGGTTCTGGGGAAGATGGGACAACGCATCTGCCAAACAATTTTCCTTCCCTGGAACATGTTTCAGGATGAACCGGAATTTGGCAAAGAACTCTGCCCAACTAATCA
Source organism: Euleptes europaea (assembly GCF_029931775.1). Taxonomy (NCBI): domain Eukaryota; kingdom Metazoa; phylum Chordata; class Lepidosauria; order Squamata; family Sphaerodactylidae; genus Euleptes; species Euleptes europaea. The sequence continues at coordinate 36,920,377 of NC_079329.1, read as the reverse complement.
GTTTGGCCGATAATTTTCTAGACCCTTTTAATGCCTCCAAATTTTTGTGATCGGTCCAAACCTCAAATGGGACGTCAACCCCTTCTAGAAAATGCCTCCAGAGAGTGAGGGCATGTTTCACGGCCGCGGCCTCCTTTTCCCAAATGGGACAGTTGAGCTTGGCTTGGGAGAATTTCTTAGGAAAATATGCACAAAGTTGCAATCGTCCACCCTCACCCATTTGCAAAAGCGCCCCTCCCATAGCCACGTCTGAAGTGTCCACCTGAACAACAAAAGGTTTCTCACAATCAGGATGTTTCAACACGGCTTCAGATGTGATGTTTTAGCGTGTCAAATGCTTGTTGGCATTCGGGAGTCTAAAGCAACCGGGCGGAAGGCAACGTGGCTACTGACCCCTTCCCTTTGGTCTGCAGCAGAGAAGTGAGAGGTAAGGCAACCTGCACTAAGCCATTCATAAAATTGCGGTAAAAATTAGCGAAACCAAGAAATTGTTGTAGTTGCTTGCGAGTAGTGGGGACTTCCCACTCCACTACTGCCCGAACCTTTTCTGGGTCCATGGCAAGACCCTGCTGAGATACTATACACCCCAGATATGTTATCGATGACTGGTGAAAGTCACACTTGGAAACCTTGGCATATAACCGGTGGGCCCGCAGCAGACTTACCACCTCCTTCAGCAGAGCCACATGCTCGTCCATAGTCCGGGTGTATATTAAACTGTCATCTAAATAAACAATCACTCCTTTAAACAACAAGTCATGTAACACCTCATTAATCATTTGCATGAAGACACTCGGGGGCCCAGTCAATCCGAAGGGCATCACTAAATATTCAAACATTCCGAAACAACTAGAGAAGGCAGTCTTGTGTTCATTTCCTTCTCTGATCCTAATGCGATTATACGCTTCCAGTAAATCTAGTTTAGTAAAAATCCGACCTTCCTTCAACTGAGCGAGCAGATCTGGAATGAGAGGAAGGGGGTAGGCATTAGTCTGTGTGAACGCATTGAGTCTGCAGAAACCTATGCAGAGTCGCAAATCACCAGTCTTTTTCTTCACAAAGAAAGCTGGTGCCGAGTGAGGCGCCGAGGATGGACGTATGAACCCTCTTGCAAAATTAGTGTCCAAATAGTCTCTTAACACCTCTTTTTCCGTAGGGCTCATGGGGTAGATTTTCCCTTTTGAAAGTTTGCCTTCCCCCACCACCTCAATTGCACAGTCAGTGGCTCGGTAGGGGGGCAATTCATCACACTCGCGCACATCAAATACATCTGCGAACTGTGCATATTCCTTGGGGAGTTGAGGCGGCGGAGCCTCTGGTAGATGCTCTTGCAATGCGGCTGCTTGTTCTCTGAACGCCACCTCCCTCCTGTGCCGGTCACACTGGGCCTGCGAAAACGTAACAGTCCGTTCTTTCCATCTATGGTAGAACAATGACCACGTAGCCAGTTCATTCCCAACACTATGGGGTACTTAATAGTGGGGGCTATGGTAAAATGGAGCTGTCCCAATGCTCCCCAACTCCCAAAGTGACCCGGGCTGTTCTATGCGTTACCGCCCCCCCTTAAAGTCACTACCGTCCATCTGGGCAAACTGGATGGGTTCGGGCAACTTCACCCTCTACCCGTAATTCACATGCATTCTCTTCATTAATCAAAGTCCGAGCACAGCCTGAATCAACTAGCGCTGATACTCGTAGCACGGGTCTTCCCCGAGGTAACGCAAGGGCGACCTTAATGAACACATTGTCTTCATGATCGCTTACCATCACTGGAGTTCCCTGCTCAAGGTCCGGAGCAGCCTGCTGTGGAGCTCCCTTTACTGCAGACCGGCGGCATTTTTTGCCGGTGGGCTCCACTCTTCCTCCTCGCTGGAGGAAGCGGATTCTTTATTTGTAATCCGCGACTCCAATGAGCCGGTAGCTTTCGGCAGTTCTTGGGTGGGTTGAAGCTGAAGAGTCATGGGTGTCCCCTGTTGTCCCGGCGGGGTGCTTCTGCCCGCACCTGTCCCTCAGTGCATGCCTTCTCCAATTCCACAGCTGCGGGCTGGACTGGGGCTGTTTTTTCTGACTGGGATGGGCAACAAGCGGCAAAATGTCCCAAGCCTCCGCAAACGAGACAGGCACCACTCTGGAAACGTTTAATCCATTCCGCCACTGACAGACCCCCTCCTTGCGAGGACCAAAAGTCTTTAGGGGCACCTGGCCTGTCTCCATGGGGCTTGGCCTCCTGCGCGGTACGCTGCTTCGAGAGCTGCAAAAGCTGCCTACGGTTTTCGATGTCGGCTGCATGTCGCACCCATCCATCCACGTCTGGAGGATTCCCTTGCATGAAAGACCAGTGCTGCAATTCAGGATTGAGCCCCTAACGAAAGTACTCAACCCGGGTGGCCTCGCTCCAGTCCAGGATTTTACTCGGGAGCAATTGAAACTCGCTAGCATACTGCACCACCAATTTAATCCTTTGGCGCAGCTGCAAAAGAGCCATCTTGGCCCGTTCCCCCCGGTACAGGTCTTCAAACCGGTTATGGAGGGCTATCATGAAGTCATCCAAACTTCTCAAAACTCAGGAGCGCAGTTCGTATTGTTGCACCATCCACGCCACCGCTTCCCCCTGAAGCAGCGATGCAACGTATTGAACCCGGCTTTCGTCCAAGGTGAAGGTTGCATCCTGCTCCCGCATGAACACGTCCTCTTGGATCAGGAAATAAGACAAAAGGTCGCTCGACCCATCAAACGTTACCTTCAACTCACATTGGGTTGGAGGCGCTGGACCTGGCTACCCCAGCGGCAGCGTTAACTGGACCGGTTGGTTCACAGGAGCCGCCGATTGGTTGTCGAGAGGACGAGGCTGCTGTTGCCGCAAGTCGTTCAACGTATGCCACATATCTTGTATCAAGGTTTGCATGGCATCCATCCTTTCCGCCATCTCCTGGTTCTCGAAGCGGAGTTGCTGGCATTCCTCCTCCCACTCGCGCCGCCAGACCGATTCCCAATGGGCTGGGTCTTCCTCAAACCCCTCAAGCATCCCAGAAATTGCTGGCCTCCAGCGCCTACTTTCCGCCTCAGACCCCATCCAAGGTCAGGGAGAATCCATCCAGGATCGAATACAAGAAATCTTAGGTACTGCACCCTTCCCGGTGCCACTTGGTTTCTCGTCCACTGGCTTGTCCCCCTTCATGCCAAAATCAGGCTCGGCCGGAGTCACCGTCTTGTCCTCCTCCTTCTTGTCATCTCCATCCCCCGCCATAGCCACCCTCACGTTGGGTTGGGAGCGGAGAATGGAGCAAAACGATTAGCAGCTTAATGTGAGGTTCTCCAGCCAACCTCGGTAATCCCAAAAAGTCACTTGCTCAGACAGGCAGGTCTAAAGCAGGTAAATGTTTATTCAGGAGCCGCAGGTACAGCATAAGCAACCCACAGGTTCAAAGCTGCTAATGACAAAGCATAACTTTACAGTCTACAAAGCATAACTTTAAGCACAAAGCAATCCCAGGTGAAAGATCAAGCAGGCCTGGGAATTGTAAGATAACAGTGCCTGGTGGGAAGCAGGGAGTGAGCAAGCCATAATACTGAAGTTGCCTGCTTGTGACTCAAGGTCAGAGCAGGGGGGGGAAGGCAGGGAACTGGGATAGTTTGAACAGCTCAGGGAAACAAAACCGAAAGATGCTCTTGAACAGAAATGGGCCTAACTCATGTCAAGAGCCTTCCTGGACTGCACGACTCCTGACACTAGCTGGGGCTGCCAGGTCCCTCCTCTCCTCTGGTGGCAGGTTTTGGGGGTTGCACATGCATGCGGCCGCACCAATGCGGTTAGAACACTTGCGGTTTACACCTAGAAGCGCGCATCATGACAGGCCGCTTTACCATTTAAACCTGCATTTTGGGGGGATTGAGTGGTAAATCAGCCCATCATGATGTGGTGCTTCCAGGTCTAAACCGCAAGTGATGTGATTGCGTCAGTATGGCCACACGTGCACGCAATCCTTGCTCCTGAGCTGGCCAATGGATTGGAGGGTAATCGCCCACTAATCCAAGTGAGGTGGCCACCCTAGGCCTAGCATTCTCCCAGAATTACAGCTGATCTCCAAACTATGGCGACTCCTGGAGAAAATGGTAGTGTCCGAGGGCAGACTCTATGGTTTTCATAGATTCTGGGTAAAATTTCCCAACTCCCTTAGGGTTGCCAGGTCCCTCTTTGCCACCAGTGGGAGGTTTTTGGGGCAGAGCCTAAGGAGGGTGGGGTTTGGGGAGGGGAGGGACTTCAGTGCCATAGAGTCCAATTGCCAAGCAGCCATTTCCTCCAGGTGAACTGATCTCCTGTAATAGCAGGAGATCTCCTGCCACCACGTGGAAGTTGGCAAATCTAAACTCCCCCCTCTACAAGCACCACCCCCAACCTCCAGGAATTTCCCAGGCCACAGTTGGCAACTTTAATCCATAGTTGGCAACCCTAATCCCTCCCTCTATGGGTGAGTACGGTCACAGTCCTGACACACAGAACAAAACATCTACCTCCCTCCACAACATGACTCCCAAATTTGAGCAATCTTCTATGACAGAAACTGTCTGTCTTGGCTGTTTGTCTAGAGCAGGGGTGTCAAACTCATTTGTTACGAGGGCCAGATATGACATAAATGTCACTTGGTGGGGGCCAAGCCATGCATCGCCAGGCCAGATCGTGAGCGGAGAGGGTGGTTGCCTTGGCTGGCTTGTGGGCCGGAGGAGAGCTCTCAAGGGGCCGGATGCCACCCCTGGGCCTTATGTTTGACAACCCTGGTCTAGAGTTTGGCCAGTCATCCTGAATGACACAGTATTTCAAGAGCCCACATCCTCATTCTCATCCAGAAGACGCCCAGGTGCTTGTCTGTGAATGGCTTGAGTTCCCTTTCTACTCTAGCCAGTCACAAGACAGCCAAAGTCCCACAGCCCCTTTCTGTCAAAAATGTTGTGTTGGCTCAAGTTAAGCTCTTCAGGGGAGTTTCCAGCGTGGTGTAGTGCAGTGGACTCAGATCTGGAGAACCAGGTTTGATTCCCCACTCTTCCACATGAGTGGCAGAGACTAATCTGGTGAACTGGATTTGTTTCTCCACTCCTACACACAAAACCAGCTGGGTGACCTTGGGCTAGTCACACTCTCTCAGTCCCACCTACTAGGGCTGTTGATTCGGTTTGGCCCGAACTGAAAATCAGCCGAATTTCCCTTGATTTGGTGGTTTTTAGTTCGGGACGAACCGAACTCAAAAATGGAGGGCAACCGGGGGGGGGCCGAATTCAGCGAGTTCGGGAGTTCGTGAATAAATCCGGCCCATTCGGGGCCGTCAGTAAGCAGCATAACCTTCAGTAAGCAGCATTCTCCTCCCCCGGCCAATCGGTGGCCAAGCTGGGTCTTCTTCTAGCCAATCAGTCAGGATTGAGTACTGGAGGAATCAGCTGATGTGCGGCCCCGCCGGGGAAAGAGAGAGGGAAATCCTTGTGTGTGTGTGCGGGGGTGCTTGTGCACATTCGCTCCTTTCCGTGGCTGCAGGGGGTGCATTTTTTGGGGTACAGACCCCAAACTTTCAGGGGATATTCAGACAAGCCTTCTTAAGAGACCACCCAAGTTTTGTAAACATTGGGTCAGGGGGTCCCAAGATATGGGTTCCCCCCTTTTTCTTTCCATGGCTGCAGGGGGCGCATTTTTGGGTGTGATGACCCCAAACTTTCAGCGGAGCATCAGACAAGGCTTCTTAAGAGACCCCCCAAGTTTTGTAAACATTGGGTCAGGGCCCCCCGAGATATGGGCTCCACCCCTTTTTCCTCTCCCCCCTTTTCCATTTCCGTGGCTGCAGGGGGCACTTTTTTGGGGGTGCAGCCCCCAAACTTTTATCATAGCTTCAGACAATCCTTCTTAAGAGACCACCCAAGTTTTGTAAAGATGGGTTCAGTGGGGGCAGAAATATCGGCTCCCCCCCTTTTCTCTTTCTGTGGCTGCAGGGGGCGCATTTTTGGGTGTGCCGACCCCAAACTTTGAGCGGAGTTTCAGACAAGTGTTCTTAAGAGAACACCCAAGTTTTGTGAACATTGGGTCAGGGGGTCCCGAGATATGGGCTTTCCCCTTTCCCCTTTCCCCTTTCCCCTATTGGGATGAATGGATCAGCCGATCCTGTGTGTGCATCTCCAGAGCAAAACGTCCCGTGCCTAATTGGAATCATCTTGGATTACAAGTCCTCCCCAGCCCCTCCTGATGGAACAGAAGACAGCCACAGTAAGACCCCTTTGGGGGCTTTAATCTATAATTTTTCTCCTGTGTATGTGTGTGTGTGGGGGGGAAAGCAGAGTCTGTGTGTGTGTGGAGAGGGAGCAGTTTCTGTGGGTGGGGGGGGGAAGCCAAAGGGGGCTTTTGCCGGTTCTGCCTGGGGTGTGTGTTTCCCCTCCAGTCTCTCTCTCCCTGGTTTGAGGGTGGACTTCATTTTTATGTCTTCAGGTTTCCCCTCATTCATAAGATCAGTTAGGTTATTTTGATGCTTGCTCAAAACTGGTTTTCAAATGGTGACTTAAAGAATGCATCTGCCTGGTCCCAAGTCCAATGCAAAAGGAGAAATTCCACCCCCTCCTGCTCATTATGCATAGCTAGCTGCCTCTGTCCCTTTCCATGGTTTGCAAACTCCCAGGTGTCAGGTGTTGCTTTGCACTGTTGCAAAGGTGTTGCATTGCGTGCTTGTGTTGCTTTGCAGTTGTATTGTTTTGCAAAATTCTTCACACCTGCCCCGCCCTTTGCATGTTTGCAAAGGTGTTGCTTTGCAGTTGTGTTGCTTTGCAAAGTTCTTAGCACCTGCCCGCCCTTGCTCTCATCAGCTGTTTGTCGGGGCTGGGAGCTTTGTGCATGGGCGGCAAGCTCTGCTCAGAGATACACATTAAGGATGGGGGGGACCCCTTTCGGGGCCCATATCTCAGCCCCCCCTGACCCAATCTTTACAAAACTTGGGGGGTCTGGCAAGAAGGGTCCTTTGAAGCTCCTCTGAAAGTTTGGGACCTCTACCCCAAAAAATGCCCCCCCAGAGCCGCGGAAAGGCGCGGTTGTGTTTTTAATGGCTTTATTCGGCCGAATTTTTTCCCCGAACTTTGAATTCCCGCTGAATTACACAGATCCGAAGTGGGGGAGTTCGGACTTCAGCATATCCCAAATCTAAACGGGCCGAATTCGGCCGAATCCGAACTATAACGAATTTTTTTTAATTCAACAGCCCTACCACCTACCTCACAGGGTGTCTGTTGTGGGGAGGGGAAGGCAAGGTGATTGTAAGCCAGTTTGATTCTGCCTTAAGGGATAGACAAAGTCGGCATATAAAAATGAACTCTTCTTCTTCTTCCTTCTCCTCCTCCTCCTCCTTCCTGTGAAATAATGCTTGAGGGCAGAGTAAAAGAAGGGCTCTCAAGAAATAAAGCAGGAGCTTTTTGGATCCTAAGACCCCGGGGAATTAACTCTGATTTACAATAGTCAGCTAAAGAGGCTGCATGCAAATCAAGTCTGGTTTTTTTCTTTATCAGGTTCCATAGAGTAGTGGAATCTACTTACTGAGTATCCAAAGACAAATTACATGGAGAGGGCATAGTCCTTAAAATATTATCTTTTTCAACAGTACTAAATGTAAACATGTCCAGCTTATGAGCCATAAGACCTGATTTGCATGCAGCCTCTTTAGCCCTTCTTTTAAAGAACGTTGCGCTGCTATTCTGAATCGTTGTTCCATGGATTTGATGTTATTATGACATCTTGTTCCTGTGGCTTGATGCTCCTTCCTTGTGGCTTTGCTCCAAACACCTGAAATTAAAAAATATTTCGACAAGTCAACAGACTTTTATACCAATTCATACCCTAACGGGTTATATACTTGAACTTAACTGTTGAATATAGGATTTTCATTCTTTTGAGAAAGAGATTTATAGGATTGCTTTTTGTAAAACATTTTGTATCTGATTGTATTCTTATATTGTACATTTTGTATATATATATTTTTTTCACTTATGGACGTTATAAAATTCACATATTTTGCTTAAGAATTAGTATAGTGCTGTTTTGGTTGCTCCAATTATCCATACAGCACTGAGCCTTATTTTTTTGCGGTTTACCATTATGGCTCATAAACTGGACATGTTTACATTTAGTACTGTTGAAAAAGATAATATTTTAAGGACTATGCCCTCTCTATATAATTTGTCTTTGGATACTCAGGAAGTAGATTCCACTACTCTATGGAACCTGATAAAGAAAAAAACCAGACTTGATTTGCATGCAGCCTCTTTAGCTGACTATTGTAAATCAGAGTTAATTCCCTGGGGTCTTAGGATACAAAAAGCTCCTGCTTTATTTCTTGAGAGCCCTTCTTTTAAAGAACGGCGGGCTGCTATTCTGAATCGTTGTTCCATGGACTTGATGTTATTATGACATCTTGTTCCTGTGGCTTGATGCTCCTTCCTTGTGGCTTTGCTCCAAACACTTGAAACTAAAAAATATTTCAACAAATCAACAGACTTTTATACCAATTCATACCCTAACGGGTTATATACTTGAACTTACCTGTTGAATATAGGATTTTCATTCGAGAAACAGATTTATAGGATTGCTTTTTGTAAAACATTTTGTATCTGATTGTATTCTTATATTGTACATTTTGTATATATATTTTTTCACTTATGCACGTTATAAAATTCACATATTTTGCTTAAGAATTAGTATAGTGCTGTTTTGGTTGCTCCAATTATCCATACAGCACTGAGCCTTATTTTTTTGCGGTTTACCATTATGGCTCATAAGCTGGACATGTTTACATTTAGTACTGCTGAAAAAGATAATATTTTAAGGACTATGCCCTCTCTATATAATTTGTCTTTGGATACTCAGGAAATAGATTCCACTACTCTATGGAACCTGATAAAGAAAAAAACCAGACTTGATTTGCATGCAGCCTCTTTAGCTGACTATTGTAAATCAGAGTTAATTCCCGGGGTCTTAGGATCCAAAAAGCTCCTGCTTTATTACTTGAGAGCCCTTCTTTTACAGAACGGCGGGCTGCTATTCTGAATCGTTGTTCCATGGACTTGATGTTATTATGACATCTTGTTCCTGTGGCTTGATGCTCCTTCCTTGTGGCTTTGCTCCAAACACTTGAAACTAAAAAATATTTCAACAAATCAACAGACTTTTATACCAATTCATACCCTAACGGGTTATATACTTGAACTTACCTGTTGAATATAGGATTTTCATTCGAGAAACAGATTTATAGGATTGCTTTTTGTAAAACATTTTGTATCTGATTGTATTCTTATATTGTACATTTTGTATATATATTTTTTCACTTATGCACGTTATAAAATTCACATATTTTGCTTAAGAATTAGTATAGTGCTGTTTTGGTTGCTCCAATTATCCATACAGCACTGAGCCTTATTTTTTTGCGGTTTACCATTATGGCTCATAAGCTGGACATGTTTACATTTAGTACTGTTGAAAAAGATAATATTTTAAGGACTATGCCCTCTCTATATAATTTGTCTTTGGATACTCAGGAAATAGATTCCACTACTCTATGGAACCTGATAAAGAAAAAAACCAGACTTGATTTGCATGCAGCCTCTTTAGCTGACTATTGTAAATCAGAGTTAATTCCCGGGGTCTTAGGATCCAAAAAGCTCCTGCTTTATTACTTGAGAGCCCTTCTTTTAAAGAACGGCGGGCTGCTATTCTGAATCGTTGTTCCATGGACTTGATGTTATTATGACATCTTGTTCCTGTGGCTTGATGCTCCTTCCTTGTGGCTTTGCTCCAAACACTTGAAACTAAAAAATATTTTGACTAATCAACAGACTTTTATACCAATTCATACCCTAACGGGTTATATACTTGAACTTACCTGTTGAATATAGGATTTTCATTCGAGAAACAGATTTATAGGATTGCTTTTTGTAAAACATTTTGTATCTGATTGTATTCTTATATTGTACATTTTGTATATATATTTTTTCACTTATGCACGTTATAAAATTCACATATTTTGCTTAAGAATTAGTATAGTGCTGTTTTGGTTGCTCCAATTATCCATACAGCACTGAGCCTTATTTTTTTGCGGTTTACCATTATGGCTCATAAGCTGGACATGTTTACATTTAGTACTGTTGAAAAAGATAATATTTTAAGGACTATGCCCTCTCTATATAATTTGTCTTTGGATACTCAGGAAATAGATTCCACTACTCTATGGAACCTGATAAAGAAAAAAACCAGACTTGATTTGCATGCAGCCTCTTTAGCTGACTATTGTAAATCAGAGTTAATTCCCGGGGTCTTAGGATCCAAAAAGCTCCTGCTTTATTACTTGAGAGCCCTTCTTTTACAGAACGGCGGGCTGCTATTCTGAATCGTTGTTCCATGGACTTGATGTTATTATGACATCTTGTTCCTGTGGCTTGATGCTCCTTCCTTGTGGCTTTGCTCCAAACACTTGAAACTAAAAAATATTTCAACAAATCAACAGACTTTTATACCAATTCATACCCTAACGGGTTATATACTTGAACTTACCTGTTGAATATAGGATTTTCATTCTTTTAAAAAAGAGATTTATAGGATTGCTTTTTGTAAAACATTTTGTATCTGATTGTATTCTTATATTGTACATTTTGTATATAGATTTTTCCACTTATGCACTTTATAAAATTCACATATTTTGCTTAAGAATTAGTATAATGCTGTTGTGGTTGCCCAATTATACATACAGCACTGAGCCTTATTTTTTTGCGGTTTACCATTATGGCTCATAAGCTGGACATGTTTACATTTAGTACTGTTGAAAAAGATAATATTTTAAGGGCTATGCCCTCTCCATGTAATTTGTCTTTGGATACTCAGGAAGTAGATTCCACTACTCTATGGAACCTGATAAAGAAAAAACCAGACTTGATTTGCATGCAGCCTCTTCAGCTGACTATTGTAAATCAGAGTTAATTCCCCGGGGTCTTAGGATCCAAAAAGTTCCTGCTTTATTACTTGAGAGCCCTTCTTTTAAAGAACGGCGGGCTGCTATTCTGAATCGTTGTTCCATGGACTTGATGTTATTATGACATCTTGTTCCTGTGGCTTGATGCTCCTTCCCTGTGGCTTTGCTCCAAACACTTGAAACTAAAAAATATTTCGACAAATCAACAGACTTTTATACCAATTCATACCCTAACGGGTTATATACTTGAACTTACCTGTTGAATATAGGATTTTCATTCGAGAAACAGATTTATAGGATTGCTTTTTGTAAAACATTTTGTATCTGATTGTATTCTTATATTGTACATTTTGTATATATATTTTTTCACTTATGCACGTTATAAAATTCACATATTTTGCTTAAGAATTAGTATAGTGCTGTTTTGGTCACACTGTTTTTAAGCAGATCCAGAAGACATCACAGTCAATATGCCCTATTCCAGCCTTGTGGGGAGGGGTCCCCATCTTTTTCTCGCACCTGGTTTGTGGCAATTTCTCCCACTTAAAATGCAGTTGCAGCACCAGCTGTCTATGTGCGCATGCTGACAGGTCAACACTGAAGAGGTCCTGTGCTGATGTCATGTGCTGCCTTTTTTAAGGTTGCCAAGTGCTCCTTCTCCACTGGCGGGAGGTTTTTGGGGTGGGGCTAGGATGGTGATCCCTCACATGTGGTTGTGTGAGATGCAATTGCAACACCTCCAATTCTACCCCCAGAAATGCCGCATCACCACAAGACGCTTTAGCACTTCTGGGGGTAGACCTGGCATTTCTGGGGGTAGACCTGGCAGCACATCCTCCTACAAGCATCTAGTCAGGAATGTGTCGGCCTTGAATGAGGAAGAGTCGTGCGATCGCCACTCCAGGGAGCCCGGTGGATTGGCGGCCAATCCCAACAACCTGGCATCCCTACTCTTTGCCCCTAAAAACTTACCAAACTCTTCCTCATTCAAGGCCAACACCATTCCGGACTAGATGCTTGTAGGAGGATGTGCTCTGTGGTGCTCAATGTAGTTCTTCCTGTCCACTCTTATTGCCTCAGAATACCTAAATGTCTTTTAAATAGCTTCCTTTTCCAGGGTGGGGAGGGGGAGCAAAAGACTTTAATAATTGTGCTTGTTTTGGGCTACATTTTTTCCCCCATTCCATCAGCATGATTTTATAATTACGGCTGCAATCCTGAAGGGGGGAGAAGCTCCTTAGAAGCTGGTGTGACCCCTTGCCAGTGTATGTGCCCGTTTAGTCAGTGATAAGGGGCACTTACGCCGTCATGGTTGGCGCAGGGAAGCCATGCTGCAGCTCGGGGGTCAGGTGCAGACACTGCCTTCTGGCAGCATTCCAGTGGCGCAAGTCCCCGCACTGGCATCCCGGGAGACATTCCTGGGGTGTTCCTTGTTGTGGAGCTGCCTTTAGGCAGCTTCCTAATCCCTTTTGCCCAGGAACGCCTCTTCCCGCAGCGGTGTAGCTACGACACCTTTTTTGGTGTCGTAGTCCTGTTGAAGTCTATGGGGGCATTTTCCTATTTTTTGTTTTTTTACAGAAGTTAAATTTCTTTTCGGCCGCCAGGAAACCTCTGTGGAGGCAGTGTGGCAGCGCCACTGCCAGCCGCCGTCATACCCCCCCCTTAGGAATGGGTTGCCCATTACCCTAACAACAACGTTTTAAAAAGTAATAAACTATCACTGTTGCTGCAAACAAAGCCTTCCCCTTCCTGCTGGGAAAAACTGGGATTCCTGCTGGGATTCAGAAGCTGTTCATGAAAGCCAGAGCATGGACTATGAACAAAATGGAAATAACATCATTTAATTTGTCACTAATTCTTATGCTTTATATTTCTGATTGGTTCTACAATGCCAGTCCTATTGTATTGATTATTGAATGTCCCATCCTCTTGATTGTATTGATTTACTCTGTGTAATCTTCTTTGAGTTCCAGCAAGAAAGGTGGACTATAAATAAAGGAAATGAATAAATAAATAATACATGCACATATACATGCATGTATCGAGGGGCAGAGCAAGATGGTGACTGAATGGGGCTTAGTTCCAGATAAAGATAATAGTAGAAATTTGCCCTTGGATGTGAACATAGCCAGCTCTTGAAGGCAAATATAATACTATGGCCAACAGACAAGTCTGCAAATACTGCATTTTAAAATTCTGCATAGAGCTGACTGCAGAAAAAGTGGAATTGCTTGAGAAGTTGCCTTCATCTAGAGTTTTGAAACCTTTATTTTCCAACCATGGGTGAGGTCTCAGTTTTTGATGCCATTCCTTATTGGAAAAATTCTCAATCCCAGAAAAAGAGCTTGTGGGATTTCAAACTGGAGTCTTTTGGAAGTCTGTTATTGACTTGGGGGTTCTGCTTTGAAAAAGAGTCCGTACTTATCCCATTGCCTATTTAGATGTTGCTGAAAACCCACATTGACACAGGACAGACTTCAATCTGTAATGACTTGAGAACGTTCCAGAAACCATGTAAATTTCACAGCTGTGAAGAACTGCCAAGGGTCCCAGATGAAGATACTCTCCGGAGTCCCCTTGTCAACTAGGGGGTCCTGCAGCCCGCAAAATCTTCCAGTGGTAAGCTGTTGCCTAAAGAAACATGTTTTTCCTGCTTTTAATGTTTTTCACCCTTTTACCAATATTTTCATCTTTTTGTTTGAACTAAGAGCGCAATCCTGAAGGGAGGCAAATTGGTGTGGGAGCTGGCATGGCCCTGTGCCAAAATTACCCATTTATCCTGGGATAAGAAGCACTTACACTGGCATGGGGAGCATGCGCAGTGGTAAGCCACACCACTGTGCAGAGTTGCATCGCCAGTGCAGCCCACGCCAGGAGTGAAATTCCAGAAGTGGGAGCCCCCACCGGCGTGGGAGGGGTGTTCTAGGGGGCAGAGCTGCCTTTAGGCAGCATCCTAACCCCTTTGACCCCAGGAACGTCCCCTCGAGTTGCAGCATTGCTACACCACCTTTTTTGGTGGAGTAGCCTCGCTGTTTGCTACGGGGGCACTTCACCCATTTTACATTTTAAATTGTTTGATTTTCTCTGTGGCAGCAGCTGTGCCGCTCTCGGCCACCGTGCATCCACCAGCACCCTTCAGGAATGGGCTGCCCATCTACTTTCTTTATAATAAATAAAACGTTTACCGAAACCTACAGAAAGTAAAAGAGGAGGGAGAATAAACATAGATAAGATAGGAAGAGGTAAAAAGTAAATGAATAGTGAAAGAAATAATTGGCCAAATACCAAACGCCAAGCTAAAACAAAAAGCTCACAAAAACATTCCTTATCTCCATTAAGCCAACTTACTAGGAGCTGAAATTTCTCTCCCTACTCATCCCACAACCCACTAAAACCCCTGCTTAATATAAAAAATTTGAGAGTAAAATAAAATGAGAAAGTAAACGAGTTAAAAATAGCCCAAACAAGATCAAATGAAAAACCCTGTAACATAGCGTCTGCCTCTCTGTTAATATCTGTTAATATCAAATATCTCTGTGTCCACTTGGAATAGTAGGTTAGACAAAAGATTTTTGCTCCCAATAGAGCAATTGAAAGCTGCAAGGAACAGTATTTGGAAAGCGAGCTGTAAACAGTTACAAAATAAGATCTTAAATGAGAATTGGTCCTTAGTGTTTAAGGATGCTAATCGTAAAAGATACCCTTTAACGGTACTTTCTCCTTGCCAGCCTATTTCCGCTGGTTAGAAATCCATAAATTTAGATGAGTTTTTTTTTATTGGAAAGGCCTAATACCTTAGAATTGAATGAGAGATGTGGCAACTTTTCTCTTTCTAGTGTCAAAAAGAAATTAATCTTCATTTCCCCGTATTTTAAAAGTGTGAAATGGCAAATGAATAGCTCATGGCTGTTAAATCTAGGGAAAGGAATTACCACTTCTAATCCTGTTACTGTTTTTTGCCATCAAGTCACAGCTGACTTATAGTAACCCCATAGGGTTTTCAAGGCAAGAGACGTTCAGAAGTGGTTTGCCATCTTGCCTCTGCGTCACTCCCCTAGTGTTCCTCGGAGGTCTCCCATCCAAATACTTGCCAGAGTCAAGGCTGAGTGTGTGTGACTGGCCCAAGGTCACCCAGCAAGTTTCCATGGCAGAGTGGGGATTCGAACCTGGTTTTCCCAGATCCTAGTGCGACACTTTAACCACCACACCATGCTGGCAATCCTACACCTTGATTTTTCAAACATTTTTTTTTAACACCTGCCTGCTCTGTCTTGCTCCCTGGCTTCAGTTCCCAGATAATATGGGGGAGGCATGTTATAAGGGAAATGCTAAGCTGCTTTCCAGAGGTCCACTGACACCACAGGCAAGATAGAAGTCTGCCAGAACTTTCCATCAGTTTTTGAACCCTTCAGGTCACATACATGGATGGGAGTGCCCAGAAGGAGGTAAAAAGCTGGTGCTACAGTCATCATGTGGAGCAATCGGCACAGGTGACCTGTACATATATTTATCAATATGATGCTGACCAGCTAAACCCACCCCATGCACCTGTATGCATTAATGCATCGGTACACACCACAGTGTATAAAAACGGCACACAAGGGCAGCAGAAAGTACAGACGGAAGAAGGAACACTTTGCTTTCAAACGCACTCACGATTTGGCAACAGAACATGGCTGCAGGTATGCTTTTATGTGTTGAGAAGGGAAGCGTGACCACTTTTTGATGGACAAAGGCTTTTAATGGCCACATGGCAGGCAGAAATTCAGTGATACATCTTTACTGTGCTTTCACCCTGGGAAAATGCTTACCTGTTAAATTTCTTGGTGTTGTGCAGCTATCCAAGGTGTGGCGATTCTGTACATTATAAATTGGTGAAGATTAAATCTATGAACTGAGTGCAGGATTGGTTTGGATTTTTATTCTTGGGTACTGGTGTCCAATTGATTTGTATCTCCAGTATGTATATGGTCCCTTGCAAAACAGTGAGATACAGGTCCACCAGGAAAGACACTAGAGTGGCAGAGAAATTTGGCCATTTTGGTAGGAAATCAGCCCAGCCACCAGAATTGAAAAGTTCAGGCTTGGAAAGTCTGCCCTTCCCAAATATTTCATGTCTGTTCCCCTCATACAGCTCCTTACTATGGGCATTCAGCTGTAATAAATAAACAGTTTCATAAAGATCATACTGCGATTTTATCTCCCAGCTCAGTAAGCCTGCAATTGGGAAGGAAAACCACCGCTGCTAGAACTGCCACAGCCTTAAAAAGCCACTCTATTGGGGTCGGACGCCTCCCACAAGTGATTTTGATGGCATGTAAATGTGGAAACATCCTGACCTGGACGGCTCAGGCTAGCCTGATCTCATTAGATCTCAGAAGCTAAGCAGGGTTGGCCCTGGTTAGTATTTGTATGGGAGACCTCCAAGGAGTACCAGGGTCATTATGCAGAGGCAGGCAATGGCAAGCCATCTCATCTCATTCCTTGCCTGACCTGGATGGCTCAGGCTAGCCTGATGTTATCAGACCTTGGAAGTTAAGCAGGGTCAGCCCTGGTTAGTATTTGGATGGGCAACCTCCAAGGAATACCAGGGTCATGGCCCAGAGCCAGGCAATGGCAAACCAACTCCGAATGTCTCTTGTGTTGAAAACCCCACCAGGTGTCACCATAAGTCAGCTGTGACTTGATAACCAAAAAATAAATAAATGCAGAAACAGCCTGGCAGCTGCCAACATCCAGGAATCTTCAACAATCTGCCAACTCCTGGATTAGAAGCAGCTACCACCACTATTGATTAGTGATGGTGGTCAGATCAGGTCTCTAGGAGTAACTCTGAATTTTCCTGGGTTGATGAGCAGTGATGGCAGTTATGAGAGGGAGCAGCAAGGGCTGCCTCCCCAACCACGCCCATGCATTTCTCTGCTTCAAGCAGTCATCCTGATTCCTTGCCGGGCAGCAACAACCACCACAATCAGTCTGAGGAGCTGAGAAATGGGGAGGGGGAAGAACAGTGTACTTAGCTGGCTGGAGATGTGTGTGTCATCTTCAGGCCTCCAGATCCTGGAACTGGCCCTCTCTGGAGATCGTTCATCCCCTGCTGGCTGGTTACACATACTGGTGACACCTATGCCTGGTCGGTTTACACAACATGTGGGATCCAGTTGAGTGGCTCAGTGCACATGCCAAGAGGGACCATAGCTCCCTTGCACAGTGTGCAGAAGCTGCCATGTTAAAGCCTAGCACCTCTGGTTTAAGAATCTCAGGCCTTGACAGTTTAAAATAAATACAAATTTTGGACAGTTCATCCAGGAAGGGCAATTCCAAACCCACCAGCACAAGCCATGATTTGTATCAGAGACGGAGTGTACTTTGAAGAAGCTGTTGAACTCCTCCGTCTCTGCTCCTGCAAAATTGGCAAGAAAATGAGACGAAACTAGGGGTCCACGTTGAACCCCACCCAAGCCTGCTTTCCTTCTATCTCAATGAAATCCTCCCATTACTAGTTCACGTGAGGCTTTAATACAAGTTGAGCGATCATGTGGATCACTCCAGAGGCGGCTGCCACGGCCATCCCAAACTGAGTTACACCTTTCTAAATCTATTGGAATGAATTGGTTTAGAAGAGTGTAAGTCTGTTTAGGACTGCACTATTTATAATTGTTAGGGATGTAACCAGAAATACCTACTGCCCCAGCAATCAGACAGCTACAAGATTGAACTACTCGGTCTAACAAAGTTTGGGATTAATTAATCTGCAAAGAGGTGAGTTCCTGTAAAGAGTACTTGGAAAACATTCTTTCTAGGTGCTACAGTGGCTTAGTTTAACAATGGTGAATGATTTGCACAGGAACCAAGGCCTTCTGAAGAAAGATTGCAATATTTTAAATCCGAGCTACACAGCAAATCAGCCAGAGTAAAATTTAGCTTCAGTCTCTTGAATGATAGTTACTATGCCTGATGACAGATCTCTCTAGCAGCTCAGCTTTAGCAAAAAAAGGGGAAAGAGGAAGAGTAAGGGTTTCCACAATACAATTGAAAAAATAAAAATACACAAACATATCAAACAGATTGCATTAGTCAGACATTACTAGTCATATAATCAAATAGTTACCCAAATTATATAAAATATTCAGACAATGCTGATCGCGTAATATAATAAAAAAAGATCACCAACTTATCTATCAGGGGTTTTTAATATATCTACAATGAACATGGTTATCTACATATACAATAGGATTAGATGTCACTACTGTAAATTTACTTTTGGTTTTTATTAACATTAAACCTCAACATATTTATAAAATAGTTTCCATTTTTCATGAAATTGTTCATAATTCATGTCATTGCTTGTATTCATCATGTTGGTCATTTTTGCCATAACAGCATACTCCATCAGATTTTCTTTCCATTCTGTGTCCGGAAGAAGTGGCTGTTTCACATCTGTTAGTCTTAAAACCCTACTGGGGCACCATGAGTCTGCTGTGACTTGAAGGCACTTTACACACACACACACACACACACACACACACACACACACACACACACACACACACATCTACTTAAAGACTAACAAAATTCAAATGTATGTTCTTCCTTTTTATATGCCAATAAAGGCTTGTGTTGTGTGTTGTGTTGTGACTAACAAAATTTCTGGCAGGGTATGAGCTTTCATGAGTCACAGCTCACTTCTTCAGATACAGCTGTATTTAAAGAAGTGAGCTGTGACTCACGAAAGCTTATACCCTGCCAGAAATGTTGGCCTTTTATGCAGGGACGTTTCCCCGCCGTCACCCCTGACGACTGCTTCGAGGCTTCCTTTTGATTATGCATGCCTTTTCTGCCCGTCAGAGGTTGCCTTGCTCTCCCTGCACACGTTTTGCCCACATTTTCCAGATCCTGGCTAAAACAGCATTTGGCAAACACGGGCAAAATGCATGGGGGGAGAGAGAGGTGACCTCTGATGGTCAGGAAAGGCATGCATAATGAAAAGGAAGCCCCGAAGCAGTTGGCGGGGGTGACCGCGGGGAAACCCCTGCATAAAAGGCCTTTGTTAGTCTTTAAGATGCTACCAGACCCTTGCTTTTTTCTACTGCTACAGATAGACTAACATGGCTTTCCATCACGACACATCTACTTGTAATGTACTTGCTTTAGTCTGGCAATGCTTATTTTCAATAGCTTTCAGAGGAGACTCTGCTTGGATCTCAACCAGTTCACCTCTTCCTTGTCTTTTGCAGGATCCAGCCGTCCTCCTCAGTTTGTCCTTGCTTTGGTCATCCTGGTCCTGCAATGGCCGGAGGGAGCCGTCACCTTCCACACCATGCCCCTCTCCAGCCTCTTTGCCAGTGCAATCCTGCGAGCTCAGCATCTGTACTTGCTCGCTGCCGGTACTTTCAAAGAGTTTGTGAGTACTGGGGCCACCTCCTTGGGAACCGTCTGCTGTGCATGTTCACCTTTGGGTTGCCAACCTCCAGGTGGTGGCTGGAGATCTCCCGCTATTACAACTGATCTCCAGGCGACAGAGATCAGATCCCCTGGAGAAAATGACCCACTTTGGCAATTCGACTCTATGGCATTGAAGTTCCTCCCCTCTCTAAACCTCACCCTCCTCAGGCTCCATCCCCAAAATCTCCAGGTATTTCCCAACCCGGAACTGGCAACCCTACCTCTGAAAGACAAATAAAGGCAGATGTGGGCCCCTTTCCCCACCCCTCCCTAGTCACTGAAACTCCCACTCACTACCTGGGGGCTGTCAAATGTGAGCTGGTGGGTGGGAAGTAATGCAACAGCAAGTGCCTTGCAGCATGTGCAGAGTGCATCTGTCTTGCCACAAAATCTGCCTTTGATGGAGAGGTGTCCCTGTTTATTTATAGCATTGATGTCCTATCTTTCTGCCTAGTTAGAGCCACCAAGGAAGCTAAGGGCCACCATTGGTAAGGTTGCCAGGTCCCTCTTTGCCATCGGCGGGAGGTTTTTGGGGCAGAGCCTGAGGAGGGCGGGGTTTGGGAGGGGAGGGACTTCAATGCCATAGAGTCCACCTTCCAAAGTGGCCATTTTCTGATCTCTATCGGCTGGAGATCAGTTGTAATAGCAGGGGATCTCCAGCTAGTACCTGGAGATTGGCAACCTTAACCATTGGAATGAGAACAGGTGGCAGATTTTAGGTGCCATTAAAGGTGAGGGCA
The DNA here is from genome assembly GCF_029931775.1 of Euleptes europaea. Classification (NCBI taxonomy): domain Eukaryota; kingdom Metazoa; phylum Chordata; class Lepidosauria; order Squamata; family Sphaerodactylidae; genus Euleptes; species Euleptes europaea. The sequence goes on along the minus strand of NC_079329.1, from coordinate 36,900,216 downwards.
GAGGGGCAGAGAGACAGATCTGGCACATGGGACACGATCCAAAGGGAATTTCTCCTTCCCTGTGTAGCAACTTCATCAGCCTCTTGCACCACTGCCATTCGTTTTGTGCAAGAGGATTTGTGCAAGAGAACTTCCCCAGGGACTTCCCTGCACTACTTGGTGAGGGCTGAAGCTTTAGCCCCCAAACCCCTTTGGCCAGCTCTGTGGCCCAGCTGACTGGAGCCCTGCCTCCTTTTCCCGCCCCACTCCTGAGTGTCTTGTGAAGAATGACAGTCATGTCTTCTCAAGCATTTGTGGAATTTTTACAGGAACGGTCCTACATCCCAGAAGACCAGCGGAACTCCAACAGGAACACCCAGTCAGATGTCTGCTACTCCGAAACCATCATGGCACCCATGGGGAAGGACGATGCTCAGCAAAAGTCGGTAGGTCGTCACATAGAAGAGCGACATTGCTTTACAAAATGTGACACCTTGTGGTAGGAAACCACTGAAGGACCCCCATGCAGCAGAGAGCACAGAAGACTAGATGGCCCAGCAGCATTTGTCTCCTGCACCCCCTGCTGCAAAAATAAGCTTTTCAATATCCAGGCACATTATCTCTCCCCCATTTCCTCTTAGCCCCCCACCCAGGCATGTGGGTGTCATGAACGCTTTGAGTTTTAGCAGAAAAAACGTGTCAACTCTGCGTCTTCTCAAACCTGTGTTGGTCCATTCTTTGTGTTTGCTACGCGTTTTTTTCCCCGCTCCATGAAAAATGGTCCTGGGTTCGGACCAATTGTCCCCACCCATGTCGGCTAATTTCTCCCCCCCTGTGAACGGGCGATTGGCTGGGAGAGTTTCAAGCCCAGGGGACAGCCTCCCTCCAAGGCAGGACAGATCTCCCTCCTGCAAATCCAAGCCAAAACTCCCGTCACCCTTCTGAAGAGGGGCACCCAGTCTGTTCTGGGTCTGCCTCCTGCCAGTGTGATCCTGTGTGTGTGTGTGTTGGGGGGGCATCATGAGAGCTGCAAATCCAAGCCAAAACTCCCATCACCCTTCTGAAGAGGGGCAGCTAGTCTGCTCTGGGTCTCCCTCCTGCTGGTGCAATCCTGTGTGTGTTGGGGGAGGCATCCTGAGAGTGGCAAATCAAAGCCAAAACTCCCATCACCCTTCTGAAGAGGGGCAGCCAGTCTGCTCTGGGTCTCCCTCCTGCTGGTGCAATCCTGTGTGTGTTGGGGGAGGCATCCTGAGAGTGGCAAATCAAAGCCAAAACTCCCATCACCCTTCTGAAGAGGGGCAGCCAGTCTGCTCCGGGTCTCCCTTCTCTATCTGGATGGAAGTTCCTGGATGGCTGGAGCTCTACGGTGGGGGGGGGGAACACAGTGATGACCATCTGTCAAAGTCTGGGAAAGGGGAGCGTGGCCAAGTACAGGGGGGGGGAACGGGGAGCATGGTAAATAGAAAAGTGATATAAGGAAACCGGAGGGGCTGGTGCTTTTTTTTGGCTGTGGCTGTGTCCACAGAAGTGAACTGCACTGGGTAATCCACTGGGCAGAGTTGGGGTGGATTTGGGGGTGGGCATAAACCATGAGCTTTTCAGAAGGGGACAGACCAAACCGTTATAGAATACTGCTTGCTTTGTTCCCATGACTTCTGGATTGACGGGGATATGAAAACATGAATTTAAATCGCGCCCATGAAAAATAAATTTAAATCGCTTGTTTTTTTGCTCAGCAGCAAGAGAGCATCAAAATCTTCTGTGAAAAGTGGGCCGAAGTGTCACTTCTCTTTAGCAATGAATGTGGGTCTTTTATGCAGGGGCGTTTCTCCGCAGTCAACCCCGCTGACTGCTTTGGGGCTTCCTTTTGATTATGCACATGCCTTTAGCACCCGTCAGAGATCGCCTTTCTCTTCCCGCGCATTTTGCCCATGGTTTTGCTTTTGGTAGGAAGCATGATGCTTACTTGGGTTTCTCTGTGTGTGTTAAGCAGACAGGAGGACTAGCGTTGCAGATTTAAACCAGGCTGCTGCTGCCCCAAAGAGGTACTGGACACAATCTCCTTCTGAAGTGTTGGAGAAGGGTCATGACAGCGGCTGAACGCATACTTTGCATGCAGAAAGTGCCAGGCACTGGGAAGGACCTCTCTCCAAACATAGAGAAGCCGCTGCCAGTCACAGTAGATGGTTCCAGGCTAGCGGGACCAGTTCTGACGCTGTGCAAGGCACCTTTGTGCATTTGAACGTAAACATTTCCACTTGCATGTGAGTTTGGGGAAACTCTCATTTTCACCAAAGAACAGGTCTTGTGATCCCCTTTTTACATTTGCACACAGTCTAAAGTCAGTAAATGGAAAACACTCTTTGGAGTTCATCAGGCCATTTATGCAGTGCTATTTCCCTGTGGTTCCCCCCCCCCCCGACTGCTTTGGGGCTTCCTTTCGATTTTGCATGCCTTTCCTGATTGTTAGAGGTCGCCTCGTGCTCCTCGTGCATTTCAGCACATTTTGCCCGCGTTTTCTGGATTCTGGCCAAATAGCATCTGGAAAACATGGGCAAAAGGTGCGGAAATGCACCGGGAGAGCGAGGCGACCTCTGACAGTCAGAAAAGGGCTGCATAATCAAAAGGAAGCCCCAAAGCAGTCAGTGGGGTGACCGCGAGGGAAACAGCCCTGCATAAATGGCCTCAGTTAGAAAGCTGTTGGCCAAACTGAGTTTCTGTTGTACCCACAAAGGGCCAATCAATTAAGTTGTGGGCTGGATGGACTGTCAGTATGCCCCTGGTCCCGTCCCCCACCCTGCCATCCAAAGAGCCCTGGGTTGGTAACAGTGTCCTAATTATGATACCCTACCTTGGACCACCAAATGATACTTAGAACACAATTGCTTAATTGTGTTCTGGTTTCTAATTCCAGAAAACGCACATTTGGGCTTTGGCAAGTCTCTGTGGAAAGTGAATTTCAGAGTTGTGGGACCATGAATGAGAACACCTCCCTTTGCCTCTTTGCCAACTGGTCTGGCACATAGCTGGCATATTTAAGAACACTCCCTTGGAGGTTAATGTGAATGGGACTACAGCTCATTTTAAATTCTGTCTGTTTGTTCTTGTGTGGTGTGGTGGTTAAGAGCAGTGGTTTGGAGCGGTGGACTCTGATCTGGAGAACCGGGTTTGATTCCCCGCTCCTCCACATGAGTGGCAGAAGCTAATCTGGTGAACTAGATTTGTTTCCCCACTCCTCCACATGAAGCCAGCTGGGTGACCTTGGGCTAGTCACAGCTCTCTTAGAGCTCTCTCAGCCCCACCTACCTCACAAGGTATCTGTTATGGGGAGGGGAAGGGAAGGTGATTGCAAGCCAGTTTGATTCTTCCTTAAGTGGTAGAGAAAGTTGGCATATAAAAACCAACTCTTCTTCCTTCTTCATTGCAGGACATAGAGCTGCTCAGGTTTTCACTCACCTTCATTCAATCGTGGCTCAGCCCAATGCGGTTCATAAGCAGGGCGTTCACTAACAATCTAGTCTTTGGGACTTCGGATAGAGTCTATGAAAAACTCCAAGACTTGGAAGAAGGTATTCGGGTTCTCATGCGGGTAAGCAAGGTGGTCATACCCCCTCTAAAAATATCAGGGGAAAAGGTACTAAAAAAAAAAAATGAAAGGCATTATGAGGTCATCTTTGTAACGAAAGAAAGTGTAAGAGGCAGTGGCCTTTACAGTTTAGAAAAATACAAGTGGGGGACCTAGAAAGGCTTGTGGGGGGGCATCTCATTTCCCCCTCTCCCACTGTTTCCTTTCCCTTCCCTGGAAATCCGTATAACCCCTCCCCCTTTCCTGCCTGCTTCTTTCCTTTCTGTATGTGTAAAGTGCCGTCAAGTCGCAGCCAACTTATGGCGACCCCTTTTTGGAGTTTTCATGGCTACTCACCAGCAAATCTACATTAATCCACACCCCTGTATTCAACTTTCTGTCTTTTCCTCTCCCTGGCAGCCTCCACCTGGGAAAACTACAGCCCAGTCACATGGTGCTGTCTACCAGGCTGAGCCCAGTTGTGTAGTGGGAACTCCGCAAGGACTTGCAGAGGGCACCTAACTTTTCCCTGAAATCCAATCCCCACATTATATCCTCTTTCCCTCCTCCTGGCAGCCCTCATGTCCTCTGCCTTCCCTACTTCCTTCTCTCTTCCCCATCCACCCACTATCCACCCGTTATACCAGTAATACCATCACCTGTATCTGTATGGATAGCCCAGGCCAGCCTGATCTCATCAGATCTCAGAAGCTAAGCAGGGTCAGCCCTGGCTAATATTTGGATGTGCGACCTCCAAGGAATACCAGGGTCGTGATGCAGAGGCAGGCAATAGCAAACCACCTCCGAATGTCTCTGGCCTTGAAAACCGCATCAGGGGTCGCCATAAGTCAGATGCGACTTGATGGCAAAAACAAAACAAAACCAGGATTGCAAAAAAGTTAGAAGTTGTATTTATTATAAAGTAGACTTCGTTCAAACAAAAAGATGAACATATTTGCAGACTAGGCAAAAAACATTAAAAGCAGAAAAAAATGTTTCTTTAGGCAGTAGCTTAAATATGTGGGTATGGGGAGGTGCTTCCTTCCCAATTTGTCCCAGTGTGGTGGGGACTGCTTTGGTGCTGCCAGGCAAATGGAATGCCCCCCATCCTGAAAGAGATTTCTGACCAAAACAGGAGCTGCTCTGGGAGAAGCAACTAAGATCGTTTATGCATGGGTACTTTCACTCATGTTCACCCACTTCTGTCTCAGTTGTTCCTTGGAGTTATGCATGAGTCTTCTTTCCATTAGAGATGACCTCGCTGCCAACCCTCACAAATCCCAGGGCTCCCCATTCCTCTGGTAACCCAATTCTTCCCTCTCCCCTGAGCTCAGCCCAGGAGAAATCTTTGTGCATAAGGCAAAGTGTGGGACATGCAAGCTTAGTTTTGCTCACAGCCAGTTACAAAGCAGCATCTCTAGAGGTGGGGATTCAAATGCTTCCTGCTTCCTCAGAGCTCTTTCTGAGCAGAAGAAAGGCTTTTTAAAACTGAGACTTGGATCCCCCCCCCTTCTTTTCAAATTGCTCCATTTTTCATTTTATGTTCTTAAAATGCTTTTTTATGCAGCAATTGGGTTTGAGGGGGGAGGGAATTTCTCTCTCACTACAGCCAATTACAAAGCAGCATTTCAAGGGGTGGGGATTCAAATACTTCCTGATTTGAGCTTGGAGACTGCTGGTGCATAGACTCCTAACAGGAAAGTGTTGATCTAGTTAGCAATGAACCTCAGGTAACACTCCCATGCATAAGCGACCTAAATGGCTTGACTAGCACAGCTGATCTGTCACTTCCCAAACGTGGCAGAGAGTGATGGAAGGCTTTCAAGGAGGACTTTTTCTGCATGGAGAGAATGTCCCTACACAGGCAAGAGGAAAGGGCACACGTCATCCTTTTGTGAGGAAACAACCCAAGGGACTGCTGTGATTCCACATGGAGGAAACGCCCTGCACACAGGGGTATGGTTGCCAACCTGCAGGTGGTGGCTGGAGATCTCCTGGAGTTACAAGTGATCTCCCGATAAACAAGATTAGTCCCCCTGGAGAAAATGGCTGGTTTGGAAGGTGGACTGTATGGCATTATATGCTGCTGAGATCCCTCCCTTCCCCAAACCCCACCCACCTCAGGCTCCGCTCCCAAATCTCCAGGATTTTCCCAACCTGGAGCTGGCAACCCTAAAGGAGGGGAGAAACATTGGTCATTTATGCATGGGAGTTTTACCTGAGTTTCGTTGCTCGCTGGACCCACACTTTTGTGTTGGGAATCTATGCACCAGTAGTCCCCAAGCTCAAATCAAGTCCCCGCCCTTTAAATGCTGCTTTGTAATTGGCTTACTTTGTAGAGCTTACTGTGAGAGAAAATCCCCCCTATACCCAATTGCTGCATAAAAAAGCATTTTAAGAACAAAAACAACAACGGAGCAATCTGAAAAGGGGGGGAGAAATCCAACCCTTAGTTTTAAAAAGCTTCTGCTCAGAAAGAGCTCGGAGGAAGCAGGAAGTATTTGAATCCCAGCCCGTTGACATGCTGCATTGTAATTGGCTGTGAGCAAAACCAAGCTTATGTGTCCTGCACCTTGCCTTATGCATGGGGATTTCACCCGGGCTTTACTCAGGGAAGATGGAAGAGTTGGGTTAACAGAGGAATGGGAAGACACAGATATTGTGAGGGCTGGGCACGAGGTCATCTCTAATGGACAGAAAACTCCTGCATAATTCCAAGGAACCACCGATTCAGACCGGGGGCGAATGTGGGTGAAAGTACCCATGCATAAACGACCATTGTGTTTGAAGTTGCTATAAAACAGAGCTTGAGGACATCAGCATGTTGTCAAAATCTGCCATATTCTGGATGTTTTGCACAATTTGATTCCCAGGCGTTTCCAATTTACAATAGCATTTTCCCACAGGAGGTGGGGGATGGGAGCTCCCAGGGCCCTCCTCTCCTTATGCCCAGCTATGACAAGTTTGATGCCAACCTCCAGAACGAAGCCTCTCTGATGAAAAACTACGGCCTTCTGTCCTGCTTCAAGAAGGACCTGCACAAAGTGGAGACCTACCTGAGAGTCATTAAATGCCGGCGTTTTGGGGAAATTAACTGCACCTTCTGAGGGCAAACAAAGGACCCCTCTGCCCGTGGCCCACTTTTCATGCCATTCTCCTGGTGAAATTGGCGTGCTGCTGAGACCACCTTCGCTGCAATCGCCTGATCGTAAGGAAATCCCGGGCCAAATGGAGAGGAAAACATTCCACCTTTCACAGCTCCGCTGCTTGTAAGAACCCTCAAAATGCCCCCTTTGTGCTTGGAAAGGTAAATGCAGCTGTTCCTGTGAAGAATAAACCCACTATCAGCCTAATCCTCTGTGGTGGTGGCTTTATTGCAATTTGAAGCACAGCAACCATATTAAACTATTGCGAGGTTTTAAATGAATCAATGGCACCATCTGAGGCAGGAAAGATCTCCCCTCCATCCCAATGTTCATAACATTGTCTCATGCAGGGGTGTCAAACATAGGGCCGTGGGCCAGATCCAGCCCCTTGAGAGCTCTCATCTGGTTCGCGAGCCAGCTGAGGCAGCCACCACCCCCCACTCTTGATCTGGGCTGGTGAGGCATGCCCCGGCCCCACCAAGTGGCGTTTATACCATATCCGGCCCTCGTAACAATTGAGTTCGACACCCCTGGCCTAATGCATAGTGCTGGCCACTGGCGGATCAACCCCAGTGATGCCTCCCGTTCCAGAGATGGATGACTCAAAAGGATGGATGTGCCGCTAGGGTTGCCAACTTCCAGGTGGTGGCTGGAGATCTCCTGGAAATACAACTGATCTTCAGGTGACAGAGATCAGTTCCCCTGGAGAAAATGGCCATTTGGGAAGGTGGACTCTATGGCATTATACCTCACTGAAGTCCTTCCCCTCCCCAAACCCCACCCTTCCCAGGCTCCACCACTCCCAAATCTCCAGGTACTCCCAACGTGGAGCTGGCAGCCCTAGGTGCCACGTGCAAACACTGGAGGGTTCTGTGTGTAGATATGCCAAAGGTATCTTGCAGGCCATGGTTGGAAATACGATTGTGACCTAAACAGACCTTTGGCATGTTCCAGCAGGGTCATGTCACATAGACCAGGAGATGCATCCCCTTCCCCATATAAAATATTCTGTTCCTAAGGCTGGTTCTCTAGCCAATCCATCCAAATAGGTTCTTGGGGCAGCACAACGAGGAGGGTCTTGATGCCCCACAGGGGCTTGGCTCACTCTCAGCCATCAGTGGCGGGCAGGGGAGGGGACTGGCACCCCCTCCTGGGCCTGCACTGCCTCCAGGCAGGTGCAAGTCAAAAACCCCACAGCATTGTTGGGGGACACAAAACACCACAAACAGTCACTGTCCATTCAGGTGAGCAGAGGAAATGGGAAGTAGGGAAAGATGGAGGTCGTTTGTTTCTCAGCTGTGAGAGTACGGAGTTGAGCCCTCTTGGACAACAGGCCTTGGAGGATCTTCTCTCCAAATTCAAGATGTGTGTCTGTAGGGACATTGTTGTTGTTCAGCAGTGAGGCACTCTGTTCATGCTCAGAGGCTCCACCCAAAACTGGACACAGTATTCCAAGTGAGGTCTGACCAATGCAGAATACAGTGGTAGTATTACTTCCCTTGATCTAGACACAATACTCCTATGGATGCAGCCCAGAATTGCATTGCCCTTCTTAGCCGCTATATCACACTGTTGACTCATGTTCAGTTTGTGGTCCACTAAGACTCCCAGATCTCTTTCACATGTACTGTTGTCAAGCCAACTATCTCCCATCCTGTACCTGTGCCATATGTTGTTTCTGTCTAGGTGAAGTACTTTACACTTCTCCCTATTGAAATCCATTTTATTGCTTATGGCCCAGCTCTCCAGTCTATTGAGGTCATTCTGAACTCTGACCATACCCTCCATGGTATTAACTACCCCTCCTAACTTGGTGTCATCTGCAAATTTGATTAGCATGCTCTCTATTCCATCATCCAAGTCATTTATAAAAATATTAAATAGTACCAGTCCCAGGACAGACCCCTGTGGTAGCCCACTGGTCACTCCTCTCCAGGATGAAGTTGTGCTATTAATGAGCACCCTTTGGGTTCGGTTGGTCAACCAATTCCCAATCCACCTAACAATAGCAGTGTCCAGCCCACATTTTACTAGCTTTGTTTCGAGAAGATCATGGGGGAATTTATCAAAGGCTTTACTGAAATCAAGGTACACTACATCTACAGCATTCCCTTCATCTACCATACTTGTCACTCTTTCAAAAAAAGATATGAGATTAGTTTGGCATGACCTGTTCTTGAGAAACCCGTATTGACTCTCAGTGATCACGGCATTTCTTTCTAAGTGCTTACAGACTGTCTGTTTAATTATCTGCTCTAGTATTTTACCTGGTATTGATGTCAGGCTGACTGGGCGATAATTGTTTGAGATTTCTTCCCCTCCCTTTTTTAAAGATGGGGACCACATTTGCCCTCCTCCAGTCTGCTGGAACTTCTCCTGTTCTCCATGAATTCTCAAAGATTATTGCCAGTGGTTCTGAAATCACTTAAGCCAGTTCTTTTAACACCCCTGGATGCAGTTCGTCCGGCCCCGGAGACTTGAATTCATTAAGAGTAGCCAGGTATTCCTGTACTATCTCAGTGTCTATATTATGCTGTAATTCCCCTATTGCATCCTCTGCTCCATTATTCCCAGGTTGAGCACTATTCCCCTTTTGGGAGAATACTGATACAAAAAAGGAGTTAAGTAATTCTGCCTTTTCTGCCTCCCCTGATAATAACTCACCATCCTCTCCATGCAATGACCCGATGGTTACCTTGATCTTCCTTTTGTTACGGACTTAACCAAAAAACCCTTTTTTGTTGTTTTTTTCTCCCTTCTTCCATTTCTTGTACATGCCCTTCTTAAATCCTATCTCAACCAAAAGTTCTTTAGTCATCCACCCTGGTTTCTTCAAACCTCTACCTTTTTTTCTCCTCGTGGGAATTGATTGAAATTGCGCCTTCAATATATCCCTTTTTAAGAATTTCCCATCCTTCATGTACTCCTCATTCAATACTCTCACCCATGGGATCACACCCAGTAGTTCCCTAAATTTATTGAAATCAGCTTTCTTAAAGTCTAGAATACATGTTTGACTATTTCTTGCTTCTCCTTTCTGCTGTATAACAAGCTCCAGGAGAACATGGTCACTCCCACCTGAAGATCCCACTCCTTCTACCCCTGATAGAGATCAGTTCACCTGGAGAAAGTTGCTGCTTTGGCCATTGGACTCTATGGCATTGAAGTCCCTCCCCTCCCCAAACCTCGCCCTCCTCAGCCTCCGCCCCAAAAATCTCCAGGTATTTCCCAATCCAGAGCTGGCAACTCTACTCATAAGTGGGGCAGAGACCCCCTCCCACCTCATGTCTCATTCCTCCACTTCAATGTACGACTTTGCTGTAGTCAGCCTCCAGTTGTGGGGCTGGAGTTCTCCAGGTATTACAACTGATCTCCAGATTCAGAGATCAGTTCAGTGGGAGGAACTGGCCGCTTGGAAGGGTGAACATTATGGCACCACACCACCACTAAGCTCCCCTCACCCCTGCAGGTACTGCTCCCAAATCTCCAGGAAGTTCCCAAGCCAGAGTTTGCACCCTTAAGTTCCTACACAGAGCTTCTGCATCAGACTTTCTGCCAAATGTACCCAAAAAAATGTGCATTAAAAATATAAACCAGTCACCAAATAAAAGCTGGTCATGGGGAAACCTTGCACAAAAGAGTTATCTGGGGGAAGCTTCAAACACCATTTTTCGAAATGCATACCAAACACTTCTTTTTTTCCAAACATCTATCTAAACAACATGCAAATATTTATCGATTTACTTCATTTGTAGTCTGCCTTTTTCCATTGAGGGGAGAGCTCAGGCTGGGAGGGCTGGATCAACACACAATATGTTTGAAGGGATGGGATATTAGCAGAGTGCTCTAGGCACATGGCACAGCAGAATTACCTGGTGTGTGTGCTTCTGGGGAAATAAAGTTACACATGGAGCCTTTTTATCTTAGCAAACTAATGAGTCCTTTCTTGTAAGGAACTCCATTTTAGACAAGATGAAGGAGAGATAGGATTCTAATCTAATCTGACTAGGATGGATGTAGGAAGCATTCCCTGCTCTCATGGTTGCAAGATGAAGAAGAGAGAGAAGGTGTCAGCCGGAAGGAAGATTCCCTGAGAGTAGCAATCTGCACATCAAAGAGACAGCAGCAGAGCAGTTGAAATGAAGGCTGCTCAGGGTCCTGACCGATCCATCTCTATGGCTCTCTATAGCCCCCCTCTGCAGTCTGAGGCTAAGAGACAGAAGAAGAAGAGATAGTTTTTATACCCCTCTTTTCTCTACTGTAAGGAGTAGGGTTGCAAACCTCCAGGTAATGGCTGGAGATCTCCCGTTATTACATCTTATCTCCAGGTGACCTAGATCAGGTCACCTGAAGAAAATGGAAGGTGGACTCTATTGCATTATACTCCATTGAAGTCCCTCCCAAACCCTGCTCTCCTCAGGTTCCACCCCCAAAATCTCCAGGTATTTCCCAACCCAGAGCTGGCAACCCTAGTAAGGAGTCTCAAAGCGGCTTACAATCACATTCCCTTCCTCTCCCCACAACAGGCACCTTGTGAGGTATCATAGAGTTGGAAGGGACCACCAGGGTCATCTAGTCCAACCAACCCCCTGCACAATGCAGGAAATCAACAACTACCTCCCACTGTTGTGCCTGAGTAATCATACCTGTATCACATTCAGACATACACACACGCTACATGCATAAGTATTGTATTGTAAAGCCTTATGCTAGGAGTTGGGGTCTCAATTAGACCATTCCTGATATACATTTTTTTGCTCAAGTATTGTGATCATTATAATTGCTTCTAATATATGTCTTTAATACACACAAGCTACATGCATAAGCCACTGACTCGCAAAAGCCATTAGCTGGCAGAAGCTGCTTACAAGCAAAATCACAGAAGCCGCTTCCCTTTCCTTTCTCTTGCATACACTTCAAGTCAGCACCAAGCACGTTCACACACACATTCCAATGTCTGATAAGGAACGCTCCGGCGTTTCCCCTCTCCCCTTCAGTAACTTTCGCTTCGCTCTGCAAAAGGACACTGTGAGCTTTCTCAAGGAAACAGGCTCCGTTCATTAACGTAGCAAGGCTCGCGCACGCCCTGAAGAAACTAATGACGTTGCATTGACAAGCAAAAACCGGTTGTTAAGAAAATGTATCATGGTTGTATTGGAATGTCAAACGTCTATAAAACCTCTTACATTTGCCCTGCCTCGGTGTGACAGGATCGCAGAGCTGTTTGTCTGTATCCTGGCTCATCCAGTTATAACTTCTTGGCCAATAAAGCAAGCTGTAATCAACCAACCTCCTGCCCTCATTGCTCTCTATGAGAATGGGGGAGCACAACAGTTACCAGACAGTGAGGTGAGTGTGTGTGTGCTAAGGGGGGGGGTCCATGGGCACAACACTTTGCCACCAGCGGGAGGTTTTGGGGCGGAGCCTGAGGACAGCAGGATTTGGGGAGGGGAGGGACTTCAATGCCATAGAGTCCAATGGCCAAAGCAGGCATTTTCTCCAGGGGAACTGATCTCTATCAGTTGGAGAGCAGTTGTAATGGCAGGAGATTTTCAGCTATAAAATACATAGGAAAGGTACACTCCTTCATGCATTGAATGAATAGTGCACGGAAAGACTGAAGGCTTGAAAAAGTTTACACGAAATGGACTTATACCGGATCTCCATTGTATCACGTCTTGTTTCCGTTGCCTACTGACGCACTTTTATGGATTCATTGTTATGGACTGAATAAGGATTGAGCATTTGGGCTTATATTTTTTATTGTAAAGCCTTATGCTAGGAGTTGGGGTCTCAATTAGACCATTCCTGATATACATTTTTTTGCTCAAGTATTGTGATCATTATAATTGCTTCTAATATATGTCTTTAATAGCAAGTGTTGCAATTGTTTGTTTTCCTTATTTTGGAAAGAATTGTCTTGTGCTATATTTTGAATTCCAGTACCTGGAGGTTGGCAACCCTAACGTAGGGTTGCCAGGTGCCTGTTAATGGTGGGCAGTTGCCTGCCAATTAAGTGGCCTGCCTGCTGCCCCTCAGCTGACTGGTGGGGGAAACAGGCCAAATAAAGGGGGGGAGAGACCATCCCCACACACGCATGGCGAGGCTTGGCACAATAATGTCTCTTCAGAAGCGATGGGGACACTGTAGCATGTCCCTAAGGAAAACCTCTATGGAAACCATAGAGTTTTTGGAGGAATATGCTAGAGCATCCCCATCACTTCTGGGTTTGATGGGGATGATCTAGCACATTCCTCCAAAAACTTTATGGTCTCCATAGAGGTTTTTCTTAGGGACATGCTAGAGCGTCCCCATGGCTTCTGGGTTTACCCCGGGGCCTTATTGTGCTTGCAAATTTCCCCTCCCGCCGATGTCTTGTTATGCGGGCCCTATGTTCTCCGATCCTAAGACGGATAGGGTGGGATGAGCACCCAATGTACATTAACCGGCACAGGCAGAGGACCGCTTATACGGACATAGTCGTGCCGCAGTTGCTGAAGTGGCGTAAAGTGTAGGAAAACTTAAAAACACTGGAATGGACATCTCTTATTGGTAAACTGTAGGGACACATAGAGCAATGACCACATTTATGATGTCCTGTAGTATGTGGTGTGTCCTTTGGTTGTAAGAAATCGGTTTTGATCAGCATATCTCTAATGGACGTCGTCTTTCTCATGCCCAAAATCGGTGGAAGGTTACAGCCTGGAATGTTTTCAACAAGATGCCAATGGCGAGCCAATATCTTTTTTATATCATATGTAAGATGTGAATATTGTAAGGAAGCCACCAACCTATTAGATGAGCGTGAAGAAGGGGAAGAGTCCCCATGGAGTAATGTAGCACTAGTTCTGGAGTGAGTCCTGTCAAAAGAGCGTTGGATGATATTCGGGGAATATCCTCTTCTTTGGAAATTTAGTGCAAGGGTGTCTGCTGCGGAAAAAAAATCCTGTTCTTTGGAAGAATTCCTTTTGATTCGTAAAAACTGGCTGAATGGTAGATTTGATCGCAATGCAAGGGATGGAAAGAAGAGAAATGAAGATTAAATCCTCCCAATGGGGACTTCCCCCACACACATACAGAGGCCACGCATCTTCGGCCCGACTTAGAGACATTGATGCTGTATCCGGCCCTCCTCCCAAATGAGTTCGACACCCCTGGGCTAGGGCATGTCTTGCTTCTATCTACTCTGGCTCAAGATAAAACTAAAACCTCAAGGCCTAACCCCCTTGATTCTTTTAGATAATTACCAGTTTATGTGGCTGAAGGCAGTCAGAGGCAAGTTGGCTGAGATGGGCTTTTCCCCTCAATCGGCCCTGGAAATGGGATATGATCAGGAGTGCCAAAAAGATCTAGAGAAGGCATTGACTTTTCTATCAGCAGAACAGTCCAGGTATGTAGCCTCTCCTGCCACCTACCTCTCCCAATTAGAGATCTTCAGATACTAGAAAGCATTCACCCTTGCTAGATGCCAAGCTCTTCCCTCAGCAGTTTTGGATGGGAGATATTAAAAGGTTCCCTTGGAGGACAGGGTATGTCCCTGGGCTTTAAAGGAAATTGAAACAACCGAGCACGTTCTACTGCGCTGACCAGTATACCAAGAGGTTCGTTCTAAGTTTCTCTCCCCCTGGTTTGGTCCTGGCCATTCAGGTCCTCAGAATACTAAAATGTTGCTTATAGATGAAAATCCACAGTTTACAGCAGGAACGGAAAGGTTTTGTGCAGCGGCCTGTAGAATCCGTCAGACGCTGCTGAGAGCGTTGGTATGCCAATAATTTTAATGGGTAGTATATATAGTTTGCAACAAGTATGCAAATAACCTTTTTAAAATTTGTATAAACCTGTAGGTAGAATATAATACTAAGGGTTTCAGTGGCAAATTGTGAAGAGCTGTGACTGTGTTAATAAAGCTATGACTGTTTTAATAAAGATTGATTGATTGAACTAAATCATGTGCTGATTCATCTGTCTCTCACACCAGTCAGTCAATGCAAGCCCAAACACTTTTAGTTCTTCAGGTGACATCTGCTCCACCATCTGCTTACAAAAGCCTTGAAATGTGTGCAAAGGATGGATCGACACTTGCTTAGGTGTGCTAAGGGGAAAACATCATAGCAAACGGTAACACAGAGTGGCAGTATTGCTTTTTTCATGAGCTGGTTGCCATGCGCACACACAAAAGTTCACCAGATATTTACCTGCAATGCCAAAGTGTATTAGAAAAAACACTGGCTGGAATCCAAAATATAGTTTGTGATATTCTGCTGTTCAAGGCAAGAATAAAATCCAACTGGTTATTTGCAAAATTTATATCCCACCTTTCTGCCACCACCAACGTGGCTAACAAATTACATGGTAAAATCAACATTTTAAAACCGTTAAGATCAACCCCCCAACACACACCATTAAAACAAATTAAAAACAGAGCTAAAATACATACAAAACCATTTAAAACACTGGGCAGGATGGAGGGATCTCTGAGAGAATGCCAAAGGAAACAAAAAAGTCTTTACTCACTGGCTGAAGATGCCAACAAAGGGGGTCTGACGAATCTCCCTGGGGAGGCAGTTCCACAGCTTTGGTGCCAGGACCGAGAAGGCCCACTCCAGGGTTGCCACCCACCTAAGCTCAGAAGACAGGGCACCTGAGGGTAATGCTGGGTCTGATCCAGGCTCAGCATGCACACACCTTTCTTCTTCAAACCCTGCAGGGCTGCATTCAAGCTATAAGAACAACTTCCAGGGCTGCGCCCTGATGAACTCATATTCAAATAAAGCCCTGTACTCTGTGTCAGAGAAACTCTACTGTTACTTCTATATTTCATCTGAACTCTGTTACTGTCATGGTGTCAAGAGAGGGGAACAGGGTTGCCAGCTTTGGGTTGGGAGGTTCCTGGAGATTTTGGGGTAGAGCCTGGGGAAGAGGACAGGGACCTCCGTGGGGTACGATGCCCAGAGTCCACCCTCCAAAGCAGCCATTTTCTCCTGGGGAGCTGATCTCTGTGGTCTGTGAATCAGTTATAATTCCAGGAAATCTCCAGGCCCCACTTCGAGATTGGCAACCAGAGAGGGGAGTGTGATGGATGGGAGGGGGGAACCTAAAGTTGAGAATTGAAGGCTAGAGGGGAAAGGGTAGTCAAGATGAAAGACAGGGTGTCAACCAGAGTTTATGCCATGGTGGGAGGGGAAGAGATATATTTTGGCAAAGTTGTAATGGGGGATTATGTAGTGCCCTAATTAACTTAGTTTATAGAGAAAACATATATGCTGTCACATATATGCATATTCACATAGCATAACACACACACACACATATATATTCTTATGTACAAGTCTAGAATCACTTTGCATTATGGGTGACATGTATTCTTTGGTCAACAGACATTTCCTACTGTAAGGGAATTGGGTCAGAGTGACCTGCAACTGTTTGCAGGCAGCTGACTAGGTGAGATCATTCCCTCTTAGTACAGGCAGGTTCCTTAATTAAGCCTGGAGCTTTGATTTAAGACAAGAAGTGTCATTTTGGAATGTAAAGTTGTGTCTTCTCATTAACCATTAGGCAACGCCTTGAAGAGCATTTTCTATTGGATATGCAAATAATTGCTTATACGTCCAAAAGGTTTATTGGACAGTTCAGTCTTACGTGTGTATTATGCTTCTGTAACCACCCATCATCAAAGTCTATATCCATGCTTGCAATCCTTTGATGTGCGTGGAAATTGCTCTGCGCTTTAGGCAATTTTCACCAGCATTTTGTTATATTGGCCAATAAAACAACCTGCTTTGAATCTTTAGCTTCCAACTGTTTTATTGTGATTGAATATTAATACAATAAGGCAGAAGACACTACAATTATTTGGCAGGAAAGATCAGAATTTGAGATGGCAGTGAGATATCCAATTGAAATGGAGTTGACGTGGGATTGCATAGAGGAACAAAGTTTGGAGAGAGGTACGACGGTGTGTCATCAGCACACACATGGTACTGAAAACGATGAAGTCACCCAGGGGCAGTGTGTGGGGAGAGACAGGCCAAAGGCTCCTGGGAGAACCCCACTGAGCAAGGGGGAGCAGAACCTTCCCCCTGTGGAAACAGTGAACGAATGAGTAGCTTGGCAGTAAAGGAACTGGCCAAGGACAGTCATGGTCTTCAGGACAGCCTCTCCTGGTATACCCCCCGAAGAGCATTACGCTCTGCTGATAATAACCTGTTGGTGGTCCCCGGCCCAAGGGCCTGTAAGACAAAGATATTCCGCCGGGCCTATGGTTGAGGACGGCCGCAGGTGAGATTAAATGAGATCAGTGCTGGCCCTAACCCTAACCCTACTCCCCACCCCCAGTTTATGATCTATTTGGGGGTGGACAGCCGAACCAATTATATGCTTATGGTTGGCATTACCTGCCACAGTAAGCCCGTATATACGGTGTCCATCTTTTAAATTAATTGGGTTGTTTTATGGTTTTATATATTTTACTGTTTTATTGTTATGTTGGAAATTTTAATTGTTGTAACCCGCCCTGAGCCTGGCCTGGTCGGGGGAGGGCGGGCTAGAAATAGGCAAATAAATAAATAAATAAAAGTAGCGTGTGAGCAAGCAACCACATCCAAAGCAGCCAAGAGGTAAAGGAGGATGAGGACAAAGGAGAGCGCATTGGGTTTGGCGAGGGGCACTTTCAGTGGAAGGCACATGGAAGAATCCAGACTGTGATCAGAGAGTCTTGTGGCACCTGAAGAGAGTAGCATGATGTGATTCCCACTGAGGCTTTCCTGGACTAGGACCTTCTTCCTTGCGTGCATGAACAGCTTCTCAGTAGGCAGAACTCTCATATAGGGGGTACAAAGAAAACTGGGTTAAGGGGCCATGAAATGTAGGAAATCCAGGGTGAAATATGACGACATCGCTTGAAACCTGATCTCATTACAACTGTGACTGTCTTTTAACAAGACCTGTGACTCCTTCCTTGTGACGGGGGCCAGCCAGCTTCGCGTCAGTCGTGAATGACCTACATGTTTTCCTGATTAAACACGAATTTTACATGATTCCTTTTCATCGTGGACTTCCTGCAGTTGGCAGCCTTGGACTCTGCCGTTTGGATTTTGTTTCAAACCTACTGTGTGTGGGTTAAGTGCCGTCAAGTCGCTTCCGACTCATGGCGACCCTATGAATGAAAGTCCTCCAAAATGTCCTATCTTTGACAGCCTTGCTCAGATCTTGCAAATTGAAGGCTGTGGCTTCCTTTATTGAGTCCATCCATCTCTTGTTGGGTCTTTCCTCTTTTCCCGTCGCCCTCATCTTTTCCTTCTACACAAAATGAATACAAAGTACGGATCCGTTGGGTGCCGGCTCCAGCCCGCAAACACTGAGGCTGCAACAGTACAAAAAAAAAGCGTTAAGGTGCACACTCCTGTTTATTCTCCTCTTCCAGGGTCGCTCCTGCACGCTGCACCTGTCCAGAGATGTTCACCTTAGGACACTGGTTCCCATCCAGGGGTCCGTGGACCCCCAGGGGTCCGCGAGAACTAAATTAAGGTCCGCGAAACAAAGTTATAAACCCATAATAAATTAGTATTTTCAATTAAAAGTTCTCTATTATAAAAATATATATTCAAATATTATTCTAAGCTTAATGTTTAACTAACGGTTATGATTAAAGTTTATTTTCAAATTCTTGGGAGTTTTTATTTTGAACCTTGGGGTCCCTGCACCGAACAAAAAAGCCCTAGTGGTCCCTGGTCAAAAAAAGGTTTACATGGTAAAGATATGGAGGAATTTAAATTTACATGGTCAAAGGCTACCGCATATTGGGATAAAGTGCCAAAAACGGATTTTAAAAGTATAGTTAACGAACTATAGTACAATAAGATTTTAAATAATGAGATAATTACAGATATTTTATTTGGTAATGTCATAACACTCCATCGGAAGTCCAATGGTGATGGGCACTGTGGTGGGGGGGGGTGGGATTCGGATTCAGGGCACGATGGGTTTTCGAGAACTGAATAATGTATTAGTATATTGTATTAGTATACTGAACACGTATTGTATCGTGCGCTGAACATGTATTTTTTTGTTTCTGTTTTTTTTATTAATGTATTATTATTATTTTTGTTTATGTTTTATTATAAAAATAATAAAAATAAATAAATAAATAAATAAAAGGTTGGGAACCACTGCATGAGTCTGGAGAAAACAGCTGCCCGACCTTGGCCGCTTCCAGCCAATGAGAGGCCAGCGTTCCAGACCTGCCAATCATCATGAGCTGACCAATCTGGGGGCGGTGGAGCGACCCGAAGGCAGGCAAGGCGAGAAGCCAACCGGCAAGGAAGAGAGGCGGGGACTAGGGCGGGGGGGACCAATGGAGAGGCGCAGATGTCCCTCCGCCCAACCGACGTCACCGGGCGGCTCGCTCCCGCCCCGGCGCCGCCGCGGCTTCGGCTCACTTCCGGGTCTCCTCAGGAGTAGTTCGCCGGGACCGCTCAGCTGGGCGGGTGAGCCTCCTTCCCCTCCCCCACCCTCCTGGGCGCCCCCGGCCCCGCCCCCCGGGGAGCCCGCGTGGGGAAGAGAATGGCGGCGGGGTGGGGGGGCAGTGAGGTCTAGCGGGTGGAGCATCGCCCCAGGGCCGGGGAGGCCCGGCTTCACATCCCCGCCCGGCCGCGACGTCCGCTGGGGGGTGCGGGCCCAGCCGCTTCCTCTCAGCCTAGCCCACCTTGCAGGGTTGTTGTTGGAGCAGAACAGAGGAAGGGAGGCGGGCATGAAGCAGACCGTGGGCCTACCTGCCTTCTCTCAACCGAGTCTACCTGGTGCGGGGGGGGGGGGAATAAAATGGAGGAGCAGACGGTGCATGGCGCCTTTTGCTGCTTGGAGGGGAAGCAGGATAGACACTGATGGTAAATAAATACAAAAAGGGGGTTTTTTTTTGGGGGGGGGCTGAAGGTGCAAGGAGAAAAGAGAGCCCAAGGGTGGGGGGAGGTCTCTGCCGGCTTCTACCTGGCCAGCAGAGGGGGCGATGCAGTGTGTGTGTGTGTGTGGGGGGCTTCCTTCACCAAGCCTGCCCCCCCCCGGTGTTCTGAGCATCAGAAGTCCTCACCAGGGAGCTCCTGCTCTTGCTCCAACCTATTGCACAAGAAATGTGCTTGCCGATAGCTCTGAGAAGATGACTTGTGCCACCTTTTGTATGCCATGCATGCCTATGCACCTGCCAGAGACCTTAGAGACACTTGACTTTGGAATGGGCAAGTTTTGGGGAAGAGAGGCTTGGGTGGGAAATGGAGTGGTTAGCAGCAGTGCTTGCTGATAGCTCTGAGAAGATGACTTGTGCCACCTTTTGTATGCCATGCATGCCTATGCACCTGCCAGAGACCTTAGAGACACTTGACTTTGGAATGGGCAAGTTTTAGGGAAGAGAGGCTTGGGTGGGAAATGGAGTGGTTAGCAGCAGTGCTTGCTGATAGCTCTGAGAAGATGACTTGTGACACCTTTTGTATGCCATGCATGCCTATGCACCTGCCAGAGACCTTAGAGACACTTGACTTTGGAATGGGCAAGTTTTAGGGAAGAGAGGCTTGGGTGGGAAATGGAGTGGTTAGCAGCAGTGCTTGCTGATAGCTCTGAGAAGATGACTTGTGACACCTTTTGTATGCCATGCATGCCTATGCACCTGCCAGAGACCTTAGAGACACTTGACTTTGGAATGGGCAAGTTTTAGGGAAGAGAGGCTTGGGTGGGAAATGGAGTGGTTAGCAGCAGTGCTTGCTGATAGCTCTGAGAAGATGACTTGTGACACCTTTTGTATGCCATGCATGCCTATGCACCTGCCAGAGACCTTAGAGACACTTGACTTTGGAATGGGCAAGTTTTGGGGAAGAGAGGCTTGGGTGGGAAATGGAGTGGTTAGCAGCAGTGCTTGCTGATAGCTCTGAGAAGATGACTTGTGACACCTTTTGTATGCCATGCATGCCTATGCACCTGCCAGAGACCTTAGAGACACTTGACTTTGGAATGGGCAAGTTTTAGGGAAGAGAGGCTTGGGTGGGAAATGGAGTGGTTAGCAGCAGTGCTTGCTGATAGCTCTGAGAAGATGACTTGTGCCACCTTTTGTATGCCATGCATGCCTATGCACCTGCCAGAGACCTTAGAGACACTTGACTTTGGAATGGGCAAGTTTTAGGGAAGAGAGGCTTGGGTGGGAAATGGAGTGGTTAGCAGCAGTGCTTGCTGATAGCTCTGAGAAGATGACTTGTGCCACCTTTTGTATGCCATGCATGCCTATGCACCTGCCAGAGACCTTAGAGACACTTGACTTTGGAATGGGCAAGTTTTAGGGAAGAGAGGCTTGGGTGGGAAATGGAGTGGTTAGCAGCAGTGCTTGCTGATAGCTCTGAGAAGATGACTTGTGACACCTTTTGTATGCCATGCATGCCTATGCACCTGCCAGAGACCTTAGAGACACTTGACTTTGGAATGGGCAAGTTTTAGGGAAGAGAGGCTTGGGTGGGAAATGGAGTGGTTAGCAGCAGTGCTTGCTGATAGCTCTGAGAAGATGACTTGTGACACCTTTTGTATGCCATGCATGCCTATGCACCTGCCAGAGACCTTAGAGACACTTGACTTTGGAATGGGCAAGTTTTAGGGAAGAGAGGCTTGGGTGGGAAATGGAGTGGTTAGCAGCAGTGCTTGCTGATAGCTCTGAGAAGATGACTTGTGACACCTTTTGTATGCCATGCATGCCTATGCACCTGCCAGAAGCCTTAGAGACACTTGATTTTGGAATGGGAAAGTTTTGGGGAAGAGAGGCTTGGGTGGGAAATGGAGTGGTTAGCAGCAGTGCTTGCTGATAGCTCTGAGAAGATGACTTGTGACACCTTTTGTATGCCATGCATGCCTATGCACCTGCCAGAAGCCTTAGAGACACTTGATTTTGGAATGGGAAAGTTTTGGGGAAGAGAGGCTTGGGTGGGAAATGGAGTGGTTAGCAGCAGTGCTTGCTGATAGCTCTGAGAAGATGACTTGTGACACCTTTTGTATGCCATGCATGCCTATGCACCTGCCAGAAGCCTTAGAGACACTTGATTTTGGAATGGGAAAGTTTTGGGGAAGAGAGGCTTGGGTGGGAAATGGAGTGGTTAGCAGCAGTGCTTGCTGATAGCTCTGAGAAGATGACTTGTGACACCTTTTGTATGCCATGCATGCCTATGCACCTGCCAGAAGCCTTAGAGACACTTGATTTTGGAATGGGAAAGTTTTGGGGAAGAGAGGCTTGGGTGGGAAATGGAGTGGTTAGCAGCAGTGCTTGCTGATAGCTCTGAGAAGATGACTTGTGACACCTTTTGTATGCCATGCATGCCTATGCACCTGCCAGAAGCCTTAGAGACACTTGATTTTGGAATGGGAAAGTTTTGGGGAAGAGAGGCTTGGGTGGGAAATGGAGTGGTTAGCAGCAGCGTGGGTCCCAAAGTAGAATCCAGAAAGCCAGCACACAAATGAATGTATACACTGTTATGTATGGTTGGTTGGTCCTAATAAAAGGCGTTATGGGGATTGTGTTCTGATTTTATGGAAAATGCTGGGAATGTCTGGGAAAAAGAGAGAGGCCGGGATACTGCCTAATTGAAATAGCTTCATGAGAAGGCTTGGAAAGAATAAAGGTTGGAGAATGAAAAAGAGAGCTCTGGGTGTTCTGCCTACCTCTTACCTCCCCATGTACAAGGATGACTTAGGGGGAAGATTGCATTTGTCACTCATTTTATGGTGGTCCATTGCTTTTAGGCCATTCCGCTCAACTGTATGCTTTCCCTTTTTGTAACCATTCACTTGAATTATGTAAAGTTAATTTTTTTCTTGTAATGAATGTAGAGATCTGGTTTCTTCACATACACAAAAATAAGACTTGGGGCATGATTATCAAGGTACAAAGAAATAGTGAGGCGCCTCCTCCCTTGATCCCAGTTACTCTGATACCCAAGATTCCCCAAGCTTCCCCTGCATAAGCTGGATTAGGTGGCCAGATTCTTAGGCAGAAGAATAACTCAAGAGGTAAAAGAAATAATTGCCAGACATATCCAAGTGTTGGTGGTGATGAAAGGAATCTTATTTTGGGGTGTGTGTGTGTGTGTGTGCGCATGCTCGCGCTCCTCCTTCGGATTTGTGAGCAGGGACCGGAGTAGAATAAGATCGCTGGGGGCCTCTTCTGCCATAATAACCATGCTGAGATTCTCTGCTTTTTAGAAGAACATGGACATTTGGAAAAAACAGAAGGCGAACGTCTCCTACCCTTCCCACACAGTCTTCCTGTACTGCCAGGTTTTTTATCACTTTGCTGTGATTGTCTGGAGAAAGCCATGTAATATAAGGAATGTGATTGTGTGAGCAGCATTAGCAAGAAACTGGATATGTAATGAAATTAGTTAGTAGGGAGGGGGTTAGTAGGCTCCCATGGGAAGTGGAACAGCCTCTGGGCCCTTGAAAGGTCATGTCCCAAGGAGTCCCAGGCTCCATTTCTCCCCAGTCGCGCCATCTCTCAAAGAGGCTTCACTGCCCGGCTTGGCTGAAGAGCCTCCAGAAACCTAGGCGAAGTCTGGGGACGGCTCATTGCTGCTCATTTCTGTCACGAGATCTGTTTGTGGGATGTTGCAGAGCACATGTTCTGAGGTTTCAAACACTTTTTGGGGAATGCGCCATGTCAGCAATGTAGAGTCCGTTTAGAGGTGACAAAGGACAGGGGCAGCCTACTTTTTCTGTACAAGTACACTCAGTATTGCCACATGACCAGTAAATCAAGATTAAGCACATGTGTGGTGTGGATGATAGCCGTGTTCACGAGTCTCTGACAGCTTCTCTCTGACTTTTGCAATATTTCCTTCCAGGCCATTGGCTCATGTTGATGGCACTGTGGTGCATTTTGCAATGACCTTCTTAGACAGGGATTGGAGAATGAGGTATTTCTTGTTCACGAGCATCAAGGAGTGTGTCACACTGGCATGGAGTCCACAGTACCCAAATTGCAAAGCTGTGAGCGACAACCGGAAGGTCCTTAGCCACTGTGGGGTTTTGCTGTTCCAGCCATAAGCTGGAAGAGAGGGCTATTCATGGCTGTTAGTAAAAATGGATGCTAGTCATGATGCATACCTATTCTCTTCAGGATCAGAGGAACATGCCTATTCTATTAGGTGCTTTGCAACACAGGCGGGAGAATGCTGCTGCAGTTGTCTTGGCTTCCTAGAGGCACCTGGTTGGCCACTGTGTGAACAGACTGCTGGACTTGATGGACCTTGGTCTGATCCAGCATGGCTTTATGTGCTGTGGCAGGTAAAGAAGTAGAGAGTAACCAACACCGGTAGCAAGTACTTCATGAATGTTGCCTTCATGAGAAGAACAGAGGAGAGTGAGTGGAGGGGGGAGAATTTGCCTTCCCAAAGGGTTGGTTTGTGTGTGTGTGGGGGGGTGCTTTGGGGGCTGGAGAGGGTTCCGTTTAAGCTGGAACGTGGTGGTTTCTGTGAGAAATGCTGGGCCACTGATTCAGCTACCCTGTTGTAATTTTGGAAAGCATCTCAGACTGTTGCTTGCTGGGTGCCCTGCAGGCACAGAGGACTTTTCTGAAGCATCTCCTGCTCCAAGGAGGCGGAGGAAAGCCAGGACTGGCTTGGTGCCTGTGGGGAGAAGAAAGTGAGCACCATGGAACACACCATGGCATTAGGGACTACAGCTCTGCAGTTAGATTGTTTCACTGTATTATGTCATGTATTTCTGTAGCACCTAGAGAGATACGGGGCGCTCTCTTCTTTTCTTTTTTGCAGTCAAGTCACAACTGACTTATGGTGACCCTGTAGGGTTTTCAAGGCAAGAGACGTTCAGAGGTGGTTTGCCGTTGCCTGCCTCTGCGTCACGGCCCTGGTATTCCTTGGAGGTCTCCCGTCCAAATACTAGCCAGGGCCGACCCTTCTTAGCTTCTGAGATCTGAGGAGATCAGGCTAGCCTGGGGCTGTCCAGGTCAGCACCCTGTGCCCCATCAATGTTTATCACCTGTACTTACAGAAAAGAGAGGAGGAGACTGTGTGAGAGAATAAAAGAGGCTGCCAAGAAAGACTAGTATCCCTTTACCTGGGCTGGTCACAGAGCTCTTGGGCCTTTCCAAGAACCCTCTACTGGCAATGCTGGAGGTTGGGCCTCTCACATCCATACCATGTGCTCTGAGCCATGGGTCTTCCAGTGCATTACTCACTTGCTTAGGAGCAAAGTGTCGAGAAAGGTTTAAAGGAACGGAAGGTGGTTCCAGGAGACCTAACCGATGGTCCTTTGTCGGTTGTGAGTGTTCTCGTTCTATCTTGTTTGGAATTGTCAGGAGGAGTTCAGTTGGGTTAATCCCCACCCAGTAGGTGGGTTTGAAACCTTTTCTTAAGTTCTTCACTGGATGAAGGCCGGTTGATTGTTGATTGTTTAATATATCTCAGCATCCTGGATAAAGACAGGGGCTCATAGTGTTCATCAGGTAGTAAGGAAAAGCTTCTTTTTCCGTTTGTAACAAAGGGTTAATATCTGAGCTTTGTAAGTATCCAGGCTCTGACTGAATCAGTGTGTGACTCTGCTGTTGTGGTTTCCATCCCAAGACTATGACCTGGCAATCTGTCACATGCTGCCTTTTCCTTGATCCTGAAGAAGAGGGCATTCAAGGGAGCGGGAATCTGCTCTGAGAGGTGCTGTTTCAAAGAACTAATTTCTGGCAGAGACTAAGAGCCTGCTGGTCTCTGGATGAAGGTCTGGTTGAATGTTTACAGGCCTCCCTTGCCAAGCATGAAGGTGAGTAGGCGAAGATGCTCTGTAGGCTGGATCCGTCACTGGAAGGTACACTCACTCTCTCACCTTCCTGCCTGCTGGAGTTTGGGCACAGTCTATACATGCTTTTTTTTGGGGGGGGGTATGTACCAGGGAGGAAAAATTCAAAACCATTTCGGTATGGATGGGCAAGGTGTGAGGCTGCAGAGTCTGGCTTAGTGCCCTGTGTTTTGCAAAAATATTTGCTGTTAGTCTCCCAGGACGTAAGTGGATCCCTTGAAGGGAGCACTCAGGCTGGCTTGTGTTTCGCTGTTTGAGAAATGTTCTCCTCTAGCTAGGACCCCCCCCTTCCACATTTTTCCTCCTGTGTTTGTTAGCAAAGGGATTTCTGGGAACACGCCTCAAAGCCGCTGTTTGCTTTGGCACACTGCCCAGTGTTTTGCAAGAGGGGAAATGTGTCTAGTCCGCGGTAGCCAAACATTTTGCCTTGAGAAGTACCGAGGCACAATTTTATTCCAGGTCTCTTAGCGAGGGCAGCCAAGGCATCATCTGCAATAATCTGTGGTTGTGATGGGATCCCGTTGACAGCTGTTTTGTTTGTCCTCTGTTCCTTTGGCTAGCAAGTGGTGTGGTTAGGTGTGTGAGTGTGTGTGTTAGATTCTTGGCTTCTGAAAGTCCCACCATAGTCCTGGGTTTCAGAGAGAGCGGCTGTGGTGTGCTGCTTCTGGAATCCTAACTCTCCGATTGTAAAGTCCTCCTCCTTAATCAGACTTGACCGTTTGTGCATGCATGGAAGAGTATAGTGGTTACTCAGTAGCAAGGGAACAACACTCTGTGCATGGTTAAAGACACTCTTTTTTCATCAGTTCCTCTCTTCCAGAGTTAAGCTGTGGCATTATCAGCAGGGTTTTTGCATATATTTTATACACATCTAGTAAATGTGCCTAGGGCCGTAAATTTATTTTGCCACTGTTTTTATGGGAACTGTGTCTTTTTTAATACGCGCTTGCTCTGGGCTCTTATGAACAGAATTGGCTATAAAACTCAAATTAAGCTCAAGTACTAATCAGTCCCTTGAGTATAGGCAAGAAAAGATTTGTGGGGACAGGTCTGGCAATTTTGCAGAAAACAGTTGAAGTTTAGGTGCTGTCTGAAGTGAAAGCATTTCAGAAGCCAGTATGACCTGTGCACTTCAATGGGTATTTCTTAAAATGAGAGGCTCCTTAAGTTTGAAAGTTAGACTGCCTGTTCTGATCTTTGTGGAAGCACTGTGTGTATGCTCACAGTCACTCTAATCTCTTATGACTTGCTTTATTATGGAGCTGAACCTGTTGCTGATGTCATGGGGTTGTCCTACCATATACCAGATCTTAGTCTCCTATACCAGCACCTGAGAGCCAGTGTGGTGTAGTGGTTAAGAATGGTGGACTCCCCACTCCTCCACATGAGCGGCGGACTCTAATCTGGTGAACCCGGTTGGTTTCCCCACTCCTACACATGAAGCCAACTGGGTGACCTTGGGCTAGTCACAGTTCTCTCCAAACTCTCTCAGCCCCACCTACCTCACAAGGTGTGTGTTGTAGAGAGAGGAAGGTAAGCCGGTTTGATTCTCCCTAAAAGGCAGAGAAAGTCAGCATATAAAAATCAACTCTTCCTCTTCTTCATGATACCGGATGTAAGCACCTGGAGCTGCCAGGGAATGGACCTTGTATATGCATGGCATAAGAGATTCCACTGAGCTATGGGCCCAGTTTCTTTTGTCTCTCTGTGAAAAAACTTAGGGCGCTTCAAATGCAGTGCTAGTATCTGCTGTATCCTTCCTCTACAGTCATTTCTAAATGGTGGCTCATGCAAGGCCACCCAGTGAATTCATGGGAAGGGTGAGATTTGAATTTGGACCTCCAAGATAGAGAGGTCTAGCCACTAGACTATGCTGTCTTTCTCAGGATGAGAATCAGACCCGTACAAAAAGATTGCATGGCTAATTCCCGTCCCTCAGACTGGCAAGCTAAGCTCCTGGGTCAGAGTTCAGGAGAATTGCTGATTGTGGTCACTGTGCTCGGTTTTCAGAGTTGCAGCATCAGAGTTCAGGGAGTCTTGTGACAAGGCTGGGAGGGAGGGAGGCAGAGAGCTTCTGTTCTTTTCCCCACCCCGTCTTCCCAAGCAGCTGTGTGGCTTTGGCCAGTGCCTGTCACTTGGATTTCATGGTCCATGCTGGGGTGTTCAGCTGCCCTTGCCGGAGCTGGCTGGCATTTGACTCTGCGTGTGTCACGATTAACAGTGGAGTTCTGGCCGCTGGGTTGGTGCAAAGGACTGCTGGGGAGCTGCTTTCCCCCAGGACAGAACACTGAGGGCTCCTCTGGAGCAAGTTCCTTGGGGAGGATGTGGCAGATGAGAGCAGCTTGTGCTCAGCACCACCCACCAGTCAAGCCTGAGGTTGGTAGGAGTTTTGTCCCAGCGTGGTGAACTGGGAAGATTTGGCTCCTCTGCTCAGCGGCTTGAGTCACCCGGAGTGGTTGGCTGTGTCTGCATCATTGTGTGCTTTCCGTGCAGTGTTCTGCACTGTCTCAGCCTTTCTCGTTGGGGTCTTCTAGAGGGGATGGTCCTGCTGTCTATCATCGGAATGATTAGGTGGTCTTTTGGCCTCCTCCTGATGTGCAATTCTGGCGTCTCCCTTGTGGCACAGAAAAGGGAAGGGGAAAGAAGCTTAACGTTTTTTCATGGCCTCCTGTGGCTGTTGTAAACTTGAGGATCATCATCTACCTCACAGCTCTACTTGTGTGGGCTTAAAATGGCATGAACTCAGCAGAGGTGGTCCAGAGTAATGATCAAGAGAGGTCAGGATCGAGGTCGTGCGTCTGTATTGCTCAATTATCCCCTTCCCTGGTTGTTTTTCCTCAGGCTATCATGTGATTCCAGAACTGGGCAGGAGGAGTCATGCATTCCAACTGTGCTGCTGAAAACGGGCGGCAGCCCCAGGAAGTTGCCCGGGTGAGTATTGATTGATCCTCTGGGCTGTGTTGTCAGTAGTGAGAAGAGTGCGAAGTACGAACACCTGAGTGTTCTGCAAGCAAAATTGTGAACATACCCAGTCCTTGAGAGAGAAACTGCAAACTGCTGCCTAAGAGACAGCGAAAAATAATTGTGGTCACTAGAGATCAACTTTTATAGTAAACAAAATAAAGTTGTTGTTTTGGACAGAAAATCTCATATAGTCACAATAGGGCTAGCAGCAGATTTGGAAATCGAGTTAAACTTTGTAACTCTGAAAATACTGAACTCTTCAATAGTGTGTTATAATCATGCCCATCAATAGCAGACAAAGTAAATCACATTTAATCAGTGATTAACATATCTTTGAAAATATGTTGTATATGCAAGTATATGCAGGAAGAGAGCCAGTGTGGTGCAGTGGTTAAGAGTGGCGGACTCTAATCTGGTGAATCGGGTTTGATTCCCCACTCCTTCACATGAAGCCTGTTGGGTGACCTTGGGCCAGTCACAGTTCTCTCAGAACTCTCTCAGATCATGTGGAGGCCGGCAATGGCAAACCACCTTCAAACATCTCTTGCCTTGAAAACTTTACAGGGTCACCATAAGTCAACTGTGACTTGACGGCACACACACACATATACAAGCCCTGACCTTGATAGCCTAGGGTAGGCTGATCTTGTCAGATCTCAGAAGAGAAGCAGGATCAGCCCTAGTCAGTATTTGGATGGGAGACCACCAAGGAATACTAGGGTCGCTGCACAGAGGCAGGCAATGGCAAATGACATCTGAATGCCTCTTGCCCTATGGGGTCGCCATAAGTCCAGTGCGACTTGACAGCACAAAAAAAAATTGCAGGAATTATCTTCTCTAATGCTGTAGATGGTCTTACAATAAAATCTTCATAGTACAAATTTTGAGTAAGTAATGTCCCGTCTTAGAAAGCATATAGCTAATTTTATTTCATAGGAGTCTTTTTCAGAGCTCCCCCAAATTCCCAATTTTGGATTTTTCCTGTTAATTTCCCTGGCCTTTATGCCTCTGAAGGCATCTAATCCTGCTGTGGCATTTGTTCCCAACAGGGTACATTGTGTCTCTTTTCTCTCATTCTCCAACCTGTACATTCCACTTCTTTAAGTGACTTAACGCTTGTAGTCATCTCTATAGTTTCTCATCTGAATCCTTACCAAACTCTTTAGATGTAGAGCTTTGGGCAGTATGGGCCACTTGATGCCTTGCCAGGGAACACAGCAGTGGCAACCATAGGCTCAGAGTGAAGGTCATGACCCAGTCAGTCTAAGACAGCCTGTGCTCTTCTGCTTCCCTAGCTGATCAAGAAGCACCTGGTGTACTCCATCAAAGCCCTGCAGAAGCATTATGTGACGTCTGATGCACTTGTGACCAGTGATGACGGGGATGCCAACACTCTCTGCTGTGCACTGGAGGCGGTGTTTGTGCACGGGCTGAAAGCCAAGCACATCAAGACGGAAGCTGGAACCAAAGGGAGGAAACTGGGGGGGCGCCCACCCCTTCCCCAGCCAGTTTTCTGGCCTCTTCTAAAATCTGTCACACACAGGTGAGGGGGGGCTGCCGTTTTGAAGGGGGGGAGAGTATAGTTGTCACCAAAATTCACTTTGAGGCATGCTTCATATTGCTTTCTGGGGGTGAGTGGGTATCAAGAGTAAGCCCTGGTACAGATTCCAGGGACTGGGGCCTCTTTGCAAGTATTAAAAGGGCTTCAGTGGGCATGAGCCACGGGGAGGGGCTGTGGCTCAGTGGTAGAGCCTCTGCTTGGAATGCAGAAGGTCCCAGGTTCAATCCCCGGCATCTCTAGTTAAAGGGACTAGGCAAGTAGGTGATGTGAAAGACCTCTGCCTGAGACCCTGGAGAGCTGCTGCCGGTCTGAGTAGACAATACTGACTTTGATGGACCAAGGGTCTGATTCAGTAGAAGGCAGCTTCATGTGAGCTGTGGCCAAGGTGTGGATGTATTTTGCTTGCTTCCTAGTCTGGTGTCTTTGACCTCCATTCCGTCTCCTCACTTCAGAAGTGTATGACCTTCAGCACTCCTGGGTAGGCTGCAGCCACACAAGGCAGGTTCCTTGCCTCTCAGGATCTCCAAGGAGGTACGGCGCTAACGAGCCTTGTGCTCTCTCTTCACCCAGCTTCCGTTTTTAATTTCCCTCCAGAAACATAATTTCTGAACTGGAATGCTTGGCCTTCATCAACACAGATGTGGGGCGCTGCCGGGCGTGGCTCAGACTGGCGCTGAACGACGGCCTGATGGAATGTTACCTGAAGCTCCTCCTCCACGAAAAGCCCCGCCTCTCGGAGTATTACCATTCACCGGCCCTGCTGCTGGACGCCGAGGAGTGCGAGTTCCTCCTGAGTTACCTGCGGGGCTTGTCCTCCCTGGCCTTTGACCTCTCTTACAAGTCAGCAGTTTTGAATGAATGGACGGTCACTCCTCTCTCGCTTTCAGGGCTGTGCCCTGCCTCAGAACTGCTGGACCCCTTGGTGAGTTTGGAGCCACGGAGGAAGGAGTCGCTGGGCTCTCTCTCGCAGTCTTCTGGCTCTGATGAGGTCGAAGGTCACCCCGCTGCCATGCCTCTTGCAAAAAGCCAGCAGATAGAGAAACTCATGGCATCCAATCTGAGCATTAGCACGACGGGATCCTCGCAGCTCTCCTCCAGCCTTGGCTCGGACAGCCTCCTCCCTGGGAGCTGTACCCAAAGCCCAGGCCAGGGTGACGGGCCCATCTCAGATTGTGCTGAAGTTGGCACCGTGGCTGCAAGAGACTTGGACCGGTCACTCCAAGAGTGAGTATCTGGATGGAAGGTTCAGTCTTTGTTCTAGAATGGTTTAATTTAGTTATCGTCTTGTACCTTGCGGAGCAAGGATGTTCAGAATGGATGTTCAGAATGCATGGGATGTGCAGAATGCATGACAACATGTTCAGTTTACAACTGGAGACTGGCAGCAAGAGATAGTCTGGCTAAACTGCTGGGAGAAACTCCACCTGCCTCCCCTCTGCATTCAGCCCACTGCAAGCCCTGCAGAAGGTTGCCCTTCCTATCAATGGATCTCTCTGTGAGGTTTTTCACCCTTCCTCTTCTGCCTCTGGCACTGTGTGAGGTTCTTCCTCCCTCAAATAGACCTCTACTTTCTTCACAGCAGTTAGAATGCTCATGACATCACAGCAGCTCAGCCAATAATGAGAGAGTGTATGCACATGTAAGCACTTGTCCCTGTAGTAATCCCACAAACAACATCCACACGTGAGTAGTCCAAAAGAGAGTTGATTTATTAGAAAACCTACAGGTATACGCCCTGACCTGGATGGCCCAGGCTAGCCTGATCTCGTCAGATCTCAGAAGCTAAGCAGGGTCAGCCCTGGTTAGTATTTGGATGGAAGACCACCAAGGATTACCAGGGTTGCTGTGCAGAGGAAGGCACTGGCAAACCACCTCTATTAGTCTCTTGCCTTGAAAACCCCATAAGGGGTTGCCATAAGTCGGCTGCGACTTGACGGCACTTTACACACACACACAGGTATACAGAGCTAACAGGTAAATTGGCACAAATGGGAACTAAAGGCACGGCCTGGGGTCTATATGGAAGAGCATTGGACATACCAAGATAGCGGTTGCAGTCATGGCAACCACCCTCCCTACGAGGGCAGTTTCCAAGGCTAGGAGAGGAATTTGGCAGTTAACAGTTCTTGACCTTGGTCCGAACCTGGCGAAACCAAAACATGCACATTCTGTTGTGTGACTACTGACTTCATACATCCTGATCCACAAGGGGGATCCTGTCTTCTAAGCCTCTTAACTCTCCTTGAATAAGAGAACAGCACAAATTGCCTGCATGTACTTTCGGCTGCATGGAAATGCTTCCTTTGAGTCTGGATTTCACATAAATGCAGCTGGCAAAGTATGGGTAAGCAGAGGCAGTCGGCTGCGTGTGGCTGGAACCCTGCAGTGGTGATGGATGGGGGGCTGTAAGGAATCTTTGCAGTGCACTGGGAGGTGTGATCACTTTTCTCACTTGTGATTTTTTTTAAAAAAATTATTTACGTTATTTGTAGTCCGCTTTTCTTATTAACCTCTCATTTTTTCTTCTGTCAAGGGTGTTAGCAGAATTCAGCAGAGCTCAAAAGAAACTGGAATCTGCAGAAGAGAAGCTAAGCCCCATCCTAGCCAACTCTTCCCTGCCACGGGGCCCCTCTCCTGTGGCTGGCTTCTGCACTGCCCCCCTTCCTTGTCCTGAAGTAGCTGAAAGCCCTGCTGTCGTCCAGTTGCCTCCTCCCCCTGCAGACCCACAGCCTCCCAGTGGAGTCCTCCCACTAAAAACAGGTAAAACAGCAAAGGACTCGATAGCCCTTAGTGCCGGGGTGGAGCCTGCACCCGAGCGAATCGGAGCACACATCGCCAGACGAGACCGGGATGCACCCCAGATTCACTGTGAAGTAGAAGCGAGCATCTGCCACATGAATGGCCACGATGGAAACCAGCCAGGGATGGGAGAACTTCCCTCACCAGCCTCTCCGGTGGGCTGTCTGGTAGGAATTTCCTTAGCTATGCAGAAGGATTTCGGTGGGGAAATGTTTTGAAATTTAAAGAAGAGAGCGGACTGCTGTATAGCAATTAATATTTGCTGACATGAGGAGGTATCGTAGGTTCCTGCATCCCTGGAGGTGGAACAGGTTGGAATTCCAGCCACACAATGGGGCCCCTGGGTCAGAATCTGACCCTCCCCCCACCTCTGACGATACTGGATATTCCTACAAGGCTTTGGTAAAATGTCATGTGGGTTGCTTTTGATCATTTCTGTACAGTTAGAAGAAGAGGAAGAGTTGGTTTTTATATGCCAACTTTCTCTACGTTTTACAATCTCCTTCCCTCTCCTTCCCTTCCTCTCCCCACAGCAGACAGTGTGAGGTAGGTGGAGCTGAGAGAGTTTGGAGAGAACTGTGACTAGCCCAAGATCACCCAGCAAGCTTCTTGTGGAGGAGTGGGGAAATCAACCCGGTTCACTAGATTAAAGTCCGCTGCTCATGTGTAGGAGTGGGGGATCAAACCTGGTTACAGAAGCGAGTGTGAAAACATGTACGTTTTGCCCCAGAGTTTAAATATCTAGAAGACAAATAGCCTCCTGCCTTTGACGGTGTGTCAGTGTCTCATGGTGTAGTGGTTAAGAGCGGTGGTTTGGAGCAGTGGATTCTGATCTGGAGAACCGGGTTTGATTCCCCACTCCTACACATGAGGGGCAGACTTTAATCTGGAGAACCGGGTTTGATTCCCCACTCCTCCACTTGAAGCCAGCTGGGTGACCTTAGGCTAGTCACAGTTCTCTCTGAACTCTCTCAGCCCCACCTACTTCACAAGATGTCTGTTGTGGGGAGAGGAAGGGAAGGAGATTTTAAGCTGGCTTGATTCTCCTTAAAAGGTAGATAAAATCGGGCTGTAAAAATCAACTCTTTTTCTAAATCCAAACTGTTGCACTGTTTTATTGGACGTCCCATGCTGTGATTATATTTGACTTACAGGGTGTAATCTGCCTTGAGTCTCAGTGAGACAGGCGGAGTATAAATAGCATAAATAAAATAAAATGTGCCATCTGTCCTGTTTCAGGGGAGCTGAATCTGAAAGGGCCGTGGTTCTCAAATTTCAGTAGTTTGAGGACCCCTAATTTGATTTTAAAATTGTCTCGGCTCCCCAGGCCCTTCCCTCATCCTTCACTGGTGCCCATTATCAATGTTCTCATGGCAGGCTACACATCTCACACAGAGGCCTCTGCCCTGTCTCGACATGCTGTGCCTCAAAAGCAAATTTAGGTAACATGACTGTATTGTCAATGCATATCCTACAAGGTCATGTCTCGGACAGTATTCTGCAGACTTCAACAGGAGGCCCAGGCCCATGTCCTCAATTAGCCTCTCTGCTCCTTGATCGGAAGGGGCTTCGCGTTGCTCAGTTAGAAGAACCAATCACAGGAGAAGAAAAAGACCAGGGCCACGCAAAAGCTGAACATTCAGTACTCAGTTGAAAAGCCTGATTAGCTGTTATTGTCGATGCGTGTAAAGTGGCATCTCTCTGTAGGCTCTGTATTGGAAAATAAGAGTGAAAACCAGTTCAGTTGTATACGGGAAGTCGCTATGATGACTTTAGGACTGTAATAGGATTGTGCCTCCTTGGTGTCATTAATTCATGAGAATTTCTAGGGCTGAGCTTTTGGTTGTCTGCAACCAGTTGGTACATTGCACCAGTTGGTGCAACCAGTTGGTCTGCTGCTCTGAGATATTGCAGAAGCCAGGGGAATACATGTGTGTGTACATGGGGGACAGGAAAAGGCAATTCTGTCACATTCCTGTTGGTAAAGAGTCCTTGCCCCCATTTGTTAGAAAAAGTGGAGAGAGCTCGCTTTTCTTATTCTACGGATGGTGCAGCAAGGCCTGTGCCCCTGCCCTTACAAAGAATTGCACCCCCCAGGGTCTCCAGATCCAAGTATGAGACATGCTGCAAGCCAGTCTGGGCTCACGGCACCTCCCGTAATGCATGTATTTTCCTTTTCTTTCCCAACAGAAAACAAATTGGATCACTGAGGATGATTTTCACCTTCCTCCTTCTGAGGAGGTGGGGAAGGGGCCCTCCTCTTCGCACTGGCCTTCTCCAGAGAGAGCTGCTGACGCCCAGCTGCTGATACAAAGTGATGCCATGCATCAGGGCATGCTTCCTATGCCCTCCCCAGAGGCCAGGAAATCCAGACCATCCCCTGAGCAGGAATCAAAGGGTTTTAGCGTAGTTCATCGGAGGCAAATAGGTAACTGGGTTTCTGGCCAGGAAAGAATAATGGGAGGGAATGGGCTGGACTGGGGGGGCAAAATTATATGTTATCAGGGGCATCGCCTTGGGTGGTGAGTGCCCCTGCCAGCACAGCTCTTCATGTACCCACAATGCTCTTCCCTCCCCCCCAGGCCTTTCCAATCCATTCCGTGGCCTGCTGAAGCTGGGGAACCTGGAGCGGCGGGGAGCCATGGGCATCTGGAAGGAGTTCTTCTGCGAGCTCTCACCCTTCGAGCTGCGCCTCTTTGTGGACAGTGAGGAGCGGGTGTGTGTGGAGAGCTGTTCCCTGCTACGCTGTGACTCCCTGGGGTGGGTTCACAATGACGGCCGCTTCGACCTGGTCTTCTCGGGCAAACAGCTTTGCCTTCGGGCCTCCTGTCAAGATGAGGCAGAGGACTGGCTGGACCGGCTGCATGAAGCGCTTCAGAAGTGCCGGCCTCAGCCAGAGGAGGACTGGGAAACGATTGAGTGCCCGGAAGTGGTGGAGGACCTCGAGGTGAGCCCTGCCGGCGGGGAGCCTGGCAGTCTGTCGGGCTTCTTGCAGTTCGAAAACGGGCTGGACTGGACGGGTGCCCTGGCCCCCGAGCTGGACGCGGTCAAGGAGTCTGTCCTGTACCTGGAAGCCGATCGGGCCTGGGTCCCTTTTGTGTTCTCCTTGTCCTTAGAAGCCTTGAAGTGCTTCCGAACCAGGAATGGCGAGAAAACCCTGAGCAACAGCTACGGGGTTGAGACCATCCAGGACATCCTTCCCGATGTGAGCCTGGGCGGGCCAGCCTTCTTCAAGGTCATCACCTCGAAAGCGGTGCTGAAGCTGAGAGCCCAGAATGCGGAGGAGGCGGCCGACTGGAGAGACCTAGTCCGCCAAGTTCTGATGTCCTACCTGGAAACCGCCGAGGAGGCCCTGACACTCGGAGGCAACCTGGACGGGACCTCGCAGGCCATCTTGAAGAACACCGTCAAGGAGAACGGCTTCCTCCTGCAGTACTTGGTTGCCATCCCCACGGAGAAGGGGCTGGATTGCCAGAGCTTTATTTGTGCAGGTAGGTGGCGGCAGCGATATCAGACCTTTGCTCTGGGGGTTCTGAGTTGTGGTAAGAGCAGGCGGGATTGGGGGCCAGACAAGGATATCAAGAAATCTCCACGTGGTGACTCTTCCTGACACAGAAATGGCAAGAGATCGTTGACTTCCAGTGTTTGTATTTGATTACATCTTTCTGATCCTCTTGACTTTGTCTGGTAAAGCCTGTGGAGACATGGGAGGAGCAGGTCTGGAACATCTGATGAGGCTTCGATTGAGGTCTGCAGTTAGCAGACTTACCTCTGTGTCAAATCCATCCCTTCTGACACCCGTGACCCCCACTGGATCTCCCTGCCCTCCCTTCCTCCTGCAAAGTGAGAGCAAGATGCACGTACAGTTGGCATGCACGTACTCTGCATCATTTTGGGAAACTCCAGTGACCAAAAGATGATTCAGAAATCTTGTTGTCCATTCACAGAGATGGCCCTGAGACTTTTTGGTGTCTGAGACAGAAAATCTAGTTGCACCCCATAGTGCTCAAAATATAACCATAAACTAAACAGTGGCCACCGAGTTGCCATGCATGGTTCTGCTTGCCCTAGTGATGGGGCCAGCCCTGCTCCTTGTTGTGATGGATGCCTGCTGACCTTTGTCTTGAGAGCTATGAGGAGCAGGCCTGCGTTGAGGCTGATTTTGTTCCTTGCTGATCAGAGTACTGTGGAGAAACACTGCTTCAGGCAGCCAGAAAGGTGCATGGAAGAGAAAGATTGCTATTGAAAAATTATTTATAAGGGATTTAAAGGAGCAACAGTTTGACGCCACCGGCTGACGAAGCTGTCTTCGGACAGCGAAAGCGTTTAAATCATCCGGCAAATGCTCCAGCAGAGGCGTGCCTCCCCCGATTCTAGGCTCCATTATTGCTTTCTGTTAGAAGAAGAAAGTTGTCAAACAAGTCATTGTACTTACTTTTGCAGGCATTTGTCTTCTTCGGGTAACTTTCGTCTGCACATTGTCATTGTGTTATGTTTGTATATGTTCATGATATTTTTGACGCTTTGCACTTGTAAATAATAGAGCACTTTTTGCATTACTATTGTGAGCTTGATACCTTTGTTTCTCCACAGTTCGCTGTTGGTATCTGTGCTGTATTTTTGCTTTGCTTAGTTGATCAGAGTACAGCAAGTCCTCCCTTAGGACTCTTAACTAGTTTTTCTCTGCTGTCCGTCAAGAATGAGTCCATTGCCGTGGACGTCAGGAATTTCAGATAAGGGCTGCTGAATAAAAAAATATATGTTTTTCGGGAGGCTGCTTTGAGTCTGAGGACATAAAGTGCGGTATAAATGTTTTAAAGAAAGAAAGAGAAAAGATTTGATCAGGAGGGGGGAGAGAGGATGTGATGGATTCACAAGGGTAAGGAGAAAGTAGGGCCGAGCTCTTCTTTGTCTCTTGTGCTCATCCTTTTTTGTAAGCGGGTATCTGTAACCCAAAATGTTTCTGTAGAAAAGAGCAAGAGTCCAGTAGCACCTTAGAGACTAACAAAATTTCTGACAGGGTGTGAGCTTTTGTGAGTCACAGCTCACTTCTTCTTTCTGTCAGAGTCAGTGTAGCCAGTGGTACAGTTTCCCCTTTTGGCTGTGAGGTTTAGCAGGTGCACTGGGGGATAACTGGGGGTTGGGTTTTTTTGGGATTAGGCCTACCTTTCTGGTGCTCTGCAGCCATATGGGATGGCTGGAGGTGACACAGATTTTAGGATGGATCTGTCTTGTCTTCCAGCCACAGGCTTGTAGGCGGCCAGGGTGGGGGTGGGGGCGGG
This sequence comes from Euleptes europaea, assembly GCF_029931775.1. Lineage (NCBI taxonomy): Eukaryota > Metazoa > Chordata > Lepidosauria > Squamata > Sphaerodactylidae > Euleptes > Euleptes europaea. The sequence continues at coordinate 36,862,095 of NC_079329.1, read as the reverse complement.
GGCCTCTGACGAAATGAAAGTGAGGTTGAGTCATGGGAATGCTGCACTAATGGAGCGATCCAACACATTGTGGACAGCTTGAAGAGAAGAAGGGGTAGCTTAGGAAAGAGGAAGGGCCAACCTTGGGGGCTTAACAAGGTGAGAGCCCTCGTGCCTACAGAGAGGTAGCCAAGGGCCAGTTCGTGGCACCCTTGCAAGTCCTGACCATGTGTGCTTCTCTTCCAGGCTGCTCCAGACAGATTGGCTTTTCCTTTCCAAAGCCCAAGTTGTGTTCATTCACAGGCCTCTATTACTGTGACAGCTGCCACCGGGACGACGAGCTGGTGATTCCTTCACGCCTGATCCATAACTGGGATCTCACCCGGTATCCAGTATGTCTGGGCAGCTTGAGGGGAAAGTTTTTCATGTGGGGTTGGGGGGGGGGGGCTGCCAACGTTTGGATCATCCAATCCTTTCAAATGTGGTTGCTTAGCATACATACTTGCATGATGACAAGTTACAGTCACAGAAAGCAATGTAGTTCTGCAGGGAGGGCAGGAAGGGGTGAGCCAGTGCTCAGCTCTCGTGGCCCTTTCTTACACGCCCAGGGTAATGCCGATCACCACTTTGGGGTCAGGAAGGAATTTTCCTCCAGGCCAGACTGGCCAGGGATCCTGGAGGTGTTTTGCCTTCCCCTGGACATAGAGCAGGGGTCACTGGGGGAGGGGGGAAGGTAGTTGTGAATTTCCTGCATTGTGCAGGGGGTTGGACTAGATGAGCTTGGAGATCCCTTGAAGCCCTGTTTCTATTTCTTTTATACATATTTCTACCCTTATGTGTGCAGTTTTAGTTTAACTGTCTGAAGGTCTGTGTGGGGCTTTCAGTGGGCCATTGTTCCAGTTCCTCGTCAGGGTCTCACCTCTGTCTTCAAGGGCTTACCGCCCATGCAAATGTGTGCACCTCTTTTTCTATCACCTGAAAAATAAAGAACAGCATAATTGCAGAGTCCACCAACAAAATGTAAATAACTTCTTAGTCCTGGTGACCGTTTCTTTAGCCCTAGTGTGGTAGGTGCTAGGCAAAGCGAAGAAGCCACACATCAGGGCTGTGTTAATGCTGCACATTAAAGCACAATTCCTTGCTGTGAGCGCATGTGCCAGCTATGCTCTGCAGATCAAAAGCCATCAGCGGTGCCCTCCTTAAAGTAGTTCACTGAACCACTACTTACTCCCAGGCCTTTTCGGTAGTGGCTACCGCTGCCCTTTCAAAGGGCTGTCAAATCTTTGGAGGAGGCGTATCTCTGGGCTGTTATTTAAATGTTTTGTGATTTACTGGGAATTGATGTAAGATGGTTTTAATCTGATTTGTTGTCACCTGCAACTTGCTTAATTAGCACACACAGAGTGTGTTTGTGTGATTTTGGCATCAAGTCACAGCTGACTTTTGGCGACCCCGTAGGGTTTTCAGGGCAAGAAGCATTTGGAGGTAGTTTGCCTTTGCCTGCCTCCACATGGGCTGAGAGAGTTCTGAGAGAACTGAGACTGGCCCAAGGTCACCCAGTTGGCTTCATGTGTAGGAGAGGGGAATTGAACCCAGTTCTCCAGATTAGAGTCCACTGCTCTTAACCACCATGCTGGCTCTCTGCACAAAGAGTACACATTTGGAAGCTCCGCTTTGTGCTGTTGTGGGATGAAGCGAATACCTCTGACCCAGGGTGCTCAAGCCCCCACCCTCCACCCCAGATCTTCTGGCTTTGGTGTTTTCATTGGCAACGGCCTTCATAGGCCTCACTCAGAGGAGTTGCAAGTTTGCTTTTCTAAACAGGATCGTTAATTTCATCTGGTTGCCAGCTTCTGCCCTTGCATGACGTGATTATGGAGTAGGCCTGTTCTTGAGAAAGGGACTGATGGCAGATGAGTTTGTGTGGAGGGGAGTCAGCCTGGTTAGAATCATAGAATAGAATCATAGAATCACAGAGTTGGAAGGGACCACCAAGGTCATCTAGTCCATCCCCCTGTACAATGCAGGAAATTCACAACTACCTCCCCCCCACACCCCCAGTGACCCCTACTCCATGCCCAGAAGATGGCCAAGATGCCCTCCCCTCTCTTGATCTGCCTAAGGTCGTAGAATCAGCATTGCTGATAGATGGCAATCTAGCCTCTGCTTAAAAACCTCCAGGGAAGGAGCGCTTACCACCTCCTGAGGAAGCCTGTTCCACTGAGGAACCGCTCTAACGGTTAGAAAATTCTTTGCAGAATCGAGATGTTCATCCATAACTTAGAGGTGCTTGGCCTGAGAACAGTAACCCTTCCGTCCGCGTGAATGCCACTCTAACAAGGACTGCTTTGGGTGTTGCACCACAGCCTCATCCAGCCTTGTCTGTTTAGGTCTGTCGCCAGGCGCTGAAATTCCTGACCCAGATTTGCAACCAGCCCTTGATTGACCTGAAGCTGGTGAATGAGACCCTCTATGACCACGTGGACCTCATGAGGAGCATCTGCAGGAGTCGTGAGCAGCTGAAGCTCCTTGGGGACTACCTCGTCCTCTGCCGTAGTGGCGCCTTGAAGGAGATCACCAAGCGGTGAGTCCTTGCTGCACAGGCAGTCGTCTTCCATCTTTACCGGCTGGGCCCAAAACCTGTTCTCCCCCCACCCCCGGGGTCCATGCAAGTAGAGAAGGGAAAGCGCTTCACATATATGGCTGTCACATCGCCTAGATCGTCCCTCCTTATTTATTTGTTTGTTTATTTGTTTGTTAGATTTTTAATCTTTCTCAACCAATTTTGATCCCGTCTTATAGTTTTCATATATTGACTGTAGTATCTTAGTCACACTGAATATATACTACTTGATATAATATCCTTCCCTCGCATAATTATATACCTTATTCTAACACAATGATTAAAATTTAATTTACAGTCTCATTTATAATCAAGTATTAGTTAATTATTAATAATAACTGAGTTCCACTAGACACATTTTACTTAGTATAATTGATATGGCCTTATAACTAAACTTTTTTGTTTCTTTTTTGAAGAAACATATGCACTATATAATTTGCAGTTTCTTTGAAACTCTTCACTGGGTCGTCTGTTTACATAACTTGTCAGCTTGGCCATCGCAGCATACTCTGCTAACTTCTCCTTCACATCTTCTAAGCCTGGACAATCTTCTGTTTTCCATTTTGTGGCAATCATCACTCTTTCTGCCGTAATCATGTACCTAAACATCTCTTCCATGGGATTTTTCAAAAACTTATGGTAAAAATTTTAACAACAGAGTTTTGGAATCCATAGCAAATTTAACTTTTAGAATTTTTTGCATTTCAGTATGAACTTCACTCCAATTTTTTTTTCATCTTCTTGCAAGACCACCATGCATGAAAAAAAGTAGGTGCAGTTTTGAAAAGGGATGGATGCTCTTCAGACATGCAGGGACAAAGTTGTTGCTGTTGGTTTCTTCTGGCCTTTGGGAGTGAGAAAAACCCTTCCTGCAGCCAGATCTCCAGGTCCACGTTTCTCAAACATTTTGATACTGTGGGTGGGCAGTTCCGGATTGAAAGTGGGGAGGCATTTTGACACTTCCTGTGTGGTCACTGGGGACTTAGCAGTTGAACTGGGCTCTTGTGAGAGATCCCCCTCTCTGAGTTTGCTTCTCCAAATCAGTTGCTCAGACGTTGATACAGAAACAATAGATTTATTGAAGCCTTCAGGAGATGAGACAGGCACAGGTAGAAAGTTGCAAGTGAGGGGCTATACGGGTTTACAGAATATATTGACTCCAGGGCACTGGGGCACTGGGGTTCACACTTATTGTTATGGGAAGTTACAAGCTTGGCATAATACAAAACATCAGACGGATCCCAGGAAGTCTGGTGCGGCTATCACACTTCCAAGGCCGCACCGGCCTGAGGGAGTACTGGCAGGAAGAACAGCGGGGGGGGGAAGATACATGGGCCATCAGGCCTGGCGCCTGAGACCAGAAGGTGTGAACTGCTTTTACGAGTTCACTGATAACACCGCAGGTGATGGAAAGCAGAGACACAAAGACAGAGACCCTCACATTCTGCCCCCCTTAAGGCCCCCCTCCGAGAGGACGAGGCTTATCGGGATAAGCGAGGTGGAATTCTCGGACCAAGCGAGGAGCTGCCATGTGGGGTGCGGCCACCCATTCGTCATGAGCGGAGCCAAGGTTTTTCCAGCGAACAAAGTAAAACAGTTTCCCCTTCTTCCATTTGGAATCTAAAACCTTGGATATTTCCAAATGGGTATCCCCTCCTACTACGGTAGGAATCTCATGAGCGGGAGGGGGGTGGAACTGGGGAGCTGCTACATAAGGTTTGAGGAGGCTTATATGGAAGACTGGATGAACTCCCTTGAGAGTCTTAGGGAGACTCAGTTCCACGGTAACCTCGTTGATTACTCTGGTAATGGGGAAAGGTCCTACATAACGGTCGCTCAGTTTTTTGCAGGGGCGAAGAGAGCGGAGGTTTTTGGTGGACAGATAGACTTGCTCCCCCACCTTGAGTTCCCATCCCGGAGACCGGTGTTTGTCTGCTTGTTCCTTGTACTTGCTTTTTGCCCTTTCCAGATTTTTGAGCAACCATGGCCAGGTGGATTTAACCACCTGAATCCACTCCTGAAGATCAGGGGTAGACTGGAGCTCAGGCGAGACGGGGGCAGAACCGAAAGGGCCAAAATCCGTCCCGTATATAACTTGGAAGGGACTAAAGCCGGTAGAGGAATGAGGCGCATTGTTGTACGCATATTCGGCAAATGGCAGCAGGTCGACCCAGTCGTCCTGGTGGAAATTTACATAGCAACGCAAATAACATTCTACCACCGCATTTACTCGTTCCGTTTGACCATCCGTTTGGGGGTGATAGGCGGAAGAAAGGCCCTGTTCCTCCACTCCCATTAACTTCAGGAAAGCCCGCCAGAATTTGGCAACAAACTGGACCCCCCGGTCGGAGAGGACCTTCCTCGGGATCGAGTGTAGTCTGAGGACGTGCGTGATGAACAGTTTAGCTAAGCCCTGGGCTGAAGGAAGACCTGCACATGGAACGAAATGAACCTGTTTGGAAAAGAGGTCTGTGATAACCCAGAGAACCGTTTTCCCCCGACTTGGAGGTAGGTCGGTGATAAAATCCATGGCGATGACTTCCCAGGGACGGGCGGGGTTCTCAAGCGGTTTGAGAAGCCCCGGGGGTTTTCCCATCCGTTTCTTGGCTGTGGCGCAGGTGGGGCAGCTGCGCACATACAACTCTACATCAGATCTCATACCGGGCCACCAGAATTGCCTTCGAACCAGGTGAAGCGTTTTTACGAAACCAAAATGACCCGCTAGCCTGGCCCCATGTACAAGTCCCAATACTTCTTTGCGAAGGGAAGATGGGACATATAGTTTCCCCCCTTGCACCCACCAAGTGTTGGTTCGTTCCAAGCCAGTGGGGAGGAGATGGTGCTCCTCCTCCTGTAAGGAGGCGTCCCGGAGCCGCTGTTGGAATGCTTCCGGGATACCTTTGAGCGTAGGGGGGGTCTCCGGTTGGCGGGCTTGGGATCGGGTGGTGACGGCCAAGCCAGGGACTTCCCCTCGCTGTTCGGGAGTGAACAGGGAGTCGACGGGGCGATCGAAATCGTTGCGATACTGGGGAAGTCGTGACAAAGCATCAGCTAGGGCATTTTCTTTGCCAGGGACATGTTTGAGGGTGAACCGGAACTTTGCAAAAAATTGGGCCCACCGAATTTGTTTGGCATTGAGTTTTCTAGCTCCCTTGAGAGCCTCAAGATTCTTGTGATCTGTGCACACTTCGAACGGCAGCTCGGCCCCCTCCAAGAAGTGTCTCCATATGGTAAGGGCATGTTTGACCGCTGCTGCCTCCTTCTCCCAAATGGCCCAGTTGATTTCGGACTGGGAAAACTTCTTGGAGAAGTAGGCGCATGGCCTCAACCGTCCCCCCTCATCCCTCTGCAATAGGGCCCCGCCCATGGCTACATCCGAGGCATCCACCTGCACCACGAAGGGCTTGGTGCAATCCGGGTGAGCCAAAACGGGTTCGGATGAAAAAAGTAGCTTTAAACGTTCAAAAGCTTGCTGGCACTGGGGAGACCATTGCAGACGGGCTGAGGGGAGTGCGGCGCTAGCCCCCCTGTCCTTGGTACGCAACAGGGCAGTGAGGGGAAGCGCAACTTGGGCAAAATTGGGAATGAAATTCCGGTAAAAGTTGGCAAACCCCAAAAACTGTTGAAGTTGGCGGCGGGTAGTGGGGGTTTCCCAGTCCCGCACCGCCTGGACCTTGGCGGGGTCCATTTCCAACCCTTGGTGGGAAATCACATACCCCAGAAATGTAATAGAAGGTTGGTGGAATTCACACTTGGACACCTTAGCATACAGTTTGTGCTCCCGCAGCCGCTGGAGCACTTCTCGCACTAGGCGCACATGTTCTTCCATGGTCTCAGAGTAAATAAGAATGTCATCGAGAAATACCACCACCCCCCGAAACAGTAAATCATGCAAAACTTCATTAATTAATTGCATAAAGACACTCGGAGCCCCCGAAAGTCCGAACGGCATGACCAGGTACTCAAACATCCCAAAACAACTGGAAAAGGCCGTTTTGGGTTCGTCTCCTTCTTTGATGCGAATGCGGTGGTAGGCTTCTACCAAGTCCAGTTTGGTGAAGATTCGGCCCTCCTTTAATTGTGCTAGAAGGTCAGGAATAAGAGGGAGGGGGTAAGCATTAGACTGGGTGACTGCGTTCAGTCTGCGAAAGTCAATACACAGTCTTAAATCTCCCGTCTTTTTCTTTACAAAGAAAGCTGGGGCTGAATAAGGAGCCTTGGAGGGGCGTATGAAACCCCTCGCCAGATTGACATCCAGATAGTCTCGCAATACAGTCTTTTCACTAGGGCTCATGGGGTAAACCTTTCCCTTAGACAGTTTGCCTTCCCCTACAATCTCGATGGCACAGTCCGTTTCTCTGTGGGGAGGCAGTTCGTCGCACTCTCTAACATCGAAAACATCAGTAAACTGCGAGTACTCAGAGGGTAATTGAGGAGAGACTGGGGCGGGGGACCCTACCAGTGCGGCGGCTGGAGTTCTGAGTACCCGTTCCTTGTCATGCAACCCACAGGGGTTTTCGGGGAAGGAAAGCACCCGTTTAACCCAATCAATGGAGGGATTGTGTCCCCTTAACCAGTTCATCCCTAACACCACAGGGGTTACAATAGGGGCGATGGTGAAATACAACCGTTCCCAATGTTCCCCCACGGACATAATCACGGCTGCAGTTCTGTGGGTCACAGGGCCCCGTTTAAAGTCACTCCCGTCCATTTGGGAAAAACGGAGGGGTCCCGGAAGCCGCTTGCGCCGGACACCCAACTTCTTGGCAGTTTCCTCATTTATCATGGTGCGGGCACACCCCGAGTCGACCAACGCGGGGACCTCTAACGGGGGGCCCCCTTTGGGTAGGGACAGATGAACACGCACAAATACATTGTCCTCTTGGGCGCTTACCATCGGTGGAGCTCCTTGCACAACGATAGGGACGGTCTGCTGCGGAGCCCCCTCTACAGCAGACCGACGGCGTTTTTTGCCGGCTGTTCCCACTCTTCCTCCTCGCTGGAAGAGGGGGACGGAGTGGTGGCTTCCGGGGAGCCGTCCGAATCAAAGACGGTATTTGTAATCCGGGACCCCGATGGGACTGTAGAGTCGGATGCCCCATCCTGGGGGCGCGCGTGGAGAGCGGAGGGTGCGCCGGAGCGCCGGCTCAGTGGTCCACTTCTGCGGCGAGGCTGGCTGTCGGCGGCCGGTTTCGTCGGCTCGGCCTGGGTTTGGCGGGGGGGGGTCGGACGGCCTGAGCGAGAGGGGCATTGCGATGCAAAGTGACCCTTTCCCCCGCAGATCAGGCAGACGCCGGCCTCGAACCGCTTGCGGCGTTCCGCGGCCGAGAGACCCCCGCCACCCCCTTGCCGGAGTTCCCGGCCACGGTCACCTCGGGGCCTGGGGTCTCGCCCAAGCCGTTGCTTGGACAAGTTCAGGAGTTGTTTGCGATTCTCGATGTCAGCAGCATGGCGAACCCAACCTTCCACATCCGGGGGGTTCCCTTGCATGAAGGCCCAATGTTGGAGGTCTGGGTTGAGACCCTCCCTGAAACATTGTACCAAGGTAGCTTCACTCCAGTCCAGAATTCGGCTAGCCAGTGACTGGAACTCACTTGCATACTGCGCCACCGACTTAGTCCCTTGGCGCAGTTGCATCAGGGAGGCTTTGGCGCGCTCACCCAGAGTCGGGTCCTCAAAACGGTTTCGGAGTGCTACCATGAACTCGTCCAGGGTTCGCAGCACCGGCGAGCGGAGTTCATACTGCAACACCATCCAGGCAGCCGCCTCCCCTTGCAGTAAGGAAGCCACGTACTGCACCCGGGACTCCTCAGAAACGAAGGTTCGGCCTTGTTCCCGCATAAAAATGTCTACTTGGACCATAAAAAAGGTCAACTGGTCTCCCGACCCGTCATACGTGACTTTCAGGTCCCGACGGGCCGGGGGGGCAGGGGTTGCGGGCGGAACTACCGGCGCCCCGTCTGGGGGAGCACCGGCTGGAGGTTGCAACTTCAGCGCATCTAGGGCCGTGGCCATCTCACCCATTACGCGTTGCATGGTCTCCATCTGCTCCTGCATAGCCCGGCGGTCTTCCTGCCACTGCTTTCGTTCTTCCTCCATGAGGGCCTCTTTGCGGGCCGGGTCCCCTTCGAGTCCCGTGCTGGGGAAGGCCAACCGGCGATCCTTCGCCGCAGTCCGCGAGAGCGACCAGCCCTTGGGAGAGTCCAGCCAATAAGTAAGCCCCCGGGGACGTTCGTCCCGATCTTGGTCGGGGGCGCGACCCTTCGGTTTCTTTGGCTTGGCTCCCTCCTCCTTCGGGTCCGGCTTCTCCGGCTCGTCCGGTTCCTTGGGGGCATCGGGGTTAGGAGTGGTGTCCTCGTCGGCTGACATTCTGTCCAAAGCGGTACAGCTGCAGTCCGAGAGGCAAGGACTTGCAACTTAATGTGAGAGATCCCCCTCTCTGAGTTTGCTTCTCCAAATCAGTTGCTCAGACGTTGATACAGAAACAATAGATTTATTGAAGCCTTCAGGAGATGAGACAGGCACAGGTAGAAAGTTGCAAGTGAGGGGCTATACGGGTTTACAGAATATATTGACTCCAGGGCACTGGGGCACTGGGGTTCACACTTATTGTTATGGGAAGTTACAAGCTTGGCATAATACAAAACATCAGACGGATCCCAGGAAGTCTGGTGCGGCTATCACACTTCCAAGGCCGCACCGGCCTGAGGGAGTACTGGCAGGAAGAACAGCGGGGGGGGGAAGATACATGGGCCATCAGGCCTGGCGCCTGAGACCAGAAGGTGTGAACTGCTTTTACGAGTTCACTGATAACACCGCAGGTGATGGAAAGCAGAGACACAAAGACAGAGACCCTCACAGCTCTGTGGGTAACAGGGATGCTCCTGAGATCCTTTTACGCCCTGCCTGTTGAAGTATGAGCAGCACCAAGGAATCACAGAATGCCTTTCCTGCCTCTGTTTGTATATGAAGCTGCCTTATACTGTTGGTCCATCCAGCTCATTCAAATCAAATCAAATTTATTAATACAGCCAACGACCAATCATATGCCAACACATCAAAATTTCCAGACTCAATAGTTTTGCACTGCAGAATCAGAGACTGCCCGTACAAATAAAGGTGTAAGATCATAAAAACAACCCCTGATTAAAATTATCACCTTAAAATTGATAAAATTGTAAAATATTTTAACCATCATTCTCAAATAAAGTTCTATGTATTTTAATAGCAACAGCGCAGAACTTGGCAGTTTGGAGCGTAAGCTGAGGATCTTCTCCTAATAGGAGCTTCTTTACCAAAAGCTCAGCTGACTCTTCAGGGAGTTTACCAAGCAGGGGGGATATAAGCTTTGATCTAACTTTGCTGTAGAATGGGCAACACATCCAGCTCATTATGGTCTGCTCTGGTCGGTGTGCGTGTGTTTTGGGGTTTTTTTGCAGCCAGGGATTGAACCCAGAGTGCAAAACAAGCAGCCATTTTTTGGCAGGTGTAGAGTGGTGAACGTATTCCACTAGGTGCCTTCCATATGAAATGGCCTTCTGTCTAATCAGGCCTCTGGTCCATCCAGTTCAGTGTTGCCTAGCAGCTGCTGTCCAGAATCTCAGGCAAAGGAATGTTGTGATTTCCTTCACCCAGTAACCACAGGTGCTGTGGTGGGAGCCTGGGGTTGTCCACCTGCAGGACCTGTGCTCTGCCACCAAAGCGCAGGATCTCTCGCTCCCAAAGGAATAATCATACACTGAGGGCAAAGAGGCAAACTTCAGCCCCTCAGGCAGCACAGTAATGTGTCCTGAGAAATGGTTTGGGAATCTCTGACCCGTATCTTATGCAAAACAAGCTAAGTGGTCAAGCCAGCCTTCGGAGCCGGAAGGCCCTAGAGCCTTTTTTAAATTAATGTTTATGATGATATGATACTTGAAAGTAGCATAATATTAGCATACTTGGAGCCCTGAAAACAAGTTCACAAGCGTGTGCTCAAGTGCCCGGTCCAGGCATCCCCCGACTGGGAAGTCACCAGAGCCCTGGATTGTGATCAAGGCCTGCGGCAGTTTCCATCTTTGGAGGGTGGGGGAGCTGTCCTCCCTCGCTTCACAATGCTCAGTTTTTATTCCCCCCTCTTGCTGCCAAAATGGCTGCACTTGCACTCCCGTCACCTGTGGGGAGCTGAGAAAATAAGAAGGGACAGAAATAGAGAGAGCCTTCCCCAGCCCCCCTCTCTCTCTCTGTGGCACCTGATTTGGGGCAGGGACTGTATTGCTTCTGGGTCTCTAGGAACACACAACACATGAAGCTGCCTTATACTGAATCAGACCCTCGGTCCATCAAAGCAAGTATTGTCTTCTCAGACCAGCAGCAGCTCTCCGGGGTCTCAGTCAGAGGTCTTTCACGTCACCTACTTGCCCAGTCGGGATGCCAGGGACTGAACCTGGGACCTTCTGCATGCCAAGCAGATGCTCTGCCACTGAGCCACAGCCAGGCCTGCTCTGAAGAGCCCCGCAGTTGCCTGGTTCTGATGCCTCTGTTCCTTCTGTCCTCTCACTGAAGGCTTGACCACCGGCATTACCTCCTGGAAAGTCTCCATAAATACAGCGTGGCTGACCTGAATCAGGTATGAGCTCTGGAAGGAGATGGGTGTCCTCCAGGGGCTGTCCCAGCTAGAGGTGGGCGGGACCGAGCCCCAAGAGAACGCCTCTGAGCTCCCATCCCTCCCAGCAGGGTGGGCCTCACTCCCCCCCCCAGCCCAAATCCAGCAATCCCCAAGCAGGTGATTCTATACCAGGGGTGCCCCAACCTTTTTGAGCCTGTGAGCATCTTTGGAATTCTGACACGGCACGGTGGGCACAGCAACAAAATGGCTACTGCAGGAGGTGGGGTTAGCCACAAAAATGGCCTCCACCGATTAACTTCAGCCACACAGTGAAGATCCTTGTGCTGGGTGGCAGCGACTGCCAAAGCAAGATTTTTAAAAATCTGCACAGCCAATCAGAAGGCTCGCTGTGCAAAAGCCCTACCTGGCCCCACCCACTTCCTAAAACCACTTGGCATGCACCAGAAAAAGTGTCGGTGGGTGCTCAGGCACCCAAAGGCACCATGTTGGGGATCCCTGCTCTACACCCTCTCTACCAGAGTGTGCCTACAGTGGAGAGCAGGAGCAAATCAGACTCTGAAAAGAGGTCTGCACATGCTCAGAGTGGCTCTTCTAGCATTACTTTTCCATTTCCCAGGAGTTTCGAAAACAGGCGCTGGGGCACACTTCAGAGGGGAAAGTGTCAGGGCCAGCCTTTAGCCTCCCGTTGTGTCATTTGCCTCAGGGGAATGCTTCTTGCTGTGTGGCGCATTCCCTTCTCCTCACCTTTCACAACCTGCTCATGGTGTGTTTCCATTCCCAGATAGCAGACGGTGTGTTTGAGACATTCCTTCAGTCCCTGATTCAGTTTGCTTCCCACCACGTCTACAACTGTGACCTTTGCACCCAGCGTGGTTTCATCTGCCAGATCTGTAACAGCAACGACATCATCTTTCCCTTTGAGTTCAACACGACGACCAGGTGAGCATCCTCTAACTGCCCTTCCCACTCCCTCAGCATGAGCTTTTCTAAGTAATTGGATTTTGTGTGTGGGCAGGGTATGGAAGAATACATCTCACTGATGTATTTCTCATGTCTTCGACTTCAATGTGCCAAATGCAAAATCTAGTATTATGTGGCAAGGCTTCTCTTAGGAATACACCCCCCCCCCCCCGGTATCTTGTGCCACATGATCCCACAATGCCTCTTCTGATTCTATGGATGCAGGAGGGCAGCTTTTCTAGTAATAGGTAGTAGGAGAGGAAGAGAAGGAGGACCAAGTGCTGCAGGGGAGATGCGCCTTCCATAGGGAAGGGTAGGATGCTGAGAAGAATCCTTCAAGTTACATCATTTCACTCCCCCCACACACACAAACACAGACTCCCAGCTTATCCCACAAAGCTGTGGAAATTGAGCTTTTCAGTCCCGCAGAGAGGACTGTGGCTGGGAGAGCAGCTGATAGATTGCTTTAAATTTCTTGGAAAAGATTTATTCCCGGCGGTTCCTATGCAAACATTTCTGAGGCACCTGATGGGTGTAGCTCATTGAAGTCTTCTGCTGCAGGAAGACTGCCTGTTTGCTGGGATGACCCAGCTTCCTGCTGCCTGCTCCGAGCTGGCTGGCAGGATGTGCCTGGAGCCCTCTGGACAATGGCTCCCAGGAGCACTTTCCTCTGGGCTGCAGCAGCGGGCACTTCCGGAGCTGCTGTCTCTCCCAGGTGGCAGCCCAGGGCCACTTCCTCTTGCAGGCCCCATGAGTCTCAGGGTCTCAAAGCACCAGACCATTTAGAACATTAACCAAGAGAGAGAGAAGCTCCCAAACACCCGCAGACCAGATTGGCTTGTGTGACCTGAAGCCCATTTCAGCCCCTGTCTGCTGTTGGGGTGCAAGTGTGAAAAGCAGAGGGGCACCTTTCAGGGCACTTGTGCAAGTGTGAAAGTGATACATGTCTGTCCATCAGCTGATGGAAAAGCTCTGCAGGAAGGTTGGTTTTATCTATTTGGAAAATGTATACGCTGCCTCTCCAGAGACCTGCTCAAGATATATCTGCAATCCCTTTCCAGCCAGGCAGAATTTCACCATGCAGTGTGTGATGTACTGAATTCCAAAACCCAGATCCAGGAATACTGAGTACTAAAATACTGAGCCAGTGTGGTGTAGTTGAGCCAGCGTGGTGTAGTGGTTAAGAGCAGTGGACTCTAATCTGGAGAACTGGGTTTGATTCCACACTCCTCCACATGAGCAATGGACTCTAATCTGGTGAACAGGGTTGGTTTCCCCACTCCTCCAAATGAAGCCGGCTGGGTGACCTTGGGCAAGTCACAGTTCTCCCACCTCTCAGCCCCACCTACCTCATAAGGTGCCTGTTGTGGGGAGAGGAAGGGAAGGAGATTGTAAGCTGGTTTGATTCCTTAAAAGGTAGAGAAAATAGGCTTATTAAAAACCAGCTCTTCTTCTTCCTCCTTCTCCTCCCCCCTCCAAATTAGACCACACTGATCTGAAAGGAGGCTTAAAAATTGGCCTGCTTAAAGTGGCAGGGAGAACCTAGCCCTCCCCATCCCAGTTTCTTGGGAGTCTCTCTAGCGCTGACTTGCCTCTTCCCTTACAGGTGTAGCGAGTGCAAGACGGTCTTCCACAGCAGCTGCCACGTGAATGCTACTTTCTGCCCCCGCTGTATCCGCCGGCAGAAGTACCAGCAGAAGCTGCAGGCGTCCCACTGGCAATGAGCTCCCGGGGAGTCCCTCGGTGTGTGAGAGACAGAGACTCCTGAGGACCATGGCTCGGCACAAGTGTTGGGTCTCGCCCACCACTGATCATGTGGCCCCCCTCGTGGGCTTTGGCCGACACCAGCTGTAGAGAAGAGGCCCTCTGAGAGCAGACGAGGCGGGGAAGGGGACTTCTTGGTGCTGACCTGCTGCTGCCTCAGGGCGCTGTGTTTTTCGCCGGGCTCTTGGACCTCTCCTGCAAGGCTGTTCCATGTGCAGCAGGATTCTGATCTGAATGGGATGTGCCATGCCGGACTTCCCCAGGAGACCACCACTTAGTGGATGTGTTGATACAAATCAGAGAGAGAGAGATTTTGCTTGTTTTAACACACTTTGTAGCAACGTTCTTGTGCCTTCCACACTTTACAGACCCCCCCCCCCCAAATGTCCATGTGCCAAAAGGCTGCTGAATCCTTCGGGAACACATTCCATCCTTCCACATCCTCCACGCAAAGTGACCTTTTTCTAAATTAAAAAAAGAATACTCCTCTGCTTTGTTTTTATTTTTAAAAATGCTAAATCACTGCATTCCAGAGATGAATTTTTATTTTCCTTTTACTCTTCTATGCAGATAATTAAAGTTGGTTTAACAAGGAACTAACCCACCCATGGGTCTCCTGTTTCTTTGTAAGAGGGGTTTGGTTCCCTTGAGGGCTGTGTGCACACAGACAAAGGTAAATGAAAGGGCATGACGCAGGAGGGTTGTCCTTTTGTAAGACCAGCACAATACTAGTGTTGGGGGTGGGGGGTAGAGAAGGCAGTATCTGTCTGAGTCTTAGGGAGTTTCACATCAGTGACCCCCAAAATTATGAGCCCCTATTAGGGTGGACTGAGGGACAGCGACTGGCCTATGCCCCCCCCCCTTGGTAATGACAGGAAAAAAATGTGAACTGGCAATTTCTAAACAGATAGCTAGGGTGGTAGTGGTGGAAAGTGCTGTCAAGTCACAGCTGACTTATGACTACCCCCGTAGGGGGTTTAAGGCAAGAGATGTTCTGCCTCCGCAAGGGCTGAGAGAGTCCTTAGAGAACTGTGACTGGCCCAAGATCACCCAGCAGGCTACCTGTGGAGGAGTGGGGAATTGAACCCAGTTCCCCAGATTAGAGCCCTCCACTTTTAACCACTACACCATGCTTAGCCAGGATACCCTGCTTAATGGTGCAGATTTGAATAATCTTATTCTTTATAATTTGTTAATGTATTTTAATAATTCTGCATAATTTATTCTGCTTTGTTAGTCATGGGGATGGGCACAGAAGTATGTGGGGCATGGAGGCCTTGCCCTTCGCCACAATCAGTCAGCTACTTCTCTGTCTTCTGAGATTTCATCAGGCTATGGCCATACGTTTGAGTACATCTTCACAGCCATGAGGGCTAGAAACTTGCATTTTAAAAAAGAATGAAATTCGTTGTTCTTTGAGAGCCAGATTCCGTGCCTCATATCACAGTCTGTGCTTTCTTTACATGGACTGAAGTTTCCATGCTGCCCTGTGCTTTTCCATACATCCATTGAGTACATTATGAGCCAAAGCCTCCCGCAAGGAGGACTAGCAGTCCGTCCCTGGGGCAGGCAGGAGCCTGCAAGGAAAGGGTGCAGCTAGATGCAGGAGACGCACAACCTTCCCCTTTCAAGAGGGATCTGTTCTCTATCTCCCACCTCATTTTAACACTCTTTAGAGATGGCAGGAAGAGAATTAAAGAACGTTGAGTGTTTGGGAAACTGAAACAAATGTTTTGCACAGAAGCCAGCTGAGTTAGTTCGAAAGATGGCATCGTTGTAGTGGAAACACCTGCAAAGGAGAGGCAGCGGCAGGAAGTGAAGTCGTCAGATGTCTGCAAGAGGAAACTGCTCCAGGCTCACGTGTCTCTTTAGAGGCCATGTTAATACGGGCTGTGGGTGAGGTCAACCCTCGCCCCAGGGCGTGACAATTAGGACATATGTGGTGCAGAATGGTAGCAGCAAAGCAGAATGCTCCAGAGACTTTGTACCAGCAAGCCAAGGCACATTCTACCAGAGCCAAGCAAAACAGCCAGTGGGCATTCTGACTTGGGAGGAACTTGCCTTGCAGGCTGTAAACTTGGCATCTCCTGGGGCCCTCAGCACAAGCAAGCCATTCCAAGAGCAGCTCATGTGGAGGAGTGGGGATTCAAACCTGGTTCTCCAGATTAGAGTCCACCGCTCCAAACCCATCTTAACCACTACACCATGGTTGCTCTCATCATGGGAGGAGTAAATGCACCCTTCTTTCATGGGCAGGGAGGAGTGAGCAGAGGGGTCCCACAAGAATGTGTATTGGGACTGATGCTATTTAAATTATTCATAAATGATCTGGAACGAGGTCTTAGTGGTACAGTGGCCATATAAATGGATGGTACCAAATTATTCAGGATGGTTCAAAACAAGCCCAACTGAAGAGCTCCAGGAGGACCTCTGTAAAATGGTTGAGTTTGCAACAACGTGGCAAATTAAATTCAGCATTGGTAAGTGATGTGCACTGCAACAAAAAATGTTAACTTTAAATATTATGCAGATTGGGTCTGAGTTGGCCAAGACTGCTAGGGAAAGAGATGTTGGGGTTGTAGTGGAAAGCTTAGCTGAAAGTGTTAACTCGGCGTGTGGCGGTGGTGAATACTGGTGAATCTTCAGAAAGGGATTGTGAAAAAAATGGACAATATCATAATGTCCTTGTATAGAGCTATGGTGCAGCCTCATTTGGAATACCATGTGTAGTTATTTTCACCCTATCTCAAAAAGGATATACAGACCTAAAAGACAAACAAATGCAAAAGGGCCCCCAAGATGATCAAGGGGGTTGGAACACCTTTCCTATGTGGGGAGGCTGAAGGTGTTTCAGTTTAGAGAAAAAATGACTGGGGGGAGACATGATTGAGGTTTATAAAATTTCACATGCAGTGAAAAAAGTAGGTAGAGCTTTTTCTGCTTCTCTGATAGTACTATAAATCAGGGTCCCCCAATCAAGTCAATGGGGAATAGATTCAAGACAAGCTGGGGGGGATACTTATTTAGTCAACAAATAATTAAACGAATTTTCTGGGGGGTTATGATGGCCTCGAGCACAGATGGCTATAAGGGCTAAAGTATACATCTGTGGTTTTAGAGTTGGGTCTGAGTTTCCCGCAGCCACACAACAGCTACAGGGAATGGCTCTTCCCCCCCTTTCCCTAGATTTTGCAGCCACTGGCTCTT
Source organism: Euleptes europaea (assembly GCF_029931775.1). Taxonomy (NCBI): domain Eukaryota; kingdom Metazoa; phylum Chordata; class Lepidosauria; order Squamata; family Sphaerodactylidae; genus Euleptes; species Euleptes europaea. Next base: position 36,844,954 of record NC_079329.1, on the reverse strand, counting down.
CATCTACCCCTTTCACACTTATAAAAAGGTGGGGGGGATGGAAATTAATCTTTCTTGACACTATAAAGAGAAAAGTTGCCACATCTCTCACAAAATTCACCAATCTACTTGACAGCAAATAACGCAGTCTCAGCTAGTCAGAAAGTGTCATTAGCTGTTTTATCCAGGGAGTAATATATTTATTTCGTGCAGTAATATTTTGCGAAAATCATAAAACAATGAGGGCTAGGGAGTCTATTTGATCCTGACAAAATGGGCATTTGCGTTCTTCCATGATAATTTTATTGTACCTCATAAGAAAGGCCATGCTGGATCCGACCAAGGGCCATCAAGTCCAGCAGTCTGTTCACACAGTGGCCATCCAGGTGCCTCTAGGAAGCCCACAAACAAGATGACTGCAGCAGCATTGTCCTTCCTGTGTTCCACAGCACCTAAGATAATAGGCATGCTCCTCTGATCCTGGAGAGAATAGGTATGCATCATGACTAGTATTCATTTTAACAAGTAGCCGTGGATAGCCCTATCCTCCATAAACATGTCCACTCCCCTCATAAAGGCTTCCAAATGGGCAGCCATCACCACATCCTGGGGCAGGGAGTTCCACAATTTAACTATGCATGGTGTGAAGAAATACTTCCTTTTATCTTTTTTGAATCTCTTACCCTCCAGCTTCAGTAGATGACCCCGCATTCTAGTATTATGATAGAGGGAGAAAAGCTTCTCCCTGTCCACTGTCTCCATATCATGCATAATTTTATAGACCTCTATCATGTCTTCCCTAAACTGCCTTCTTTCCAAGCTAAATAGCCCTAAGCGTTTTAACTGTTCCTTATAGGGCAGTTGCTTTAGTTCCCTGATAATTTTGGTTGCTCTATTCCGCACCTTCTTAAGCTCCGCAGTATCCTTTTTTTGGTTGTGGTGACCAGAACTGTACACAGTATTCCAAGTGTGGTCTCACCAAAGATTTGTATAAGGGCAGTATGATAGCAGCAGTTTCCCTTGCATTTCAGCTTAGTCTAAGGCAAAGCTTCTTAAACTGGGTCATGACCCCATATGGGGTAACTGAAGGTGGGGGTCGCGAAAAATTTGGCAACAGTAAATGGTAAAATTATATGTATACCAAAGAATTGTTTTAAAATAAATTTCTTTATGGTTTATTATCAGTAAATGTTTGATTTGTATACCTATTTTATATACCTATATACCCAGGGTCGCGTAAAACTTTCTCGGGCGAAAAGAGGTCATGAAAAGTTTAAGAAGCCCTGGTTTAAGGCATTGCACCTTGCCGATAAGAAAGTTCATCTAAATTTATGGATTTCTAACCAGTGAAAATAGTCCGGCAAGGAAAAAGTTCTTGTATAGAGTATCTGGAAGAAGGGAGGTGAACATTTATGATTTGTATGCTTAAACACTTAAAAGAGAAATGAGAGCCCAAATGGTCTTACAGTACTTCCTGGGGTGGGGGGGGGAGAGAAAGGGCTCCTGCCTTCCCCTCCCTCCAAGTTTCCCCACATGGAAACAGCACTGGGGGGGGGGATATTTCCCTGTTTTTTTCTATACTCAGACCACTCTCTTTAAAAACACAAAGGTGTCGTTTTTCCAGCTGAGAGGGAATTAGATTCATGGAGGAGAGGTCCATCAGGGTCTCCAAGCCAAGATCCAAGCTCACTAAAGAGAATCTCTGAACCTCGGTGCCAGGAGGCACCATCACAGCAAGGTCTCTAAGTCCAGTTTGTTGACCCTCCAAGACAGCTGGTCGGCCACTGTGTGAGAGACAGGATGCTGGACTAGATGGACCACTGGTCTGATCCAGTAGGGCTCTTCTTACGTTCTTAGAAGTTATGGCAGAGATGACCTTTGCATCAGGGACTTCCCGGTTAACCGCTATGCTGACCTAGCTCAGGAAAGGCAAGATGGGAAGAGCCGACCTCTAGAACCGGCCACCCAAATCGAACTGCTGCCCACCACTATGGGGAAGTTTAGTCCTGCCAGTGAGGTGCATTTCCATTGTGCTTCCAGACATTTCTGGCCACTAGTTTTCTTCCTGGCTGGCTACGTAAACACACTTTTCTGGGCTCCGTAGAACAAAAGAGCCCCACGACAATCCATTTAATTAAGCGACCCCCCTGTCTCAAACGGGCAGCAAGGGTGGACATCTCCTTCACACACGGGGTATCTGAGTCACTGCCCACAGCACTGGGCCCTTCCCCCCACTTCCCTGGCCTTGGCGAGACTTCCTCTGGCTGAGAAAGCTTCCTTCCTCCATCCAGTTCAGGCTGATGGGAACACCGAAGTGGTTCTGCCTGCCGGCCTTCAAGCTCTACACGAGAGCAGGGAGCCCAGCCAAGCAAGGGCACCGCTGGCCAGTTAAGGGGAGCTCCAGGGAACCAGGGCTGAGTGACTGGAGAGGGTTGTTGTTGTTGGGGTGTGTGTGAATGCACACACCTGCAGGATGTGACATGGACGAGCCGGGCGGCCTGAAGCAGGTAGGGTGTGGAGAGCTGTTTTTCCAGCTGCATCTCTTTGTTCCTCATGTTGTATTCATGCGGAGTGGCCGGACACTCCCCTCAGGGTCCGGTGTGACTCTCTGCAACGCAATGAGCTCATTGCCATCCCGCCAAACGATCCTGCAAGGCAGGGATTCGAATTGCCCCGCCGGGGGGACTTCAGGGTGGCGAAAGCGGTCAGCTCCAGGCTTCTTCCTGTCGCTTTGGGTTTGACTCAGAGAGCTCCTTCTCTTGAGGAAGCCGACGCGCAAGTACCAGTTTTGTGGTCTCTTGTTTTCCTGTTCTCAGCACAGATCAGCGGGAGAGGAGAGAAGCGGAGGCAGGCTCAGACCAGACTCACAGGCCAGGGCAGGTTCCTGCAGCTCCTGACACAACCAACGAGGAGGAGCCGGGATGCACGCCGAGAGGCAGAGCCCAGAGACCAGCAGAGAGGGGCCTGGGACGGGAGTGCGGGCTGAGAAGATGTGAGCGGACAGGTAAAGCCGGGAATGAGGCGGGGTGTGGGGTTAGGGGTCCAGGCAGATCAACAGAAAGGGGGCAGCATAGAAAGGGGCTGGGAAGGGTTTCCATTTCCCAAAGGTTTGCTCCAGCGGAGATGAACTTTCAGGGCGTGAGCTGAATTTCTTGATCCGGCCATTGAATGCTTAACACCGGGATGGGTACACTTGTCTGGGCAGGTGTGGCTTGATATGGGTGAGAGAAAGGGAATCTCTCAGAGAGATGGGTGGGTGGAGCAGTGGGGCCAGGAGTTTCGGCCGAAGAAGTGTCGGAAGACTTCCTAACTCCAGTCTGGGAGCCAGAACAAACCGTAGCTGGAGCCTGCCCCCTTTGATCAGGAAGTCCCATCCATGGGGTCAGAGGCACGATGTATTACCTGATCTGTAAGGGGCGTTTCAAGGTCTTTTCTCTCCCCAAGCAAAGTACACCCAGCCTCTTATCTGGGGGCTTATCTGGGACCTGGCAGCGGTGCCGTGGGCCATGGAGAAGCTGCCAGCTCCCTCCCTTGCCACTGAGGTTGCCAGCTCTGGGTTGGGAAACAGCTGGAAATTTTGGGGGTGGAGCCTGAGGAGGGTGGGGTTTAGAGAGGGGAGGGACTTCAATGCCATAGAGTCCATTTGCCAACGCAGCCACTTTCTCCAGGTGAACTGATCTCTGTCGCCTGGAGATCAGTTGTAATAGTGGGAGATCTCCAGCCACCACCTGGAGATGGTTGGGAGGGAGTCCAACCAACTGCAGTATAGTGGGAGACTCTTCAATGTGCCTCCCCACACGGTTGCCTGGGTGGCCTGGCCCTTGAGCAAAGGGCTGAACTTAGTGTTGCCAACCTCCAGGTAGTAGCTGGAGATCTCCTGCTATTACAACTGATCTCCAGCCAAAAGATATCAGTTCACCTGGAGAAAATGGCTGCTCTGGCAGTTGGACTCTATGGCATTGAAGTCCCTCCCCTCCCCAAACTTATTTGCATAACCTCCAGGTAGTAGCTGGAGATCTGCTATTACAACTGATCTTCAGCCAAAAGATATCAGTTCACCTGGAGAAAATGGCTGCTCTGGCAGTTGGACTCTATGGCATTGAAGTCCCTCCCCTCCCAAACCCCATCCTCCTCGGGCTCCACCCCAAAAACCTCCCGCCGGTGGCAAAGAGGGACCTGGTAACCCTAGCCAAACTATGGAAGTGCTGGGTGCGGAAGGTTCAAAAGAAGGTTAGAGTGGGCCTGGGAACCCGGGTTTGAATCCCAGATCCTTGCTTAATAGCCTTGGGAGACTGACTGCACCTCACCTTTTCTCCTCTGTACATTGGGAGTAACAGAAACATGATAAACAATGTTAGTTAGTTATTTAAAACATTTTATGCCACCTTTCCACCCAGTCACGGTCCACGAGGCAGCACACATCAAAACATTTAAACAATTAAAAATACAGTTAAAATAATTAAAATTCAGTTAAAAACACATAAAAACACAACAGTAGGAGGAGGGCCAAAAACCATTATTGGTGGTATGCCAGACGGAAAAAAAGGAGCACCCCCAAGCTACAAACCTGCTCCTTTAAGATGAGTGTAACCCCATCCCGAACAGGAGATAATGCATTTTTTAGAATTCTTGGAGAACAGGTGAGGTGCCAGAAGATTGGAGGCAGGCAAATGTCTCCATCTTTAAGAAGGGCAAGAAGGAGGATCCAGGTAACTACCGACCTGTCAGTTTGACATCTATACCTGGAAACGTTTCAGAACAAATAATCAAACAGTCAGTCCTTAAGCATTTAGAAAGGATTGCTGTGGTTACTAAGAACCTCAATAACAAGTCGTGTCAAACTAACTTTGTCTCCTTTTTAGACAGTGTTACTACTTTGTTAGATCAGGGGAATGCTGTGGACATAGTTTATCTTGAGTACAGTAAGGCTTTTGATAAAGTTCCACATTGTATTCTTGTTGACTAGTTGGTAAAATATGGTTTGGATCCTACTACTGTTAGGTGAATTTGTAACTGGTTGACAGATTGCACTCAAAGAATGCTTGCTAATGGTTCCTCATCCTCTTGGAGAGGAGTGGCAAGTGGAGTGCCTCAGGTATCTGTCCTAGGCCCTGTGTTGCTCAATATATTTATAAATGATGTGGATGAAGGAATAGGATGCTCATTACATTTGCAGATGATACTAAACTGGGACGGGTAGCAAATACAGGTGAAGACACAGTCAAGATACAGGATGATCTTGACAGGCTAGAAAACTGGGCTAAAACGAACAAAATGAATTTCAGCAGAGATTCGTGTAAAGTTCTGCATTTAGACAGGGAAAATCAAATGAATAATTACAGAATGAGGGAGACTTATCCTGGCAGTAGTATATGTGAAAAGGATCTAATGACCTTAGTAGACCATTCAATGAACATGAGTCAGTGATGATGTGGTAGCTAAAAAGGCAAATGAGATTTTTAGGCTTCATCAATAGAAGTATAGTGTCTAGATCTCGTGAAGTGATGATATTACTTTGCTCTGGTTAGACATCACTTGGAGTATTGTGTTCAGTTTTGGGCACCACAATTCAAGAAGGATGTAGACAATCTGGAACGTGTCCAGAGGAGGGCAACAAAGATGGTGAGGGGTCTGGAGACCAAGGTCTATGAGGAAAGGTTGAAGGAACTGGGTAGGCTTAGCCTGGAAAGGAAACGATTGAGAGGTGATGTAATTCAACCATCTTGAATTACTTGAAGGGCTGTCATATAGAGGATGGAGCACAGTTGTTTTCCATTGCCCCAGAAGGTCAGACCAGAACCAGTTTCTTCAAGGAAGTGTTCCTACAATGAGGAGAAATAGTGTTTTCGCAGCCTTTAAGCCAGGGGTGGGGAACCTTTTTCCTGCCAAGGGCCATTTGCACATTTATAACATCATTAGGGGGCCATACCAGGTGTAGATCTCCCGGTGGGAGGGGGAAGCTAGGGTTGCCAGGTCTCCGGCCACCACCTGGAGATTGGCAACCCCAGGGGAGGCCATGCAGAGAAGGCCTGGGGGGCTCCCCCGCTCCTCCCCCCTCCCAGGCGGGAGGGCAGCCAGCGGTGGGCCCGAGCAAATGAGGTGCCAGGGGGGCGCAGCCCGCAGTCGATCGGCAAGGGAGGAAGGAAGGAAAACAGAGAAAGAGGAAAAGGGAGAGAGGGAGAAAGAAATGGAAAGAGGGGGAGAAAGAAAAGGATGGAGGGAGGCAGACAAAGAAAGAGAGGGAGAAAGAAAAGCCCCCCACACATACCCGCCAGCCCCACGCAGTCTGGCCCCAGGCTCCATGCCCTCCCACCCCCAGAATCCACAAAAGGCCCCCCGAAGCCCGATCGGCTCCTGCATGCATGCTCTGCCACTGGGAGCCGCAGGCCTCTTTCCCCCCACTTCTTCTCGCTGCTCAACAGCCGACAGGCAGCAAGAGGGGCTTACAGTGTGCCCCGGCATTCCTGCATGCTGTGGCTATAGGGGGCAGCCTTGGGGGAAGTGTCCCTCCTCCTCCTCTTGCCGACTAACAGCCGTCAGTTGGCGAGAGGAGGTCCAAAGGGCGCCGCAGCGCCCCTGCAAGCCATGGCCCCAGGAACACCCTCAGGGAGGGCCACCCTGTGCCGCTTCTCCGCGGCAGGGCCCCGGAGCTCCCGAGGGCCACAAAAAATGTCCTCCGCCTGAGGTTCCCCATCCCTGCTTTAAGCCACAATGTTTTATTGCTGGGAAAATGTAATAATTCTACCCATCAGGCCCTTCCATCGTGCTCATGAATGCTGTGTGGAGAGAGAAGACGCAAGTGTCAGAGACCACTTATGGGAAGAGTGTCTGTATTGTCACAAGTGTCAAGCCCTGCCTCTCCTCTCGGGCCTCTCCATCTTGGTTGTCTTATTAGATTAAAAAAAATCATCAACAATATCTTTAGAAAATGATTTGATTTGATTTGAGTCCCCCTCTCTCCTAAACGATACCATGCAAGCAGAAAATGCTCATTTATGGGCCAAAAAAGAAAGCTGCCTCCTTCCCCAAGAGCAATTCCTCTACAATTTCACAAATCTGTTCCTCTTTTTAATTTCATTTTTTAAAAAGACTGTCCCTTAGTCAACTTCACTTCCTTTTTTGCGGGAAAAGACAGGGCTATGCGTGGAAACTGATTCCCCTCTCTATATGCTTCCCTTGCAGGTATGGGATGTAGAGCTATTTATAAAGAAGTGGCTATGGGAGGGCCACAGTCAAGTGAGACCCAAGCCCTAGGATGTGGTGACGGCTGCCAACTTGGAAGGCTTTAAGGGGGGAGTGGACATGTTTATGGAGGAAAGGGCTATCCACAGCTACTAGTCAAAATAGATACTAGTCCTGATGCATACCTATTGTCTCTGGTATCAGAAGAGCATGGCAATTATATTAGGTGCTGTGGAACGCAGGCAGGATGCTGCTGCTGCAGTCATCTTGTTTGTGGGCTTCCTAGAGGCACCAGGTTGGCCACTGTGTGAACAGACTGTTGGACTTGATGGACCTTGGTCTGATCCAGCATGGCTCCATTTCATTAGGAAGGAGTGATTATACTTACAATACATGAGACTTGAATTAGATGGGAACCCAGAGAACGGACCTCAGTATGGCTTGTGCGAGACGCAAGAGCTCCCAGTTGGGAATGGAGGCTGGAGGGGCGATTCCAAGACATGCTGATCTCCACTGGGTGCAGAACATGGTGACTAAAGGGGCTCTAGGAATCCACGAATCCAGAAGACACAGGCAAAATGGGCAGAAAAGTGAGGGGAGAGCGAGACAACTTCTGATGGTTGAGAAATGCATGCATAATCAAGGCAAAGCTCTGAAGTAGTCAGCGGGGTTACTGCGAGGAAACATCAATGCATAAATGGCCTTAGTCATCTTTTCTCCAAACTAAACCCCCCAAAGTCATTAGTATGGTTTCTAGAACTGTACACAGGATTCCAGTCAAGGTTGCACCATAGATCTATCAGAGGGCATTATACTATTGGCCATTTCTTTATAATATCTAGTATAAAGTTTGCCTTTTTTTTTGGCAAACACAGTTGGTCAACATTTTCAACAAGCGATCTATTGTGATTCCAAGATCCCTCTGGTCACTTGCGGCCTGTTCAGACCCCATCAGCAAATATCTGAAGTTTTGCAAATGGGATTTTTCAACCCATTGAGCATCACTTGACACTTACAGTGAACTTCATGTGTCATGTTGTGATTTGGACAGATCCTTTTGGAGTGCCTCCAAATCTACCAATGAGAATCTACTTTGGTTCTCATCATCCAGAAAAAGTTGGCATCATTCACAAACTTGGCCACTATACTTCTCCCCCTACCCCAATTCCAGATCATTGGACCCTTGAGCAAAGAGGAATGGCAGGGTATAAATGTTTTAATAAAGAATGAAATTGAGGGGCATCCATTCCCATTACTGACCTCTACAGAAGCCCTTTCCTTCCTTCCCTCCGCTGCAGTTTACTCCTCTTGTCTTCTGCTGCTGCTTGTTTAACCTGTTTCTAATCCACAAGAGGATCTGTCCTCTTATCCTACAGCTGCTCAGTTTGCTCAAGAGTCTTTGGTGAGGGAATTCATCAAGAGGTTTTTGGTAGTCCCAGTATATGATGTCTACTGGCTCACCTCTGTCCCATGTACTTAGGAAGCCTCTCACAGAGTTCCAAAAGTCTGATGAGGCAGGACTTATGCTAATTTCCTCAGGAGGGCTTGTTCTTCCCCATGCTTAATAACTGTGTCTTTAATTGAATCCCTGAAACATTGACCTTGGGTTAGTCACAGTTCTCTTAGAGCTCTCTCAGCCTTGCCTACCTCACAGGGTGTCTGTTGTGGGGAGAGGAAGGGAAGGAAGGTAAGCCAGTTTGATTCTCCTTAAAAAGGTAGAGAAAGTCGGCATATAAAAACCAACTTCTTTCTAAAGAGCTCATGGTGGTGGACATGGATTTTCCTCTCATTCATTCTGTCCTGACAACAACCTTGTGAGGTAGGTTGGGCTGAACCATATGTGGCTGGCCCTACAAAGCCACCCCACCCCAGGTGCATCCTTTCCTGCCCTCCCTGAGTATGGGGTGAGCCATACCCCATGGCATTTCCCTGTCCTGCCAGGTTTCTGAAGTGTTTCCATTCCTCACCAAGACCTCCAGCTGTCCCATATATTTTCATCTGAATGCAGATAATTTATCTCCTTCTCCAAATGCCCTCTGGCTGCCCGCTTCCCCCCATGGCCCCCTGAAATGGCTGGCATTTCCTGGTGCCCCCTGGCTGTTGTGTTCCCCTTCCCCATCCTCATCCTGATTATCAGTTTGCTTTTCATCCCCAAGGGGGGGGGAGCGATCCTAAGCATGATACTCTGGCCTGTCTCTCCCTAGAACCTACTCTGAAAACTGCTCCAGGCCCTCCTTGGAACAGAGTGCCGGCAGCCTGGTTCTGTTTAGGTTCCTGTGGCGCCCGTCTCTTTTCTACAGACTCAGCTTGTCCTGAAATGTTTGCCAAGGCCTAAAACATCTGGAACCTTCCTCTCAGCACCACCATCATCTCATCCACATATCGAGACACCCTAACATCTGTGAGCTCTAGTCCCGTGATAATCCCATAAACAGACTCAGCAGGCAGGGAATCCTACGAAAGCTGATTCATTAGGAAAGATCAACTGGTAACAGAAGCCAAGAATCAAGAGGATACTAGTGAGGATCAACTGTACAGTGCATGGCATAAATAGACAATCAAAAGACAGACAGACAACCATGGTAACCCCCCTCCCGAGAGCGGCTTCCAGAGGTTCCCGCGAAGGGAGTCAAAACACTTAGGAAAAGGAATAACACATTGGCCTTGGCTGGCATCTGGCTCACCCACAACATACCATTCTCAGGCGATGCCTGACATTCTGCCCCCCCAAAGGCCCCTTCACCCCCCAGAAGTGGGTTTCTGTGGATAGGCGGCGTCGAACTCTCGAACCAGCCGGGGGTCGGAGACATCGTTAGCACGCACCCATTCATTTTGAGCAGGACTGAAATGTTTCCAACAAACCAAGTATTGAAGGGTACCACGGTGGATACGGGAGTCCAGGATTTTAGATACTTCAAAATGCTTCTCCCCCCCCCCCCATTTCAGGCACCTCAGGAGGTGGCTCGGGGTGCCACTGAGGGGAGGCAACGTGTGGTTTGAGGAGACTAATGTGGAACACCGGGTGAACTCTCCGCAGGGATTTGGGCAGGGAGAATTCCACTGTCACTGCATTGATAATCCTGGAAATGGGAAAGGGCCCCACATATTTGGCACTGAGCTGTCCGCACGGGCGGGTGGATCGTAGGTTCTTGGTGGATAGATATACCAGATCTCCCACCTTGCAATCCCACCCTGGAGATCAGTGTTTGTCAGCCTGAGCCTTGTATTTACGTTTGGCTCGTTCCAGATTTTTAATCAGCCATGGCCAGGTCGTTTGAATTGTATGAGACCATTCGGCTACATCAGCGCCACCCTCCTCTCCTGAAACATCAATATAGCCAATGGGACCAAACTCCTTACCATACACAACTTGAAAAGGGCTGAGCCCTGTAGACTGGTGCACAGCATTATTGTAAGCATATTCGGCAAAAGGTAGTAGGTCCACCCAATCATCCTGATGGTAATTGACATAACAGCGTAAATAACATCCTAAGACAGCATTTACCCGCTCGGTTTGACCATCCGTTTGGGGATGGAAAGCAGTCGATAGTCCCTGCTCTACCCCCACCAATTTCAAAAAGGCTTTCCAAAACTTAGCCACATAGGTACCCCCGCAGTCACTCAGCACCTTGCGTGGGAACGAATGATATTTGAAAACATGTGACACAATGAGGCGGGCCAACCGTGGGGCGGAGGGAATACCTTCGCAAGGTATGAGATGGACTTGTTTTGAAAATAGATCCGTGACCACCCAAAGTACAGTCTTCCCCCTGCTGAGAGGGAGATCAGTCATGAAATCCATTGCAATTACTTCCCAAGGACCTGCGGGGGTTTCTAAGGGCTGCAATAGTCTGGGCACCTTTCCTTGGGAACGCTTAGCGGAAGCACAAATTGGACAACTGCAGATGAAAGAGTCGACTTCCGAACGCATGCCCAACCACCAAAACTGTCTATGCAATAAATTCAATGTTTTGATAAATCTGAAATGCCCCGCGGTTTTAGCTCCATGGACCAGACCCAACACCTCCCTGCATAAGCCTTTTGGTACATACAGTTTAGCATCCTTGTACCAAAACTCCCCATGCTTGGTTAACTGAGGCAGGAGGGTCTGGGAAGAAAGTTCTGTTTGATAGTTTTGAGGAAGGGCTTCCCTGAAGGATTCCGATAACCCCTCCACTCCCCGCACCTCGGGAGCAGCACCTGTAGATTTCTCAGGCGCAGACGGAGGGGGCGGAGCAGGCGGCTAGGCCTGGCGCTGCTCAGCAGGCTTCCCTGGCGATGACGGAGGGAGTGGAGCAGGTGGCTTGGCCAAACCCTGCACTTCCTCCCCCGCGGAAGGTGGTTGCTGTAGGGCTTGGGTTTGAGAACGAGTTTGTACTGCCAGGGTGGGCAGCATCCCCCGTTGAGCTGGGGTGAAAAGGGATTCAGTGGGTTGATTGAGTTTACTTGGGTATTGGGGAAACCTGGATAGAGCATCCGCCAGTAGGTTTTGCTTTCCAGGAACATGTTTCAGCACAAAACGGAACTTGGAAAAGAAATCCACCCACCGCACTTGTTTCGCGGAGAGCTTGCGAACTCCTGTTAGAGCTTCCAAGTTCTTGTGATCACTCCAGACCTCAAAGGGGACTTTAGATCCTTCTAGATACTGTCTCCATAGTGTCAAGGCATGTTTAACTCCTGCTGCCTCCTTTTCCCATATCAGCCAATTGAGTTGAGACTGGGCGAACTTCTTAGAGAAGTATGCACAAGGGTGCAGCCGGCCGTCCTCCCCCCTCTGTAGAAGTGCACCCCCATTGCTACTTCAGAAGCATCTACTTGGACTATGAAGGGTTGTTCGCAGTTAGGGAGGTTCCTTGGAGGCCTCCTCGATGTACATTAAAGGCGCTTGGGGCGCCTTCTGCCCGGGAGCGACGCTACGATCAGCTGCAGCACTCCTCCTCCGAGTATTTCCCCTCCCCCAGGGAGTCCCCTCCACTCAGGGGTGTTGGGTTGGCCACTCCGGGCGCGATGGGCAGGTTGCAGCAAAATGACCCATGGCACCGCAAACGAGGCAGGCTCCCTTCTGGAAGCGCGTCACCAGATCCTGCGAGGTTTGGGCTTGCCTCCGCGGCGCAACAACTGGAGGTTTGGTAGGGAGCTTGGCCCCTTTCTTAGCCTGGCGTCAGGCAAGGGACACGAACTGGTGGCGGCTCTCCACTTCCTCCGCCAGCAGAATCCACTCCTCTACGGTGGCTGGATCCCGCTGCATGTATGCCCAATTCAGGATTTCAGGGTGTAAGGCCTCCTTGAAGTAATGTATACGGGTGGCCTCGCTCCAGTCCACAATTTTACTAGCGAGTCTCGAACTCATCAGCGAATTCCCTGACTGAGGAGGACCCCTGACGAAGTTGTAGAATGGCAGTTTTGGCCTTCTCACCTCGAAACGGGTCATCAAAACGCCTTCTTAACGCTCGCATGAACTCATTGAAGGAGCGAACGGATCGGGCCCTGGTATCAAATTGTAAAATCATCCACTCAGCGGCCCTCCCTGTCAATAGAGACGAGACAAACCTCACTCGACTGTCTTCCGTAGGGAAAGTGTGCCCTTGTTCTCTCATGCGAAGTCGGCCACCAGTTGAGTCAGGAGGGCAGAGTCCTCTTGCGCCCAGCGCGCCTCCTCCAGTAAAAAGTCAAGCCAACAAAGTTCGTCCCGAGCACGGAGATCAGTCTCCCGCGAGTCCAGCCTCTGCCACTGGACCACCACTAGCCCAACAAGTTGGTGGAACTCAGTGTGAGTCCGGCGTGCTTCCTCAAGGATTGCGCGCAGGAGATCCTCGGGGAGCACGTCCTGAGCTCCAACCCGAGCAAGTGCAGATCCTGGCGAACCCTCCAGGGCTTCAGCCAAGGAAAAGGATAGGATATGAGACTAGCATCCTAATGTGAGCTCTAGTCCCGTGATAATCCCATAAACAGACTCAGCAGGCAGGGAATCCTACGAAAGCTGATTTATTAGGAAAGATCAACTGGTAACAGAAGCCAAGAATCAAGAGGATACTAGTGAGGATCAATTGTACAGTGCATGGCATAAATAGATAATCAAAAGACAGACAGCCCAAGATACCATGGTAACCCCCCTCCCAAGAGCGGCTTCCAGAGGTTCCCACGAAGGGAGTCAAAACACTTAGGAAAAGGAATAACACATTGGCCTTGGCTGGCATCTGGCTCACCCACAATATACCATTCTCAGGCTATGCCTGACAACATCTGCCTATCTAACTGGCCTGGGTGTGGAACAAATGAGAAGTTTTTTGGAGAATGCCGCCTGAGGGGGGGGCTCCCAGACTTGCTAGCAGTCTACACTCTCCCCCCAGGACCACGTAACTACACTTGCCCAACACCGTTGGTGTTGATGTGCCTCAGGCTTCTCCATTCACTGCCTACCCGAGTATCTAGACAGCACATCATCCCTGCAAGCAAGTTGTCTGTGGTCAAAATGCCCATCACAAATCCATCTCTCTTCATTGCTAAGGATCACTTCTCCTACTTTCAAGAGCCCCTTTCTCTTCCAGGGGAATATCTTCAGTGCAAGAGGGTATCTGTCCATCATCTGAGGAATGGCTATCCTCTCCCCGACCATTTCCCTCCTCCTCAGCCTGAGGCCCTCCTAGACCTTCATTCTCCCAGACAGCAGAGGGGCTATCGCTATGGAAGGCAGGAAACCTCTGGGTGAAGGTCTCCTCTATTTCTCTCTACCTCTCAGTTTTTGCTTTTGCAGGCCAGCAAACTGGGTCCTGACAGCTGGGGTTTTCAGTGCACTGCGCGCACCCTTCACCTGCCTGGCAGGAGTTCCATAGCATCTTAGAGACTAATGCGATTCATTCCAGCAGAAGCGTTCCAGAGTCAGAGCTCACTTCTTCAGAACCAGCTAAATTTCTGCACAGAGTCCAAGCAACAGAAAAGGCGAGTGGTGGTGGGGCAGAGTAAAACATGAATCCATCAAAGGGAAATCCATCCGTTCAGGGTGGGTGAGGACTGTACCTGACTGTTGATAGACCGGCGGGGTAGGATAAATAGAAAATCAATGTAGAGAAATGCAGTGTGAAGCAGATTCGAGAGGGCAGTACAGAGACCATACAAAGGGTCAGCTGAATTAACTAATATCTGTACAGGGAGGATCATGCTGAGACATGAGCACCTATAGTGAGTGAGGAAGCCCAGGTCCTCATTCAGGCCTAAGGATTACATCGTCCTGTACTTGTTAATGAATGGTGAATCAGACATCATTAACAAGTACAGGGCGATGTAATCCTTAGGCCTAAATGAGGACCTGGGCTTCTTCACTCACTATAGGTGCTCATGTCTCAGCATGATCCTCCCTGTACACATATCAGTTTCCGTTTGATCCTCCCTTTGAAGGGGAATAAATCAGCACCAGAATGCCCTGGAAGACTAAAACATTTCATCAATGGGTTCTTAATATTGCAATTTTTAATGTCAGGTTTGTGTCCATTTATTCTTTTGCATTGGGACTGTCTTGTTTGTCCAGCTCTGTGGATACTCCCCATCAAGCTGATGCCTTTCTACCTTAATGACTGGTTTTGAGAGGGAAAGAGTCTCGTGCCCAGGGATGCCCAGGGATGAAAGTAACTTGAATTTGTTACTGGTCCTGTCTTTCTGGGAGAGCTGGAAGTGGAAGAAGGGAGGTACCACATTGGCCACTTTCTGACCAGTACTCAGTACTGGCTCGTGCCAGCTTCCTTTCACCCCTTTCTAGCCTGGTGAATGTGCTTTAGAGCCCCCTTGCCCCTGGGCCTGCGTCAGGCACTTTGTCTCTGAGGCTCTCATGCGGGAGGTGCCAGGTGCCGCTGGATGCTAGTCGGGCCACATGGCTCAGGACAGGTTGCCAGTGCAGGGCAGGAGCTGCCAACATGTCAGCAAGGATTAGGGATTCACTTAGCCACTTCCGCACAATGAGAAGGGTCTGGCCATCTATGCAGAAGGTCCCAGGTTCAATCCCTGGCATCTCCAATTAAAGGGACTAGGCAAGTAGGTGATGTGGAAGACCCTCTGCCTGAGACCCCGGAGAGCCGCTGCTGTTTTGAGTAGACAGTACTGACTTTGATGGACCGAGGGTCTGATTCAGTAGAAGGCCGCTTCGTGCGTGTACGCTTTCTTCCCTGACACCTGATTGGCAGCTGCCACTCATCGAACACATATTCCCATCTACAAATGGTAACATTTGGCACAAAGTCTTTAAAAAGGATGGCTGCATGAGAGTAGAACTTCCCCATCTTTCAAGAGATGTGGCACACTTTTTGGATTTGGGCCCCCAAAAGGAATTTCAAGAGACTAAAACAATTTTGGAACCCCCCCCCCCACACACACACACACACAACTCTCCTCCAAGGTTTTATAAGCTCTTAAGGGGCTGCAGGCAGCAGATTTTTCCTTCCCCACTTTCCCCCCTTAAAACAACATTCAGCAGCAGTCAACATTCCCTCCCATCTAGAGCATGTTATGTCCTCGTCAGACCAGGTTTTTTTCTGTGGGTTAAACTTATGAAGCCATCTTTGTGTGTGTTCCTGGAGAGTCCCCAAGCAGGTAGAGATCCCAGTCTTGTCTGTGGGTGGCTCCGTCGTGCCGTTCTTAACACCTGTTGGAACATTTTGTAGGATGTGTTAATTTACAAAGTCCTTCCTGCCTTGGCTGTGGCTGGCCAGTTTTTCCCTGCTCTTGAACCTGCAAGGTTCACCCTGCAAGGGCCAGCCAGCGACCACCTCTGTGTTCTGGGTGGGCCTAGGCATCCTAGCAGGGAGGCAACAGGCAACCTCCCCAGAGGTGACTCTGCTGCCTCAGCAGAAGCTCTGGAAGGAGACGAGGCCACTGCAGCAAACTGGGCAGGGGCGTAGCTGGAAACCTACTCTCCTATTCCAAGGAGCCTTTAATTCTTTATATATATTTATTTAGCTTGGAAATCACCACACTAAACTTTACTACACTAAAGATAATCTTGCAATCAGTTTGCAAGACCTGAGCAAGGCTGTTACCGATAGGACGTTTTGGAGGACATTGATTCATAGGGTCGCCATGAGTTGGAAGTGACGGCACTTAACACACATACAAAGGCCATTTACGCATGGCTGTTTCCTTGCAGTCACCCCGCCAACTACTTCGGGGCTTTGCTTTGATTGTGCTTGCATTTTCCGACCGTCAGAGATTGCCTCGCTCTCCCCATGTGTTTCCGCGTATTTTGCCCGTGTTTTCTGGATTCGTGTTTAGCCAGCATCCTGGAAATGCGCGGGGAGAGCGAGGCAACCCCTGACGGTTTGAAAATGCAAACATAATCAAAGCGAAGCCCTGAAGTAGATGGTGGGGTGACTGCAAAGAAACAGCCAGGCATAAATGGCCATAGACGATCTTGCTTCCATTCCCAAGGAATGGAAAGGGAAGCATGGGTGATTACTCCCCAATAGCCAATGTTCCTGCTCACTTATACATGCCCCCCTACCTTATGCACTTGAACAAATATGCTTTATTTTTGTTTGAATGTCTACCCTACTTGGTAAGGCTTATCAGATCCCTTTTCCTTGGCTGAGTAAGGCTTATCGGATCCCTTTTCCTTGGCTGCCGCTGTGCACTGGTCCGAGGCAGGGGGCGATGGTCCAAGCTCTGCATAGCTCCTCGTCCCTCTCTGTGAGCAAACTGGGCATTTGCCTTCTGAGTAGTTCACAGAATTTATCACAAAAGTCTCTCATCCTTTTTCAACCACTGAGTAATCACAGGCTTGCCTGAAGCCATCCTTGCTAGATATTTTCCTCTCTTGTCTTTCAGCAAGAAGGATTTGCTCACAGGAAGCCATTCCAGGACCCCAGGATGGAGTCCTTAGGCAGAGAGGAGGAAACCTACATCTTGGTGGAATATGCCTTTGAGTACACCGCCAAAGATGGGCGTCTCGTGTCAATAAAGCCCAACGAGAGATACGTTCTGTTGAAGCGAACAAACGACCACTGGTGGCATGTGAGGAAGAGCAAAGAGAGCCGGCCCTTCTACATCCCGGCCAAATACGTCAGACAGCTGCCTCCAGTGGCCCAGACTGAGCCGCCCTCTGAGAATCTGCCCCCCACAACTCTACTGGAGAATGCTGACTTAAGGGCTTCCATTGCGGTTAGCCCGGAGCAGCCACCCGAGTACGAATATCGGTTTGTGAGCACCATTCAAGCATGTGAGTTTCAAAAGCCAGATACAGACGAACCCTTCAATTCCTCCCAGACCCATTTTGCCTCTTCACAGGCAGGACTGGGGGTCCCTCTTGGTGTCAACAAAAAGGTTCTGCCCCACATTTCTGGAGAATCGAGAGACGCCCCTGCCAGCCTCAGCGCATCTCAAGGCTGCCTTAAGCCTCACTGTCCAACTGGGCCCAGCTCTTCCTGGGTGGGCTGCACCCGGTCTGCTGAACATATCAGGCCAACAGTGTCCCTGGATGACCTGGCCAGGTTCACTTCTCACAGCCATGCAGGCACAGGGGACTTGGGATTGTACAAAGCGGCTTCATGGGGTCATCCTCGCCCATTCCTCAAGAGCAGCTCTGAAAACCTTTGCAAGCCGAGAGAGGAGAGAGCAAAGCAGGCCACAAAGGAGACGTCCACCTATCGCTGTGCAAAACAGGTACAGTACCCACATAGGGACCGCCTCTCCTGGTATACCCCCCAAAGATCACTACGTTCTACTAATACCAACTTGTTGATGGTCCCTGGCTCTAGGAGTGTGCCGCTGTCCTCGATAAGGGCCAGAGCCTTTTCAGCCTGGTGGAATTACCTTCTTAATGGCATCAGGGCCCTGCGGGAACTTAAAAGATTTCAGCAGGGCCAGTAAAACGGAATTATTCCACCAGATGCAGGTTGTCACCAGTGCTAACCGCCCTACCTCCCCGTCTCCCCCATGCTACTGATTTGATGGTGTGCATTTTTAAGTTGTTGTATTCTCCAGCAACTGTTCTGCGGATTGAGCGCCATCTTTGCAGTTTGTATTGTATTTGAATTTTGTATTTAGTTTAGACTAAATTATTTTTTATGGTTTTAATAATTCAATTGAGACATATTGGATTTTAACTGTTTTATTGTAATGAATTGTTGTAACCAGCCCTGATCCCGGCTTCAGCTGGGGATTGAGGTCGGGCTAAAAAGGTAAAGGTCCCCTGTGCAAGCACCGGGTCATTCTTGACCCATGGGTCACATCCCGACATTTTCTAGGCAGACTTTGTTTACGGGGTGGTTTGCCAGTGCCTTCTCCAGTCATCTTCCCTTTACCCCCAGCAAGCTGGGTCCTCATTTTATCGACCTTTGAAGGATGGATGGCTGAGTCAACCTTGAGCCGGCTACCTAAAACCAACTTCCATCGGGATCGAACTCAGGTCGTGACCAGAGCTTTGGACTGCATTACTGCAGCTTACCACTCTGAGCCACGGGACTCCTTGAGGGCGGGCTAGAAATCAAATAAATAAATCATCATCATTATCATCATCATCATCATAGGGGAAAGAAACTAGGGGTGGAGTGCTTTAAAAGAGCAGTATGATATAGGTCTTTTATGGATGGCTGTTTCCCTCGCCGTCACCCCTCTGACGACTTTGGTTCTTTGTTTGGATTATGCATGCTGTTTCCGACCATCAGAGGTTGCCTCACTCTCCCCCTGCATTTCCCCGCATTTTGCCTGCATTTTCAAATTCAAGATAAAACAGGTTCCTCAAAACGTGGGCAACACACGGGGAAACGGGGAGAGCGAGGCAACCTCTGATGGTCGGAAACAGCATGCATAATCCAAACAAAGAACCAAAGTCATTGGAGGGGTGACGGCGAGGGAAACAGCCATCCATAAAAGACCATAGCTGTTATTGTTGGACTAGAACTGGTGAGACCCAGATGCAGAGGGCTCAACTCCTCACTTGCCCTGAAGTTCACTGAGTGACCTCGAACCGATCACTTGCCTCTCTGCCAAACCTACCCCACACAGGTAGGGGGACCAGATCTCCCTCTTGTCTGCCTACTGCCAGTGGAGGGTGGGAGGAAAAAATAATTTAAAAAGCAGGACTTCAGCTAAATTCTCAGAAGCAAGGGCCACCCCAGCAACAAGCCCACTCAAGGAATTGGCCACATTTCTGTTGTTTCACTATAGAGTTTTAGTGAATCCTAGAGTGGGGCATGTTGGCATAATGACCTCAGTTCCACTATTCACCGGAAGTGATGTTGTGCCATCGGCGCAATGTCATTCCTCCATATGCCCATGTCCCTCCTTCTCCTTGTTCTGAGGATAAAACCAAGAAGCATGTATGGAGCACATGTGAACACACAGTTCACGCATGTAGGGCCAAGCAGTGGTTTGAGGCAGGCCAGAAGCTACAGCACCTTTTTTAAAAATTAAAGTTTATTCGACATTTAAGAGCATGATTCTGTAACTTCATGATAAGGAAAAGCTGCCCATTTGAGGGTCTCCCCTTTAAGCAGAGAAGTCTCTGCCGGAAAAGCCATTGGCAGACTTGGGGAGGGGATTCCAGTGATCCGAGATGCTTGCAAAGGAGCTTGGAAGTACTGAAAGCAGGATAGGGTTGTGAGCTCCGGATTGGGAAATACCTGGAGATTTGGGGGCGGAGCCTGAGGAGGGCGGGGTTTGGGGAAGGGAGGGACTTCAATGCTATAGAGTCCAATTGCCAAAGCAGCCATTTTCTCCAGGGGAACTGATCTCTATCGGCTGGAGATCAGTTGTAATAGCAGGAGATCTCCAGATACTACATGGAGGTTAGCAAATTAGTATAAACAACACAAGCATATGCACTCATGTGAGGAAGATTGCTAGATAGCATCTCCGGATTAATGGTTATTGCATCAAGTGCCATTTGAATTTTGATTCTATTCCCAGAGGATTGGGAAACATCGTACTTGGGTCTATTCTGGAACATCAGCACGGAATTACATGCAACTGAAGAAAGGACTAAGAAACGGGACATACCGGATTCCCCTCTCACTTGATTAATGGTTGATGATATCGTTCTCATTTGTGACCTAATTACCGTGCCTGGGTTCATTTGATTAATGGTTGCTGACACCATTCTTATTTGTGACCTGGCTACCATGTCTGAATACAGGACATGTGTTATACTTTAGACCTATTATTCCTCTGATGGACACAGCTTATGTTGTTTATTCCAGTTGCATTGCTAGACAGCTGGTACAGAAACAGAGCTACATAGGCATCTTTCATGTATTCATGCTGGTTGGTTGTTATTGCATTATGTCTGTTAATGTAATTGTAGTAGTATAGTAGTCTGATAAACCTTTCTTGTAACTTAGGGGGTTACCGCACTCTGTATTCCCAGCGATGTATTAAGAGTTTGAAAATGTTATTAAAAACATCGCTTTAAAAGGTTTTTTGGATACTACGGCGTATAAATGATTGGAAAACGTCTTCACAGCTTAAGGGGCCAAACAAAGTGCGAACAGTATTTTTTATAACGTTTTCAAACTCTTAATACATCGGTGGGAATACATAGAAAGTGTGAACAGTATTTTTTAAAACGTTTTCAAACTCTTAATACATCGCTGGGAATACAAGTGCGGTAACCCCTATAGACGTTGCATTCTAAGACGTTCATTGGCCATAATGCTGTTTTTGTGTTCTAGCTACCTGGTGGTTGGCAACCCTAAAGCAGGAGCATGCAGAGTCAAACACCAGGAGCTCGAACAGGACCCCAGGGACAGGGCCCCTCTGCTCAGACCTCACCAGTGGTGCCTACAATGAGAGCTGATGCCAGCTTCCCAGTGGGACCTGGGGATCCTCTGGAATTACAGCTCATCTCCAGACTACAGAGATCAGTTTCCCTGGAGAAAATGGATGCTTTGGAGGGGGGACTCTGTGGCTTTTTATGCAAGGCTGTTTTCCTCATGGTCACCCACCTGATCGCTTCGAGGCTTTACTTTGATTATGCATGCCTTTTCCGACCGTCAGAGGTTGCTTCGCTCTCCTCCCACATTTTCTCTGCTTTTTCTGGATTTGTGTTTAGCCAGCATCCAGAAAATGCGGGCAAAACGTGTGGAAACCCAGGGGGGAGCGAGGCGACCTCTGACTGTCAGAAACGGCATGCAAAATCAAAGCAAAGACCTGAAGCATCAGGGGGGGTGACCACGAGGGACACAGCCATGCATAAAAGGCCTATGGCATTATATCCCACTGAGATAGGGCTGCCAGGTCCCTCTTCGCCACCAGTGTAGTGTTGCCAGGTCTCTCTTCTCAACCAGCAGGAGGTTTTTGGGGCGAAGCCTGAGGAGGGCGGGGTTTGGGGAGGGGAGGGACTTCACTGCCATAGAGTCCAATTGCCAAAGTGGCCATTTTCTCCAGGTGAACTGATCTCTATCGGCTGGAGATCAGTTGTAAGAGCGGGGGGGGGGGTCTCCAGCTAGTACCTGAAGGTTGTGAACCCTACACTGAGATCCCTGTCCTCCCCAGGCTCCATCCCCAAATCTCCAGGAGTTTTCCAGCCTGCCGCTGGCCACCCTACCCACCCATTCCCAGCCAGTGGCCAGGGGGGACCTGGCAACCCTATGCACTGAAAGCAGGATCTGAACCAAGATCTGAACCAAGTAGTCCTCATGATGCCATCTTGTAATGCCTCGGGCCCCTCAGCCTGGCTTGCTCCTGGGCCCTTTTCAACTGCTCAGGTCACCCCTGAGGGACCATTGAGTAAGCAAGCACATCTTTGACTTACCAGGTGGCTTGTTCTTAGGATCAGGAGTTTTGTGGTGTTGTGGGAACACTTTCAATTCCCATTTTCTCTGGGAGATGCAAGCCAACAGGAAAAACAACCAGCGGTACCGTTTCAGGTCTCTACAGCCTAAGAGAGAAGTGAGCAGGACTGCTGAGTTTCATGAGGGAGAGACAAAAATACATTTTAAAAATCCCTTTAGCTTGCAAATAAGGCTGCTCAGCCTTTTTTTACCAGCACCTGCTCCTCTGCCTGCGCTGGAAGGCTTCACTGGTCATTTATGCATGGGAGTTTTACCTGCGGTTCGTTGCTTGCTGGACCCACACCTTCCTGTTGGGAATCTATGCACCAGCAGTCTCCAAGCGCAGATCAAGTCCCCGCCCCTTGAAATGCTGCTTTGCAGTTGGCTTACTTGTAGTGCTTACAGTGAAAGAAAATCCCCCCCAAACCCAATTGCCGCATAAAAAAGCATTTTAAGAACAACAACAAAAAACAACCCAGAGCAATCTGAAAGGGGGTGGAATCGAAGCCTCAGTTTTAAAAAGCCTTTCTTTTGCTCAGAAAGGGCCCCGACGAAGCAGGAAGCATTTGAATCCCCACCTCTTTACACACTGCTTTGTGGCTGGCTGCGAGAGAAAGCAAGCTTCTGTGTCCAGTGCTTTGCCTTCTGCACAGAGATTTCAGCCGGGCTGAGCTCAGGGGAGAGGGAAGAGTCGGGTTAACAATGGGAAGACCCGGACATTGTGAGGTCTGGCAGCGAGGTCCTGTCTAATGGACGGAAAGCTCATGCAGAACTCCAAGGAACAACCGAGTCAGGCAGGGGGTGAACGTGAGTCCAAGTACCCATGCATAAATGACCACTGTTTAAGGACACAAGAGCAGTTTTGTTTTCAGGACAGTTGGCAACCTTAAGTGAATGCCAACCTTTCGTTTGGATGTATCTATTCTACAATTTATTGGCGCCTTTAGGGTTGTGTGGCAGTGAAGTGGGCGCTTCCAAAGAATTCTCAGCACCACACGCTGCTTGAATCCCCAGAATTCCTTGGGAAAAGCCATATTTAAAATAACTATACTCCATCCTTCAACCACTAGATCTTGGGATGGTTTACAAAGCTATTAAATCCATTTTACAAAATCAGATTTAAAAAGTAACACTTTTAAACATCATAGTCCAGAAGTACCAACAAAGTAGAGGCAATAAAATCAAATAGTTACAGGAAAGCACTATTAACATAATAGCTGCATTAAATATAAATGACAAAGACAAAGAGAGTTTAATACAGTCCAAGACCAGCATAAAAACATACCAGATATACATACATAATATAACACATATAAAAGTGCATCAGGTGTGAGCCCCTATAACATCTTACAATCTCTCACTCATAGAATTTATACATATAAATGTATAAATGGTGCAAGATACATAAAGAGAGAGTGGGTAGGTAAAGGTCTGAACATTGTGGGCCACAATTTGTCCCCTCCCCTTGTGCAAGCATATACGAGAGAAGAGCCAAGAAGAGGAGTTAGGTTTTATATGCCGATTTTCTCTACCTTTTAAGGAGAATCAAAGTGGCTTACAATCTTCTTCCCTTCCTCTCCCCACAACAGACACCATGTGAGGTAGGTGGGTCAGAGAGTTTGGGGAGAACTGTGACTAGCCCAGGGTCACCCAGCTGACTTCATGGGTAGGAATGGGGAAACCAACCCGGTGCTCCAGATTTGAGTCCATCGATCTCAACCACCACGCCACGCTGGCTCTCTAAACTAAATACAGCTAAACCCTGGGCTGATAGGAAGCTCAGCTGTGATTACCAAGAGGTCTGGAGGGGGGGTGGGAATCCCCATCCCTTTAATAGAGGCTGAATGGAATATGATTGACCTATTCACCTCCATGGCATGAACAGCTTCAGCTGCCCATCTCCACACATTAAGTGGATATTAATTAAAGGGAAAGGACATTTTTCTCCAGGTCTGTTGGCAACCCTAAACTCAGCAGCCTCAGGGGGCGCTCCCCATTTGGGGCATGGCCAGCAAGAAGGCCAAGCTGCTTGCGTGTGCACTGTGGATACGGCACGTTGGGACTAGAAACAAGAAGCTTCAAGCGATGCTACTGTTTCTCATACTGTTTTAAAAATTGGACGGTGACTTCTAGAAATCGCTGTAGGGATGCCAGCCTCCAGGTGGGGCCTGGGGATCTCCAGGAATTATGGCTCATCTCCAAACTTCAGAGATCAGCTCTCCTGGAGAAAATGGGTGCTTTGGAAGGTGGGCTCCCCAAATCTCCAGGAGTTTCTCAACCTGGCTCTGGCAGTCCCACCCTCCCACCCCCCGCCAGTGGCTGGGGGGACCTGGTAACCCTAAGGCACTGATAGGGTTGCCAACTGCCTTGGAGGAAAATGTCCTCTGCCTCCAGTAGAGGTTTAATGCGTGGAAATGGGCAGGTGAAGCTTTTCATTTCATGGAGGTAAATAACATCACTGGATAAATAACATCCTCTTAAGCCTCCATGAAATGGGTGGGACATTATTTTTTTCTCTATGTCAGTTGGTAACCCTACAAATCAGAAATATTTTACTGTCGTGGCCACACCTAGTTCTGTCGAGCGTTCTGCATAGTCAGAGTGAATGGGCACATAACTATATGGCCAGAACAAGCAGCCAGTCTGACCTGCAGAAAACCAAGTCCCACCACTGCCCAATATGGAGACTGGTCAGACTCTGGCCTGAACTTGAACAGAATCAGTGTGGTATAATGTGGACAGAGTGTTTAGGGTTGCCAATCTCCAGCAGGTAGCTGGAGATCTCCCGCTAGTACAACTGATTTCCAACCGATAGAGATCAGTTCACCTGAAGAAAAACCGATAGAGATCAGTTCACCTGGAGAAAATGGCCACTTTGGCAATTGGACTCTATGTCATTGAAGTCCCTCCCCTCCCCAATCCCCGCCCTCCTCAGTCCCCACCCCAAAAATCTCCAGGTATTTCCCAACCTGGAGCTGGCAGCCCTAGCCGGTGGGCATATGCTCCCCTCTATGTACAAACTACATAGAGGGGAGCATGCCCACCGGCTAGGGTTGCCAGCTCCGGGTTGGGAAATACCTGGAGATTTTTGGGGTGGGGACTGAGGAGGGTGGGGACTGTCAGTCAGTCAGTCAGTCAGTCAAGTCTTTATTCGGTACATAACCAGCAAAGTTGCAAAAAAGTCTAATACACAGGTATATCTAACCCGCCATCCAAATGCAATGGATGGGATGGGCGGAGATTAGGGAGGCGAGGGACTTCAATGACATGTAAGAAATGTTTAATGCCTGCCCAGGACTTTATTCTACATGTGCTGCTGAGTGAGGCAGTGGAAGGAATTATACCCAAACACCTTTGAACACTCCCCACATTTAAAAAACAACTAAGATCTCAGCAAATGGAAAGTTAGCCCAGAAAAGGGAAAGGGTTAGCCCTCTCCTTTGCCGCCTGTGCTAGTTTTCTGCATGGGGTGAACTTAAATATGCAATTTCCTCTCCCACCACACATCTATGGTAAGAAGTAGTGCAGCCCAATCTACCACCTCATTCTGATGCACAAAATGAGGCGGGAGATAGTTTCGCATTGGTCTGCAGTGGAAAAGCTAGGTTCCATTCCAGCAGCAACTTAAGAAACCAACAGAATTGGTATAAGCTTTCAAGAATCAAAGCCCTCTGATATCTGACAAAGGGAGATTTGTCTCTTGAAAGCTGATACTCCCCCCCCCAAAAAAAAAAATCTTGTGGACGCTAAGGTGCTGTTGGACTTGAATCTGAAGTGGGAGCGTGAACAGCACCATTTCAGGCTGTAGGATCTTTTCCATATGCTTGAGTTACTCCTGATTTTCTTGGAAGCCGATCCACAAACGCTAGGATCAGTTTGGGCAGGGTTCTTCTGCACGTGTCTTATTAATGCCAGGGACTTCAGGTATTTGTATAACAAGGTGCTCATTGAACTTCTATAACACAAAGGAAAACCAACAGTTCCTCGCTAGTACCTGCTTGCTCTTTCTCTCTCAGGCCATTTATTCATGGAAGGTTTTGCATCGGAGTTGCCACTCTTTAGATGCACTTTTCCCCCCATCCATATTCTCCAAACTCAACAATAAGCCGCCGTGCAGAGTTTTGAGAATTCAGATGGGGAAAATGTGCATCTAGAGCAGTGGTTCCCAACCTTTTTTTGACCAGGGACCACTAGGACTTTTTTGTTCGGTGCAGGGACCCCAAGGTTCAAAATAAAAATTCCGGGAATTTGAAAATAAACTTTAATCATAACTGTTAGTTAAACATTAAACTTAGAATTATATTTGAATATATATATTTTATAATAGAGAACTTTTAATTGAAAATATTAATTTATTATGGGTTTATAACTTTGTTTCGCGGACCTTAATTTAGTTCTCGCGGACCCCTGGGGGTCCATGGACCCCTGATTGGGAACCAGTGATCTAGAGAGTGACAACTCCAATGCAAAACCTTCCATGAATAAATGGCCTCCTTGTAACTTCCTGTTAGTTGCTCTTCCCCTGTTCCAACTCCCCAATCAAGACTACATTTCACTACAGCACGTCTCCCCTCCCTGTGCATTTTTACAATTGCGGAGTCAGTCTATTTTCTTCCACATGTGGTTTAAGTAATGAAGATTTTTCAAGGGAGGGTGCCGTCATCATCGGTGTCATTATTAGTGGCATCACTGCACCCCTCCCTCCATTCCTACTTCTCATTTCAACAAAAAAGTAAGTCTCGGGCCTTTGCCCTCATCGAGATATGACTTTTCCATTATATCTCAGCAAGGGAAGAGGCTAGAAACTTACTTTAAAAAAAAAAGAAAGAAAGCTGGGAACACAGAGAACCTGCTTAAACTAGCATTACAACGCTACAGCAATATCTCGATATTTTTGAGCCATGTTTTCAAAAAACCTGAAATCCCTTGTCTTCCGGGGGAGGTGGGAGGGAGTAGTTTTACAATGATGACGGCCCAATAATTGAAAAGTGGATAGAGGTAGGTGGGACAAAGAAAACCGATAGAAACATGATACACTAGTAAAAAGCCAGCTCGAAATCGGCTTTCAGGAAAACATTGGGGTAAAAATGGTCTCTAAACAGCTAGAAACACCTGAAGGAATAAAAAAACGGAAGTGAAAGTAAAAGGTACAGAAATGCCTGCAGATACCAGGGAATAAACTGAAGTATGAACTGACCAACACTGACCAAAAAAAACGAATGCGGAAAAGACCTAGATGAAGTGTTTACTACGCAGCCCTCCGTGTGCAAGACGCCTTGCAAATAAATATAATTCCCAACTTGAAGTCTCCAAGTGGTACCGCCTCATTCCAGGTTTGCCAATTTCAGGAAGGCACAACTCTGGCACAAGGCTAGGGTTGGAAAATGCAGAACACTTCCCGTTTCTGTAGACGTGCATTCAGTTGAGCTGGCACACGGCTGGGGGTGGTGAAGGCTAGGGTTGCCAGCTCCGGGTTGGGAAATACCTGGAGATTTTGAGGGTGGAGCCTGAGGAGGGCGGGGTTTGGGGAGGGGAGGGACTTCAATGCCATAGAGTTCAATTGCCAAAGTGGCCATTTTTTCCCAGGGGAACTGATCGCTATTAACCGGAGATCAGTTGTAATAGCGGGAGATCTCCAGCTACCACCTGGAGGATGTAATCAAAAAACGGCTTGCAAGTGCTTAATCAGGAGTATGGAATTCAAAATATAGCACAAAACAATTGTTTCTAAAATAAAGAAACCAAACAATAGCAACTCATGCTATTACAGATATATATTAGAAACATTCAATAACCACAATTCTGGAGCAAAGAAATGTATATCACAATTGGTCTAAGTAAGACCCCAGCTCTCAGCATAAGGCTTTACAATGCAAAATATAAGCCAAAATGCTCAGTCCTTATTCAGTCTGTATTAATAATTTCAATTTCATAAAGTGCATCAGTAAACCATGGAAACAAGATGTAGAGCAATGGAGATCCGGCATAATTCCATTTCGTGTAGACTTTTTCAAGCCTTCAGTCTTTCCGTGCACTGTTCAATCAATGCATGAAGGAGTGTACCTTTCCTATTTATCTGGACGGCAAAGTAAGACTTTATGAAATTGAAATTATTAATACGGACTGAATAAGGACTGAGCATTTTGGCTTATATTTTGCATTGTAAAGCCTTATGCTGAGAGCTGGGGTCTTACTTAGACCAATTGTGATATACATTTCTTTGCTCCAGAATTGTGGTTATTGAATGTTTCCAATATATATCTGTAATAGCATGAGTTGCTATTGTTTGGTTTCTTTATTTTAGAAACAATTGTTTTGTGCTATATTTTGAATTCCATACCACCTGGAGGATGGCAACCCTACATAAGGCCTGTGGCAAAGCTGAGTGGGGGGAGGGGGAGCACAAGAGGCCACTGGCTTTGCAGAGCTCGTTCACTTCCCTCCTCA
Organism: Euleptes europaea; assembly: GCF_029931775.1. Taxonomy (NCBI): domain Eukaryota; kingdom Metazoa; phylum Chordata; class Lepidosauria; order Squamata; family Sphaerodactylidae; genus Euleptes; species Euleptes europaea. The sequence goes on along the minus strand of NC_079329.1, from coordinate 36,816,593 downwards.
CCTGAAGCTGCTCAGGTTGCCAACCTCCAGGTGGAGCTGATCCTCTCTTCCAATTATATTTGATCTCCAGGCTACTGAGTTCAGTTCCCCTGGAGAAAAGGGGTGCTTTTCGAGGTAGACTCTATTGCATCGCATCCTTGCTGAGGTCCCTTCTCTCCCCAAACCCCACCCTCCCTAGGTTCCACCCCCAAATCTTCAGGAATTCCCCAATCCACCATTGGCAACCCTAGATGAGGGAAGATATAACTAATTTAGAAAATACAAAATAAAACTGGCTTTCCTTTGGTTGCCTCAGGGCAGAATGGGCAAAACTCAGGCATGGCGGTGGAAATCTGGTTGGTTGACACCCCTGTCTCTCTCTCTCTCACCTAGCTCTGTTGAGGAAGTCACACTGCCCGTAGGGTTACCAACAGCCCTGGAGACCGCTGCCCTGCCCCTTCAACGGAGGCTTAATAGGATGTTATTGACCAGGTGCTGTTATTCACCACCATGTCCTGAAAAGCTTGGGTTGCCCATTTCTGTATGATAAGCCTGTAATAAAGAGATGGGACATTTTTTCCCCTCCAGCCCTGTCGGTGACCTTCGCCCCCCCAGTAGGAAATCTGCTTTCTTTGGCAAGCAGAACAGTGAGTTTTGTCAGGGAGGGCCGGGCTCTTTGAGAGGCCCTTCTTGGGTTGGGGATTAATCTGCTTGAACAGCCCTGGTGTCCCTGCTGCCAGGCCAAGCTCAGTGCCTCGATGCCAGGTCACCTGGCTGTCACCACTCCTTCATTCCAGTGGGTATTTGGGTCATCCAGCAAGGCTTCATTTATTTTAATTTGGGGATTGCGTAGAGTATGCGATGTATTTGAGAGACAGGGAGAGGGCGCGCAAGTGGATGAGACTCTCTGAGCATGAGCAAAGTGAGATCACATTTCTGCGTGCTGAATAAGCACAACAAGACAGATCTGGCTTGTAAAGGGGGCAGGTTGCAGTTTTCTAGCAATTGTGAGCCCCTGTATTTTTTGAAAGAGAAATGCCACCCAGCAAATCTCCTCTTTGAAGGTTGCGATCTCTTTCTCTGTGCCTTTAACAGCAGAAATTGAGCACGAGAAAAAGGCAAATGGAATTTTAGGCTGTATCAACAGAACGATAGTGTCCAGATCACACAAAGTGATGGTATTGTTTTATTCTGGTCGAATTAGACCTCACCTAGAGTATTGTGTTCATTTTTGGGCACTGCAATTTAAGAAGGATGTAGACAAGCTGGAACATATCCAGAGGAGGGCAACGAAGATGGTGAGGGGTCTGGAGACCAAGTCCTATGAGGAAAGTTTGAAGAAGCTGGGTATGTTTAGCCTGGAGAGGAGATGACTGAGTGGTGATATGATAACCATCTTCAAGCACCTGAAGGGCTGTCATCTAGAGGATGGTGCGGAGTTGTTTTCTGTTTCCCCAAAAGGTCGGACTAGAACCAGTGGACTGAAATTAAATCAAAAGTTTCCAACTAAACACTAGGAAGGACTTTCTGACAGAGTGGTTCCTCAGTGGAACAGGCTTCCTCAGGAAGTAGTGGGCTCTCCTTCTTTGGAGGTTTTTAAGCAGAGGGTAAATGGCCCTCTTGATTCTGTGAACTTAGGCAGATCATGAGAGGGAGGGCAAGAAGGACTGCATCTGTGCTTGGTTCTCGTGGCCCTTTCTTACATGCCCAGAGAAATGCCGATCGCCACTTTGGGGTCAGGAAGCAATTTTCCTCCAGACCAGATTGGCCAGGGATCCAGGAGTGCTTTTTGTTGCCATCTTTTGCACATGGAGTAGGGGTCACTGGGGTGCGTGGGGGGGGGTAGTTGTGAATTTCCTGCAATGTGCAGTGGTTGGACTAGATGACCCTGGTGGTCCCTTCCAACTCTAGGATTCTCATTTTTTTATAATATGAAGGTGCCATGAGAAAGGCTATGTTTATATATCCCCAGGGCTAAGAGGGCCCCTGCTCTCGTCATTAATTGCTTCATCCCTTGGTCTGTTTCTCTGCCTTACATAACTGACTGGCATCTTACTTGCTACGCTGCAAACTGAGGGGGTGGGGGTGCCTTCCAAAGGCCGCGCCCTGGGCCTGAACCAGTTAGCTGCCCTTGGCAAATACCACATCACACCCTTCTTCGGGGTGCGGCCCCTGCCGCAGAGGCTCTGTTTGTACCTTGGCCTCTGCAGCCACTCCACGGGCAGCAGTGCTACGTTTGTCCGTAGCATGCACAAGGCACATCTACCCGCCTCGCTCTCTCTGTACTAAGAAATGTTGCACCTCCTGAATGTCTACCTGTCATCTAGTTGTGCAATGGCGGCAGCTGCAGCTCTTGGCCTCTGGGGAGGGGGTTCTTTTCAGCAAGGTTACAAATTTGTTAAAACTGGAATCCCCCACCCTGATTCTGCACAGGTTACCATAAAAATAAGAAAACAAAATACAAATTAAAAGTCAGTGGTATTAATAGGTTGGGGAAGGGCCATAGCTCAGTGGTAGAGCATCTGCTTGGCATGCAGAAGTTCCCAGGTTCAATTCCCTGCATCTCCAGTTAAAGGGACTAGGCAAGTAAGTAGGTGATGTGAAAGACCTCTGCCTGAGACCCTGGAGAGCCGCTGCCGGTCTGAGTAGACAATACTGACTTTGATGGACCGAGGGTCTGATTCAGTAGAAGGCAGCTTCATGTGTTCATGTGAAGCTACCCGAGGCAACCCCCTCCCTCAAAAAAAAGTGGGTGATAAGCCAAACCTTCACTTCTGAGTAGGATGCTGGAGGGTTGCTAACAGGCCTGAAGGAACACATGCGGTGTCTTTATCAGAGACTTGATGTGTGGAAATGGGAAGATGAAACTTTTAATGGCATGGAGGTAAATGTCTTTGAAAAGGTGGAGGGAAGTAACATAACTCACCAGAAGTGCCGGGTTCATTTGGAGGCAACGCCGCTCTGCCTCCCGCATCTCGAGCCTTTGAAGAAGTAGATGTGCCTCATGTATAGGGTTGCCAACCTCCAGGTAGGGTTGCCAGCTCTGGGTTGGGAAATACTTGGAGATTTTGGAGGTGGAGCCTGAGGAGGGCGGGGTTTGGAGAGGGGGGCTTCAATGCCGTAGCGTCCAGTTGCCAAAGCGGCCATTTTCTCCAGGTGAACTGATCTCTGTTGCCTGGAGACCAGTTGTAATAGCGGGAGACGTCTTACTTTGCCGTCCATGCATACAAGGAAGGCACACTCCTTCCCAGCATAAATGCGTTGAAGGACTTATGAAGCTTGAAAAAGTGTCGCATGAAATGGAATTATACCGGATTTCCATTGCAACACGTCCGGTCTCCGCTGCCTAATTTATTGCATTTGCACTTTATGTGTATGGACTCTTAAGTACTGAGCAATCTGCCTACTACTATTTATTTATTTATTTCTCAACGCCTTGCGTCTCCATACTGGGTCTTTTGTAGACCAATTGTAAACTACCATTGTGTTGTTTGCTCAATTTTGCTTGTGTGAATCAGAATCACAGTTGAATATATTTTTCTAAAAGCAATTGCATTATTGTTACCTATGTGTGTAATTTTGCTGGTGCTTTTATTTTGAATTGCCAAAACTTCCAAGTAGCACTTGTAGCCGTCTTTGACTACCACCTGGAGGCTGGCAACCCTACTAATTCATCTGCAGGTCAGTGTGAGTAAGAAGGATGCCAAAGCTGTGGATCCCTGGATCTGGCTCAGGGGGCAATGGTTATGTTCTTAACCTTTGAAGAGGCCTTTAAAGTATGCAGAGAGGTAGAGGATGCAGGGGAAGGGTTAGGACAAGCGCTTCTGGGCCCCACCCTGTGGTGCGTAGCTGAGGCTGGGCAGGGCAGCATAGTTGTGAAAACAGTTTTGCAGAGTTCTGGAAACAACCAGATTTCCCGAAGCTCTCTCTTGAAGCAGAAAATGACTGGCAGATGATGAATCTGCCTTCAGGCATGTTGTGGATTTTCCTTTTCCTCCTGCCTTTCTTTCAGTCAGTGTTTAATTTCTAAACTGAAAGATTTCTAGACCCAAGCTGATCTAGAAGCCTCTGGTTTTTTTATTAGGATTGCTTTCCCCCGGTGTGTGACTGCCGTGGAGGAAGGAAAGGTGCTACACGCCATTTTGTTGGCTTATGTTCAAATGAAGGTTGCCAGCTAGCCGGGGCGGGGGGGAGTCCTGTCCCTTTAATAGAGGTTTAATATGCAGAAATAGACAGTGGAGGTTTGTCATGTCCGGAAGCTAAATAGCATCACCTGTTAATTGCTGCAAATCAAACAGGTATTAAAGGGACCATTTTAAAGGTTGGCAGCCCTAGATCAAATGCCCACTTCCTTGGGAGTACACCCAATTGAAACATACAGAATATGGCTGTAGAGGGGGAAACGCTGCTGTCTTTTTACGCAAGGAAATTCAGTGGATCAACTGCACATCCTAGCGTGGCTGGTTGAAGCTATTCCTTTCGCTTGCCTTAAATCGACCGACCCTTTCAATACACGACCCCAAGTGTTTGCACTTTGACAGTGAGCTAATCGATCCTCTCCCTCTCCTCTTACTCATCTTATTCTAAAGTCCTCTCCTGTCCTTCCTCTTCCTCCTTAATTTTTTCCACACTGAAGAGAACCAATCATTGCATTGCACAGAGCCATATTTTATGGTTCCAAATCTTTTTCAGCTGACCCTGATGGTTCCAAATCTTTATCACTGTCCTGGGACTGATCTGCAGTAAACTCTGGCTTCCAGGGAAGGGCGTTGCCGCCGGTGGCTGTCAGGAAACCACAACCACTGCCTCTCCTTCCCTCCATGAAGTGGCTTAGTGGTCAAGGAGGAACTGATGTTAGGATGAGTGAGGTGGGGAGAGGGTTAATGCCATAGAGGACTGACCCCTCCTTCCCTATGCAAATGAACTGGCTTGCTTTACCTGTCCCAGGAGGTGGGGCTGTTTGCTGAAAAATCCAGCTAGGTGAGCTGGCCAGTGCTGGAGGCAGCAGGTAGTCTGGGTTTTTTCCTCCTTGGGTATGTAGTAACTTATCCAATCTCATTGTGGCTTTAGACAAAAACATGTCGGAGGGTTAAGGAAACGGTCCCCTACTTCAGGGGTACAGGGTGGTACTTTTTTCAGAGGGTGGGTGAGCGTTTAACTCTGATGGTTACAACTGCGGCATTATCACTGTTACTAACAGTCTATTCTTTGCAGTATGGATTTCAGAAACCTGCTGATCAGAGGTCAGTCTGGTGGTGGTGGGGGGAGCAGTAAATCCAGTGATTTTAGTGGAGTAACCATGGTATAAATCGGGTTTATGCACAAGTTTTGAGAGCACTTGACTGTTTCTAATCTGGGACAAAATGCAAAAGAGACCTTGTGTGTCCCTTATATTTGCATGAAAAGCCAGTCCAAGGGGAAACCGCCGGTGAGCCTCCTCTGAGAGAAAACACCTGACAAACTGATTTCGTTTTCTAAGTGAGACCCGGCTGGCTTCACAAGATGTACGAGGTAGACCACAAAGCCTTGGGAACTGCTCTGCGGTGGAGTAGTGGAGATGGTGGTGTCTCTAGAGACCGGTAAAGAGGTGGCTGGGCATCTTCCAGAGGCTCCTTAGGGACAGAGGGCACACGGATGTGGTGTTCATCATCTTGTAGTGCCTTCTGCCCCTGAACCAGTAGGGAGGGCATTTGCCAGGGTTTCCCATGTGGTTTGCCCTGTCCATGGCTGGGGTTCAGCCCCAGGCCAATGCAGCTTTTACATTAAGCTGGGGAAGCGGGAGATTCATGGATTTCATTGTTCACTTCCGCCTTTGTTCAGCCTGCTTTACAGAGCACCTCTAGAGGTGTCGGGCTTTCTGGGGTGCCTGTAAGCAAACCGAATGAAAGTAAGCAGGTTTAGTTCTCTGGCCACATTCTCTTTTTGCTGTTAAGGATTGCTGCCGACAGCCTCACCTCAGAGTTTGTGCATCCTTGTCTTCTTTTTGTCCCTTCAGGGTGTTTCTTGCTATTGGCCTTTGCATGCAATTGATAGGCAAATAGACACCCATTTTTGGGGTTGTCAGCTCCATGGCAGAGGGTGGGGGTTTGCGAAGGACGGAAGGCTATGCTGAGTGCACTGCTGGAATGACAAGAAATGCAGCGAAATTCTCTGTTCTGTGCAAATTTTCTCTGAATGCGAACCTGGTGATCATCACTGTATCTAAGAGGAAACTGGCTGGCCTCAGTGTGGGTGCCGAACGTAGTATAACAGGGCTGCCCACAGACAAGGCTGCGGTCTCTGCCTACTCGGTGGACTTCCCAAATATGCATACCAATATGGCTTTGTAAGTTTGACAACTAGTCTGTCGAGGACTGAAAATGCTCCAGAAGGGAGGAAGGAATGTTGAGAGCAGCTGACTGTTAGTTTAAGGCAGGGGTCTCAAAACTGCGGCTCCAGAGCCGCATGCGGCTCTTTGGCCCGTTGAGTGCGGCTCTCCGAACTTGGTTCAGAGCCCCTGCTCTTGCGCCTGCTCGCGCCAGCAGCCAGGCTGAGGAGCTGGCGCGCCTGAGAGAGAGTGTGGGTGAGCGGGCGCGCTGTCTCTCCCCCCCACCCGCCGTGGAGAATGGCCGGGTCCCCCTTTCCCTTGCCCTCAATGGTTGGGAGGCTAAAGCCTCCCCTCCCCTCTAGCAGCGCGATTGCTGGGCGGGCGGCTCAGCGGTTCCTGCTCCCCCGCCTATCAGCTGTTGGGCGGGGTGGGCTTCCTTTGGTAGACCTGGCCTCCGGCTGAGTCCCATTGGGAGGCCATGTCTACCCACTGGCTTTCTTGGCGGTAGACCTGGACTCCGAGGAGGGGGAAAAGTCCCCCTTCAGAGGCCAGGTCTACCAATTGGCTTCTATGGGCCTCCGGAGGCCAGGTCTACTGCCAAGAAAGCCAATGGGTAGACCTGGCCTCCCAATGGGACTCAGCCAGAGGCCAGGTCTACCAATAGGCTTTTATGGCTGTAGACCAGGCCTCCAGATGAAGACTCTGGACGGGGAGGGGGAAATGGCAGGGACGTACAATTTAATTTTTATCAATAAATAAGATCACTATTAAGTATGATATCAAGTTTTATTCAGTGTACCTATAGTTTAATTAAAACTTAAAACTTTAATTAAAGTTTATTAAGTTAATAAACAGTGTACCTACCTATATAGTTTAAGTTTAAGAAATTTGGCTCTCAAAAGAAATCTCAATCATTGTACTGTTGATATTTGGCTCTTTTGACTAATGAGTTTGCCGACCCCTGGTTTAAGGGAAGGGACAAAGAGATCAGCTGCAAGGACATTATAAAATGCTGGAGGTGGAGTTGGGGTGTGGGCAGAATTTCCAAATTGCCCCCTCAGTTACATTTCTTCATGAGAGCCCAACTTGTATACTCAACAGAACATACAGAGCTATATCTTAAGAGTTGGTCTCTTGACTTACCACTTACGCGCTGACCTAAACCATCATCTCTCCCTTGTTTTTAAAGTGAGAAAGCAAGGAATACAGGGCATATCTGAGCATGTGGGGCATGCCATTTGCATATTCCTGCATGATTATGACCTGTCTCCCACGTACCTGGCACTCGATGGGGGAGATCCATGTCCAAAGGTATAGGACTGAAGGCAAGATGAAGTCACAGCCCTTCTGGTGCAGGAACTGAACATGTCCTGTTAGAGGAAGTCTTGGTGAGCTCATATGAAGCTGTCAAAAGGGAGCATTTGGTAGGGCTCAACTCTCTCGTTGCCACAGTGAGCTCTCCGTCCCACAAACCCCAACAGGAAGCCTGCAAGAGGCGAAGGGGCTGGTTTCTTGTTTTGCACGCTGCCATCGGTCTCTCCCCGCCTCTCAATTGGCCCATAATGGGGAGGACGGTTCTCCCCTCAGATCAGCCATCTTCTGCCTGTGGAGGTGCCACGGTTTAACATTCTTGAGCTGCACTGGAAATGGACAACAGGGTTGGCAAGTCATTGTGGTGGCGCAAATCGCCTCGTCTTTCTGACTCTTCCCAGGTATGGGTGTGCAAGGGGCGGTGTGCTATGTCTGCGGGTAGTGGGGCTTGCTTTGAGCCTGCCCAGAACCTATCATGCCAGGGCAAAAAACAAGAGCATGTGAAGAGATGAATACCCCTGCACATGCACAGAGTGTGTTTTCTTTGTTTTGCAGCTGAATAACTATAGCTCATCAGTCATACATGTGGGATTAGAGTTATGTAGCTTCTAGGAACAGATAAACATTGGCGTGCTCATTTTAGAGATTAACCTCTGAGCGTGGACTGCGGGGGCTTTGGAGGTGGGAGGGGGGGTCTTCCGAACTTGGGAGTCAGAAAAGTTGGTTAGAATTTGTTGTGGCTGTTAGTTGGCTTGGGCAGACTGGAGGAGTTCAGCAGCAGCTTTGTGCAGGCTGCCGCTGCTGCTTATCTTTCCGTTCCTTTGCCATTCAGAGTGGCGTGGTAGGATTTGCAGCCACAAAAATACACTGATAGGAAAACCGTATTGGTTGAACTTCTGCCCACATGCCTTATTAGGAGCCCTGTTGAAGGGGGAAAGTAGCGATCTTAACTGCGTCCCATGTATTCCATGCTGAAACTGCAATATCAGTAAGTTTGTTAGCTGGTGGAAATGATTGTCCAGGCCTGAAACTCTGTGTGTTTTAGAAATGCCAGTGGTCAGCGAAGTATAGTCCGGACTGTGTGCAACGAATGTGCAGGAAGGCCATGCTGCCTTCGAAATGTTGCATAAGGGACACCTTCTGTTAGATTACTCTTATCTTCACTGCAAGATAAACATCTTCCTTCAAAGGCAGCCAGGCCATATGAAGGAAGGTGTTGGGAGATCCGGTCCCAGGACTCCAATGTCACGTGCCATTTGGCCCAGCCAAGTGGCCCTATTTCCAGCTCTGAGTTTCCCTCATGGGCCCAGAGCTGCTTTCTGGGGGACGGGCTGTGTCCTCTTCCCTCCCACCCAGACAGGGCTGGAACAGGAAGGGGAAGTAAAGAGCGGAGTCCTAAATTTAGCCAGGGATGTGGAGGTGCAGGCTAAATATGGAGTAGTTTGAATGCAGTTTCTCTTGAAAATAGATCTATACAGTAGGCCAGATGTTCAGCAGGAGAGCTACGTGGAAGCTTTTTGATCAAGAGCAGTATCCTTCTGAATAGCTGGCGCTGGGGTTGGGCAACAGGAAAAGCGTTTGCTGGGCTCCTTGGAGGCATCTTCCAAGCCCAGCTGGAAACAGTTTGCTGCGCAGGCTGGGCCAAAGTAAGGCTGCTCAGTTTGGGGAAGCAAAACTCCCGTTGCCGTTGGTGGCAGAACGTGGGCCTGTGACTGCTGCCCACTGGCTCAAGAGGTCAAGAAGGAGTCTTCTGCCCCGGTGCCTGGTCCTGTGTTCAAGATCTGCGCTCCTTCACTCCCTTCCTAGGTCATTCTGATGCGCGGCTCCAGAATCTGGTACAGTGTTGGGCTCAGCTCTGGAAAGGGGGAAGGAGCAGCTGTGAGCCTATGCAGGTGAGGGTTTGGCTGGGCTGGGAAGGAAATCAAAAGGACCCTCGCTGGCAGATTCAGGTCTCCCATTTGTCCTTCCAAGCAGCGCCAGTTCTGAGCTCATAGTGTAAAGCCCTAATTACTTTTAGCATTCAATCAAGCAATTCAAGACAGAGGTTAACAATTAAGCAGGTCTTTTATGGATCAATAAAAGGAGCAGAGCGCACGTGGAAGAAACTCTTTTTGAAAGTCAGAGCTCTCCACCTAGAACAGAGAAAACAGCATGTTTTATCGGTGGTTAAACAGACAACTCTAAGGATCATTGCGTAGAAGGCTTGAGCCACTGACCATTAAGAACGTACAAACAACCATTTGCATATCCTATAAGCGTCCTTTGAAGGCGTTAACCTTAGCTGGTAATGAAGACCTGTAACTATACATCCTAAGATGACATTAATGGTCTCATCAATCACTAGCCTGTTAGCGAGGCTGCCTGTACCATCCAAGACACAGAGAAATAATGATCTCACTTGCAGCTGACTGAAAACAGTTGTAGGTCAAGCTGACCCAGACCTTACAGTAGTAAATGTCTCTTGACCAAAGAATGTATTTTACCCATCATGCATAGTGATTCTAGACTTGTATATAAGAATATATATGTATGTGTGTCTTATGCTATGTAAATATACATATATGTGAAAGAATATATGTTTTCCCTGTGAACTAAGTTAATAGGGCACTACAATAGTAAGAGGCCTATGATGCATGGCAGGGGCATCTCACGTTCACAGCCACTGATGCCATAGCAGAGGACTGCCATGCCGTCATGGGCCTTCATCAGGGTTACCAACCTCCGGATGGTGGCTGAGGATCTCCCGCTAATACAACTGATCTCCAGGCGATAGAGTTCGGTTCCCCTGGAGAAAATGGCTGCTTTGGAAGGCGGGCTGTATGGCATTATATCCCATTGAAGTCCCTCCCCTCCCCAAACCCCACCTTCCTCAGGCTCCACCCCCAAAATCTCCAGGAATTTCCCAACCCGGAGATGGCAACCCTAGCCTTCACCACCCTCAGCTGTGTGCCAGCCGAAGTCCCAGTGGGTTGGATCCAGGCTGAACTGATAATTTCCACTAATTTCTTTTCTCCTGCCACAGACCTCCCTCATGTCATTCCTCAGGGCCCCCTCTCTCCCATTTTGTGGATGTTACTGGGCTGCAGTGGGAAGAGGAGAGGCAGGGGCTGTTTATGCTTGGTAATTAGCAACGCATTCCAGGCTGAAGGAGCCCACGTATTTTTTTTTATTATTTCAAGCTGAACCATCACTCCAGACATCACTGCGAAGCCGGCACATACCTGCTTCGCATTTCTTAAGAGCCCCATTAACATGACCATTTGTATTTGCTCCGCCCCCACACCGAAGCATTCACTGAAGGAAGCATGCAGAATCCCAGCCGCGGCTTAGCTATGCAAACGACTATTGCGAAGGAGCAGGCGAGTGGGGGTGGTGGAATTTGTTTGACTTCTCCTCTTGCATCGGGACTATGAATAGTCATTTTAAAGGTTGGATTTTAAAAAGGACCTTTGAGCGTGCATCAAAATGGACTCTGCATAAATGGCCAGGGAGTTCCATCCTGCTGAAGGAAAATGTAGTCTTGATCTAACCCTATGGCGATGCTTGGCTTTGGACTGGCCTGGTGGCAGAACAGGCCCAGGAGGGGATGGGGGTAGGTACCATGAGGATGTGGAATTTACTTGGCTGGTCCCAGTTTCAAGCTGCAGTACCTCAATAAGGAGCTTCCCCTTTCCAGCTTTATTTCAGCCCATCTCAGATTCTTTTCTGCTGCCGCCAGCAGACCAGTACTTAAGAGGTAGATTTGTCTGGTGATCTGCAACCAGATGCTCTCTCGTGGTCTCTAAAGAGACTCTTCTTCAAATTAAAAGGTCAACCCCTTTGCTCCATAGTACCATGGGAGGAGGGGATAACTTTGAATATGTCGCGGTTTAGGATTATTCATAGCCAGATAAGCGTCTCCCTACCTTCTCTTTGTATTTTGGTAAGCATAAGCCAAGTTAGGCTTTCCGTGTGGGTGCAGAGACTGACCACAGAACACCAATTTCAGAAAAATAAAATGTCGTCTTTAGTTGTATAGCCATTGGTTACAGAAAGCACAAGCATGTAGTCAAGCATCAACTGACAAAGGAAAGGAAAATAAATGTATGCAATAAACACTGTTCTCCTTCCTTAAATATCAAGATTTACAGCCCTATTAGACAATAAAGCAAGCGGTAGGCAGAACAGTCTGTTTTCAGCCTGGTTGTTCAGGCACCGTTCCACGTCTTGACCATTCCCAGCCATCTTGTTGACCTTCCCTTCTGACTGAGGTATGACGCCCCCGTCTCCTCCGTTGTCCCCATTTCTCTGAGGACCTGTCTTTCACAGAAATTCTCAGTACAGTCCCTAGACCACTCCTCTGTTACCCAACGGGAAATTACTAAAATCCCAGGAAAAAAATAGTTTCCCTTGCTTAAGTGCAGCTTCTGGCCAGCGTGTTTTGTCCTTCTGGCCAATTCCAGCTATGTATGAATGGGCCAAGAAGGAAAAACCAGCTGGGCAACCTTTGGACTACCTGCCAACGCAGTTTTATGGAAGCCTCTGAGTCTTCTCAGAGGGTGAACTCAACAGCCACCTTGCCAAGTGGCAATTGTTTAAACAGACTCTAAGCAAAATGTCATTTCACCACTGGGTGTACATTATATGGGGCAACAAAAGTACCTTGAACCAGCCCTGCTTCCCAGGTGGTTTTGAAAAATATGCATTTCCCTGCCCATTGCTGGTACAGATTAGGGGGTGGGGGTGAAGCGGCAAAAACTGTGACTTGCCTAAGCCAGCTGATGAAGTTTGACCCACAGCCTTTCCTATTTCTCCTGCTAAGCTCTATGCTTCACCACCTCTCGCGTCCCTTTTGTGTCACGAATGGGGGGGGAGGTTGTTGAGTTACAAGGACTCCAGAAGGGTAGCCCACCACCTCCAACCCTGCTCTGTTTCCTCCCTGCCCAGCATTGGGGCGGGGGGAGCTCTTCACTGAATTGAGTTGCACACCCCCAGGAGCTGTTGGTCTCCAGCCCTCTGCAGTTCTATGCCCGGGGATTCAAGCAGTCACTTCCTCATTCCTGTCGGCCGATGAGTGAGCCTGTGTTGAAAGCTCCGGGGCGGAAGTCCTGCAGATCTTCTTCTGTGTGCCAACACCCTGCGGGATAGTTGTGTGTTGTTGACTAGCCCAGCTGCCCCAGGAGAACCTGTGCATATGAACAGCTGCTGCCCATCCCTTCCTGTATCCCCCATCCTGACTCTCGTGTTTTAATTAGTTTTCCATTAACCTGGGTCATTTATGCATGGGAGGTTTTGCCTTGGATTTGCTGCTCTCTAGATGGACATTTTCCCCATCCGAATTCTTAAAACTCAAAAATAAGCCCCTGTGCAGAGTTTTGGGAACTCGGATGGGGGGGGAAATGTGCATATAGAGAGCTGCAAACCCACGGCAAAACCTCCCATGCACAAATGGCATTGTGGTTTCACAGCTACAGATAATTTTATATCTCTATGGCCATTGATGCATGTGAGGTTTCGCCTTGGATTCACCGCTTTCTGGATGCACATTTTCCCCATCTGAATTCTCAAAACTAATAGGGCACTTTCACACATGCTGAATAATGCACTTTCAATGCACTTTGCAGCTGGATTTTACTGTGTGAAACAGCAAGATCCACTTGCGAACAATCGTTAAAAGTGTATTGAAAGTGTATTGAAAGTGCATTATTCAGCATGTGTGAAAGCACCCCTGGAGTCCTGTTGCAGGTAGGGTTGCCAATTTCCAGGTGATCCAAACAAAAAGGGGTTAGCCTGCTGTAAGGTTAGGTCAGCAAACGAAATACCGCAGTAGCAAAAAACATACAGTAGCAAAAAACATAAAGAAAAACATACAAAGAAGACTGTCAGAGTCGCTATACCACAAATCAAAATATTCTGTATTATATCAAAATGTCACATTGCTATCAAATGGCACGGGCAACGAATATCACCAATACGACAGGGAAATGGCCACACAAAACAATGCAAAGCCAAAGTCCAGAAAGTATTCAGTAAAGCTCCTTGAGATCTCCAAATATCCAGAAAGTATGATCTCCCTGGAGTGAAAAATATAGGTGCTGTGAACAGGAACCACGTTGCCACTGAGGAAAGTCCACTGATGGGTCATTGAACCGCGGACTAAAGTCCAGCACCTATATTTTTCACTCCGGGGAGATCATGCTTCTTGGATATTTGGAGATCTCAAGGAGCTTTACTGGTCGTGGGGCAAGCGCTTGTTTTGCTGTGGACATTTCCCTGTCGTATTGGTGATATTCGTTGCACATGCACTTTGATATCGATGTGACATTTTGATATATTACAGAATATTTTGATACGCGGTATAGCGACTCTGACAGTCTTCTTTGTTTTTCTGTATGTTTTTTGTTACTATATGTTTTTTGCTACTGCTGTATTTCGTTTGCTAACCTCCAGGTGATGGCTGGAGATCTCTTGCTATTACAACTGATCTCCAGGCAACAGAGGTCAGTTCACCTGGAGAAAATGGCTGTTTGGAAGCTAGACGCTATGGCATTATGCCCACTGAAGTCTCTCCCCAAACCCCGACCTCCTCAGGCGCCACTTCCAATATCTCCAGGTATTTCCCAACCTGGATCTGGCAACCCTAGTTGGAGGCTGTGCTGGTCCTTTTGCTGACACCAGCATTTGCTGGTCAGCATTTGCTGGTCAGCCATTTGCTGACACCAGCATGTTTGGTGTCTTGCACTCAAACCAACGCAATTGATTTCAATTAAGGGTATCTTTTGTAATCCAGTAGCACCTTAAACATCAACAAGATTACAAGATATGCTGACGGTTCCCAAACTGAGGCAGCTGTCTATGGTAGGATGCTGCAACGCATTGCCTACAGCTCAAATGAATGGATGTTTCCTTAAGATGCCTCCAGAATAGCATCTTTGCAACTGTCTCTTACTGGTGGCTGATTCATTACCACGACTCTTTTTAAAAATTATCATTGTCCAAAATATTCCACAGCCAGGGAGACGTTTCTTGCAAAGTGGCTACTAAAATACTTGGCTACTCCACATGCTCACAAATTGAAGTTATTTTTAAGTGGCTATAGCAAGAACTGCACAGTTGACATGGCTAAATTTTGTTTTTTGTTATTTCTGTTTCTTACATTCTTTTGGTGTATGGCCTATTGGTAATAAAACATCAATAATGTATTAAAGTGATGATGAAGGAACCTGAAACTATATTTTATAGCAGGGATGGGGAACCTCAGGCCTGGGGGCCGTATGCGGCCCCCGAGGACATTTTCTGTGGCCCTCGGGAGCTCCGGGGCCCTGCCACGGAGGTGGGGCCCAGAGCGGCCCTCCCCAAGGGTGTTCCTGGTGCCGTGGCTTACAGGGGCGCTGCAGTGTCCTTTGGACCACCTCTCGCCAACTGTCGGCTGTTGGTCGGTGAGAGGGGAGGGGGAGGGACGCTCCCCCAAGGCTGCCCCCTAGCCACAGCACATTGTAAGCCCCTCTCACTGCCTGACGGCTGTTGAGCAGCGGGGGGGGGGGGGGAAGAGGCCGGCAGCTCCCGGCAGCAGAGCATGCATGTGGGAGCCGACCGAGCTTCAGGGGGGCCTTTTATGGACTCTGGGGGGGGAGGGCACAGAGACTGGGGCCCAGTCGCTCGGGGCTCCATGCACCGTAGGGTGTGTGTGTGTGTGTGTGTGGGCGGGAGAGGTAGGGAGGCTGGGGCCCGGTTGTGCGGGCCGGCGTGCGCAGGTGTGTGTGTGTAGGGGGGAGGCTTTTCTCTCTTTTCTTCCTCTTTTTCTGTCACTCTCCTTTCTCTCCCTCTCTCCCTCTTTTTCTGTCTCTTTCTTTGTCTTCCTCCGTCCTTTTCTTTCTTTCTTTCTTTCTTTCTTTCTTTCTTTCTTTCTTTCTTTCTTTCTTTCTTTCTTTCTTTCTCTCTCCTTCCTTCCTTCCTTCCTTCCTTCCTTCCTTCCTTTCTTCCTTCCTTCCTTTCTCTCTCCCTCCCTCCCTCCCTCCCTCCCTCCCTCCCTTTTCCTCTTTCTCTGTTTTCCTTCCTCCCTTGCCGATTGTCTGCGGGCTGCGCCCCCCTGGCGCCTCGTTTGCTGGGGCCCACCGCTGGCTGCCCTCCCACCTGGGGGGGGGGGCGCCCTGCGGGCCTTCTCTGTGTGGCCTCCCCTGGGGTTGCCAACCTCCAGGTGGTGGCTGGAGACCTGGCAACCCTAGCCTCTCCCCCCCCACCGGGAGATCTACACCTGGTATGGCCCCCAAAAGATGTTATAAATGTGCAAATGGCCCTTGGCAGGAAAAAGGTTCCCCACCCGTTTTATAGTGTTGTTAAGTAGAGGTCAGAGCAGAAAGAATTTTAAAGGTGCAGTATTGATTGTTGTTTTATGTCTTTGTCTGTATTTTAGGTCTGGTTTTAATATTGTGTTGTTCTTTTTTGGTTGGTTTTAATGGTTTCTTAAATGTTGGTTTTATTATGCATGTTTTAATTTGTTAGCCACTTCGGTGGCTCTTGTGAGAGCAGAAAGACAAGATATAAATTTTGTAAAATCAAAGCGCCCCCCTGCATGATTATGGGGTTCCCAATTCTAAGCAGTGAGGTCTGGGGGCTTATGCTCCTAACTTTTGTTCCATCCATTGAGTGAGCACTGGAGGCTGATGGTGCCTTCCTATTGGTCTGCCTTACAAATAAGTGAGGGGGCAGAGTGTGAGCTCTAGTCCTGTGATAATCCCATAAACAGATAAAACCATAAACAGACGGAGGAAGGGCCGTACTCCGGTTCCAGAATTTGCTGAACATCCTCCTCTGTCGCCATCTCCCGCAGATCCATGAGGCATCGAAGCGTCCTGGCGGTGGCATTTTGAGCGTCCAGGCTGGACTGGTCAAGATCCAGGACGTGTTCCCCCTGGCCTTCCGCCATGGGAGAAGGATGGGTGGGCTCCTGGGTCGGAGCGTCCCTCCGCGCCGTCTGGGACGCACCGAAGTCGGCCACCAGTCGAGTCAGGAGGGCAGAGTCCTCTTGCGCCAAGCTCGCCTCCTCCAGTAAAAAGTCAAGCCACCAAAGTTTATCCTGGGCACGGAGATCAGCCTCCCACGAGTCCCATGGGGCCGCCGCTTCCAGCCGCTGCCACTGGTCCACCACTAGCCCAACAAGCCGGTGGAACTCGGTGTGAGTCCGGCGCGCTTCCTCAAGGATTGCGCGCAGAAGATCCTCGGGGAGCACGTCCTGAGCTCCAACCCGAGCAAGTGCAGATCCAGGGCTCCAGCCAAGGAAAAGGATAGGATATGAGACTAGTATCCTAATGTGAGCTCTAGTCCCATGATAATCCCATAAACAGGCTCAGCAGGCAGGGAATCCTACGAAAGCTGATTTATTAGGAAAGATCAACTGGTAACAGAAGCCAAGAATCAAGGGGATACTAGTGAGGATCAACTGTACAGTGCATGGCATAAATAGATAATCAAAAAACAGATAGCCCAGGGTACCATGGTAACCCCCCTCCCAAGAGCGGCTTCCAGAGGTTCCCGCGAAGGGAGTCAAAACACTTAGGAAAAGGAATCACACATTGGCCTTGGCTGGCATCTGGCTCACCCACAACATACCATTCTCAGGCGATGCCTGACACAGAGGATGCCAGAAGCCGCCCGGCCCGGCCCTAGCTCTGCCCTGGTGGCTGTTGTGCTTCCAGATCCTGGGGCAAGCCCTTTCGGAGGCTTCCCAGAGAGCAACTCCTGCTGCAAGGGCCAGAGCTGCCTGCTAGTTCAGCTAGGGTTGCCAGGTCCCTGTTCACCACCGGCGGGAGGTTTTGGGGACAGAGCCTGAGGAGGGCGGGGTTTGGGGAAGGGAGGGACTTCAATGGCATAGAGTCTAATTGCCAAAATGGCCATTTTCTCCAGGTGAACTGATCTCTGTCAGTTAGAGATCAGTTATAATAGCAGGAGATCTCCAGCTAGTACCTGGAGGTTGGCAACCCTAGGTCCAGCTGACTCCAGCTCTAATCCCTTCTCTCCCTAGGGCTAAATCAGGTGTTGCCTTATGACTGGATCTCTCCGTTACTTCTGTAATATTCAGAAGCATCCACGGGGGGTTGGTTTGGAGAAGCTGATTTGGAGAGGGAAGGGGTTAAAACTCCCTCCTTCAATGTCCTGGCCCCAATCCAATCACCTCCCCCCTTCATGGTTGCTTTTTAATATTAAAGGAAAATGTCAGAAAATCCAGCCATGGATTTCCCAGGTAGCCCAGAGTTCTGGCCCTTGGAGCACAAATCGCCTCTTTTGCATGGCCCTTGCGGTTGAATTGCCCATTCAGGAAACTATCCATAGAAATTAACAAACATTTAGGTTCCATTTTCAGTTTCCTGACTATTTAGTGATGGTCATTGACGGGAGAATTTTCAAGTCCCCCTTTTGGGTTCTAGTAATTGGAGTTTCCCTGCCTGCTTCTTACCAAAGCAAAGCCAGAGAATGTGATAGGAAAGACAGACCTTTTACTCTTAGACCACACACACATATAACAGTAAAGCAGATAGATTTATTGAACTTACAAAGGTTATAAGGCAAAAGGGAAAAATAATACTTGACAGATTTAAGAAAACCCCACACTCAGTTTGACAGACAGACAAACAACAGAGCCGCTCTGGGCCATTCCAAAGAAAGAAAAAGATGGCAACCACAAGTGGAAAGCCTGATCTCTTTCCCCAGAATGACAAAGAACTGGGATCTTGAAGGACTTTTTTATAGGCTAAACCAAGAGAGACAGAACGGCCCCTCCTTACAAATTTCCCCCGAGATGAGCTTTCCACAAATTATGGCTCTATCTCACTTGGTATTGTCCTGTTCCAAATAAGTTACTTAATTAAAAAGGGTCTCTGACAACTTACTGTTTGTGAAGCTTGTGTACCTAAGCAATTTCCCCCAATCTAACAGATAAACTTGTTACCGGTCCAAATAACCTTCTTCCCCCTAAAGCATAACTACTAGCTCCTAGTGTGTTTTTAATTAACTCCTACAAATGTCATCTCCGGCGCCCTTTAAGGCAGAAGTCAGTCAAAGGTTTCTAAGCTATAGGTTGTCATATAGAGATGGTTCTTCTTAAACCAAACATTAATATGTTTAATATAAAGAATTCTCACCACAGTCCCCATTTTTGGGTTAAGAAGAACCCAAACTGGTAGTCCCATGTGACTTGCAGGTTGCGGTCTAAAAGTGTAAATATTGCTGGCATACATTGTGAGAGGCAACAAAGCATAATTATAACAGAAAAAAAATGAAAAGTAATCTTGGGGCTTGTGTTTTCATAAGTGTCGTGCTGAGCAGGTCTCTTTCATTTGTTTTATCAGCTAGCTGCTGAAACCATTCCATACATCCTATTTCCTTTACTTATTTACTTACTTTAAATGTTACTTATTTATCCTTTCTTCCCTTACACTTTTTAATATATTATCCTGTCTGCATACCATCGTTCTGTGGAGCACCTCCAAAACTCTTCCTTCAATGTGTGTGTAGGTGTTGCAAGGTGGTATGAGGTTGCTGGGCGAATAGATGTAACATATATTGGGGCCGTGTTATTACAATTTGTTGTAGAGTTAAATGTTGTCACACTGAGGTCCCCCATTTGGTCATAACAAATGCTTGCTTTGCATGAACTATGCCCAGAATCATGAATTCGGGGGGGGGGGGTATTTCTGCCCCTGTTCTAAATTTTGGTCAACCCTGTAATCCAGCAACCTTGACCACTCTGCAATAAAGGTCTTAGAGGTGATCCAAACCGCTTACATGCCCAAACCCACACAGAAACAAAAACAACCTCATAATGATGTAAAAGTAACAGATTTTTTTTTAAAAAAATGCAAACAAACCTATGCAAATTTTAAACGGGCCGTTTAAAGAAAAATCTGAAACAAAACCAAGAAGGTGGAATCATCAGAGAAAACTTTTTTTGTCTAACTCTTGTGCTTTATTCCAGATCCCCAGCTGTGCTCTGTCCCTATGTGCCAAATTCTAGAAAGTTGGGAAACTACAGAAATTGCTTTGAATTGTCATCTGTTCTGATCACTTCTTATCTAAATGTGCGTTCGTTCATTGTGGCATCTCAATAGAGCTGCCAACTCAACAGAAAAACTGGCCTCATGTGCCAGTTTGGAAAATCAGCTGGTGAGGTCCTCATGCCATTAAAGTGTGTACACATGCTCATTTCTGTATAAGAAGTTATTGCTAAAGCATATGCTGGTTCTAAAAATATGGACACCTTTACGAGAATATTATCAACTAAAGACGAGCCAAGATTAGCAAGAGTTAGTTTTGCTGGGCCAAAGTAAGTGAAAAATCTGAGCTCATACTAGTGTAAAATCTTATTACCTCACCTGATCTTTGAAACTCTGGGCAGGTGATGAAGCAGGCAAAATAGCAAGTCATTGAAAATAAGTCACCCCTTTTTGGAGCTCCTTGAATGAAAAGGTTCCAGGCCACCTTTTAAAAGATCTGTTTCCTTTTGGGCAACACAACTCAGGAGACTTGCAAATATCTTTTGGTTCCAGCCTCAGCCCTGCAGGTAGCAAGTCAGCAGTTGAAGCTTCTTACCAATAATTATCTATGGCAAGAAAATCTTTACCTGCTAAGTGTGTGTGTGTTAGAAGAAGTGCTGTGAACTGGGGAAAGGATACCTCTTTAATCTGATTAATTCTCAGGATCAGAGGCCTGTTTTTGAATGTCAAGGTGGAGTCCCTGAAAGATGAGCAACAGTAGTAGAGAATGCCTCTGAGCAAGTACAGAGTGTGATTTGTATTTCACTATTAAAGCTGAGCAGTAGATCAGGCACTTGGCATACATTCCATTAAAACTTACAAACAGCTTTTAAATTAAAAAAAAAAAGGATGTCCACTCCATATAAAACCAACCAGGTCAAGAAAATCCTTTAAAATCCATTGTAAAAGAGGCAAACCTATGATGGAAGGCAAAATGAAATAGCAAAACCCTTTTTCCTTGTAGAGCTGGGCTAAGAGATGCCTTGCTGGGCAAAAATATTTCAGTGCTGCCACAATACAGACCCTGCTCAGTCCCCTGACCAATTTGAGATTGGCTTTTACAGCTAGGCTTTTCCAGCAAACCTGGATGGGTGGAGAGTTTTATGGTTTTCAGCATCCCACTGTCAGTGGGTTCCCATTCTAAGATGATTCCAGGTGGATGACTTCTTTCTTTTGGTTGAACAGTCACACACGGAATCAGCCCAGGATCCTGTCTACGTGAATCTCCAGGAGCTCCAGAAAGAACTGAGTGCAGCTGCAGCTCCCAGTGCGGACGGTACCCTTCAGCCGTGCCTTGGCAGTCCCTCGCCTAACTGGGAGACCCACACAGACACGGAAAGCGGCCAAGTGTTCTACTACAACCCAGTGACCGGGGAGACGACATGGGATTATCCGCTTGATGGCTCTGTCGATGGGGCGAGTCCCACCCACTCGTGCTCCTCTTCCCTGACTTACAGCCCTGCTGCGCCTACGGAGTGGGACCAATATGTAGACCAAGTCAGTGGGCAGGTGTTCTTCTATAATACAGCCACAGGAGAGACATCGTGGGATGTGCCCCGGGCAGGAGACCCTCTGAGCTATCCAGAGATGCAGCCTGCAGTTGCTCCCTTCAGCCGTGTGGACCAGAGGGTAAATCTTGGGAGGGGGGATTGATCTGATTGGGAATTACTCTTGGCTGTTGGATAGGGATGGTGGGCGATGAAGAGTCCCAGGATTAGGAAAGGCTGGCAAATGTTAAGTCTGATTTTTCCATGTTCAGAGTTGGTAAGAACTTTCCTCCAGGAATATGAGAGTAAGGTTGCCAACTCTGGAGTGGGAAATTCTGGGATATTTGGGGATGGAGCCTGGAGAGGGCGTGATCTTGGGAGGGGAGGGACCCCAGTGGGGTATAATGCTTTAGAGTCCACCCTCCAAAGCAGCCATTTGTCTGCAGGGGAACCAATCTCTGTAGTCTGGAGATCAGTTTTAATTCCTGAAGGTCTCCAGGCCCCACCTGGAGACTGGCAACCCTCAGTGAGGGGTGAATGTCTTCTCCTATAGCATGCGTGTACAAATGCCTCTTTGCAAATGCCATTCTGTGGCACATTTAACACCTAGAAGTGTTAGCCTGGGCTCTGACTAGGGTTGCCATCTCCGAGCTGGGAAATACCAGGAGATTTTTGGGCGGAGCCTGAGAAGGAAGGGGTCTGGAGAGGGGAGAGACTTCAATGCCATAGAGTCCAATTGCCAAAGCGTCCCTTTTCTCCAGGGGAACTGATCTCTGTCACCTGGAGATCAGTTGTAATAGTGGAAGATCTCCAGCCACCATCCTAGCTCTGACAGGGCTCAGTGTTGGGTTGTAGGTAGGGTTGCCAGGTCCCTCTTTGCCACTGGCAGGAGGCTTTTGGGGCAGAGCCTAAAGAGGGCAGGGTTTGGGGAGGGGAAGGACTTCAATGGCATAGAGTCCAATTGCCAAAGCGGCCATTTTCTCCCAGTGAACTGATCTCTATTGGCTAGAGATCAGTTGTAATAGCGGGAGACCCCTGCCTGAGACCCTGGAGAGCTGCTGCCAGTCTGAGTAGACAATACTGACTTTGATGGACCATGGGTCTGATTCAGTAGAAGGCAGCTTCATGTGTCATCTCCAGCAAATACCTGGAATTTGGCAACCCTAGTTGTAGGGGAAAGAGTCCCTAACAGTTCAGGGTGCTGGGAAGGATAGAGTCGCCTGCTTCATGTGTAAAGCTGACCTCTGCTTGGACTCGCTCTTCTTTAGCCTCCAACTCCAGAAACTGACTACCCCGACCTTTCTCCCGATGAACTTGACCGCTACCCTGAAGAGGATTATTCTCCAGCGGGCTCTTACGAGCATATAGCCTTCTCCTATGTTCCTTCAACATACCACAGTTGGGGTTCCTGCAGCAACCAGGATGCGTTGGTGGTTGACTCAGACATGGTAAGAAAATAGGGTTGCCAGGTCCCTCTTCGCCACCAGCGGGAGGTTTTTGGAGCGGAGCCTGAGGAGGGCGGGGTATGGGGAGGGACTTCAATGCCATAGAGTCCAATTGCCAAAGCGGCTGTTTTCTCCAGGTGAACTGATCTCTATCGGCTGGAGATCAGTTGAAACAGCAGGAGATCTCCATCTAGTACTGATGTGCCCCCTCATTAACATAGAGTCCAATGGAGCAATGAGGGCAGGGAGGCTGGTGTGAGCTTACGGCTTGCTTTATTGGCCAAGAAGTCATAACCGGGTGAGCCAGGATACAGACGAACAGCTCTGCAATCCTGTCACACCGAGGGAGGGGCAATGCAAGAGGTTTTATAGACATTTGACATTCCAATGCAACATTGCTACATTTACTTAACATTCGATGTTAGCTTGTCAATGCAACGTCATTAGTTTCTACAGCGCGTGCGTGAGCAATGCTACATTAATGAATGGTCAGAGTGTTCCTTTGCAGGCTGAAGCGAAAGTATCAGAAAGGGGGAATAGGTGGGAGGGAGGCTGTTCCCTTATGTGAGAGGAAAGATTCTAGCCTTTGGCATGTGTGTGTGTGTGCCTACTTGCTTGATGCTAAAGAAAAGGGGGGCCACTACGCAGCAGCCTCTGTGAGTTCTGTTTGTAAGCCGTTTGTGCGTGTAGCTTGCGTGTCTGAATGAGATTACTCTAGGGCTGTCAAAAAAAAAAATTCGGTACAGTTCGGATTCGGCCGAATTTGGCCCTTGTGGCTTCGGTACGTGCCGAAGTCCGAACTCCCCCACTTCGGATCCGTTCAATTCGGCGGAAATTCAAAGTTCGGAAAAAAAATTCGGCCGAATAAAGCCATTAAAAACACAACCGCGCCTTTCCGCGGCTCTGGGGGGGGGCATTTTTGGGCTTAGAGGTCCCAAACTTTCAGCAGAGCTTCAAAGGACGTATATTGAAAGACTCCCCAAGTTTTGTAAAGATTGGGTCAGGGGGGGCTGAGATATGGGCCCTGAAAGGGGTCCCCCCCACCCTTAATGTGTATCTCTCCGCAGAGCTTGCCGCCCACGCACAAAGCTCCCGGCCGGACAAACAGCTGATGAGAGCAAGGGCGGGGCAGGTGCTAAGAACTTTGCAAAGCAACACAATGGCAGAGCAACCCCTTTGCAAACATGCAAAGGGCGGGGCAGGTGTGAAGAATTTTGCAAAACAATACAACTGCAAAGCAACACAAGCACGCAATGCAACACCTTTGCAACAGTGCATAGCAACACCTGATGCCTGGGAGTTTGCATACCATGGAAAGGGACAGAGGCAGCTAGCTATGCATAATGAGCAGGAGGGGGTGGAATTTCTCCTTTTGCATTGGACTTGGGACCAGGCAGATGCATTCTTTAAGTCACCATTTGAAAACCAGTTTTGAGCAAGCATCAAAATAACCTAACTGATCTTATGAATGAGGAAAAACCTGAAGAATAAAAATGAAGCCCCCCCTCAAACCAGGGAGAGAGAGACTGAAGGGGGAAGGCACACCCCAGGCAGAAGTGGCAAAAGCCCCCTTTGTCTTCCCCCCCCCACCCACAGAAACTGCTCCCTCCCCACACACACACACAGACTCTGCTTTCCCCCACACACACACACAGAAAAGAAAAAATATAGATTAAAGCCCCCAAAGGGGTCTTACTGTGGCTGTCTTCTGTTCCAGCAGGAGGGGCTGGGAGGCTGGGTAATCCAATATGATTCCATTTGTATCCAATATAAGATCCATACATATGCATCTCTCGAGGGTGATCCATTCATCCCAATAGGGGAAAGGGGAAAGCCCATATCTCGGGGGGCCCTGACCCAATGTTTACAAAACTTGGGTGGTATCTTAAAAAGCCTTGACTGAAGTTCCGCTGAAAGTCTGGGGTCGGCACACCCAAAAATGCGCCCCCTGCAGCCATGGAAAGAGAAAAGGGGGGGAGCCAATATTTCAGCCCCCACTGAACCCATCTTTACAAAACTTGGGTGGTCTCTTAAGAGGGATTCTCTGAAGCTATGACAAAAGTTTGGCGGCTGCACCCCCAAAAAAGCGCCCCCTGCAGCCACGAAAATGGAAAAGGGGGGAGAGGAAAAAGGGGTGGAGCCCATATCTCGGGGGGCCCTGACCCAATGTTTACAAAACTTGGGGGGTATCTTAAGAAGCCTAGTCTGATGCTCCGCTGAAAGTTTGGGGTCGGCACACCCAAAAATGCGCCCTCTGCAGCCATGGAAAGAAAAAGGGGGGGAGCCCATATCTCGGGACCCCCTGACCCAATGTTTACAAAACTTGGGTGGTCTCTTAAAAAAACCTGTCTGAATATCCCCTGAAAGTTTGGGGTCAGTACCCCAAAAAATGCGCCCCCTGCAGCCACGGAAAGGAGCGAATGTGCACAAGCACCCCCTCACACACACATGAGGATTTCCCTCTCTCTCTCTCTCTCTCTTTCCCCGGCCGGCCGCACATCAGCTGATTCCTCCAGTACTCAATCCTGACTGATTGGCCAGAAGAAGACCCAGCTTGGCCACCGATTGGCCGGGGGAGGAGAATGCTGCTTACTGACGGTTATGCTGCTTACTGACGGCCCCGAATTGGCCGAATTTATTCGTGAACTCCCGAACTCGCTGAATTCGGCCCCCCCGTTGCCCGCCAGTTTTGAGTTCGGTTCGTCCCGAACTAAAAACCGCCGAATCAAGGGAAATTCGGCTGATTTTCAGTTCGGGCCGAACCGAATTGACAGCCCTAGATTACTCAGGCACAACATTCCTCGCTTTTTCATTTGACATTTGAATTCTTTCAAAAGGAGAGAGGTGCATGTAAAGTCAGGGTTCCAGTTAGGCTGGTGTTTAGGAAAGGAACGAAGGATCATTACCTTTCCAGGGGCCCCAGGAGGGCCATGACGGGGGATGTCAACAGGCATTGCAACTAAGAGTGAGGGCGTTGCATGCTGGAAGAATTCTTGATGGTTAGAATTTGCCTCTGTCGGTTAGGTCAGTTGATTAACTTCTTTCTGTCAGTCTGTCAGCCCCCCCCCCCTCTGTTAAAACGCATGTTTCGATCAGTGCAGACATTATTATATCTGCCTGTAAAGAGTAAGAAACGTTACGTTGGTCATTTATGCATGGGAGTTTTACCTGAGGTTCGTTGCTCACTGGACCCTGTTGGGAATCTATGCACCAGCAGTCTCCAAGCTCAAATCAAGTCCCACTCCTTTAAATGTTGATTTATAATTGGCTTACTTGTAGTGATTACAGTGAGAGAAAATCCCCCCCCCCCTCAAAACCCAAATGCTGCATAAAAAAAGTATTTTAAGGACAAAGAACAGAGCAAATTGAAAGGGGGTGGTGGGGAGAAATCCAAGCCTCAGTTTTCAAAAGCTTTTCTTCTACTCAGAAAGAGCTCTGAGGAAGCAGGAAGCATTTGAATCCCCGCCTCTTTACATGCTGCTTTGTAATTGGCTGTGAGAGAAACCAAGCTTGCATGTCCTGTGCTTTGCCTTATACATGGGGATTTCACCCGGGCTGAGCTCAGGGGAGAGGGAAGAATTGGGTTAACAAAGGAACGGGAAGTCCGTAATTTGTGAGGGCTGGCCGCGAGGTCATCTCTAATGGATGGAAGACAGAACAGAGCGAACGTGAGTGAAAGTACCCATGCATAAACGACCTTTGTTTGTGGAAGTTCAACTTAGCTACATGAATGTAATAAAGTAAGTACAACTGAGTTTTTTCAGCAGTTCTCTGAGGGGCAGAGTTACCATATGTCATCATAAACCTGCTGATCTTAACCGATACAGCAACCTCAGTCTCAAAATAAAACTTCCCTGCTTATTCTGCCTGGGATCCTGTGGAGTCAGAAAGCCTATCACACAGGTTTAATCATATCTTCGAGCGAATATTGATTATTAACCACAGACCCAGATTAGAGAAATAACTTTTCATCATTCTTCACTTCGTTGGGTGGGTGTTGTAATCCCAAGAATGCTTGTTGTAAATCTTTCAGCTGAGAATCAGAAGGGACTGGAACAAACAGAGTAGTGCTTTGCTGTAGACACTGGGTTGTGTGGTATGTTCTGGATGATAGCCAGAAGTATGCAAGTACGTCTGTGAGTTTCCAGCATAAGGTGGTGCTTATCGTTTAGCTGCATGGCGGTGTTCAGAACTTGTGCCTATTGTAGGGACTGATCCATGGTCTGGCCAATTGAGTTGTTGACCTCCTGAGTTGTTGACCTCCTGATGAAATATCATGGACCAGTGGTAGGAGTGCCAGCCTCCAGGTGGGACCTGGGGATCCTCTGGAATTACAGCTCATCTCCAGACTACGGAGATCACTTCCCCTGGAGAAATGGGATGCTTTGGAGGGTGGACTCTGTGGCATAGTACCCCACTGAGGTCCTTTTCCTCCTCAGACTCCATCTCCAAATCTGAAGTTTCTCAGCTTGAATCTGGCCACCCTACCCCTATCCCCCACCAGTGGCCAGGGGGACCTGGCAACCCTAACCCATGGTGACAATTGCCAACAAGTCAGGAGAAAAAAAATACCCTGACCCTTTAAAAGAGGGTTACAAAGAGATGCTATTTACCTCCCTGATGATAAGAACTTCACCTGCCCATTTGCATACATTAAGAAAGGGCCAGGACATTTTTCTGCTGGCCTTTTGGCAACCCTACTGACCAAGTCATCAAAAACACAGGAGATGATTATTTTAAGTAAATTGTTACCCCTCCCTCCATCCAGCATCTTCCTGTACCTTCCCTGGGAGGCAGAAATTCAACAGGTGGAAATTTCTCTCAGTAGGGGTCTTGGGACCGAAGCCCTGAGGACAACTATGGATTTTAATTAATGTTTTAAAATCCTCTCTTCCTCCCCTTCACATTCCTTTCCTACTATATGTGGGAGCTTTTAAAATGGGCAGGTATTGGGTGTTTGGCCCTTGGTGACAGCTGTTCGGAGGGTTGTGGGCCCATCCTGGGCATACCATGGTTTGCTGCATGTTGGGATTGCCTTGTTCAGGTGCCTGTGCCCTGCCGTCACCACCGCAGCACCAGCAGTGGATCCAGCCTGGACAGCAACCCCTTTGGGACCTGGTCAACCAACCAGTCAGCTTTCTCTCCTCCAAGGGAGGAGGAGCAGGTAAGGACAGATCTGAGGGGTGTTGGGCTGATGGGAGCAGTTGTGGAGCCGTGGGAACAACAAGGAGCCGTGGGAAGCCTCTAGTCCCTTCCTGTTCGGAAAAGAAGTAGAAGAGTTGGTTTTTATATCCCGACTTTCTCTACCACTTAAGGGAGACTCAAACCGGCTTACAATCACCTTCCCTTCCCCACAACAGACACCCTGTGAGGTAGGTGGGGCTGAGAGAGCTCTTACAGAGCTGTGATTTGCCCAAGGTCACCCAGCTGGCTTCGTGTGTAGGAGAAGGGAATCAAACCCGGCTCTCCAGATTAGAGTCCGCTGCTCCAAACCACTGCTCTTAACCACTACACCGAGCAATGGAAGGGTGGAACTTGCAGAGTCGGGAGGGGGGCATCTGGGTTTGATTTATTTATCTGTTTGTTTATTTTGATTTTTAGCTCACCCTCAATCCCCAACCGAGGCCGGGCTCAGGGCAGGTTACAACAAATCCATTACAATGAAACAATTAAATCAATACATCTCTTAATTAAAATTATTAAAACAAATAGTAGTAAGTTAAACACATAGATGGCTGGCGCTCAGTCAATGGCTGGTGCTCACAGCCAACCAAACAATTGCCTGAAAATTCAGAAGCAGTTTTATGGTTTTATTGTTATATGTATAAAATTGGTTTTAGAGTATTTTTTATCAGCCTGTAAGCCTCTCTGATAGGAGCCTCGGGGCGCAGAGTGGTGAGATGCAGTACTGCAGTCAAAAGCTCTGCTCATGATCTGAGTTCGATCCCAACGGAAGCTGGTTTCAGGTAGCCAGCTCAAGGTTGACTCAGCCTTCCATCCTTCTGAGGTCGGTAAAATGAGTACCCAGCTTGCTGGGGGTAAAGGGCAGATGGCTGGGGAAGGCACTGGCAAACCACCCCATAAACATAGTCTGCCTAGTAAACGTCGGGATGTGACGTCATCCCGTGGGTCAGTATTGACCCGGTTCTTGCATAGGGGACTACCTTTGCCTAAGTTTTTCTGAGCCTAGCTTTGGCTGGGAAAGCAGCTTAAAAATCAAATAAATAAATAAACAAACAAAAATAACTCCCACCCCCATCCCAAGCAGCCGACCGAAGAGTCTCCACAAGCAGGAGTGTCATTCTCTGCCCTCTCCAGGCTGGGAGCCCGGAGGCAGAGCCTACCCAGAGGCCAGAAGTGGCCTCCTCCCATTTCATGCCATCCCTGCCTGTGGCAGAGCTTCTAATTCAGCAAAAAGGCAGTTCTGAGCCCGCGTGGCATGATGATGGTCAGAGTGTCAGACCAGGACTGCAGAGACCCGGGTTCAAAGCCCCACTCGGCTGTGAAGAAGCTGATTGGGTGACCGTGGGCCAGTCTCTCTCTCTTTCAGCCTAGCCAGCCTCACAGGGTAGTGGTTGAGAGGCTAAAGTGGAGGAGTGAAGCAGACAGATCTCCCCGAGGAGAGAGAGAGAGAGTCCCAGAGTTTTGGTGCCACAAGTGAGAAGGTCCTCTTCTGGGTTTCCACCTGCCTATGGACGCCTAGAGGAGGGATCGGATGAAAATGGGTCGGTGGTCCTGCTTCAAGGAGTTCAAAAGCTAAGTTTCAACCGGGGGTGACAGAAGAAGAGGAAAGGCAGAGGCAACAGGGGAAGGAGCAGTGGGAAGACAGTCAGCTGGGCTTATCAGGGCCAATTTGCACATTACGAAGTCTGCGCGGCCGCCATAAAGAATTTGGATCAGACACACAGCTTCCGTTCTCCACTGGTAACTTAATTCCTGGCTGTCTGGGCCCAGTTTTGACTGTATGGTGCACAAAGACAAGATGTTTAAGCTCTCACACACACATTTTCACTGAACAGACAGCCCTGGGAAAGTGCTGTTTGCCTTGTTGAGGAAACCATGGTCATTTATGCATGGGAGTTTTACCTGAGGTTCATTGCTAGCTGGACCCACACTTTCCTGTTGGGAGTCTATGCACGAGCAGTCTCCAAGCTCAAATCAAGTCCCCGCTCCTTGAAATGCTGCTTTGTAATTGGCTTACTTTGTAGAGCTTACTGTGAGAGAAAATTTACCCCCCCAAAAACCCAATTGCTGCATAAAAAAGCATTTTAAGAACAAAAAACAAAAAAAACAGAGCAATCTGAAAGGAGAGGGGTAGGGAGAAATCCAAGCCTCGGTTTTAAAAAGGCTTTTTTCTTCTGCTCAGAAAGAGCTCCAAGGAAGCAGGAAGCATTTGACTCCCTGCCTCTTTACACTCTGCTTTGTAATTGGCTGTGAGAGAAACTAAGCTTGAGTGCCCCATGCTTTGCCTTATGCATGGGGATTTCAGTCGGGCTGAGCTTAGGGGAGAGGGAAGAATCGGGTTAACAGAGGAACAGGACGCCCCGGGATTTGTGAGGGCTGGCAGCGAGGTCATCTCTAATGGAGGGAAGACTCATACATAACTCCAAGGAACAGCTGAGACAGACCGGGGGCAAACGTGAGTGAAAGTACCTATGCATAAACGACCCTACATGCAGCCATCAGTACATGCAAGTTTCCCTACCCAGCAGAGAGCAGCTCCCTGGGGCCCTTTCAAGTTCAGAAAATGGCATATGGAGGGAAGTCTCGTCTCCTTGCGTGGCATGGCTCTGATCTGAATTGGGCTCATTGACATCTAAGAATTAAAAGTTTCCAGAAGGGACGCCCAAAATGCAGCTGTTGGAGGCCTTCAAAGGGGATGCATGGACCTGTGAAACAGCCCTTGGTTTTTCTAGGGACGGAGGGCTAAAATGGTTAAAGTCTGTTTTTAGGAGAACAAAGGGAAAACTCAGATTAAAATTGGAGAGCAGGGGAGCCATCACCTCCAAGTGTTTATGTCTACCTGAGAAATCTAAATAAGCAAGAAGGCTCGTTGGCAGTACAAATTCCTCTCTTCTGGTTTCTTTTCCATGTGACATACGTAAATAGCACAAGAGAGGCTCGAAGGCATCTGAAGTTTCACATGTGAGGCTTTCCAGAATCTTAAAACTGGAAAGGTTCCATTAGGAATGGGAGCGGAGGAGGGGATACTTTTTTCTGGGGTACCCCCCAGCCAGGAGTTTTACACCCCAACGTGTCTTCTTTTTGGTTATCCTCAGTTCAAAACCCTTGAAAAGGCAGGGATGCTTCACCGGACCAAAACGGCTGAGAAAGGGAAGCGCCTGAGGTAAGGAAATCTTGTCTGTGCCTCTCTGAGTTGTGACTTTCCTCCATGTCTCAGTGAATGGCTCACAGTTCTCTGTGAAGCATGGCACTTTTAATTTAAAGTGTGGTGAGCTTTTCACAAAAGGAAACATTTTTTAAAATTGAAATTAGAAAGTATGCAAGGAGAACCAGGCCATCTCATTACTAGTGTCTTGATCTGGGTTCAGGTTAGCAGCTTAAAAACGATGGGATCTCTTGAGTATTTCCCCAAATTTTTCTGCTTATGGGGCAGGCAAGAGGGAGTGCTGTAGCAACATCCTGAGTTGAGCTCTCTGGCTTAAAATTCACTCTTCCAAGTATTTCAGCCAGCTCCCAGAACTGTGGGCGGACATCTTCCTGGCACATGCAGGTAGGGTTGTCAGCTCTGGGTTGGGAAATGTTTGGAGATTTTGGGGAGGCGGGTTTGAAGAGGTGAGAGACTTCAATGGGATATAATGCCATAAAGTCCGCCTTCCAAAGTAGCCATTTTCTCCAGAGGAACTGATCACTGTCACCTAGAGGTCAGTTGTAATAGTGGGAGATCTCCAGCCACCACCTGGAGGTTGGCAACACTACATGCAGGGGAGCCCTGATGCCCTGGCTTACCCTTTTGCTCACTTAGGGATGGGACCAAGATCTCTGGGCAATGACCGTGCTCTTGGGATTGTCTTATAGATGGCAGCCGGAGTACAGGCTGCCTCATAGGGTAAAAATGCATGGTCACTTCATCCTCCTTTAATCCCTGTTTCAGCCAGGATTCAGCCAGGATCGAACACATGCATTTCACCTAATGTGCGTTCGATCCTGGCTAAAACCGGGATTAAAGGAGGATAAAGTGACTATGTGTTTTCACCCATAGAATCCTGGCACATCCTGAATCCCTCCTTTGCAGTGATGACCCTTCCTTTGCATGGGTGAGGTGGGGGAATGGCAGTGTTGCACGGCGCCTTTACGGAAGGGCACTTAGTGATGGCCACAAGCACAGAGGGCTTTGAGGGGGGATTTGGTAAATACACGGAGGACAGGTGCATCAGTGGCTGTTAGATATAGTGAAGCCGTAAACCAGGGGTGTCAAACATAAGGCCCACAGACCACATCCGGCCCCTTGAGAGCTCTTATCCGGCCCACAAGCCAGCTGCGGCAGCCACCCCCACCCTTAATCTGGGCTGGCGAGGCATGGCCCGGCACGACCAAGTGGCATTTATGTCATATCCGGCCCTTGTAACAATTGAGTTCAACACCCCTGCCGTAAAACTCTGAATTCCAGTGCTAGGAGGCAGCATCCGGGGCAGGCCTCAGCCTCCATGATTGCTTGGCTCTCCAGGGCAACTGGATGGCTGCTGTGTGAAACTGGCCGCTGGACTAGATGGACCCACAGGGACCCACACAGGCACGATCCAGCAGGGCTCTTCTGACGTTCTTAAGGCTCATTTCTGCAAAAGGGGCCGAACACAAAATCATTCTCCATTTAAGCCACTTACATATGGGATATAAAGTTGGGCTATTATTTGCAGAATGATTTCCAGGGTGATTTTATTCTTACTAAGACTGTGGCATTTAATCAGTTGGATTAATCCATTAAAGGCCTTCTAATGGATTAAAAAAAGGTGTTCTAATTAACTGAACAGGTTTTTTTAAGTAAAGATTTTCTGTGCAAGGACATCAGGGACAAAGTCACCCCTTGGAATTCTCCTTTGTCTCTTTCAGGGTGATGTTTCTTCAGAACGGTTACATTAATAGATGCGATTGTATGCAGGCTTAATTGAATCTAATGTGATTTAATTAATATTTCTTTAACTGTGTAGAACGTTATTTAAAGCTTTTGAGTTTGTCACTGAAATTTCAAAATTATTTCCAAAGCAATATTCTTTTTTTAAAAACAATTAAGGCCAGTTAAATGGTCAGAAAGTAGGGAGGAAGCTTTCGACTTCCCCAGAACTCATCAAGCTGTGCAAACAAAAGGGGGGAAGGGAGGAAGAGACGCTGTGAGGGAAGCGCCCCACGGTTGCCATTTGGGGAGCCAGAAAATCGACCAAGGGCTGCGTGTCAGTCTGAAATGGATTCTGTGGCATTGGTGTCAAGCTGCACCAAAGCTCCCTTCAAACACAAACGACTCAAAGGTATTGTCGAAGGCTTTCACGGTCAAAGTTCATTGGTTCTTGCAGGTTATCCGGGCTGTGTAACCGTAGACTTGGTATTTTCTTTCCTGACGTCTCGCCCGCAGCTGTGGCCGGCATCTTCAGAGGAGGAACACTGAAGGACAGTGTCTCTCAGTGTCAAGTGTGTAGGAAGAGTAATATATAGTCAGAAAGGGGTTGGGTTTGAGCTGAATCATTGTCCTGCAAAAAGTATCAAAGGTAATGTGCTAATCATTGTCCTGTAAGTATCCAGATAATGTGCTAATGAGGGTGTGGTATGTTAATATGGAACCAATTGTATCCTGAAGTGATCTGTTAATGTGTGAAGTCCAAAGCTAATCTGCATGGCTATTGTGGACTGTAGTTTTTGTTAGTCTGGAGGTTTTCAGGACAGGAAGCCAAGCCTGAATGAATAAGGCTTGGCTTCCTGTCCTGAAAACCTCCAGACTAACAAAGACTACAGTCCACAATAGCCATGCGGATTAGCTTTGGATTTCACACATTAACAGATCACTTTAGGATACAATGGTTCCATATTAACATACCACACCCTCATTAGCACATTATCTGGATACTTACAGGACAATGATTAGCACATTACCTTTGATACTTTTTGCAGGACAATGATTCAGCTCAAACCTTTCTGACTATATATGACTCTTCCTACACACTTGACACTGAGAGACACTGTCCTTCAGTGTGACTCCTCTGAAGATGCCGGCCACAGCTGCTGGCGAAACGTCAGGAAAGAAAATACCAAGACCACGGTCACACAGCCCGGATAAACTACAAGAAGCAATGACTCAAAGGTTGTTCTGTAGATTAGTTTTTGGATGTTCATCACCTAGGGTCGCCAGGTCACCAGCGAGGGATGAGGAGCAGGGTTGCCAGATCCAGGATGGGAAACTCCTGGAGATTTGGGGAGGGCAGGGACCTCAGTGGGGTACAATGCCATAGAGTCCACCCTCCAAAGCATCCATTTTCTCCAGGGGAACTGATCTCTGTCGTCTGGAGAGTGGTTGTAATTCTGGGAGATCCCCAAGGCCCCACCCGGAGGCCGCCAACCCTGCTACTAGACCAGACTAGTTCAGTGAGATAAGTTGACTACAAGTAAGCAAATAGGTCATCCAAGATTCAGTGAGACAAGCAGACTATAAATACACACAGCATTGATGCAGATTTTCAACAGTTTGCCATACCTCTAACCAACAGATGTTACTAAACCAGAATATAAGAAATTAGTTCAGTGACATAGGTTGACAACGAATAAGCAGGCCCATCACCCAAGAGGCAAAATGAACCCAGCCTGCCCTGGCCAAGGGTGATGTGCAAAATGCTCTTCAAAATTTCTTACCAGGGTACAGAGAAGGGCAGTGTGAGAATCCCCAGGTCCCACCTGGAGGCTGGCATCCCTAGGACATTCCCCCCCTCCCCCCCGTGGTGTTTGTTGTGTCTTATGTGTGCAAGTCAGTCCTAGTGCTGGGAGTAGGATTGCCAACTGCCAGGTAGTAGCAGGAGATCTCCTGCTAATTCAACTGATCTCCAGCCAATAGAGATCAGATCACCTGGAGAAACATGGCCGCTTTGGCAATTGGACTCTATGGCACTGAAGTCCCTCCCCTCCCCAAATCCCGCCCTCTTCAGGCTCCACCCCCAAAAGTTCCCACCCGTTGAGAAGAGGACCTGGCAACCCTAACTGGGAGGGGAAATGGGGGTGGGTTTGGAGGGCAGGGGCACAAACCGGGAGAGGAGAGGTTCTGTCAGTGGGGGGCTAAGCACAGGGTCTCCCCCCAGAATGGGAATGTGTGCTGAATGTGAGGCTTCCCCCTGTTCCTGCTGATGCCTCCCCAGCTGCCTACTTGGGCCATGTTGGCTTGGCTGTCTTTTGTGGCAGGACCACAAGCTGCAGAAGGCTGGGAGCTGAACCGGGTCTTGTTCTCCAAGTCACCCTTCCCAAAGCCTTCCGTTCCTGGGCCACCAGCCCTCTTCCTTGCTCCTCTCTCAACTGTCCTTTCTTGCCACTCAATTGGCCTGTGAGAGAATTCGGGCTCTCCCCTGTGCCGCTCTGTTCTGGGTCAGCGCCCTGCCGGGTTCCTTCTTCTCCCTGCTTCTCAGCTCTGCTGTCTCCTCTTGTCCTGCCTGCTTCTGTGGAACCTGCCTCGGTTTGGGCTTCCTGGCTGTGCTTCTGCCTCTTCCTGCACGCCTCGCTCAGGCTTCCTCGCTTCGGAAGATCCACTCGGGCATTCCTGGGCTTTGCTTCCTGATCCAGCACACAGGTACTGAGCCTTCCGTGGCGTAATACCTTGAGGGATTGATGGCTGTGTAATGGATTAACCATTCCAACCCTTCAAAGACTCTTCTTCTTGGCCAGACACAATGCCTTACCCCTCAACGAATTATTTGGCAGATTCCTAGATAGTTCAATCGAACAGAGAGTCTGCCCTCGTGGAAAGGCAAAGACCGAAAAACTTTCCCCTTTTTTGTTCAGTTGTGATTTATATTCTTCTGTAAGATCTTCTTTTATTACTCCATTGATTTCACGCTTTCCTGTATGTTTTCACAACTATCATTTAAACTATCTGCTGTCTGGTCAAGATAAGGCTGTTACTCTAGCCATAGCTTATTATTTAATGACCATTTTGAAGATACGCTGAAAGTTATAATCAAGTTACGCCTAAATGTTCATTTGCATACATGCACGCTTTTTGCACTGGGACTGGGTGCCTGTGTGAGATCTCCTGAATGCTGCATGAGAGTAGGGTAAGGCAGAAGTGGGGGTAAAGTTTGGCAGGGGACCGTGGGCAGCAAGGTGTTTTTCCTTGAGCCAAGATCCCTTTCCTTCTCTGTATTGCATGGTGCTTGAACAAGCCATCCTGTGCTCCATGAATGAGATGCCCTTTCTGTCTTTTCATCTTAGAAAGAACTGGAGTTCCTCGTGGACCGTTTTGGAAGGGGGTGTCTTGACATTTTTCCGGGACTCGAAGCATTCCGCTTCTGGCAGTGTGGTGAGTCTTTAAGGGCAGACAGAAGCCCCATTCACAAGTTACAATGAAAGCAAATACAACTTACCTGTACATGCGTACATCTGTAAGAAAGAGACAATGAGCGTTCACTTTACAGATGAAATTACTCATTCAGCTGTAAGTGCATGAACAGGAACATGATAATTACTCAATGCACATATAAAGAAAAATATACACTGTTCACAGGTGGAATAGCGTTCCTGGTAACTTGTGAACAGAGTCAATCTTCTGAGGGGGCAGGGTGGTAGAAGAGAGATTCCAGATAGCCATTGGGTCTAGAGTTGCCAGGTCCCCCCTGGTCACTGGTGGGGGTCAGGGTTGCCAGCTCCAGGTTGGGAAACTCCTGGAGATTTGGGGATGGAGCCTGGGGAGGACAGGGACCTCAGTGGGGTACAATGCTATTGTAATAGTGGGAGATTGTAATAGTGGGAGATCTCTAGGCCCCACCTAGAGGCTGGCATCCATAATTGGGTCTGAAGGGCCTTCCAAATCTCCATGGCATAGATTTTTTAAGAGGTATTGTGATGTTGCCGCATTTTTGAGCTCTGTTGTCTTAAAAGTTTAAAAACTGTTGATTCTTTATAACTATTGACTCTTTTTCTATAATTTCCCATCTTATTGTGTTCTAACTGGGGGCTCTGATTGCTTTTCCCCGAAGTCCACCATGGACCCTGTGACGTTTTTAGTGTCAACTGATATTATTAATAATTTTATTGTATATCTGATCTAGTTTTATTAATAATTTTATTGTATATCTGATCTTGTTTTTACATGTGCATGCCTTGTGTGTTTTTTATTATTGTGAGATGCCTGAGCCTGGCTTCAGCTGGGATTCAGAGCAGGTTATAAGACTAATAATAAATAAATAAATAAAAAGTGCAAAGAGATTCAGAACCTGTGCGTAAATGTCACTCCGAATATGGACTTTGGGACTGTGGGTGCCCCGCTGTCCAGGAAGGCAAAATAGAGCTCTTGATGGGAGTTGCACTGATGGAGAACAAGCACCATTTCTCTATGGGATGTAACCAAATTGATTGTAGGTAAATGGTGGGGGGGCATTCTTCTTGCTGTCATGATCAGCAACACAAGAGGGACTTAGATATTACGGCTGCCTTTCCCCCTCCCCTCCCCTCCAGAAACATCCCTCTGTGTTGAGCAGCCCGGAACACACCGTGGATCTTCGTGGAGCAATTCTCTCTTGGGCTCCCAAGGACAAATCTAGCAAAAAACATGTGCTGGAGGTAAGGAAATGGCTGTCCGCTAGGGTGATTTGCTCTTGTTTTCGTAGCAATGGGTGATGCCCAATTGTGGTCAGGAGGAAGGGGCAGGGCATGGGATGGCTGGTCAGATTAGCTCTGCTCCGGGTGTCTGTATTAGAAGGTGTCTGGCTCTCTTTCTGCAAGCACTTGTTCAGGAAGCTTCTCCTCATTCTCTGTCCTTAAGAAAAGTCAGCCTGCTTTCAAAAACAAGGACGTAAAAGGCTGCAGGAAACTGACGGTCTCTGTAGTGTTTTTATGCCTTCTACAAAGCTGCATCACTTCACCCTATAAGACTAGCATGCTGCTGTGGGCGGAGTGGAATTTTCTCACTTCTGAAATGTGGATGGGGAGAAAATAACTGCCATTTCTGACCAGTACTGATCTGGGGTGGGTGGGTCCTTGAAGCAGAAGATGGAAGGTGTCAGTTTGGCCACATTTATAACATTGGCACCCCGTACCAGCTTACTTTCCCCCTGATTGTGGATGGCATTTGTTGTGCCTTAAAAACAAGGTTTTGGTGGGGTGCATCCTATAAGCTGCAAAGTATGAGGCTTAGAAACACAGTAATATAAAGCTGGAAGGGACCTCAAGGGTCATCTAGTCCAACCCCCTGCACAATGAAGGAAGTTCACAGCCACCTCCCTAGCCCCACCCCCCCCCACCTCCAGTGACCTCTGCTCTATGCCCAGAGGAAGGCAAAAAACCTCCAGGATCTCTGGGCCAATCTGGCCTGGAGGAAAGTCCCCTCCTGACCCCAAAGTAATGATTGGCATGCAAGAAAGGGCCACGAGAGCCAAACATTGATGCAAGCCTTCCTGCCCTCCTTCTCATGATCAGCCTAAGTTCATAGAATCAGCCTTGCTGTCAGATGGCCATCTAGCCTCTGCTTAAAACCTCCAAAGAAGGAGAGCCCACCACCTCCCGAGGATGCCTTTTCCACTGAGGAACCTCTCTAACTGTCAGGAAGATCTTCCTAATGTTTAGCCAAAAACTCTTTTGATTTAATTTCAACCTGTTGGTTCTGGTCCGACCTGACGCAAACAGAATAACTCCACACTGTTGTCTATAAGACAGCTCTTTGAGTACTTGAAGATGGCTTGTAACAAAACACATTTTCCATCCTGTGTCTTTGTGGTGGGAGGCGCAGGAGAGTAACCTGCACAAGGCTGTTCTCTTCCTGGCTGAGGACTGCTTAGCAGTTGTCATTGTGTGCCACACAGCTCTTCCGCTATGCGAACAAGATGCGTCCCTCAGTGCAGTATGTTTCCGGTAGCATTGCTGGTTTATTAAAGCAAATAAATTCTATGTGTGCAGAGAGAAATTAACAAAATAAAACAAAAACCTGACTTGGGAAGGAATTTCAAATTCCAGGATTTCATTATTTTTGGGACTCTTTTTTTTTTTTTTTAATGGCATCAACCATGGTGTATGTGGAGGAATGACCAGGGAAGGAGGGCATCTGGTCACATGCAGAGTGCTTTTCCCTTGCCCCAACCAACTCTTGGATATCTGGGGAGGGGGAGAATCTGGGAGTAAGGGGTGGGGGTGCTAGGCCACAGGGGCTTCAGCACTGCTGCCTGGATTTAGAATCATAGAATCATAGAGTTCAAAGGGACCACCAAGGTAATCTAGTCCAACCCCTTGCACAGTTCAGGAAATCCATAATTACCTCCCCCCCACACCCCCAGTGACCCATACTCCATGCCCAGAAGATGGCCAAGATGCCCTCCCTTTGAGAAACATGAAGCACTGGAATGTTCACTGTGAGTCGGCGGGTCTCCAGATGCTCTGAGGGTCTTGTTCACAGGTTTGTGGAGAGCATTTTCTATGACGTTCTCTCACAAAAGCTGTTGCTCTCTTCTAGCTGAAGACGCGGGAGGGCTCTGAGTATCTAATCCAGCATGATTCAGAGACCATAATCAGCACGTGGCAGAAAGCAATTGCGGACAGTATCGGCAGACTGGTGAGGGGGCTCACACTATGCCAACATCCTGTTGTTGTTTTGTTTCACTGTTAGAAGGAAATGACCAGTGAGTCATCCAGCAACTGTGTCCGTGGCATGCACAAGGAAGGGGGAAGGGTGTGCTTCTAGGTGGAAGAGAATGCCCTTGTGGGAGGGATTGGGACAACGGGTGTCAGGAGAGAAGGAATGTTGCTCCTTTCCTGAGTGTGTTTGACTACTGCATGAATGTAGCTGGCCCTGCTCTGACAACAAGGGGCACTGCCCTGGATTGCAGAGTCTGGGCTCTGTTCAAGGGTATTAATTTTTTTTAAATAAATAAAATGTATTACAGCATTAAAAAGGAACAATACAATCCAAACATCAACCAAAACATATAGAAATAAAAAAACACAAAAAACATAAAACATAATATTTCAAACAAGCAATCACAAAAACCACCTCCACCTCCATCTGATTCTAGACTTTTAAATATATTTTCCATTCTGGAAATTAGAATCATAGAATCATAGAGTTGGAAGGGATCATCAGGGTCATCTAGTTCAACCCCCTGCACAATGCAGGAATTTCACAACTACCTCCCCCCCCACACCCCCAGTGACCCCTACTCCATGCCCAGAAGATGGCCAAGATGCCCTCCCTCTCATGAACTGCCTAAGGTCATAGAATCAGCATTGCTGACAGATGGCCATCTAGCCTCTTCTGGAAGGAGCACTTACCACCTCCTAAGGAAGCCTGTTCCACTGAGGAACTGCTCTAACTGTTAGAAAATTCTTCCTAATGTCTAGGTGGAAACTCTTTTGATTTAATTTCAACCCGTAGGTTCTGGTCCGACCTTCTGGGGCAACAGAAAACAACTTGGCACCCTCCTCTATATGACAGCCCTTCAAGTACTTGAAGATGGTTATCATATCCCCTCTCAGTCTTCTCCTCTTCAGGCTAAACATACCCAGCTCCTTCAGCCTTTCCTCACAGGACTTGGTCTCCAAACCCCTCACCATCTTTGTTGCAGGACTCCATACTTCCTCTAAATCCTCTATGTTTTTATCATTTTGGTAATGTCAATTTAATCAAGACATAGGTTTCTTTCATTCTATCAAACCAACTAATTAAATCTGGTGGGTTTTTTCCTTTCCAACATCTAGCAAAATTTGCCCTTGCTATTGTTAACATATGGAGGAATATATCAAGATATTTCTTATGCATGATCGGTAGACAATTTAATAAAATTGTTTCTGGTTTCATAGGTATATCTATTTCCAAACCTTTGGCTATAATATTAATCACTTTTTCCCAATAAGTTGTAGCTCTAATACATTCCCAC
Source organism: Euleptes europaea (assembly GCF_029931775.1). Taxonomy (NCBI): domain Eukaryota; kingdom Metazoa; phylum Chordata; class Lepidosauria; order Squamata; family Sphaerodactylidae; genus Euleptes; species Euleptes europaea. The sequence goes on along the minus strand of NC_079329.1, from coordinate 36,775,988 downwards.
CACATATGATAAAAATCTGCCTTGTCTATTTTAGAGAATCAACATTTATCTACATCTTCATTTAAATTCTTCATTTTCTGTATTCTGATAGGGATAAATGCCTGCGGCCATTAATGCCAAATTAATGCCAAATGCCAAATCAATGCCAAATCCCTATCCCAGCTTTGCTACGGGGCACAATTGGGCCTCTATAATAATGTCACCACCCTAGAAAGAGTCCAATCTGTCTATCTTAGGGCTCTTTTTAATGTACCCAACTGTATCGAATACAGCACTCAGAATGGAGGCAGGCCTTCTTAAAGTAGAAACAAAGATTTGGTTTATTACCATTAATTATTGGTTGAAAGTGCACCTCAACCCAATTGGTCTATTAAGCTATCTTTTATCAGCCACGCAGTACCCACAATGGTCAGTTAAGATAATTCAAAAACTTTCCTCAGTTGGCATTGACCCTGGGAGTTTGATGGATCTAGGGCTGAATAGAGCAAAAGCCACGGTCCATCAATGCTTGCAAATGGAGCTCCAGTCGGAGATTGCACAACTTTCTGGGGTATATAAGAATTTATTATCTAGTGGTGGCAAAGTCACAGCTCCATACCTTTCCAATATTACTTTACCCCAACTGAGATGGGCATTCTCGAGAGCACGTTCTGATGCACTCCCTTCAGCTGTTCTTCTGGGTAGATTTCTAAATCAACCCAGAGAGATGAGAAAATGCGCATGTACAGCAAGAGCATAGGAGTCCTTGTCACATATTCTATTATATTGTGAATTCTATGAGGAATTTAGAAGATCTATAATGGAGCCCTGGTTACAACAATATGGTTATTTGCATCAACCTATAATGGAAGAAAGATTAATTATCCAATTTCTGCTTGAAGACAAAAACCCTGCTATTTCCTATGATGTAGCTAAATTTTGCTGGAAGGCCATTATTAAAAGGAATGATCAAAACAAAAAGGGTTATACTATTAGTGACATATCAGATGACGAGTGAAGGGTGAAGCCATGCACAATATAACAATGTACAATGTTTATCTGGTACCCTGTCATGTCGATGGTGTGTTTGATCAGTTTTTTTGGTTGTTCTGCTGTATTTTTGTTTTCCCTTTTTATTGTTGTTTTTACTGGTGTTGGATGGGTACTTGCACTACTTTGTTGTTTTGTGCTGGCCAGTGGCCGTAACAATGAAATGTAATTTATACCATTTTATATAGATTTTCTCTAAACAATGAACTTATTGTAAAGTGTAAACCTTTGGTAAATATAAATTCCCATTTCTGCTCATCTAACACATAACCAAGCTTTTATTCCATTTTTCATGGAATGGATGGGGGGCACCCTCTCACCTGGACAAAGGTGCCACCCTTCATACAGGTAGAATTGGCAGCTGCCCATTCACACACATTCTATGCAGTGACTCCTACATTGTGGAACTGCCTGCCCAAGGAACACCCTCCCCACCCCCACGGCCACACTTCTGTCCTTTTGCAAAAGGTACCAATTCAGAAGGGCATGCTAGTTGAAGGAGCCCAGCAGCTGTGTCATTCAGCTCAGGAGGTGACTTTTGCTAGGGATGAAGAAGAAGAGTTAGTTTTTATATACCGACTTTCTCTGCCACTTAAGGGAGAATCAAACCAGCTTACAATTACCTTCCCTTCCCCTCCCCACAACAAACACCCTGAGAGGTGGGTGGGGCTGAGAGAGAGTGACTAGCCCAAGGTCACCCAGCTGGCTTCATGTGGAGGAGTGGGGAAACAAATCCAGTTCAGCAGATTAGCGTCCACCGCTCATGTGGAGGAGTGGGGAATCAAACCCGGTTCTCCAGATCAGACCCCACTGCTCCAAACCCGGTTCTCCAGATCAGACTCCACCGATAAAGTCTTCCCCCCTGTTCTGCAGTCCCAGGTCAAATTTTGTCTACTCTTGCTAGGAATCTTTGCTGTTGTATTCAAGTGTTGTTATATTCTGCAATCGGTTTATTAATTAACAGAAGCATTTTTATCATACTTGTAATCTGCCTTGGGTCCCAATGAAAAAGGCAGTCTATCAGTGGGGAAAAAAAATAAGACCAAGGCTGGGGTTTTTTTATACATGTGACCGAGGTTCCTCTGTGTTTCTCTCTTCTTCCAGCCCACAGATTTCCCTCCGGAAGATAATGGGGAAAGCTCAACAGGTCTGGGGTCCAAGGAACACATAGGAAGCAACAGAGAAAAAGAGAGTGAGAAGAAAACTCCAGGTCTGTGTGAACATCCCAATGCCGTAAATTGTGGTTGGTCAGCTTGAAACTGAATTCATGCTGTGGTTTTAACAGAAACTGGAATAGAAGTCTAACATTGCAACCCTATAGAACAGGGGTAATCTGGAGATCAGTTGTAATTCCAGGAAGTCTCCAGACTCCCCCCCCCCCATGTTGGCAACTCTACTCCAACCCAGTTTTTCAATGATGGGGCATGAGAGAGGTTTCTTGAACAGTGGTCCCTTCTGAGCAAATGCTCACTGCCTTTCCCTTTCAATTTGCAGTGTGCAACTTTGAGCTAGGAAGAGGCCCTGGGCCCCCCATGGCTGTGCTGCTGGGAAATCCTGGAGCCGACCAAGCACAGCTGTGGTGCCCAAGGCTGGGACCCCCCCCCGCCCCAGGCCTTTGCATACAAGCCCTCAGAAGACTCTCCTGTGTGCTATTGTTGTGAATGCCTCCACCTTTGCAGGGGACTTCAACCCTTGTCCATTATGATTATTGCAGGTCTCCTGCTTTTGCTGCATTGCTACATTGATTTATACCTTGTTATCCACTTTCCATACTGTTTATAGTATATCTTGCCTCAGAAAGTTTGTTGTTCGCATTTGTTCTCTAAATCTGTAATACTAGTCCCATTGTGTTGTTCACGGGTTGTCTTATACTGTCTGTTTGCTCTGTTTTATGTCCTGTAATTTGCTTTGAGTCTCAGTGAGAAAGGTGGAGTAAGTAAATAAATAAAAATTACAGAGCACCGAAAAGAGCTGCTGTTAAACTGAACTAGCATTCTAGCCAATACAGATTATACATTGACCGGTACCTGAAAAATTTGGAAGGAGAGAAAAACACTTTTAACAGACTATTTCAGAAGGGATGGTTGCATCTCCTATCTGTGTTGTGTGTCTGGTTCAATGGAACGGGCAGATAAATCCGAACTTCAACAGTTCCAAATATTGTCAAAGGCTTTCACGGTCAGAGTTCATTGGTTCTCGTAGGTTATCCGGGCTGTGTAACCGTGGTCTTGGTATTTTCTTTCCTGACGTTTCGCCAGACACTGTCCTTCAGTGTTACTCCTCTGTAGATGCCGGCCACAGCTGCTGGCGAAACATCAGGAAAGAAAATACCAAGACCACGGTTACACAGCCCGGATAACCTACGAGAACCAATTCAACAGTTCCCTTCCCCTGGTGATGTCCATTTTTACCTTGTTCCCTAAAATCCCCCTTCTTCCTCACAGCCTCCTGGCATTCATCCAGCTCTCTCAACACAGATAGTGAGGCCAGTAAAGTCCGCAACAAACTCCGGAAGTTTCTTCTGAGGCGGCCGACTCTTCAGTCCCTGCGAGACAGGGGCTACATCAAAGGTATATCTTCTAAGAGGTGAAGTTTCTCAAGAAACCTGGGTTGGTGGCAGCAGCGGATCTACATTTTTGGGACCCTGAAGCTTGAACTGTTATGGGGGCCCCTTCGCAACCAGCAACAATAGGGCAACATCCAACAAGGTCCAAAGGGCCTTGCTGCCCTTGCAAGGACCTCAAGGCCCAAATGGCAGAGAACAGGGTGGTGTGGTGGGGTCCTTGAAAATGGGCCATACAGTGAGAGTGCCCTTCCCAGCAGCATACGCCAGCAACGAGGTCTGGGTAACCGCTGTTATCTTCTTCAGTGGGGTTGTTCTACGGCAGACATATTGGTTCATTAATAGAGAGGTAGAAGGTCATCAAAGGGGGCTCGTTAAGATACAGAGGTGAAAATCTGATTTTGGGTGTTAAAATGCACAAGCGAGACGAGTGTAGCCTGAATTGAGAATTCAGATGTCTTTTTATGGTTCCGATTGGCTCTGGCTTAAGGGCTGAGCTATAGAGCTATTAAGCTGTGCACCAACGAAGGATTTGAGGCTCCAGCTGCCAAAATGTAGGCTATGAATAGATTCTGGTGAGCTCAGCGAGCCCTTACAGCTGGGGGTTCAGGCGCTGCAAGCCCCCAAGAAAATTTTAAACTTTGACCAATTACAGAGAAATTTTGAGGCCATATGAAATGGGTGTTAGAGCATATTCTAAGGTCGATGTTAAGTACTTTGACCCATTTGCTTATGATTCTATCACTAAAATAGCCTTATTTTAATAACAAACCTTTAAAAACTCCATTGATTTTGTTGAAGAATTCACTCATTAAAAAAAAGGTTGCTTCAGGGCCCCTCTGGGATTAGGGGCCCTGAAGCTTAAGCTTCATTAGTTTCACAGTAGATCCGCCACTGGTAGGTGGTGTCTCTTTCAGGTCTTTTATGCCTGGCTGTTTCACTCGCTGTCACCCCTCCGATGACACTGGGTCTTTGTGTTGTTTATGCATGTCGTTTCCGACCGTCAGAGGTCACCTCACTATCTCCCTGTGTTTCTCTGCGTTTTGCCCGCATTTTCAAATTCGAGATAAAACAGGTCCCTGAAAATGCGGGAAAAATGTGGGGAAACACCGGAGGAGAGCAAGGTGATCTCTGACATTCAAAAATGGCATGCATAATCAAAACAAAGACCCAAAGTCTTCAGAGGGGTGACAGCGAGTGAAACAGCCATGCATAAAAGACCACAGGCTCTGAGCCTAAAAATTCACATTAGTTCCTGGCAGTCAGGTGTGATTTCAATGCTTAGAATGCGGTTCCCAGTTGCAGGGCCTGATTTGTATCAGGACTGCAGCATGTGGGGAGAGGGGGCTTAATCCCTTCCCTCCTCATTCAGATTTCCCAACGCTTGTTTGCCCTGTTGGAGAAACTGGCATCGATCATGCAGCCCTTCATTGCACCTCATTATTTGCCCAAAGGGGCAAATAATGCTGTCCTGGGTTACTTTGGGTTAAGACAATGGCATGGGGGGGTATTAAGCTCCCTTTTGCTATGTGTGCTGGGTCCTCATCCAAATTGGCCCTCACATGCCAGGGAATTAAGTTCTCAGCACAGAAGTCGCAACATATAGCTGATCACGTGGTTCCAGGGAGGACGTGAGGAGACCTGGTATGTAATTAGGCCTTCAGTAGCATAACTGGTTTCCTGAAAGCTACTTAAAAACAAAAAGAGCTATTTTAACTTGATATTTAATGGTTGTTTATAAATATGCTTCTGTTTGCCACTCGCTTTCTGCACAGTAGCAAGGTATACACGGAGCAAAGCTGAGATGGCTGATCGTGAACTGTTTCTGTTTTGAATTGTGTGTGTATGTGTGTGTGTGTTATTTGTTGTCCAGATCAGGTGTTTGGATGCCCTCTACAAACTCTGTGTGACCGTGAGAAAAGCACCGTGCCTCAGTTTGTTCGGATGTGCATCGACACCGTGGAAAACAGAGGTATGCCACATCGTGTGTCCCGCCCCACCCTGTGCCAATGTTTGGCCTCTTTATGAGCACGACTCTGGGTATTAAGTGCTAAAGAAATTGAATTCTCCTTCTGGTCAGGAGGGCATCTTGGAACAGATGGGCTATCCTTCCATGGATTGTTAGGGCAGGCAGGAACTAATAGAAACTTCGGTGACATACTTCCTGCTTCCTGGCCCCTCGTCCTCAGTTTTCTTCCTGCCTTTGCTAGGGTAAGGCAGCATATGGGTTGCTCTGCTGCAACCCTCCCACATGTGTTCTGACTCACGAGCGACGGAATGGCAGTGTCTTTTGACCCCAGCACCGATGGGTTCCTCCAGCCGGAGGACCATGCGTCAGGCCTGCTCTTGGCGGCCCGCGGCGAGGGGTCGCGGGCTAGGGTTAAGTGGTTAAGTGACAGTGGCAAGCCCCAACCTCGCACAGGCAATTTCCAAGGGCTGCCAAGAGTATGTATACGCTAGCTCCCCATGCCATGGAGATGCTGAAGCTGCCCCTGGTGGATGCTCCAGTAGAGGCGCTCCACTCCTCGGGGCTCCTTTTGGGGGACGGCATGGGCTCCCTTAGAGACCCATTGGACAGACGGGCTGACCTGGCTGCAAGGAAAGCCCATGACACCCTTGCCACGGCCATCCAGGCCTCCGCAACCTCATCCCTCATTGCCAGGGCGGCCTTCGTTTGGGCAAGGAAACTTGCCACCCTAATTTCCCCAGAGCAAAAACACGCCTCCGAGGGCATGAGTAGAATTCAAAAGGCCATCTCCTTTCTGGCAGACACCACCCTGGACACCATCACCCTTAGTGCCAGGGCGGTGGCAGCCAACATGGTGGCCAGGCGAGCGCTATGGCTTCGGGCTTGGTCGGCGGATGCCGGCTCCAAAACCATTCTCTTGGCCTACCCATGCCAAGGAGGCCTGCTCTTTGGAGACGAACTCAACCAGATCCTGGTCGAGACGAAGGATAAGAAGAAGGCACTGCTGCGAAGCATCAAGAGGGACAGTAGGAGGCACCATTCCTCCTCCTATCCGTCCTTTTGTTCCTCCCACGCTCTCACACAACCAAGGCCAGATGTGCGACGTTCGGCATGGCCACTAGGAAGAGGGACAGCCAGGCGTGGTGGCGGCGGCAGCAGCAGCAGGTTCAACAGAGGCTTTAACGCCCAGAGAAACGACAAGGCCGACTGATTCACCAAACAAAAGAGGCAGTGACGCCAGCCCCATACCGGTGGGAGGGCGGCTTTCCCACTTCCGCCAGCAGTGGGAGCAGTCAGACCCAGACCACTGGGTGCAACAAATTATTCACTCCGGCTACCAGATCGAGTTTCTTCGCCTCCCTCCAGACCGCTGCATCCCTTCTCCGAGATCCACCAGCCGCAAAAAACAACTGAGGACCAAAGCCACCATTCGACACCTGCTGCAGATTCAAGCCGTAGAGGTCGTCCCCCCAGCAGAGAGATCCTCAGGCATCTATTCCATCTTTTTCACCGTTCCCAAACGGAACGGGGACTGGCGCGCCATCCTGGACTTAAAATACCTCAACAAGTTCATCCGCACCCTCAGATCCATTGTCGACACGCTGTGCCCTGGGGACTTCCTGTCTTCCATAGACCTGACAGAAGCATATCTTCACATCCCCATCCACGTCACCCACCACCGCTTCCTACGCTTCAGCTACAGGAAACTCCACCTCCAGTTCCAGGCACTGCCTTTGGGGCTGTCTTCAGCTCCCTGGGTCTTCACCAAGGTACTAGTCACCCTGGTGGCCCTCTTCAGGAGAGAAGGGATTCACATTTACCCCTATCTAGACAACCTCCTGATTGCAGCTCCCGCGAGCCACATGGCAACGCAGCACACATCCACAGCAATCCAAGTGCTACAGGCCCACGGCTTCCTGATAAACTTGGACAAGAGTCACACGACACCAACACGGCGTCTACAACACCTGGGCATTATCTTAGATACCGCGGCCAACATCCTCTCCCTTCCCGATGACAAGGTCAGCAAGATTACGTCCCTGGCCTGATGCACGGGGGCAGCACGGACCATTGGCCTATCTTTCCTGGCCCTGCTATGACACATGATTGCCTGCATAGACGCAGTGCCCTAGGCCAACTCCACGCCCGTCCCCTTCAGTGGTTCCTCAAACCGTACCAGCGACACATCCTACATAGGAAGAATATTAGCCTGAACCTACCTACCTCCACCGGGCACAGCCTCCAGTGGTGGGCCACCCCAAGCAATCTCCAGAGGGGGAGTCAGTACTGGCACCAGACTACGGTTCAGATCTTCATAGACTCCAGCCTGGAGGGCTGTGGTGCGATGATGGACCAGCAGACGGCACAGGGCACATGGTCGAGATCGGAGTTGTGCTTCCACATCAATCGACTCGAGCTCAGAGCCATCTACAATGCGCTCCTCTCATTCTGTGTCCACCTGAAGAACTCCCATGTGCTGATTCGAACAGACAACGTTGCAGCGAAGGCTCACCTGAACAATCAGGGGGGCTCCAGATCATCCTCCCTCCACCAGGAGACCATCCGAATCCTCACCTGGGCAGAGAAGCACCTGGCTTCACTCAGAGCAGAGTACATCCTGGGAGAGCTCAACATCCAGGCCAACTGGCTGAGCAGACAGAAAGTCGATGAGACCAAGTGGTCCCTCCAACCACGAACCTTCCAGTCCATCACGTCCCACTTCGGAACACCGATGGTAGACCTCTTCGCCTCTCCAGTCAACCATCAGGTACCTCGGTTCTTCACATGCTATGCCCATCCCGGGGCGGAGCAAACGGACGCTTTCCTGGCCCCGTGGCCACCCAGACTCCTCTACGCGTTCCCCCCCTACCGATTATATCGAAGGCTCTGAGGAAACTGCGGCAGGATAGGTTGACGGTCCTCTTTGTGGTGCCCAACTGGCCACGCAGACCCTGGTACCCCACACTCACGGAACTGTCCATTCAACCTCCGTGGCGGATACCAACAACCAGGGACATGCTTCACCAGGGTCCATTACTACACCCGGACCCCAGCTTGACCATATGGGTATTGAGAGGACGAGACTCCTAGCCCGGGGCTATGACACCAGCATGGTCGACACCATGACGGCGACTCGTTGTCCCTCCACCAAGTGGATCTTCAATACCGCATGGAAGGCCTTCGCCCGGTGGTGTAGACGCAAGGGAGTGAACCCCCTCGAGCCGACCATGGCAGAGCTCCTCACCTTCCTCCAGAATTGCATCCAACAGGGGCTCTGTCCCGCCACCCTCCGCAAGCAGCTAGCAGCCATTTCTACCATCGTCCCACGCCTGGAGGAATACATCTCGGGCCACCCGCATGTACGCACCTTTCTGAGAGGTGTCACCCTCACCTTGCCGCCGATAGCCCACAAGTTCCCGTCATGGGGTTTGCACATCATCTTGCAAGCGCTCGCCAAACCACCATTCGAGCCACTTCGGGAAGTTCCACTTCAGTGTCTCCTCATGAAGACCCTCTTCCTCACTGCGGTCACTTCAGCCTGCAGGGTCTCAGAACTCAGCACCCTCTCCTCTAGGCATGACCTCTGCGTTTTCCACAAAGACAAGGTGGTCCTCCGGATGGACTCCACCTTCGTTCCCAAGGTCAACACAGCATTCCACAGACAACCGGAAATCCATCTGCCCTCCTTCACCTCTTCCCTTCGGCACCCGAGGGAGAAGGACTGGCACACTCTCGACGTGAGGCGGACACTCCGCATCTCCCTCACCCGCTCAAAACCATTCCGGCAGACCGACATGCTCTTTATCTCCGTGGCCGCTCCCAACAAGGGAAAGAAACTGTCCAGGCCGTCCATCAGCAGAGCGCTTCGCAGGTGCATTGAGGAGGCCTACAGACTCAGCAACAGACAGGTTCCGTCCGGCATCACGGTGCACTCCATCTGCAGCATGGCCACTTCGGCAGCCTTCGCCGACCGGGCATCCATCGAGGAGATCTGCAAGGCGGCTACCTGGTCGTCCATCTCGATCTTTGTCCATCACTACTGCCTTCACGAGTATGCTTCAGCAGACACAGCATTTGGCCGTCGGGTGCTCCAGTATATCCTCGACGACAAAGAGGCCCACCCGTGATGGCATAGCTCTTGGACATCCCATCCGTTCCAAGATGCCCTCCTGACCAGAAGGAGAACGGAACCTTGGTTACTCACCGAGAAGGTTCCTTCTCTTCTGGATACAGGAGGGCATCTTGCCCCACCCTGGGGTACCTGGAACGGAGCACCCTCGGAACTCCTACCCGGAGGGGATCTCGCAGAGGGAGAGTGAGCCTTCCCCCCCGGCACGTCCATGGTCTGTCGCCGTTGCTATTCTTCTGTTAAATATGTCAACAAAACACTATGACGCAATAAATGCGTTCAGTTACTGTTAGTTTGTTATTGTGTAAAAAAAAAAAAACCCAAACCAGAATTTTTTGCAGTACAGCGGTACTGGGGTCCAGAGTGGTAACCTTTTTTCTCTCTCTTAACTTGACATTACCTTTCAGCTTCCTGCGATTCATCCTCCTGGACGCCCTAGCTTAGGAAGTCTCAAAACTGAGGACAAGGGGCGAGTCCGGGCAGGAAGCAGGAAGTATGTCACCAAAGTTTCTACTAGTTCCTGCCTGCCCTAACAACCCATGGAAGGAAAGCCCATCCGTTCCAAGATGCCCTCCTGTATCCAGAAGAGAAGGAACCTTCTTGGTGAGTAACCAAGGTTCCGTTCTGTACTCAGAACATCAATCCAAATTCTGAACTCAGAATTTGCTTAGTTTACAAAATACGTAGCCACACCCTTCTGGGCACCCAGATGAGTGTCATTTTTTGCCTCCCCCAGGTTTGGAGATTGACGGACTGTACCGGGTAAGCGGCAATCTGGCTACAATACAGAAACTGCGCTATAAAGTTGACCACGGTAAGGGGTTGCTCAGTTTTCACTGGGAGGGCCATGGCTCAGGGCTAGACCTCCCTCTTTGCGTTTATGTTGCAAGACTGTCTCCTTATTATGGTGTCATGCAGTGTAGAATTAACGCTCAAGCCTCCCTGTCCCAGGATGTGGCGACAGCTGCTACTTCAGATGCCTTGAAAATAGGATTAGACAAATTTATGGAAGGTTAGTCTCTTGACAACTCTTAGCTATGACAGCTTACAGTTTAGAGGCAGGATGTCCGGGTGTCGGAGGCTGGATTAGCTGTCTTCCTCATGCTGGACTTGTGATGCTGGACTAGAGAACCCTTTTGGTTTGATCTGGCAAAGCAATTCTGGATTATCTAAACTAATTTGGCTGGCCCCTTTAGAAAGGTGAATTTGTAGAAGTCCTGGACAGACAGGATTGTCTTGGATCAATCTGCCAGATCCCCGTAACACCTGTTTTCTAAACCTAGCAGCATCCGCAGTACAATCATCATTTTAAAAACACTGGGACCCTGTAAGGAGATCCAAGTCAGAACAGTTTGCTTGATGGCTTTCTCCCCAAAGTTCTTCTCTGAAATCTGTAGCTAGCAGATTTGATTCTCTGTTCCCACCCTCTGAAGAGGAGTAATGGCTGTGTGTCTTTCTCTGGGCACGTTTGCCTTCCCCACACCAGAGCAGGAAAGGTTGCTGCTTCTGCAATGGCACAGGCCTTGGATTCTACCCTTTAGCTGGCTGCAAGCTCAGCACTGGACGCACAACAGACTTTCAGACAGCTGCTAATCCCACCTTTGACCGGGGCACAGCCGATCTGTGTTGCCTGGGGGAGCAGCTGCAGTTTTCCTCCTTGCTTGTTGTTACACACTTCATGTTCTCTGTGGGTTGGCTGAACAGAAGAGCTGTGTTCCCTGCTGTGCTCCGGTCTGAGTAGGGTTGCCAGGTCCCTCTTTGCCACCGGCGGGAGGTTTTTGGGGCCGAGCCTGAGGAGGGCGGGGTTTGGGGAGGGGAGGGACTTCAATGCCATAGAGTCCAATTGCCAAAGGGGCCATTTTCTCCAGGTGAACTGATCTCTGTCAGCTGGAGATCAGTTGTAATAGCAGGAGATCTCCAGCTATTACCTGGAGGTTGAGAGAACCCACAGCACCAGCTCAATGTTTTATACAAAATATTAATTCAAAAAATAATCAAGGTCTAATTCAGGTCTTGTATTAACTCATATATGCAAAGGTTGAACCATCAAATACACGTAAATAACAACACCACATTTACGTGTATTTGATGGTTCAACCTTTGCATATATGAGTTAATACAAGACTGAATTAGACCTTGATTATTTTTTGAATTAATATTTTGTATAAAACATTGAGCTGGTGCTGTGGGTTCTCTCAACTGTGTTAAATCAGCATACGTATTATTTATTTAGATTACCTGGAGGTTGGCAACCCTAGATCTGAGGCATGCAGGCAAAGTGCCACCATTAAGGTGTGGGGCCCCTCCCCAGCAGCAGTGGCATTTGGGTGGGGTTGTCTCACCTGTTCCGTTGTCTGCTTCTCAGATGAACGCTTGGACCTTGATGGAAGCCGTTGGGACGATGTTCACGTCATCACTGGGGCCCTCAAGCTCTTCTTCCGTGAGCTGCCGGAGCCACTCTTCCCTTTCAGTCATTTTGACAAGTTTATCGCAGCCATTAGTAAGAAGCATTTGGGGGGGGAGGGAGGGGGGAGGTGATGTGGGTGCAGAGGGATCTGCGGCTTGATGGCCTGGAGCTCGCGCCTCACTTCCAGAAGTATCTGGGGGAGAAATCTTGCAGGACCTGATGTGCAGCTAATGCCCATCTGACGGGGCTTTATGAGTTTTATTTTTTCATTATTTCATTTTTGTTATTTATAGTCTGCCTTTCTCACAGAGACTCAAGGCGGATTGCATGGGCCATTTATGCACGGGAGGTTTTGCCTTGGATTTGCCGCTCTTTAGATGCACATTTTCTCCATCCCGATTCTCAAAACTCTGCGTGGGGGCTTATTGTTGAGTCTTGAGAATTTGGATGGGGGAAATGTGCATCTAGAGAGCAACAAATCCAAGGCAAAACCTCCCGTGCATAAATAAGCCATGGTGTAAGACAATACAATGAACAGGATGAGACATCCAGCAAACAATGCAATAGGGTTTGGACTGCAGAAATCTGAGACCTTTTCCACATGCTTGACTTACTCCTGATTTCCTTGGGAGTCAATGCACAAGCATTGGAATCAGTTTGGCATGGGTCTTCCACATATCTGCCCTACCTCTGCATTTTCACAGTTGAGCCAGTTTATTTTCTTCTGCCTTAAATAATGAGGATTTTCAAGGGAGGGGGCTGTATTAATCAGTGGTGTCATTGGTAGAATCACAGCACTCCCCTTTATTTAAAAAAAGCCCTAAAATATCAATATATTGCCATAGTGTTGTAATGATAGTTTAAACAGGTTCTCTGAATTCTCACCTTTCATTTTTTTGTAAAAAAAGTATGTCTCTTTCCCCCACAGAGATATGCCTTTTTCCTTGTATCTCTCGAGGGAAGGAGCTAGAAACTTACTTTAGAAAAAAGAAGAAGAAGCTGGGAATTCCGAGAACCTGCTTAAACTATCATGACTATACTTATCAGCATATCAGTACTTTAGGGCCAGTTTTGAAAAAAATGGAAACCATTCATCTTCGGGGTGGGGGGGAGTGGTTTGACCACAACAATCCAATCATCAAAAAGTGGGCTGGAGGTGTGTGGGAATGGGTGGGACAATGAAACCTGACAGAAATATTACACACAAAGAAGAAGCAGATTCAAAATTGGCTTCCAGAAAAAGAACAGCGTAAAAAACCCCAAAATGTTTTTGGAATCAGCAAGTTGGGGCCACCCATAATTCTCTAGCCTCATCTCTGTTTCGCTTCTGTCTACAAGACCTACCCGTCTATAGATGTATCATCTGCACAAACTGAAGGCACTGTGCATCCAAGGCACCAGCTACGTCTTAGTGGATGTGTGTGCTTGCATCTCAGGCCCCTTTTTCTAACATCCTGTTGGGGGATTGCCAGATGCGACCTTGTGAGTTTCCCTACATCCACACCTCCTTTTGGGCAGGAGTTTCGAACTCATTTATTATGAGGGCCAGATATGACATAAATGTCACTTGATCATGTGAACCAGAAAATTTAATGCCAGCTACTGGAGATACAAATTTTATAGAAGACACAGGCAAATCCAATTAATGACATTATTTTTACTTTATTTTTTACTTAAAATACAAACATGCTCAACACAATAACACTCTTAACAGTATTTTATTTAACAGCCTTTGATCATTGACTAGGATGGTGGCGGGGGCTACCTTGGCTGGCTCGCCAGCCCAGATCGGGACTGGGGGGTGGGGCTGCTTCAGCTGGCTCGTGAGCTGGATAAGAGCTCCCACAGGGCTGGATCCTGCCCATGGACCTTATGCTTGATACCACTGGGTTAGAGGCATATTGACAGTCAGATATTCCTCTTACTAGACATGGACCATGACAGCTGGGGAGCTCTGGTTTCTTCAGCAATATTAACATGTTTCCTGAAACAACATCTAATTGGATCCCAAGGCTCACATGCAGCCGCTGGGGCCGCCCAGCTTTGTAAGTGCACACCTGGACAGATGTTTTTGTTTTAAATTCCAGAAAGCAATGATCAGGTTTGCAGTCCCCTGTCCCAATCCCTGTTTTTTTGTATTCATGAAAGACTACAGTACCTTTTTTGTACCCCATTTTGTTTGGGGTATTTTTGTGCTGCTTTTCTCCCCAGCGTACAAAAAAAAATCACCCCAGTTACAGCCAAACAATTTAAATAACACACAACAACAAAATATAAGCATGCGTCACCCTAGATTGCTGGGCAGTCTCCTGCAAAGCCACAGGCCCAGAGCCTTTTGGCTCCCACCAAAGGCTTGTGATGATGGTCACGCCTAGGCACTGATACCTGCAAGCAGAAAAGAAACAAACTCAGCTGCTGCTACGATAGTAGGATGCAGTCGTTCAGTTCCAGAAATTGAAGCATGGGGCCAGATAGTGAGAGGGGCCATGGCTCAGTGGTAGAGCATCTGCTTGGCATGCTGAAGGTCCAAGGTTCAATCCCTGGCATCTCCACTTAAAGGGACTAGGCAAGTGATGTGAAACACTTCTGCCTGAGACCCTGGAGAGCCACTGCTGGTCTGAGTAGACAATACTGACTTTGATGGACTAAGGGTCTGATTCAGTATAAGGCAGCTTCATGTGTTCATAGTGATGTGAGACTAGACTAATGAGACTTTTCCTTTCCGGGGGTTTACAGAAATTCCAGAGCTGGCCAAGCGAATCCTCCATTTACGGGAGCTGGTGCGTTCTCTACCTGCTGCTAACCATGATACCATGAAGTTCCTTTTCCAACATCTCTGCAGGTGAGCAGCTGCCTGGCCTGGATCCTGCAGTTGGCACCCAAGCCCCTGTGTGAGGTTTCCCCATTATCTCCTCCCTCCGTGTTCAATCTTTCTTCATATTGTGCTCCCCTTTTCTCCTCCTCTGTTCCTTCCAACCCCCTGACCTGGATAGTCCTGGGTTAGCCTGATCTCAGCCATTTATGCAGGGACGTTTCCCCCCAGTCACCCCCACCGACCGCTTCTGTGTGTTTCGCCTGCATTTTTCTGATACTGTTTTAGCCAGAATCTGGAAAACCCGGGCAAAACCCAGGGGAGAGCGAGGCGACCTCTGACAGGCGGAAAAGGCATGCATAATCAAAAGGAAGCTCCGAAGCAGTCAGCGGGGGTGGACGCGGGGAAATTTCCCTGCATAAATGGCCCTCGTCAGATCTCAGAAGCTAAGCAGGGTTGTCCCTGGCAAGTATTTGGATGGGAGACCTCCAAGGAACACCAGGGTCGTGACATGAAGGCAAGCAATGGCAAGCCATCTCCATCTTGAAAACCCCACCAGGGGTCACCATAACTCAGATGTGACTTAACGGCAAAAAAAATAATCCTACCAACATCACACAGATACTGTTTGTACCCTTCTACTCCCACCGTCCGCAGTCGACCATTATTCAGCCTTCTGCACAGCATCTGCTTTGCTCTTCAGCCTGCTGTGCGGTAGCCGACTTCTACTGCCTTTGCTTAATGGCCTCGAGTCTGGCAGCTTAGGGTTGCCAACTCTGGTTTGGGGAAGGAGCTCAGCAAGGATGTGATGCCATAGAGTCCGCCCTCCAAAGCAGCCAGGGGAATTGATCTCTGTACACTGGAGATGAGCTGTAATTCTGGGAGATTCCCAACTGCCACCTGGATAGGGTTGCCAACCTCCTGCTATTACAACTGATCTCCAGCCGATAGAGATCAGTTCACCTGGAGAAAATGGCCGCATTGGCAATTGGACTCTATGGCATTGAAGTCCCTCCCCTCCCCAAACCCCACCCTCCTCAGGCTCCACCCCAAAAATCTGCAAGTATTTCCCATCATGGAGCTGGCAACCCTACACCTGGAGGCTGGCATCCCTGTGGCAGCTTCAGTGACCGGTGGTTGGGTGGGAAGGAGAGCTGCAGATAAACTGTTTGGTTTCGAACTGGGGCAAGTTGGCACCTGCCAATAACTGACTCCAGCCAATGACAGCGAGACATGACCAAATGAGACCCCATAACCCTTGCAGCACTTCAGAATCCTTCCGTTCTTTCCCCAGGGTTATCGAGTTCCGAAAAGAGAACCGCATGTCGGCGCAGAGCATTGCCATTGTGTTTGGGCCCACGCTGCTGAAGCCGGAGGCTGAAGAAGGGAGCATGACCATGCATATGGTTTTCCAGAATCAAATTGTGGAGCAAATCCTGAATCAGTTCAGCTACATTTTTCCGGAGAGCTAGACCCTCCCAGGGGGCTGGAAGGAGCCGGCTTGTATGAAGTAGTGGATTCTACGCGAAGGCGGGTCCTATCGCTATGAAGAAGATGGTGTTGCTGGGCAGTGCCATAACAAAATGCCGAAGGTGGGGGGAGAGAGAGATGACTTATCTATATGACTATAAATAAAAGTATTGATGCTGGATCCCGAATGCTCATAGCTGCCTCTCTCAGAAGTTGGAGGCTTGTGTTAGGAAACCCCATCCATCAGGAAATGTGCTAATCCTCCAGGGAAGCATCCCGGGTCAGTGACCTTCACCTTCTAGCTGGAGTATCCCAATGCTGAGGAGTGGTGTGATTTGGAGCACACGGAGCTTCAGGAAAGAGAAGGCTTCTGTGGCTGTATCAATACCATCCAAGCTTAAAGCGAGTCTTCCTAGGGAATTGTACTGTGAGGGTACTGGGATGGTTCTGCTCTTGTGGGCTGGGCATTGCAAACATGCATCTCAGTGGTGAGTTTGAGTAGAACTAGATGCCCATTCAGTGGACATCAAATGCTTGATGCCACACCCGTTTGGAGTGCAGCAAACAGCCAGTGCGATGCCAGTAGATAACCCAGTGAAGTTGTACTACAACTCTGAATACTGTGATATTGTAAGTCCGTGACTGGGTTTCTGCTGTTTTGCTAACACCCGTGTAACCCCTGCTCACTCTGGTCACTTAGCACTCTGTTTGGGCAAGGCTTCTCTTTGGTTTCCCTGCACACCTTATCTGCCTCTTCCCAATGGCAATGGAGGAAGAAGAAAAAGAAGAGTTGGTTTTTATACCCCAATTTTATCTACCTTTTAAGGAAACTCAAACCGGCTTACAATCGCCTTCCCTTCCCCTCCCCACAACAGACACCTTGTGAGGTAGGTGAGGCTGAGAGAGTTCAGAGAGAACTGACTAGTGCAAGATCACCCAGCAGGCTTCATGTGGAGGAGTAGGAAATCAAACCCGGTTCTCCAGATCAGAGTCCGCCGCTCTCAATCTCTACACCATGCGGGGTTGTGAGCTCTGCAGCCAAGGTCAGTATAGGGAGGTTACTGATTTTCTGAGGTGGACCTTGAAGCAAAGGAAAGGTACATGCGCATATGCACATACCGGTAGTTGTCCAAGACACATGTCCATTGTTCATAGGATGTGCCACTTGTCAGGGTTTTCCTCTGTGTCCATATGATGGAGAAGGTTAATGCCTTTTAGCACGGCGTGCATGGAAGGTGCATGCAGCCTCCTGCCTGGAAGTGCTATCTTTCAAGGCGTTTTGTTCTGTGCAATAGTTCTTATTCTGTGCCTGTATCCGAAGGCGAGTGCTTCATGTGAACTGTCACTGGTTCAGTCATGAGTATGTAATTCAGGAATGTGGCACTGCCATCTGAGCGGGGAGCTTGTGGTTTTACCCGTGGTAGCTTGTATGGTATGAAGTGTTTACCCTTGCCATGTGGAAGCAGAACTGTGACTTGGATCCACGAGCTCCCACACTGCACCACTTTCCCCAAATGACTGGTCAACAAAAATCAAAGCAGCTCAAAGTAACCTAGGAACTAGCTGGTGAGAGGTGGGGAAGATGTCCTGACCTGGATGGCCCAGGCTAGCTAGATCTCAGAAGCTCAGCAGGGTCAACCCTGGCAAATATTTGGATGGGAGAGCTCCAAGGAATACCAGGGCCATGACATGGAGGCAGGCAATGGCAAACTACCTCAGAACGTCTCTTGCCTTGAACACTTCACCAGGGATTTCCTTCAAGGGATGCTCTAGGCTGATCCTGCATCAAGCAGGGGGTTGGACTAGATGGGCTGTATGGCCCCTTCTAGCTCTATGATTCTAAGTCAGCTGTGACTTGATGGCACTTTCCTCTACCACCAAGATGTATAGGCCTGATGAGGTCCAGAGTTTGGCAGTGTTAAAACAATTTACATTTTCACATAGCCTCTTTCCCCACAGCTGTGGTACAAGAATCATTTGACCCTCCAAAGTAATGTTTGGATAGAGGAACACAGGAAACCTGTGTCTTCTTAGCCAGGTTTTTGAGGCTGCATTCTAATGGCAAAAGGCTTGTTTTGAGACCTGCCTTTTGCCAGGGAGCTCTTGCCACAGGGGAAAAGTTAAGATGAATGCTGTGGCATGGCACAGGGTTGAAAGAAGCAGGGCCAGTACCCAAATTGCATGGGGCAGGGCACATGGGACACTTCCTACTCCCAGCCTAGGGTTACCAACCTCCAGGTGGTGGCTGGAGATCTCCCACTATTACAACTGATCTCCAGGCAACAGAGATCTGTTCCCCTGGAGAAAATGGCCACTTTGGCAATTGGAATCTATAGCATTGAAGTCCCTCCCCTCTCCAAATCCTGCCCTCCTCAAGATCTATCCCCAAAATCTCCAGGTATTTCTCAATCCAGAGCTGGCAACCCTATCCCAGCCTTATGTTGATGCTAAATCCAGAGGTCAGGAATTGGTTTGGCTGTGGGGGTTGGGGATGCCCTTTCAAAGTGCCACTATGTGACCCTGTTGTCTTGCCGCCTGTACATACACAGCACAGGAGCATGTGGCTTGGAGTAATTAAATATGCATAGCTAAGGATGAGGACAGAATGGGTGCAGAGGAGAGTGATGATGATCAGGGGCCTGCAGACCAAGTCCTATGAGAAAAGGCTGAGAGACCTGGGGATGTTTAGTCTGAAGAGGAGGCGGTTGAGGGGAGACATGATTGCTCTCTTGAAGTATTTGAAACGCTGTCTCTTAGAGGAGGCAGGGAGCTGTTCCTGTTGGCAGCAGAGGATAAGACTTGCAATAACAAGTTTAAATTACGAGCAGAAAGGCTGGACATTAGGGGGGGAATTTTTTACAGTCAGAGTGGCTCAGCGGTGGAATCGGCTTTCTACGGAGTTGGTGAGCTTCCCCTCGCTGCCCGTCTTCAAGCAGCGGCTGGAAGAACACTTGTCAGGGATGCTCTGGGCTGATCCTGCATTGAGCAGGGGGTTGGACTAGATGGCCTGTATGGCCCCTTCCAACTCTATGATTCCATGGGTGCTTCATAGCCACATGCAAATCACTTTCCTTTTTAATACAAAGGAGGTTTTAGGTCGGTATGCTGAGGCTTCTAGAAATTAATAATGAATGAAGGACATGTCCCTCCTCCCTCACCAGCCAGGGTGCCTTCTCCACACCTTTATCCCCAGTCCAGCATATTTCTTCTTTACGTGGACTTTGCTGAGCCTCTGACCTAGGGCAGCCCTCGCTGCTTGGTAATCTTGGTCAGAAGGCAAATGAGACCTGGTGAATTGTCAAGGCTGGGCCCTACGGCGGTATGACTACTACTCAAAACTCATCTCAGTCCTGGAGTGCATCACTGGGAGACAGCTACACTCTGGGTCACTTTAACCCTGCCTCACTATTGGATGCTGTGTTTCTGCAGGGCTCCGGACTAAGGAGCAATGCTACGAAAATTTAAAAAATTGTCACTAATCCTTTTTTGAAGATCCAACCATGCAACTGATGAACTTCTCTATTGCAACAAAGAATACACAACTTTTTTTTCAAATTATGCCAAGATTGTATTGTTGTTGTGGAAGCTAACAATATTTAACATATGAATTGAGAACAGGAAGCAGAGTTTGGGTAATTTAAAAATCTAGTGATGGTGGCATGGGTTTAGTGAAAATGCAGTGTGATCCCAATTTTGCCACTCAGTTTCACTGCCTAGATTCAACAGGTTCTCCTTCAAACACCAGTGATCATTAGGGTTGCCAGGTCTGGGAAAAACCTGGAGATTTGGGGGTACAGCCTGGGAAAAGTAGTGTTTGGGGAGGCATCTCAGCGAAGTATAATGCCAAACAGTACCCGCTCTTAAGCAGCCATTTTTTTCCAGGGGAACTGATCTCTGTCATCTGGAGACTAGTTGTAATTCCTGGAGATCTCCAGTCACCACCTGGAGGTTGGCAAGCCTAGTGATCATTTTAGGAATCTTCATAACCAGCTCTGGTTGGACTTGAAGGAAATCTTTGAAAGGTCTTCCAGCACCAATAGATGATTTTAAAATAAATAACCCCTCAATAAAATAGAAGTCTTGAGTTGTGTCATTATTGGGGCTGGGAGAGGCAACACCAATTTAAGTGATGCATCCGTACCTGGTACATAATGTGTTCACCATTCAGTTTTGATTTCTGGGTCAGGCCCTTTCTCTAGTCTCTAAATAGGGGACAGATGCAACTCAGTTCTGGCACAGAAGTGTAAATGCAGCTACTAAGGTATATTTGTGAACAGTTGTTAATTGTGTAAAAGATGAGTGCCATCTTTGGTGCCTGAATGATCCTGAGGAGGAGGTTGGTGATTGGGCATATCCAGATGAGCTACTCAATGCCCAGAAGTCCATCTCGTCAAAATGCAAGCCAGTGCCTTGAGGAAGGGTGTCGCTAGAAACTGGCTCTGTTTCAGGCTTGTTGAACCTAGAGGCAGAGAATTTTTGCACCCATGGCACCCCCACCAAAAGACTGATGGCTCCTGCACTAAAGGTAAAGGTCCCCTGTGCAAGCACCGTGTCATTCCTGACCCATGGGGTGATGTCACATCTCAACGTTCCTAGGCAGACTTTGTTTACGGGGTGGTTTGCCAGTGCCTTCCCCAGTCATCTTCCCTTTACCCCCAAGCAAGCTGGGTACTCATTTTAACTACCCTGGAAGGATGGAAGGCTGAGTCAACCTTGAGCTGGCTACCTGAAACCAACTTCCGTCGGGATCGAACTCAGGTGTGAGCAGAGCTTGGACTGCAGCACTGCAGTTTACCACTCTGCGCCACGGGGCTCTGGCACTACTTGCCATATATCCTCTCATGTCATGTACCTCTCAACCAGGGTGGGGGGCTAGCTAAATGATATACATTTGAAGAAGGAGATGATGATGGAGCTCCTTGGCATTACACCCTCAACCATGGTACAGTTTGGACATCTGTCCCCACAGAAGTGAGCTGGAGAGGAAACCAAGACAGCGTCTGGCTTTCACAGCCACCAGGGTAGGGAAGGAGCAGCCTCCCCAGGTAGCTCAGAGGTTAGTGAGTGCTGCGGCAAACCTCCACACCTTTGGGAGCCATTGTGGAAGGAACACAATGGGCATTGTGAAAAAGCAGACCTCGAAGATTCATAGTGGGGAGGTATAAGTCCTCAAGAAATACAACATTAATTGACCACTTAATTCCCGCCCCCCGGCCTGGGATCTCAGATCTGATCCAGGTTGGGAAAATGCTGGAGATCTGGGGATTGAACCTGGAGAGAAGAGGGAGCTCATGGGGCACAATGCCATAGACTTTACCCTCCAAAGCATCCGTTTACTCCAGGGGAACAGATCTCTGTCATCTGGAAATGAGCTGTAATTCTGGGGATCCTCAGGTCTCACCTGAAAACTGGCATGCCTAGCCCCAACTCTATCCAAGTGTAGGAAACGTCCATTTAGTAGGGGGTGAATTCTGGATGTCACCTGTGAGAAGTTGCCTGGGCGGAGGGACTGGCTGGCTGCGAAGGAGAGTGAGTTTGGGTGTCACTGTTAACAATCTTTCAAAGTGTCAGTTCAGGTCTAAATGGGGCACAAACAACCTAGAGACTAGGGTTGCCAGGTTGGGGCAGAGCCTGAGGAGTTGGGGAGGGGGGACTTCAATGCCATAGAGTCCAATGGCCAAAGAGGCCATTTTCTCTAGGCGAACTGATCTCTATCGCTGGAGATCAGTTGTAATCGCTGGAGATCGCCAGCTAGTACCTGGAGGCTGGCAACCCTTAAGTATGCAGAAATGTTCATGCATAGATACTAGGGTTGCCAGCTCAGGGTTGGAAAATACCTGGAGATTTTTGGGGTGGAGCCTGAGGAGGGCGGGGTTTGGGGGGGAGGGACTTCAATGCCATAGAGTCCAATTGCCAACAGGAGTCCTTACCTGGAGTGGAAGGAATCCAATATCTTACCCCTTTGGGGAAGAATTTTGCACTTTAATCTTGAATATGGTATTCAGCTGAAACCTGACATTATGAATGGTGATGTATAACTGCACGCAGTATATATTTTTGAAGAACTGAGGAAGAATTGGGCTTTGTGCTCCGAAACGATCGTTTTCTCCTTCAATAGCCTGCTGTGCTGCATAGAAAGAAATACACCTTAAAAGGACATTTTCTAGTGAACTTTTTCTCCTTCAACAGCCTGCTGTGCTGCATAGAAAGAAATACACCTTAAAAGGACATTTTCTAGTGAACTTTGCTTCAATACTTACTAGTTTAAGGAATTAATTGTGTACTTACCTGTTGAAACATCCTGTAAATAAGAAAAAATACAGTTGTTGTTGGCAATATATGCTGTTGGTGGTTATATTACCACATACTGTAAAGATTTAGCCAGAATATATTTGGCATCATTTATGGCTGGATTCCTGTACTGAATTTCTCATCCTTTGGTAATTGTACAGAGGTGTCTGATTTTTCCTTCAGTACCTGGAGGTTGGCAACCCTAATAGATACTGAGGCACTGTCTTGCACAGCGGGCCACTGACACTTCTGAGGCATGTTTTGAACACTCAACAACCGGTCAGCTCTGTTTTTCTGCTGTCATTGTCAAAACAGGGGACTTCTTTGCTTTAAAAAAAAAATCATTGTAGGTGAGCTACAGCCTGTCCCCATTCTCATCTGTGAAACGTTGGAGAAGCACAATCCGAACTGTGCAGTGGCCAAAGCAGCCCCTTCTGGAGTGGGTCTCCTTGCCCCCAGCTTGCAACTTCTCTTAGGGGCAGGGGGAGGAGAGCTGGCAGCCCCCCCACCCATCTCCCCCTTACTTGGCCCTCCAGCTTCTTAATCTCTCTCCTGTCTGTTTGGCCTCTGCTCAGTTTTATCCTGCTCAGGAATGCAGGCAGGAAACTCTCCCCCTCCTTGTATGCAGAGGCCTGGCGCTGGCGGAGGAGGACTAGAGGCCCACCTTGGTGGAGGGGAAAGAAATTTGCTTGGGGGACTCTAGGTAAGTGGGGTGCTTCAGGCATCCCCCAAATATTCCCAGGGAAATGCACAGCTGCCACGGGCGTAACTCTCCTGTGCTCCCGGCAGCCTTGAGTGGTTTTGCCTTGCTGTGCTGGCTGTTGCAGCAAATGGGGGTGCAGATCCTAAGATGTACTGGAAGTGGTGCAGATCTCTTTTTAAAAAGAGTTTATTTTGAGGAGGTTGCTGTTAGCTGCTAAGGCAAAATTCCCAAGGGAAGAGGGAGAGGAGACGGCTGAAACCTGGAGCCGCCCCCCCTCTAACTTATTTTCCTTGGCACACTATATTACTCCCCCCACCCCGAGGACCTCTCATAGGGGGCTAAAGAAAGGGACGGTGATGGTTCTTCTGGAGGCTATAGATCACTGGTTCCCAACCAGGGGTCCGTGGACCCCCAGGGGTCTGCGAGAACTAAATTAAGGTCTGCGAAACAAAGTTATAAACCCATAATAAATTAATATTTTCAATTAAAAGTTCTCTATTATAATATATATATATATATATATTCAAATATTATTCTAAGTTTAATGTTTAACGAACAGTTATGATTAAAGTTTATTTTCAAATTCTCGGGATTTTTATTTTGAACCTTGGGATCCCTGCACCGAACAAAAAAGTCCTAGTGGTCCCTGGTCAAAAAAAGGTTGGGAACCACTGCTATAGATGGTGGAACAGGGCCGGCAAACAAAGGTAAGTGGGAGAGGCGGATGGCAACCAGGGTGCTTTTATTCGGCAGCTGCTGTCCGCAAGTGTGGCTTTTGTTGTTGGTTACAAAACGGAACATCCTGAACAGACCTCCGCTTCCCGTTAGAAAAATGTCACTTCATTGAACGGAATGAATTAACTCCAGAGACGGTGTGGGCCCTTCGCTGCCCGGGGCACATTCAGATGGTGGGTTTAGGGGGCATGCAAGAGGGAGCGTGATTTCCAGGGGGTAAATAGGGCTCCTTTCCTTGTGGCACATAAGGAACCTAGGCATGGCTGCCCCATTTGGCATCTATGCCAGTCTGCAGAATTCACACAATATATTAAAGTGCTAATTTATAAAAAGTGAAAGTAGGTGCAAAAGTGAACAATATATACAACCAGATAACAATAAGATACACATATGAATATATAAATAACAGTCCAGCAGAAGAACAGATTCAATATATAAACATCCTGAAAATCAGGTAAGTGAGTGTCTATTCCTGAATATCCTGTGTGACAGGTAAGTCAGTCTTCATAATCAAATATAGACTTCTCTATATTTGTAGACTGCTGGAAAGCGATGTCCCAGGCAAGAGCCACGAAGTCTATATTTGATTATTAAGACTGACTTACCTGTCACACAGGATATTCAGGAATAGACACTCACTTACCTGATTTTCAGGATGTTTATATATTGAATCTGTTATTCTGCTGGACTGTTATTTATATATTCATATGTGTATCTTATTGTTATCTGGTTGCATATATTGTTCACTTTTGCACCTACTTTCACTTTTTATAAATTAGCACTTTAATATATTGTGTGAGTGCTGTCTGGATTCCTTCCATTATCCATACAGCACTGAGCCTTTCTTTCTCCAAGTCTGCAGAATTCGGCTTTTCCTGGCACCAGTTTTTGATTTGGTTTGGGTGCGTGTGCAAAATACATTCAGGTCCGCAGCTATGCGTATTGGGACCTATCCTGGCTTCCTGGTTGGTGCTCTGGCTGCAAGGATTGTTGGCTTGCCAGGGGTGGATCTGGTGTCAGCGAGGAGAGGAGTAACTCCAAGGAAACTCTCTTTGTTTCCTTTTCCGTGCTGCCCTCCTGGTGCTGTTTGCTTTGGGTTCGGACGTTAATCGCAAGGATAAAGGTCACCAGCGCCTCGGGTGTTTGCTTCCATTGTGCAGAAGTCCCAGCTGCGTGGCCCTGGGGAGTCCAGGTGAGAGATGCACTTTCTGCTCTGAACAAGTTGTGTTTCCCTATTGGGGTGGCTTGGGCTCCATGATGATCCTGCCCCGGGGTCTCTGCATCTGCAATTGCCTCTGCTGAGGGCAGCAGAGATGGCAGCAGGTTGACCCTTCCAAAATCAAAACCCGTTGGTAGAGCTCGAGTTCCTTTGTGGCACTGACTGAAATCCAGCAACGTTTAGTAGCCCGCTTCTGTTCAGGCCAACTGTCTGTCCCCCAAGAGGCAAAATTTCAGTTCTGTCTCTTGCCCCTGTTTCTTGACTGCAAATCAAAGTAAATCCAAGGAAGGAAAGATAGGCCTGTTCTGATATTTGTTCAGATCGTAGAGCTTTTTGCTTGGCTAGATTGGATGCTAACCCTTCTATGGTAATGCAGGGCAGAATTCTGAATATACCCTACTCAGACAGGATCTGCCCTTGCTCTTCTGGCTCTATTGACTCATTAGCCCATGCCCTTTTGGAATGCCACTTCAATCAATCAATCAATCAATAAACCTTTAATGGCATATCCAATATTACAAAGTGGAATGCCACTTTTACGAGGAACTTCGATCGCACTATATTTCCCCCCTTTTAATATACAAATCCAACGCCTCTGTGACTGACATAATGCCTTTTTTACTAAGTGACAGGGACCCCAAGGCTACATTGTCAGTGGCAAGATTTGTTTCAATCCTTATATCCCTCCAACACTAGATATCTGCTGCTCAAGATCAATTGATCAAGGAGCTTCTAAGGGATAAAAGGAAAGGAAAGGAAAGGATTTGTTCAGATCAGGAAAACTAGCGGATCCCCTCTGCTCCCCGGGTGTGACCTAGTCTGGTATTTTAGGGGGTTTATAGTGCCTGAGGGCAAGATGGTAACTTTATATACTTTGCCCAGTAACTGTAGGTGTTCTAGAAATGAAATAATTGTGCTATTGATAACTGACCAGGCCTTGAAACAGCTGGGCCAAATCTTGGGCCTCCCACAGCAGCTGGGGTCATCTTTCAGGGAGTTCAACATTCTCACCTGAGAACGTTTGGCCTCTTGTTGGCCATCCGTGGCTGCAGTTATGTAGCTCTAAATTATGTGCTAAAAGGGAAAGAGATGAGATCTTGCAATTGGTTTGCTTTACAAAGTGCATTAATAGGGTTGCTGGGGTTGCCAACTGCCAGGTAGTAGCAGGAGATCTCCTGCTAATTCAACTGATCTCTAGCCAATAGAGATCAGATATCCTGGAGAAAAATGGTCGCTTTGGAAATTGGACTCTATGGCATTGAAGTCCCTCCCCTCCCCAAACCCCGCCCTCCTCAGGCTCTGCCCCAAAAATCTCCCACCACTGGCAAAGAGGGATCTGGCAACCCTAAGGGTTGCCAACCTCCAGGTACTAGCTGAAGATCTCCCTCTATTACAGCTGATCTCCAGCCAATAGAGATCAGTTCACCTGGAGAAAAATGGTCGCTTTGGCAATTGGGCTCTATGGCATTGAAGTCCCTCCCCTCCACAAACCCTGCCCTCCTCAAGCTCCGCCCCAAAACCTCCCGCCGATGGCGAAGAGGGACCTGGCAACCCTATACATGAATCGTGTGCAGCTGATGGGAAAGAGGCTGGTCCCCATCTCAGTCTCAGAGGCACCAAAACCAGGCCATGCGCTAGTAGTATTAATACATCTATGGGATAAACAATTTAGAGTGGCAAAGAAGGTATAAAAGCGAAGGATAGCAGGGCAAGAAGATCTGTATTAAGTATAGTTAATATTTTATTAAATAGCCTGGAAAGGACTAAACATCAAGTAGGAGTATAGTTCGGGAAGCAGTGGGAATAATAATAAAGAAGTTACGTCGAATTTTGATTCAATAAATGATTAGTAAGATTTTAGCGAATATTGCAAAATATACTCCCTGAAAGATGGCACGTTGTATGTTTGTGAATGGATGTAAGTTTGTTTGTTTGTAAAATTTAAAACAAAACAAAACCAGGCCACACACATAGGGTTGCCAGGTCCCTCTTCACCACCGGCGGGAGGTTTTTGGGGCGAAGACTGAGGAGGGTGGGGTTTGGGGAAGGGAGGGACTTCAATAACATAGAGTCCCATTGCCAAAGCGGCCATTTTCTCCAGGAGAACTGATCTCTATCAGCTGGAGATCAGCTGTAATAGCAGGAGATATCCAGCTATTACCTTAAATTATACGGGCTGTTGAACTTTCTTCTTTGGAATTGATTTGTGTATAACACTGTTTTGCATTTTGTGTTTGTATGCACAATATAGTGATTGACTAATCAACATATTTCTGTCTGTTTTGCCATAAGTGCTTGAGTATTCCAGTAGTTACCTGGAGGTTGGCAACCCTACGTTCATGGACAAGAGAGAGTTGCCTCAACGGTGCTGCAGAAAAGTGTGACTTTGTAAATAAAGAGAAAGGGAAGGGAAAACCGCCCCTGAAGACTAAAAATTGCTCCAGAGGGTTGAGAGCAGCTGAATGTTACCGTGGGGTTGGCGGGAGGAGAAAGTAGCCCTGGAGAAGGTAAAGAAGGTAATGGCATGCCAGCCTGCATGTGGAATCTGGGGATCCCCCGGAATTACAGCTCATCTCCAGACTACAGAGATCAGTTCCCCTGCAGAAAATGAATACTTTGGAGGGTGCACTAAATGGCATTGTAGCCCACTGAGGTCCCTGTCCTCCCCGGGCTTAGGGCTGCCAATCTCCAGATGGTAGCTGGAGATTTCCCGCTATTACAACTGATCTCCAGGCAACAGAGATCAGTTCACCTGGAGAAAATGGCCACATTAGAAGGTGGACTCTATGTAGGGTTACCAACCTCCAGGTACTAGCTGGAGATCTCCTGCTATTACAACTGATCTTCAGCTGATAGAGATCAGTTCCCCTGGAGACAACGGCCACTTTGGCAATTGGACTCTATGGCATTGAAGTCCCTCCCCTCCTCAAACCCCGCCCTCCTCAGGCTCCACCCCAAAAATCTCCCGCCGGTGGCAAAGAGGGACCTGGCAACCCTAACTCTATGGCATTGTATCCCACTGAGGTTCTTGTCCTCCCCAGGCTCCACCCCCAAATCTCCAGGAGTTTCCCATCCTGGATCTGGCAACCCTACCCCTCCATTCCCCTCTGGTGGCCAGGGGGGACCTGGCAAACCTAGGTGGGTAACATTCCAAACTGTGCCTCCTTCTATATGTCCAGCCGTCACCTTATCTCTTGTGAGTGATTTCGCACTGTTTGTAAATTCTGAGCTAAGCCTGTCCTGGAAGGCCTGCTTGCAAGATCTTAGATTCAATTTTATTTGCTTGTTTGTGTGAAATACTTTGCCTGCTCCAGGCCCGTGAACGCACTAGAAACTTACCTCGCAATTTACACGCGTCCAGTACAAAAGAATCCAATACGACTTTAAATTTCTGTTCCCACCGCGCTGCCTTTCTCCGCTGCATTTGAAAAGCCCAGACCGGCACGCTCCCACGCATGCCCAGTCGGCGCTCCAAGCAAGGACGGCGATTGGTCCAGCGTTAGTAAGGGTGGCGGGGGGAGTTGCATGTTCCCATTTTCAGGCACCGGGTGTGGAGGACGTGTTATTTTTTTTATTCGCTGTATAAGCGGATGTGCTTAACGCGGCGAAATTGTGCTCTGGAGACGTCCTCGGAATCCTTTGGGTAAGCTGAAGTTGGAACATGCAAGGAAAGCCTGCAGAATTCAGAGCCGCAAACGCGCAGTGCGGACATGGCTGGCAGGTTGGGAAACTCCTGGAGATTTGGGGGCAGAGCCTGGGGAGGACAGGGACCTCCATGGGCTACAATGCCATAAAGCCCACCCTCCAAAGCATCCAATTTTTCCATGGAAACTGATCTCTGGAGTCTGGAGATGAGCTGTAATATTGGGGCATCCCCCAGGTCCCACCAGGAGGCTGGCATCCCTATTGTGCATTCACCTTGTGGCATCTCTAGCTAAAGGACCTTGGAGTAGGGTTGCCAGCTCCTGGTTGGGAAATACCTGGAGACTTGGGGGTGGTGCCTGAGGAGGGTGGGGTTTGGGGAAGAGAGGGACTTCAATGGGGTATAATGCCATATAGTCCACCTTCCAACGTGGCCTTATTCTCCAGGGGAACAGATCTCTGTTGCCTGGAGATCAGTTGTAATAGTGGGAGATCTCCAGCCACCACCTGGAAGTTGGCAACCCTATTTTGGAGGGCCGCAAGGACGAGGTCTGCCTGGCAGGGCTGGTGATTGGACAGGACTGGGCAGACAATTTGATGGCCCCACGGGCACCAAGGTGGGAGGCTTGGGATTCTGTCCTGGCCCCGCTTGAAACTGCAAGTGGGACAGAAGAAGTATCTGAGGTTCTTTATGCATGGGTACTTTCACTCACATTAGCCCCCGGTCTGTCTCGGTTGTTCCTTGGAGTTCTGCATGAGTTTTCCATCCATTAGAGATGACTTTGCACCCAGCCTTTGCAATGTCTGGGTCTTCCCATTCCTTTGTTAACCCGATTCTTCCCTCTCCCCTGAGCTCAGCCCAGGTGAAATCCCTATGCATGAGGCAAAGTGCAGGGCATGCAAGCTTGGCTTCTCTCATAGCCATTTACAAAGCAGCATGTCCAGAGGCGGGGATTCAAATACTTCCTGCTTCCTTGGAGCTCTTTCTGAGCAGAAAAAAGGCTAAAGCCAAGGCTTGGATTTCTCCCCCCCCCCTTTCAGATTGCTCTGTTTTTTGTTTTAAAAATGCTTTTTTTATGCCGCAATTGGGTTTTCAGGGGGATTTGCTCTCACATTAAGTCCTACAAAGTAAGCCAATTACAAAGCAGCATTTAAAGGGGTGGGGACTTCATTTGAGCTGGTGCATAGACTCCCAACAGAAAAGTGTAGGTCCGGCGAGCAACGAACCTCAGGTAAAACTCCCATGCATAAACGGCCTGCCTGTGAGGACGAAGAACATGCTGTGGGACACAGAAAGAGAGAAAAACAAAACAGAAATTATAGACACTCAACCAGGGCCCTCATGGAATTCTCCTTTCTAGGGTTACCAGGTCTCTCTTCACCACCACCGGGAGGTTTTTGGGGCAGAGCCTGAGGAGGGCGGGGTTGGGGGAGGGGAGGGACCTCAATACCATAGAGTCCAGTTGCCAAAGCGGTCGTTTTCTCCAGGTGAACTGATGTCCATCAGCTGGAGATCAGTTGTAAAAGGAGAAGATGTCCACCCAGTACCTGGAGGTTGGTAACCCTACTCCTTTCCTTACGTATTCAGTCTCACAACCAATGCCTTGTGAGGTATTTTTCTTAATGGGGGATGGATATCCCTGGACAGCCAGTGGCTGGTGGGGTTCTGGGAATGAATGTGGAATTAAATGGATCTTCAGCTGACCCTGCACACTTATGTCAGAGTGCATGCTCAGGATCACTTACTGTGGATAAATAATCCACAGTAAGTAGGGTTGCCAGGTCTGGGTTGGGAAATACTTGGAGATTTTTGGGGTAAAGCCTGAGGAGGGCGGAGTTTGGTGAGGGACCTCATCAGGGTATAATGGCATAGAGTCCACCCTCCAAAGGAACCATTTTCTCCAGGGGAACTGATCCTGGTTGTCTAGCGATCAATTGTAATAGTGGGAGATCTCCAGGTGCCACCTGGAAGTTGGCAACCCTAACAGTAAATCCATACATAACTCAGCATACAGATTAGTGATTTTCTTGTGCCTAAAAAAATGTTACCCCAGGCAGATCTGATCAAGGATAATGCACTGGAGATCAGGAATTACTTTTACAGCTTATGCTATTTAATGGTACCAGTTTAAATAGTACAAGCTGGGATCAAATCTCTCCAGCCGAAACCAAAAGACAGAATCATACTGCAGAAAGAACCACATTGTCATTGTGCATTGATCAACCTTTATACACTTCTACCAATAAGGATACATTTTCTATTTTTCCCATGGTGTCATTCTTGGCTACTGAAATTAACAACTCAGCAACTTTGGCAGCAAGCGATTCTTTAATTACGCATGTGTGAGGTCCGAACAGAGAGTCCCCTTGCAGGGAACATCAAGGTCCCTTTAACCAGATAACAAACTAGCGAGGCAGAGGAAACCGGCAATGTATGGGATGTTGCAACATTGAGGACTGTTAGTGTATGTGGGTGCTTTTGCAGACTAAATGAATAGGAAAGGAAGAGAAAAGAGAGGAAGGGGGTGGTTCTTGACACGCGTTCATCTACACTGGTGTCATGTCTAAAAGGAGGATTCCTGCACCTGTTTATGTACACAGGGGCAGTTTATAGTGCCACAGATAAAAGACCTTTATTGGGGGCACTTCAATTTTAGGTAGAAAGAGTTCCTGAGTAAGCATTTAGGGTTGCCAACCTCCAGGTACTAGCTGGAGATCTCCCGCTATTACAACTGATCTCTAGCCAATAGAGATCAGTTCCCCTGGAGAAAATGGCCGCTTTGGCAATTGGACTCTATGGCATTGAAGTCCCTCCCCTCCCCAAACCCCACCCTCCTCAGGCTCCATCCCAAAAACCTCCCGCCAGTGGTGAAGAGGGACCTGGCAACCCTATAAGCACTGTAGTATTGCAAATTAATAAATAAGTTTATCAGTGGCCCAGGGGAAGTCTAATAAAAGAAAGAGACTGCAGGACTGAGGCTGACATCAGTAACTCCTGGACCTAATTTCCTTGGTTTCTTTGCAGGTGAATGTAGGTCTGGCGTGGCTTGCTGTCTAACCGCCTTCTTCCCTGGGGCCGCAACGGGGCGCAAATGGAGACTGTTGTGATCGTGGCCATTGGGGTCCTGGCAACTATCTTCCTGGCTTCGTTTGTGGCCTTGGTCGTGGTCTGCAGGCAACGGTACTGCCGTACCAAGGACTTCTTGAGTCATTATGATACCAAGTGAGCACAACTGTTGGCTTCTGAAAGAGAAATCATTAGGGGTCAATTGCTATTTAGAATCCCAAATACGTTGCAGTGTGGAGAATTTTGTGTTTGCTTACAGGCACCCTGTCCGTTACTGTTTCACACACATCAGAGCTGACCACTGGTATACAAAACCATTTTTGAGAATCAGCCCTGGTGGTAAGGCCACTGAGTGCTGTGGCATTAGAAATAGGTTCTAAGGGTAGTAAGCCCTTAGCAGTGGATGAAAAAAGAACTCTGCACAATCACAGAGGTATTTCAGTTGTCAGAGAAACATTGTAAAGTAATCTGCACATTAATTAATTTGTTTGTAATATTTCTACGCTGCCTCTTCAGAGTTCTGCTTGAGGTGGCTTACAATAATGAACCAGGTGTGTGTGTTTTTTAATGTTATAAAGTTGAAAACAGGTCAGGGGTGAGGTCGAGCTGAGGATCAAAAGGCACTCTGTGCATTCTCAGAGGCATCTACTTCCATCTTCAAGGGATTGCATAGATTTTCTTTGAATGCTGAAAGGAATAATCATTGCAGAATGTTGCTGTGTGTTCCAGGTGTGACCCTAAAAGCAGGTTCTGGAACTCTGGTCCAGGTTAATCACTATGGAAAGGATGTTTCATCTCATTCTGCAAGAATTCTCATGAGATTCCTTCTATGTTCTTTTGCACTGGGAATTGCAGTGAGGAGAGAGTAAAGAGGAGGTAGAATTTGGGCCTTTAAAAACTGTAAATAAGGGGAAAAAAACCAAACTGTAAAAGTAAAACCACCTTTTTTTGAGCGCTTGATGTTTAGGGTTTGCCAGCTTTTTTACCTGCTCCTACTGTTGTGCTTTTTATTTTATAAAAAATAACCTGTCAACTTTGATGGATCAAGCTGCCATAAAAGACCCAAGAGAGAGACCTGGGCATTTTTTTTTGTTAGATGGCCATCTGTTTGGTTTTGATAACAAAGCCCTAAGTAGGGACATCATGGCAGCAAAAATTAGCTTGCCTTCCTGGGATCCCTTTGTATGCTCTCACCCTTCCCCTTCCAGACCCATCGTTGACCTGATTGGCACAATGGAGACCCAGTCGGAACCTTCAGAATTGGAGCTAGACAACGTGGTGATAACAAACCCGCATATTGAGGCAATCCTGGAGAATGAAGACTGGATTGAAGATGCTTCGTAAGTCATAGGGTTGCCAACTCCAAGTTAGGAAATTCCTTGATATTTGGGGGTAGAGCCTGGGGACAGTGGGGTTTAGGCAGGGGATGGATCTCAGCAAGGAATAATGCCATAGAGTCCACACTCCAAAGCAGTCATTTTCTCCAGGGGGACTGATCGCTGTGGTCTGGAGAACGGTTGTACTTCTGGAACATCTCCAGGCCCCAGCTGGAGATTGAGAACCCTCTCAGGCAGCGGTCTGGCAACCAAAAAAGACAGCCACCACCGAATAAAACCATAGTAGAAAATATGGGTATTTGTTCAGGATTTGTCTCATTTCTATTTGCATGTTTAAGGCAGGGCTGGGAAGTGTTCGAGGCAGGGCTCAGCAAATGTCTGGGAACCAGGCCATAATTTTGCACTAAAACTCTGTGGTTTTGATGCAGAAGAGGGCTAGCAGTAAGTTCCATACCCTTCCCTCCTGGGTTGCCAATACAGGTAGTTGCAAACTCTCTGCTATCTGTACAATTTGTCCTCTGCACAGCTCATTTAAATAGGATGCGGAAGAGGCTGATGTTAGAAAGTAAACCCTTTGTCCCTGTGAAGGGCATTGCTCCTCAGCTCTGAATCAGGTTAAATAATGTGTGTAGGATGTGATATAGGTAATGTGGGCTACACTGGAGATCCAAAAGAGGGGAGAGGCCTGGGTTTAAAAAAAAGTTTATTAAAAGGCAACAATACATCATCAGAACCAGACCTTTGTAAGTTAAGCCAGCAGGTCCCCAAAGTGGTGCGCGTGGGTGCCGTGATGCCTGCTGACACCTTTTCTGGCACCCACCAAGTATTTTTAGGAAGCAGGTAGGGCCAGGTAGGGTTTTTGCCCAGCAAGGCTTCTGATTGACTACTGGAGATTTGATTGGCTGCACAGATTTTTTTAAAAATGTTGCTTTGGCAGCAGCTGCCACCACAGCAGAAGGATCTGAAGTGCCTGGTTGTCTTATAGAGTCCAATAAAGACAACTAGGAGGAGGTTAAAAGCAACAGTTCTTTATTTAGCTAAACACAGACCTGGGGTGAAATAACCAAAGATAAGATTCAGGGTTATTCACCAGAGAAACAAAGGAAGCTCAATATCATTTATGTATTCGCATGGGGCAGACCCATGGCTGCTGACAAGCAGATTGATACACAAAAGCACCAATGCACATTAGGTGTCTACTCCACTCTAATTAGCATAGCCTATAGATATTGCCCGAAGTGCTAGGTCTTGTGATCTTGGAAGCAGAAAACACATTCCTAAGGATGAAGGTAATTCAGAGCTCTCTACTGGTGAAAGGCCGTACCAGGCACAGAGAGCATGATTTGTTGGTTCATGGCTCCCGGATGCCAACTTCCCCAAAGCTTCCATGTGTGTGTATATAAGTACATAGTATTTTATACCAGCCCTTATATCTGGGCATTACAGATCCTCGCTGTGTTGCTGAAGTTAAGCTATGGCAATCAGTTTGTGGCTGGCTCTGCCTCCTGCAGCAATGATTTTGTGGCAGCCCTTTTGCTCCTGCGCCCACCGTGCCGTTAGGGTTGCCAGGTCCCTTTTTGCCGCTGGCGGGAGGTTTTTGGGGCAGAGCCTGGGGAGGGCGGGATTTGGGGAGGGGAGGGACCTCAATGCCATAGAGTCCAATTGCCAAAACGGCCATTTTCTGCAGGTGAACCGATCTCTATCTGCTGGAGATCCGCTGTAATAGCAGGAGATCTCCAGCTGGTACGTGGAGGTTGGCAACCCTACATGCCGTGTCAGAATTCCAAACGTGCCCGCAGGCTCAGAAATGTTGGGGACCCCTTGGGTTATGCTGTGGATGGTGCCGATCCCATTTCTGCCTGTGATTTTGCCCTCAAGCCACTGACTGAGCTGCTGTATATCAGGGATCGTTCTGCCTACTGAAGGGGAAAGTGTCAGTAATTAAATGCTTAAAAACAGTGCAGGGAGAGGAAGAGTGGTGTGCATAATGGGAAGAGGACCCAATTCTGAAGAGGAGGCTCTGAAAGGTGAAGGAAGAGTCTATTGGCAGCATCTGCTGTGATGTAGCTCTAACGTGTGGCCCTTTTCTCTTTCTTCAGGGGCTTGGTTTCCCACTGCATTGCCATTCTGAAGGTAAATCCTTATTGTTGGGAAGCTCCAATAGCAGCATGCGCCTCAAGAAGGCGCTTGCTTCATGGGAGGTGCAGGGAGCGCAAGAAAAACAGCTACTGGGTATGCAAAGCCAACAGCGCTGATGTGCATCTCTCCTTGGGGACAGATTTGCCACACCCTCACAGAAAAGCTCGTTGCCATGACGATGGGTTCGGGGGCTCGAATGAAGTCGCCAGCCAGCTTGAGTGACATCATCGTGGTAGCCAAGCGGATCAGCCCCAGGTGAGACCCAAGAGCGAAGAGAGGGGAAATGAGTGGGTGGGCTGGGGAAGGGGGATTTCACAGCAGGAGTTGTAGGGATATAGGCAGACTCTGGGGCCGAATGGGACTGTACAATGCCTTTAGGTTTTACTGGCGTACCAATAGGAATCATACAGCTGTTCAGGTACTTTCATAGCACGTTACTGGACTTAGCCAATGGGTTCTTATTACCAGTTTTGTGTTTTGTTTTTTTAAAAACTTTTCTGTCTTTCTTCACCACCAGCAGGAGGTTTTTGGGGTGGAGCCTGAGGAGGGCAGGGTTTGGGGAGGGGAGGGACTTCAATGCCATAGAGTCCAATTGCCAAAACGGCCATTTTCTCCAGGGGAACTGATCTCTTTCGGCTGGAGATCAGTTGTAATAGCAGGAGATCTCCAGCTAGTACCTGGAGGTTGGCAACCCTACGTTTCTAAGATGTGAACTCTGTCCCATAACATACCAGTGGCAAGGATTCAAACAAAGAGCAAAATAGGCCAATTCCCCTGCAGCACACACAGACAGGTGGGAAAAAGCTGTTCAGAGGCCTTTATGGCCAGCCATGGGGAATTAACATTCCCACACCTTCCCCTCCTTGAGTCATCTTGTATGTTGAGCAGCCGGACGCAGGCACGTGAGATTCTCAAGAGTGGACTGTGACTTGAATTTCTCACTTTCATTTTTAATTAGGGTTGCCAACTCTAGTTTGGGAAAATACAGGAGATTTGGGGGTGGAGCCTAGGAAGGGCAGGGTAGCGAAGGGACCTCAGCATAGGGTTGCCAGGTGGGTGGTTTTGGTGGGTAATTGCCTGCCAATCCACCTGGATTCTTCCTAATGTGTAGACGGAAACTCTTTTCATTTAATTTCAACCCATTGGTTCCGGTCCGACCTTCTGGAGCAACAGAAAACAACTCGGCACCATCCTCTATATGACAGCCCTTCAAGTACTTGAAGATGGTTATCATATCACCTTTCAGTCATCTCCTTTCCAGGCTAAACATACCCAGCTCCTTCAACCTTTCCTCATAGGACTTGGTCTCCAGACCCCTCACCATCTTTGTTGCCCTCCTCTACCATCTCTCCCCCCTCTCTTGCCTGCATGTTTGTTCTTTCTATCCCTCCTTCTCTCCTGGTTATTAGCCCCATATTCATGTTACAAAGTTAGAACAGGCCTTCGAAGGGCCATCCCTCCACCAAAGCCTGCATTGTTTCCTCCAGGGTAGATGATGTTGTCAGATCCATGTACCCCCCGCTGGACCCCAAGCTTTTGGATGCCAGGTGAGTATGCTTGTTTGGGGTGGGAGGATCGCCCATATGCCTGGCTGGATCCAAGTATGGCTGTGCTACCTGATGTCCTTTTGGCCCACTAGCTCTCATTCAAAGAGCCATCAATAGAAGGAAACAAAGAGCCATCAATAGAAGGCAAAATATGCAGACCATTTCCTGCCTAATATATGCAGGGAAACTGGCCCCTTCTGCCATTCCTCTGTTCTAGGGAATGACAGGTAGAGAAAGTGTAAAGGAATCTTGGGCTGGCCTCTTGCCATGAAAAAAATTAATTGTTCCTTCCAGAAAATCATGACATGAGCAAAAGGTAAAGAGAGATTTTATTGTATTTATTTATTAATATATTAAATCAATATATCAAAGTAACAAGGTACATAAGCCCCACATTGTATAGCTCTGAGTTTAATAAGGTAGAGAGATTTTCTGTAATCCATCCCCAGCTCTCTTTATGGTAGTTAACAGGAAGAGATGAAAGGCAATGGACTGATCATACACATTAATTAGATTCTCCAGATTTGTGGGAGGACCCTGCTTAAAACCTCCAGCCATACACTGTGGTCCCAATCCAAACCAGGACCTCACGTACCAACAATGGAAAGAAATGCTAGAAGCTCAAATTGCTTCTTTTGGTTTGGTCCTTTGCTCTTTTTCAGTGATGACTTCGGTGTCACCAACATTCAGGTACCGTTAATTTTGCTGACAGCAACGGAGGAAGGGAGAGGCCTGTGTTTCTCTCTCCAAAAAGAGAGATACCTTATTCCTAAACTGTCTGCTAATTTTAAAAGTTGATTAGGAGACACACCTTTCTCCCTTTCCCACGTGGCTTTCGGAGCCAAGGGAAGCTTCCTTGGATCCAGCTGCAAGGGAAAGCTTCAGGGTGGGTGCTGGGGGTGGGGACAGAGGGCCCTTGTGGACTTTCTACCTGGAATAACTATGGGTAGGGGAGGGCCTTCAAAATGGCTGGGCTAAAGACAGAGAAAGGGAAGGGCTGTGGGGAAGGGGAGGGCGGGCTGACAGGTGCCATTCCCACCCACTCCAGGGTCAGGGACTCCTGCTGCTGCAGCAAAGCGCTGTCTGGGGAACTCTCGTCTATCTTTACTGATCTCCTAGGCGGGGAGAGGGCACTGGGTAGAGTTGCCAGCTCTGGGTTGCGAAATACCTGGAGATTTTGGAGGTGGAGCCGTGGGAGGGTGAGGTTTGGGGATGGGGGGGGGCTCAGCAGAGTATAAGGCCATAGAGTCCACCACCCTTCAAAGCATCTGTGTTCTCCAGGGGAACTGATCTTGGTCTTCTGGAGATCAATTGTAATAGTGGGAGATCTCCAGGGGCCACCAGGAAGTTGGCAACCCAAGCACTGGGGGATGAACTCCTGTAGCCTAGGTGTGTGGGTGTGGCACAGAGCTCTGAGGCCGGTTCCTGCAGCTTCATACAGAATAATACTTTTAGTCAAAGGAAGATCAAGACTTTGGCATATTAAGTTGAAGCTTTAAGTTTCAGTTGGAACTGTGTGGCAGCTATTTCTTCTAAATGTGCTACTCTGGCAGTGGAGAAGGGGGGCGGGGATCTGAGACGCTGAGGGTTGCCAGTCTCCAGGTGGTGGCTGGAGATCTCCCACTATTATAACTGATCTCCAGGTGGCAGAGATCAGTTCACCTGGAGAAAATGCTGCTTTGGAAGGTGGACTCTTTGGCATTATATCCCATTGAAGTTCCCCTCCTCCCCAAACCCCACCCTCTTCAGGCTCCACCCCCCAAATCTCCAGGTATTTCTCAACCCAGAGCTGGCAACCCTAGAGACGCCATGTGTGCAGTTTCAACAGTATCTAGGGTTGCCAGCTCCAGGTTGAGAAATACCTGGAGATTTTTGGGGAGAAGCCTGAGGAGGGCAGGGTTTGGGGAGGGAATTCAATGCCGTAGAGCCCAATGGTCAAAGCGGTCATTTTCTCCAGGTGAACTGATCGGGTAGAGATCAGCTGTAATGCAGGAGATCGCCCGCTAGTACCTGGAGGTTGGCAACCCTAACAGTGCCCCCAGTTTAGACAGGACCTGGCTGCACAGCCATTGCTGGGGCCGTGTCATTTGCTTCTGTAAATGGGGCCCCATCAATTCAATGACTGCTGAGAGGGGGTTGGGGGGCAGGGGATGGGGATGGGGCCTGCAAGGGGGGTCAGGAGAGGCCTGGCTTCACCCCCATTTTTTCCCAACTGAGGTCACCCCTGTTCCTTTGCAGGACAACAGCGCTGCTGCTCTCGGTCAGCCACCTGGTCTTGATCACCCGCAACGCCTGCCACTCGCCCAGCGGCATGGACTGGATCGACCAGTCGCTGTCTGCAGCTGAAGAGCACATGGGCGTGCTGCGCGAGGCAGCCCTGGCTTCTGAACCGGAGCGCCTGGCGCCTGGCGCGGAGGGATTCCTCCAAGAGCAGTCGGCCATTTAACGAGCACAGCCAGAGACACGCTCCTCTCCTCTCCCCGACCCCCTCCCGGCACCACTGGCAGGAGTAAGGCCAGCTGACCCCATAGAATAGCTTTGCTTTCTGGGACGCGTCCCAGAGCTGCAGAACAGAATCTCTGCACGGCTGCTTCTTCATCCTAACTCTCCTGTGCATGGGAATGCAGCAGGGGTGATGTGTGGGGGGAGCGGTTTCTCACATTAGAGAAATAATTGAGTTGAGCTTTCAACTCTAGAAGTAAGGCCAGAGGGGTGGGGGAATGAATGCCGAAAATCTTGGGAATGGGTCCAACCATCTCCTTTAGACAGCCCAAGAGGACCCGGGCCAGTGGGCTTTCTTTAAGAGTAGAGGACTCTAATCTGGAGAACTGGATCCGATCCCCCACTCCTCCACACAAAGCCTGCTGAGTGACCTTGGGCTAGTCACAGTTCTCTCTGAGCTCTCTCAGCCCCACCTACCTCACAAGGTGTCTGTTGTGGGGAGAGGAAGGGAAGGAGATTGGAAGCCGCTCCTTAGCTTGAGACTCCTTAGGGTAGAGAAAAGTGGGGTATAAAAACCAAGGCCATTGTGCATGGCTGTTTCCTTGCGGTCACCCTGCCAACTACTTTTGTTGTGCCCAGGTTTTCTGGATGTTGGCCAAACAAGAATCCAGAAAACAGGAGCAAAATGCACAGAAATGCAAGGGGGGAGCAAGGTAACCTCTGACGGTCCAAAAATGCATGCATAATCAAGGGTTACCGTGAGGAAATAGCCCCATGCATAAATGGCCCAACTCTTCTTCTTCTAAGTGGGGCCAACTGACTTTGTACCAATTCTGAGATTTTTTTTTGCACGTATGAAATCCCTGCCAGGATTTCCCCCTCCTTTTAGAATATAATTGATGTAACTCTCTTGACGAGGGCTTAAGAGTGGGTAGTCTCTTAAGGTCACCCCCCCCTTGCATCAACAGTAGCTCACTGTTCATATGTTACAGTGAACACATGTATATCTGTAAGAAAGAGGCAACAGACGTTCACTGTACAACAGAAACCAGGAAACAGTACTTGGATAAATGTGGGGTTAAAATCACACATTCAGCTCAGTACACACGTTGAAAGTAATATGAGTATTCAACACAGTTAAAGAAAAATAAAGTTCATAGTGTACATGGATTGTATGTGTGTTCAGGGTCACTTGTGAACAGGGCTTCTATGTATGGCTTTCTTCTGTCCTTTCCAAGTCAAACTGTTTGTTGTGAAAGACTCTTCACGCCACTTTGCAGCTGTGGGTCCTCTTTCAGGTTGTGCGCTGTCCCTCCTCTGCATCCTCTGGGTTCTTTGCAAGTTGTAGAGATGAACCCTGGAATAAGAAGCAATGGGGTCTGGAATTAAGCCTTGGTGGTCCCTGTCCCCAATAAAGCCCTGTGTTACTGGAACAGAACCCCTTCTTTGGAAGGGATCACTGGATGTAGCCCAGCCCCTGGGATCTTCAGCTGCACGCTTCTTCCCCCTACTCTTCCTTAGCTTGGGGTTCCAATGTTCACATGCTGATACTCCTAGCTTCAAGACGTTACCATTAGAATAAAGATGGGAACATCACCTAAACTTGGTCTCCTGTGTTTATTGAATATGCCACTTGCTATAACGGATGCGCAGAGTAGAATTTATGTATGCACTTCATATATTTATATCCTCATCTTTCTCCCCAGCAGTGGCCGCTGGCATTCTGCCTCCATTTTATCTTCACAACAACCTTGTGAGACTGTGGCTGGCCAAGGTCCCTCCCCTCCCCAAAGTCTTCCATCCCCAAGCTCCACCCCTAAATCTCTGGGAATTTCTGAACTAGGAGCTGGCAACTGTAGTGTCCATTGGCATTTGAAAGGATTTTGGATGAATTTCAGCTGGTCTCTGCATTTGTAGTCAATGAACAAAGAGAAGAGCCATCAAATGCTGCCTCTTCCCAGGGAATGTGCCAAAAACTAACACCAGCCATAAAGTGTTGTGCCTCTGTTCATCTCACATATGATGCTTGTAAGATCAGGTCATAAGATCCTGACTTGAAAAATCTGCTTCCTGCCCCTCTTTAAATGATGTAACATCCAGCTTGTAGGTTGATTTCTGTCAGTTTGGTTGCTTCCAATAAAGAGGATGGCGTGGATTTTGATAGTGCTTTTAGATTTATGCCCAGGTAGGATAGGCAGCACCGGGTTGGGAAAGACCTGGAGATTTTGGTGGAGGACCCTGAGGAGGGTGGGGTTTGGGGAGGGACTTCAGTGGAGTAGAAAGCTTCCAAAGCAGCCATTTCCTTTGCCTGGAGGTCAGTTGTAATAGTGGGAGATCTCCAGCCACCACCTGGAGGTTG
Source organism: Euleptes europaea (assembly GCF_029931775.1). Taxonomy (NCBI): domain Eukaryota; kingdom Metazoa; phylum Chordata; class Lepidosauria; order Squamata; family Sphaerodactylidae; genus Euleptes; species Euleptes europaea. Next base: position 36,734,128 of record NC_079329.1, on the reverse strand, counting down.
GCAACCCTATGTCCAGGAACAGGCTACCCAGAGGAACAGAGGCAGGAAGGCCTGGAGGACGGAGCAAAGGCACCAAGACATCTCTCCACCCCTTTTGTGCTTGTATTTGCCCTATATTTGATGGATGGGACAAACATCTCTGAAATAGCTAAATAAATAATGATTTCTGACTTTGTGACTGCTTTAAATGTGGGCCAAATGAGAGGGGGCACTGAATATTCCTAAAACACATTTGCCTCCAGGGGCAGGTATTGCAACTGTGCTGAGACATTCCTTGTATGAGAAGGGAAATGTTTTGCTTTGCTCTTTTGGAATTGCGAAGAACAGCTTAGTAAGGAATCCTGATTCCATTCTGCAAAATGGGCTCTCTTAAAAGAATGGCCTGGTTTTGTATAAGCTTTTCATAGTGGTGTTTGAACAAGTTGGGATATACTTAGCTGACAAAGTGATCTTTTCACATCAATAGCAGCTCTTCTTCTCAGTTTGGGGATATAGTTCAAGCGGTGCAGCATTTGACTGCGGATCTAGAGGTCCCTGGTTAAAATCCGGATGCCACCCTTCAATGGGTATATACTGCTCTTTTATCGAATGCATCCTTCCACTGAAGGACCGTCGTATCTGTGGGACCGCCTCTCTTGGTATGTACCCCAGCGAACTTTACGATCATCTAAGACTAATTTGCTGGTGGTCTCTGGTCCAAAGACTGGCTGGCTGGCCTCAACCAGGGCCTTTTCTGCCCTGGCCCCTGTCTGGTGGAATAGCCCTTCCAATGGGACCAGCCCCCCCACCCCCAAAATTAAGGGGACTAAAAGCGGCGTAGACTTCAGGGAGGGGAGAATGCATTTGCAGGACTGGCGCTGAGCTGGTTCCCAAATTCCTTGTTAATCCAGACTGCATCTGCATGAGAAACAAGGCCAGTTTTTTTTTTAAGTGAACAGTTATGCCAATGTGGCTGCATGTCAAGCAGCGAGCACCCCACCCCACCCCAGCAGGCATCAACCAATTTGAAATATTAAGACACAGCTGCGATTTCTCGTTCAAATGTAACACCCTCCCTCTATTCCTGTTGACCACCCTGAGGCCCAGGAAAAGCCCCAGCGTTGCAAGTCCAGGCAGGTATTCATCCGGCGCAACCTTTTCCTCCATGGTGATGCTTCACTGGTTGGATTTCCACACATTTCTCCTGATCAGTATCTGAAGAAGTGAGCTGTGGCTCACGAAAGCTCATACCCTACCAGAAAATATTTTTGTTAGTCTTTAAGGTGCTACTGGACTCTTGCCCTCTTCTACTTTTGTGGTCCTGACTGCAAAGAGGGAGAGCCCCCAAAATGAGGGGGCCCAGCAGCTTGACACTTGAGACATTGAAACTTACCTGCAGCCGCCTTGGCTATTGGAACGTGTTATACATGAGGATTTTTCCTGCACAAATATATTTTCTCTGAATGAATAAGATCAGCGGATGAAGCCTCCAGCGAAACGTGGATACCGATCTAGACGACACGTCCTTCTTGTATCCCTTCCTCGGCGGTCTTTATGTGGACTGTATTCTACTTACCTGTAGCATTGCTACACTTATATGCAATACTAAAAAAACAAAAAAAATATTAAGAAAAGATCTTTAATACTTACCTTGATATAAGAACCAATTGATTCACTTGCATTTGTGTACCTTATATATTGTAATTTTGTATTTAGTGTACATATTGTCCTTTTGTAGTTAAGTATCTGGGTATCTTGCACTTTATTATATAGTAGCATTGCATTGAAATTATGTGCTGGTTTTGTTTTCTCAACAATACCCCACAGCGCAGAGCCTTTTTTCTTTCTGGTTCTAACCTCCAGCTATTAAAATATTGTTGAAGGCTTGCACGGTCAGAGTTCATTGGTTCTCGTAGGTTATCCGGGCTGTGTAACCGTGGTCTTTGCTTTCCTGACGTTTCGCCAGCAGCGGTGGCCGGCATCTTCAGAGGAGTCACACTGCAGGACAGTGTCTCTCAGTGTCAAGTGTGTAGGAAGAGTAATATATAGTCAGAAAGGGGTTGGGTTTGAGCTGAACCATTGTCCTGCAAAAAGTAACAAAGGTAATGTGCTAACCATTGTCCTGTGAGTATCAAGATAATGTGCTAATGAGGGTGGGTATGTTAATATGGAACCATGGTATCCTGAAGTGATCTGATAATGTGTGAAATCCAAGGCTAATCCGCATGGCTATTGTTGACCGTAGTCTTTGTTAGTCTGGAGGTTTTCAGGACAGGAAGCCCAGCCTTATTCATTCTTAAACTCTCCTCTTTTCTGTTAAAGTTGTGCTGATGTTTATGAATTTCAATGGCTTCTCTGTGCAATCCGACAAAATAGTTGGTAGAATTGTCCAGTCTTTCAGTGTCTTGGAATAAGACTCTGTGTCCTGTTTGGGTCAGTCCAGCTATTAGAAGGAGACTTCCTGCTATTTCAACTGACCTCCTGGAGAAAACGGCCGCTCTGGCAGTAGGACTTTATCGCATTGAAGCCCCTCTCCAAACCCCGCCCCCTCAGGCTCCGCCCCCAAGCCCTCCCGCCGGTGGCGGAGAGGGGCGTGGCCACCCCGCAGGCCGTGCGGTGCACCCAGAGGCTTGGGGATCGCGATGGCAGGTGGGTCGTGTGGTGGAGCACCGATCCCTACAGAGCACCGATCCCACTTGTGTTGGGCATCTTTGGCCCATTGGCGCTTTCCCAACGTCCACCTCGGGGTTGTTCCTCTCTGAAACTTCGAACTTCGTTCTGTGCATTCAAAAGCTTTTTGTTTTCTGCAACTTTAACAAACAGGTCAGTCTCTTAGACAAAGATTAAATGGACATAAGTCTGACATCAGAAACCACAATATTCAAAAACCAGTGGGAGAACATTTCAGCCTTCCAGGACATCCTGTTGCAGATTTGAGAGTAGCAATTCTCTTACAAAGGAATTTTAAAGGGAGATTGGAAAGAGAAACTGCTGAATTACAGTTGATATTCAAACTAAAGTCAATGCATTGACCTGGGCTGAATGAAGACCTTGCATTCATGGTCCATTACCAATGCTGATTTCTCCACACCCATCTCTCCCCTGGACATCACAGACTCTTCTGCATATCACACCTAATCCCATCACGCCTGCTATTCACATTTACATACTTTTAACATTTACATACGAATGCTTGTCTGAATTCACTCTCCTCTGCTTAAAGACCGATGGATTCACATTCTAGCTGTATCTGAAGAAGTGAGCTGTGGCTCACGAAAGCTCATACCCTGCCAGAAAATATTTTTGTTAGTCTTTAAGGTGCTACTGGACTCTGGCCCTTTTTGACTACTGCAATTTTAAAATTATTGACTTAGAAGAAGGGAGGGGGGAAAAAAGACATGCGAAGGGGGCACCCGGATTTGAACCAGGGACCTCTTGATCTGCAGTCAAATGCTCTACCACTGAGCTATACCCCCTCTCGCGGTGAAATGGATTTCCGAATGGCCTTTTCAACGTGAGAGAGCCCCAGCGTCACGGGCTACAAAAGGAACGACCTGCAGCGCAGCCTTCTCTTTTTCTGCGCCGGCGGAACATCAATGCAACGCTTTTGTCAGCTTCAGACGCCAGGCTCCGAAGCCCGAACAGATGGGGCTCGGCCTGGTCGAGAGGCTGGGAAAGTACTCTGCACATGCCCCAAGGCACTCTCTTTAGGGCTCTTTGTTTAAAGCCGATGGTTCATTTTAAAGCAGCAAAAAAAAGAAAGAAAAAAAACACCAAGGGTGCTGTTGCGAAATGCAATTCTCGAGCAATTAAGTCCATCTACGAAACTGAGTCCTCCAGCAATTAAGCCTTTGCTCATGCTCAAGGGCGCCGGGCTTTATGGTTCCATAAACGAACCCCGGCACCGATTCAAAATACTCCTGCAACCTAATGTCGACGAAATCTCTTTTATTTTACGATAAATAAATTTTATTGATCGATAAATACATTTTATTGCCCCCCGAGGGGGGAGGAGCAATTTCACCGCCGCTTGGTGGACTCGCTCCCGGGGAAAGAGCCCGGAGCCGCACTTCCGGACGTGGCCTGTAGGTGGCGCTGCGGACGGCGCGTGGCCCGGCTTATTCGGTCACGTGGGAGGCGTCTCATGTGACCCGAGCAGAGGAAGTATAAACGTCCCGGCAGCCTTTGCGCCTGTCTTTTTTTTTTTTTACCCCCCTCTTCCGCCGTCGGCGCCCAAGATGTCTAAGCGAGGTGAGGCCTGGGAGGGGATGGAGAATCCGCGTCCATCCGCCTCGCGTGGCGGGGGTCCCCGGGATCCGCGTCGGGAGCCGGGTCGGGGGCAGCCTGGAGATCTGCTGGGCCGAGTATGCCCGCGCCCAACGGATGGGTACGAAAGGAGGCGGTGGGCATGGTGGGGGGGGGCTCCGCTCCAAGGCTCACTCTGGGGGGAGCCGTGCAAGGGGGGAAGGGAGTGGGGCGGGATGTACGGGGGGCCCGTGGGACGCACCGAGGTGCAGCCTTAGCTTTGGGGGCAGGTGAATGGGAAGATGAGGCCTATGCCTGGACTATGGAGAACGTGGCAGGCTTCTTCTGAGCATGTACAGAATTCCTGCCCGCTCACCTGCCTGGACTGGTAAGTGGCTTTAGCTGCGGGGACTTGTTGGAGCGCAGTTGAGCCTGGGCAGAGTGCTCCCGATGGCTTGGGGGAGGTGGAACCCAAGACTGTAAAGCACTGGTTCCCAACCAGGGGTCCATGGACCCCCAGGGGTCCGCGAGAACTAAATGAAGGTCCGCGAAGCAAAGTTATAAACCCATAATAAATTAATATTTTCAATTAAAAGTTCTCTATTATAAAAATACATTCAAATATTATTCTAAGTTTAATGTTTAACTAACAGTTATGATTAAAGTTTATTTTCAAATTCTTGGGATTTTTATTTTGAACCTTGGGGTCCCTGCACCGAACAAAAAAGTCCTGGTGGTCCCTGGTCAAAAAAAAGGTTGGGAACCACTGCTGTAAAGGGTGGGGGTTTGGATTATTCAAATTTACTTTATTTACAACCCCATTCTCCTCCCCCCCTTAGGAACCCAACCTTTTTTGTTGTTGAGACAGGCATTTGCTGGCTAGAGAGTAACCGGTGGTACTGGCCAAGTTTCGGATAGAGCCAGTGTACTGTAGAGTTCTTAGGCAGCCTTAACTGATTTTGTGTGCTTTTCCTCTGATCTCCGTGGCCTGCAGGACGTGGCGGTTCTTCTGGTGCGAAATTCCGCATCTCGCTCGGTCTCCCCGTTGGAGCTGTTATCAACTGTGCAGATAATACGGGTATGTCTCCTTTGGCCAGGTTGGCCACAGATCCTGGAAGTTTTGTGCCTACCTCTGGGCGCAGGGCAGGGGTCACTGGGGGAGTGGGGAGTTAGTTAGTTGTGAATTTCTTGCATTGTGCAGGGGGTTGGACTAGATGACCTTTGAGGTCTCTTCCAGCTCTGTTTCTATTTCAGCAGAGTCTTTTTGGCGGGGCTAATTTCTAATCTTTGGCTTCCTCAGAATTTTGGGAAGCTAATAAAGCTGCAGCCTTCTTATCCTTTGATTAGCCACCCAGCAAGCAGAACGTTGAGTTAAAAACATCTTTCCTCCAGGTCTCACTGGTTTGCGGTGCTGAATTATTTGGCTCTGTGTGTTTATTCAATTTTTACGGTCCTTAGACCAAACATAAAATGTTTGCAGGTACATTGCCTTACCCAAACCGGCAGTATAAAACAATAACTTTTGGTTAAACCACTATACAAAATGTTGTGTGTGTATATGTAAAGTGCTGTCAAGTCACAGCTGATTTATGGCGCCCCCTTTTTTGGGGTTTTCATGGCAAGAGACTAACAGAGGTGGTTTGCCAGTGCCTTCCTCTGCACAGCAACCCTGTTATTCCTTGGTGGTCTCCCATCCAAATACTAACCAGGGCTGACCCTCCTTGGCTTCTGAGATCTGATGAGATCAGGCTAGCCTGGGCCATCCAGGTCAGGGCCATCCATACAAAATGTTACTCTCTTTAAAAAACTGGTCAGCAATATAAAATTAAACAATCCACTCTACAACTATTTAGATTACCTGTTATTAAATACTATTCGACAAAACTTGGCCACTAACTTTGTTACCTGAGAAAATTCATCCTTAAGAAGGATGTTAACTCTAACAAATTCAGGATAACCAGTGCTCTTTCTTAAAAGTGGGCCAAGAATCTTCTTGTTCTCCCTGTAGTAACCGCACCTAAGAAGGACATATTCCAGTGTTTCTGGTTCACCGCTGTTGTAGGGACCGAGTCTTTGTGAGAAGGGAGTCTTTTTGAATTTTCCTTCTAATACTGCAGAGGGCAGAGCTGAACAAGCTAGAGTAAATTCTCTTCTAGTAGTATTTCCTTCTAACATCGAAAGTATGTCGCTGGGCAAGGGATGTACTTGGTTTTGGCAGATGCCCTAGGCTCTGCGTGCATTTTATTATACTTCTTACACTGGCATAGGGCTAGGTAGGCTTCTGAGTTTCATTGTGCAGAATGGTGGCACCCTGTGACCTGGACTGTCAGCTGATCTCTGTGCTGCTGATCCTGCCCGGAGGCAGAGAGGGGGGCGTTCTGTTGCCTTGCTCCCTTCTAGTTCTGAGTCTGATAGAAAGAACAGCTCTGATAAAGCCAGCAGCACCACCGGTAATGCAGGCTGTGGGTTCCCCCTTCTGAAAAGCACTTGCTGGGTCTGGTTCCTTGTGGCCCAGGAAGATGTCGTGGAAGGGCAGAATAATGGGCACCGCTTTTGGGTGAGGTGGCAGCTTGTGCTGTTGAGCCTCAATCGGTGGTGCTACAGGTGTCCTAAGAAGGAAACTCCTGGCACATTGAGGGCCAGTAACCTGATGAGTCCTTTACTTCCTAGGGGCCAAAAATCTGTACATCATCTCTGTCAAAGGGATTAAGGGGCGCCTGAATAGGCTGCCGGCTGCTGGTGTGGGTGATATGGTAATGGCCACCGTCAAAAAAGGCAAGCCAGAACTCCGGAAAAAGGGTGAGTAGTACAAGAATATGCGTTTGGGGAATTTGGAGTTCACTTCTGTTGTTGGCTGCTGTGAGAGATTTGAGCTGGTTCAGACACAGTGTCAAGCTGAGGTTTAGCATTGTTTGAGCAAACCTTGGCAATGTAGGGGCAGACACCTTAGGTGCTGTAATCCCCACACAGTTCAAATATTAACAACTTTGCAGATCACAAGTATGCCTTGTTCTGTTACTCGGGTAACACTGGATCTCAGTAGTTGTGTATTTCCCCCCTACTTGGATGTGTTTAGTAGTATGTAATAGATTCAATTTGTGGTGTTGAGTCTATAATATGTTTGAGTTAGGTTCAGCTATTGTTTGAAATTAAATTATCTCGAACAGACGCTCAGCGTATTTAATAAATGAATAAAAACTGATGTTTATTTTTTCTTGCCAACCCTGATTAAAGGCTCTTAAGTGCATGGCTGATGATTTCAGAGCAGTCTGCAAAATTTGAGCTCCCTCAATTTCTTGGCCCCTCAGATTCTCAAGCTCTGCCTGAGGCATCTCCCGGGGTAAACCAGCCTTTGATTTGCCTTGCTTAGCAGCATCTGTGTTTCACAAAATTGCGTTGCTCATATTTAAACAGTTCCGTTTTTAAGAATTTCTGTGAACCTTCTGTGACCTGTCAAATTCAGGGAGGGGGGCAAGCAGGGCTTCCAGGCATCATCTAGTTTTTATTTTTAAATAGTTGATGACATCGTTCTTCTAAATGCAGCTGAATAGTCATGGATAGTCCACAATGTGCTCTGATTGTGCAGCTCAGCCCTTCTCAAAAAGCACTTTGTGGGTGTGTTCAGTGGCCCATGAAGTTGTCACGGAAGGAGACAGCAAGCATGTCACTTTTGGGTGAAATTGTGGCCACAGGTGCCAGTAATTTCTATCGGTGGCAGGACAGTTTATGGTTGAGATTGAGAGAGGAGAATTTTCTGGATGATGCGGAAATGGTGCTTCAGAGCTCAGCAACTCGCTGCTAATAAGCTGAAGACGAAGTTGGGGCTTCGCTGTAACTGTCCAAGATCAAACCCACTAATGAAGTACTGGTTAAAGCTGGGGGTGCAAAATGTTTTGTGGAATGAAGGAGCCAGCTTCTAAAGTGGGGGGGAGGGTACCAGTGGAAGAGGGCATCCTATTTTGGCCTTTCCCCTGGACTTGGCCTGACTTGAGTGAGTAATTTTCTGCCATTGGCTTAGGAGTAGGCAGGCTTTCAAGTTTCTGCAGAACTTCTGTTGGAATGCTGGTGTGCTGTGACTGAAATTTCCTGCTACATTCTGCTATAAAATATGCTTGGATAGCTCCTGGATTGGATTTGAGTAAAATAACTTGAAATTGGAAATACCATTTCTGATTCCATTCTCCAGTGATCCCCGTGGAAGTTGATATTTTAATTCTTGCTTTTTATTCTTTGGTTTGTTGAGGATTCTGAATTTCTCCTTTTTCGCAGTTCATCCGGCAGTAGTGATCCGGCAACGGAAATCGTATAGGCGAAAGGATGGGGTATTTCTGTATTTTGAAGACAATGCGGGGGTGATAGTCAACAACAAAGGTGAAATGAAAGGTATGGTATGGCTGCTGCCTGGTGAAGTCTGCTTTGAAAATGTTAAGCATGTGGTAGTGTGAACAAAAAGGCCTTGGGGATTTTTGTTTCATGGGGCATTTCCTTGCCAGGCCTTAACTGCAAGTGTCTGTAATTCTTTCTTCCAGGCTCTGCTATCACAGGCCCCGTTGCCAAGGAGTGTGCAGATCTGTGGCCCAGGATTGCTTCCAATGCTGGCAGCATCGCATAGAATCCTCCTGTGCTCTTTGTAAAAATCCAATAAAAGTGGTTGTACCAAACCTGCTGGCTCATATGGTAACTTAGTCATCTGATAACATAAAAGAAGTGGGTTGGAGCAGAGAGGGATATTGGTCAAGGGATGTCATTTGAGCCATTGTCTGAAAAAGCTTGCCAAAAAGTGGTAATGTTTAAGAAGATTGGTGACTGTAGTTCAAGAGTTCTGCGAGGAAAACAGAGTTGCCGTTGCTCAGTATTATGATGATTCCGACTTTGGGATTTTATTTGACTTCATTTTCCTCTCCTGCATTGGTGTTCAAGCTTTCTCCCTTATACTCATTCCCCCTTCTGCTACAAAGCCCTTGAACAGTGCATAGGAATCTGGTGTTCGGTGAAGGCACATTTCCAGGTTGTGGAGGCATCAGTGTGGTCAGTTGGTCACAGCCACGTCACCCCTCCAAGGGTGCCCAGTTTCTGCCCATTGTGGGGGAAATGATGGGCAATTGGTTACCTAGCACAAGTTGCCTCAAAGCCAGCCTTCTTGTGAACTGCAACTCTAAAGTGTGTCTTGCTGCTTAATCTCATGGGTATTGGAGCACTCAACTCAATTTTATTTCACCCTTCAAAGTAATGGTTGCATCATAGCATTCTGTTTTCTCTGAAATAAACTGAACTGCGCTCATAAAGAAAAGGCCAAATTGAGTTTGTTGTTCCATAACGATGATTCCAAAAAGATGTACTCCATTCTCTGTACCAGTTGCACATTGTGAGGAATGCACCCTTGCATCAACAGAGTCTAATACAGCCATTATGGAATAGTTTTCTTCTGTTTCCACTTCTAGTTGGTCTTGTGGCAAAGTTGGAATATCTGAGCGGAGAATGCCTTGTGCAGTATATTTCTTGAGTAAGTTAGAATTTTAAAAAATCCTGGGTAACCATAAATAACCATAAATGTATAAAGAATTCATGAGTACTAAGAACTGTAAAAAGAGAAGGAACCAAGAGCAACAAAATGGAAAAACACAATGAATAAAGTGGCTTTTTGAGAAGCACAGGAACATTTCTTCGGATTAGCCACGAGTTCTTCATTTTTCTTGCATCCTGCATAAGATTTAAAAGAAGGCTCGAGCATTTTGGGTGAAGAGAGGAAGGGAATCTAAGCGGCACCTCCCCCCCCTGAGAATTTTTTATGTAGTTTGAGGTGGCAATGAGAGAATTTGAGATGTATTGTGGGGTTCTCCACACCTGAAATATTTTTAAAATGCCAATCTACCACTTCATTGTCACACATTCAAAGTGGCATAGGGTGAAAGGATTCTTTTATCCCCTTTTAGCAACACCTACTGTGCCAATGTTTGGTAAGCTCTGTCTGGATAAAAAGACTGAATGCATCATCATCTCTTGGCTGTGAGGCAACAAGTGTCCATGCTGACAGCATCACAGAGATCAATTATGTAGTCAGGTGGTAATGATCGTTGCCAAGGAGATGCAAGGGGTGTGGAAGAAAGGCTGGTGACTGGATGTCACTGGGGCTGGTGAATCTCCGCTAAATATGACCTGTGTGACACGCCGATGCCTTCAGAGGCAGAAGGAGTTCATTCTGGACGGGGTGGCAGCAGACACCATTGGCAGCGGCTACACCCACATCCTCCCTAAACTTTGGTCTCCACTGCCTCCTTATAATGCTCAGCTGGACATCCACGCCGCCAGCTACTTCTCATCCCCAGTGGTCAAGTCAGTGTTGAAAAAAACCGAGCAGGTAAGGGCATCTGGAGGTTGGGGTAGGGAAACACTTGGGGTTGGATCACTGCAGAGACTCGGCTGGAATCCGCTACTGGGACCTTTGAGGGAGTTTGGATTGCTTTGCATGCAGGGGAGATCCCAGGTTCAATTCCCTACATCTCCAGTTAAAAAGGACCAGGCAGTAGGTGATGTGAAAGACCTTTGCCTGAGACTCTGGAGAGCTCCTGTCAGTCAAAGTATATAATACTGACCTCAATGGACTTATGATGAGCTTCAGTATAAGAGCAGCACTTTTATTGTTTCTCAACTGTTGCGTGTCCTCTCTTGTCCTGACCTGAATTAGTTTGAGGGACAGGTGGAAAGGTCAGTGTGACACATTTACCCACAGACTGGGTTAAAAGTAGCTTATTGGCTTAGCTTTCAGGAGGGAGAAAAAAGATCAGGGAGTAGGGTAGAAACGGCACCAAACACCTTGGGAAAACTGAAAGTTTCATTGAGAACAGCTCTCTGACAGCAAAAATTAAGGTACTTGTGCTAAAATAGCACAGGATGCAGCAGCTTGCAGTTTTCTCAAGTATTGGGGATTTTTGCAATTTTGCTGGTACAAAACATGCTTTTATAACTTTAAAATTCCATAAACGTAAAATATTGCAATTTTATATGCAAAGTTATAAATGATGCTTTGTTATGTTATTAAAGCAGTAAAATTAGTTTAGGTTTGATAGGACAATAAGTATTGCTGCATGTATTTCAAATTTCCCCAAAATTTGTTTTTCGGGGGGGGGGGTCTACAGCTTCAAAATTTCTGGAAATTTTACTTCTCTACCATGAGTGTGTGCAAAATGTCCTGTCAAAGTGTGTATGTGCACTGAGTATTTGTTAGAGCTTTTCAATAAAACCATAGAGATGGGGTGTATGTGACTAATCTTTTCTTAGTAGCAAAAGTGTATTCCTACTCCTTCAATGGAAAATATCCTCGCTTCCAAATTTTTAGCTGCTTTTAAGCTGCCTGACTTCAGCATCTAAACTGAAGTTATAATCCAAAACAAAGTCATTTGAAAATAAATTGAAAGAGGAAACACATCTAGAATCACCAGCATTTATTTCTTACCAGGTTTAGAATAATGCTTGCTCCAAAAGGTTGGGCTCTGGCAAGTGTTTGATAGTCATGATGCCCGTCAGCCATATCTGGAGCAGCTGTCAAGAGCTGGTGTGTGCACTCACCAGTGCTCATGTGGTATACAAGAGGGCCTGGCTCTTAGGTGGGCAGGGCCCTTGTTCATTCACTCAGCCAGCCACCCTACAACGTTTGAGCCCATTTCTCTTCCCTTGAATATAGGGCATCTCTTGCCCCTTCAAATGTTTTGGTCTTTGCTGCTTGATGTCACAGCTGCCCTTTATGATCTCACAATGCATTCTTATCTGTTGCATCAACTGTGTTACGTGAGAAGAGGAAAATTGTGTATCCCGCTGACAAATACTGAAAAATGGAAAATGTCTAATGGAGTTCTATGTATTGTTCTCTTCCCCCCTGCATTTGGTGGTTACAGACCCGTGGAGGGACCTCCAGGGATGGCTGGATAGTGGATTATTTCCATATTTATGGGCCAGGCCAGAGATACTTAAACAGGAGAAACTGGGCAGGAGCAGGTGAGTGCCAGATCAGTCCTTGGCCAAGTGTTTCCTTTCCCTCGGTGGTGCTGCTGTCTTAAGATTTGTTCCCTTCTGTGCAGGTCATTCTCTCCAGCAAGTGGCCGGTCACCATTTGTACCTGTCAGATGCAAAGCCTATCCAAGGCTTCAGTGGGCGCTATGGCTACCGTCGCAACACCCCTGATCTCCGTGCCCGTTCCTCTTGCTTTGGAGAAGTCACGTTTCTCCCCCTGTACTGAACAACGTGAAGTGGCTTCCTCTACATCTTGCTCTGGCCAGGCTAAGAATTTGTTTTCCTGATTTTCACCCCAAAAATCGTTAAAATAAATTTTCGTTTTATTATTCGTATGTTGTTCGTTGCCTTTGGGGGAAACAGGATACCAGATGTTCTAAAGAGGATGACGGTGATTTTAACATTCAGTTTGCTGCACTGTAAGGGATGTGTTGTCAAGGCAGAGAAGGAATGTCCAAACCAGTCCTGGCACAATTACGTCTTTACATCACTGTATTCTTCAATAGGCAGCCCACAGCAAATTTGCCAGGCCTGTATTTGATTAATCCTTTCTGCCTCTTTTCTCACCTTGGCATTGTGTGAGAAAACAATACAGTTGGCCCTAGTTCATACCAACCATGGAGAACTGCAGGCTCACAAGGCCAAACTCTGCTTCCTGGAGAGTTGGTTGGCTGATCCCTCCTCCTCAAGGTTTAATAGACATGGTTGCCATGCTTGTGGTAAAGTAAATCCCATGGGGCTACCTAGAGGTCAAGCAAGTTGCGCCAAGAACGCATCCTCAGTATTCTCCCTCAACTCAATGGGACTTGCATCTAAGTAAAGGTATTTAAGATTGGGCTACAGCCGTGTTAGGTAAATCAGGCCCATGCTGTAATTTGCCCACTGCAGCCCAGAGGGTGGTCTCAAATTCCAGGTGGTGGCAGAAAATCCAAAAGAAGGTCCAAGAAGCTGTGCTGCCTGTATAAAGTCTCTGCCGCACACCTACCAAAACACAAGGTGTTGTAACACAGGCTACCTCCAGTGCTATAGGACGATCCTCTTAGTTGCTTTGAGGCTTCAGCCAGGCACAAATAAGCCAGGCACAAAGCCTAGGGTTAAGTGTTCACGAAGCAGACCAAGGGAGGTCAAGCCATGCTTCTGTATCGTGGCAGCCTGGAGCACCCCCCAAACTCGTGGACAAGATCTGCATTCTTGGCAGGAGCAGCAATCATCACATGTGAAATTTAATGGGGTATCAATATGAGATGGGTTGTTGGTTTGTTTTAATATATATCCTTTGGGCATGAGGATAGGATCAGAGCTCATTCCGCCAGTGAAGTTTTTTGAACATTTAATCTAGGTTTCACTGGTGGGTGAACACTCCCTGCATTGCATCTCATTCCACTCCTACAGAACGCTTGAAATTACTGTGCTAAACTCAAAAAGCATTTTGAAGGACTGATCAGAAATATAGACTAAATTCAGAAGTCTCTGGAATGTAGTAGCAAATCATCTTAAGTGGCAGGTTTGGTTTGGCTCCTAAACGATCAACTCATTCAAACCTGTTATTCTGTCCAAGCATCTGCACCTCTCCCATCCTCTTTGGCCATTTTATTGTCAAGTCCATACGTGTACATGGACTAAAGATCAATTTGATGCCAGCAATTTATCAAGAAATGGCAAGTGAATGTTCAGGTATTAAGGAGATGGAATACTGGAGGCACCCATTGATAGAAGAGTTGTTGGGGGCCAGTTCCAATGTTTTTTTGGGGGGGAGCCTTGCCTGCACAGCCATAGGTGGAGTCCAGAGACAGCACCTGCCAGGGCTCTGATCAGAAGCTTGCTGGTTGCCTCATGGCAGAGATGGAGGGAGACAGCACAAGGTAGACTATCTTCAACAATAGTTAGGAAGAGGATTCCAGGGATGCTACCAGCAGACCAACATTCATCCCCATCACCTGATAACCACTGCCACTGAACTTGGATGTGCTAGCATGGTGTAGTGCTTAGGAGCGGCAGACTCTGGAGAACTGGGTTGGTTTCCCCACTCTTCCACATGAAGCCATCTGGGTGACCTTGGGCCAGTCACAGACAGACTAATACGGCTACCCACCATGAATTCATTCTTTAAAAAAGTTAATTGGCACAATTATTTGCTGTTCTTTAGTCGACAAGAGCGCCAGTTTCTGTAAGTGAAATATAATTTTTTTAAAAGCATAAAATCATGTGCTTTCCTTTTCCCCATTCAAAGCCAATGAAGAATCTCAAAACGGAAGACGCGCAAAAGATCGGTCACCTTGGGCCAGTCACAGTTCTCTCTGAACTCAGCCCCACCTCCCTCACAAGATGTCTGTAATTGTAAGCCTACTAATCCGGTTTAAGACTCCTTAAAACGCAGAGAAAATTGAAAAAAACCGACTCCTCCTTCTAGCCAGTTGAGACCCAGGTTCGAATCTCCACCTTGCCACGGCGCTTTCCGGGTGGCCATGGGCCAGTCACGTGCTGAGTGCCTAACCTACCTCACAGGGCAAGAGTCCCGTAGCACCTTAAAGACTAACAAGAATATTTTCTGGCAGGGTATGAGCTTTTGTGAGCCACAGCTCACTTCTTCAGATACCTGAAGAAGTGAGCTGTGGCTCACGAAAGCTCACACCCTGCCAGAAAAATATTCTTGTTAGTCTTTAAGGTGCTACTGGACTCTTGCCCTTTCCTACTACTGTAATGCTTAAAAACATACCCTACCAGAAAATATTTGTGTTAGTCTTTAAGGTGCTCCTGGACTCTTGCCCTTTTCTACTACTGCAGACGGACTCACACGGCTACCCGCTGTGGACTACCTCACAGGGTTGTTGAGGAAAAACTATTGGAATATGCTAGCATGGCTAAGATGACTTTCGAGATAAACTTAAAATCTAGTGAATCTACAGAGCAATTTGATGATAAGTGGGCGTCATTCTATACCTATATGAATTCTAGCTAACAATGAAATGCGATGGTTATGTATTATTTAACTTGCTATAAATAACTGTTAAGTAACTTTAGACCTTCACATAAGAGAACACTAATACAAGTAGAATAATAGAATGAGAATTTGCAATAATTTTTTCCAGTATAGAGAAAGTCTCACAACATATATTTGTGCCTATTTTTTTTATTATTGTATTGTTTTTATACTTATAACGCTTTATGCCTCCCTTTTTTTTCCTGTACCCTTCAATTATATAAATAAAATCTTATAAAAAAAAAACATACCCTACCAGAAAATATTTGTGTTAGTCTTTAAGGTGCTCCTGGACTCTTGCCCTTTTCTACTACTGCAGACGGACTCACACGGCGACCCGCTGTGGACTACCTCACAGGGTTGTTGTGAGGATGAGAGGGCGATGGAAGCCACCTTGCGTGCCCGTTGGGGAGAAAGGCGGGTACCAAGGGCATCAATAAATAAACAAACAGCCATTGTGCCTGACTGATCTCGGCTTAAAATATTGTCGAAGGCTTTCACGGTCAGAGGGAGTCAGACCTGGGTCTCGGGTAGATCTCGGCTTGTTGGATCAGTTCGTTTTGGCAGGTTTTAACCGTCTCCTGGCTTATTCTGCTGGAAATATCCTTAAGTTTGGGCCCAGGCGGCTCTTTCACCACAGGGCGCCCCACCTCCCCTCTGAGGAGGGCTGGAGAGGAACGGCCCTCTCCCGGGTGCATTTTGTTCCTCTCCAGCCCTCCTCAGAGGGGAGGCGGGGCTCGATTTGGTGAAAGGACCGCCTAGGCCCAAACTCGGAGGCGAGGCGGGGCTCGATTTGGTGAAAGGGCCTCCTAGGCCCAAACTCGGAGGGGAGGCGGGGCTCGATTTGGTGAAAGGACCGCCTAGGCCCAAACTCGGAGGGGAGGCGGGGCTCGATTTGGTGAAAGGGCCTCCTAGGCCCAAACTCGGAGGGGAGGCGGGGCTCGATTTGGTGAAAGGACCGCCTAGGCCCAAACTCGGAGGGGAGGCGGGGCTCGATTTGGTGAAAGGGCCTCCTAGGCCCAAACTCGGAGGGGAGGCGGGGCTCGATTTGGTGAAAGGGCCTCCTAGGCCCAAACTCGGAGGCGAGGCGGGGCTCGATTTGGTGAAAGGGCCTCCTAGGCCCAAACTCGGAGGCGAGGCGGGGCTCGATTTGGTGAAAGGACCGCCTAGGCCCAAACTCGGAGGGGAGGCGGGGCTCGATTTGGTGAAAGGACCGCCTAGGCCCAAACTCGGAGGGGAGGCGGGGCTCGATTTGGTGAAAGGACCGCCTAGGCCCAAACTCGGAGGCGAGGCGGGGCTCGATTTGGTGAAAGGGCCTCCTAGGCCCAAACTCGGAGGGGAGGCGGGGCTCGATTTGGTGAAAGGGCCTCCTAGGCCCAAACTCGGAGGCGAGGCGGGGCTCGATTTGGTGAAAGGGCCTCCTAGGCCCAAACTCGGAGGCGAGGCGGGGCTCGATTTGGTGAAAGGACCGCCTAGGCCCAAACTCGGAGGGGAGGCGGGGCTCGATTTGGTGAAAGGACCGCCTAGGCCCAAACTCGGAGGGGAGGCGGGGCTCGATTTGGTGAAAGGGCCTCCTAGGCCCAAACTCGGAGGGGAGGCGGGGCTCGATTTGGTGAAAGGACCGCCTAGGCCCAAACTCGGAGGGGAGGCGGGGCTCGATTTGGTGAAAGGGCCGCCTAGGCCCAAACTTCCCTGCCGGCTTCCGTCGCCGCTCGGCGCGGCCTTGTGGGCGGAGACAGCGGGCGGCGCCACAGCTCCGCGCAGGCCCGGGCGCTCCAGCCGGCGGCGGCAGCGGGCCGGGCGCGTAGCAGCCATGGGCGGCGGCGACCTGGTGAGGAGGGGTCCGGGCAGAGGCCCCTGCGGCGTTGTCTCCTGCAGGGGAGCCGGGCTCTTCCCGGCGGGCTGAGGGGGCCGAGGGAGCGGCGGGGCCTGCCGCTGGTGCCCCTCCCGGCGGAGGGTCGGTAGCCCCGCAAAGGCCTCCCGGGCGGGGCCCTTCTCGGCCGGCAGGGCCTCCTTCCCGACGGCGCCTTGCGGCGTTTCGGGGGGCGCGGGCGGGTTTTCCTCAGCGGAGCCCCCTGGGTGGGTGGGTGGCCAACCTCCAGGTACTAGCTGGAGATCTCCTGCTATTACGACCGATCTCATGAACACACGAAGCTGCCTCATGCTGAATCAGACTCTTGGTCCGTCGGAGTCAGCATGGTCTACTCAGACCTACAGCGGCTCTCCAGGGTCTCAGGCAGGCAGGGGTCCTTTCCCATCACCTCCTTGCCTAGTCCCTTTAACTGGAGAGGCCGGGGATTGAACCTGGGGCCTTCTGCATGCCAAGCAGAGGCTCTACCACTGAGCCACGGCCCCTCTCCATGGCTCTCCAGGGTCTCAGGCAGAGGTCTTTCCCATCACCTCCTTGCCTGGTCCCTTTAACTGGAGAGGCCGGGGATTGAACCTGGGGATTGAACCTGGGGCCTTCTGCATGCCAAGCAGATGCTCTACCACTGAGCCATAGCCCCTCTCCATGGCTCTCCAGGGTCTCAGGCAGAGGTCTTTCCCATCACCTCCTTGCCTGGTCCCTTTAACTGGAGAGGCCGGGGATCGAACCTGGGGCCTTCTGCATGCCAAGCAGATGCTCTACCACTGAGCCATGGCCCCTCTCCAGGGTCTCAGGCAGAGGTCTTTCCCATCACCTCCTTGCCTGGTCCCTTTAACTGGAGAGGCCGGGGATCGAACCTGGGGCCTTCTGCATGCCAAGCAGATGCTCTACCACTGAGCCATGGCCCCTCTCCATGGCTCTCCAGGGTCTCAAGCAGAGGTCTTTCCCATCACCTACTCGCCTGGTCCCTTTAACTGGAGAGGCCGGGGATCGAACCTGGGGCCTTCTGCATGCCAAGCAGATGCTCTACCACTGAGCCATGGCCCCTCTCCAGGGTCTCAGGCAGAGGTCTTTCCCATCACCTCCTTGCCTGGTCCCTTTAACTGGAGAGGCCGGGGATTGAACCTGGGGCCTTCTGCATGCCAAGCAGATGCTCTACCACTGAGCCACGGCCCCTCTCCATGGCTCTCCAGGGTCTCAGGCTTTCACATCACCTACTTGGCTGGTCCCTTTAACTGGAGAGGCCGGGGATTGAACCTGGGCCTTCTGCATGCCAAGCAGATGCTCTACCACTGAGCCATGGCCCCTCTCCAGGGTCTCAGGCAGAGGTCTTTCCCATCACCTCCTTGCCTGGTCCCTTTAACTGGAGAGGCCGGGGATCGAACCTGGGGCCTTCTGCATGCCAAGCAGATGCTCTACCACTGAGCCACGGCCCCTCTCCAGGGTCTCAGGCAGAGGTCTTTCCCATCACCTCCTCGCCTGGTCCCTTTAACTGGAGAGGCCGGGGATTGAACCTGGGACCTTCTGCATGCCAAGCAGATGCTCTACCACTGAGCCACGGCCCCTCTCCATGGCTCTCCAGGGTCTCAGGCAGAGGTCTTTCCCATCACCTCCTTGCCTGGTCCCTTTAACTGGAGAGGCCGGGGATCGAACCTGGGGCCTTCTGCATGCCAAGCAGATGCTCTACCACTGAGCCATGGCCCCTCTCCAGGGTCTCAGGCAGAGGTCTTTCCCATCACCTCCTTGCCTGGTCCCTTTAACTGGAGAGGCCGGGGATTGAACCTGGGGCCTTCTGCATGCCAAGCAGATGCTCTACCACTGAGCCATGGCCCCTCTCCATGGCTCTCCAGGGTCTCAAGCAGAGGTCTTTCCCATCACCTCCTCGCCTGGTCCCTTTAACTGGAGAGGCCGGGGATTGAACCTGGGAGCTCCTGCATGCCAAGCAGATGCTCTACCACTGAGCCACGGCCCCTCTCCATGGCTCTCCAGGGTCTCAGGCAGAGGTCTTTCCCATCACCTCCTTGCCTGGTCCCTTTAACTGGAGAGGCCGGGGATCGAACCTGGGGCCTTCTGCATGCCAAGCAGATGCTCTACCACTGAGCCATGGCCCCTCTCCAGGGTCTCAGGCAGAGGTCTTTCCCATCACCTCCTTGCCTGGTCCCTTTAACTGGAGAGGCCGGGGATCGAACCTGGGGCCTTCTGCATGCCAAGCAGATGCTCTACCACTGAGCCACGGCCCCTCTCCAGGGTCTCAGGCAGAGGTCTTTCCCATCACCTACTCGCCTGGTCCCTTTAACTGGAGAGGCCGGGGATTGAACCTGGGACCTTCTGCATGCCAAGCAGATGCTCTACCACTGAGCCATGGCCCCTCTCCATGGCTCTCCAGGGTCTCAGGCAGAGGTCTTTCCCATCACCTCCTTGCCTGGTCCCTTTAACTGGAGAGGCCGGGGATTGAACCTGGGGCCTTCTGCATGCCAAGCAGATGCTCTACCACTGAGCCATGGCCCCTCTCCATGGCTCTCCAGGGTCTCAGGCAGAGGTCTTTCCCATCACCTCCTTGCCTGGTCCCTTTAACTGGAGAAGCCGGGGATTGAACCTGGGACCTTCTACATGTAAAGCTGAGGTTCTTCCACAGAGCCACAGCCCCTCCACATCAAACGTCTGTAAGTCATGGCCACAGACATTAAGCTGCCTTATACTGAATCAGACCCTTGGTTCATCAAAGTCAGTATTGTCTACTCAGGCTGGCAGCGGCTCTCAGGCAGAGTTGTTTCCCATCACCGACTTGCCCAGTCCCTTCAACTGGAGATGCCAGGGATTGAACCCGGGGCCTTCTGCATGCCAAGCAGATGCTCTGCAAACTGAGCCACAGCCTCTCCCCTCCAGCCCATAAAGATCAGTTCCCCTGGAGGAAATGGCCACTTTGGAAGGTGGATTCTATGGCATTAAACCCCACTGAAGACCCTCCCCAAACCCCACCCTCCTTAGGCTCCACCCCTAAAATCTCCAGGTCTTTCCCAACCTGGTGGTGCTTTTCGTTCGTAGAACCTGAAGAAGAGCTGGCATCCGCAAACCCTCCGCAATGTGGAAAAGGTCTGGAAGGCGGAACAGAAACATGAAGCCGAGCGGAAGAAAATTGAAGAGCTGCAGCGGGAGTTGCGTGAGGAGCGAGCGCGAGAAGAAATGCAGCGTTATGCAGAGGACGTGGGCGCCATCAAGTAGGTTGGAGAGGCTTGTATGGGCGGGCGGGATTACTCAGGGACTCAGTTGAATTGAGGCTAAGAGATGCTTCACTCAGAGACCAAAATGGTTATCAGAACACTACATGTAGTACTGACTGGGAAAGGGGGCATTGCTGTTTCTGTCCATCCCTTGTGGCTTGTAGTTTGGACTATCACCAATAATTGTGGGATTTTTTTCTGTGGCTTTTTGGACACCTTTCCGTTTTCATAGAGCTTTACGGCTTGAATTCCATTCTCGCCCTGGAAGAGGAGGGCATCTTAAGAGTGGGTGTTTCCCTTTTCCTCTTGACTTGGGAGGCAGGAACCGAATTTGAACCCTGTCTCCTGTGGGAAACGGCCCTTCTTCTTCAGTCTTGTTCCTGCCTCGCAACGGGAGAGGAGTGTATCCACAGCTCTCTGCCTAAGAGCTATAGAAATCATTCTATTCTCGTTCTAATTCTATTTTTTTTTAAAAGGATCTTACTGTATCCTATTTTCTCCTTCACTCTACTTTCTGTCTTAGAGGCAGAACAGGGCAGTTAGACTAACTGCGCCACACAAAATGGCTGATCAGAGTGATGACAGTTATCTTACCCAGGGCGATTTAGATCCCAGCCTCTTAGGGGCGTCGTCATCCGCCCAGGGTCTGTTTTTACACAGTCACCAAAGTGACTCCAAAGGCAAAACTAAAAATAAGGAAGCAGCAGCAAACGAAAATTCTTCCCGTTCACGCCAAACCGAGCCGGGCTCCTCCCCATTCTCCGATCAGGAGGACTCTGATAAAGAGGAGGGCGAATTCTCTTCCGAAGGTGAAGAGTGCACTCCTCAACCCACCAACCAAACTAAATTGTTTGAGGTTGATGATCTCCAATTTCTCTTATCTAAAACTCTAGCTTCATTGGATCTCTGATAGCTCAGATCCTCCACAGGAGAAAAAGAAAGGTTCAAGAGAGTTTTTTCATATGCATAACATACCTGAAAGGGTAATGCCTGTCCCAGATTACTTTCTTTCCTTAATACAAGGGGAATGGGATAAGCCTATGTCAACCAAACAATTTCCCCACTGTATAAAAAGCTGTACAATTTAGACCCTTCCACATCAGAGTTGCTCAAAGTCCCCCTGGGGGAAAATCCCGTTACTGCCTTACACTCCTCTGACCTTGTCACTGAGGAAGGTCTCGTTCTCATTAATGCCCCCGCTGATAGAAAAACCGAATTGGCATGTAAGAAATCACATGAGGCTTCAGCGCTGGCCATCAATGCTTCAATTACCTCAGGCTTGGTTTCCAGAGCTGCTATACTCTGGACCAGGACGTTAGCTCAACTTATTCCAGATGAAGACAGAAGTGCTATGGAAGGGGTCTCTAGAATTTTAAAAGCTCTGTCCTTTTTTGCGGACTCTACTCTGGACACCATGAGCTTTTTGGCACGCGCCCTTGCAACCTCAGTGGCCGCCAGACGAGCACTATGGTTATGCCCCTGGCAGACCGAACATAGGTCCAAGTCAGTCCTTATGGGGTACCCCTACCAGGGTAAGAAATTATTCGTGGCGAACTAGATGACATCTTAATGGAAACAAAATATAAAAAGAAGTGTCTGCCCAAGAGCTTACGTAAGGACTCAAAAGGGTTCTCTAACCCCTCGTCCTTTCGTACCTCTCACTCCCTATCCCGTTATAGGTCAGTAAACCTCCCTTCGAGCCACTCGAGCATGTAGACTTATATAAGCTAAGAATGAAGACACTGTTCTTAACGGCTGTAACTTCAGCTAGGAGGGTTTCAGAACTATGGGCACTGTCTGTTAGGCCAGGCCTATGCTCATTTCACAAGGATAAGGTGGTGCTATTGCCCGACCCTTCCTTTGTCCCTAAGGTTAATTCCCGATTTAATAGGGAACAAGAAATAGTTCTCCCTTCCTTCTGACCACATCTGAAAAGTGCAAAAGGAAAAGTCTGGCACACTTTGGATCTCAGGAGAGCCCTTCGTTCATACATTGATCGCACACAACACATTAGGGCTTTGGACTCCCTCTTCATTAACATCGCTGCACCAAATAAGGGCAAATTCATGTCACACGCCTCCATTAGCCGCACCATCACTCAATGCATTTCTCAGGCATATAAAGCTGGTAATAGTCCGGTGCCCTCTGGTCTCATCGCCCACTCCGTTAGGAGCGCGGCCATGTCTACGGCCTTTGATCTTCCATAGAAGAAATTTGCAAGGTCTTCTACTTCTACTTTCATAAGACATTACAAAATTAACCTTTATGCCTCTGCGGATGCCGCCTTTAGCAGGCGGGCCTTACAAAGCATCCTCCAAGACATCTGATCCCTCCTGGGCAAGGACAACTCTGTTATGTCCCACTCTTAAGATGCCCTCCTCTCCCAGAGCGAGAATGAGCCTTGGTTACTCACCGTGAAGGCTTCTTCTGCTCTGGGATACAAAGGGCACCTTGCCCACCCAGACGTCTACTGGCAAGGGGGATCTTCCTAGGGTCTCCTTATCCCCATTATGATAAAAATAAGTTTAGGACAGCTTACGTCTCTTCTTTGAAGTTGAACGTTAAATACCAATATTTCATAAGGTTTTTTATTCACCTTTCTAGTTAAAGTTAGAACATGTTTAACTCTTTTTGAGAAGTTAAGTTTGCATTAGGTTCTATGCTATCCTGTTCTATTGCTTCCTGTCCAATGGCAACACTCCTTGCTCAGAAAGCTTTATGACTGAAGAAGGGGTGTTTCCCACAGGAGACAGGAAGTTCAAATTTGGTTCCTGCCTCCTGAGTCAAGAGGAAAAGGGAAACACCCACTCTTAAGATGCCCTCCATATCCCAGAGCAGAAGAAGCCTTCACGGTGAGTAACCAAGGCTGATTCATCTTCAGAGCAATTCTGTTTGGTAGGTTAGTCTTATTTCCAGACAATGGAGCCAAGGCAGGAGGAAAATAACTTTCCCAGAGCTACACAATGAATTCATGGTGGAAGTCAAAGTTGAACTCAAGTCTCAGGCTGATTGAAACATTCAGAAAAATCCTCTAGCACAGTCCTACTAGGATTGTTGCATTTTAGGATGCAGGTGGAGGATAAGAGAGGTGCTATAGCCATGACTATGCTCTGATTTTCAGGATGGGCTGGGATAATCAATTCATATGCAACTCCATTCCCTCGGTTGCTCTCTTGCCCATAGGAGTGATCCATATGCAGAGAGTAATGTTTGAATTCCTTTCCCAGATGTTGTGTTTTAAAAATTTACGTTACTTATGTTACTTGAACTTGAGTCTCAGGCCGATTTACACATTGTTTGTGGCCAGGGACACATGATACTGGTATGCTAGAACTTTATGCAGCTGGACCAGCACATACAGAAGAGGTGTTCCAGTGTTACATCTTGGGCATGTATTGTCATTGAGGAACGGGTGCTCTAATAGCATTCTAAGTACCTCACCAAACTGCAATTTGGCAAGTGCCTAGCATCTTCATTCCTGTTTCTAACATGCCCAACCTTTATTTTAAGAAGAGGGGATTTGTGGAGGGAGAGGAGATCCATTTCCCCCCTCCCTGGGCTCTAGTTCGCCTTCCTCCTGCACCTGCTATATAGGGAGTGTTGGCTTGCCTCCCTTTGTTGGCTCACCTGTGTGTGCTCCTCACCCTTTCTGTTGAACAAAGCCACAGCATTGAACATCCATGTTGTCATCTCCTGCCTTAATATGAAAGATGTATTTCATGCCTTCCTTACACCCCCCCCCCCCCATGAATTAGGAAAAAAGATGAGAAGTTGGACTGGATGTACCAAGGGCCAGGCGGCATGGTGAACAGAGAGGAATACCTCATGGGCCGTCCAGTTGACAAGTATGTCTTCCAGACCATGGATGATAAGGAAGCAGGCTGTTCCTCAGAGACCGGCCTTCTGCCAGGCTCAATCTTTGCCCCAACAGGTGCCAACTCTGCCTTGGATATGGCCAGCAAAATTCGAGAAGATCCTCTTTTCATGATAAGGTAGGCCTTAAGAATCAACTATGCCAAGACCGAAGTGATGGTCTTTAGGAAAAAGCCTTGCAAGTTTAAGTGGTTCCATAGACATACCGGTAACCCCTATAGAGCAATCCAGCACCTTCAAATACCTAGGATAACGTTCAATGAAACTTTAACCTGGAGGGCTCATTTGGCAATTACCAGAGCCACAGTGTTCAGATCCATAGGGGCTATTCTGAAATTTTACTATACAAAAGGAGGATTCTTGATTGACCCAGCTCTGAAACTTTATCAAAGTAAGGCGATTCCCTAACTTTTGTATGGTATAAAGGTTTGGGGTTGGAAGGATAGTCTGGTCACAAAGCTGGAAACTATCCAAAATCACTTCTTGAGGAGAATTCTAGCCTTACCCAGAGGCACCCCTGCAGCCCTTATGCGAGCAGAACTTGGTTTGCCCTCAATCAGGGCCCGTGTTCACTTAGCTCTGTTAAGATCTTGGAGAAAGCAAAGCAGTGACACCACCAACTTACATCGCAAGCAGTGTTTTAAACTGATGATGCAAAATGATGCCGACAAGCTAGCCTGCTCTAACAACATCCTGCATTGCTACTCCATATCAGATGACACCCAGGCTGTCCCCATAGCAGGTACCAACATTTGGAATTGGGTGTTCAAATGTTTTGCTTCATCGGACATGCAATCAATCTTCCAGTCGATGGTTTAAACAGTTTTAAACAGTTTAAAAGGGATCATGTCAGAGCTTCACACCTGGTCAGTATCCCCTTCCATAACCTCAGAATAGCTTTTACCTCCCTCTGGTTTCAAACCATGCCAACGGCTTGGATAGCTGGACGTTACTCCCGAGCACCATGGGCCTCTCGCCTATGTATTTGTGGGGCCACTCCAGAGGACCTAACTCATTACACCTTATTCTGTCCTCTTTATACAGAGCCCAGACTTAAATTCCTCGGAGTGATTCTAAAGGGCCTAAATCTCCAGATCCAGAGAAGCTGCTCTTTCTCCTATCAGACACCAATCCTAATGTTTCTTACAAAGTGTCATTCTTCGCTTAACATATTTAAATACTAGTTTCTTGTGGGTCAGACTGTTATTTTAATGTTATTTTATGATATTTTTATGTTATTTTAATGTTTTGTATGGTGGATTGTGATGGCCTTTGGCCACAGACAATAAACTATCACATCCTGATGATAAGGTAGGAATGAATACTTTTAGATGGAGCCAACTGACACCCAAGATGTTTTATTAAATACAAGAGGGCTGGTGCTCTTTAAGGTGCATACTCAAAAACGCTTTTTCTCGGTGTCACCAGTGCTCCACCCCAAGATGATGTTTTGCATCCAAGGAACTAGCAGAGGTGCTAAACAAGCCTGTAGTTCGATTTACTTACACCATTGGGATAATGTAATTCAAACAAGTCTGTTGTGCATAGAGATTCATTGTTTAAATCTTCTCCTTTGTGTGTGTATGTTGTGTTTAGGAAAAGGGAAGAAGAGAAGAAGCGTGAAGTTCTGAATAACCCAGTAAAAATGAAGAAGATCAAAGAACTGGTAGGTTAATGCTCCTGAGAGTGCTAAGATGGAAATTTACTGCAACTGAATTCTCGGTATCATTCTTGCTGCAAGGATTGCTAAATTTTAGATGTCATTCATTTCTGATTAAGGTGGGAGAAAAAACTGAGTTCCAGATTCTTGGTTTGAAGTGTCTAGTATGAACTCCACCCTTCTGTCCTCCATTTTATAAAGAGGGAGATCCTCATATCATACCATACCTTGTTAAATGTTCAGAACACAGCCCTGGTATCTTTAGCTGCCCTGTTTTGCTCACAACCAAAGAAGGTTAAAGATCAGTAAAGGAAGCCAGCTTTTCCCTCGTCACTGCAATGCATAGCTATGGTAGAAGCTGCGTTCCTGATTATTGTGAGCATACAGCAAGGGAAGTGCTTTTTGCCAGTATAACTAAAGCAAGGCACAGCAGTGGGGCCTTACGCAAGTTATTGCACAGAGCTATGTCCGTACTCTTAAGTCAATGGGTTATAACTGAGTTCTAATTACGCTAAAGTGTAAATATTTAGTGTGGCACTGGACTTTTTAAAATGTTGTAGTTGCAAACCAGTTTGGAAAAAAAGAAGAGGAAGAAAGAGAAGAAAAAGAAGCACAAGAAACGCAGACACCAGAGTCTTAGCAGCAGCGAAGATGAACAGAGTCAAGCTAAGTATGTTTCTCTGCACAATAAAATGAAACATTCCTTAGCATTATTTCACATTTCCCAGAGGCATTACAGAGTGTAGCTCTGCCAGCAGTTGCACTCATCTTCTTTCTCACAAGAGAAATGGAAAGAATAATGTCATTTTTAAGTAATGGATAGCATATTGACACTACCCATATTCACCATCCACAGAGCTGCATATTCTTGTCCTGTGATATGCTTTAAATTTTGAATGCACATAAAATTTTAAAAGCTAAGGAGTGGTATAAAACAGAGTGCGGAACTGGCATAAAGTGTATATGCATGTATAAAATGCAATCTAGCTATAGTAAAAATAGAAACGAAACCCAATACCCTAAGGAAAAGCCTTGATAGAAAGAAATGTCTTTACCTGGTGTCAGAAGTTCAGTAGATTCAGTAAAAGGCAGGAGGGCTGTTAGGAAAAATTCCTGAGCAGAGGCACTGTAGTGAGGAATGTCGTGTCCTGTGTAGCCACCCTCCTTATCTCAGAAGGGTGGGAGCACCCATAGCAGGGCTCCCCAAAGATGACAGGAAGGCTGGTAACTGGGGAGCTTCGAGGGATCTGAAAAGGTGCAGTTAGCTATCAGGTCGACAGATGGATTGGGACGTTTTCTTTTGGTTTGTTTTGCTTCAGGTCCTGTGAGAAAACTGACAGTTTGCTAGCGGGGTCCCATCATCCCAAAACATCAGGCTATGGTTTGCAGGTATGTTCAGTTGTCCATGTGCCACCCATTGAGGTATTGTTTTACAGGAACTGAGATGAAGGAGTTAGGATATAATAAAATACAATAAAATAAAGATGCAAAGTCCACAGAAAGCAAATTGTGTGAAGTCACTGTGGCAGGCATGCTTTTGTAGAGAGCGCCATTCCTTTGCAGGCTCCAGCCCTCTCAACAGTCCCATCTTTAGCTTTTTTTTCTATTGTAGGTTCGTGACAATGGCCACGAGAGGACGTTTTCCCACAAGCACTCCAAAAGTTCCAGGTCAGAGAGCCAGCACCTGTCGTCACAGAAGTACAGTGGCAAGATGAGCTCATGTGAGGCAGCGTACAGGAGGTCAAGATCACCTCTCGGAAACACTAAACAGTAAGCCGGGGTAGAGAACCGATTTCTGTTCCTCTTTACTGGAGGCTTGGTTGTGGCTGCTATGGAGTCCAGGCTTCTTAGTCCCAATTGAATGTGGTGGAATATTAGCGCAAGGCAAAGCATGGGCTGAGTGTGCTCAGAGGCAGTTTGTCATGCTCCCAGCCCATACTGAAATGGGGTGGGGGGTGGGGGTGGAGAAAAATCAGCTGCCAAGGGCTCATTTGGACTGAGAACTTCTTCTCTTGGAGGAATCAAGATCCTTCCTGAATTGCAGGCACAACAGAAAGGAGGAGAAGCCCAGAACTGGAGGCAGGAGTCCTCCCCCCAAGAAAGAAGGCTACCGGAGACAGCAGGCCTCGGGGTATACCAGGTGTGTTGCAAGCAAAACCGGAAAGGATGGTTCTCAAATGATGCATCACCCATGCAGTAGGTTGGGGAAGGGAAACCAGGGTGGATAAAAATCAATATTTTTTTTTAGAAAATGCCCAGCTCCTATTCTTAAAGGTAACTGAAACTTTTTGTACTTGCTACGGACAGAAATCTCTCGGCTGAAGAGCTGGAGTGGAAGCGACAAGAAATGATGGCGAATGCCAAGTGGCGGGAAGAAGAGAGAGCAAACAGTGTGAAGAAACATCAGAAAGAGGAAGCACGGGAGCGAGAGCAGGAGAAGCTGGACAAACGTGATGGGAAGTTCATACAGTAAGTGTCACGCTGGCTGGGCCTTCCTTCCAAACTACAGCCAACCCTGCGGACCTGGCAGTACTGCAGAAGGCCTAGTGTCTTCCTTTTCTGGATCGAGTATTAGAATAATGGGGAGAAATTCAGGGATGTAGCCAGAATCTTGCTGCTCCTCCTTCTTTATTGTATTGATGCCAGACTGATTCGGCAGTTTCTGTAATAAGATGGTTCAATGGTTGGGGTATTCAACATGCACGAGTCAGTTCTAGCATGGTTCCCACTTCCTCACTAGTTTCCAGGCAAGGCTTGCAGCAGATAGAATCATACAGTTGGAAAGGACCACCAGGGTCATCTAGTCCAACCCCCTTCACAATGCAGGAAATTCACAACTATCTCCCCCACACACCTCCAGTGACCCCTATTCCATGCCCAGAAGATGGCTAAGATGCCCTTCCTTTCAGGAACTGCCTAAGGTCATAGAATCAGCATTGCTGACAGATGGCCATCAAGCCTCTTCTTAAAAACCTCCAGGGAAGTAGAGCTTACATTTTTGGGACCCTGAAGCTTGAACCAACAATGAGGTCTGGGTAACTGCTGTTATCTTCTTCAATGGGGTTGTTCTATGGCAGATGTATTGGTTCATTCTCTAATAGAGAGGTAGAAGGTCATCAGAGGGGGCTCGTTAGGATAAAGAGGTGAAAATCTGCTTTTGGGTGTTAAAATGCACAAGTGAGACGAGTGCAGCCTGAACTGCGAATTCAGATGTCTTTTTATGGTTCCGATTGACTCTAGCTTAAGGGCTGACCTATAGAACTATTAAGCCGTGCACCAACAAAGGATTCGAAGATTCCGCTGCCAAAATGTAGGCTATGAATAGATTCTGGTGAGCTCAGCAAGCCCTTACAGCTGGGGGTTTGGATGCTGCAAGCCCCCGAGAAAAGTTTGAAGTTTGACCAATTATGGACATTTTGAGGCCATATGAAATGGGTATTAGAGAATATTCTAAGGTCAATGTTAAGTACTTCTACCCATTGGATTATGATTCTATCACTAAAATAGCCTTATGTTATTACAAACACTTAAAAAAAACTCCATCGATTTTGTTGAAAAAACGCTCATTAAAAAAAAGAAGTTGCTTCAGGGCCCCTCCAGGATTAGGGGCCCTGAAGCTTAAACTTCATTAGTTTCATAGTAGATCGGCCGCTGGTTACCATCAATGCAAGCTGGGCCGGACTGCAAAGATTAAGCAGCAGGGGGACAGGGACAGCCTCTGGAGAGGTGTTCTACACCTGAGGGAGTGCGAACCAAAGCAAGGTCACAGTTGTTGTTTGCTCCTGCACAAGAAAGCCATGCCATGCCTTGCCTCCTTTCACATAAAACTAGGGGGAGGGTTGGCAGTTAGGCACCTTCTTCTTCCCCCCAAGCTCGCATCTACTCATAACCCATTCCTTTCTGTTCTCACCATGGCCTACCTGCTGCTGGCAAGAAACAGAAACCTCAGGTGGGACTGCTGGGTGTCTTTCTTTGCCCTTATCTCTCTCTCCCCCCCCCCCCCATTTCTCAATTTTTCCCCAGCCACATGAAGCTAGAGAGTGCGTCCACCTCCTCTCTTGAAGAAAGGGTCAAGAGAAAAATTCATTCCATCCAAAGGACACCAGCAGCCCTGGAGAAAAACTTCATGCGAAGATGAACATGTTTTCTCTTCTTTCACTAACCCACTGAGGGGATGAGAAGGGGCTGGAGGCAGGTGCTTAACCTCTCCTTGAGACTGGGAGGAAGCCAGGCCTTCTTTGCCTTCCTTGTGAGGGGGTGGCAAGCAGATTGGGCTGGAGGGCCGGCCCTTTGTTTCCCCCCTAATTCCACAGCAATGTGAAAGGGGCCTATCTGCACCCACTGTGGGTGTCATTAATAAGCAGCAGAGCGTCAGAAAAGGCTCTGCTTTTCTTCTGAGGCTGTTGTGATGGTTTGGAAGGGGCAGGGCTAATCAAAAAGGTTAAAGTTAACTCGCCGATAATGTTTCTGCTCCTTCTGTACAGAGTCTGGCTTGCTTGGGCTTCAGATGAGTCCAAATAACAGAGAGAAGCATGCAGTTCGTGTGTCTGATGGCTTTCCTGTCATTCTTGTCACCCCTATTCGCCTTGGGGCTTTTAAATGAGACGTGCCACATAGCTAGAGAACCAGGGTTTTCTCATTTTGTACCTAGAGGAGAGTCTATTTTTATTAAGGCTTTGTATGGGCTGTGTGCCTCCTTCTGCTTCCTAAGTGGGCAATCTTACTTTCCTGGAGAATAGACAAAAAGTGGCACTTGACCAAATGAAACCTTTATTACAGCAATCTTATGTGTGTTAACACCACTGTAACGTGTAAAATGTTGAAGTTTGTATATTTGGCTGGCATTAAAAATGTTTCTGAAGCAGCTGCTTGGCATCCTGGTGTGATGAGTCTTCCTAATAAGCAGCTCACATGACAGGCTGTTTGAAAATTTTGTAGGTTTCAGTGACACTGGAAAGAAGGGTGCCGTGCCTACAAAAACATCATAAAATCCCCCATTTCTTTTGCTGGAAACCAGATTTGGAAGTAGGCTGTTTAAAGTCTGAGCCCAAAGTGGCCTGCTGGGAAGGGCAGCCACCATCTTCAAACACTTCCTAAAAAGACTCTTTTAGGTATGCATGGGTGTGCTCTTGGGGGACCATGTGTCTCTCATGCGCACATGGGGAGCAAGGGGTGTCAGTGGCTACATTTAGCGTTTGGCCCTTGTCGTACATTGTACCCTTCTGGAATTATGTCTACTTTGTAAAGAGCATTTTTGATTTGTGTGGTCCAGTTTTTTATTAAACATGAAAAACACCTCTGGGTATCAATTGCTGTTGTCTGTGGTAAAAAGACACAGCAGAAAGGACTTGGCTGTTTTTTGTAATATTTTATTTTTGACAATGGAAATAAAAGGTTCCTGCTGAAAATGATAGTGTCGTAATAGAAGTCAAGGCCTGGAAATGCAAGTCAGGCTGTGGGATTTGGCACAATTCCGCAGGGGGGCTTGCAAGATGGAGGAGTTCCGCCAGGCCTATGGTTGAGGGCAGTGATGGTTTCATCATCGCTGGCCTCCCTGTTCCACCTTGGTCCTGCTGTCTTACCTTCTCACCTGGCTGACTCGCCACCGCCACTAATATTATTGGCGCCATTGAGATTTTTGGTTTTATTCTGTTTAAATGGATTCATACAGATTTTTAACTTAATCTATTATATTAGATGCAGTGGATTATATTAAATTATATTGTTATTCCAGATGTGAGTTGTCCTGATCCCGACCTTGGGCAGGAAAGGGCAGGATAAAAAACTATTTTATTTTATTTGAATCAGAATTGTAGCTGAGTGGTAGAAGTTTGATGCATGGTTTAGCCATGTCTTCCTCGGGAAAAAGGGGTGGAGGTTTTAGCAAACTTATCACCATGCAACAGCGGCACAGTTCTGAATCCCAGCGTAGCACCAGGATCCTGTGCACACCCAGCACAGAAAAGGAATTCTAAGAGAACACATGCACACATGAAGCTGCCTTATACTGAATCACACACTTGGTCCATCAAAGTCAGTATTGTCTACTCAGTCCGGCAGCGGCTCTCCAGGGTCTCAGGCAGAGGTCTTTCACATCACCTACTTGCCTGGTCCCATTAACGAGATGCCAGGGATTGAACCTGGGACCTTTTACATGCAAAGCAGAGGTTCTACAACTGAGCCACAGCCCCTCCATTCCAGGGGCTGAGAGCACAGCAAGTGCACGGGAGACCACAGTAGTACAGCCGACGCCACCAGTTGTGGAGTGGTCTGCCAATGATGCCCATGTTAGCCACACACGGAAGCAGCCAACCGATGCACATCTCCCTGCCCCCATGCACACACAGACCATAACAAGAGGAGGAGGAAAGGGAAATGTGGCACCCTCTGTTGTAGGGAAGGAGTAGAGCATGCCCTAGAGGCCACTACGCTCATAGGATCTCTGCAGAGAGTGATTCCCCTCCTGCAAACACACACCTTTGACAGACAGAGGCATGGGTAGAAAGCAAGGCTGCTCTAGCCCCATCCACCCCACAGCATACTCCTGTGGCAAGGGGATGCAGGCACTAAGACAGCAACCACAGAACATGGGCTTCCCTGTCACCTCACCTGCTTCCTAGAGCTCTCTGGGGAAAACAGGAGGGAGCAGTGCAAATTCCACCCAAGGGAAAAGCTGGGGATAAGGAAAACCTCCCCTTTGGCCAGCAGAAAGAGCAGGACTGGAGCACATGCACTGCACTGTCAAGACTGCAAGTCATTGCATATCAGTAAAAGTGAGGTTGGGAATACGTTGCACTGTGGAAACTGGGTTCGGCTGGAGAGAGCAGGTGTTGCTCATGAGCTGATGCAAGAAGGTGCAATGACTAATCTAAATGAGTCAGCTGGGTGCTGATTGGCTCCTGTAAATCTGAAATGTATAAATGTAACGTGAAATGTACCAACAGCGCGGGAGGTGGTGAAGTGTCGAGAGTGTGTAAGTTGGATTTTATGCACTAAGTAAACAATCACTGGCTTTTGTAGCTTGGCTGTATCTGGATTCTATATTAAGGACTCTATAACCAATCCGCCAAGCTCCTCGCGACAGGGTTATGGGCCCAGCCAACTACGCTACACGAGAATAGGTAGTGGTGGCATTGCTGAGTCGGAGGATCCAGAAGGCTACAGAGCAGTGAGGGAGTCTGAGTGAAGACATGGCTCAGATTGGAATTCCGGTGGAAAAGCTGACTGCTGAGAACTACCACGTCTGGTCAGTTCGAATGGAGCAGTACTTAAAGCGTGAGTCCCTGTGGGGTGCTGTGGAGTCGGCCCCAGCTAATCAAGTAGAGAGGGACCGAGACTGGAAGGCGCTGGCAAATATCATTCTGACAATAGATGATAGCCAGCTAACGTATGTGGCTGGGAAAGATAACGCCAAAGACGCGTGGGCGGCTCTGCGGGCCGTGCACCTACGCACTTCGGCCGGGTCTGTCCTTGCGTTAACAAGCATTCCTCTAAGCCCTCAGCCAACTGGGGACACAGGAAAAGGGCCTGTCAGGAACATGTGGAATCCTTCAGGGCCCTACTAATCAGACACCCGTGTTGAAGAAGGTAGTCATAAGTTGGGGGTGGACACAGATTTCCACCTACCAGACCCCAGAGACCCAGGTGTAAAATAATCCAAACACTGATTGAATAGCATCAGGAACTGAGTTGTGAATGCGTCAGACCGATGGGATTGCCAACCATCTGGATCTAGCAAAGCTCTAGTGCCTTTGAACTCTGTCCTGGCAAAGCAGAATCGCAGGCTGAGCTGTCCCCCTCTCTACAAGTCCCAGAGAGATACAATTCTGCTGTTCAAACCCTTGTCTGTTAAGCAGCTGGTAAGGTGCAGAAGCTTGGCTAGATCAAGAGAGTTGGGAACCACACAGCACAGCAGCTAGATGCACACTGGTCACTACAGCTGTCAGTCATGCTGTGGGCTCAGCCAGTGGTTGGCACTGCACTGTGACCCTCCATCATGGCTTCATCCCCCCTTTGGCAGGCTCTATGTAAGGAGTCACAAGAACTGTAAAGAACAACCAGCTCAAGTACTCCCCACAATGGTGTGAGCCAGGGATTTGAGAAAGCTATGGGCTCTTCCAGTTCAGTGGGGATTTTACTTTATTTTTACTTAATAGTCTGCCTTGCTCACTGACCGTTGAGGCAGATTACAAAATATAGAAACCATGCAATGTAACAAGATTGGATTACCAAGTTAGAGAACAGTGCAATAAGAACAGTATAAGTCATAAACGCAAGAACCAGATTGCAGAACTTCAACAACAATGTGGAAAGAATAAGATAACGCATACAATAAACCTCAGCTCTTGTCCCTTTATAAAACCATCTTCTTGAACAATTCCATTTTATTACAGCTGTTTTTCAAAGCTCCCCTCAATGCCTCTGTTTTACACGTACTGCTGCATGTTAAAAGTGTGGAGCCTTCCTGACCTTAGGCAGACCGTTACACAAAGTAGTAGAAGCCACAAGGAAGAATCTCAGCTATGGGGAGATGTGGATCTTGGCCATTTGCAGGGTGGTGCAGGGTGGCACCTTCAGAAGGCTTTGTTTGGATAAGCACCACTGTTGCAGTGGCTCCTGAGACATTAAGGGGTTTGTAGGGGACATATCATGATAGGTAGCCATGTTTGTCTGTAGCAGTTGAAAAGAGCACGAGTCCAGTAGCATCTTAAAGACACAAAATTTCTGGCAGGGTATGAGCTTTCGTTAGTCACAGCTCACTTCGAAGAAAGCTCATACCCTGCTAGAAATTGTGTTAGTTTTGTTCGAAGAAATGAGCTGCGACCCATGAAACCTTAAACCCTGCCAGAAATTTTGTTAGTCTTTAAGATGCTACTGGACTCTTGCTCTTTTGTAGGGGACAGTCTACAGTCTGTGAACTGAACCTGAAACAACTGGTAACCAAAGGAGCAACTGCATGACAGGTGTAGAATGCAGACTCTGCCTAGCTCCCAAAAATAATTGAGCAACTACATATTGATGCCAGTCCACTCCAAAACTCTGAATGATTCTTCTAGGACAGGGGTGTCGGACTCATTTGTTACAAGGGCTGGATATGATATAAAAGTCACTTGGTCGGGCCGGGCCATGTGTACTATAAAATTTAATGTCAGGTACCAGAGGTACAAACTTTATAGAAAACACAAGCAAAGCCAATTAATCATATTATTTTTTCTCTATATTTTACTTAAAATACAAACTTGCTTAAAACAATAACACACTTGTTTTATTTATCACTCTTTGATGATTGACATCTTGGGCCCTGGGGGGTGGCTCCCTCGGCTGGTGAGCTCACAGTGGACTCGCCGGCCCAGATCAGGGGCGGAGTAGTGGTGGCTGCCTTGCGGGCTGGATAACAGCTCCCAAGGGGCCGGATTTGGCCCATGGGCCGTATGTTTGACACCCCTGGTCCAGGAGAATAAACAGCGTGGGCAATAAGACTGAGCCTTGTGGAACCCCTCAGGTCAAGTTCCACAATAAAGTCAACTGGCCTCCGACAGCAACCTATCCATCAGGAAAACTTTAAACCGCCGTGAAGCACATCCAAGGTTTCCCAGTATCACAGGCTGTGGGTAAATCCAATAAGAGCAATAAGGAGGCACAGCCCCTGTCTACATTCAGCTAGAGCTGTCAGCACCAGCTCTGTCCCTTAGCCCACCCTCAACAACAGAGGGGTCGAGAGCAGATGAGTCATCCAGGAAGCCCCAGAGGCCTTCTGAAACTACCTTGCTCAGAAAGGGCAGAGCACAGCTATCGTTGGCCATTTCATTTTCCCCTTGTAAATTTTTTAAAGTAGTGAATGGCCTGCTTTCTTGGCCAAAGTGGACATTATGCGTAACATGTGATCACCACAGGGACTCTGAAGCAAGATGGCAGCTGTGGAAACTAAAGTCTGAAGCACCATAGGAGCATGAATTCCTATCAGGATCATGGCACGAGGGGGAAGGAGCGGTTTTAGTCTTCCTCTCAGTGCTGTTTGTGACCCAAAACCGTGCTGGGAGTCTCAATGTGCTGTCTCGTTTGGGCCTGAGTGACTGGGGAAACGTGCACCGAGTGACTGACATCTATACAAATCTTACATGATTTCAGCAACAGGATGGACAGGGACCCAGCATACAAGCAAATCCCAAGATCCTGTCAACATCCATCAGGGTAACCAATGATCAATTAATGGACCAGGCTGGACACTTCTACTGCCTGAGCTACGTTAACAACCAGCAGGCAAACTGGAACGTAGTGGAGGGATTTTATCATCTTTGTAAAAGTGTCACAACTCATCATCAGGTTCTGGGAATTTAAGGGCTCAGATCGGGAAGTCAGCAAGTGTCGAAACACCTTATACTGACACCAGTGTTTCTGGTGGTGCAGTTATGTCTGAGGGGGCTTAAGAGGCCAACTAAGCCCTGCCCCCCCCCTCCCTAGTATCTCAGTTTCTGGCCCCATTATCAGCACAGCATTGGCATATTATTATTAATATTAATTTGATTTCTAGACTGCCCTCAATCTTCAACCAAAGCCGGGCTCAGGGTGGGTTACAATTCATTCTATGCTATACTGGCTGTGCTTAAAAATAGTTGCCATCCTGAGCAGTTTCCAGGACAGCCTTAGGATTGTACCCAGAATATGTAAACTTTTGCCTCCCTTGGTGTTCCATATAAGCACTTCTGAATTGTGTATCTGCCTTATGTAATACAACCCGGTTGTATTTTACTTTTCAGATCTGTAATTATCCTAATTGTAATTGGTGTTGAAACAGCTCTGGGATTTGCTCTCCTGCCAATAGACCTTTTTTCAGCGGCAACATTTCTTCCCTCACATCAGATCTGTGAAAGGCAGGAGATGCTGCCGACTCCCGCTCAGTGGAGCTATCAAGATCAGCGGTCTACGTCCCTTGAGTTGAGACCCTAAGGAGGATTGTGGAGACCCCCTGCTGGTCTGGAAGCTACCGTATTTTTTGCTGCCATTCAGAAGGACCTCTTGTGTAGAGAGAAGAAGAGTTGGTTTTTATACCCCGATTTTCTCTACCTTTTTTAAAAGGAGTTTCAAAGCCACTTACAATCACTTTCCCTTCCCCTCCACACAACAGGCACCTTGTGAGATAGGTGAGGCTCAGAGAGTTCTGAGAGAACTGTGACTGGCCCAAAGTCACCCAGCTGGCTTCATGTGGAGGAGTGGGGAATCAAACCTGGCTCTCCAGATTAGAGTCCACCTCTCATGTGAAGAATGGGGAATCAAACTTGGTTCTCCGGATTAGAGTCCACCGCTCTTAACCACTATCCCCTGAAGGCTGAAGTCTTCTGCCCATCTTTGCAAGCAGCAGGACAGTGAGGTGAGATCACACAGTAATGTGCTTTGGATTGGTTCAAATAATTCCTTACAAACTGGACTTGGAGGGTTGTTGTTGGAGACCAGTTTTCAGCAGTGTGAGATTTGTCTTGTGGGGTCCCACAAGGCTGAGTCCTGTCTTCCATACTATTCAAACTCTATGAAAAGCCTTTAGGATAAATAATTCATGGCTTTGGAGTAGGCTGTCATTAATGTGCTGATGATACCCAGCTCTATATTTCTGTATCCAAATTGCCTGTAGAGGTCCCGTGGTTAAATGGCTTAAGGTGTGTGTGTGTGAGGGGTGGGGAGCTGAAACAGAGTCCTTACAAGACAGAGGTAATGCTGGCTGGAAAGGCTGAGGTTGTGATGGATATTGTGATGGATATTGAGGCAGAACTCCTCAATTCCTACTTTTCCTCCATTTTTTCTCCTGAGGGAAGTGGTGCTCAACATGGCATAAACAGAACATGTGATGAGGGAAGGGGTTTGCAGCCTAGAATTGGCATTGGGGTAGTGCACAAACACCTGGTTTCTTTAAATGAAACAAAATCCTCTGGGTCAGATGAATTGCACCCAAGGGTACTCAAAGAACTTGCAGATGTAATTTCGGAACCTCTGTCCATTATTTTTGAAAAGTCTTGGCAAACAGGTGAGGTGCCAGAAGATTGGAGGCGGGCAAATGTTGTCCCTATCTTCAAGAAGGGGAAAAAGGAGGATCCGGATAACTACCAACCCATCAGCTTGACTTCTATACCAGGAAAAGTGTTCGAACAAATCATCAAACAGTCTGTCCTTGAGCATTTAGAAAGGATGGATCTGATCACTAAGAGCCAGCAGGAGTTTCTCAAGAATAAGTCATGTCAGACTAATCTTATCTCCTTTTTTGAGAAAGTTACTACCTTGCTGGATCAGGGGAATACTGTAGACATAGTTTATCTAGATTTCAGTAAGGCTCCACATAAGATAAGGTTCCACATAGTATTCTAGTTGACAAATTGGGAAAATGTGGGTTAAATCCTATTATTGTTAGATGGATCTGCAACTGGTTGACAGATCGTACCCAAAGAGTGCTAGTTAATGGTTCCTCATCCACTTGGAGAGAAGTGACTAGTGGAGTTCCTCAGGGATCTGTGCTGGGCCCTGTGTTGTTCAACATCTTTATAAATGATTTGGATGAAGGAATAAAGGGGATGCTTATTAAATTTGCAGATGATACTAAATTGGGAGGGGTAGCAAATACGGTAGAAGACAGAGCCAAGATGCAGGATGATCTTGACAGGCTGGAGAAATGGGCTAGAACTAATAAAATGCACTTCAACAAAGACAAATGTAAAGTTCTGCATTTAGGTAGGAAAAATCAAATGCATAATTATAGGATGGGGGAGACTTGTTTGAGCAGTTGTGTGTGTGAAAAGGATCTTGGGGTCTTAGTAGACCGAACACTGAACATGAGTCAGCAGTGTGATGCTGTAACTAAAAAAGCAAATGCAGTCTTGGGCTGCATCAACAGAAGTATAGTGTCCAGATCACGCGAAGTGATGGTATCGCTTTACTCTGCTCTGGTTAGACCTCAACTAGAGTACTGTATTCAGTTTTGGGCACCACAATCTAAGAAAGATGTAGACAAGCTGGAAAGTGTCCAGAGAAGGGCAACAAAGATGGTGAGGGGTCTGGAGACCAAGTCCTATGAGGAAAGCTTGAAGGAGCTGGGTATGTTTAGCCTGAAGAGAAGACTGAGAGGGGATATGATAACCATGTTCATGTACTTGAAGGGCTGTCATATAGAGGAGGGTGCCGACTGCCGAGTTGTCTTCTGTTGCTCAGGAAGGTCGGATCAGAACCAACGGGTTGAAATTAAATCAAAAGAGTTTCCGTCTAGACATTAGGAATAATTTTCTAACAGAATTTTCTAGAGCGGTTCCTCAGTGGAACAGGCTTCCTCGGGAAGTGGTAAGCTCTCCTTCCCTGGAGGTTTTTAAGAAGAGGTTAGATGGCCATCTGTCAGCAATGCTGATTCTGTAACCTTAGGCAGATGATGAGAGGGAGGGCATCTTGGCCATCTTCTGGTCACTAGGGGTGTGGAGGGGGGAGGTAGTTGCGAATTTCCTGCATTGTGCAGGGGGTTGGACTTGATGGCTCTGGTGGTCTCTTCCAACTCTATGATTCTTTGATTCTATGCTTCCCACATTTGATGGGGTTCAGCTGACCCAGTTAAGAGTCATGGGGTTATACTGGACCTGGCATCATCGCTAGAGAACCCAGTTAATGCTGATGGGAAAAAATACATTCTTCCATCTTCATTTAGCCCAGATGGTAGCTCACCTTAACCTGGCTGATCTGGCCATGTGGATCCATGCCACGGTGACCTCAAGGCTAGACTACTATAACATGCTCTACATGGGTCTACCCTGGAAGTCAGCTTGGAAACTCCAGTTGGTACAGAATGCTGGAGCTCAGTTTCTACTGTGAGTTAGATGGAGCATGCGTATTGCTCCCATTCTGTTGCCACTGCATTGGCTATCCATCAACCTATCCGTTACCAGGTTCAATTCAAGGTACTGGTTATCATATACAAAGCCCTTCATGGCCTTGGTCCCTCATCTCTGCAGGGCTGCCTCTCGCGCTCTGCTCTGTTGTGACAGTTTGCTCATCTATGCAACGCCTTCTGCAGGTGCCACCCTGCAAATGGGTAAGATTGGCAGCCACCTGCATTATCTGTTGTGCTCCTTGTGGAACAGCCGGCCTTCTGCACAAATGGCATAAAACAGAATTGTTCAGGATGGCATTTTTATTAAAGAAACAGGGCTGTGGTGTAATAGGATGGTTCAGAAGAACACCTTTATAGTATGTGTTTATTGTATGTACTACCTTACTCTTACTGCATTGTTTTCTATCTTTAATTCTATTTTTGCATTATTAATGACCTCCTTGCATTGTTTCTTATCATCATGACCCTTGTCCTATTGCATTGTTTATAGGGTGTCTCAGGCTATTTGACTGTGTCATAGTCCGCCTTGAGTCTCAGCGGGAAAGGCAGGCTATAAATAAATAAAAAAGGTTCCCCTTCTGGTGCTCAGCTTGTTCCCTGTCCTGGGCTCCCTTGGTCTGCTGCTCACAGCCTGGCTTTGACACGGGTGACATCGCAACTCCCTTTCCTCCTATTCCCATCATGACTCAGATGTAACTTGTCTTCCTATCATGTGCTTGCAGCTCAGGGTATCCCCTGTCTGAAAAGGCTGAAGACTACAGACAGATCTAGGTGTCTTCAAATCTTTACGTATAATGGAACCATATAAAGTTTAAGATTGGGATAAACTTCTGTTCAAAATATTGTCGAAGGCTTTCACGGTCAGAGTTCATTGGTTCTTGTAGGTTATCCGGGCTGTGTAAAAATACCAAGACCACGGTTACACAGCCCGGATAACCTACAAGAACCAAACTTCTGTTCCTTTCTATGTAAAAGGCTCTACGTTGGCAACATCTTGATTAAGGAATAATCCCTTAGGTATAATTTCACCAGTGGCAAGATTTATTGTTGTTGCTGGCCTCTGGCTGTGGCAGGAGTTCCTTCCTAAACAGAGAGAGAAGCAAGAGAAGACACATTGTTTGCAGTTCCTAAAATAAGAAGAGCAATCCTGTAACTCTTTCCCTGGGGGGAGAGGGGTAACAGGTAGTGTTGCCAACTTCCAGGTGGTGGACAAAACTAACAGTTAAGGGCTCAAGGATACTTATAATGATAAACAGTTCAAACGAAACGTACAATAGTGTTACAAAATGGTTTACTGTGAAACAACAACCAACTCAACAAATGTGTAGTGTGAAACACGTACTAATGTGTTTAAACAAATCAACATACATATATACATAAACAGAATTTTCATTTCAGCCTGGTTGGCTAATGTTCTAATCATATACTTTATTCGCAGGTGTCTTCATATGTCAAATAATTTTGATGGAATATAACAGCATGGAATCTCATCCAGTAAATTATGACAGCATAGGAGCGTTATCTGGATTAACAATCACGCTTTCACCACAATAGTTGCTTCTTCCCTTCAGCCAATACAAAAAATGAGAATTCACAATCTCATATAGCAGTTGGTTTTGTAATTGGTATTAATAAAATGTCTTGTAGTGAACATACCCTGGTGGTTATATTCTTAAGTAAATTTCTTAAGGATCTTTGTGTGCCTCAACGGCTGCTCTCTCCTTAGAGACGTTCCAACGGTTGATTACCTTCAGTGTGCTCAATAGGAATCAGGTGTGTTATACCGGCCTCCAGAATCAAATTAAAGATCCTGTAACTCTTTCCCTGGAAGGAGGGGGTTAACAGGTAGTGTTGCCAACTTCCAGGTGGTTGTAATCAAACAAACGGCTTACAAGTGCTTACAGGAGCATGGAATTCAAAGTATGGCACCAAATAAATATTTCGAATATAGGAAAGAGACAAAGCAATACTTGCAATTAGAAGAATATAATGAGAATATTGAAAACAGGTACACTTCTAAAGCAACAAATATACAACAATGGGTGAAGTCCCAAAACAAACACAGTTGTGAAAATATGCCAGCGTAAACGCTCAGTTCATATCAGTTCGTTGTCTATAGAGTTCATAAATATATCACATAGCAACGGAAACAAGACGTAGAGCAATGGAGATCCGGTAAAATTCCATTTCGTGTAGACTTTCTCAAGCCTTCAATCTTTCCGTGCAAAAATCATTCAAAATTTGAAGGAATGTACCTTTCCTATATCTTGGGACGGTAAAAGTAAGACGTCTCAGGTGGTAGCTTCCAGGTGGTAGCTGGAGATCTCCCGCTATTACAAGTGATCTCCAGGCATCAGACCTCCGTTCACCTGAAGGAAACGGCCACTTTGGATGGTGCACTTTATGGCATTATACTTTGGATGGTGCAATTTATGGCATTATACCCTATTGAAGTCCCTCCCTTCCACAAACCCCACCCTTCTCAGGCTCCACCCCCAAAGCTCCAGGTGTTTCCCAACCGGGAGCGGGCAACCCTGGTAATAGGTGAGCCCGTTGTTAGGATTTGTGAGAGCCAGATTCGCCTGCACACCCCTCATGACACTGACTCGGTCCCTTCCCTCAAAGGGTTGTTGTGAGGACAGCAGGAGGAGAGCCAGGAACCCTCCCCTGAACTGCTTTGCAGGAAGGGCGGCCTAACAATGTGCCGGAGAGTGGGGCGACTCGGTCCTGGCGCTCACATGTCAGAGACGAGAATGAAATGCACCGTGTTAGACCGCAGGAGTGGTTTCCAGCTCCCCGCATGTCAATACAGACACCTCCATGCAGGCAGAAAGCGACGCCGCCACTCCCTTTGCTTGTAGCGCTTCCTTTCTACGTGCAGGGAGTTCCTCAACTCCGCTCCCTTTGCTTGTAGCGCTTGCTTTCTACGTGCAGGGAGTTTCTCAACTCCGCTCCCTTTGCTTGTAGCGCTTGCTTTCTACGTGCAGGGAGTTCCTCAACTCCGCTCCCTTTGCTTGTAGCGCTTCCTTTCTACGTGCAGGGAGTTCCTCAACTCCGCTCCCTTTGCTTGTAGCGCTTGCTTTCTACGTGCAGGGAGTTTCTCAACTCCGCTCCCTTTGCTTGTAGCGCTTGCTTTCTACGTGCAGGGAGTTCCTCAACTCCGCTCCCTTTGCTTGTAGCGCTTGCTTTCTACGTGCAGGGAGTTTCTCAACTCCGCTCCCTTTGCTTGTAGCGCTTGCTTTCTACGTGCAGGGAGTTCCTCAACTCCGCTCCCTTTGCTTGTAGCGCTTGCTTTCTACGTGCAGGGAGTTTCTCAACTCCGCTCCCTTTGCTTGTAGCGCTTGCTTTCCACGTGCAGGGAGTTTCTCAACTCAGCTCCCTTTGCTTGTAGCGCTTGCTTTCTACGTGCAGGGAGTTCCTCAACTCCGCTCCCTTTGCTTGTAGCGCTTCCTTTCTACGTGCAGGGAGTTCCTCAACTCCGCTCCCTTTGCTTGTAGCGCTTCCTTTCTACGTGCAGGGAGTTCCTCAACTCCGCTCCCTTTGCTTGCAGCGCTTCCTTTCTACGTGCAGGGAGTTCCTCAACTCCGCTCCCTTTGCTTGTAGCGCTTCCTTTCTACGTGCAGGGAGTTCCTCAACTCCGCTCCCTTTGCTTGTAGCGCTTCCTTTCTACGTGCAGGGAGTTCCTCAACTCCGCTCCCTTTGCTTGTAGCGCTTGCTTTCTACGTGCAGGGAGTTTCTCAACTCCGCTCCCTTTGCTTGTAGCGCTTGCTTTCTACGTGCAGGGAGTTCCTCAACTCCGCTCCCTTTGCTTGTAGCGCTTGCTTTCCACGTGCAGGGAGTTTCTCAACTCCGCTCCCTTTGCTTGTAGCGCTTGGTTTCCACGTGCAGGGAGTTTCTCAACTCAGCTCCCTTTGCTTGTAGCGCTTGCTTTCTACGTGCAGGGAGTTCCTCAACTCCGCTCCCTTTGCTTGTAGCGCTTCCTTTCTACGTGCAGGGAGTTCCTCAACTCCGCTCCCTTTGCTTGTAGCGCTTCCTTTCTACGTGCAGGGAGTTCCTCAACTCCGCTCCCTTTGCTTGTAGCGCTTCCTTTCTACGTGCAGGGAGTTCCTCAACTCCGCTCCCTTTGCTTGTAGCGCTTGCTTTCTACGTGCAGGGAGTTTCTCAACTCCGCTCCCTTTGCTTGTAGCGCTTGCTTTCTACGTGCAGG
This sequence comes from Euleptes europaea, assembly GCF_029931775.1. Classification (NCBI taxonomy): domain Eukaryota; kingdom Metazoa; phylum Chordata; class Lepidosauria; order Squamata; family Sphaerodactylidae; genus Euleptes; species Euleptes europaea. The sequence goes on along the minus strand of NC_079329.1, from coordinate 36,690,234 downwards.
GAGTTCCTCAACTCCGCTCCCTTTGCTTGTAGCGCTTCCTTTCTACGTGCAGGGAGTTTCTCAACTCCGCTCCCTTTGCTTGTAGCGCTTGCTTTCCACGTGCAGGGAGTTTCTCAACTCAGCTCCCTTTGCTTGTAGCGCTTGCTTTCTACGTGCAGGGAGTTCCTCAACTCCGCTCCCTTTGCTTGTAGCGCTTGCTTTCTACGTGCAGGGAGTTCCTCAACTCCGCTCCCTTTGCTTGTAGCGCTTCCTTTCTACGTGCAGGGAGTTCCTCAACTCCGCTCCCTTTGCTTGTAGCGCTTGCTTTCTACGTGCAGGGAGTTTCTCAACTCAGCTCCCTTTGCTTGTAGCGCTTGCTTTCTACGTGCAGGGAGTTCCTCAACTCCGCTCCCTTTGCTTGTAGCGCTTCCTTTCTACGTGCAGGGAGTTCCTCAACTCCGCTCCCTTTGCTTGTAGCGCTTCCTTTCTACGTGCAGGGAGTTCCTCAACTCCGCTCCCTTTGCTTGTAGCGCTTGCTTTCTACGTGCAGGGAGTTTCTCAACTCCGCTCCCTTTGCTTGTAGCGCTTGCTTTCTACGTGCAGGGAGTTCCTCAACTCCGCTCCCTTTGCTTGTAGCGCTTCCTTTCTACGTGCAGGGAGTTTCTCAACTCCGCTCCCTTTGCTTGTAGCGCTTGCTTTCCACGTGCAGGGAGTTTCTCAACTCAGCTCCCTTTGCTTGTAGCGCTTGCTTTCTACGTGCAGGGAGTTCCTCAACTCCGCTCCCTTTGCTTGTAGCGCTTCCTTTCTACGTGCAGGGAGTTCCTCAACTCCGCTCCCTTTGCTTGTAGCGCTTGCTTTCTACGTGCAGGGAGTTCCTCAACTCCGCTCCCTTTGCTTGTAGCGCTTCCTTTCTACGTGCAGGGAGTTCCTCAACTCCGCTCCCTTTGCTTGTAGCGCTTGCTTTCTACGTGCAGGGAGTTTCTCAACTCCGCTCCCTTTGCTTGTAGCGCTTCCTTTCTACGTGCAGGGAGTTCCTCAACTCCGCTCCCTTTGCTTGTAGCGCTTCCTTTCTACGTGCAGGGAGTTTCTCAACTCCGCTCCCTTTGCTTGTAGCGCTTGCTTTCCACGTGCAGGGAGTTTCTCAACTCAGCTCCCTTTGCTTGTAGCGCTTCCTTTCTACGTGCAGGGAGTTCCTCAACTCCGCTCCCTTTGCTTGTAGCGCTTCCTTTCTACGTGCAGGGAGTTCCTCAACTCCGCTCCCTTTGCTTGTAGCGCTTCCTTTCTACGTGCAGGGAGTTCCTCAACTCCGCTCCCTTTGCTTGTAGCGCTTGCTTTCTACGTGCAGGGAGTTTCTCAACTCAGCTCCCTTTGCTTGTAGCGCTTGCTTTCTACGTGCAGGGAGTTCCTCAACTCCGCTCCCTTTGCTTGTAGCGCTTCCTTTCTACGTGCAGGGAGTTCCTCAACTCCGCTCCCTTTGCTTGTAGCGCTTCCTTTCTACGTGCAGGGAGTTCCTCAACTCCGCTCCCTTTGCTTGTAGCGCTTCCTTTCTACGTGCAGGGAGTTTCTCAACTCCGCTCCCTTTGCTTGTAGCGCTTGCTTTCTACGTGCAGGGAGTTCCTCAACTCCGCTCCCTTTGCTTGTAGCGCTTCCTTTCTACGTGCAGGGAGTTTCTCAACTCCGCTCCCTTTGCTTGTAGCGCTTGCTTTCCACGTGCAGGGAGTTCCTCAACTCCGCTCCCTTTGCTTGTAGCGCTTCCTTTCTACGTGCAGGGAGTTCCTCAACTCCGCTCCCTTTGCTTGTAGCGCTTCCTTTCTACGTGCAGGGAGTTCCTCAACTCCGCTCCCTTTGCTTGTAGCGCTTGCTTTCTACGTGCAGGGAGTTTCTCAACTCAGCTCCCTTTGCTTGTAGCGCTTGCTTTCTACGTGCAGGGAGTTCCTCAACTCCGCTCCCTTTGCTTGTAGCGCTTCCTTTCTACGTGCAGGGAGTTCCTCAACTCCGCTCCCTTTGCTTGTAGCGCTTCCTTTCTACGTGCAGGGAGTTCCTCAACTCCGCTCCCTTTGCTTGTAGCGCTTCCTTTCTACGTGCAGGGAGTTTCTCAACTCCGCTCCCTTTGCTTGTAGCGCTTGCTTTCTACGTGCAGGGAGTTCCTCAACTCCGCTCCCTTTGCTTGTAGCGCTTCCTTTCTACGTGCAGGGAGTTTCTCAACTCCGCTCCCTTTGCTTGTAGCGCTTGCTTTCCACGTGCAGGGAGTTTCTCAACTCAGCTCCCTTTGCTTGTAGCGCTTGCTTTCTACGTGCAGGGAGTTCCTCAACTCCGCTCCCTTTGCTTGTAGCGCTTCCTTTCTACGTGCAGGGAGTTCCTCAACTCCGCTCCCTTTGCTTGTAGCGCTTCCTTTCTACGTGCAGGGAGTTCCTCAACTCCGCTCCCTTTGCTTGTAGCGCTTCCTTTCTACGTGCAGGGAGTTCCTCAACTCCGCTCCCTTTGCTTGTAGCGCTTCCTTTCTACGTGCAGGGAGTTCCTCAACTCCGCTCCCTTTGCTTGTAGCGCTTCCTTTCTACGTGCAGGGAGTTTCTCAACTCCGCTCCCTTTGCTTGTAGCGCTTGCTTTCTACGTGCAGGGAGTTCCTCAACTCCGCTCCCTTTGCTTGTAGCGCTTGCTTTCTACGTGCAGGGAGTTCCTCAACTCCGCTCCCTGCTGGGAGGCCCCGCCTCCGCCGGCCAGAGCGCGCCGCGTGACGTCGCTCGCAGTCCCCCATTCATAATTCCAGGGGCCCGTGGCGTGGAGGGGCGTGGCCACCGTCCTACGTCACTCCCTCGTACGGGGCGAACCATCCTGAGGGAAAACCAGCAGGGCCGAGAGAATCCTTCGCGGCCCCTCCGGCTCCGTCCTTCTCCTTCAGACCGGCCCAGGCGGGCTTTCTCGTCGCTCCCGCCGGCCTCCGCCGTGGTCGCGGCTCTCGGGCTCTTCGCCTTTCTCCCTCCTTCAAACACATGGTACGTCCCGCCCCCCCCACGCCCCCCTCCTCCGCCCGCCGCCATCTTGGCGCCTCCTCAGCGCAGGAGCTGAGCGGGGCCGCGTCCCGCGGTGGGACGAACCACCGGGGAGGAAGCGCGGGGGGTAGGCGGGGCGGATTGGCGGCGGGCGAAACCACCCCGCGGCTGCGGCGGAGGGGGAGGGGGGAGGCTCGGCCTGGCGAGGCAGGAGGCGGACGGGACCATTTGGCAGCTGGCAGGGGGTGGGGTTCAGGGACCCAACCACTGGCCAGAGGAGGGGCGCTCCTGCCACAGCCCGCCCGCTCAGCCAGACCGTTGAGGGGGGGGCGGGGCGGGCATGTGGGGCTGGGAGGGGGGAGGAAGAGGACCATTCGGGGGGGTACCATTGAATAAAGACGGGGGGGGGAGAGTGTAGATGATACCATTGTGAGTTTGGGGGAGGGAGCCCCCACTGAGGGAGGGACTGGGTGAGATCATTGCGGGGGGGGGAGACTGTAGGGAAATCATTGTGATTGGGGGCGGGGAGAACCCACGGTTTGCCGTTGGGGGCCCCACAGGAATTGACCCCCTGCTGCCCTCAGCTTGGGGTGGGGAGCAAGAGGCCCCTCAGTGAGGGAGGGGGAGGCACAGGTGCCCCCACTGATTGCTGCCCTTTGGGGGGGGCAGGAGCCCTCAGTGTCCAGCTTTAAGTTAGGAGTGAGGGGTCAGGGGGGCAGAGCAGGCCAGGCCCCTGCTCAGTGGGGGGGCTGGCCTTGGCCGGGGGGGGGGCGTCCAGGGGGCAGGAGCCATGCCACGCCCCCGCTGGTAGGAGGGCGGGGCATTTGCAGGCAGGGGGTGCGGCCCAGGTCCTCTTGCTGCCATGGCCTCCAACTGCACGGGGGGCACCGCGCCAGGGAGCGCCAGCGCGGCCCTGGGGACCACGCTCAGTGCCTCCAAGACCAAGACCAAGAAGAAGCACTTCGTCTGCCAGAAAGTGAAGCTCTTCCGAGCCTCAGAGCCCCTCCTGAGCGTCCTCATGTGGGGGGTCAACCACACGGTGAGCAAGAAATGCACCTCTCCCGCCTCCCCTTGTCTGCACACAGGGGAAGGGGATCCAGCGCCCACCCCTCTCCATGTGGAGGTAGGGGCACACCTGCCCTCTGAATGAGCCCTTCCTCTGGGGACCTCCATTCTGACCACTTTGTTGGACAAATTAATGCAGAATTACCTCTCTGTACAGGTGCCATTGGTTTCAGGTAGACGGCTCAAGGTTGACTCAGCCTTCCATCCTTCCGAGGTCGGTAAAATGAGTACCCAGCTTGCTGGGGGTGAAGGGAAGATGACTGGGGAAGGCACTGGCAAACCACCCCGTAAATAAAGTCTGCCTAGTAAACGTTGGGATGTGACATCACCCCATGGGTCAGGAATGACCCGGTGCTTGCACAGGGGACCTTTACCTTTACAGGTGCCATTACTCAGAGGTATTAACATGGATTGGGATCCCTATTCTGCGTGGCAACGTGGATTGAGAAATCCCTACATGTCGTTCTCAGACAGAATATGGATTCTAATCCATGTCAATAACTCTTAATCATCTGGTGTTAATCATCTGAGGAAGTGTGAACAACATTATTAAAACTTGTGTCTTAGATGAAGTAAGTTTGTGCCCCTGTCTAGAGGTCCCTTGTCACCTTGATTTAAGTGTATGTGTGTATAAAATAAACCAAAATATTTACAATATCACTGAATTTAACATAACATACTTTTCAGTACGGTAAGCCAAAAGTCACAGTATTTTCAATCCTGTATACTCTATTCTTCATACATGGTGATGGGGATTAGACTGTACAGGTGAGGATACTTCTTTCCTGGTTCATCTTAGTGAGGAATGCTTTCTCTGCTGACCCTTATCTGCTGTTATGTGAGAAGGAGTAAAAAGTATCGAATCCCATATCTAGTTAAATTATGCCAAATGTTTATCAGCAGTTCGATATTGGAATATATTTCAGTCAGACAAATCAGTTTCTATGAATGTTTAAAGAATTTGGAGTTCATTAGTAAGCAGTTTTTAAAAAGTATGGATACTGACATTCAACAAGATTGAAAACTTCCTTTTTTTTTTTTTGCATGGCCAGGCACCTAGATTCAAACCCTGCACATGACACTGTGCACATCATAAATCACTGTTACCTTATGGTACATTTATAGACCAACCTCACATGGCTGCTGGGGGAGAGGGTAGGAGGAGATGAACTTATCATGTGCAGCAAGGTGCTATATAAATGTCATGTATATTTGTTCATTAATGTAATTCATAATTGTTTTTCCTTTCTGTCACTCCGCCCAGAGTTGTAATTAGCAGTGAAATACAGTTGGAGAAAACATTGCATTTTCAAAAGGCATTCATGGTCCACTTTTGTAGCTTGGGGGGGACGACATTTAGTTGATTGAGTAGCAGCTGTCCCCCCTCCTTATGTAGGGGCAGGGGGCAGAGTTATTTGAAAGTGTCCACCAAATCTGTCACAATTTCTGGAATAAGAACATAAGAAGAGCCCTGCTAGATCAGACCAGTGGTCCATCTAGTCTGGCATCCTGTCTCACACAGCAGCCAACCAGTTACTATGGAGGGCCAACAGCAGGACATAGAGGCCAAGGCCTTCCCCTGATGTTACCTCCTGGCACTGGGATTCAGAAGCTGACTGCCTCTGAACATGGAGGTTCCCTTTAGTCACCTTGACTAGTATCCACTGATAGACCTGTCCTCCATGAATCTATCTAATCTCCTATGCCTGTGGCCATTGCTTCATCCTGTGATAGTGAATTCTACATTTTAATCATTCACTGTGTAAAGAAGTATTTACTTTTGTCCTGAATCTACTGCCCATTAGCTTAATTGGATGCCCTTGAGTTTTACTATGCGACATTTAATAAATGTCTATAATGTCCCCCCCCGCCTTTTCTAAACTGAAAAGTCCCAGGTGCTTCAGCCTTTCCTCTTGGGAAGGTGCTCCAACCCCCTAATCATCTTGGTTGCCCTCTTCTTTACTTTTTCCAGCTTTGCGATGTCCTTTTTGAGATATGGTGACAGGAATTGTATACAGCATTCCAATTGAGACCGCACCATAGATCTATACAGGGGCATTATAATATTGGCTGTTTTATCTTTAGTCCCCTTCCTAATAATCCCCAACACAGAATTTTCCTTTTTCATCGCTGCAGCACACCGGGTTGACATTTTCATTGAGCTATCTACTATGAACCCAAGACCTTCTCCCCTCTCAGTCTCAGCAGGTTCAGACCCCATTAGCCTAAACTTGAAGTTGGGATTTTTTTTTGCCACGATGTGCATCAATACTAATATTGAACTTACCAATATTGAACTTTATTATTGAACTTTATTTTCCACATTGTCTCCCACTCACCCAATGTGCGGAGATTCTCCTGGAGCTCTTCATGGTCATCCTTGGTTTTTACCATCCTGAATAATTTTGTTTCATCTGCAAACGTGATAATGACACTACTCACCCTTAGTTCCAAATCATTTATGAACAAATTAAATAGTACTACCCCCAGTACTGATCCTTGTTGGACCCCACTGCTTACTTCCCTCCATTGTAAGAACTGCCCTTTCATTCCTACCCTTTGCTTCCTGTAATTTAACCGATGTTTAATCCATAAGAGAACCTGACCTTTTATCCCATGATAACTCAGTTAACTCAGGAGTCTTTGGTGAGGTACCTTGTCAAAAGCCTTTTGAAAGTTCAAGTATATAATGTCTACCAGGTCACCATAATCTACATTTTCACTTTCTCAAAGAACTGTAAAAGATTGGTGAGGCAGGACGTCTCTTTACAGAAGTCATGCAGGTTTTCCCTCAGCAGGTTTAGTTCTTCTACGTGCCTAATAATTCTCTCTTTGGTTATAGTTTCTACTAATTTGCCTGTAATTTCCTGATTCCCTCTGGACCCCTTTTTAAAAATCGGTGTAACATTTGCTACTCTCCAGATTTTGCTACAATGGCTGAATTTAGTGATAGATTATATATGTGAGTTAGTAGATCAACTATCTTACATTTGAGTTCCCTAAGAACTCTCGGGAGTATGCCAGCAGGACCTGGGGACTTACCGGTTTTTAAGTTCCCCAGTAGGACTAGAACTTCATCTCTCATCACCTCAATCTGACTCAGTTCTTCAGACTCCCTTCCTGAAAATAGTGGCTGTGTCCTGGGTACATGACCCACACTTTCCACAGTGAACACAGAAGCAAAAAATTAACCGAGCCTTTCTCTGCCATCACCCCATATTCCTTTAGCAATCCAAGTCAAGAGGCTTCTTTTAAAAAGTGGAAGGTCTGCCCCAATGAATTGAACCGACGGGACCACTGGCTCTGGCAAAAGAAATGTAAGTCAACAATTAGGCATGCAAAAAGAGAATTTGAGGAGCAGGTTGTTAAAAGCATCAAGACAAACAATAAACATTTCTTTAAATATATATGGTGCAGGAAACGAGCCAAAGAAGCAGTTGGGTCTTTGGGTGACCCAGGAATAAAGGGATTGCTAAAGGAATATGGGGTGATGGCAGAGAGTAAAAGGTAAAGGTAACCTTTTACTCTCTGCCATCACCCCATATTCCTTTAGCAATAACTTGTGTTATTAACCACACAGGCATTCTTTTAGACTTGGCCAGTACCTTTCCTAACCGGGGGGATGCATTCTATCTAGGCTTCAATAAATGTAGTTTTAAATAGCTTTCAAGCATCCTCTAGGGCAGGGGTGTCCAATCTTTTGGCTTCCCTGGGCCACATTGGAAAAAGAAGAATTGCCTTGGGCCACACATAAAATACACGAACACTAATGATAGCTGATTCATAATGTTTTAAGTAAGTTTACGATTTTGTGTTGGGCCGCATTCATAGCCGTCATGGGCTGCATGCGGCCTAGGGGCCGCAGTTTGGACATGCCTGCTCTAGGGATTTGACTCACTTGTGTTTCCCTTTCTGCTTCCTTTTAAGTATTCCCCTCATTTTTGTAATGTTCCCTCTTGAAATCAAATATTACGGCTTTGGACTCTAGGGGTGATTTTCCATTGACATGAATGCTGAACTTAATTGCAATGTGGTCACTGCTCTCAATTGGTGCAACAAGCTCTGCATCTCTCACCACATCTTGAGCACCTCTCAGAAGCAAGACCAAGATCACTACCCCTCTGGTTGGCTTTCTGACCAACAGTTGCAGTGCGTAGACATTTATGATGTCCAAGGATCACATTTCTACATCATGACTCAAGCACATGTTTACCCCGTCAATGTGAGGGTAGTTGAAGTCTTGCAGTATCATAACGTTATCTGTTTTAGTCGCCACCTTATTTCCTTCTCCATCTCAAGATCAGCCTCAAGGGTTTGATTGGGTGGGCAATAGTACACCCCCACTTTTAAGTAACCCCTAGGGCCCACTATTTCTATCCATATTACTTCTGTTGGGGAGTTAATTCCCCTGATATTTTCTAACTTGTGCAAATGTTGTCCTGTATGTATTGCAAAGGGTTTCAAACTTCGTGAGGTAATCTGAATTCTCTTCTGGTGTCTCCTAAACCAAAAAATAAGGTGTGAAGTCAGTCAGTAGGTCAAATTTGTCTCTGAAGGCTGTCTTCCTCTCTCCTATGCTAGTCTGGAGGCAAAAGGTGACAACCAGATGAGACACCTGGATTTTCAGTGTGTGGTAGGATAAATTGAATAAGTAAATGGGAACTCCAGCTTTAAAATTAATGCTTGTTCTGCTTTTGTTGAGTTCTGATGTTGCATAGTTTTGTAATATTGATTTACTGTTATAATTTTTGAAAGCTGCCTCAACGTTTTACAAAAGGTATCAGAACAAAAATAGTACATTGAATGTCTTGGTACAGTCCAGCAAAGTTGATTGAGTCCAGACTGGACAAAAAGACCACAGTGTTAGCATCTGGGATTTTTTGCCCCAGAAGATCATGGTGGTTGAACAGTATAAATGGCTTTACGAATTAATTAAAGACATGAATGGAGAAGAGGTGGGAGAGATTGTCAAAGGACCATCTGAAAGGGATATATCTGCCCATTGCTGTGGGAGCTGACTAAGAAAATATGCATGTTTCTTCTTGAATGTATGCACAAAGAGTGCCTCTAATTTTAAGCCACAAATAAAACCTGCCCGTGACTCTGTACCCCAACCCAGTGTCAAAAGTTTCAGCAATGTATCTGGATGGATAGGAGATTGTAAAAAGCAGTTTTAGTTATGTTTATGACCACACATTGGCTCTTAGTTTTCCTTTTACAGTTTATTATGTATCTAGCACTTTCAAATTGCAGTCTTTTTTTCCAAAGATTTTTACAATCCTCTAGGTTGTATATATGGCCCTGGCCTGAATAGCCCCAGGCTAGCCTGATCTTGTCAGATCTTGGTAGCTAAACAGGGTCAGCCCTGGTTAGTATTTGGAAGGGAGACCACCAAGGAATCCCAGGGGCGTGACGCAAAGGCAGGTAGTGGCAAACCACCTCTGAATGTCTCTTGCCTTGAAAACCCCACCGGGTCGCAATAAGTTGGCCAAAAAAAAGATGTATATATTCAGGCAGTGCCTGTATCTTTCCTAGTTGGTATAGGCTCCTAGCACATAAGAAATGTGTATTAATGTTCTCTGCCTTCACAACACTTCTGTTAGATGGCACATTGTTTTCAGGATCAAAACGATAGAAGCCTAGAAGGAGGACAGATGGAGAATCTGAACTTTCATTTAAGAATAAGGGCAGATTTCTGGCCTTGATGGACGCAAAGATATTCTTGGAAGTACTAGTTGAAGTCTTAAGGAGCCGGTTGAGTAGCAGTGATCAGATTTCTAGTAGGGGGGGGGAGCAACATCTTCTCTCCTGTTGGTTCTGGAAACCAAAGTAAATTTTGCAAAACTGCAAACATTGCAGAACAAATTGGGCCAACGTAGTAGAGATCATATATGTTTCCTCAGATTCCCTGGACTCAATTTTAATGTTTGTAATATCGTGAAGAATATCTCTGACCATTAGTCTTGCTATACAGAGGGAGGTGGAAGGATTCTTGATGGGTAGGGTTGCCAGGTCCCCCCTGGCTACCGGCGGGGATGGGGTGGGGGGTAGGGTTGCCAGATCCAGGATGGGAAACTCCTGGAAGAAGAAGAAGAGTTGGTTTTTATACAGCATTTTTTCTCTACCGTAAGGAGTCTCAGGTGTTTTATGCATGGTCTCCATGCATAAACTTCCTTTATTCCCCATTTCAGCCAGGATCAAATTTTTCAGTATGCACGATATCTCATTCCTTGGAAGCTCAACGCTGTTTCGACGCAAAACGAACCCTGCTTTTCCCATTCCTCTTATGGCCCAAATTAAACTGTTCATCCTGGCTCATTCCGGAGTCACAGAGCATGCATACTCTGTTCTTGGGCTGACCTTACCCGCACCATTACGCCCCACCCTTTTCCAATCCCCTCAAAGCAGCATGCTGATGGTTAAATGGGGAATTGGCTTCTCTCACAGCCAGTCAGAAAGCAGTGTGTAAAGAGGCGAGGATTCAAGTGCTTCCTGCTACCTCGGAGTTCTTTCTGAGCAAAAGAAAGGCTTTTTAAAAACGAGACTTGGATTCCCCCCCTTTCAGGTAGCTCCTTTTTTTTGTTTTTTTCCCTTTAAAATGCTTTTTTATGCTGCAGTTGGGTTTGGGGGGAATAAAATCTTCTCTCACAGGGAGCACTGCAAAGTAAGCCAATGCCAGAGACTTGATTTGAGCTTGGGAGACTGTTTTTCTGTATTCGTAGTTCAATTAGCATACAGGTTCGTCCCTGATCATTCAAGCCAATGCATACAGTTTAATGTGCGATGAACCCAGGTCCAAGCAGGGAGATCCAACCCATGCACAAAAGACCTCAAAGTGGCTTACAATTGCCTTCCTTCCCCCTGCCTCACAACTCGCACCTTGTGAGGTAGGTGGGCTGAGAGAGTTCTGAGAGAACTGTGACTGGCCCAAAGTCACCCAGCTGGTTTCATGTGGAAGAGTGGGGAATCAAGCCCGGTTCTCCAGATTAGAGCCCGCCACTCTTAACCACTACACCATGCTGGCTCTCGATTTGGAGATGGAGATTTGGGGAGGACAGGGACCTCAATGGGGTACAGTGCCATAGAGTCCATCCTCCAAAGGGTTCTCCAGGGGAACTGATCTCTGTAGTCTGGAGATGAGCTGTAATTCTGGGGATCCCTGGTTCCCACCTGGAGGCTAGCATCTCTTTTGATGCTGGGGAGGACTCAACCCCAGATCTTCTTTGGGGAGGGGCTGTGGCTCAGTGGTAGAGCATCTGCTTGACATGCAGAAGGTCTCAGTTCAATCCCCAGCATCTCCAGTTAAAGGGACTAGGCAAGTAGGTGATGTGAAACACCTCTGCCTGAGACCCTGGAGAGCCGCTGCCAGTCTGAGTAGACAATACTGACTTTGATGGACCAAGGGTCTGGTTCAGTATAAGGCAGCTTCATGTGTTCATGTGTTCTTGGAGGCAAGGCCTGGTGTAGCCTCTGGACTGCACTTTGCCTCCTTCTCTTTCCAAAAAAGTGCTTAATATACTTCTGCGGAGTGTGGCATCAGCCATGAGGTTGGGTCGCCTTGTTCTGGATCATGCAGTTGCCATTCATTTACTCAGCGGGCTTTGTTAGCTCTGCAGTCCTACAGACATGAACTTCAGATCCTGCAGCCTGTTAAGATTTTGGGTTTCTTCTTGCAGATTAACGAATTGAGTAATGTTCCTGTCCCAGTGATGCTGATGCCGGATGACTTTAAAGCCTACAGTAAGATTAAGGTGGATAATCATCTTTTCAACAAGTGAGTAACGCAACAAAACTTTTGATGTAAGGTGTGTCCTTCCTACCCTTCTCCTCTGACTGGAACGCCGTTCTATAAATCACTGCTTTTTTACTTCTAAGCAATTGTTCGGAACATTATTTCACAGGAGCCATTCAGAGGAGTCCTGTGTAGAGTTACTGCTCTTTATGGCTGTTGATTTCAGTGGATTTACTCTAAGCTGAAATATCTCTGCATAGGATTGTGGCACGTGGGTGAAATGAGTGATACGCGGCTAATTAATATAGAATATTTTGTGTTTCTGTCTGAGGATTTTTACCCTGGGTCTATACATGGAATTGGATGCAGAATGCTACTGCTCACCTGGAGACGAACAGAATCACTGCCCAGTGGCGCTGTGTCACTTCTGTGCTTCTGAGCTCAGATGAAAGCGCTCCTGAAGTCTCTTCCTGCCATACAGGGCCCACATCCCTTTTGGAGTGCCTCCTTCTGTACGTTTTTCTCCCTTTGACCTGCAGGGAAGACACAGATCTGTGTCCCAGCTCTTACGGAGACGTGCTCTAAGCAGGCTTGAAGATGCAAGGCCTCCTCTGTAGTGGCTCCCATCTTTGGTGATTGGCTTCTGCTGGAGGCGCCGGTGGCCTCTCCCCTCTTGGCCTTTCAGCAGCTTGTTAAAGTGTGGCTGCTTGGGAAAGTTTTCAGTGTGGGCTGGAGGTTTTAGGGGTTTCTGTTTTCATGTGGATGTTTTTCAGATGCCATTGGGCTTTTGCAGGACAGTACTCAGCTCAAACCCAACCCCTTTCTGACTATATATTACTCTTCCTACACCCTTGACACTGAGAGACACTGTCCTTCAGTGTTACTACTCTGAAGATGCCTGCCACAGTTGCTGGCGAAACATCAGGAAAGAAAATTCCAAGACCACGGTTACACAGCCCGGATAACCTACAAGAACCATTGGGCTTTTGTTTTTGTAAATGTATCCCCATTATTTTATTATTGATCTGCTAACTGTGGCTGCTTTTCCTTCTTCTTGTTGTTGTTCTCCTCTAGGGGTGTTGCTTTGGGAATACAGAAATGCTAAGTAGACAGACAAACCTCTCAGCAGCTCGAGGGCGTGACACTGGCATAAGGGCAGGAGAGAGCGAATTCTAGCTGGGGGGGGGGCGGATAGCTGACAGTTGTGGGGATCAAAGCTAAAAAAGTCCATGAAGGCAGCTGGTTCATCCTGATGTGCCGGATATAGGTAGAAATGGGTAGAATCCTAAAATTCCAAATTTTTAATTTTGTGTAGGATAAAATGTGTTGCTCATACATGCATGTTTCAGAGCATGCTTGGTCTTCAACAGATTTTTCACCAATCATCATACTGAATGCGTATATCTGTGCTGGTCACCATACAAAGAAGTACTTAAATTTCCCTAAATACTAGGATTTGGTTCTCTGGGTTTAGAGCAATTTTGTTTGGTCATATCCTACCACACATTCCTCTGCATTGCTGCAGCTCTCTCCAGCTCCCAGGGTCACAGGTCCACCCTCCCAAGGAGGGAGCGGGTGATAAAATTGCCCCCTCCTCTCAGTGGAGCTGTGTGTGCAGAACGGGAAGGAAGTGCGATTCTCTAGTGGTCCAGGGTAGGGCGGTCACAACTCATGTGTAGAAGCTCCCCCTGGAGGCAGGGTAATAATAACAGAAAGGGCATGCTGGATCAGACCAAGGCGCATCAAGTCCAGCAGTCTGTTCACACAGTGGCCAACCAAGTGCCTCTAGGAAGCCCTCAAGCAAAACTACTGCAGCAGCACTCTCCTGCCTGTGTTCCACAGCACCTTATGAAATAGGCATGCTCCTCTGATCATGGAGAGAATAGTTATGCATCATGACTAGAATCATAGAATCATAGAGTTGGAAGGGACCACCAGGGTCATCAAGTCCAACCCCCTGCACAATGCAGGAAATTCACAACTACCTCCCCCCCACACCTGGTGACCAGAAGATGGCCAAGATGCCCTCCCTCTCATCATCTGCCTAAGGTCACAGAATCAGCATTGCTGACAGATGGCCATCTAACCTCTTCTTAAAAACCTCCAGGGAAGTAGAGCTTACCAAAAATAGAGTAGTATCCATTTTTACTAGTAGCCATGAATAGCCTTCTCCTCCACGAACATGTCCACTCCCCTCTTAAAGCCTTCCAAGTTGGCAGCCATCACCACACCCTGGGGCAGGGAGTTCCACAATTTAACTCTGCATTGTGTGAAGAAATACTTCCTTTTATCTGTTTTGAATCTGTCACCCTCCAGCTTCAGCAGATGACCCCATGTTCTAGTATTATGGGAGAGGGAGAAAAGCTTATCCCTGTCCACTCTCTCCATACCATGCATACTTTTATAGACCTCTATCATGTCCCCTCTTAACCGCCTTCTTTCCAAGCTAAACCTCCCTAAGCATTTTAACCGCTCCTCATAGGGCAGTTGCTCTAGTCCCCTGATGATTTTGGTTGTTCTTTTCTGCACCTTCTCGAGCTCTGCAGTATCCTTTTTTAGGTGTGGTGACCAGAACTGTACACAGTATTCCAAGTGTGGTCTTACCATAGATTTGTACAAGGGCAGTATGATAGCAGCACCAGTCTTTTACTGACTGCTGCTGGGAGGGGCTTCTCCCACAATCCCCAGCTGTGTTAGGCTTGCAGACAGGTGGTCGTTTCACTGCCCGCTCTTCTTGCCTTGAGGGGCTTGGCCATCTATCACTTCAGGAAGAGCAGTGCTGGGGATACCTTTCCGGCATACTCTCCCTTTCATTCCCTGGAAGGAGAGGAATGCTGTGGGGCCTTCATGCTTCGGCAGCTGCAGCCAAGGTGCCCATTCCTCAGGATTGGACGAAGAAACGCTCTGGCCACCCCACCTGGTCTGGCTGAGCAAGGCTTTGAGGCCTCATGACATTCTCCATGTTGCCCCAGTTTCCTGGGAGCCTGTGGCTGAGCTTACAGTGGGTTGTTTAGAGTGGGTAAGCAGAAGGGTGCTCATTTTAGCCACTGGGATCAAGAGAGAGAGGAGCCCCTCCCCTGTTCTCCTACATGGATCAAGGCAGGAAAAGAGGGCGGCAAGATGCAGATTTTGGCGCTCAGCAGGAGGAAGGTGGGGCTTCCTCTTTCCAGTTCAATCTCTCCCCCTCCCCTTCCAGAGAGCAGGACCGCCTCCACTTTAGCCAAGTTAGACAGGCTGACTTGCCAGGGCCTGATTTTTCAGGTGAAAAGGCGCAAGCAACCCCCCTGGCTTGGATCAGAGAGAAATGCAGAAGGAAATCAGCTCTACTGTCAGTGCTGTCGTAGCTGAAGCTCAGCATCGTGGGGCCGAATACCAGCATAGCCCTAGGTGCCAAAGCAGGTGCCATTCTGTTGAACAAACAGATCAGAGACAGAAAGTTCCAGATGGAGGCCTTCAGGTCAATATTGGTGGCAGTCCACAAAGGAGACTTCCTTGCCTCAGTGGACCTGTTGGAGGCTTCCCTGCACATCCTGATCCTCCAGGCTCATCAGCATTTCCTGCTCTTTGCTTACGCCTTTGTGCATCTTCCATGGGCACCAGGGTATCTGTGTCTACCATAGGAAGGTAGATCCAAGGCTGCGTAGATCTGGCATACAAAGCCAGAGGGTTGCAAACCCCAGTGGGGGTAACAACTCACTCTATAAGGGTTCTGCTACCTCAGCAGCCCACAGGGGCTTCCCTTTGCTGGAAACGGTGTGCCAGGCAGCCACTTGGGAGTTGGTGCACTCCTTTACTTGGCACTACTGTATTGATAGGGAGATTTCAGCGGATGCCTGCTTCAGGAGGAGAGTCCTTCAACAGGCTCTGACAGAATAATTAAAGGGTCCTCCCTGGTGAGCCAGCACGGCGTAGTGGTTAGGAGCTGTGGACTATGGCTCAGTGGTAGAGCACCTGCTTGATATGCAGAAAGTCCCAGGTTCAGTCCCTGGCATCTCTAGTTAAAGGAACCAGGCAAGTAGGTGATGTGAGAGACCTGAGAATCTGGAGAGCCACTGCCAGTCTGAGTAGACAATACAGACTTTGATGGACCAAGGGTCTTATTCAGTATAAGGCAGCTTCATGTGTTCATGTGACTCTAATCTGGTGAACTGGGTTGGTTTCTCCATTCCTCCACATGAGACCTGCTGAGTGACCATGGGCCAGTTACAGTTCTTGCCGAGCTCTCTCAGCCCCACCTACCTCACAAGATGTCTGTTGTGGGGAGAAAAAGGGAAGGAGAGTGTAAGCCACTTTGATTCTCCTTAAAAGGTAGAGAAAAACGGTATAAAAACCACTTCTCCTCCTCCTCTTTTGTTCATCCCAAGAGTGACTGCCCCACCCTGGACTACTGAAGAATGGAAAGTTTGTTCACCATTAAGTCCTCAGTGCTCCAAGGGTGGGGCAGTCATTTCTTCCCTACTGTCAGAGTCCTGGTGGGAGAACCTTGGGGGATGGCCTTTCGCCGTCTCTTTTGTTTTTTACTGTTATAGAATCGTAGAGTTGGAAGGGGCCATAGAGGCCAACCTCCTTCTCAATGCAGGATCAGCCTAGAGCATCCCTGACAAGTGCTTGTCCAGCCTCTGCTTAAAGACTGCCAGTGAGGGGGAGCTCACCACATCCCTAGGTAGCTGGTTCCACTGTTGGAACAACGCTTACTGTAAAAAAAAAATGCTCTTTCTGTTTTCAGTTTACTCTATGACTGTTGGAGTTTATAAGTTAAGAAGTTTTAGTGATAGGAGTAGCATGGCTTCTGGACCCATCTGGGGATCGTGGCAGAAGACCCTCCCACTGGGAGTCAGTGAAAGATTGACAACTTTTCTTGCCTCCAGGGGGAGCTTCTACCCATGAGTCGTGCTCCTACGCCATTAAAGGTTGATATAGCTATATAGATACAGATAGTCATGAGTGCCCCACTCTAGGACCACTGAGAAGGGAACTTCACGACAAATGAACAAACTTTCCATTTCAACTCCTTACCTTCACCTCACCTGCCAGTCTGTGTAATGCTTCCTTCATGTGGATCCTCCAGCCCTGGGACTGATCCCTCCATAGAGGGGTCCATCAATGGAGAGGAATGCAAGAAAACTTTGGCCTTTTATCCAGGGCTGTTTCCCTCGTGGTCACCCCGCTGACTGCTTTGGGGCTTCGTTTTGATTATGCATGCCTCATTGGCCTGTCAGAGGTTGCCTCGCTCTCCCCACGTGTTTTGCCCACATTTTCCAGATTCTGGCTAAAACAGCATCCGGAAAAAACGGACAAAACATGCAGGGAGAGCGAGGCGACCTCAGGAAAGGCATGCATAATCAAAAGGAAGCCCCGAGGCAGTCAGCGGGGGTAACCGGGGGGAAACATCCCTGCATAAAAGGCCTATAACTTCCTGTCTGCTGTGTTTTTGTCTGTTGAATTTGACAGTATGTGTATAATCTACGTTTGCCCTACTTTATTTATCTTTAGACTGGTAGACCGCCCTCTATCCCCAGCCAATGCCGGGCTCAGGGCAGTTCACATCAAGTAAAAACAATACATAATAAATATACAGAAAAATTCAGTCCTAGTTAAAATATTAATTTCAGTGTTTAAGCAGTTCAAAACAATTTAAAACAATGGTGCTTGACACAGGGGACCAAACCTAGCCTAGGGGAGAAAGTTTCTTGACTGAGAGAAAGTACATAATTGAAAGAAAGTTTAGGATACAGAAGCTTCTTAAATAGCAGGTGGAACAAGTTGTTTATGTGTTGGTTGGCAGGCTAATCATGTAGCAGACTTCCCTTCTCTGCCCCTGGAGAGCTGTTCCCAAACTTGAGCACCCTGTACTGTACCTTAAGCAGTAACTATATATTGATTTTTTTTTAAAAAAACTGTGTGGTTGTATCTAAATTATTCGTTGGAACAGATGGAGAAGGGAAGAGGCTGGCCACCTCTTACATTTTAATTCAGGGAGAGTCTGTATGTGTGTATTACAGGGAATTCAGACAAAACAGTTACTCTAAACAGAGAAAGAGCATCTTTTCATTAGACATCTTTTGAATGATAAAGTGTTTGTAATATACAGAGCTCTTCAGAACTGAGATGGCACACCAGTAGTTTGAAGGCAAGGCAATAGATATGTGAAGAAACTGCCACCATTTACATTAGCAAGTTACCTGGGTTTATCTAAAACTGAGAACAAACAGTCTTTCCTTGTTGCCTTGAAACATTCTGTCTAATCAGGAAGTGGGCATGTTATGGCACCAAGAGAAGGTGATTCATTTTCCTCTTCTTTTGTGCTTATTTTGCTACTTCCTGCCTTGTTACAAGTGTGGCTTCCTGT
The DNA here is from genome assembly GCF_029931775.1 of Euleptes europaea. Taxonomy (NCBI): domain Eukaryota; kingdom Metazoa; phylum Chordata; class Lepidosauria; order Squamata; family Sphaerodactylidae; genus Euleptes; species Euleptes europaea. Next base: position 36,672,119 of record NC_079329.1, on the reverse strand, counting down.
GTGCCTTCATACTCTCTTCTTACCCCTCCCAGTTCCCCTCCTGCTCCTCTCCTCCCTTCTCCCATGCCTGTCTGCCCTACCACTCCCTGGGCCTGGGATTATCCCTCCCCATTCCCATTTTTTAATCCAGCTTCTCTCCTCCTCAGAGCTTTCCAGAGTCACCCTCAACTTGCATCCCCAGAGTGTCTTGGTTCAACCCCATTCCTACTACTCACTTATGGCCCTGACTCCCCTGCCCCAAGTAAATCCCCCTGGGGAAGATGCCTGACGCTGAACCCAGAAGCAGGGAAAAGAGAAGGTGGCTATTGGAGGAAAGGTGGCAAACTCTCTCACCTTGCTTTTCCCTCTCCACCCTGTCCCTGGAAGGCCTCTCTTCTCCATTTCCTTCCTCACCCTATAGGTGTCTGCCTCCCTGGAATCCCTGGTCTGCGTTGCACCATACAGGACCCAGCAGTAAACTAGGTTTGCCCCCCAAGTGTGTGCTCTGGAGACAGCTGCAGCTGGTTGCAGCTCTCTGATGAGCATATTTATTTATTTATTATTTAGTGTTTTATAGCTTGCCCTCCCCAGCTGAAGCCGGCTCAGGGCAGGTAACATCATACAAAGGCATTAATACATCAATAATAAAATTAACCACAAAATCTAAATTTAAAACAATAAAATCCCAATTTAAAACTTAAAAACTACAAAACTACAGATGGTGCCTAAACACCACTCATGTTGCCAGATATTCGCAGCAGGTTACCCCTCAGTTGACATTAATAATATAACAGGAGGGGGGAGAATAGAGAGGCCAGCAGATGATAATCGCTGCTGCTCTCAACCATAGGCCTGGCTGAATAGCTCTGTCTTGCAGGCCCTGCGGAACTCTTTAAGGTCCCGCAGGGCTCTGATGTCTCCAGACCAAGCATTCCACCAGGCCGGTGCCAGGGCCAAAAAGGCCCTGGCTCTCGTCAAGGACAGCCACACACTCTCAGGGCAAGGGACCACCAGTAAGCTGTTGTCAGATGACCGTAGAGATCTTCGGCGGGTATACCATATGCATATAATGTACGTTTTTGGGGGCAACATTGTGTTACCTTCATGCTGTGCATCTATTAGGTGTGCACTCAAAAAAAATTCAGGAGAGCACAGAAAAATGTAATATGCAGAGTGGCTCTCCACCTGGAGTGTATTTCAAGCCTCTTTGTAATTGTAATCTCTGCACTTGTTTCCAGGGAAAATCTGCCAAGCCGCTTCAAATTTAAGGAATACTGTCCCATGGTGTTCCGAAATCTTAGGGAAAGGTTTGGGATTGACGATCAGGATTATCAGGTAAGGAATGTCAGAGCAAACGCTTGCACAGCTCTTGAGTCAAGCAGCATTGTTGGCTGCTTTGAAGGGACTGGCTGGTGGGCTTGTTTGCAAGGTGAAGTGTATGTGAAAGCCCTTCCTGATTTAGGGCCAGTGGTGCCTGAAGAAGTATTTTTCTTTGGTCTGCCTGGAACATAAGCCTATTGACCTTGTTGTAGGACACAGAATTGTATGTATTATAAAACAGAGGGGGAAATCCTTCTATGCCACTATATATTATATGTATTCTATATTTTATTTATTACATTTTATCCTACTGTTCCTCCCATGAGCTCAGGGCAGCACACATAATCCCCCCTCCTTGATTTTTTCCCCTCACAAAAATTCTGTGAGTGTGTGTGGCTGGCACAAAGCCACCTAGCAAACCACCTAGTGTGGTGTAGTGGTTAAGAGCGGTGGACTCTAATCTGGAGAACCGGGTTTGGTTCCCCACTCCTCCACATGAAGCCTGCTGGGTGATCTTGGGCTAGTCACAGTTCTCTCAGAACTCTCTCAGCCCCACCTACCTCACAAGGTGCCTGTTGTGGGGAGGGGAAGGGAAGGGGATTGTAAGCCGCATTGAGACTCCTTACAAAGGCAGAGAAAAGTGGGATAAAAAACGAATTCTTCTATTTAATTATTTTACTCATATTTCTATCCTGCCCTTTGGAAGGGCCTTGTGGCAACAATGGGAATTTGAACCCGGATCTCCCCAGCCGTAGTCCAGCACAGGGCAGGCTGGGTTCATTTTGCCTCTTGGGTGATGGGCCTGCTTATTTGTTGTCAACTTATGTCACTGAACTAATTTCTTATATTCTGGTTTAGTAACATCTGTTGGTTAGAGATATGGCAAACTGTTGAAAATCTGCTTCAGTGCTGTGTGTATTTATAGTCTGCTTGTCTCACTGAATCTTGGATGACCTATTTGCTTATTTGTAGTAACTTATCTCACTGAACTAGTCTGGTCTAGTAATAGGGTTGGCGGCCTCCGGGTGGGGCCTTGGGGATCTCCCAGAATTACAACCAATCTCCAGACGACAGAGATCAGTTCCCCTGGAGAAAATGGCTGCTTTGGAGGGTGGACTCTATAGCATTATATACCAGTGAGGTCGCCTCCCCAAACCCCGCCTTCCCCAGGCTCCACCCCCGAAAAAATTTTCCAGGTATTTCGCAACCCAGAATTGGCAATCCTATCTAGTAAAAAACCCAGATATGGTGAAAATTAGGACCAGTTCTATTTGTATTTGTTTGTTTGTAATGATTAATTGGTGTTGGCAATGTTTTATATATCTATGTTGAAATGGCTGGTTGTGATCTGCAATTGGTTAATCAAGAAAAAGTAAGATGTAATGTAGAATGTCATTAAATTTCCCATATTGTGTGTGTGGGGGAGAGTCGATAAATTTTTATCACGTGTCCAATATTTTTGTTGAAACCATCTGGCAACCCTTGTCAGATGGAGGGTTGGGATAGAGGCCTTACCGGCCGAGCTTTACATCACGCTACTTCTGTTTAAATGTCATATTTAAGACCCTGACCCCGAAGTAGGGATGGGTGAGGCTGGTTTAGCATGGATGAGAGCAGTGGGCAGTGATCTCGTTCTCTGTCAGCTTCTCTGTATTTAAAAACAGAGGAAGTTTCTAGTCCTCATAGCTGTTTTGAACAATGTGGAAAATTGTGCTGATGACCAAAAAAAATATTGCAGGAGTGGACGGTGTGTGCATGTAAACCTGTAGTGAGTTAACTTCCAGGGCCTTCTTTTCTCTCTTTCCTTGTGGCTCCTTTTCTTTTCCCGGATGCTTTTGACATATCTCGTTTCCTCCTCTCCCCCAACCTTAAGTCACACAGTACAAAATAGCTTCACCTGTCAGATGCTAAGAGGGCTGCAAAAGTTGAACAGAGAACAAACTTGAGACTTCCAGTCCTATCAGAGAGAGGGAGAGAGAGCTGGTTACTTCTGCACTCTGGGGTGGATCTTTTCTCCCTAGCAGAGTTCAGTTCTTTATTATTACAGCCATAAACCAGAATAAAACACACAATACAATACAATCATAGCTAAAAGGGTTAGATAGGGTATTTACATGTTTCAATATCGTCTGCAAATTACTTAATCTAAACATTGACCTGTTCACTGAGTATTATTCAGAAAGCCAGTGGTCCGTAATTAAAATGTCTGTCATAGAAGAGGTAACAAATAATTAATATAGTTGTTCTTGAGACAATCAGACTTCCTTCTTTTTTATTACTGCATGGCAAAATTTTGCAACCGTAAGAAACCGTAGGGTTCCTATCTTCCAGCAAAATTTTTACTATTTTGCCTTTGATAGGATTAGAATGACTGTCATAGCCAGGGTACTTATGTTGGATAAGAGGCCATATTAAATGCATTCTGGCATCCCTGTGAATCTCACAATGCAGGAGGATATGTTCCATTGACTTGACAACCCTGTCAAGAAAGGAACACAAATGTATGACCATAGGTTGCGCTTGGAACCTTCCTGACAGAAGGGCCGAGGGGAAGTCGTTGAACCGAGCTCTAGAGAAGGCCCACCAAAACTTAGATAGAATAACAGGTATGGAGCCATGGAGATTCCTGTCCATGCCTTTAAGGGCATGTAACAACCTGGGAGAAGAGCTGTTTCGGTCTGCAAGTCAATATCTAAGGCGTGGGTCTGCCAATTCTTTCACTTTTCTAAGACCTAGCTCCAGTAGTTGCTCGGGGTCAAGACCTATTGTACGTAATTTATTGATTATCCTGTCACCCCATGAAAGGTGGTGTTAATTGAGAGGAGCAAAGGGATCTAGCCAGTTGGCTGTAGATGGATTTTCAGCCAGTAACTGATAATGGCCAGCCATAGTATGGTTTCTATTTTAAGTAATCCTGCTTCTTGATGCAAAATTGTATTGTACAACATTTTGGGACTAAAAAGGGCCATAAGAAAACTTGATTGAGTTCTTTCTAGTATTAAAGAGTTGTTATAGGGCCCTATTTGACTGCAGTAGAGTAATATTGGGAGGGTATTTGCCTTATATAATTTAATAGTTGCAGGAATAAATTCTCCCCCTTTGGTCTGAAAAAACCTAACTATGGCTGCATTAATTCTTGAAGCAGAATCAGCTACTGCTTGCCTATGGGCTGTTTGTTTCCCATTGTATTTGAAGACTACACCCAGATACTTGAAGCATTTCACCTGATTGATTTTATGACCACCAATGGACCACTATGATTTTTTATATCTATTGCTGAAACACATGACTTTTGTTTTGGAGTAGTTGATGGATAATTGATCCTCATGGCAATGAAGAGCCAGGATTCTCAGAGCTCTTTTCAGACCCATTTTGGTTTGGGAGAGAATTAACGCATCATCTGCATACATGAGTATTGGTAATTTTCTCCCTGAACCCTAGCAGAAGGAATAGGCATCAGCATTCCTGCCACTGAGTAGTGGAGCTTCACAGAGAGCGGCTGGTTTGGGTTTTCAATAAATAAATTCTTGATCTAGCTTTGACAACCCAAAATATTTGCAAAGACAGGTTGGAAAATTGGGTGAATAAAACATAAAAAACCTGAACCATGGAAAACATTTTTTAAGCAAACTTTTGTGGAAGGAGGCCTTCCTGCCCCCCTTTCCCCACATTTAGACTGGTGTAGAATCAAGTGCAGCCACATCCAAGTTCTGGAATTCTGTTTTTCACTGGGCCTGGCGCACAGCTGACACGGACTGAGCTTGGCCTCCCTCTGATTATGACAGAGGACAAAGGTGCGCATTTCCCTGCAGCTAAAACACACAGCTCAGTGGCAAAACTTGCTGCCGTAAAGCAGGTGTGATGCCTGGCACAGCAACTGAATGTGGACCAAATTCTGTGCTCTGAAGGTGTGGTTGGTGCATCCCTCACCTTTTCGTCTTCCGCTGTCTCTTTGTAGAATTCTGTGACACGGAGTGCTCCTGTGTACAGCGAGAGCCACGGCCGATGCGGGGTCCGTTTTCTCACCACCTACGACCGGCGGTTTGTCATCAAGGCTGTCTCGAGTGAGGATGTTGCAGAGATGCACAACATATTGAAGAAGTACCACCAGGTAGGGAAAGGGGCCCTGCGCCCCTGATAGGCTAGCCTAGCTGTGAAGGTCTATTCTAGTGTATGCTCATATTTAGGACTCTGACTCTTCTTCATGGGAACTTCCTGTCTTGCCCATTTAGGGCTAATAAGTAATCTAACCAAATAGCACAAGGTGCTGCAAATAGCAAGGCTACAAAAAACAGGCAGCACCAAGGCTCAAAATACAAGAATTCTATAATACAAAACAACTACTACACCATACAAGAATATGATATACAAATACAAAGACAATATCATACAGATCTAATTTACATAGAAACCAACAGTGCACACACAGTTCTATGGGAAAGTCCACAAATCCACTTTCCAGCAACAAGCAACGACGCTGAAATCCTTTTCATTTTGGAGTCTCCAGTAAGTAGCTTTTTATTACATAAGTTGTTTTTTGATTAATGATGCATGATAATGAATATTGTATGATGGCTATGCATGTATATTTATTACACACACAGATTGTTATTACTCAATTCTGAGTTAAGAAGACTGCTTTAATATTACAATGACAAGCTGAAGAAGATAACGAAACGCGCAATTAACCGGGATTCGCGTTCTTGTCAAGTCCAGTTCCGTGGACGGCTCTCAGGACTGTGGTCTGGTTTTCTTACGGAGGCATCTCTGCATTTCAGCATCGTTGCTTGTTTCTGGAAAGTAGATCTGTGGACTTTCCCATAGAACTGTGTGTTCACTGTTGGTTTCTATGTATATTAGATTTGTATGATATTGTCTTTGTATATGTATATCATATTCTTGTATGGTGTAGTAGTTTTGTATTATAGAATTCTTGTATTTTGAGCCTTGGTGCTGCCCATTACGGCTAATAGCATTATAGCACGTAGTTTAGTGGTGACCCCAGCATGGGATTATAGGGGATATGCTCTGGGTTAATCTGTTCATTTTCCTTCTCCAGCCAGTTTTGGGCTTCTGGAATATGAGTCCTTCTCTGCCACTGCAGTCTGATCGGCATTTCCAGTACGAAACTGAACTGGATGCCATTATGACTTATTTACTGACGACCACACCACATTGACTGCTGATTTCTGCTCTGTTTTTGGTATGGGGCTTTCACCAGAGAGATGGTAGAGATAGGACACTGCCCATGGTGATTTTTAGTCACAAGCCAGCCATTCAGGCTGTGTGCCAGTCTCATCTGTCGGCTTCTGTACGCCGCCCCCTTCGCCATTCTCTGTGGCATTTCTGTAAAGGTAAAGGTAGTCCTCTGTGCAAGCTTTACTGACCCATGGGGTGATGTCACATCCCGACGTTTACTAGGCAGACTGTGTTTACGGGGTGGTTGGCCATTGCCTTCCCCAGTCATCTACACTTTACCCCCAGCAAGTTGTGTGCTCATTTTACTGACCTCGGAAGGATGGAAGACTGAGTCAACTTTGAGCCGGCTACCTGAAACTTACTTCTGTCAGGATCGAACTCAGGTTGTGAGCAGAGCTTTTGACTGCAGTATTGCAGTTTACCACTCTGTGCCACGGGGTTCGTGGCATTTCTGTAGCTGCCCTCAAAGTAACTGGATGGTACTTGCCTGGTAGGCCACCCCATTCCTTTCTTGTGTTGCATTCTCACCAGATGTCCTCACTGCTGGCAAGTTCCCTGGAAGAAGACACTGTAGGCACCTTCCCAGTGCTGGTAGGCTGGAAGCAGCTGCCTTCTAGAACCCAGGTTCAAGGCCTAGTCAGAGAACACCAAATGCATTTGGAGGACTGAAGGCCAGACTAGACAGAATGTGGGAGATCTGTGACAGGATTTCCTGGCGTCTTTGAGTTTATTTAAAAGCAGCAGCAGCAGGGCTTCCCAGAGAGTGACTGAGGGTGGGTGAGTGTGCTTAACCCTTTCCAACTGTGCTCTTCCATGTATCTAAATCATACTGCCTGCCCCACTGCTACTATTGCATCTGCAAAGGGGAAAAAAGCCCTCTATCATATCTGTCTTTTTCCCACTTGCGATGCTAATTGGGGCTTCAGTAAACTGTTGGGGAAACATTGTGGGAGGGAGTGGAGGTTTAAACCCCACCTAACCCCAGTGCTTTTGACCCGAGAATACTTGGTCTCCCCACCATTCTCTTCCTTTTAAATAAAGTTAGAGATCAAGGTGGGGAGGGGGATTGGAGCACGAGTTTCCTAGTCATATTTGGGCCATTTATGCAAGGCTGTTTCCCTGTGGTCACCCCCGCTGACTTCTTCGGGACTTCCTTTTGATTATGCATGCCTTTCCCGCCTGTCAGAGGTCACATCGCTCTCCCCACGCATTTCTGTACGTTTTGCCCATGTTTTCCAGATGCTGTTTTAGCCAGAATCCAGAAAACGCAGGCAAAACGTGCGGAAACATGTGGGGAGTGCGAGGTGACCTCTGACAGGTGGGAAAGGCCTGCGTAATCAGAAGGACGTCCTGAAACCATTGTCAGGGGTGACAGCAGGGAAACATCCCTGCATAAATGGGCATTTTGGCCTTCAGGATTCTTAAGTAAGGCAAATGGAATGAGGTCACCTCTGTGGACTGCTCTGCCTCCCGCCCCCCAAGGGAGGTTTTGAGCGAAGCCACTGCGATCCGGTACCCTGCCTTCACCTCCACTCAGAGAGGTTGTGTCCTGTTGGCGCTTACTTTTTGGAAATGGGCTCGGTTTCCAAATTCTGTTTTGAAATGTTCACACTGTTTCAGATTTCTCCTTTTATTAATCTTGCAAAATTGGGGAGGCCCCGTAGCCTTCATTTCGCTTTGGGTACAGTGGAGATCTGCAACCTCACGTTGACAATGTGTTGTCATTCTCCCCTTTTTCCTCCCCTCCCAGTTCATTGTGGAATGCCATGGAAACACGCTTCTCCCTCAGTTCCTTGGCATGTACAGGCTCACTGTGGATGGCATGGAAACTTACATGGTAGTTACCCGGAACGTGTTTAGCCACCGGCTCACAGTGCATCGGAAATATGATCTCAAGGTGAGGGCTGTAAATGTATGGGCGGGGGGGGGGGGGGGCTCAGCCACCTGGTTTCCTGCCCTTTCAGGTGCCTTGTGATTCTGGGCTGGGTGTGTGTCTGTGGACATGGGTCACACACCAGCTGTTGCTAAGGAAGCTTGGAACCAGGGCCTGAGGAAGAGCCAGCATGGGTTTGATTCCCCGCTCCTCCACATGAGCGGCAGACTCTAATCTAGTGAACCAGGTTGGTTTCCCCACTCCTACACATTAAGCCTGCTGGGTGACCTTTAGCCAGTCACAGCTCTCTTAGAGCTCTCTCACCTACCTCACAAGGTGTCTGTTGTGGGGAGAGGAAGGGAAGAAGATTGTAAGCAGCTTTAAAACTCCTTAAAAAAGGTAGACAAAATTGGCATATAAAAACCAACTACTCTTCTTCTTCATCCTCCATACACATATGTCTATTGCCCCTGAACATGGAAGTTCTACTCCTAGTTTTTATGGCTATTGACTAGGGTAAGTGTCACATTTCCCCATATAAACACGGTATGGTAAAGACCTTGAAGAATGCCCGTTCTAGAAGGATAGCTTTGTTAAGCTATCCCAGCAGTAGCAAACGGCAGTCGCCTGGCAGGGGCTCCATTTGTCCGCAGTGGGCCTCAGGATTCCTGCTCCTACTCATAGAATGCAACATCTCTATGAGGAAAGGGTAACAGGAAGCTGCCCACAAGCGACTGAGACAATACTGATCACACAGAATGATCCTTAGTTCCTCATTTTCCATTGGCCTAATTACTTGAGCTGTATGTTCAATCAAGTTATTATGTTTAGGGATTTTGTAAAACTTAATCTTACTCTCACCTTGCCTAATCCCTGCTAGGATTTGCTGCAATTTTCCCAGCTTTTGTTCAATATCCTGCTGTTCCTCCGCTGGGAGATGGCTAAAAGTGGTAAACAAACTTTGCTCCTGAGAGTCTATTATATTCTCATCTTTCTTTATATCCATCCCATTATCTCTTAGGAAAGATGTTGGTTTTATCCTTAGTTAAGTGGGACTCAGGGATGGGACTTTGTGTTTAATGTTAAGATGCCCTGGCTCTTAAGTTGGTCCTTCCATCTTCCTTTTTTTTTAACCTTTCCAGGGTTCAACAGTAGCTAGAGAAGCCAGTGACAAGGAAAAGGTAAGAACAGTTGTTGGGGAGGGTCTTTTAAAAATATCTCTCTCTGGCATCCTGAGTAAAGCTACAAAATGCTGCTGGGGGTTTAATGGTGGCTGTGTTCAAGAAAAGAGCAAAGTGAGGAAGGACTTTGTTTCCCCACTGAAGCAGATTACATTTAAGTCATGTAGTTGGTGGTAGTGATGGGAGCGTTTCACTACCCAAGCTTACCTAACTGTACTCAGAGTTAGTGTAGGAGAGACACTTCTCTCCTTCTGTCCCTCCCTCCTCTCCTAGCAGGAGCTGCTGACTTATTTTAACACCTGTATGGATAGAAATGTGCCCACGGTCTTCACTTGAGAGCACCTCACTCTTATTTTAGGAGATCTTTTGACAAAGGGAAGAGCCCCGTGGCTCAGAGTGGTAAGCTGCAGTACTGCAGTCCAAGCTCTGCTCACGGCCTGAGTTCGATCCCAACGGAAGTCGGTTTCAGGTAGCCGGCTCAAGGTTGACTCAGCCTTCCATCCTTCCAAAGTCGGTAAAATGAGTACCCAGCTTGCTGGGGGTAAAGGGAAGATGACTGGGGAAGGCACTGGCAAACCATCCCATAAACAAAGTCTGCCTTGGAAACGTCAGGATGGGACGTCACCCCATGGGTCAGGAATGACCCGGTGCTTGCACAGGGGACCTTTACCTTTTTTTTTTTTGAAAAAAGGAACAGGGCCCCAGTGCAAAGTGGAGGCACGAGTTGAGTAGAATAATCAGAGAACTTTTATTGGGGAGCGCCCAAGTGCAAGTAAGCAGTCAGAGTGATAGTCAAGTACCCTGGAGCACAAAATCTCCAAGGAGCCTACAGGTACTTGTACCCGATCTCAATGTCCACGTGATACTTACCCACACTATGCAAGATGTATCTCAGAAAAAAGGGGTTTAGGAAAGGAGGAAAGGGGACAGACAGCAAGGAGGCAAGAAAGACACATTACATTGTGTTTTACATGGAGACGTTTATTCTGGGCTGTAAATATACATACATACATACATATTTATTTATATTTATTTATTTATTTATATTTTCTGGACCTTAATAGCAAAAGGATTAAACACAAGGTTTCCTGCACCTTGCCACATTCCAGCAGTTGTCTGGGACTCCTTTTTTACTACCACTTTCGCAAATAAAAATGGTGATATTCTGGATGGCAGACCGAAATTACCGCCAGATACGAAAGAAGCCCCCCAGTAACAGTTAGTGAGATTAAGGCCTTGATTAAGCAACAAAAAAAGGGGGAAGAACCTGGTCCTGACCTGATACCAGCAGAATTGTTTAAAATTGACCCAGACTGATGGGCAGTTTCTGGCCCCAGGTGGAAAGCATGAAGCATGCCTGAAGCGTGGCGTAGCGCGATAATTGTCCCGATTTATAAAAAGGGTGATCCGATAAACCTGACCAGTTATCGTCCAGTAAGTTTACTGTGTGCCATTGGAAAACTTTATACTGCAATGCTTTTTGGGAAGTGTAAAACCTGGGTCAAATAAAATAACATCCTTGGGAATGAGCAGGCTGATTTTAGAAAAGTACATGGAGGCATCATCTTGGGTGGTTTAGGAACATGCAGGCATGGCAAGCAGCAGTTCAAGGGATAAATCCAAGAGAGGTCCAGGGAACAGAGCTCATGGATTAGGGCAGGGGTCGGCAAACTCATTAGTCAAAAGAGCCAAATATCAGCAGTACAACGATTGAGATTTCTTTTGAGAGCCAAATTACTTAAACTTAAACTATATAGGTAGGTACACTGTTTATTAACTTAATAAACTTTAATTAAAGTTTTAAGTCTTAATTAAACTATAGGTACACTGAATAAAACTTGATATCATACTTAATAGTGATCTTATTTATTGATAAAAATTAAATTATAAGTCCCTGCCATTTCCCCCTCCCCGTCCGGAGTCCTCGTCTGGAGGCCTGGTCTACTGCCATAAAAGCCTATTGGGAGGCCAGGTCTACCCATTGGCTTTCTTGGCAGTAGACCTGGCCTCCGGAGGCCCATAGAAGCCAATTGGTAGACCTGGCCTCTACCAATTTTTCCCCTCCTCGGAGTCCAGGTCTACCGCCAAGAAAGCCAGTGGGTAGACATGGCCTCCCAATGGGACTCAGCCGGAGGCTAGGTCTACCAAAGGAAGCCCGTCCCGCCCAACAGCTGATAGGCGGGCAGGGGGGCCAGGAACTGCCGAGCTGCCCGCCCAGCAATCGCGCGGCTAGAGGGGAGGGCAGGCTTTAGCCTCCCAACCATTGAGGGCAAGGGAAAGGGGGACCGGCCATTCTCCACGGCGGGGGGGGGAGAGACAGCGCGCCCGCTCTCTCAGGCGCGCTGGTTCCGCAGCCCGGCTGCAGGCGCGAGAAGGCGCAAGAGCAGGGGCTCTGAACCAAGTTCAGAGAGCCGCACTCAACGGGCCAAAGAGCCGCATGCGACTCTGGAGCCGCAGTTTTGAGACCCCTGGATTAGGGCCAAAGGGAAACGGAGACACACAGGTATGATTCCAAAGCAAAGCACGTTAGAACTGCTGAGGGCAGCTCTTGTTGTAAAAGGTAGTCCCCTGTGGAAGCACTGGGTCATTACTGACCCATGGGGTGATGTCCCATCTCAACGTTTACTAGGCAGACTATGTTCACGGGGTGGTTTGCCATTTCCTTCCCCAGTCATCTACACTTTACCCCCAGCAAGCCGGGTTCTCGTTTTACCGACTTTGGAAGGCTAGTCAACCCTGAGTTGGCTACCTGAAACTGACTTCTATCAGGATCGAACTCAGCTTTCACTGCAGTACTACAGCTCACCACACTGCCCCATGGGGCTCCTCTTGTAGGGATGGGGAAATAATGGAGACAAAAGCTTGACATGTATTTGGTTTAAAGGAGGCTGGGGTGTCAGAAGTCAGCCTCTGCATCGGCAGGGAGGGAAGCGGGGGAGGGGGGATGCTTGTGGAAGAGAGGAGTTGTGATCAGGAGGGGCTTTCAAACGGGAGGGCTGCCCAAATAAGGAGAGCTGGAACAAAAAGGGCCGGGGCATCTGTGCGATCTTTCTTCTTGACAGGCTGAAGTCTCCAGAGGCCCTGTCTGCTAGGCCAGATCAAGACCAAACATCCGAACATGATTTGACTGAAAATAGAGTCATAGATACAGAGCTGACCTGTATCTGACTGAGCCGCCTCTCTCGGGTTGTGCATTTGTGCCAGTCGGGGCTGTAAGCATTCAGTCATGCAAAAGCAGTGTACTTCTGCTCACCAGCCTAGCCTCTGTCTCATACACACGCCCTCTGGCAGAGGCTCAGCTCTTTAGCCACAGGTGGGCTGGCGGGACAGGTGGGCTGGTTGCCAACCAAAAGGGACAGAGACTGAGGCCACGAAATGGGACTGGGGTGGTCATGGCTACATCCGTGCTTGCTACCTGGAATTCCACAATGAAGGAAAGGCAGGATAAAAATGAAATGGAATGCCTGGTTCTTGTCCTGCTAGGTAACTCCCATTGTTGGGGAGGGGCTGTGGCTCCGTGGTAGAGCATCTGCTTGGCACGCAGAAGGTCCTAGCTTCAATCCCCAGCATCTCTGGTTAAAGGGCCTAGGCAAGTAGATGATGTGAAAGACCTCTGTCTGAGACCCTGGAGAGCCGCTACCAGTCTGAGTAGACGATACTGACTTTGATGGGCCTAGGGTCTGATTCACTATAAGGCAGCTTCATGTGTCTTTTTCATCCCTTTCCTAAAAAGTCCTGAGTAAAGTTAAGTGTTTATTTTTTGCACTTATTCCCACCTTCTCTCTAGGCCAAAGATCTACCGACATTTAAGGACAATGACTTCCTGAATGAAGGCCAAAAGCTCCATGTTGGAGAGGAGAGTAAAAAGAACTTTTTGGAGAAACTGAAACGAGATGTTGAGGTAAAGTGTGCTGAGCAGCTGTTGGGTCAGTGGGAATGTGGGTCAGCCAGAAAGCATAGCTGACCACAACAACTACTCCAGGTACTACTACTCCCCACAGGGCACTCTGGGTAATTCAGCTTCCCTTCTATCACTGTTCCTTTGGTCTCCTTGTCTCCAAGACATTGTGGCTCCACAGTTTCCTCCTGAACACCAAACAAATCTCACAGGCTCTCAATTTAAACATAATGGAAGAGGCAGAAAAGGTCAGGAAAGGTTAGGAGAAAAAGAGATTTTTAAACATTCTCTGCTATATTCCTGTGCCTTCAGTCACACTCTGGGCTACCGACTCCTTGATTCCTTACATTCAAGGTCCTGCCTCTACTGTTTGCCAGCGGTCACCTTCTCTGATGTACCTACACCTTGCAGCCAGTCCCCCACACATGAAAATTTGTCTTCTCTTAACAATGCCCGGCCCCTTCTGTACTTAGGCATTGTGATACTTTTCTCCTAACTAAACTGACCGTTCGCTTCCCTCACCTTTACTGTATGTGGTTCTGCTGCTTATACTTCACCCCCAAGCAGTTAGAATGTGAACATGCTATGACCTCACAGCAGCGCAGCTTTTTAAAAAATAGGTGGCATTTCCCAACATCTCAAAACGAGTGCGTGTGGGGGCGGGAAAGGTTTTTTAGGAGGGTCATAAAATTCATATCCTGACGATCTCTTAAGAGAAGCTATGGGGCAGGCTGGAGGGATTCAGGAACAGTTTTGCTGAAGAAAGAGATCTTGAGGAGAGACCCAAAGGAAGGGAGAATAATTCATGAACAAAAAGGGTGTGGGCAAGGTGTCAAAGGGGGTTTGGGTAAAAGAAGCGAAGTTTGTGGCCTTGGGGGAAGACATTGGGAGAGCTGGCAGGTGCTGCAGAGTGGGGCAGTGTGGGAGGAGCTCAAGGAGGCATTCCTACCCTTTGCGCTGCAGAGGAGGCTGCCTGGTGAGAATCTAGAACTGAGGCCTGAGAGTAGACTTCAGACCACTTGGCCCTAGGAAGCAGCCTGGCAGTCCCCCTCCCTGGCAGATTGATCAGACGGAGGGAAAGAGCGGGAGTCCAGCTGGAGCCAGAGAGGAGGACAGGATTTTGTTTTGGGGGGCTAGAAGCCATGTTGGGGGAGGAGTGGAATGTCTGCCCCAGGAGACATTTTCAGGTTTGGCTTGGGAAGATCCAGAAAGGGGAATGAAAGCAATAAACAAACGCCTCCAAATTTGCTCCTGAAGTGAAGGGGGTGGGGCAGGATAAGTTCAGGCAGTGTGGCAGGTGAAGGAGAGAGATTATTTGACCAGGAGGGGAAAAACAAATTGAGCTCAAGTGGCCTAAGTTGATCAGAGAAGGAAGTCAACAGAAAGGAAGGCTGATCCTCAGCTAATGAAAGGTGAGCAGGGTGTGGATCTAAGGACTGGAGTTTAGAAGGTGGTTCAAGGAGCCTGTCCCAGGGCAGGCAGACGTGGGGGCGCGGTCCTGACAGCTGAGCAGAACCTTTTCTCTCTTTTTCTCTCGGTTCCCAGTTTCTTGCCCAGCTGAAGATAATGGATTACAGCCTGCTGGTGGGGATCCACGATGTGGACCGTGCAGAGCAAGAAGAGATGGAAGTGGAGGACAGGGCGGAAGACGAAGAGTGCGAGAACGATGGCATCGGGGGGAACCCCGTTGGTTCTTATGGGACCCCCCCTGACAGTCCTGGCAACCTTCTCAACTTCCCCCATTTTTTTGGACCTGGGGAGTTTGATGCGTCTGTGGATGTCTACGCCATGAAAAGCCATGAAAGTGAGTGTGGGTGGGGTGGAGGCTAAGTGTAAAGACATTGGGATGAAAGCCATTGGTGAAAGGTCAACAGGTTGCCAATCTTGTAATATAAAGGTGGAGGTAGCGAAATCCAGTAGAACAACAACAAAAAGGGGGGGAGAAGGAGTTGGTTTTTATATGCTGACTTCCTCTACTACTTAAGGGAGACTCAAACTGGCTTACAATCACCTTCCTTTCCCCTCCCCACAAGAGACACCCTGTGAGGTAGGTAAGGCTAAGCGAGCTTTATCAGAGCTGTGACTAGCCCAAGGTCATCCAGCTGGCTTCGTGTGTAGGAGTGGGGAAACAAATCCAGTTCACCAGATTAGCCTCTGCCACTCATGTGGAGGAGTGGGAAATCAAACCGGGTTCTCCAGATCAGACTCCACCACTCCAACTCAACCAGATATGTAGAAGGAACTTCAAAGGTTGAACTAGAAACTATAACAAAATAATTATATTTATTGCAAGGTGTTCAGTATAAAACTGGTAAAAACACAGGGCCTGTATTACAGGCTACATATAAAATTATCTGTTACAAAATTCTTATACACAGTTGATATACATTAAATATATTCAGGCCGAATTTGGCAGCGAAATCCAGCCAGCCTATGACAAAAGAGGGAGTCCCCTTGACCACCAAACGTGGCTATTCTGGGGGTCTCAAGACCTTCACAGATAAAAACCAGTGCAGGAAAGGCTGTAGGCACAGAGGAGAATTGGGTGAGATGCAGTGAAAATGCTGGCTAGACCCAGCCCGAAATTATGTTGCTGACAACTTCATCCAGAGCAATTTGAATGTTTGTGAACGTTTAATGACATCACTGTAGGTCATGCAAAACTTTGGGGTGGGGGGGAAGAGATCAAAGATAACAATTTTTAACCTGTGTTACATAAGAAAACGAATAGCGGCTCACTGGAAGTAATTTAATAAGCCTTAGAAAGAGCCTTGGACATTCAAAATAACCACAGAAGCCCTGAGTCTGAAAAGCAGAACGTATTATGTGTATCATGTTTAGCATTTTGCTGTGTAATAGTACATTACATTATCATGGGAATACTCTAGCAAGGAAGAGAAAAATGTGCTCTACCTTGTATCTTGCCCTTAGCCCACCACCTTTAAACTCGCAGAATGCTTTGGAATACTACTACAGTCCCATGCATTTTACTTGCCATAGTGAGGTCATGTGTGTTTCTGTGTTGTACATTGGGAGACAGGGCCAGGCACGAAGACATGCCTTGAGGTGCCCTTTCCTTCCAGGGGTCCTGCTGTGCTGATCTAAGATCTAGATTCCAGATTCCAGCTGTGTAGAAGGGCATACCTCCCCGAGCACCTGGCCCAGACTGCCTTCTAGGGAATCCCATCAGGGGTTCTTCAATAAGTGGCTGTGGTACAGTGGTAGAGTATCTGCTTAGCATGCAGAAGGTCCTAGGTTCAATCCCCGGCATCTCCAGTTAAAGGGACTAGGCAAGTAGGGGATGTGAAAGGCCTCTGCCTGAGACCCTGGAGAACTGCTGCTTGTCTGAGTAGACTATACTGACTTTGATGGACCAAGAGTCTGATTCAGTATAAGGCAGCTTCATGTGTTCATGTGTTCAAGTAGACCAGTGAGGGTGACTGAACATCCCTGAAAGGGTACCTCCTGAACTTCCCCTGCAAGGTGCAGCCGCAAGGGAGTGTCAGGTCCATTCTCAGATCTCGAGCAGGAGTGATGACGAAGGCCAGCAACCCTGGCTCGTGTCCTAGAATTGTCTGCAGCACACAGCGTTTTATGGCAGATGTTCATCACACCAACTTGTCTGCAAAGAAAAAACCTGAAGGTTCCCTGGAAGTAGAAAATGTGAAAAACACCCCAGTGCCCAGAAGGACCCTAGTCCTTCCACAGCTTGGCTTCACCCTGACCAGCATAGGGCTCCCCTGGCATTTGATTTTTTAATAAGGACTTTTACCCTTGGAAAGCAAAAGTGAGTCTGCTGGATTGGGCATGAGGATGTCCTATTATAGGGCAAAAACCCTCAAAAATAAATCAACTCCCTGTCATGTATGACATAGCAGACGAGAGAGAGGGGCTGCGTCTGTGCTCAGGGCATCCTTGTTTTTTTACCAAATCAAGATTTTCACTGAGAAATGGAAGCCGCTGTCTCTGGCCACCTGTCAGGCTGTAAATGTGGCCCTTGGCCCATAAGTAGGGTTGCCAACCTCCAGGTGGTTACAGAAATAAACCAGCAGTGTATTAATATGCCTATAAAGCAAACATAAGATAGAAAAATGATATTATAATTCATATTATTGGGAGCATACATTGTTGCCCCACCATAAATCACAAAGTTACAGATGTAAAGGGCTGTTAACATTGACAGTAAATAGAACACTAGAGCACAACGTAAAATAACATGCGTTGAAGTTCTGCGTAAGTGGCTCCTAGTGTCTGTAGCTTTGAGGTTCCGATCTTCCCCTGTGTATTGGGGTGCGGTTATGGTGGGGCAACAATGTATGCTCCCAAGAATATGTTATGAATTATAATATCATTTTTTATCTTATGTTTGCTTTATATGCATATTAATATACTTTAAGCCTTCATAAGACTTCTGGTTTATTTCTGTAACCTTCATACAGCAGGCTAACGTTTTGTTTTCCAAACCTCCAGGTGGTGGCTAGAGATCTCTCACTATTACAACTGATCTCCAGGTGATAGAAATCAGTTCCCCTGGAGAAAATGGCCGCTTTGGCAATTGGACTTTATGGCATTGAAGCCCCTCCCCTCTCCAAACCCCGCCCTCCTCAAGCTCTAACCTCAGAATCTCCAGGTATTTCCCAACCCGGAGCTGGCAACCCTACCCATTCGCCAGAGCAGATGGCGGCTCTTCAGCTGCTCTTGCTGTTCAAAGCCTGGAAAGAGACGGTGGTGTCTGTCCCTGTTAACACGTCGTTCTCTCATTCATGTTTTCACCAGGTGCTCCTAAAAAGGAGGTATATTTCATGGCCATTATAGATATCCTCACGCCATATGATGCAAAGAAGAAAGCGGCACATGCTGCCAAAACTGTGAAACACGGGGTAAGAGGAAATGATGGGTAACTGACCCTGCGGCCAGTCAGTATCAGGGGATGAGGCCATGTTCTGATGTCTGACAGAGAGGACATAATTTCTCTCTCTCCCCCTTCCTACCCCTCCTGTTATCAACCCGCTATCGTTCACTTTATTCCTCTGATCATTTTGGTCACCCTTTTCTATACATTCTTTCGCTATGCATTCCAGTGTGGCAACCATGTTAGTCCACTACAGCAAAGACAAAAAAATAACTTGTGTCACCATAAAGACTGACAGATGTATTGAAGAATGTGATTTTATGGGCTAGAGCCCACCTTGTCAGATGTATGGATTCAGAGTATACCATTAGATGTGTCATCTTTGGCCAAGCACTACGGTACAGACTCATTCTTTCCAGGTCCTCAGGCAGGGATTTACATCAGGAATTCTTAATACTATAGTACCTATCCAAGGAAGAAATGGATTGACAAGGCCAGGCAAATATGCTGGGGCAGAGTATTGCAGGAGAGAGGTAAAAAAGACAGCTGTCCCCCTACAGCTTCCAGCTGAAACCACTCTAGTGTATCACTAGTGAGCTCGAGCCCATTATGGATAAGGATACGTCTTTCTCACTGGACTTGGAAGAAGAAGAGGTGGTTTTTATATGCCGTCTTTCTCTACCTTTTAAGGAGAATCAAACCGGCTTTCTTCCCTTCCTCTGCCCACAACAGACACATTGTGAAGTAGGTAGGGCTGAGAGAGTTCACAGAGAACTGTGACTAGCCCAAGGTCACCCAGCTGGAGGAGGGAGAAATCAAACCCAGTTCACCAGATTAAGAGTCCACCACTCACGTGGAGGAGTGGGGAATCAAACCCATTTCTCCAGATTAGAGTCCACCGCTCTTAACCACTACACCATGCTGATATATTTATTTATTTAGTACATTTTTCCTGCCCTTCATGCAAGGAGCTCAGGGTGGGGTGCATCATTCTCCTTCTGTCCGTTTTTACCCTCACAACAACTGTGGGAGGTATTCGATGGTAAGAGAAACTGGTTGGCCCAAGATCACCCTCAGCCAGACCATCCTCCAACATGATAGGTTCCCTCTTCTGTCAGCAAAGCTTTCTCCAGTTAACACAGGTTAGACACTGTGCAAAAGAATTAATGGACACAATTTGCTATCTGAATGGGAAAAAAATATTTCAATCTACCAGGACACTCCATTGCTGACCTGGAAGTTATGATTTTTTGACAAACTAACTTCACAGGGAAACTCCAGCATGTATCCTAGAGATGTCTATGTGAGGCCTGAACCTCACTAGTTTAGTCTGAGTGGAAAGAAGAAACCTTCTGGCGCCTTCCAAATTTAGGAGCTGCTCTCACTCCTTGGCAGTACAACCAGCGTAAGGGAATATACATCTTCTGGACAAATGGCCAACACAAGCCACAACAAAAGGAGTGTTGACAAAGTGATGGCGGTGTTAGCACATGCTCAGAAGAAAATCTGAGGTCTTGAACATTGGGCAGTAGTTTGTTGAAGGGAATAATTGGCTCTCTCCAGCAGTCATGATAATATTAAACATACCTCAAAATACCCAACACAAGAATGCCCACATTAAGATACAAATATCCCAAATGCCCACACACACTTGTGTGACATGCTCCACCCAAGAAGAGGAAG
This sequence comes from Euleptes europaea, assembly GCF_029931775.1. Classification (NCBI taxonomy): domain Eukaryota; kingdom Metazoa; phylum Chordata; class Lepidosauria; order Squamata; family Sphaerodactylidae; genus Euleptes; species Euleptes europaea. The sequence goes on along the minus strand of NC_079329.1, from coordinate 36,652,134 downwards.
GGAAAAGGCCAAAGAAGTAAGAAGATAGACCAGGGGCTCTCAGCATTGGTACTGAAGATGGCTCAAAACTCATTTCCTAGGCACAGTGCTGGTGGCAGGGAGGAGCCAGCCTCAGTTGGAGGGGAACAAGGGAAAGGTGTACATGAGGAGGGAAACACATCGCTTCATGCATCTGACATTGTGGGCTCTGTGCCACGAAGGCTTATTCTTTCATCAGTCCATCTTTAAGGTGCTTTGTGAAGACCCCTGACCAGCAAGACCATTACCCTGGAAGTAAAGCCTCCCCCACCCCCAGCGAAGCAATATCTCTGTGTGGCGACCACAACTGCATGCAGGATTTTAAGCGTGGTGTGTATATGACAGAGGGAGACTTTCTGTTTGAAACCCTGCCCTAAGCCCCTGGAACGCTTCATTGGCCTTTTGCCTGCCACATTACACTGAGCTTCCTGCTTGGGCCCTGAGAGGTCTTTCTCGGGTGTCATGACCCGTTCAGATTAGTCTTGTGTGTGAGTCAAGGTTTTTCAAACAGAAAATCAGCGGGCTCTACGATGGCTCCTGCTGAGCTCCACAAACAGGAGTGGCATTTCAAGAAAATGAGTGCAAAACCAGTGGGGCGCTCTGGTGCCATTCCCTGCCTGTTTGTTTTTTCCTACATGAGGGCTGTGTTCAATGTCTTTTCCTCCTGGAAAAAGAAAAAGAGAGAGAACTGCTAGGAAACAGCTGGGGTTTTTAAAGCCACGTTGTAGCGAGGGGCAACTTGGTGTCATCACTCTATCTCAAGGAGGATCGCTTTTTGCCGACACCAGTTTGCATCCCCCGGGGACCTGTCAGGATGGTCCTAATCCTGCCTCCTTGTGCAGTCAGAGGCAGTGAGGAGACCAAGATTCAGCACACTTCGTTTTTTCCTGGATTCCCTGCATGAGAAGAATGCCTGAGCTCCTCAGACACTTACCATATGACCCTTTTCTTCCTCCTAGATTCTCCTGTGGAAATGGGGCATTTGTGGGAAAGAACTGTTAGTTTGTTAGTCACCTTCTGAACTTTCACAGTAATCCATATTGAGGCTTCCCGGAGACAGGATTTGCTGACAGGGAGTCTTGCGTTTGAGTAGAACTCCATTGCTTTAACCTGTTCCTTTGTCTTCCAGGCTGGAGCAGAGATTTCCACTGTCAATCCGGAGCAGTATTCAAAACGTTTCAATGAATTTATGTCCAATATTCTGACATAGTTATTTTCCCGCCCTTGGCAAGAAAGAGGGGAGAGGCTACTTCCGAAACCACAGGAAGAATGCAGTCCGCTCTGCTGGGGGTTGGTGTTCTGTGAGTGTGTGATGACGGTGTGGCTTAGCAGACGACTCGCTTGTAGCTGTGGGTCTCCGTCGTTCCACTAGACCTTGGTGGAGAAGCGGAGCCTTTCTCTCTTTCTTTCTTTTTGGTCGCTGAAATATCCAAACATAAACCTGAGGAATTAAGTACTGTTACAATCAACACTTTATTTTTTGAAGAGTCTCCTAACAGTCAGACACTAACTGTGAGTAAACAACAGAAGTTGACTCCACAAACGGTTGTTCCTGCAATTTAGATTTTTGTTCTTCACACAGAGCAAACACCCTTATTGTGGGGTGTGTTTTTTCTGCCTCTCTCTAAGATTTGGGCAGAAACGGTGTGCCATGTTGAGATCGAACTGTTACCCTATTGTTGAGAAGCCATTTTAAGTAAATTGAAGTGAGAACTCCCCCCACCCCAACTTTGGTATTACAATTTTGTTTGCACCAGTTGTCATTTCAAAAGAGGTGGGGGAACTGATGTGGTCTTTCCCCTTAACATTTCTGGCAAATCAAGACAAGATGTGTATAACCTCAAGATGCGGCGATATCTGGAAGAAGAGGTGACACCAGGTAATGAGAGACTTGGTGTGCTACAAAGACAGCATGGATTGGACCAGCTGGGTCACATGGCCTCTGCAGCACAACTCTACCCATGTTCATTTAATCGTGGCACAGTTGGTCTTGTTTGACCTTGATCCAGTCGCAGACCCTAGAAGATGACATTTGGCTCATCGGGGCTAGCACTTTTTAAAAAAACAATGTACTGTATTGATTCGGGATGCTAGAAATCTGGCGTTTTTGGTCATCTCATGTTGGGGAGGAGTGGAGTCCTCAACCTTTGGAGATTGACCCAACTGACTTCCCTTGTAACCACTAGTACTGTCTGTTAAAACCATTGGAGTCGCGTGCATCGGATCATCTTTCTTAAACGATTCAAACCACTTTTGTCCTGTTTGAATTGCAACTTTTTTTCTTACGTCTTCGGACTGCCTGTGACCCTTGGATTTCATAGCCACGCTTGTCAAAGCTGCCGTCGAAGATTTTGAATGCTCAGCATCAATTCCGTGTTTTAAACATGATGAGCGGGGTGGGGGGAGGTTGTGGGTTTCTTTTTTTTTAAAAAAAAGATTGATTCAGCAGTTTTTGAACTCCCTGCCTTGCAATCAAGAAACTTTGCTTACTCTGCCTTGAAACTATTTTTCACATATGCCTTTCTTTTCCAGAATGCGGTTATTGGGATGTTTGTGTCCTGTGCTGTAGTACGTGGCACTGTTTTTGCTTTGTGGATTCTGTCACGTTGAGAGAGTGTTGAATGTGTTTTCCCTCGCTTCTCCTGTTGCATATATGTTCTCCTTTTCCCACCACCTTTTTAAAAAAATGTGATTTCACAATTTCAAGGATATAGAAAGGTTTGTAAACCTTAAAAATCATGGAGTGTGCTGTAAATAATGTGAGATTTTTTTTAAGGGTTAAATGAATCCGTTCATTAAGAAGGGAATACAAAAGTCCCTTTTTTGTTCCCCTGTGGGCACGAGGCAAACATTTCTTATGCTAGAAGGTGCTGTCTGTTCAGGTGTCTGGCTGACAGTGCCACAAATTAGGTGTGGATATGTACAAATATTTAAAAGGCAGTAAGGGCTATGTTGACAGGCTGTACTTGTTTTGGGAGGAACAGTCAGGGGGTCACCTTTCTTCCATCTTTCTCTCCTTATTCCGGTCTCTGCCCCAATCAGGCTTTCCATTCCTGACTCCGTTTTTAAAATATATATATATAAATTGTGATATAGCTGTACTTTCTGTAAGTTAGAACTATTCCCATCCAACGATTCCTTTTTCTAATAGCATTGACACACAAAAGACCTGCTGTCATTACTCTGTGGGGAGTCTAGCACTGGGAAAGACGCACATCCATCCAGGCCCCAAGCACAGTCTGTGCAGGTCAGTCGCTGCTGGATACAGGCCGGTCAGCTCTCAGGAGTACTTCCAAGGCAGACACCTCCCTTTTCCTTTGCAAGCACTTCCCTTTGCCTCTCACCTTGTCTCCCCACTGGTGACTTTTCCTCTTCCCTTTCCACCGTCTTTGCTGATCGGATGAGCTCCTGCTCTCTCCAGACTCCTGCCCTTCTGTTCCCACCTGACACCCCTCCCTCGCTGGGCGCCTCCTCCAGCTCCTTTCATGGGGCCCTTTGTCCCCCACCTACAGTCCAAATAAAGGCCATGATTGAGTGCTGTATCTGCTTCTTTGTTAGCTCTGCCCTCCCATCTCTCAGGCTTCCGATTTGTAAGCCCCTTGGGGCAAGGGCTTCCCCCCCCCCAACTGATGTATAAATATGTGGATCCTGGGGCGCAGGAGGATCATGTCCAGTGACCCTGTAAAGCGCACTTTCCCAGATGGGCCACCCCATTGAGATCGCTGCTCTGGCAGCTGAGCACCCATTCACAAGCAAAACAGCATGAGCATTGCTGTGTGATGTGCTGGCCATTGGGGCCCACTCTCTATCCAGCAGTATGTCAGGGCAAGCCCATCCCCCTGGTTTATGAAAAGTTTGAAGCTCTCCAGGGCAGTTGCTAGATGGCTTTTCAGATTCTTACACTTTGCGCCTTTTGCCATGCTCCAAACATCTCCCCTTTACACAATGAATCTTCCTCTTCGTCCATTGTGTCTTCTCTCAAGTATAATTCCCTCTTGCTATGAGCCCTTGCTTGATTTTTAGTCCTGTCACTCTGCATTGAGCTTCTCGTCCTTATTGTTTTGTTTCTCTGTGTCTTCTGCTATGCTGTCTCAAGCCTAGAGTCACTTGCTTCTCTGCCTCCCTTCCTTCAGCAAAGTCTCCCCTATCCATCCTGTAACCCACTTTCTTTCTGACCAGTCTCAGGTTTTCATGTCCAAGCTCTGCATCCATCGATCCATCAGATAGGTGACACTATGCCTGGTCAGGTCTGTGACACTTCTGGGCAGCTTCTACATTAGTGCAGCAGCTGTAGACCTAGCCTGAAGACTTCCTGTGTGGCCTGTTTGCTGGATGTTTCTTGAGTTCAACATGGGCAAAGTTGTACAGCTGGTGCATGAAGTCTGCCTTCCCTCTTGTCACAGTGGCTTTGACTAAAAGGTCAACAGCTCCCAATTGGTAGCTTTTGACCCTTTCCTGAATCTTCCCTCCAGCAGAGTTCAGTTAGATCCCTTTTCCTTTTCTTAGTTCTGCCTTCTCTACCCTCACCTCCTTTTAGTGGAGAAGGTATTGTGACCATTTGAAAATGCATGGGGAAATCAGAACAGGAAGCTGAAACAGAAAGCAGGCTTTCTGGGTGGTTTCCTACCCCTAACAACTCTTCCCAGGCCCCAATTTTCAGTTGTTACCTTTTGCCAGTCTACCTTCCCTTTCATGTCTTCCAGGTTTCTGATGCTTAACAAATCTCTCCAAATTCTTTAATAACTTGGAAGAATATATTCTGCAAAATAAGCAGAGAGGTGCATTGTTGCTTAAACTTGTGGTTATTTCATTTTTAATGGTGGGACATGTGTTTCCTTGGTACAGAATTAGGACCCACCCCCAATTAATCAGTAAGAATGAATTATATGTAGTGGATATTTTAATCAAGGTAACTGTGCATCACTGTTCATCATCAGAGCAGCACTGGCTCAGAGCTGGAATTAAAACTACTGATCAGTTTTCTAAAACTTTCCCCAAGATACAGTTGAGTCTCTCTTGTAAGCTCTCCCTCTCTCGCTTGCACTCACACGCACACCGCCTCACTGTTGTCACTTCAGACTGTCCTCTTAGTGCCTCCTTTGCACCATGAAAGACTTTGCAACATAAATGTCAGAAAGCAGGTGGGGTTGTTAAACCTTTCTTCTTTGGATGGGTACGCAGCAGTAACCCCGGCAATTCCATTCTGCTTCACTGAGGCGGCGTGGGTGATTAGATTTCCTCTGCAGCCATTTTCTAAACTGTTGATTCAGCCTCCTCGCCTTTTTAGTGTAGCATTCCTCACCCTCTTCATGAAGCGCAGTGCACATCTACACAAGCAGTTGATGTGTGGAGTTGTTTATTCTGGGATGGATTCGACCTACCAATGCTGCAAAATGGCCCATGCTTGATGAATGGTGACAGAACCAGAAGATTCAGCAGTAGGTCATGTCCATTACCCCTTGGAAAGCAGTTCTCAAACTTCTGCAACCCAAGCCTCCCCCCACATTTGAATTAAAACTTGTTTTGACCCCTTCTGCCCCACTGGCACATCAGACAGCCCCATTTTCAAGTGTGCAGCACAAACTATGCCTTGGGTCCTCAGGACAATACAGCAAGACCCTTGTCAGCTATTGAAAGGGACTTTGTGCCCGAGGCAACAAGGAATGTCCTTATTGGCTAATAACTTTAAAATGTCGCCCAATTGAGCTGGGGAAGCAAGGGGCCTGAAAAACTTTCAGAGCTGCTCGTAGAAATACAAAGACCAGCACCACCCAAAGCTTGAACTTCTGGTTTTGAAATGGAAATCAATTTCAATCTTTTTCACCCCACCCCAAGCTAAGATATTGGTTCCCTGTGCCCAATGAGCATACATTCTGGCCAGACCCTGCAGTGACCAGGAAGGTAGGTGATTGTGGGTGGCGGCAGCTCTGTGAGCATGTTACTGCTGCTGGGAGCATCTCCTTTGTGGTTTTTTTCTTCTAATGATGTGACACACAACATTCTGTGGCTTCCAAGTCTGGAAGATCTGGGGCGTGTGAGAGGTCGGTCTGTGGGTGCACATTCTCAGTTGCCTTTCAAGCAGTCCCTGCTTGTTCTTCATGGTAATGCTGTCTGTCCGCACTTTCCCGTGCTCCAAACCCTCAACTTGGAAGGATTTGGCAGCTTCCTGGAAGATAAGGTCTGTCCAGGGTTATTAGCCACAATTTGCTGAATAGAACCTCCATTTCTCGGGGCAATGCATGTTCCCACAGTTTAAACCTGTACGCTCCCAATCACTGCTGTGTAATAGTGGGGAAAAGATGGCATCCTGAGCAGACATACTGGTGCGTCGCTCCTGCCTGTAATGTGGTTTTATGGAACAATGGGAAAGGTGTTTTTCTCATGTCCACGTCATGCTACCTTACAGTGGCTTGTCGAAAAAGGTGCTGAGGGAGGGTGGCTGGTGTGTTTGCTTAAGCTCATCTGCCCTGTTCACCATACAAACTGGGGCAGGAACCATCTTTCACATCAAGAGAGGCCTGTGGTCGGAGGAAGCCCTTTTTACGTGTCTCCCTTTGTCCCATTTCCATCCCTGGAGGTACAGTGATGCCTTGGTGGAGGGGGAGGGGAGAAGGGGGGGAGACAGCATTGCCCATCCATGTGTCCTTTCTGCTTTATATGTGCAGGGGCTTGCTGTAGTTAGATGGAGGAGGGAACGGTTGCTATCCTGACCAATTTGGCCCTCCAAAGAGGAAAGTTTAATGCAGACCTGTATAATGTCATTACAGGGATATTTCTAAAAAGCTACTGAAGTGAATTAGCTTCTGTTAAAAACCAGAGCAGAGGTGCACGAACCCACTTTTATTTCGTAGCTCTTTTCCCACCTCACCTGCAGCCCATGCCAACTCATGCCCAGCACGTGCAGTGAAGCCAAATGTACCACACAGGTATGGTTGGGGTTGTGTCTGTTCACCACAAAAAAAAATCTGACAAAGAAAAAAACAGCTGTTCAGATTTTTCCACCGCCACAAAATTAGGAATCTAAGTCCAATGTGCTTGTCTGTTTGCTAGAAGTATGAGAAACTTTGGTGTTTTGAAATACATGCATGTTAACAAGGTGAAGTCTCCCAGCTGAGCAAACAAAATAAAAACTTTGTGTACATCATTCTCTCCAGTTGTCTTTCCAAGATAGGGAAGTGAAGAGGGCAGCACAGGCAGAGAAACTGGTCTGGCAGCTGATTCAAGCCAATAATTCGCCAGAGTGCTAGCAGTTGAGTTGCAACCGGGTTTTGCTTTATCTGTTTTCTGCTTTCCTAGGGTTGCCAGCCTCCAGGTGGTATCTGGAGATCTCCTGGGATTACAACTGATATCCAGGCAAGAGATCAGTTCACCTGAAGAAAATGGCTGCTTTGGAAGGTGGACTCTGGCATTAAACCCCATGGAAGTCCCTCCCTTCCCCAAAGCATGCCACCCTCTGGCTCCACACCCAAAATCTGCAGGTATTTCCCTACCCAGAGCTGGCAACCCTATGCTTTCTGGAGGACTTATGTCTTACAACTACACCTGGCGATGCAAAAAATGTCTCTTTTGTGTCTCTAGAGCCACTGAGTGTGCTCTCCTCTTTAAAGACTTGGCTCTTTAAGAACTTATGGCTTGAAAGTTGCTAGCTAGGTCCATCTTCACAATCTTCTCCAACTGGCTTCCATTAGAAGAAGAGTTGGTTTTTATATGTCAATTTTCTCTCCCTTTTTAAGGAGAATCAAACCGGCTTACAATTGCCTTGCCTTCCTTTCCCCACAACAAGACACTCTGTGAGGTAGATGGGGCTGAGAGAACTCAAAGAGAGCTGTGACTAGCCCAAAGTCACCCAGCTGGCTTCATATGGAGGAGTGGGGAAACCAAGCTGGTTCACCAAACTAAGAGTCCGCCGCTCTTAACCACTACACCATGATGTTAGAATCATACGAGTTGGAAGGGACCACCATCAAGTCCAACCCCCTGCACAATGCAGGAAATTTACAACTACCTCCCCCCCACACCTATTGACCAGAAGATGGCCAAGATGCCCTCCCTCTCATCATCTGCCTAAGGTCATAGAATCAGCATTGCTGACAGATGGCCATCTAGCCTCTTCTTAAAAACCTCCAGGGAAGGAGAGCTCACCACTTCCCGAGGAAGCCTGTTCCACTGAGGAACCGCTCTGTTAAAAAATTCTTCCTAATGTCTAGACGGAAACTTTTGATTTAATTTTAACCCGTTGGTTCTGGTCCGACCTTCTTGAGCAACAGAAAACAACTCGGCACCATCCTCAATATGACAGCTCCTCAAGTACTTGAACATGGTTATCATATCCCCCCTCAGTCTTCTCCTCTTCAGGCTAAACATACCCAGCTCCTTCAACCTTTTCTCATAGGACTTGGTCTCCAGACCCCTCACCATCTGTTGCCCTCCTCTGGACACGTTCCAGCTTCTCTACATCTTTTTTAAATTGTGGTGCCCGAAACTGAACATAGTACTCTAGTTGAGGTCTAACCAGAGCGGAGTAAAGCGATACTAGAAGTATGTTGTTTGGGAAGGCTTCTGTTCCTCTCCCAGTGGAATCCTGTCACAAACAGCCTGAGCTGAACGGTCACCAAATGTTGCTAAGAGCGCAAGGAACTCAGTTTGATGTTTTCACTTCATTTTACAACAGACGGGGCCTAGCAGCCCTGCATTATACAGTAAGCCAGTGTGGTGGTGTGGTTATGAGTGTGGGACTAGTGTCTGGGAGACCTGGGTCTGAATCCCCCACTCGTGCCATGGAAGCTCCCTGGGTGACCTTGAGTTGGTCACACACACTCAGCCTAACCTATCTCACAGGATTGTTGTGAGGATAAAATAGAGGAAAGGTGAAAGACGTAAGCTGCTTTGGGTCCCCGTTGGGGAGAATGCTGGGATACAAATGAAATAAAATAAAGGAGTTGGCCATCCCAGGTTTTGGGGTTGCCTGTGGCCTCTTCAGAGATTTCTGGCAGGGGATTCCAGAGTCCACTAGCAGAGGCTACCTTGTGATGATAACCAGAATCAAGAGACACAACCCATCTGGGGTATCCAGATGACTAAGAGAATGAGCTGTGACCAAAGAGGATGCCAGCTCAATTTTCTACTTCACCACCATCCTGCTACACAACAGTAGAGGAAAAATGTTTTCTGCCCTCAACCATCGCTTTTTTTTTTAACATATACTTATAAGGGCAATCCATGGGCCTGTGTGATAAGTCACCTGAGTAGGCAATGCTACAAAAATGATAAGCTTTCTTCTTACATCATGTTAAGGAGAGCTGGTATCTGACAGGTCACCAACTCCCAATCCTAGTACTTTAGCAGCCACTGGAGTCTGGCAACTTGTTAGGTTGTAACTGAGGGGCATACTGGATCTTTGTGTTTCCTACTGGAGCGTTTCAACTTCTAGGAGCTCCTGGCAGGAGAGCCTGACTTCAAGTCAACACATCAGCAATACTGACTAGTCACCACGACATTCACTCCAGCAAAAGGATCTCCTGGGGTTTTCCCATAGTAGACTGGATGGCTCATCCTGACAGCTTTAGATTGATCTGCACTATCTTAGTAGCAGTGCTGTTCTTCTGGTGCCACTGCGTTTTTCAACAGGCAACAGGTCTCCATTCCAGGGCCATTTGCTTATAGCTGTGAGGTGCTGTTCTGCTCCAGTGGCCATGACAACTACACCCCACTCACTCACAGCTCATCCCTAGTGTGATGGATCTAGGAGAGGTTTTTTTTTTTCCTTTTTGCACCTTAGTGGCCTTCCCTATGGTTCCAGGACATTCTCAATTGTTCTCAACTCCATTCATGTTCTGCCTAAGCATAGGGGTTTTCTTGCAGAAGGGACAATACTTTGTCATCATTCACATCTCTTGACGATAATGGCTGGGAGCTTAGGCAGGGCCTGTTTCTAGGACTGGATTCTCCTAAGGAGGTAACAGAGATACAAGGGAGTCTCCAGTATGTGTCTTCCAACGGTGGTAACACTAGGCAGGAACAGGTGTGTACGTCACGGTGTGTGGCTGGGTTTGCAGATCCTTGCAGGCTGTTGGAAGAGTTTCTTCAATTTTCCATGCTGAAAGGGACAAAGTTCCAATGGATGCCAACTGATTTAAAGGGCACTGGGGGGGGGGGCAGCAAGAGATGGAGTCTTCTCTGCCCCTCACAGGCTCACCAGTTTCTAACAGGGTGTCTCCCCTTCAGCCTTCTATATTACATAGGCTTTCCATGGAATCAGCACCCTTTCCCATAGGTGGTATTGTCTGCATGTGACGCAAGTGTTAAGTGCCATCAAGCCTCTTCCGACCTATGGCGACCCTATCAATTAATGAACTCCAAAACATCCCATTATTAACAGCCTTGCTCAGGTCTTGCAGACTGAGGGCTGTGGCTTTCTTTATAGAATCAATCCATCTCATGTTGGGTCTTCCTCTTTGCCTGCTGCTTTCAACTTTTCCTAGCATAATCTTTTCCAGTGACTCTTGTCTTCTCATAATGTGACCAAAGCACACAGCCTCAGTTTAGTCATTTACAACTCAATATCCCTATGAGAATGACCTTCAGCATTGCTCAGGCACTAAAGGCTGTTAGTCCTTGGCATTTAACCTGTGAAAGGCCTGATCTAGCAATTCTTCCTAATGATATGAAAGACATCCTGTCAAGATCACTGATTACAGGCAGTAGAAAATTACCCCTTCCTCTATGGCAGCAGTTCCCAAATTGTGCTGCACGGAGCACTTGGTGCTCCATGAACCATCTCCTAGTGCTCCGTTTAAGAGATTGGAAAAGAAAATACTACTGCCATTTGGTTTAATATTTAGGTAATGGGTGAAAATTAGTGCTCCGTGATGAATGTCTTTCCTGAAAAGTGCTCCATGATTCAAAAAGTTTGGGAACCGCTGCACTAGGGAATGCCTTCTACAGTGAGAAATGGGGTTGTTGCTTTAAGGGTAGTTGCTTGAGAATCAGTTCATGTCTTCTTGGCTTTGGGGTCTTAGTATCTTAGTTGCAACAGAAGTCATTTCTTGGGAGGAAGGCACCCCAGTTGGGATTTGTGGCTCAACTGACTTTGGTCCAGTCAAGGATTGACAGCTTTTCTACATTCCATTCTACACGGGTTGGGGGGTATAGTAGGAGATTTGCCAAGAGATGGTCTGGGCTGTTGAGGGAAGCCCCTACCCATCCAGAATCACCAAAAGCCCCTGCCTACAGCCAGAGGAGCTGCTTTTCCAGAAATAGAAAATCCACAGTAGCGAACAACTCCACCCTTCACACGCATATACAAGGCAGTTTACTTTGATACTGTATCAGCACATGAGGAAAAAAACTAGTCTTCTTCTAAGCCCTTCCATATAATTTTCAGGCTAGAAAGCTTAAGCCTACATATTAAAGTTGAAAAACCAAACAGAATTATTTTTATTTGTCAACAATACCCCCTATTATCAACCACTTTCCTTGACAGCGTTAAGTCATGGATTTAAAAAACAAAACAAAACCAGGAGCTGCATTCCAGCCATCAAGACAAAAAAAAGACAAAAAGTTGAGCATCCCAAAAAGACCAATGCCTTTTAGTTAGTCCATCCGAGCTTTCAGTGTTCGGGTAGTTATCTTGTCTTTCTCACTGATGGGGAGGGGGTGGAAGAGGAGAGAATACAGATTAAATCTCTGCCATGTCAGCCAACAGTGTACACAGTGAGCTGCCCTGACAGAGCGACCTTCCCAGGCAGTATCCAGACAGAAACAGGAGAGGGACACACCCAAGCCCCTCACCAACCACAGTCAGAGCAGCAGAGAGCCGGGCTCACACCAAAAGCAAACTCACCCACAGGGACAGACAAAATAATTTCATCTCTTCTGGGTAAGTGGCTTCTTCTACTGTGCAAGGCTGAGCCATAGAAACAGAGAGCTAGAAGGGACCTCAAGGGCCATCTAGTCCAACTCCCTGCACAATGCTGGGAATCCACAACTATTCTCCCCCCGCCCCACTCCCCCAATGACCCCCTACTCCATGCCCAGAAAAAACAAACAAACCCAAACCCATCCAGGATCCCTGGCCAATTTGGCGTGGAGGAAAATTCCTTCCTGACCCCAAAGCGGCGATCGGCATGTAACAAAGGGCCATGAGAGCCAAGCACAAGTTGCCTAAGAATCAACACTGCTGTCAGATGGCCATCTAGGCTCTGCTTAAAAAACATCCAAGGAAGGAGAGCCCACCATCTCCCGAGGAAGCCTGTTCCACTCAGGAACCCCTCTATCAAGAGACAAACTACCCGCCCCCCCAGCAGCTAAGTCAGAGACCAATCCAGGGAGAGGACAGCCTTTCCAGTGAATGCCTCCGTTAAGAGGGCTCACCCATATGACATATACTTACATTACATGGACAATCACACCCATACCCGACACGGCATCTCTGTCAACAGCATTGAGCATGGCCTGGCCTATGGTTTCAAAGAGGTGATCTGGTTCCTGCAGGAAGAAGGAGATTTTTAAAAAACCAAAAACACTAGTCTTCAGGGTGGTTTCTTTTTTGGAAGTACTTGCGCACAGGTTGGCAGGGGGACTGGGTTGCATTTGGGGGGGGGGGCATCATGTTGTGTTGCCTCTTTTAGAAGACATGGAGATTTACAATTGGGGGTGGGGGCAGGGGGAATTACTGATGCCATACATTCCTGTGATCTGCTCCCTTTCAGGGGCCTTCTGCATCAGCCGAATCTGTCCTAGATCCACAGAGTCCCAGAACAAGACCAAAAGAGCACAGGAGAAACAGCGGAGAGACCAGCAGCTCACTGGTGGTGCACCCCAACCGCCAACTCTTTGCTTCTGTTACTCACCATATCTGGCTCCCAGAGCGATTCACACATGCCGTACATCTGCTCCCCACAGGTTCCACTGACTACAAAGTCATCCGTTGTCATTGGGCAGCCAATCAAATCCAAGGAGCAGATGAAAGGCTTGTCCGTGACAGGGTCCAGCCCAGCTATCACCGGCTCTACGTAGTAAGGTCCAAACCTGGTAGCGACAAGAAAATTGATTCATAGCAATTTGGAACATTCTTTCCGAAACTGATGCTTCACATATAAATACATCACTGGATTAAAAATCCTATTTTGAAAAAAACAATGGCAGAGAAACATATTCGGGGCATACAAGCCACCACTGTGTCTGGAACTGCCAGCATTCTCCAAACATTACTGCTAAGCTGTTGCAATGTAGTTTTTCCTATGATAGAAAGCAGTCTTTTTCCCTCCCAAATTGTTTTTAAGACAATACTTTCCTCCATTTCATAACTGTGCTGCTATATTATGGGACATTTTAAATCACCAGTACATTTTCCCCATGTGATGTTTCGCCTTGTCAGACTCCGCCCCCGGTGGGGAAGCAGCACTGGGAGGCAGGGGGGCCTCCTCAGCCTCAGACCACTCCGAGGGGGACTCAGAGCTTGTCTTAACCTGTCTGCCAAACACTCGACAAACACCCTCTGGCTCTCTCCTCCCTGGCCTGCAGGTAAGGGCAATAGGACGCTCCCCACTGCGGTTCTCCCGCCCTTCCTCCTTCCCAGCCTCTTTTGCCTTGGGCTTCCCTGCTCCTCCCAGGGGGCATTTGTATCCTTGCTTTGGGGCTAAAAGGCCCGAGACATCCTGGTGGGTTCCGGTCTCGGGACACCCCATTATTCTTAAACAGCAGCAATTGCAAAGAAACAAGAACAGATACCAATTAATAATGGGTGGGAAGCTCATAAGTTTGTTGTTTGTATGTGAGGAAGTTTATAAAACTCAGCTTTGCAGGTGTGCAACAAGGAAAAAGCACTACTAACAATAAGAGCATAAATGGTGGGACCATAAAAATTAGACAGCTGGAGAAGTTCATGAACTTTTGGGAGGTTTGCCAGCAAGTTCCATATTCCTTTGCCAGCTCTCCAGAATTAAAAGCTGCTCCAGGCAGCTCGTAAATCAAAACATAAAACTGTAGAAGCAATCAACAATTGGAAAAAAGTACCATAAGCAACCCATAAACTAGCAAAAATTAAAACACCACAAAGTAATACAATCACCACTCAACAGCACCCAAACCTACAAAACCAAATTAACAGCAAATAAAATCCCAACAAATGGCAACGAATGAAAATCAGAACTGTAAAATAAATAAATCCAGTATCCTATCCAGCCCCAAGCAGATGGTAAAAAACACACGAGGGTCAATAAAATACAGGGAAAGGTGATAAGGAGAAAAATCTAAATTAAAAGCCTGCGTAAGTCAAAGTGCCTTAATCTGGCCCTGTAAATCAAAAGAGTAAGAGCCAGGTAGGGAGTCCAGGTCTCCTGTTCCCTGCCACTCAACAGGGTGGTGGGGAATGGGGGGAAATCAGCATTGCACTAATGCAGTGACATCACTTCTGGCACAACCTAGAACTGATGTTACTGCAACACTCTAGGCCTTACCCAAAACTCTATGGTTAAATCTCAGAATTTCTAGTGAATCCTAGAGCAGTGTGCCAATGCAATGATGTCACTTCGTTTGTTCCAGAAGTGCTATTCAAGCAGGTCCCCATCTCTTGCTGCATGTCAGTGCTGGGCTAGCAACCCTATTGCCAGGTGAGCTTAAAGGGGAAGAGCGTTCCACAGATGGAGGATGGTTTCCAAAAAGCCTGGCTGCCACCCATTTCACCTCCACGGAAAAAAGTGCAGAGCTATGAAAGAGCACCTGTAGTTGACTTCAGAATGCTAGGCAAATGGCTAGTGTTGGGTGAAGCTGCCTGAAAGTGACTGAAGCGTTGCCCTTCTTGCATCTGAAGCTTTGGAAGTTGCCTCTAGAGCAGGGGTGTCACATGTAATCATTACGAGGGCCGGATATGACATAAATGTCACTTGGTCATGCTGGGCCAAGCCTCACCAGCTCAGATCGAGAGGGTGTGTGTGTGTCTGCTTCAGCTGGCTTGAGGGCTGGATAAGAGTTCTCAAGGGGCCAGATCTGCAGCATGGGGCTTACCTGGCCCCTGGCCCAATAGGATGTCCTCGAGGCCCCATCCAGATCAAATCCAGGGCCGCTGGCCAGAACGTAGCCCAAGCCAACCAGGAGAGGCAAGCCAGGTCTGCACCATCAGTAGTAGTCCGGAGGGGGTGCAGCCTTGCAACAAGGCCTCCAGCGCTGACGACCCCAACGGTTCACTCTAAGCCGAGCCAATGTGGGCCACGAAAGAAGCCTCGCTGCTGCCTGAGTTTCACCCAAGCAAGTGCTCCCTGCCCAACAGCACATGCCTAGGACATACAGACAGGAAGGCTCTGGATGGGGCTTGGGGGAGGGGTTAAGGGAACTGGGCGGAACCCTGGGCGGCCACCACTTTATATCTATGTCAGTAAGACGCCGAGGCTGGGGAGGAGGAAAGACTACCCAGAGAAGCCCAAGATGGGTAATGCGGCAGTCCAGAGCTTGGGGAAAGAGTTCAGATTCCTCCAACTCTGATTCTGAGGCCAAGGAAGCGCCTGCCAGGAGCAACCAGTGAACGGTAGAGGGACTGGAGCCTCACACAAACCTTTGGTCCATCAAGGCCAGTCTTGTCTACTCAAGATTGGCAGCAGCTCTCCAGGATCTCAGGCTGAGGTGTTTCACATCACCTACACCCTGGTCTTTTTAACTGGAGATGCTGGGGATTCAAGCTGGGACCTTCTGCATGCCAAGCAGATATTCTGCTAGTGAGCCACGGTCCCTTCCCAGTTCAGTCCAGATAGGTAAGCCAGGTAGTCAAACATCATTCAGGGGATATGCTCAGCATGGGGAACAAACCTCTTGCCCCAGTAAAAAATGATCAGCAAAACAGTTTTAAGCCACTGCTTAAATGACTCAGAAGCTTGATTGCATACCGTCTCTCATACAGGAGGTTGGACACCATACTCATCAGCGTCTGGGGCTTGATTTGCCGGCCCTCCTTCAGTTCATAGAGATTCAGGCGAAACTTGAGCCTTTGGGCGCTTGAAGAAGATGGAAAGAATTGGTGTGAAATCCACCTGAAGACCTCAGGGCCACACTCCAAGCACAATGCCCCTGATATGACACACAGCTACTTAAAGACCACACTGGGACAAGGACGAACAAACAGGGGGTCGTTGCTGGCTTTCTTTAAAGCACATTGGTTAGCTTAGGATACAGCTCAAAAACAAGCAAGTAGCAGTTGACAAAACAATAAAGAGCCCCGTCTGCAACTTCCCATGGTTAAGAATCAGGGTTCTGTACTTGACAACTTTGGCTCAAATGTACAACTTATTCCCTAGAGGCTCCATGATTTTAGAAAAGCAGTTTTTATTACAAGTAATTTAATTAGCATTCTTCAGAGACAGTGTCTGTTAAATTTAAATATTAGACCTTAATGGTAAATAAACTATTTCTAGACCTTGTGATACAAAGAGAATTCAAAATGTACACTGTCAATAAGAAAAAAGAAATATCAATTTAGATTTCCTTTAAAAATGCTAAGATTCAGCTTTTTAATCTGAAGAACATAGAATGGGCGATACACTTGACAGCCCCATTCCATCTACTTTATTTTGGTACGCTTGTACCAGAGGGCGCAAACACAAGAGACAGTGTGCTGCCTCCCACCCACACGATTGCCAAACTTCTCAGCTGGCTCTGCAGCCCTGACAGGTATGTTGTTCTTCTCCTTCGTATCAGAGGGTGTGAAAAAAAATTACAGTTTATAAAAGATTAGTTGGCAAATCAGTGGTACATGGGGACACAGAATCATAGAATTGGAAGGTACCACCAGGGTCATCTAGTCCAACCCTCTGCAAAATGCAGGAAATTACAAACTATCCCCCACACCCCCAGTGACCCCTACTCCATGCCCAGAAGATCCCCCAAATGCCCTCCCTCTCATGAACTGCCTAATATGGAATCAAACTGTCATGGAATCAGCATTGCTGACAGATGGCCATCTAGCCTCTGCTTAAAAACCTCCAGGGAAGGAGAGCTCACCACCTCCCGAGGAAAGCCACTGAGGAACTGCTCTGACTGTTATAAAATTCTTCCTAATGTCTAGACGGAAATTCTTTTGATTTAATTTCAACCCGTTGGTTCTGGTCCGACCTTCTGGAGCAACAGAAAACAACTTGGCACCCTCCTCAATATGACAACCCTTCAAGTACTTGAAGATGGTTATCTTATGAACTCTCAGTCTTCTCCTCGTCAGGCTAAACATACCCAGCTCCTTCAACCTTTTCTCATAGGACTTGGTCTCCAGAGCCCTCACCATCTTTGTTGCCCTCCTCTAGACACATTCCAGCTTGTCTACATCTGTCTTAAATTGTGGTGGCCAAAACTGAACACAATACTCTAGGCGAGGTCTAACCAGAACAAAGTGATACCATCACTTTGTGTGATCTGGACACTATACTTCTGTTGATTACAGCCCAAGATTGAATTTGCCTTTTTAGCTACCGCATCACACTGCTGACTCATTGTCAGTGTTTGGTCTACTAAGACCCCAAGATCCTTTTCACACACACTACTGCTGAGACAAGTCTCCCCCATTCTATATTTATGCGTGATCTCCCAGATCTCCCCCCAGACCCCTCTCCACGTGATCTCCCCCTCCCCCCAGACCACACACCAATCTAATCCCAAGTCCAACAGAAGTACTTACACTGTCTGAACATCTGTAGCAAGTCCAGCCAAGCCAATGAATAGTCTGTCTCCCATTGGAAAAATTTTCTGGAAGTCTGTGGTCACCATCTGAGCTTGAATGCCAAATCGCCGATCAGCAGCAATAGCAACACAGTTTTTCCCCTTCATGGCCATGACAGCCCCACCATTATAGGACATAATAGACTGGAACAGAAGGGAGAAGATTGAAAATTTCAGCTCACCAGTGTTTTCACATCCCTCTCTTGTTTGGATGGAGATTGTTCAACCTAGAGCTCACCAGAGTATCTCCCCTGATGTTACCCCTTGCAGGCAGTGGTATTCAGAGGTTGACAAGAAGGAGATCTCTAGCCTATATTTCTTCTTGGGAAGCCCAAGTGAGCTCTATTGCAGCTCCCAGTTTTTGCAGTTCTGACTGCAGGGTCCCCGACCCCAGGAATGGCAGAGTTTTGGCATGATTTGAGAGACAACAGAGTAAAAGGTTCTGCTCAGAAACTTGGTAACATCTAATTTTTCTATCTGCATGTCCAGACTTCTCCTGTGGAGGCAAGCAGCCCAAATCCTACCCTCCTTTGTGGACACAGATGAAAGAGGAAGGACTGAACTGTTGGTATCCTGGCTCACTTTTCTACATCTAGTTAAATAAAACTACACATTTTTAAAAGTAACATACAGTAGCAAGTAACAAAGGGCTAGCGAATGGGTACAATTTTACAAAGTTAGAGTTTTATTATGGTTTTGCCAACCCTTCTGAATTACACCCAGAAAGGCAGCACAAAAAATAAGCCAAAGAAAAGTTCTTGTGGGACTTCTTTCTCCACAGCAGTTCCACATCTAATGGGGCTCCCACTGGTAACGGGTCTGACGACAAAAGACCCCGCCGGCCTATTTCTTCCCTTGGATCACCCTTAATGTTAGCACAGCACTCCCAATCGTCACAAATACATGTTTTTACCGTCACATCAAGAACAGATATACAGCTGTGGTATTTTTAAGAAGTGGAGGGACTCATCAGAACGCCCCTGGCTCAAGGGTCTGAGGGAGCAAGCCACTGGAAGGGAGGGCTGGAAGCAGCCAGAGCTCCTCGAAGTCATCCAGGGGGGCACAAGCACATCAGGAGACTTGCAAAGACTGCATTTGGACACCACCAGCACGCATCCCATCAGTGTCAGCACATTCTAACAGTTTTTTGTAACAGAGTGGTTCCTCAGTGGAACAGGCTTCCTCGGGAGGTGGTGGCCTCTCCTTCCCTGGAGGTTTTCAAGCAGAGGCTAGATGGCCATCTGTCAGCAAGGCTGATTCTATGACCTTAGACCAGTGGTTCCCAACCTTTTTTTGACCAGGGACCACTAGGGCTTTTTTGTTCGGAGCAGGGACCCCAAGGTTCAAAATAAAAATTCCGAGAATTTGAAAATGAACTTTAATCATAACTGTTAGTTAAACATTAAGCTTAGAATAATATTTGAATATATATTTTTATAATAGAGAACTTTTAATTGAAAACATTAATTTATTAGGGGTTTATAACTTTGTGTCGCGGACCTTAATTTAGTTCTCGCGGACCCCTGGGGGTCCACGGACCCCCGGTTGGGAACCAGTGCCTTAGACAGATGATGAGAGGGAGGGCATCTTGGCCATCTTCTGGGCATGGCGCAGGGGTCACTGGGGGTGTGGGGGGGGGAGGTCGTTGTGAATTTCCTGCATTTTGCAAGGGGTTGGACTAGATGACCCTGGAGGGCCCTTCCAACTCTTATGATTCGCACCCCCGGAAACCCCAACATGGCTCTAACAATAGCAGCCTACCTTGCAAGAGGGTTTTAAGCTTTGCAAGGCAAGTAGCCTCTGCAGTGTGCCTGGAACATCCTAAATGCGTCCTCTAAAGGCCGCCAGAATGGCTGCAGGCCCAAACCAACAGCCCCCCCCCCCCCCGGCGAATATGCAGGACCGCTTCCACCATCGCCTCCCCTCCCCAACGCCCCCCACTTCAGCAGCACACCCTTTCCTTTTGCCCCCACCATCGCACGCACCCCCCCCCCCAACAAGACCCACCATGGTGACGGACAGACGGAGCCCCTCTTCTTCCCGACGCCACTGCCGCTTTCGCTTCTTGCCCCTGCCCCTACGGCCCGCCTTCGCTTCGCCCCCATTGGCTGGTGCCGCCCTCGCGGGGCTGTGATTGGACAGCCTTCCCTTGCCAATCAAGGCTTCAGGTCCCGAGGAGGATCTGAAGAGTCACGGCGCTTTCCACTTCCTTCGAGGCAGCAAACGGAAGTGGCCGCAGGGCTTGACGGGATACCGAGAGCCGGCTTTCCCGGCTCAGCGGCCGTTTGGTGCAACCGTCACTTCCGGTTCTGGTGGGCGTTCAACCGTGGACGGGGCATGCGTGGAAGGAGTACCTGGAAATACAGGCCAATTAATGTATAGATTATTTATTTAAATCATTTCTTTAACGTCATGATTTGTCAAAAAAGGGCCAGAGTCCAGTAGCACCTTAAAGACTAGCAAAAATATTTTCTGGTAGGGTAGGAGCTTTCGTGAGCCACAGCTCACTTGATTTGTGTTATTTATAATCCGTCTTTCTCACCGAGACTCAAGGGGAAATGCAGAGTCAGTGCAATTAACAGCATGATGCAACTAATAACAATGTTCAAAAACAAACACACACCCAGGACAAAACACAATAAAAAAAAAACATTCCTGAAGAGTTTAAAGACCATGTAAAGAACAGATTTGCACTCCTAAAGTTACGTGAACCCAAACCAGAAGAACTATGGGATACTATCAAGGAAGAAGGCACAAAAGACAAAAATGAAAAGCCTCAATGAATGACTGACAAAACTCTTCAAATGGCTAAAGATAAATGACAAGCAAATGTAAAAGGTGTCAGAAATAGAAACATAAGTCAAAATGCAGTGTTCCAACAACTTGAACATAGAGACAGAACTATTACAGTAATCTGTGTAAAGAAATAGAAGAGAACAACAAAAAGGAAGAACAAGAGATCTGTTCCACAAGATCCAAGCAATTAAAGGGAAATTTAAAGCATGGTTAGGTGTGTTGAATGATCAATATGGAAATACATTAGCTGAACAGGACTAAATAAGGAAGGGATGGGAACAATGTGCTGAAGAACTATACAGAAAAATTGAAAGGATGACAAATCCCTTCAAAGAAGAAACAGTTGAAGAAGAACCTACACTCTTAGAAAGTGAAGTGAAAGCTGTACTGAAAGGAATTGAGAGAAACAAATCACCAGGAGCAGATGGGATATCAATAGAGCTATTCCAAGCTACAGAAACACAGTCCATCAAAATCTTAACAAAAATATGCATGTAACACACACACAAGAGCCCTGTGGCGCAGAGTGGTAAGCTGCAGTACTGCAGTCCAAGCTCTGCTCACGACCTGAGTTCAATCCCGATGGAAGTTGGTTTCAGGTAGCCAGCTCAAGGCTGACTCAGCTTTCCATCCTTCCGAGGTTGGTAAAATGAGTACCCAGCTTGCTGGTGGTAAAGGGAAGGTGACTGGGGAAGGCCCTGGCAAACCAACCCGTAAACAAAGTCTGTCTAGTAAATGTTGGGATGTGACATCACCCCATGGATCAGGAATGACCTCGTGCTTGCACAGGAGACCTTTACCTTTTTAACACACACACAGAACCAGGACTGCAGAAATAAAGGGTGGGGCTGTTGGATCAATGATGGGTGGAGGATTGCAAAGGCCAAGGTAGCTGAGTGGGAAGGTTTCCATGATATTCCACAACATATCTTAGTCATGCCTCCTGCTCTGCATGGGCCTTTTGATCCTCCCAACAACCCCGTGAGGCAGGCTCAGCTGAGAAGAGTTATTGCCTCAAGGTCACCCAAGCAGCTGCCATTGGTTTGTGTCCAATCAGGATGTGAGGAAGCAGCACCCTGGACCTTATTTTTCAACTGTGTAGCAGTGCAAGCTTGTGGCATTCTTGGAGACACCCACCTTGGAGCACTTTGCAGTGACGGAATGGTACAACAAGCTTTGGGCCCTGCACCATGTATTTATTGTATTTATTTGACAGCATTTCTAGTCCTCCTTTCTAGGGCACCATCTCCGGGTTCAAGAGATGCAGGAGTTGAGTTGGTGGTGGTCCTAAGCATTTCAGCTCTGGCTGGGGAAACTCTTGGAGATGTGGTTGTGATGCCTGCGGAGGATGGAGAGAAAGCTCAACAGGGATATGATGTCACTGTAGAACTTCTCTTTAACACCCTGGGAGCCGCTGATTCCTCTGGGGAAAGAGCAATGTGGCACCCACCGACACCATTTCTTGCACCTGCCGAGTGGGTGGGGCCAAGTAGGGCTTTTGCCCAGCAAGGCTTCTGATTGACTATTGGAGATTTAATTGGCTGTGCAGATTTTTAAAGTGCTGCTTTGGCAGCAGCTGCTACCACAGCACAAGCTCCTCACTGTGTTACTGAAGTTAAGCTGTGGCAATCATTTTGTGGCTGGCTTTGCCTCCTGTGGCAGCCATTTTGTAGCTGAGCCCACCACACCATGTCAGAATTCCAAATGTGTCTGCAGACTCCAAAAGGCTAGGAATCCCTGCTCCAGGGCAACTGACCTCTGCAGTCCAGAGATCAATTGTAATTCCAGGAGAACACCAGGCCCTCCTTGAGGTTAAACGTAGGGACATAAGAAGAGCCCTGCTGGATCAGAGCAGTGGTCCATCTAGACCAGCATCCTGCCTCAAACGATGGCCAACCGGTTCCTCTGGAGGCCCAACAACAGGGCATAGAGGTTGAGGCCTTCCCTTGATGTTGCTTCCTGGCTCTGGGATTCATAGGTTTCCTACCTCTGAATGGAGAGGTTACATTTACTCACCAGGGCTAGCAGCCACTGGTAGACCTTGTAAAGAAACTGACCCCCCTCCCAAGTTTCTTGTTCTGGTTTTTTTTTTCAAACATTAGTTCTCTGATTTAAGCTCTTCTGGGCCTACAGGGTAAAAAGCTGATGAAAAGGAAAATAATTGCAATCATAGAGTTGGAAGGGACCATACAGGCCATCTAGTCCAACCCCCTGCTCAACGCATAGGATTGCCAGGTCCCTCTTGGCAACCAGCAGGAAGTTTTTGAAGAAGAGAAAGATTTATTTCTTGGTTCTGGGATCTTTTTAGTAAAATCAATATATGTTTGAATATGTGATAGAATTTGTGAATGCCTTTTTTTTTCTTTACAGAATCCCAGGCAGAGTTAAAACAGCGAAATTTACTTTAGAGACTATGGTTACTGAATCTGTTAGTATCAGTAGGCTTGTGGGGAAATAAACTCAGTTCCTCACAGAACTGTTAAATAAAACTCAAATTTACTTGCTTAGTTACTTTGTCAAGTTGAATTTACACAAAACATAGTTACATTCTTACAGTCATGTATAACAGTGTAACAACTGACTTAAATACACATTCTTAGTATAGTAAGATAGAGAGCTGACAGAGTCTGAGAGACTGTTGTTCAACATCTTTATAAATGATTTGGATTGAAATGCCTGGTTGTCTTATAGAGGCCAATGATAGACAACAAGGAAGAGGTTAAGTTAAGAGCAACAGTTCTTTATTTAGCTAAACACAGACCTGGGGTGAAATAACCACAGATAAGATGCAAGGTCACTCACCAACGAACAAAGGAAAGTCAGTATCATTTATGCATTCGGATGGGGCAGGCCCATAGCTGCTGACAAGCAGATTGATACACAAAAGCACCAATACACATTAGGTGTCTACTCCACGATAATTAGCATAGCCTATAGATATTGGCCGAAGGCATCACTGAGTGATTGCTTAATCTTGTGAGCTTAGTAACCAGAAACCACATTCCTGAGGATGAAGGTAATTCAGAGCTTTTTCTCTACTGGTATGAGGCCGTACCAGGCACAGAAAGCATGATTTGTTGGTTCATGGCTCCCGGATGCCAACTTCCCCAAAACTTCCATGTGTGTGCATATGAGTACATAGTATTTTATACCAGCCCTTATATCTGGGCTTTATAGGATGAAGGAATAGAAGGGATGCTTATTAAATTTACGGATGATGCTAAATTGGGAGGGGTAGCAAATTCGGTAGAAGACAGAGCCAGAATATAGGATGATCTTGACAGGCTGGAGAATTGGGCTAAAACTAATAAATGCACTTCAACAAAGATAAATGTCAAGTTCTGCATTTAGGTAGGAAAAATCAAATGCATAATTATAGGATGGGGGAGACTTGTCTGAGCAGTAGTGTGTGCGAAAAGGATCTTGGTGTCTTAGTAGACCAAACAGATGATGAGAGGGAGGGCATCTTGGCCATCTTCTGGGCATGGAGTAGGGATCACTGGGTGTGTGTGGGGGGGAGGTAGTTGTGAATTTCCTGCATTGTGCAGGGGGATTGGACAAGATGACCCTGGTGGTCCCTTCCAACGCTGTGATTCTATGATATTTTAACAAACCGACATAACAGAAAAACAGCAGTGTCCCAACTGTCAAGAACACCTCTCAGAATGCTTTGCTCTCTCCGTCCAGTAGATTCAAGAGTCAGTGTTCTAGTGCAAGGGCTGCAACATCCCAACAGTTTTTGGGGTGGAGCCTGAGGAGGGCAGGATTTGGGGAGGGGAAGGACAATGCCATAGAGTCCAATTGCCAAAGTGGCCATTTTCTCCAGGGAAACTGATCTCTATCGGCTGGAGATAAGTTGTAATAGCTAGATCTCCAGCTGGAGGTTAGCAACCATATCAATGCAGGATCAGCCTACAGCATCCCCCCCAACAAGTGTTTGTCCAGCTGCTGCTTAAAGTCTGCCAGTGAGTGGGAGATCACCACCTCCCTAGGTCATTGCTTGGAATTTTAGCCAGCTGTAACTATTAGCAATGGAGATAAGAACTCTATTGATATAGAAACATGTATGTACTTATTTAATAGCCATCATTTGATTATTAACTATTAATTAAGTGCTTCCAACCTTCTTGTTCTTCAGTGGGCAATTTAGAAGAATGATAAACCAATAATTAGTATTAGAAACTAACAATTTAAGTTTAAAGTTAATTATGGGTGCATGTATGTATTATTATATTGAAACTTGGACACAGACATATCTCTTCATCTGATTTTTCTCCTTTTCCCCATGTTTTCTTTTTTCTGTACCCCAATATATTAAAAAAATATGTTTTAAAAAAGAACTCTAGGTGTGAGGAGTTTGGCAATTTTTATGCTGACTCCCTCTCAGGTCCTCAAGGTTAGAGGCATCACATTCCATTAAATTAACAGAGAAATTAATGTGTGTCACATGGGAGAGAATGGGAGCTGCAAAAAAGACATCCCACTTCTAACTCATGATGACCCTTCTGATCACCTGGTCCACAACAAGATAACGCAATTAATTGAGATAATCAACCAAATATCTGATTGGTTAAGGGCCCTGGTCAACTCAGCATCTTTTGGGCTTAAAATTATTGCATTTTCCATTTGGCTTTGTTCTTGGATGCTATCCCATAGTTCTATGATCCACCTTTGAACTTTGTGATTATTACTATTGTTGTGCCTAAAAACGTTACCCCAGGTAGATCTGATCAAGGATAACGCACTGGAGATCAGGAATTACTTTTACAGCTTATGCTATCTAATGGTACCAGTTTAACAGTACAAGCTGGGTTCAAGTTTCTCCAGCCGAGACCAAAAGAAAGAATCACACTGCCGTTCAGCATTGATCAACCTTTATACACTTCTACCAATAAGGATACATTTCTATTTTTCCCATCGTGTCATTCTTGGCTACTGAAATTAACAACTCAGCAATTTTGGCAGCGAGCGATTCTCTAATTGCGCATGCGTTAGGTCTGAACAGACAGTTCCCTTGCAGGGAACATCAGAGTCCCTTTAACTTGATAACAAACTAGCGAAGCAGAGGAAGCCGGTGGTGTTTGGAATGTTGTGGCTTGAGGAATGTTAGTGTATGTGGGTGCTTATGCAGACTAAGTGAATAGAAAAGGAAGATGAAAAGAGAAGAAGGGGGGGGCAGTTCTTGACACGCACTGTCTACTGATGCCAGTGATCTATAAGGCAGTTCAGATTTTAACCTCAATATGTGTGGCTGGGAGTAAGGGAACCTGGAAACTGCAAGCCTAGAACTGAGAACCAGCTTCCTTTTGCCTCATGTCCAGTGGCTGTAGAGGATTTTCCAGAGAGAGGGCCCATGAAGGAAGGAGGGAGACGCTTGACCAGGAAATAAAAACCGGTTTGTTGAAAAGATCTTTAGCCTGTACATGTTTAAAAAGGTAAAGGTCCCCTGTGCAAGCACCGGGTCATTCCTGACCCATGGGGTGACGTCACATCCCGACGTTTTCTAGGCAGACTTTGTTTACGGGGTGGTTTGCCAGTGCCTTCCCCAGTCGTCTTCCCTTTACCCCCAGCAAGCTGGATGACCTCGGACGGATGGAAGGCTGAGTCAACCTTGAGCCGGCTACCTGAATCCAACTTCCGTTGGGATCAACTCAGGTTGTGAGCAGAGTTTTTGACTGCAGTACTGCAGCTTACCCCTCTCCACCACGGGGCTCATGTTTACTCAGAAGTAAATCCCACTGCAAGCAAAAGAGTACATAAGTGAACTGGGATTGACACTGACTAAACATACTTAGGGCTGCGTTTGATTCTGTCCAAACCAAAGCAGAGGTTTTATCCAAGGGAAAAAATGTGAAGGGCCATTGGGCAGATAACTACTCCACAGGGACAGCTTTCTCCATCATGTCCCCTGGTTGGGGGGAGGTTGTGCCTGTTGAATGTCTGCCTGCCACCCAGTTTTGAAAGGCATAGGAACTCTTCCATTCCCACATCTATCTCCTATGTAGTTTGTGTGTTGGACAGAGCAACAGGTTCTCGGAAAGTGGTGTGTGTTCTACTGGTGGGATGCAAAAGTAGTCTAGGTGTAAAAACAAAATAACAAAGTAGGTTAAATCAGGAAGAAATTGACGTTTAAAAAAATTAACTGACATCACTACGGGGCTACAGTATGATAAAACATGTTCAGAATAGTAATTTGCAGTTTCTAAAAACTGGGTCCAGTAGTTATTAGAAATCATAATGAGTAAAAGAATTCAAGTCTCTGTTTAAACCTGGATGACAGAAGGTGTATGATAGCTTGATTTAGAACTTCCCTGTTGAATATTCCCTTTGAAGTTATTTTTTAGTAGAGCCTTGACTTTCAGATCTGCAAGATTAGGTACAGGAAGATTAGGTTTCCAAGGCCCACACAAAAGGTGTTCTTTGTGGGAAATGATATGCCTGTATTATTATTTAGTAGCCAATGATAATAACACAGCAGGAGGTTGAAAGATTAAACGATCTGTTTATTGTGGCCAAAATAAAGCAGCCGGGTGCAATTGCCCCAAAGCGCGGGACCATCCACCCCGAGAACAAAGGATTGCAACAAGTGTTACTCCTCTGAAGATGCCTGCCACAGCTGCTGGCGAAACGTCAGGAAAGAAAATACCAAGACCACGGTCACACAGCCCGGATAACCTACACAGTGGTTCCCAAACTTTTTTGACCAGGGACCACTAGGACTTTTTTGTTCGGTGCAGGGACCCCAAGGTTCAAAATAAAAATTCCGAGAATCTGAAAATAGACTTTAATCATAACTGTTAGTTAAACATTAAACTTAGAATAATATTTGAATTTATATATATTTATAATAGAGAACTTTTAATTGAAAATATTAATTTATTATGGGTTTATAACTTTGTTTCGCGGACCTTAATTTAGTTCTCGCGGACCCCTAGGGGTCCACGGACCACCGGTTGGGAACCAGTGACCTACAAGAACCGATTGCAACAACGTTTATAACTTTTGGTCAGGGATGTTACAAATACGTAATATAGTGCGTAGATACACAAGGGGCTATCTGTACCAGGCAAGACTAGAATCTTCTGTTCTGGCAGCTCATAATGGCATCTGCCAGACTCATGCTAACTAAGTGATTACACATTAGGGCATCTGTTCCAAGGATTAATACTTCACCCCTTATACCTGGGGCTGCATGTCGATTACATATGTGTGCTCTCACATGGTATTGTGCTAGATGCTAACCCTTATACCCTGGGCTTAGCATCCTTATAAGTGCGAGTATGCGGACTGAGCATAAAAGCATACATTTCCAATAATAATGAAGATTATAGGCATTACAGAAAGGACAGTGGCTAAAGGGGTTAGATTTTTGCAGGCTCAGAGGCTGTGGCAGCCCTGCCAAAAGCAAAACATCCCAGTCCAGTTTCTTTGTACAGCTGGGGGCCAAATTATAGCCATGCCCTGCAATGGACAGAAACTGCAGCCTCTGCTCTCTGGATGTGAATTTTCACTTTAATTTTTTCTGCATATCCCCCATCCTTTTGCCCCTCACAAGGCACTGACTGCTCAGATGGTCTATCTTCTAGCCATTCCCACTCGCTGACTTTCTTTTTTTGAGAATTATATATATTCCCAGTTTACACAAGTACATATTGTGGGCATTAAAATATGCAATCCCGAAACGATAAATATGAAAGTTGGATAGTAAAACCATATCTTGATTATGCAAGTGAAATCGACAAGTCTGGAAGTTAAAAGGTACAGCCGTCCCTGGGTGGGCTCGAACCACCAACCTTTCGGTTAACAGCCGAACGCGCTAACCGATTGCGCCACAGAGACGAACTGAAGTTTACCGCGCTGCTCAGGGTAGATCAGCAGAACGAGCCTTTCTGACTTCGGCCACTTGGGGCACAGCGCGGGTCCCGAGGCGCGCCTGCGCAGACGCCGCCGGACTTGCAAGGGAGGCTGCGCATTCAGGGGGAAGCAGCCGGCCGCGCAGCAGGCCGGAAGTTCTTTCTTCGTTGTGGGCAACTGTCGTTCGCCTGCGCGACTTCCGCTTCCGGAGCTCATCCGGAAGGACGGAAGCGGAAGGCCACGCAGGCGGACGACAGTAGGCCCATTCAGACGCTCGTCCTCTGGTAGCCCCGCGGCCGGCAGGCAACGGTTCGACGGGCTCAGCGCTCCCCAGGCGCGACGCCCGGGAGCAGCTGCACCCGACGGACCGATGGCTGCGGCCACAGGTCCGAAGCAGTTTGACGTCCCCCCCCCCCTTCGAGGCAGGCAGGCGGAGGCCTGTGGGGAAGCCCGGCCGGCCTTCCCCGGGCTCTGTGGCCCTTGCCGGGCACGGCTGGCAAAGGGGGCCCGTCGGCTCCCGGCGCCTTCTGGGGGGCTCCTCGTCCCCCGGCGGGTCTCAAGGGTCTCTCCCCTGGGAGGGGGGCGGAGGAGTCGCCTCAGCTGGAAAACCAGCTGCTCAGGCTTCCTGCGCGCAGGGTCGGCGGCGCTCCAGCCTGCGCTTGGCGTCCAAGGGGCGGTGCGGTGAACGGGGGCGGGGTGTTTGGTTGGAGAGATTTCTTTCTTTGTCGAAGGCCTTCACGGTCAGAGTCCATTGGTTCTCGTGGGTTATCCGGGCTGCGTGACCGTGGTCTTGGTATTTTCTTTCCTGACGTTTCGCCAGCAGCTGTGGCCGGCATCTTCAGAGGAGTCACACTGAAGGACAGGGTCTCTCCGTGTCAAGTGTGTAGGAAGAGTAATATATAGTCAGAAAGGGGGGGGGTTGAGCTTACAGGACAATGATTAGCACATTACCTTTTGCAGGACAATGATTCAGCTCAAACCCAACCCCTTTCTGACTATATATTACTCTTCCTACACACTTGACACGGAGAGACCCTGTCCTTCAGTGTGACTCCTCTGAAGATACCTGCCACAGCTGCTGGCGAAACGTCAGGAAAGAAAATACCAAGACCACGGTCACACAGCCCGGGTAACCCTCGAGAACCAATTTCTTTCTTTCTTTGGCTGTTGCCGCACTAGGTATTCCCAGCGACGTATCAAGAGTTTGGAGATGTTATAAAAAACATCGCTTTAAAAGGGTTTTTGGATGCCACGGCTAAAAAATGGCTGGAAGACGACTTCACAGCTAAAGGGGCCAAACAAAGTGCGAACAGTATTTTTTAGAACAATTTCAAACTCTTAATACATCAATGGGAATACAAAGTGCGGTAACTCTCTTCCTTCCTTCCTTCCATAGCCCAAAAGGTCTCCCGGTAATAATTGGCATCCAGACTGCTAGGGAAGCTGGGGGAAGGAATGTCTACCTAGATACAGGCTTGCTCTCTGTGTGCTTTAAGTAAGTGGGTTAAGAGTCATGGAGTGTCAGAGTGAATGATAAACAATGATAGGAGAAACTGGATGAAACTGCAACTGTACTGAGTCGCCTTTCTGTCTGTAATACAATCAGATATGCATAACTTGTTGATGTATCGTCATAACTTGAATTTGGATAAATATCTCTTCCCCAGTATAATCGGGACTCAGAGATTTCTGCCCATTAGGGCCTCTGGGTTGCAGCTGCCAGAATAAACTGTTTTCTTGAAATAACAGTTCAGGTCTCTATATTTTCCCCCACGAACCTCTGGTTTACCATCTCTCTCTCTCCCTCTTCCTTCCTTCCTAGCGCATGAAGCAGAAGGGAAGGGGATGGCCAGCCGCTTTCTTTCTTTCTTTCTAGCATGTAAAGCGGTCCTGGCTTGACGGTGCCATCGTAAGAACCATCGCTCTCGAATGCGCCCGCTTCACGCGCTAGAAAGCAAGCAAGCAGGGAGCAGGGCTGCCAAGTCCCTCTTCCTCATCGGCGGGAGGCTTTGGGGGCAGAGCCTGAGGAGGGCAAGGTTTGGGGAGGGGCTTCAATGCCATAGAGTCCAATTGCCAAAGCAACCATTTTCTCCAGGTGAACTGATCTCTAATTGGCTGGAGAGCCGTTGTAATAGCAGGAGGCCTCCAGCTCGTATCTGGAGGCTGGCAACCCTGCCAAGGAGAGGGGTTTCTGCTGCGCGAACAGGGGCGCCCGGGCCTTGGGCCGCATTCTTCTGGGGCGGGTCAGTCGGGCCGAGGGGGTGGCCAGAGCCGGCAGGCCTTCCCAGGACGCCCGGCATGGCTTTGCTGCATACAACGAAGCCAAAGGGATCTGCTCCAAATCCAGCCGGGTCCACTCAATGCGGCTTGCTCCCAGGAAGGGATGGCGGGGTTCGCCCTGACCCCTGCGGCATTGGAAGTACCAATGGGGACTTCTCACGCGCGTGCCTTTCTGTTGGAAGGTCGCCCAAGGCGGTGAACGAATGAAAGGCCCGGCCCACCGCAGGCCCCGGCCTGCCTTCTCAAACGACTCCTTCTCATTTCGCCCCCACCCCATCCTCTGCCTTCCCTCATCGAAGAGAGCGGGAAGGCAGCCCCCCCCAAAAAAGAGGGGTGCCTCCAAGGTTTGACCTTCCCGTCCAAGATCCAGGGAGATCCCATTCCCCGGCCTTGCCAGATTGCCTCCGGCGTTCACCTGTTCCTCAAGCCCCAGACGGCGGGAGACCTTCCTGGGCATTGGACGACTCACATCGGAGAAGTCCCAGAGCCTGGGACGGGGCAGGTCTGGCCATTTCCCCACCTGGATTGAGACGGTGCTCGGGAAATGCGGAGCTCAGCTTCTTCCGCGAGAGTGCCGCTTCTCCCCCCCCCCACTTACCTTCTTTATTTTAATGTTCGGTATAGACCGCCTTTCGCACTGGAACTGGAACTCAAGGCGGATTACACAGAGTCACTCCAATACCGGTGGGACATTCAATGAACAATGAAATAGGATTTGAGTTGTAGAACCAACCAGAAGTCTTTAAAAAAAAACCCGGAACGGAAGCCAAGCAACGTGTTAACATGACACATGAAATGATGCAAAAGCACGCAGCGGGATCCAACCCTCTGCAAAGAAGCACGGTAGTGGACCAGAGTCCGCAGCCATTTATTCGAATAACTTTGCGAATCCTTTAGTGCAGCGCGACTCTGTTGCCCTCTTGGATCATTCAGTTTTGCGTCGTTGGCGGAAAGCCGGGAGCCCCCCTGCCCTCCTCAGGCAGGCTGGGCCACAAGGCGGGGGCCACCGCGGAGAAAGCACGGCCAGGGGGCAGCTGCTGAACGCGCCCGCTTGCAGGCTGGCCCCTGGAAAGCGCCAGAGCCCACCAGGAGCGCTGCTGCTTGAAGACGAACCGGGGCACTGCCCCGGCGTGACTTCTGCAGCAGAGAAGGGGAAGAGCCTGGCATCCTCGCCCCCCCCCCCCGTCCGCCTCCAGCTTCTGCCCCCCCCGCCCAAGTACTCCCTTTCCCGACAGGCTTCCGTGCGCCCCGAAGGAGAGGCGCCCAGGCCGCCCCGGCCCCCCAAGGCGCCAGCCACCCGGGCAGCCAAAGGCCATTTACGCACGGGAGGTTTGGCTGTGGGTTTGCTGCTCTTTGGATGCCCGTTTTCCCCCCACCCAAATCCTCAGGATTCAACAAGAATCCCCCGCGCAGTCCTGAGGATTCGGGTGGGGGACACGGCCAGCAGGAGAGGCGCAGATCCGAGGGCAAACCTTCCGTGCCCAAACGGCGAAAGGCTCCCCGGGCCCCTGCCCAGGATGCGCGCAGTGGCCAGCCGCCGTTCCCCGCGTGCTCTTTGGGTTGTTCATTTTTTTATATATAAAGGGGATACAGAAAGGAAAAAAAGAAGGGAAAGGGGACCAAAGAGCGAGCGAATGTCGTCCTCCGGGCCTTGGCGTCGTGTAAACTGAAAGAAAAGAGTCGTGGCGTCATTTCTGACATTCACGCGAAGCATCAGAACAGCTTCAGGTGCGCTGGAAAGACACCTATGTCGTCCGCTAAGCCTCCGCAGGAACTGCACTTTGGGACACCTCACGCCGTCTCTCATTTATCTGGAGCACCTGAACGTCTTGCATGCGAACACGCATGGTTTTATCAGATCATTCATTCCTTATTTTTGAGATCGTTGGTTTGATGCATGAATGATATGATACCTGCAGCGGCGGACTGGGTCTGAAAACATTGGCTGCCAGGAGACAAAGGTGGGCCCCCCCACAACTGGAAGGCTAGCCTTTAATTTTTATTAGTTTTTATTTTTCACATATCGTCTGCTGTTCCAGGGGTCCCGCTTCATCAGGGGCCCACTGGCCATCGGGCAAGCGGACACAGTGGCCAGTCCGCCACCGGACACATGATGTGTGAAGTGCCGTCAAGTCGCTTCCGACTCGTGGCGACCCTATGAATGAAAGTCCTCCAAAATGTCCTATCTTTGACAGCCCTGCTCAGATCCTGCAAACTGAAGGCCGTGGCTTCCTTTATTGAGTCCATCTCTTGTCGGGTCTTCCTCTTTTCCTGCTGCCCTCCACTTTTCCTTGCATGACTGTCTTTTCCAGTGACTCTTGTCATCTCATGATGTGGCCAAAATACGACAGCCTCAGTTGAGTCATTTTAGCTTCTAGGGACCCATGGTCGGGGACAGGGAAACCGCCCGTTTCCAGCCGTCCCGCGAGACTCGACGGCGCCCCTTCCAGACCGGGATCGCCTTGCAATCTGAAGGGGGGGGAGCCCTGCCTGCCTGCCCTCCCCCTCCCCCCCTCTCCCCCCCTCTCCCCCCTCCTCTCCCCCCCCTCTCCCCCCTCCTCTCCCCTCCTCTCCCCCCTCCTCTCCCCCCTCTCCCCCCCTCCTCTCCCCCCCTCCTCTCCCCCCTCTCCCCCCTCTCCCCCCTCCTCTCCCCCCTCCCCTCCTCTCCCCCCTCTCCCCCCCTCCTCTCCCCCCTCTCCCCCCCTCCTCTCCCCCCTCTCCCCCCCCTCCTCTCCCCCCTCTCCCCCCTCTCCCCCCCCTCCTCTCCCCCCTCTCCTCTCCCCCCTCTCCTCTCCCTCCTCTCCCCCCTCCTCTCCCCCCTCCTCTCCCCCCTCCTCTCCCCCCTCTCCTCTCCCCCCTCTCCTCTCCCCTCCCCTCCTCTCCCCTCCCCTCCCCTCCCTTCCCTTGGGATGCACCGGCTTTCGCGCCCGGCCTCCGCTCCCCACTCGCCCGGGGATCCGACGTGCGCTTGCAAGCCCCGGTGAGCTCTGCCCACCCGCCCCGTCCAGGCAGGGGGAGGATCACGGGGGGGGGCGGGGCCGTCCCTAAGGGGGGGGAGGGGGGAGGAGGAGGGCCGTGGTGTGGCTAAGCCCGCCTCCCCCCACCCCCCGGAGCCCGACGGCCAGAGGCAGCCTGCCAGCCAGCCAACAGGGGCGGCTCCGCGGAGGAGGTGGGTGGGTGGGTGGGCTGGCCGGCTGGCGGAGCAGCTCTCGGCCCTCCCCTTCCCCCCCCCTCCCTCGGAGCCAACCGGGCGGGCAGGAGGGAGGAAGCCGCCCGCCCCCCCCCCCAACACCACCACCGTCGTCTGCCTCTCCGAGCCTCGCCCCCGCGTCGCCTGGCGCTCCCCCCCTGGACAGGACCCCCGGAGCAGGTAGGGCTGCCCCATCGCTGGGACCCCCCCCCGGCCCCCTCCCCCCCCGGCCCCCTCCCCCCCCGGCCCCCTCCCCCCCCCCCGTCGGTGCCGCTTCCAAGATGGCCGATCTTTTCTCTCCCCGCCGCGGCGGCTCTTTGTTCGGGGGCGGGCGGGAGGGGGGCCCCCTCCTCCCCCCCTCCCCCCCCTGCCCGGTTGCGCAGCTCCGTCGAGGGAGGCGCAGAAGGGGCTCCCCAGGCCGGGCGGAGGAGGGGGGGTGGGGATGGGAGCGGTGGGTCCGGGGTTTGGGGGGTGGGGGCTCGAGGAGGCAGCTGAGCCTCGAAGGAAGGCTTCCTGCCCCCCCCCAGTGAGTCTCGCCCACCCCCCCCCCCCAGTGAGTCGCCCACCCCCCAACCCGGCAGGCCCTGCCTGGCCTTGGACGATTCTCTGATGCCAAGACGGAAAGGCTGAGCCACAGGGTCGCTGGGAAAACGACCATGGGGGGGTGGGGGAGGCTGCTGTGGGGTCTCCTCGACCCCGCTGCCTAAAGAGCCCCTCCGGATTCCCCCCATATAGGCCAGCCTCCAAAGGGCCTTCGCACCTGTGAAAGTCCTTTCCTTTTCCTTTCATCCCTTAGAAGCTCCTTGATCCATTGATCTTGAGCAGCAGATATCTAGTGTTGGAGGGATATAAGGACTGAAACAATCTTGCCACCGACAATGTAGCCTTGGGGTCCCTGTCACTTAGTAACCTGTGAAAGTCAGGAAAGCGGCTTCCTGCCCCCCTTCCCCCCACCTTTGCCTTGTCTTTCTACAGCTCTTTCTTTTTCCTAGACTCTGCCAGGGGGGTGGAGGGTGGACACAGGGGGCTGCCTCCTCAGCACTAGCCTCTGGGCACCCCATTTTGGCACGGGGCTGCTCTCCTGTCTCTCTGCCGTGGGGCTTGAGCCCCCACCAGCCAGTGGAGGAGCTGGGAAGCGGGAGGGTCTTTCGTTTCTCTCCCTGCCCTGGAGGCTCTTCAGGGCCAGCTGTGTCACGCAGGTGGGCATAGGCTCGCCTTGGCACAGGGCTCTGGCTGGAGAGAACCAGCAGTGCCAGGTCTGCAGGCAAAGCCCCCCATGGGGGAGGGGGTCCTCGAGCAAGGTGGTGGAGAGGGACTAGTTGGTCTGTCTTCCTGATTCTATGACCGTAGGCAGCTCATGAGAGGGAGGGCATCTTGGCCATCTTCCGGGCATGGAGTAGGGGTCACTGGGGGTGTTGGGGGGAGGTAGTCGTGAATTTCCTGCATTGTGCAGGGGGTTGGACTAGATGACACTGGTGGTCCCTTCCATATCTAAGATTCTATGATTCCTCGACTCGTGCTGCGTCACTGGGCTGAGACCCTGTGGGTCACACAGGAAGGGATGCCCAGAGAGTAACTCCGGGCATGTGTGTGGTATCTGCCCATCACTGCAGCATGAACACAGTCTGGGGTTACCTTGAGAGGTGTGAACTCTTGGCGGGCCAGAGCCCAGAACAAAGGAAAGAATCCTCCTCACCCTTGTGAATACTTTGTGGAGGGTGTTGTAGCAAGCCCTGGGCTACATCAGCCCATCACATCACTGTGGTTGCGCTGCAGGAATCATGCGTAACTGGATCGTCCTGGGTCCCGGCTGGCCACAACTGCATTTGGGCAAGGTCCAGTGCTGTGGGGATGCAGCTGTGGGGATGCTTTCAGTATTTCTTAAACTGCTACTGATGGGTCCTATTTCGAAGTCTCCCTCACCCCTGATTGGGCTTGGCCCTAGAAACACACAGCTGAGCAGGTCTGTGCAAAATGCAGATTTAATCCAGCCAGCTTTACCACTGGTGAAAAAGG
This sequence comes from Euleptes europaea, assembly GCF_029931775.1. Taxonomy (NCBI): domain Eukaryota; kingdom Metazoa; phylum Chordata; class Lepidosauria; order Squamata; family Sphaerodactylidae; genus Euleptes; species Euleptes europaea. The sequence goes on along the minus strand of NC_079329.1, from coordinate 36,616,283 downwards.
CAGGAAGGGTCCCCGTTGACCATCCCAAGAAGTGGCGCTGGGCCTGCGTGGATAAAAAAGCCCTGTTAGCAGGAGAACTGAGCCAGACTGAACGGAAAAGCTGGCTGGATCCAGCCTTGCCGCTTCTCTCCCTAGGGAGTAGCTCTGCCGGATCACACCTGTGGTCCATCTGGTCCAGTATCCCGCTTCACACAGTGGCTTACTGGCTGCCCCAGAGGCCTGCAAGCCCCGAAGCTGAGGCCTTGCTTCTCTCAGTGCCCCCGAATGACTGGGAGTCAGAGAGGTGTGCTGACTCTGGACAGCAAGGTTCTCAATAAAAACCATGGATAATAACCATAGGTGGACCTCTGTCTCCACTGGGATTGTGCCCAAACCCCTTCTGAAGCCTGCTGAACTAGTCAACACTATGTCCCGTGGCAGTGAATCCTACAAGCAAATTATTTTTCTCTTGTCAGTCCTGAATTTATTGCATATTGTCTTTATTGTCTCCTTCCCCCTCCCCCATTATGGGGAAAAGAGAAAATATTCTCTGCACTTTACCCCATGCATGGTTTTAGAAACCTCTGTCAAGCCCCCTCCCCAAGTCTGTTTTTCTAAACTGAGAAGCCCCAAGTTCCTTAACTTGTCGTCCTAGGGAAGCTATTGCAGCCTCTTCATTTTTTACAGGGCTAGGGTATCCTTTTTGAGGAACAGCAACCTAGACAGTTCCTGGATATTCCCAAATGCAGCTGCACCAAGCAGCCATCTCAGTTCACGCTCTGCAAATTCTCCATCAGCTGAATCCCTGGCACTCTTTTGAAAATGGGAAAGGGATTCCTCAAAGATACAAAAAACATTGGATTGGCTCATAGCATTTCCTTTTCTGTTTCCAAATTTTAACTTTTTTGTCCAGTTTTAAAGGTGTTGCGAAATTTTTATCAAAGGAACCTGGAAAAATTATCCAGCCGCACAACTAGCAAACATATTTAGGAATCCAGTGTTGGGTTAAAGCAGGGGTGAGGAACCTTTTTTCCTCCAAGGGCCATTTGGATATTTATAACATCATTCGTGGGCCATACAAAATTATCAACTTAAAAATTAGCCGACCAAGCCCCAAGCAGGCAGCTGCCCCAGATGACTCCCCCCCCTGCATGGGCAAGCAGGCATCCAACCAGTGGCGCACTCGCCCACCTGGTGGCACAGGATGGTCTGTTGCACCAGGCGGGCGTAGCCGTCTAGCTGCACGCCGGAGTTGCTCCTGCTCCACATGGTCGGAGCCGGATTCTACAGACAGCTCCTGCTTCCTCTGCCTGCAGGGATGAAATGAGGACACACTAGCTAAGAACCCCCCCCCCCCAGCCTGCCTTCTGGCCCTGCCTCCTTTAACCCCTCCATTGTTGCCAATTCCGCCCCCAGTCCTCTTATAGTACAGAGGGAATACGTTTCTCCACGGCTCGGGTGGGAAAGGGTTAACCCAGTTTCTTGGGCGGTCCTAGCAGCTCCATAGCTAAGGACGCTTCTGCAAGGGGGAAAAAGGTTCCTTTTCTCGGCAAAACAAACTCACATCTGCCTTGAATAGAGGCTATTCCTGTCCGCGGGAAGGGGCGGATCACCAGTCTTAGATCCTTCTGAGCTAGAGATCTGCCAGGACCCACAAAGGGCCAGAACAAATGATTTAGCGGGCCTTAAACGGTCCCTGGGCCTGACGTTCCCCACCCTTGGGTTAAAGGGAATTAAAACATGCTAATTTCTAGTGTGTACACCAGCCAAGGTGTGCAGCTTTATGGCAGCAGTTCTCTGTATTGCAAAGGGCAGCTGTGGCCGTCTGTCCTAGCACAATAAAACAAAAATCCTGTGATACCTTAACGATACTTATTTCAACATGAGCTTAGTTGGGTTTGACTCAGCATCATATATTTCAGAATAAACAAGTGCAGGATTGGGCTGCACGGGAAGCATGGCTGAGTTTAGAATAAATTCTCTGTAGACATTCCCCCCCCCCCCCACACACACACATGCACAAATGGGTGGAAAGCCTCCTGTGCTTTCAGGGTGTTTGTAGGGTGATGGTGGTGCTGGGTCTTCCCTTTGAAGCATTTTCTCAAATACTATCTACTTCTGGTGTCTACACTGCTGGGGGGAGATACGCTGCTGGGGCTTGAGTTAAGGTGACAGAGACTTTCTCGAAAGGATACAGTCTCAGTTGACATCACTAGGGAAGGGATGTTTTGTGAACACAAACTGTATTGCTGCTTCGCAGCTCAAGTAAGCTTTGGGGTGCTTTCACACATCCTGAATAATGCATTTTCAATCCACTTTCAATGTACTTTAACAGTCATTTGCAAGTGGATTTTGCCATTTCACACAGTAAAATCCAGCTGCAAAGTGGACTGAAAGTGCATTATTCTGCATGTGTGACAGTGCCCTTAGTTACTTAGCACCCATTAATTCTGGTTGCCAGGGCTGAGCACGTGAAGTAGTAAAGCAGATATTCTTTTTATGCACGTGCCCCTTTCCCTCAATGCTGAGCAACCACAGCATGAATACCCATAGGAGGTTATGGTAGGTCTCAGGTCACGGGATGATTTCAGTCTATTAATTTATGGAAATTTATTCCTCATCCCTAGGGTTGCCAACTGGCTGGAGAAATGTGGCTGGCCCTTTAACTAGCTTAACTGGATGTTACTTAGCTCCATGGCATGAAAAGGTTCAGCTGCCCATTTCTATACATTAAATTGCTATTAAAGGGACCAGACACTTTTCTCCAAGCCTGTTGGCACCCTGCCTGGTTCTGTCCCAGAGACTTCTACCCCCTATCCTGGCAGGAGTTAATAGCCTGTGTCCCTTTCCCTCTCCCAAGCACCTTTGTTTCCAGGCTCCTTTCTTGTCAGGAAAGAGTAAAACCTTCCTTGACCCTGTTTGCAAAAATCATAAAGGCCAAAAAGACGTTTTTCAGTGTAAACACACCTTAAACCTGCTTTCTTGAGTTTTCTGAAGTCCCCGCTGGGATTTCGATCGATTCCATCCATTCTGTTGAACTAAGCAATTCACTTTTTTCTATAAACGTATAAAAAGGCCACTCTATAAAAATACATATCTAACTACCAGGGTAAGTTAACATGAAGAGGCTCTGGAGGAGGGAGAGTTAATAGAAATTTCTTGGGAGAGAATCTTTACCAGAATAAAACCCGCAACAACCAAGCTGGAGTCCAGTGACACCTTCCAGATTGATAGAATTTTGATGAGGCAGAGATTTTCCTGATTTAGCTGTCACTTCACCAGATGCATCTGAGTCTACATGGGGCCACGCAGTTCCACTTTGTATTTTGCTGCTACAGCCTTGCACGGCAACCCATCTGGGATTATCATTGTGGCAAAATACAATTCGGCATTAAGAAACTGATTACCCTAAATGTTGTTTGGAGTAAATTTTGCTGTGGAAGAAAAAAAAAGCATGATGGGTGTCCACACACAATCTCTCTTTAAAACAAAAAGGGGAGATAGTTTAAGCATCTGACTGTAATCCAACAGTGTCATCCTTAGCTTCCACTGAAATGTTCCGGGAACTACTTAAGAATAAGGTGTCTTGGTTTCCTTGCTTGCCGGGGTAGGATTTTCCTCCTTTTCTTAGTTGCTCCGTATAAACTAAGGGTGTCGAACTCAGTTGTTACGAGGGCTGGATATGACATAAATGTCACTTGGCTGGGCCATGCCTCACCAGGCCAGATCGAGAGTGGGGGTGGGGCTGGCTTGCAAGCTGGATAAGAGCTCTCGGGGGGGGGGGGTTGGATTCAGCCTGAGGACATTATGTTTGACACCCCTGGTATGAACACTTGTGCTGTCCAAATTCTTCCTTTTATGAGTAGGAAGGATGGAAAAGCAGTGGCTACTATTCAGCCGAAGTTTAAACATATATGCAGCCCAAGTTTAGGCATGTCCCATTGTGTTGCATCTACTCTCAAGTAAGTGTTCCCAGGATTGCAAGCTTAAACTCCACTGAATTCAATGGCAGGTCTATACTTCACTGTCCTAAATAACGCCGCAGGCCCCAGCATGTGTTCTGCCACTTAAGGCTGCTGAACTTCAGCTGGATTGTAGAGGTTACTCAAGAGAGCACAGAGGAGTTCCACAGAGCCTCCTGTGCTTTCAGCAGCTGCAGGAGAGACAAACCCCCCCTGCAGGGGAAGTTTTCCTGTCTCTAGGCCAGGCAGACATCCGAACCCCCAGCTCTTGAAAGATGGGCAGGATTGACGCTTCACCCCCCTGAGCATTGGAGAGCACACTGATGCAGGAACCTGCCTCTGTGGGTTGACTTGGAAGCAAGTGGCCCTGAGTTCCACCAGCCCCCCGTTCTGTGGGGGGCTTCCAAACCTGCCCCCAGAGGGCAATGTCTTTCAGGGCTGGACCCCAAAGCAGGTGCATGGAAATTTCCCCCAACTTTGCAGCTGGTTCTGAGATGATGGTGGTCTGTGTTTAATTTTTAAGAAAGAAAGAAAACGCAAGCCCCCCCTGCAAATGCTTACCCCTGCAAGCCCTTCCCTGCAAATCCACTGGAAAGCCTCAGTCTGCTGCAAATTTGGGAGGGTGGTGGGGTGAGTGTGGAAGGCAGGGCCGAAACTTGCCTCTTTTGGTTGAGTCACAAGCACGTCCCCCTGAGTTCTATGCTCCTTCCCTAGAGTGAATTGTGCCTAGGACTGCTGCTTTGTTTTGGTAGGGTAGATGGGCTGTGTCCGAAACCTCAGTACCCCCCTGGGAGGTTTATTATTTTTTAAAAAGGTTTGAGCTGCAGATCTATGCAACTATTTCCCTGGTTTCTAAGCAAGGGGTGGGGGAGTCTAAATGCACCAAATGACCTTGGAGCAATATGGAGGGGGGAGGGTCGTGGCCTCAGCATCAACCAGTTGGGTCCGGGGTCATTGATGAGGTGGAGTCAAGTCCACTCGGAGATCTCTGCTTCCACTCATGGTTGGGGATTAGCTGAAGGCGGTGGGTGGGTGGGGTGTTTTATGTGTGCCCTCCCCAAGGGGATCTTTTGCCCATTTCAAGTGTAATTTCTGTGTATGTACAAACCCTGCTTTCTTTCAGCAAAGAATCGTTTCTGTTGCTTGAAAGGGGGAAACTGTACATCCTGTCTTATCTGTTTATTTTGGGCCAAGGTCCGTCTTGTCATGTGGGGGAGGGAGTATTTCCAAGCCCTAATAGTACGGGGAGAGTCTCTCCCTCCCTCCAGCCTTTCCTTTCTTTTCTTGACCTAGTGGTGAAACTGCAGCTGAGACCTGTTTGGTGTGATGGGGGAAAGTGAAGGTTCCAGGTGGGTTCATGGCATGTAGAAACAGGTGGATTCCAGGGATGTGTGGGGTCGGTAAAACTATTTCATAGTTTAGAATGAGGAGGGGGGTCATCTTTTCCTCTTAGTACCCTCTAGGTCAGGAGGTGTAAAGTAGGTCAAATTATAATAGTTCACGGAAATAGGTGAAACTGATGAAGTGCTTTGGCTTTCTGGTTACACAGAACTCTTAAGCTCTTTTAACAAGCTATAAAGGCAGCTGGGTTATAAGAAAATATTCCTGTTTGGCTAGCAAAGTTGCCCAGTGCTTGGAGAGAATGGGTTGTTACCGCACCAGGTATTCCCAGCGATGTATCAAGAGTTTGGAAATGTTATAAAAAATTCTGTTCGCACTTTCAGTGTATTCCCATTGATGTATTAAGAGTTTGAAACTATTATAAAAAAATACTGTTTGCACTTTGTTTGGCCCCTTTAGCTGTGAAGTCCTCTTCCAACCATTTTTTAGCCGTGGCATCCAAAAACCCTTTTAAAGCAATGTTTTTTTATAACATTTTCAAACTCTTGATACATCGCTGGGAATACCTAGTGCGGTAACAGCCAATGACTTGCTTGAAAATGAAGTGTTACAGAGCATTGGTATTGCTGGTGTAGTGGTTAAGAGCCGTGGACTCTAATCCGCAAAACCGGGTTCGAGTCCCTGCTCCTCCACAGGAAGCCTGCTGGGTGACCTTCGGCCAGTCACAGTTCTCCCAGAACTCTCTTAGCCCCACCCAGAGGCAGAAAACTACGGGGCCGCCATAAGTCAGCTGTGCCATGACAGCAAAATCACACACACGCACATTGCTTGAATTTACTGAAACCATCCAGTCTTTTTGAAAATGAGCACATGAAACTGCCTTCTTCTGAATCAGACCTTTGGTCCAGCAAGATGAGTAGTACCTGCTCTGACAGCAGCTGTCCAGGGTTCCTAGTAGGGTCTCTCATATCATCTGCTACCTAATCCTTATAACTGGCGATGCCGGGGGTTGAACCCAGGACCTTCTGCATGTCAATCAGATGCTCAACCACTGAGCTACAGCCCCTCCCCAAAGTGATCCTTCTGCTCAGCTATAGGATATAGCTGAGGAGGAGAGGGGTATTCATGGCTACTAGTAAAAATGGATACTAGTCATGATGTATACCTATTCTCTCCAGGATCAGAGGAGTAGGCTATTATAGTAGGTGCTGTGAAACACAGGCAGGATAATGCTGCTGCAGTCGTCTTGTTTGTGGGCTTCCTAGAGGTACCTGGTTGGCCACTGTGTGAACGGACTGCTGGACTTGATGGGTTTGATCTGGCATGTTTTTTTCTTATGTTCTTATGATATTAAGACTAAATTAATTTGCAAAAAATGAAGAGGGTGAACTTCTACAATATCCATGCTATGTAGACATCACGATTATTTATTACCCAGAAAACAAATAAGTGGTGTGGCAGACTTAGATCTGGGAGACTTGATACCCCTACCAGGGATATAGCCTTGGGCAAGTGACGCAGTTCCTCAGCTACAAGATGGGAATAATACTGTAGCAAAAACACTTTTGGTAATAAAGAGTGGCATCTAAATGAAAGCATTCTCAAAAGAGAGATGGTGTGTGAGATGAAGGTTCTCCAGGGATATCAGCAGAAAGAGATCTTTCTCCCCTTCTGCACCACAAAGAGCCCTTACTGGCCTTACTCTGTTTACAGGATTATTGGGTAGAAAGAGAGACCAGCAGCTTGCTCTAAAGACTTTTTCAGTTGACTTTTAATTGATGAGAGTACTGCCCAAGACTCACTATACTTGCCTTCTTGGGGAAATTGGCAGTTTGTCATGTAAATAAAGCTACCGTGCAAAAGGCATTTTGGAAGTTTGGCACGCAGAATATCCATATTGGAATGCAAGTACAGTAATATGTGAGAGCCAGAAACAGCTGTTTAAAATGATCAAATTCAGTACCAATTAATATTTTGGAAGATCCCAGTTTCAAAGGCATAGCAACACTAGCAATCCATTCCATGAATGATCAAACATCTGCTGGCTTTTGAAGGAAGGGAGAAAAGGCCATCTTTAAGTCTCCTTGATCAGAATAAAATTTGGTACAGGGAGTCAGAAGAAGAGGGGGGGGCTTGGACGGTGAAGTGTCTTTCAGTCAGTGGGCTTTGCCTCAGCTTAAGTTTGCCCCATTAGTTGCACTGATTAATTGCAGCAATCTTTAATCTGCAGTTAAGGCTTTAGTTGATTAATCTACCAACTCCAACAGGTCACCAGTTTAGACATATGGGGCTCAAGGCCACCTGGGTAACTGATATACTCTGACCTGGATGCCCCCTCCTTTTATCCTATCTGTATGTGTGTGGAGGGGAGTAATTACGGTGACTCTAATATGGTTGCTTTGATATGGTCTTACAGCCTTGGCATTAGGAACAAATTCTAGATGGGAGATCAGCTATATGCATAGAATGTACTTCTTGGCATGCAGAAGGTCCCAGGTTTAGTCCCTGGCATTTCCATTTTGAAGGGTTAGATTGCAGGTGATGGGAAAGATCTACATGTGACCCTGGAGAGCGACTTGCCAGTCTGAGTAGGCAGGTAGTTGCCCTTGTCGGACTCATGGTCTGACTTGGTATAAGGCAGGTTCACGTGTCTTCATGATCAATGGAGCCGGAGGGCTTCAAATAGGAAATTCTTATTTGAAAAGACTGTTTTGATTCTCCTACAGGCTCAGCTAGCATGACATTGTCTAGGGGAAATGGACGGAGTCAAGTCAAATTTACTGATATGGTCTATTTGACCAGCCAGAAGTTAGTACATCAAATTGTCTAACTTGATAAGATTGTAAAACTGATACAAACTGCAAAAATTGATAAAAATCTGGCATTAACAAAGAATAAAATATTAGTGCATAACACAAAAGTATGTGTATTTTAATTGCGATGGCGCAAAATTTGGGAGTGGGGAGCGAACGATGAGGAGTCTCCCCCATCAGAAGATTCTTAGACAGGAACTCAACTGACTTGTCTGGGAATCCGCTGATCAGGGGAGCAATAATACGAGCCCCATGATCAAATGGACAGCTGAACGATACATGTTCGATAGTCTCAATGTCATCTGTCCTACAAGGGCAGAATGGACCAAATTGAGGCAAAGTTGACTGGAGTTACATGGCAGGGAGCAGTGCCTCCTCCCATATTGTCCAGCCTGCCTGTTAAGATCTGCCTCCCAATGCCTTCTCTCTGTGCTTCAGAGGTGAGGCAGGTGGCAACCGGAGACAGGGCCTCTTCAGCAGTGGCACCTCACCTGTGGAATGCCCTTCCCCTTGAGACTCATCTGGCCCCTCCCTTGCTTTTTTCTAGGTGCCAGGCCGAAACGTGTTTGTTCACCCAGGCTTTTAATCAAGGGTTGAGATGTTAAGTATTAGTATATAGTCTTATCTGAAACTGTCAAAACTTATTTGAAGCTGTCAGTAGTATGTTTTTTTATACTGGGCTGGGTCTTAATGCTGGATTTGAATCAATATCTCTTAATATTTTGTTTTTGCTTGTATTTCATGAGCCACCTCTGACGGGTTCTTGGAGGGGCAGTATATTTCCCCCCCTAAGTAATAATAAATAATAATGGCAATTTATGTTACCTTTTTTGGTGTAATTTATTGGGGAGGGGGGTAAACTAGTGTGTCCTATGAATGGGATTTTTAGCATCAGAATCTGTTTTTTCACTTGCTGAGTAGCTGGTTGGCTTTTTTCCAATGCTTAATTTCTGTTTAGAAGCAAGACTAGAGAAAGTACTCAAAGCAGCAAGCCCTATACCTTAACCCCAGGTGTGCGGGAAGGGGGGGAGAGGCCCTCGCTGTATTCAAGACTACCTGCTATAGCAAGCAGCCTGCATAACCCCCCCCCCCTTACCCCAGTGACAGAGCTTTTGAGCCCAAGTAGTAGAGAGAAGTACTGGGAGTAAGAATGAGATGTGTGTTTCCCCCTTGTCCTGGCAATATGGGGCTAGCTGTGGTTTCTTGGGGGCGCTCTGCAGAGATGCATTGCAGCTTCTAAAATGGTAAATTCAAGGTTCCAGTGTTAAGACCTAGGGAGTTCTTACTGAAATTAATTATTTTATGTAAAACAACCCCCCTTTCTCTCCACATCCCCCCCACCCACACACCTTCCCTGCTTTTTACATTTGTGGTTGGAGAAAGTAAAAAAAAAATATGGAGAAGAAAGGAAAGGGGAAAAATTACATTGCAGAAATTAAACGGGAAAACATTCTCACTTGGTCTGGAGGGGGACAGGGAAGGCTCGGAGAGGGGGGGGTGTTGAGTTGAGGGCTACAAAGACGAGATGCAATAGACCAGCCTCACTTGCGTTCGCATCAGGCACAGACTTGTAGAAATTGGCCCTGGCTTTTCATTCCGCCAGAGATTGCACCACTTGGTGAACGCCTCCCCATCCACTCCTCTATTCCGCCTTGACTCTGCAATGAAATTGTGGGATGGGTGTAGACAGAGTTGGAACGTGGTTGTGTCTGTGTCCCTCCCCACCCACCCAAGGAAAATGAGCATGTGGGTAAATAAAAGAAGGTTGGGGTAAGGTGCGTCTTATAAGCGGGGAACGGGGAAAAGACATTTCTGGAGAGTAGCCATGTTACTCGCTTACAGCAAAAAAAAAAGCAGGGTCTGTGAATGGAAACAAACAATTAACACCCCTTCCCCATTCCAAAATCTGTATATGTGAGCTTGTGTGTGTGGCTGGCTTTCTTTTAGTGTTTGTGTTTAAATGTTGAATTTTAAATATATATATTTTTTACCATTCCTTCTTCCCTGGAACTCAGGGTGGGGGTCGCAGAATTCCCATCTAGTTCCTGCCTAGTGCAAGGCGTGATCTACGCCTCCAGCAGCACAAGGTGTTCCCCGTTACTGAGATGGCTGAATGAACCTGCCTTTTCAGATCACAGGTGCGACTTTAGGGGAAAGTAGGGGTGTAGAACTCCAGAGAAAAGTGTTTGCAATGTTCTGCACTTTTGCATATTTAAATCCTCTCAAGGCCCAGTGTCAGGATTTGGGGGGCCTTCGAGCAAGGAGCCTTTTACCCAGGCCTGGGCATTTGAACCAAGGACTCTCTTGCCCAGCTCACCAGGAGCTCTGTGCCATGGTGGTGCTGCTGCTGGTATGGCAGACCCTTGCCCAATTTGGGGCCCCAGTGTGGCCAGCGGTGCCTGGGACTGCGAGAGCTGGAGTAGAGGAGGGCACGGGAGTGAAAGCGAGAATTGTGAATAAAACAGCAGAAAGGGCTTGTGGGGAGGAAAGGCTGAGGAACCCGGGGCATATGACCTTGCATGTATCCCTCAGGAAAGTTTGGCAAGAAAATGGGGAGAGGGGTGTTAAAAGATGGCTATGCAAGGTGCCATAAGGAAACAAAGTAAAAGGCATGTTGTGGTGTGCAGGGCAAGCATGCTCGAGAGGAAGCCCTGCTGAGTTCAATGGGTTTACTCCCTAGGTCAGGGGTCTGCAAACTGCGGCTCCCGAGCCGCATGCGGCTCTTTGGCCCATTGAGTGCAGCTCTCCGAACTTGGTTCGGAGCCCCTGCTCTTGCGCCCGCTCGCTCCGGCAGCCGGGCTGTGGAGCCGGCGCGCCTGAGAGAGAGCAAGAGAGAGCGCGCTGTCTCCCCCCCCCCCCCCGCTGTGTAGAATGGCCAGGTCCCCCTTTCCCTTTCCCTCAATGGTTGGGAGGCTAAAGCCTCCCCTCCCCTCTAGCCGCGCGATTGCTGGGCGGGCGGCTTGGCGGTTCCTGGCCCGCCCGCCTATCAGCTGTTGGGCGGGGCGGGCTTCCTTTGGTAGACCTAGCCTCCGGCTGAGTCCCATTGGGAGGCCATGTCTACCCACTGGCTTTCTTGGCGGTAGACCTGGACTCCGAGGAGGGGAAAAAGTCCCCCTTCAGAGGCCAGGTCTACCCATTGGCTTCTATGGGCCTCCGGAGGCCAGGTCTACTGCCAAGAAAGCCAATGGATAGACCTGGCCTCCCAGTGGGACTCAGCCGGAGGCCAGGTCTACCAATAGGCTTTTATGGCAGTAGACCAGCCTACAGACGAGGACCAGACGGGGAGGGGGAAATAGCAGGGACTTACAATTTAATTTTTATCAATAAATAAGATCACTATTAAGTATGATATCAAGTTTTATTCAGTGTACCTATAGTTTAATTAAGACTTAAAACTTTAATTAAAGTTTATTAAATTAATAAACAGTGTACCTACCTATATAGTTTAAGTTTAAGAAATGTGGCTCTCAAAAGAAATCTCAATCGTTGTACTGTTGATATTTGGCTCTTTTGACTCATGAGTTTGCCAACCCCTGCCCTAGGTAGTGCGTTTATTAAGAAAATGTCTCTCCGGGGATCTTCTCATGGAGGCTCACAGAACAAAAACATTGCGATGAATGACAGCAACGATGTAAGACGTATCAGTAATAAGCAAGGCCTAAAACAGCTGCCGAACAGCCTAAAATAGTATTCATAAAACAGTCCTCAGACTGGAAGCCGCCCATAGAAAGAGCTTAAAAAAGACAAGTCAAAAGCCTAAAACATCCTTTCCCTCTCCTTGAGGGAGGAGGAAGGGGAAAAAAACATTTTAAACGAAGGGAAACAACTTGTTTCCTCGAGGCATCAAAAACAGCTTCTGATGACCATATTTCGGTGTTTACAAAAATAATGAATCAAAAACTTTGCTCCCCCCCCCCCCATCCCACAGCAACAATAGGGCCGGTTGCCTTTGAACCTGTTTCCCTTGCTTGAAGATTCGCTTCCTTACTGAGACCCAGCTCCATCGCTGCGTCTCCTGATCAACACAAATGAGAAATGTGTCTCAGGGGCTATCTCCTCACCATCCCCGGCATCCTTTGGGATGCCACCCCCACCCGTTTTCCCCTCCTTTCTGGGCATATGGGAGGTGGTGTTGGGGGGCGGGGGGCAGAGGCGGTTCAGCCTCAGGCGAGAGGTAGGTTTCAAAGCAATTTGCAAAGAGTCCAGGGTGTTTTGCACCCTCCTTTCCCCCATCTCCACCTTGGAGGGTGGCAATAAGACCCTGGCTACTTGCCAAGAATTTGGGGTTGCCATGGAAACAGCACAGCTGGCTGAGCCAGCTTCTGACGTCTCCAGCTGCATATATTCAAGCGTATGTGCTGGGGGGGGGGAGATAGAGAGAGCTGCCATTACAGATACCCCTCCCTCCCTTTGCATCCATCCTGGCCTGAATTTCCCGGAAGGGATGGAGGAGGAGAGGAAAGAGGCACTCATCCCTTGCCCCTAGAAAACAATCCCCATCCTGCTAAAATGGTTTTCCTGTTTGTGCTGCAGTCATGAGAGGGTTTCAGAAATGGTTTCAACGACGCTGCAGTCTTTCTCGCTTGCTCTCTTTTCGTTGAAACCAGTGGCCTCGGTCAAGGGAACTGAAAGAGCATTGGGAGCTGCCCCACACCAAGGGGCAAGTAGGGCTTAAAACAAATAAGTCAACACGTCCACGAGGGATGGCGAAACTTACTGCTTAGATCAATCAGACTGATAATGCACAATTTTGGGGGGAGTGGGAGGTGTGGAGAAGTTATTGCGAAAAATATTTTTCAACGGGTCAATTTAAAGGATACTCTTTGATTTAATCCCCCACCATTTATTTGGTATTGTGGAAATACTAGCATGATTACAGACATATCAATTAGATAAATTAAGATATCCACAAAGTAATCGAGTAGGGGGATCATAATATTAGCAAAAGTATACACAATTTAATTATGGACAGAAGAGAGTGAAGGGGAAGTCAATGATGTTTTGTTATTTTTAGATTAGAATTTATAGAGTTGAATTTGTATTGTTAAGCATATAAGGAAAATGTTTCATGATGTATAAAATGAGAAAACAATAAAAAAAATTATTAAAAAAACCAACAATACGTCCATGAGGAGATGATGGTACCTGCAGGGTCATATAATGCCCAGCAGCTGTGGACCCCTTTCGTGGAACAGTTCCCCCCCCCATCCACTGTTGTCTGTGCAGGATGGGATCTCTCCCTTCCCCCTACGTGCATCTCTAGGGACATCTGCAAGCATTTGCTTCCTTCCATACACAGATTGCGTGGGTTGGGTTGGGATATAACTGCTTTGAGTCTTGAAAATAGCATACTATGGAGCTTCGGGGGGGGGGCGGGGGGAGAATGGCAAAAATGACTTTTTTCTCCCAAGAGGGTTTTTCAAACATGGCCAAAACCCAGACTGAAAGCAGATGGAAACCATTAGCAAGACAAATAGCAATAGGGGGGAAAGTGCCAGGTATTTATTTGTTCACTTCATTTATAGCCTGCCTTTCTCGCTGAGACGCAAGGCAGATTACAAATGGAAAAACATTAAGTTTCTATGACTTGCTGAACTCGCTGGCTTTCTTAGTAAAACTTTAAACTCGCCACTACGTCTGGAGTGAAGTTCCCTATGCAAGAAATGCGACGAGGTACTGAGGTCTTACAATTGTGGAACTCCCTGCCCCAAAATGTGGTGATGGCTGCCAACTTGGAAGGCTTTAAGAGGGGAGTGGACATGTTCATGGAGGAAAGGGGTATTCATGGCTACTAGTTAAATTGAATAGTGGTCATGATGCATACCTATTCTCTCCAGGATCAGAGGAGCATGCCTATTTTCTTGGGTGCTGCTGCACTCGTCTTGTTTGTGGGCTTCCTGGAAGCACCTGGTTGGCCACTGTGTGGACAGACTGCTGGACTTGATGGGCCTTGGTCTGATCCAGCAGGGCCTTGCTTATGTTCTTATGCTGGACTTGATGGGCCTTGGCCTGATCCAGCAGGGCCTTTCTTATGTTCTTATGCTGGACTTGATGGGCCTTGGTCTGATCCAGCCGGGCTTTTCTTATGTTCTTACGTTCTGATGAGCACCAGTCATCTGCATGCACCCAGCCTTATGCATAAACTGTCGCATGTTGGGGATACAAAATGCCAGGATCCTGCTTTCCTCCCCCCCCCAAACACTTAACCAAATAATAAAAGTGGTTGAGTGTGTTTGAGCTGCAACAATTCCAGAATAAGTACACCCCAATTCTCTGTTAAATTTTCAGCATTTTTTTTAGACTTCTGAGTTCTGTTTCATGTACAGCAGAGGTAGAGAAGAGGCTTCAGCAATGTTTTTTTTTGGGGGGGGGGCTCAGCCAGAGATGTCAGTGTGAGGTTAGGCGCATGCAGGCTAGAACGGGGGGGGGGGGAGCATATGGGCCAGTTGGCATGGGCCGACGATTTTGAGGGGGCCTACTTCCCCAGGTAGAGGCAAAGGGGGACCCTCTGGTAAAACATACTGATTTTGTAAAGAGAGTCAAGGGGGATCCTTTAGCACAAAATATTAATATTTTAAAGAAGGTTCATAAAAGATTAATACAAATAAGTACTTATAAAAGTACATCATATACACTACGTGTATATATCCATACATAAAACATATATATTTAGTACTGATTACAAAAATGCTTAATGAGCAGTTTGAATTGGGACCTACATTTCCCATCTGGCCTAGGCCTGTTACCAGCTTTGCACAGGCCTGGGCGCATGGAAAGTGCATGGAAATGTCCATCATTGCAACTCGGCATGTCGGTAGGGACATGTCTGTGTGCCTTGAGTACAACATCTGTGTGCAGAACCTTGTTGTCATATATAAAATATGTAGATTAGGGGAAGTGGTAGAAAATGATTTTGATTTTTTTTCAAAACATCCATATTTTTCCTCTGAATTGCCCCTTTTATACAGTCATCGGAATCCAGTGGTAAAGTTTTTCATAGACTGAACCCTCCCTTCAGATATGAGCGATCTCTGCGTGTTTTTGGACTTCGTCATGGGAGGGGGCTTCCTGCCCACAGAAAACAAGCTGATGTATTGGTAATAGAAAAGAGCAAGAGTCCAGTAGCACCTTAAAGTCCATTTCTGGCAGTGTATGAGCTTTTGTGAGCCACAGCTCGCTTCTTCAGATACCATAACCCTAACTGAAGAAGTGAGCTGTGACTCACGAAAGCTCATACCCTGCCATAAATGTTGTTAGTCTTTGAGGTGCTACTGGACTCTTGCTCTTTTCTGCTGCTAGAGACAGACAATCATAATCTATTTGGAATAGTTTGTTGTATCATTTCCCCCGCCATGCTGTTTTTCTCTGTGGAGGGAGGAAACATGCAACTTCCCATTGTCTGCAAACTGACGTGGCCCCAGCCCAGGAAACACTTCAGCACTTGATTCTGCTGATTCATCTAAACTGGATCTTAAAACAAATCCCAGTGCTGGAGAACGCAGAGAACAGCAGGCATTGGTTGCTCACTTGTGTATTTTAAAAGCCTTGAACTAGAGTTTTTGAAATGCTTTTATGGGCTGTTTAAATAGCAAGGTTTAAAAAAAAAAAACACTGGGGCTGAGAAACATTTTTTTTTAATAAGTTGCCTTTCTTTTTTCTTGCATCAAACACCATTAAAAAAAAATGACTAGACTGAGATACAGAACTAGGGTTGCCAGCTCCAGGTTGGGAAATTCGTGGAGGTATTTGGAGGTGGAGCTTGGGGAGGGCACAGTTTAGGGAAGGAGAGGAAGCTCAGCAGGGAGATGATGCATAGAACCCACCCTCTAATGCAGCCATTTTCTCCAGGGGAACATCTCTGGAGATCAGTTAATTCCTGGAGATCTCCAGGCCCCACCTGGAGGTTGGTAACCCTAACCCTCCAAAGAGAACACTTGCAAAGGTTTAGGGAGTTATATGCATGTTTGCCTCTGAGTGGATTAGATTATTGGGCTCTCTTTAGAGGTGGAAACAGTGGTGCGCCATTGAATGCCCAATGTCCTTATCCTGTTTTCCTTCCCCAACCAGCTATAAAAGGGGTGGGGGAGTAAGAAGAGGGTAACGGTATATGTGTCGTGCCATCTGTCCCCCAATATTTTCCTGGGTTTTGCTATTCCAAAACAAAAAGAGCTGTTGCCAAAAAAACCCTTTAAGTCATAGAAGTATATTTCTGCTCTCCACCACCTGTTCAGAAACTGCTTGGTGTAGTGGTTAAGAGTGGTGGTTTGGAGTGGTGGACTTTGATCTGGAGAACCAGGTTTGATTCCCCGCTCCTCCACATTAGCAGCGGAGGCTAATCTGGTGAACTGGATTTGTTTTCCCACTCCTACCCATGAAGCCAGCTGGGTGCCCTTGGGCTAGTCACACTCTCAACCTCACCTACCTCACAAGGTGTCTGTTGTGGGGAGGGGAAAGGATTGTAAGCCACTTTGATTCTTCACTAAATGGAAGAGAAAGTCAGCATATAAAACCAAGTCGTCGTCTTCTTAGTCTCTCTTCCCCATCCCAAGCTGGTGGCCATTCAGCTCTCCTCTGACTGGGTAGGGTGACGATCTTTTTGCAGTCTATGCATGAAGCTTTCAAAGGGGATGCTTCTTAGGAAGAAACAGTCAAAAAGTCTACCCGGAATCATTTGCAAATGTTCTTGGAGCTGACAGTGGAGTCCCCTTTACCCCATGAACTAGATCCTACTGGTCTCTCTTAAAGGGCGACCTGAGATTCCTTCTCCTCCTGGCAGACCATGCATTGTCTCTGTTGGAGGCTGCATTGCGTTGGAGTTAGAAGAAACCAAGCACAACAAAATGATTTGGGAGGAGAGGGGAGTTCTTTGGATTTAGTTAATATGAAATCCAAAGCAGAGGACATCGAGGTGTGCAGAGAAGTGCATTCTGAGGAATGTTTAGGTGGAGTGTGTGCAAGCAAGCCACAGATTGTGTGTGTGACATTTGGACGTGTGTGTTGTGTTTACGTGTGCAGTAAATGTCATGGTGTGCATTCAGGTCTTGCTGCAAATGTGCTCGCAAAGGTAACAGTTGTAAAGGCGGGTTGTGTGTGCCTGTGCATGCAGAGGTCACCGTATGTATACTGAACTAGTGTTTGTACAGGATTTGTGAGTTTAGCTGATGTATATGTGAAAGTGCAGAAAGGACCAGACAGGTTGACACTGTTTGCATATACCCATAATCGCTACACACAGGGGAGTTCTGGTGACTCTAAGGCTGGGTCTCTACAGGTTAAGCTTTGTGGAAATGTGAGACCAGTAATTGCCAAGCAGTTTGCCATGAGACAACTGGGAGTGTGTAACAAGTTATAAATTAAGTCATTAAAAGGTCCTCTGAAGCCTCTTGCTGCCGGTCTCCTGTTGCCTGGCTTCCATTCAGTCAGCCTTTGGGGGTTGGACAGGTGGGAGGCAATTATGCAGTAGCCCCTGCATTGGTTGTGAATGACCTACCCTCTGAGGAGGTGTCCCATTGCATCTCTGCATGAATTGTTGCTCTAGGCTAGTCTCTGTGCAGTCAGAAGGCATGTGTGAATATGTCTTCATTTCCCCCCCTAATGTGTTGTCATTGTGTGCCTTTGCATTCTGTATAGAGATCTAAATTTTCCAGAAAATGTTGAAACCAAGAAGGAAAAAATCAAGGGCCAAATGCATCATTCATAGCTTTGTTGGCATATAAAACTGGCATATTTATTCAATTTAAAAGTATCATTGTGTGTGTGTGTGTGTGTTAAGTGCCGTCAAGTCGCTTCTGACTCATGACGACCCTATGAATGAAAGTCCTCCAAAATGTCCTATCTTTGACAGCCCTGCTCAGATCCTGCAAATTGAAGGCCGTGGCTTCCTTTATTGAGTCAATCCATCTCTTGTTGGGTCTTCCTCTTTTCCTGCTGCACTCAACTTTTCCTAGCATGACTGTCTTTTCCAGTGACTCTTGTCATCTCATGACGTGACCAAAATACGACAGCCTCAGTTTAGTCATTTTAGCTTCTAGGGTCAGTTCAGGCTTGATTTGATCTATAACCCACTAATTTGTTTTTTGGGCAGTCCATGGAATCCGTAACCCTCTCCTCCAACACCACATTTCAAAGGAATCTATTTTCTTCCTATCAGCTTTCTTCACTGTCCAGCTTTCACACCCATACATAGTAATAGGGAATACAATGGCATGAATTAATCTAGTCTTGGTGGCCAGTGATACATCCTTACACTTGAAAATATTTTCTAGCTCCTTCATGGCTGCCCTTCCCAGTCTCAATCTCCTTCTAATTTCTTGGCTGCATTCTCCCTTTTGGTTGATGGTTGAGCCAAGGAATAGAAAGTCTTGAACAATTTCAATTTCCTCATCGTCAACCTTAAAGTTGTGTAATTCTCCTGTAGTCATTACTTTTGTTTTCTTGATGTTCAGCTGTAGTCCTGCTTTGGCACTTTCTCTTTTAACTTTTAGCAGTAGTCATTTCAAATCTTCACTATTTTCTGCCAATAATGTAGTGTCATCAGCATATCTCAAATTATTAATGTTCCTCCCTCCAATTTTCACTCCAATTTCATCTAAATCTAATCCAGCTTTCCTAATTATATGTTCTGCATATAGATTGAAGAGATAGGGAGATAAAATACATCCTTGTCTGACACCTTTGCCAATTGGAAACCATTCCGTTTCTCCATATTCTGTTTTAACTGTGGCCTCTTGTCCAGAGTACAGGTTGCGCATTAAAACGATAAGATGTAGTGGCACGCCCATTTCCTTTAAAACTAGCCATAGCTTTTCATGATCCACACAGTCAAAAGCTTTGCTGTAATCTATGAAACACAAGCTGATTTTCTTCTGAAATTATCTCGTATGCTCCAGCGTATATTTGCAATATGATCTCTAGTGCCTCTTCCTTTTCTGAAACCATCAGGCATTTCTCATTCCATATATGGTAACAGCCTTTGCTGTAAGATTTTGAGCATCACTTTACTTGCATGAGAAATTAATGCGATGGTCCGATAGTTGCTGCAATCTTTGATGTCTCCTTTCTTGGGAATCGGAATGTAAATGGATCGTTTCCAGTCTGTGGGCCACTGTTTTGTTTTCCATATCTGTTGGCATATTCTTGTCAAGATTTTGATGGACTCCGTTTCTGTGGCTTGGAATAGCTCTATTGATATCCTATCTGCTCTTGGTGATTTGTTTCTCCCGATTGCTCTCAATGCAACTTTCACTTCACTTTCTAAAACTGTAGGTTCTTCTTCAAAAGATTCTTCTTGGAAATAATCTTTTATCCTTTCATCTCTTCTGTATAGTTCTTCAGTGTATTGTTCCCACCTTTTCTTTATTTTGTCCTGTTCAGTTAATGTATTTCCATGCTGATCTTTCAGCCTGCCTAACCGTGCTTTAAATTTCCCTTTGATGTCTTGGATCTTGTGGAACAGATCACTTGATCTTCCTTTTTTGTTGTTCTCTTCTATTTCTTTACACTGGTTATTATAATAGGTCTCTTTGTCTCTACGTGCGAGTCGCTGGAACGTTGCACTTAGACTTTTGATTCTATTTCTATCACCTTCTACTTTTGCTTCTCGTCTATCTCTGGCAATTTTAAGAGTTTCCTCAGACATCCATCGAGGTTTTTCTTTTCTTTTGGCTACAGGAATAGTCTTTGCACATTCTTCCTTGATAATATCTCTAGTTACCACCCATAGTTCTTCAGGTTTACATTCACTTGAACTCAGTAATGCAAATCTGTTCCTTACCTGGTCTTTAAACTCTTCCGGAATATTGCTTAGATTGTATTTTGGTGCTATGAATGTTTTGGTATTTTCCTTAAGCTTTATCTTGATTTTAGATATTAACAATTCGTGATCTGTACTGCAGTCGGCTCCTGGTCTTGTTTTGGCGGAGAGAATAGAGCTTCTCCATCTTCTGCTTCCAATTATATAATTATTTGATTTCTGTACTGGCCATCTGGTGATGTCCATGTATACAATCGTCTGTTGGGTTGCCTGAAACATGTGTTTGCAGTGAACAGATTGTTGTCTTCACATAATTCTACGAGGCGTTCTCCTGCTTCATTCCGTGCTCCTAGCCCAAATTTGCCAACAACATTTGATTCTGCTTTGTTTCCTACTTTTGCGTTCCAATCACCTATGATTATCAGCATATCTTGTTTAGGTGTGTGATCAATTTCTTCCTGAACACTGGCATAAAAACTTTCAATTTCTTCCTCATCAGCATCTGTAGTTGGGGCATATACTTGAATGATGGTTATGTTGATAGGCTTTCCCTGAAGTCTGATTGATATTATTCGGTCAGACTTTGCATTATAGCTCCTGACTGTCTTTGCTACATCTTGCCTCACTATTAAAGCAACTCCGTTTCTTCTCTTTTTGCCATTCCCTGAATAAAACACTTTGTAATTTTCTGATTGAAAATGTCCTAATCCAGTCCACTTTAATTCACTTACTCCCAGGACTGAAATGTCCATACGTTCCATTTCTTGTTTAACAAAAAAGTATCATTAGTTTTGTTCAAACAACCTTGCAAATGTTGCCAATATTTGAGAGAGAGAATTACAGACTTCTGTTCTGTCTGCTACATATTCAACTGGATTTTAGTCTTTGCCATCTGAGACACAGGAAAAAAAAATAAAAGTTGAAAATAGAAACCATAATCTTTGTAGTAAACAAAAAGTGATTTATTGTTTGGGCTTAGAAACAGCCTTTTGTGTGGTCACAATAATGACTATCAGCAGATTTGGATATTGAATTAACATTGAAAACCTTGACCTCTTTGATAATACATCCTACAGACAATATGCCACATTAATTGTCGACAACATTAGTTACATTTAAACAATAATTATATCCTTCCAAAATATGTTTAATGTGTTTACAGGATGCAGAGGAATTATCATTATTGAATACTGTCTACAGTCTTGCATTAAAAAAAAAAAAACACCTCTTCATACAATGAATTTTTAGATGGTATTTCACTAATTACAAAAGAGGGAAGATGTCATAGGAGATTTTATACTTCTCGAATGTTGAGTCCTGAGTATCTATCGTATCCTGTATCAGCTTGCCACGTGCTGAGATCTCTCCTACGGGAACTTATGCCCACCCCCAATCCCAGACACAAGAACTATAGCCCTGTTGAATCAGAGCAGTGATCCATCTAATCCAGCGTCCTGTTTCACACAGTGGTCAACCAGTTTCTCTGGAGGGCCAGAGCCCTGCTGGATCAGAGCAGGGGTCCATCTAGTCCAGCCTCCTGTCTCACACAGTGGCCAACCAGTTCCTCTAGAGCAGTGGTTCCCAACCTTTTTTTGACCAGGGACCACTAGGACTTTTTTGTTCGGTGCAGGGACCCCAAGGTTCAAGATAAAAATTCCGAGAATTTGAAAATAAACTTTAATCATAACTGTTAGTTAAACATTAAACTTAGAATAATATTTGAATATATATATATTTATAATAGAGAACTTTTAATTGAAAATATTAATTTATTATGGGTTTATAACTTTGTTTTGCGGACCTTAATTTAGTTCTCGCGGACCCCTGGGGGTCCACGGACCCCTGGTTGGGAACCAGTGCTCTAGAGGGCCAACAGGAGGGCATAGAGGCCTTCTCCAGGTGCTGCCTCCTGGCACTGGGTTTCAGAGGTTTGCCACCTCTAAATATGGAGGGTCCCTTTGCTACCATGGCTAGTAGCCATAGATGGAACTGTCCTCCACAAATCTGTAACCTGTGGGTCCCTCTCCCCCTGGGGGTCAGGTTGATTCCAGGACTGCAGGTCTCCAGATGGAGCTAAAAGCTTTTCCGGTAGGCCAGGGGTCGGCAAACCACGGCTCCTGAGCTGCATGCGGCTCCTTGGCCCGTTGAGTGCGGCTCTCCGAACTTGGTTCGGAGCACCTGCTCTCGCGCCCGCTCGCGCCGGCAGCCAGGCTGTGGAGCCGGCGCGCCTGAGAGAGAGCGAGCGAGCGCGAGAGAGCAGGCGAGCGGGCAAGCGGGTGCACTGTCTCTCCCCCCCCCCGCCATGGAGAATGGCCGGGTCCCCCTTTCCTTGCCCTCAATGGTTGGGAGGCTAAAGCCTCCCCTCCCCTCTAGCCGCGCGATTGCTGGGCGGGCGGCTCGGTGGTTCCTGGCCCGCCCCGCCCGCCTATCAGCTGTTGGGCGGGGCGGGCTTCCTTTGGTAGACCTGGCCTCCGGCTGAGTCCCATTGGGAGGCCATGTCTACCCACTGGCTTTCTTGGTGGTAGACCTGGACTCCGAGGAGGGGAAAAAGTCCCCCTTCAGAGGCCAGGTCTACCCATTGGCTTCTATGGGCCTCCGGAGGCCAGGTCTACTGCCAAGAAAGCCAATGGGTAGACCTGGCCTCCCAATGGGACTCAGCCGGAGGCCAGGTCTACCAATAGGCTTTTATGGCGGTAGACCAGGCCTCCAGACGAGGACTCCGGACGGGGAGGGGGAAATGGCAGGGACCTACAATTTAATTTTTATCAATAAATAAGATCACTATTAAGTATGATATCAAGTTTTATTCAGTGTACCTATAGTTTAATGAAGATTTAAAACTTTAATTAAAGTTTATTAAGTTAATGAACAGTATACCTACCTATATAGTTTAAGTTTAAGAAATTTGGCTCTCAAAAGAAATCTCAATCGTTGTACTGTTGATATTTGGCTCTTCTGACTAATGAGTTTACCGACCCCTGCGGTAGGCCTTCATGCCAGTTAGGAGACAGATTGCACCTTTCGCTTATTGCTTATTGTTTGACTCTTGCGCTGGCTGTGTTAGGTGTTTGGAAGAATTTTACAGGGTTTGTTTTATTTGTTTTTAATTGTAACTGCTTTGAGCACTTTCAGGTCGAATAGTGGTTGATGAGTAAGCCAAGTGAATGAAATCAGTTTCTCAGTTTTTAGCACAAAACCCTAGAAAAGTGATTACATCTCTTTCATAACAAAAAGTGGTTAAATCTCTTGCATGTATATATGTACAACATTTTTAGCTATAAGTAATAGTTTTGTCATGATAACTTCAGTAATCCCTCCTTTCTGCCCAGTGTTTTCAATTGTTTTTGTTTCGGATGTATTTTAGCTCTGGTTTTAATTGTTTTAATGATGGATTTGTGGGTGGTTCTAATGGTTTTAAAATGTGACGTTATTGTGTATGTTTTAATTTGTTAGCTGCTTTGGTCGCCCTTGTTAGTGCAGAAAGGTGGGATATAAATTTTGTTAAGAATATAATTGAGAATATACTTAAGAATATAATTTCACTATTTGTAAGATAATGGAGGAGGGAAGGCGGCATGGTATAGCCCAATCTCAGAAGCTAAGCAGGGTCAGTACTTGGAAGGGAGACCACCAAGGAAGGCTCTGCAGAGGAAGGCAATGGCAAACCCCCTCTGCCTCTCACCTGCCTTGAAAGCCCCTTGCTGGGGTCGCCATAAGTCAGCTGTGACTTGACGGCGCTTTACACACATGGTAATGGGGGGGAAGGTCTGAAACTGGACTGAGTTCCAGTGCTTTACCCCACTGGCGCTTGGTATCCACTGTAACCCTGGAAGCCACGTTCTCACTGGAGCCCTTGTGCTTTTTGCGAAGGACAATACCTTCCAACTGTGGGTGTACTGCTGGGAATGGAATCAGATTATAATCATTTATTTATCATAGCACATTTATTGTATATGTCCCTGTTCCATTCAACTGTTCAAGGCAGCTTATAGCAATTTAAAATAAAGAAACAGTAAGAATTACCCGAATTTAAAAAAGTACTTAACTGACATGAGAAGGTTTGCTGTGGAGGGAACCACACATGGAAGCAGGGAGCGAGTGAGCAAGAGACCGGCCAGCTATCAGTAAAGCTTTTGCACAGATTCTCACTGAACTAATTTTGGCTGTTGTGCGTCCCTGTAGCAGAGCCTCCTTGGTTGGCCATAGGATGGCCAACCTCCAGCTACTAGCTGGAGATCTCCCACTATTACAACTGATCTCCAGCCAATAGAGATCAGTTCGCCTGGAGAAAATGGCCGCTTTGGCAATTGGACTCTACGGCATTGACATCCCTCCCCTCCCCAAATCCCGCCCTCCTCAGGCTCTGCCCCAAAAACCTCCCGCTGGTGGCGAAGAGGGACCTGGCAACCCTAGTTGGCCAGCAGAGCTCAGGCAAGTAAATGTGTCAGAGGCAGCTCTTTGGGTTCTCTGGATCCAAGCCTGGAAGGGCATTAAAGCTTATGACCAACACTTGGTGTTGGGCCCAGAAACAAACTGGGAGCCAGTGGGGCTCCCGGGTGTAAAGGGCTCTCCCTGAAGGCATTTGTTAACATCTCAGCAGCCGCACTCCGGAGCAGCTGACGTTTCTGAACTGTGTAAAAATCTCAAGTAGAGTGTATTAGAGAACAGATCTGCAACCTGTGGCTCCAGAGCCAAATGTAGCTCAATATGGAATCCAAGGATGGGTCTTTCAAAAAGAAAAGAAAATCTTTAAGATAAGCTCCATCAGAGGGGCTGGCGGGATGCTGGAATAACCAGTGAGTGAAGGAAATGACAGGGAAAGTTTTCTTTCCAGTTCAAGGGCTTCTTGGAGATGCCTTTCAGAAAGGGAAAGGAGAGAGGTGAGCAGTTGCCAGTAATCCAAGAGCAAACGGATTTGTATCGGTGCACTAAAACAATTGTGTGTGTATTACTTGCTGTGAGACCTCGTGGGTGTGCAGCTTCCTAGCAAAGGACGCACAACAACCTGTGTTTGGGCTACAGAAATATTATGAGTTATTAATTGACGTCAGTTATTAGTAATGTTAAGTTGTATATTTTCAGTTATGCAAATCATTCTTTCAAGACTCTTATACTGACTCTTTGTGGATGTCTCCTCTGAATAGTGACATAGGTTGGCTCTTTAGTTAAAGAAAGTTGCTGACCCCTGAGTTAGAGCTTCAGTTATCCCCTTCTGCGTGGCACTCCATTCCTCCACACCACTAGCTAAACAAGTTATGCAGAATGAATAGACATGAGCAGATGTGGGTAATTACAGATGTTACCGAATTCAGCTTTCCTCGGCACGGATTTTACATCTCCTTGCTGATAGGAGATCTCCCTTCCCAGGTGTGTGGCGGCCGCGTGGGGACAATCTTCTGTGGTCTTCTGGACTGGTATGGAAATCTTGGTTGTTTTTGTAGAGTGACTGGGGCTGTCTTTTTTTGTTTGTTTTGGTTTCCAGAGAGATCTGCTGAGCACCGTGATATCCAAAATGCACAGGACCACCAGGATAAAAATCACAGAGCTCAACCCCCACTTAATGTGTGCGCTGTGTGGAGGCTACTTCATAGATGCCACGACCATCGTCGAGTGCTTACACTCTTGTAAGTTTCCAGCCATGTGCAGAAGGCTCTGGGATTAACTGGAGACCCATGTCATCTCTGGACTCATTTCAGTAGTGGGGATTGCTGTAGCAAATGTGAAGCAGTCATGGAAGAAGCATGTCTTAGAGCATACAAAGAGTGCATCCTCCTCATGAACACATGAAGCTGCCTTGGTCCATCAAAGTCAGTATTGTCTATTCAGACCAGCAGTGGCTCTCCAGGGTCTCAGGCAGGGGTCTTTCACATCACCTACTTGCCTAGTCCCTTTAACTGGAGATGCCGGGGATTGAACGTGGGACCTTCTGCGTGCCAAACAGATGCTCTACAAACTGAGCCACAGCCCCTCCCCAAACAGTGAGACTGCCACTACTGAACAGTGAGACCATTCTCAAGGGCCCACGGTGCCTTGTCTCCACAGTGGAAAATCCAGTGGTACATATCCAGAAAGGAAAAGAAATATAATCAGTTGAAGAAGGGACTGTTGGTCAATTTGCTGTGTTCTGTTAACAGTTAAAAGCAAAACCTCAAGTTGTGAATAGTGGCAGCAGCCAAAATTGTGCTGACCGCTAAAACACCCACGTTCAGGCGGCAGAAAATGAGAAGGGCTGTTCCTTAACGAATCGTTCCCTCTTGAAATAAGAAGCTTTTAGCCTGGGGTGTAAAGATGGTCAGCAATGGAGTTGGGCGATGGGAGGAAACCAGGGGGATCCAAAGAACTGGGGGGGGGCATCACTTGAGAAGGCCCTGCGCATGGCCATTTGCCTTGCTCCTGAACAGGGGGGTGGGGACAAGGACCACGAAGCAGGATTTGTGAGAAAAAAGAAAACGTGAACGTTGTTACTTTGTGAGGACACACTCAAATCTGTGGGCTGAGTTGGCCGCCAGCAGTGGCCTGAGGGATTTTATTGCCTTCCCCCCACAACCTTGTGTTGTGCAGTTCTATGAGCAGCCTAGCAACAGCTTATAAAAGAGGATACTGTATTTTCATTTTTAGGATCTTATTTTCTCCCCTTTACTGTTGTGGTCTCTTGGGCAGGCTGTGGAGGTCACAAGGCTGCATCTGGGGGGGTATCCCCCGCCACAGAGCTGCTTGGAGGCCTGGGTGTGCCTCCTCCTGCCAGGCAGGCAGAGGGGTGCCCGGTCTCTTTCCAGGGTATTGGCACTGGCAGAGCTGAGGCAGGCGGACCGTGGGGTTCTGGCACCCCACTTTGCCTCTGTGCTCAGGGACCTCTGCACTTTGCTTCCCAGTGGGAGACAGGCTCTAAAGAACGGCTGGTCTGTATCCTGGTCATAGAGCTAAGCGTCTGGCGCTGTGCTAACTTTCTCTAACCTTCTTCCCCCCCATTCTCTCTGTTCAGTCTGTAAAACCTGCATCGTCCGGTACCTGGAGACCAACAAATACTGCCCGATGTGTGACGTTCAAGTGCACAAAACGAGGCCCCTCCTAAGCATCAGGTATTTTGCGCCAACTCCCGCCTTAACACTATGATAACCTGGATTGCCAGTGGAATGTCATTCATGGGGGTGGGAGGCATGTGACAGCAGCTTAGGAGTCGGGTGGGTTAGCTGTGGGCCTCTTGAGGTGGGAGAGAGGCATTTTTCAGTGGATCCTGCATGAGTCCCAATATCAAGGGCCAAACTCTACCGGACCTTGCCTCAAAGGAAGCCAGGACACACACACACACACACACCCTTTATCACAAGCAGTCAGAGGATGGTCACATTGAGGAGTGGTCTCTCTCCACACTTCCCTTCTCTTGCTCTAGCACCAATGCACAGCTTGATCCATGCAGAAGCAGGACTCAGGTCCGCAACCCTGTTTCTGCCATGAAAAGTCTTCCGGTGGGTGGGGGCCGGCACTGGCTTGGCTGTTTGTAGAGCAGGTGGAGGATGCCTTTCCCCCCTGCAAATAAAGCCACGGTCTTAATTAAAGAGTTCTGTGAATGCTCAGCTGAAGCCTCTAAGACAATCTCTGGACCACAAGACGAGCAGTCCTTGAAGGAACAATGAGAACAATTTAACCTGCATGTGGTTGTGGTTTACAGTGCATTGATCCGTTTGCCTCAGAACCTGCCTGTCTGTGGCATACTTACGAAATCAGAATTTTGGCAGGAAAAGCCCAGTTCTCTGCCCTGAATAAATGAGTAAGAATTTGCATAGGTGCCTATACTTACTCATTTTGTATAATTGATTCTGCTTTTGCCAGTCTGGGGGAAGGCTAACGAACTCTACAGAAACTGACCTCCTCCCACAACCATGGGAAGACCCCAGCCTAGCCCCCAGCTTTAACGGATTACCAGGTGTTGCTAGAGAGTGTTTAGGCTTATCTGTGCAGCTGAAAGGGCTTGGGACTTGTGGGGTGTGGAGAGCCGGGTTCTCCAGTTGTGGGAGTCAGACAATGGAGCCGCCCTTCTCTCTCTCTCTCGATACACAGCACCTGTCAGGGATGCTGCTAGCATCTCTCCTCTCTTTATGGCTCGGCCTGCCTGGGATGGGGTTTCCCCTGCCTTCCCCAGGCACAATAGTGAAAGCCAGCCAGCCCAGCTTTCCCCTTGGCTTTGAGCTGCATCTTGCCACTTCCCCATTTGTCTGGATTTTAGGGGAAGCCAGACATGCCTTAATGGACTCTGCAGATGGTTGGCATAGAAACCAAGAACGCAGTCCACCACAGCTGCATGCATCTCTCCGGGCTTATTTTTAGCTCCTGCTCTGTGTAAATTCTCTTCTCTAGTAACGCTTTAGGCTCTCTGCAAAATATTTACAAGCTGGGTTCCCACCGGTCTTCCCTTAGAGGCCCACAGATCTCCTCATGCTCAGGTTCCTGTACCCACCAGGCAGGCACCAGACGCCGCTGATATAGAGGCACGAGCAAGGAGCCAAAAAGCCATCAAAGCTCCAACAGTGCAGCAAACTATTTCATTTACTTGACTTTGTTTGTAGTTCGCCTTTTTCACTGAGATTCAAGGTGGAGTACACAATTTTGAAAATGCAATCAGAGCAGTATAATGTGTACAACAATGTGACATAAAAGGATGGCGAAATTTGAGAGTGGGGTAGTAAAATAATATACTGCGTGTCACGGGGTTTGCTTCATAGCCAAGGGAGGACTGCAGCCATTTAAAGAGCCAATCTCCTACTGTATGGAAGACAGAAATGCAGATTTAGAAGCATTTGAATCCTTGTAGGCTCACTTCATCAGCCCTCTTAACAAGTTACAGTGGATGCATGTACAGTCTGTCTATTTTTCTTTATAAGTGCATTGAGTAATTATCATGTTGCATTCAATGCATGTACAACTGAAGATGTGGTTGAAACTGCACATTTATTCCAGGTATTGATTTCATTTGAATGCCCATTGGCTTTTTCTTACACAGCAGCCAAGCAGTTTGTTTAGCTTTACCTATGCTGCCTTTCTGCTCAATTCAGGGTCTCCAAGGTGGCAATCATTGAAACATTTAAGACATTAAGAAAGCATTTAAATCATTTAAATCAAACCATGATGTACACACATAAACAGGGCCAGAGGGCAAGGCCTGCCCTTGTCTCCAAGTCTCTTAGTTCTTCGGTGTGTGAAGGGATCCTCAAGATGGCAACCCCTGAACAAGTAGGAGTATTTGGGCTTCAATAGTGCTGAGTGAAGGCTATGGCTTCGGGGCACATTTAAATCCTATTATCTCCTCTTGAAAGAAAAGAAATGAGTGAATGGATAGCAGGGTGGAGTTTGTATTGTCTGTGCAGGGACCCAAATGCTTTGGGGTTAAATAAATGTCAAACTGCAGCCCTGTAGCTGTGAGGATCACACCCTTTCTCCTGCCCAGCTGAATTATTTAACCATTCTCTAATTGCTTTGTCACCTAGAACAGGTCAAAGAGGAATCAAGAGGAGTCAGAGAAGAGACTATTGGGGGTTACCGCACTAGTATTCCCAGCAGTGTATTAAGAGTTTGAAAACGTTATAAAAAATACTGTTCGCACTTTGTTTGGGCCCTTTAGCTGTGAAGACGTTTTCCAACCATTTATAAGCCGTGGTATCCAAAACCCCTTTTAAAGCGATGTTTTTTATAACATTTTCAAACTCTTAATACATCGCTGGGAATACCTAGTGTGGTAACAGCCATTGTTTCACAGGGCATTTGGGGTGGGCTAGGACTGAGGCGGGATTCTAGTCTGCAGTAGTGAGCACAGAGCTGTAGTTTTTTCTAGATTAATTAACCCAAAGGGTAAAGGGTTGAAGTTTTGTTTTCAATACATTCAAATCCTGTATTCGGATTAAAGTTTGCAAATAGTTATGTAAGCTGAAATTCACTCTATGGAGGAGCTCTTTCCATGCCTCCTAAAGAGTAAGTTAGAGTTACCAACATTCAGGTAGGGCCAGGAGACATCCCGGGAATTACTAGGAGACATCCCGGGAATTCCCAGTTCGTTCCCTATTCCCAGTTCCTTATTCACGTTTCCTAGTTCATGAATGATATTGAAGACAATTTAAAAGCTCTGCACCCCAAAATAAGGATTGGACCACCACATATATACCCCCACATGCAGGAGACTGTTCCCTCCGAGAGGGCATGCGCTGAGTCCTGATCTAAAGTCCAGTTTTTGTGCCAGCTGCTCCAAAGTGAGGTGCCCCCAGGACAAATGCACAAATGGGGGTGTATGATATGTGGTGGTCCAAACTTTCTTTTGGAGTGCAGAAGGCACACAACTGTTCCAGTTCCTTATTCAAATTTTCCTTGCAAGACAGGTTTCTGGGGGGGACCCAAAAAGAAGGCAGTGGTGCCAGAACCAGTGTTTGGACCAGGCATCACTGTATGTCTTCTTGCAGGGGACAGTCTCTGGAATATGAGGATGTGTAATATGGGGTGGTCCAAAGATTGATTTGGGGTGCAGCTGGGCCCTAGTGTCTGTATGTGCATTTGTCCTGGGGGCACCCCACTTTGGAGCAGCTGGCACAAGAACTGGACTTTGGACCAGTACTCAGCATGCGCCCTCTCAGAGGGAATGGTCCCCTGCATGTGGGGGTGTATGATATGTGGTGGTCCCATCCTTATTTTGGGGTGCAGAGCTTTTAAATTGTCCTCAATATCATTCATGAACTAGGAAATGTGAATAAGGAACTGGGAATAAGGAACGAACTGGGAACCAACTTCAGCCTCCTGGAATTACTACTGATCCCCTGACAACAAAGGTCAGATCCCGTTGTGGAAATGGCTGCTTTGGATGATGGTATTATACCCTGCTGGTGTCCCTCTCCCCAAATCCCACCATCCCCAGACTCTGCCCAAAAACCAAACCAAATTTGCCAACCTGGAATTGACAACCATATGTTTCTGTCCTTTATGGTTGAGAAGACTATTGTTATATATCTGGTCTCTCACAAAGAAGTGACCACCACAAGGCCTCAGTAACTGAACAACTACTCATTTATTTAGCCATTTTGAGCATAACCTTCTACGGAGAGAATGAGGACTCTATCACCCCTCTGGTCTACCAACAAGCTGCTCTTCTGATATACTCTATACCAGGGTACCCATGGGCGCCATGGTGCCTGCCAACACTTTTTCTGGTGCCCGTCAAGTGTTTTTAGGAAGTGGTTAGGACTTATGACCAGCAAGACTTCTGATTTGCCATTGGAGATTTGATTGGCTGTGCAGTTTTTTTAAAAAATGTTGCTTGGGCAGCAGCTGCCAACATAGCACAAAGATCTCCATTATCCAATACTATTTCCTCGCATATTCCATGCCTTGCTAAAGTGTCAGGTAACTGAATAACTTCTGGACACCTGCTGTAATAGTCCACCACAAGCAAGTAGTTCTTTTGTTCCCAGGTGAACAAGCCTGTTCCAGTTTACTGCCATGGCCTGTTGCTCTGACCATCATTGGTTCTTTGGGTGCTAGTCTAAGTACACTGTGGGACACCGTGTCCTCTTTCTGAGCACTCATCACAGGCCAATATAATATATCTCTTGCCCTTCTTTTGCACAAGACCGTGTCCATTCCTTTTGTCACAGAGATTTTGAAATAATGATCTTCTCTCCTCGTAGTATAAGACATTTATGAATTCTCGGCTCCTCCTTGACATTCCAGAAATCTTTTATTTCCCATGGCACTTGCAACCATTTTGGGCCATGGTCTCCTTATCAACCCCATTCATTTCTGCATTGTCTCGTCTTTATTTCTTCCAGTTTCTCCTCAGTGGCTGGATAATTCTTTAGGATCATATGAATCTGTCCCTTCAGGTCTCCGGTAGAGAGCTGATCTCAGCGCCACGTTTCTCGGGGACCTCCCGAGGAAATCCAAGAAATGTTCCAATTTGGGGTGCTGTATAGCCCTCCAACCCGGTTCCTAACTGGTGGACTGGGGAGCAGGAATACCCCTGCAGCCGAGAAGAGCGGTTTGACTCCTAAACTGTCTGAGGGAGCTTTCTTAAGTCCCCCTTAGGTTTGGATGTTTGTCCTGCCGGCATCGAGGGATATGACATCGCCACGAACGCTTCTTTGGCATTAGGCTCTGATCTCCTCTATCTATTACCATCAAAGAACTACATTACAAAGGAAAACCTCATCTCCCGAAATCTAAGTAAGTCACAAGAACTCTTTTGTTTTTACCTTGAATTAGAAGCCACAGGGGTTTGATAAAATCATCTATGAACTCCGCGTCTCTCTGCCCATTGCATAAGTTGATTCTTTAATGAAATATCCATCAGATAAACCGGCAGGGACTCTATCAATTTGATCAGCGGATAGACTAAAAAACGGGACTTTTTGATAGACATTGTTACTACCAATCGAATGCTGCGTTGTTGGAAGGGGAGGGAGGAATGAAATCCCCCCCCCCCGTGAGCTGTGGCGTCTTTCCAGTTTAAGAGAGTTCTCCAGCCACATTCTATTTGGAAGCGACTTACTTTGGAACCGGAAGACAGCAAGTAAAATCAATTCACTGCTCTTTAAGGCAATGAAGCAATGATACCATTGAGAACAGAGAAGAAGGCATATCATAGGACCGGAAGTGCATCTCCCTTGTGCAACCGTTAAAAAGCTCCTATACTTTTGGATCAGCGAGAGGAGGCGACGGAAGGTCCACGTCCTTACAACTTCCTGTGCATTTCCTGTTTCCTGCTTCATTTGCCAACCTAGAGCGTCTTCTAATACTCACTGGTAATTTAAAACTAAAAGCCCCATTTTTGTACCAATTTGACGAATTTGACATTATTTACTGTGGCGAAAATGCAATATACACGGACTTGAACTCCTTATACCACAGGATCAGACCTGCCAAACTTTTCAAATATTACTTAAAGTGTCAATGTCTGGATCCCGTCCAAGATCTGGATCTTTGCATAGTCCTGCATTTTCAAAACTTAAAGAAACCACGTAAGGATCAACCATGGAAAAGAAAGTGCAAGAAATGCTAGCCAAACAATCTGAAACGTTTGCAAAGCAATACGACCAAATGTCCAAACAGCAAGACCACCTTGCAAAATAAATGGAACAATTGACTTCTATGATGACTACTCTTGGTCAATCTATTAATCAGAAATTTGATGCTGTGACAGAAGAAATTAAAGATATGAAGACTCAGGTTACAACAATGAAAGTGGATATGAAGCCAATGGATACTTCAGTTAAAAAGGTGATTGAAGGACAAAAAGAGGTAAAGAAGAAAATTGAAGGACATGACAGACAACTGGATGCAATACACTCACAAGAAGACACAGTCAAGGACCAGCTGGCTATGATGGATTTGAAGGTGAGAGAAGTCAGTCTTCATCTACAAAATCTACCTGAAGACCTTGGTGATACTAGAGAGACCATGATAAAAACATTGGCTGACCTATTCCAAATAGATGAACAGGATTTAGACCATGCAATAAATAGAATATACAGGATACCTTTACCGGCAAGATTAAAGAAATCAAAACCCAGAGACATTATGATCTCCTTCTATGACATTAGGATGAAAGCCATTATGATGCAATTTCATTATGAGAAACCCATTGTTGTAGGGGAAACACCATTAGTAACCCTTAAAGATATTCCTCGAGGCATAACAGCTATATACACGAAACAACAAGCAAAAATATTGGTTAACGAATCAATGTCAGATAATTGTACCATACAAAAAGGGACAAGACAAGGATGTCCGCTTTCCCCTTTGCTTTTTATTTTGGTATTAGAAACTTTGTGTTGTAAGATAAGAGAATCGGAAGACATCCGCGGTTTACAAGTAAATAAACATGAATTTAAAATGAGAGCATTTGCGGATGATCTTCTGTTAATTTTGGAAGACCCAAATCAATCAGACAAATTAATGGAAATATTGAATTCATATGGCCAAGTTTCAGGATTTAAAATTAACCAAGAAAAAACACAAACAATATTTAAAAACCTCTCTGAAGCAGAGCAGAAAAGCTTTGTAACTACTACAGGATGGGTGAAAACAAACAAAGTGAAGTATTTGGGTGTCTGAATTTCTACCAAGAATAAAGACTTGATTACTAACAACTATCTTAAATTATGGAAAACAATTTAAAAAGATATGTTAAGTTGGTCTAACAAAAAACTTTCTTTTATGGGACGTATTTCGACAATTCAAATGAATATATTACCGAGGATATTATTTTTATTCCAGAATTTACCTATTATCTCCCAAGCAAAATACTTTTTGGAGGAAAGATTTATTGACTTTCATCTGGCAAGGGAAAAAACCAAGAATTGCTTACAAATACTTAGTGGACTCTAACGATAGGGGAGGTTTTGCACTCTCTAATTTCCAATTATATGCTGAAGCGGCTGCTTTAGTATGGCTAAAAGACTGGATTGAACTTTCTAATGCACGATTACTTGATCTAGAGGGTTTCGATAACAGAAGTGGTTGGCATGGATATTTGTGGTACGATAAAATTAAAATACATCATTTCAACAACATAGGATTAAATCCTCTTTATTTAGGATATGGCAGAAATATAAACATCTTCTTGAACCAAAGACGCCGATGTGGATTTCATCACAAGAAATGTTGACATTACGATCACTTAGGCCCACTCAGTTTATAACGTACCAAGATCTTTTAAAGTGGGAAGGTAATAAATACTCACTGAAAGACTATGATGAAGTAAGGGACCTCTTGATCTGGTTTCAATATCATCAGATAAACTCTGTCTATACTCAGGATTCGAAAATCTAATATCCAAGATGTATAAACTATTACTAGAACTTTACTGTGAGCAAGAACGGATAAAACCTACCATGATTACCTGGGCACAGACAGTGGGCCATGATATATTATTGGATAAATGGGAAAGACTTTGGTCACGAGATATGAAACTAATTCTTGCTCAATCATTAAGAGAAATATTTATAAAATGATGTATAGGTGGTATTTAACACCTAAAAAGTTGGCAGCGACCTACAAAACATTGTCCCCAAAGTGTTGGAAGTGTAATATAGAAATAGGCTCATTTCATCATATGTGGTGGACTTGTGACAAAGCAAAAAAAAATTTGGGACATGATTTATAATGAAATAAGGTTGATCATACAGAACAATATACCTAAAACGCCTGAGATGATGTTACTTAGTATGACACTAGATTCTATTCTAACTCAGAGAACATTCTTAATTTATGCCACTACTGCTGCAAGACTGATTTATGCAGCTAAATGGAAATCATCGGACATTCCAGACAAAAGAGATATGATACAAAAAATGCTGGAACAGGTGGAAATGGCAAAACTTACAGCATTGGTAAATCAAAAAGACAATGCGCAATTTATGGGTGAATGGGAGGCATGGAGAATCTACTGAGAAAATGAACTTCAAATGGGGGAACTTAAGGGTTATTAAGTGATCTAATCCATTTTTTACTATTATTAGGGATGCTTTTACAATAACAATATATAGTTATTATAACAAGGTTGATTTGAAGAAAGGTAATAATCATGTATGATCTGAAATAATATGAATTTATATTTTATTTTATTTTTGATAAAGAATCACATTTATATATATATATAACAATATCAGGATTTGAATTTTATACAAAAGAGTACATAAATTTATAATGGGATAGAGGGAGATGAAGGGGAAGTCTTCATATTTTATTTCAATATATTTGTACTTTCAACAATAATTCATTGTTTTTTACTCTCTTCAATGATTTTTATCAATTGTTGAACTGTTTGTTTAAATATTTTGAAAAATAATAAAAAAAAATTTTTTTTTTAAAAGTCTGCCAGGATGGTCCAATGTGGAATGGAAATGAATGAGAATTGATCATTCTAGTATAAATCTCCATGGCTCCAAGATCGCAGATGCTTTAGGTGGTGCTCTTACCCTAGTAAGGTGTTAGAGTTTCTGTCACAATTCTATAATTTGTGCAAGTCTTGGAGCAAACCTGCTTAAATAGTTAACCATTCCCATTATATTTTCCAGTTCTGATCTGGATTTCAGTTGGCTTTTCTGGATCAGGTTTTATGCTATCTGCAGTTACTCTGTGACCAAAATAGGTTACGCTGTCAACTCCAATCTGCATCTTGTTTGGGTTTAATTTCAGATTTTTCTCCCTGCATCTTTCTAATAGTGCTTTTAGGTTATTGTCATGTTTTTCTCTGGTGGATCTGTGTATCAATATGTCATCAATAATTACTTCTATGCTAGTGTGGTGTAGTGGTTAAGAGTGGTGATTTGGAGACATGAACTCTGATCTGGAGAACTAGGTTTGATTCCCCACTCCTCCACATGAGCGGCGGACACTAATCTGGTGAATCTCCACACCTACACATGAAGCCAGCTGGGTGACCTTGGGCTAGTCACAGCTCTCTTAGAGCTCTCTCGGCCTCACCTACCTCACAGGGTGTCTGTTGTGGGGAGAGGAAGGGGATTATAAGCCGGTTTGTTCCATTCTTTTGAGTTCTTTCTCCGTTTTTCCTTAAGAACAAATGGTACTCTTCTTCGTGAATGTATTACAGGTTTCACATCTGGTTTCAGCTTTATGCGGCTCAGTCCTGGTAAACAGCCCAGTCTTGTAAACACATCTGAGAATTTTCCTTCCAGTTTTTGCTTAGTTAGCGCTATGTCTTCTGTGTTCACTAGTCTCACAATCTTTATTAGTTTCAGTTACTTGCCTTCCAACCCAATATTGGTTTTGCATTTGTTTCCGCCATAATGCAAAATGTAAGGGTATATGTAATTTTAGCTGTGCTCACAATAGGGTACATTTTCCCAACACCTTTAATGAATATCCCTCCGCATTCTGTCAAAGTTGGTAAACCAGTTTTCTTCCCCAAATTTACATCTGATAGCACCCTGTGATATGTTTGGGCTGGTATGCAGTTAATTCTCAGCAATTCTATCTATTTTGAACTGAATCATTTTCTTGTTTTTGCCTACTTTCATATCCACCACGGACCTTCAGAAATGCCCACCATCCTGTCTGCACTGCATACAAACACACTTTGTGAGCCTTCCCCAGATATCATACCAAACTAGATTTGAAAGATCACAGCAAACAAGGAGGGGAGAATGGGTAATTTGTCCCTTAAACACCCTGCTGTGGTTTAGATGCCAACTGGAGTAAAACCTCCCAATAGAAGCAGCCAAATCCTCTCTTCGTACATTTTAGAGGTAGAAATGTGCCTTTCTGAAAAGCGAGCAAGCTGAAATTCCAGCGCTAATGAATACACACAGTCCGGGATGAAAACAGTTTTTGTTGAGCCACCTAATTTACTGATTAAAGTGTGGTGTAGTGGTTAAGAGTGGTGGACTCTAATCTGGAGAGCCGGGTTCGACTCCCCACTCCACTTGAGCAGCAGACTCTAATCTGGTGAACCGAGTTTGATTCCCCACTCTGCCACATGAGCAGCGGACTCTAATATGGTGAACTAGATTTGTTTCCCTATTCCTCCACAGGAAGCCTGCTGGGTGACCATTTCTCTCTGAACTCTCTATGCTTCACCTGCCTCACAAGGTGTCTGTTGTGGGGAGGGAAGGTGATTGTAAGCTGGTTTGAGACTCCTTAAGGTAGAGAAAATTGGGGTATAGAAACCAACTCTTCTTCTTCTTCTAAAGTGGTGCTGTGTCATGGGTTCTTTCAAGTGTTGATGCTGACTGCAATATTTGCTGGGGCTCAGGTTTTTGTGGGTGTGCCTGTTTCCTTCCAGTTAGATGCAATATGAGAAAGAGAAAATATATCATTCAGGGGGCAGGTGTAGTAGAAGATTTTATAATCTAGGAACAGAATTTAGCAACCAGCCTGTTATATTTGTAAAAGAGGATACATTCTTAGGATTGCACTGTTAGAGTTTTCGTTGCGGTTCAGATTGAAATAGTGTTGAGCCATTTTGGCGCCTTAATCTGAAATATTACAGGTATTTTCTGGCTGCTACCGCCTCCATTACCACCCAGTCAGTTTGTGGCGGGAACAACCATGGAGTGCCGGCTCATTTTCACGGCTTCAGCTTGGAGGTGGGTGGGAAGAAGAGAGCAGTTCTCTTTTCCTGCCACTGCTGTGAGCAAAACAAGCTGAATCTCCACGCATTTTCTATTTGGGAGGAGTTTAAATGAGGGTTTTAATATTACACACTTCTCTGGCTGACTGCTACTTTTTTACCTGGCCTTTCAGATCAGATAAAACCCTCCAGGATATCGTGTACAAGCTGGTGCCTGGACTTTTCAAAGGTATGTGTGTGCAAGTGGGAACTATTTTTTTATTAATAGAAGAAGAGGGCCCTTGCTGTAAAGGAACTGACGCTCGTTTCTTTTCTCTTGCAGATGAAATGAAGAGACGGCGGGACTTTTATGCAGCATATCCCATGGCGGATGGTTGGTGGCTTGTCTTGGGGGTGGGCTTTTCCTGCTGCTCAGTAGTACTGCATTTTTTAAAGTCTGATTTTCATGTTCTGTTCCCCCCTACCCCTTCTTGACTTGCCTAGTTCCAAATGGATCAAACGAAGACCGAGGAGAAGTTTCAGAGCAAGAGAAAGGGAACCTGTCAGACGATGAAATTGTTAGCTTATCCA
Organism: Euleptes europaea; assembly: GCF_029931775.1. Classification (NCBI taxonomy): domain Eukaryota; kingdom Metazoa; phylum Chordata; class Lepidosauria; order Squamata; family Sphaerodactylidae; genus Euleptes; species Euleptes europaea. The sequence continues at coordinate 36,577,799 of NC_079329.1, read as the reverse complement.
TAGAGTTCTATGAAGGAATCAGGTAATTTGGGGGCAGATGAGAAAAATGAATCAGTGGACTTCGCTGATGTTTTGCTATCTGCTCTGGTTTCTTATTGCTTCTTTTTATTGATTTTTATCTGTCTTTGTCTAAATTGCAAAATGATTTGCAGCCCATTCCTAAGGGGTGTGGGTTTTACGACAGTGGCTGCAAGTGGCGCTGCCACACCACCTCCTCCGAGGTTTCCCTGTCCCCGAAAAGAAATTTAACTCCTTTTAAAAATTAAAAAATAGGAAAATGCCCTTATAGACATCAACAGGGCTACAACACCAAAAAAGGTGTTTCCGCAGCTGTGGGAAGGGGCATTCCCAGGGTGAAAGGGGTTAGGAAGTTGCCTAAAGAAGAAGAAGAGTTGGCTTTTATATGCCGACTTTCTCTACCACTTAAGGAAGAATCAAACCGGCTTACAATCACCTTCCCTTCCCCACAATAGAAACCATGTGAGGTAGGTGGGGCTGAGAGAGTGTGACTAGTTTCATGTGTAGGAGTGGGGAAACAAATCCAGTTCACTAGATTAGCCCCTGCCGCTCATATGGAGGAGTGGGGAATCAAACCCGGTTCTCCAGATCAGAGTTCACCTCTCCAAACCATAGCTCTTAACCACTACACCATGCTGGTAAAGGCATATTCCTTGGTAGGGAAGAGCCAAAGTTTTTTTTTGCTTTGTTTCTCTGGTGCCACGGCACAGTCACACCTTTGACTGTGATCTGTCTATCACCTTTGGCTAAAACCTCTGCAGAAATTACCCAAATGCTGGATAAAAAGAGCTCAGAGTCATCTGGTGTCCCCTGCTATGGTCAACTATCAGTTGTCTTTTCAGTAAACAGAGCAGACCTTCCATCCACTATCCATGTGTAGATTTTGCTGATTGCCCTTCTTGTCTGTTCTCTCGCAGAGAAGAAAACAAAGGGACCATTGAAAACAGGAGTGTAGAGAAAGACAAGGTGGGTTCTGTCCCAGTATGATGCCTGAAGGGAATCCAGCGTCAACCCACCATTTGCATACACACGCCATATTGTCTGAGTAAGGAGGCGTGGGTCTGCATGGCAACTGTGCAGTGGGGCTAACGGGGCCCAAATAATGCATTTGTGGGTCCTCAGGATGTGTTTGGGTTTGCTGTGAGGATTTGGCCATTTTTTGCCAGTAAAAAAAGTATTTTTTGGGTTTAAAAAAAAATTGGCATGTTGATATGCACACCCCTAACAACTACTTCATTACACATCTCATCCTTTCCCTCTGTCTTCTAATAATTCTGTCTCTCTTTCTCTCAAGAAGAACAGCATGAGATTCCTCCGTTGTCCTGCTGCTATGACCATCATGCACCTGGCCAAATTCCTCCGCAACAAGATGGACGTTCCCAGCAAATATAAAGTGAGTGGCAAGCAAGCACTCTGGGGCCAAAGGTGCTGCTGGTCTTGGGCATGTCCTTGACCATGTTTCATGGAACCCGACCGCAGCACTCTGCAGAATACATGCAAATCAGCAAGACGTGCACCTGTATTTGCTTTTAAATGTTCACGATTTCTGCTTACTGCAGAACTGAATTTACATCCTGGTGGCTTCAGCTGTATCTGGGAGACCAGCGTGAGAAGTTGGTAGAGGGGACCCTCCTTGGGCCCCTAAGCATTGACACTCTGGTGCCCCTAAGGGACCTTTCTGATCCCTGATTTTGTTTCACATCTATATTAACCCATGGGACTAGAGATTTTCTGGCTTTCTATTTCTTCTTCTCAACTGAGGGCCTAAATACGCATCACAAAGACCTCAGGATGTGTTTGGGTTTGCTGTGAGGACTTTCAGTCAGATGTAAATTTTGAGTTCCCAGCTAGAAATGCAATTCCCAGGTGCACAGGGAGTCAGTTCTGATTGAATGTCCCTGTGGTGGACCCAAGGAGTTTGTAACATGTATTTAGGCCCTGCATCAGGTAGAAGAAGAGTTGGTTTTTATATGCTGACTTTCTCTACCACTTAGGGAAGAATCAAACCGGCTTACAATCACCTTCCCTGCCCTTCCCCACAACAGCTGCCCTGTGAGGTAGGTGGGGCTGAGAGAGCTCTAAGAGAACTGTGACTAGCCCAAGGTCACCCAGCTGGCTTCATGTGTAGGAGTCGGGAAACCAACCCAGTTCACCAGATTAGTGTCCGCCATTCATGTGGAGGAGTGGGGAATCAAACCCGGTTCTCCAGATTAGAGTCCACCGCTCCAAACCTCTGCTGTTAACCACTACACCATGCACAGACAGCCGATGTTATGAACAACCCCTGCACATGGTAACACAGTGGATGGGAGCTAATAAATTGAAGCTTTGTCCAGACAAGATTGAATTACTGTGAATTTCAGAGTTGCCACTCAGAAGTTAAGGAGTTCTGGCTGGGGTTGCATTCCCACTTAAAGTGCAAACTGATATCTTATAAAATTTGGAGGTAGTCTGTGCCTACTCCAAATGAGGCCACACCATAGATCTGTGTGTGTGTGCGCGCACATGCCGTCAAGTCACAGCTGACCTATGGTGACCCCTGGTGGGGTTTTCAAGGCAAGAGACGTTCAGAGGTGGTTTGCCATTGCCTGGCTCCATGTCATGACCCTGCTTGCCCAGGGCCGACCTTGCTTAACTTCTGAGATCTGACGAGATCAGGCTAGCCTGGGACTATCCATGTCAGGGCATAGATCTATACAGGAGCGTTATAATACTGGCCGTTCTATTTTCAGTCCCTTTCCTAATAATCCTTAATGTAGACTTTGCCTTTTTCACCGCTGCAGCACACTTTCATTGACCCATCTGCTATGACCCTAAGATCTTTCCCTCATAGTCTCAGTACGTTCAGACTCCATTAGCCTGCAAACTTGGACTTTGGGTTCTTCATGTTGGAAGTGAAACAGGTGTGCCCCCAGGGGTTTCTCTGGTTGTTAACTTTATCGATTGCAGAAATTTTTGCTTCCACCTGATCATTATTACTGATATTCTTTTTCAAAAAAGATTGTTTCTATTATTGGCGGTCTATAAGCAACCTGGGAAGATTTTGAGTGGAGAGTCTCTGGAGGGTGTAAATTTTTCAAATAAAAAATAAGTGCTCGTTGTTGTCACAAATGGAAAGTGTCTTCTTGATGGGCTTTGCTACTCAAAACTTGAATTCAAAATGAGAGAAAAGCTCCTAACCCCAAATCAGAGGAGTGTGGGAACTGCCTTGCCTCTAACCATGGAAGGAATTGTAATCTCTGCATGCTTAGAGGCATACTAATTTATTTTTGCAGTCCACGTAACAAGCCTGAGATGCAATAAAGTTCCAGCCTCCTACTGGTGGGCCTTGCTGGTTCCGGCGCTGATGCTGTGTGCAAGGTTGATCTATGGAAATCAGTTCAAGCAAGTTCTGTGGGTGCATCAAAAGTATAGCTATTCTGCAGCAAAGGCCTCCAAATTCTGCAATGTGATAAATTATGGAAATGTTGTTACAGTATTGATTTGCTTAGTTTGCATAATTTGTTTTTTTCCTGCAAGTCTGGCTATCTTCACAAACCAATGGCTAGTTTTTTTAATAAAAATGAATATTCACGTGGTCAAGATCCTGCAATCTGTGCCCAGCCCTCGTGTGCGTGCACGTGCCCTGTGACTTGTTAATGATGTCATTGTCTCTCTGTTAGGTGGAAGTTCTCTATGAAGATGAGCCTCTGAAGGAATATTACACTCTCATGGACATCACGTACATCTATCCATGGCGAAGGGTGAGTAGGGAAATCTCACTCTGGGCAAGTCTGCCATAGGTGAAATTGCTGTTCCCAGGATCTCCCAATGGGATCCATTTTCTAAGCCATCAAGAAGAAGAAGAAGAAGAGTTCGTTTTTATATGTCGACTTTCTCTACCACTTTTTTTTAATTTTTTTTAATTATTTTTAGTACAAGACATGGGAAAGGGAAAACAGGGAACGGGATAATCAATCTGTGTTCATATTACATTACTATTACACCGGTGTACGGTCTTTCTAAATCATTATCTCTAACATAATCTTGCTTTCTTATAACATTCATATAGCAGTTTTCTAATGTTATATTTGATATCTATGGTGTTACTTTTCAATCTGTTACAAAAAACAATCACTAATGTCATAATGATATCATCTACAATATATACTTATCAACTATCAGTTTGTCATAGAAGGTTTGCCATTTCTGTTTGTGCTCCTCATACATTTCATGATGTATCAAAGCAGAAAGTTTTGACATCATCACATATTCATGCATTTTTGTAATCCACATATTTAAATCTGGTATCTCCTTGTCTTTCCATTTTTGCGCCAATTGTAATCTCGCCGCTGTTGTAGCATATTGATACAACTCTCTTTGATTGGGTGGAATTTGAGGTGGAATAATACCCAGTAAAAAGTATTTAGCTTCTAGTTGGAAATTGGTATCCGTTAAGTCTTGTATTTCCTTATGTATCTTTTTCCAGAAAGTTTGTACTTTCTTGCATGTCCACCATTGGTGGAAATACGTCCCTTCTGTAACAGAGCATTTCCAGCAATTCACCTGGTTTGATTTGTAGATCTTCTGTAAATCTTTTGGTGCGTAGTGCCATCTATAAAACATCTTATACCAGTTTTCTTTTACAGCTTGTGATCTGGTAAACTTAATGTCTGTTTTCCACAATTTCTCCCAAGTTTGCATCGGGATCATCTCCCCTAAATTCTGCATCCATTTCACCATGCATGTTTTTACTTGCTCAGGTGCAGATTCTATGATCAGCAGTAGTTTGTAAATTTTTGACAAGAGATGATCTTGTGTTTTGGTAATCAAAATTTCAAATTCTGTTAACTTCCTTTGTTTACCTTCTTGTACATAGTCTTTTCTGAGAGCATGTATTATTTGATGGTATACAAACCAAGAAATCTTGATGTTCTCTCCTTGAAGTTCCTGTAATGTTTTCACTTGACCGTCTTTCTTAATACAATCATAAGTAAACAGGTCATTATTACTTCTGCTTTCAAAATCTGCATATGCTTCTATTGGAGACATTAGTCCAGGTGGCGATGGGCTGAGAAATCTTTTTAATGAATTCCATACCTTGATCATCTGAATTGGTAGTGCCACCGTTCATGCTGTTAAAGCAACACTCTTAAAAAGGACCACTTTCTAAGGAGTGATATATTATCTTATTCAGCCAGTTACCCAATAAGCAGGACTCAATGCTTCCTACCGAAGTAGGCTTTCTACTGAAGTGTGCCAATAAATTTATAAACAGTGGGTTTCATTATTTACCATTTATTTCACATAAAATATATGCATATTTACACACTCTTAAAAACATGTCATAAAGTACAAACATTATGATTCTTATACATGTTCATTTATGCAAGCAATCTTAAACAACCTTAAGCAGTTTCTATGTTTCTTTATATTTCTCTATATGAGAGTTCAAACCTTAAACCTGTAATGTACTTTCATTCAGGAATATAACAGTTACAGAAATCCTGTAAAATATGATTAGTACAATGGAAAAAGACCTGTTATAGTTAAAAGCATCTTAAATCAAAGTACCTAAAATATAAAACATAAGTTGTAATAAACCAAGTACAACCTTATATTATTTCTAAATCTCTCCAGCTCATATGCTCAGCTTAGGGAGATTTGTAAAGGTCCTAACTCATGTTTAGGATGTTCAAACCTTTTCTGTAAGGACATAGAATCTTTCCAATATTTCTATGTTCTTGCATTATCTTTGGTATATGCAAACGTCAGAGAATCTCTGATTCCTAGTTCATATAAGAGCTAAAGTCCAAAGGCTCTTTAAGTATTTCATGCTAGTTTAGGTTCATGAAAATATAGAACTCCATTGTTTTGAAGTCTATGTATCAGAGCTATGTCTATGCAAAGCTGAAGTTAGAGCTATGCAAGACTATAGTCAATTGGTAATTTGTAGCTATGTGTAGCTTTAATATTCAAGAGTTATTACTTACAACTCTGTTCTGAGGTCTCTCTGGTTATGCCAATATTAGGGAGACCCTTGTATGTGAACCTATAGCTCTGTGTAAAAGCTCAAAAGCTCCATGGACCTTAATCCATGTATAGACTATCCTGTGTATGTACTATCATTGTCACTGAGTGCAGAAGCGTCCCCTGCCCGTTGGGGAAACCTCTGGCTCATACCCTGAGAGATATCTCTGATTGATTAGAGAAACCTCTGAGAGCGTCTCAAAGAACATGTTTCTAGTCTCTTCAACTCTTTGAAGGACTTGTGTCTTGGAAAGCCAAGTCAGACTATATAGATCTTTGTGAGAACTCATTAATCCTTTTGATTGATTAATGCAGTGAGTTTGGCAGTGAAACTTCTGGTTTTTGACAAATTAAAACCACGTCATCTGCATAACTTCTCATTTTATAGTCTTGATCTTCGTATCTTATTCCTTTTATTTTGGAGTCAGCTCTTATCTTATTTGCAAGTATCTCCATTGCCAAATCAAACAGCAAGGGGGACAAAGGACAACCTTGTCTTGTCCCTTTTTGTATTTCAAATTGTTCTGTTAACATCCCGTTAATCAATAGTCTCGCACTTTGATTGGTATATAAGGCCTTTATGGCTTTCTGAAATTGTATGCCACAGTCTGTTTGTTGTAACATTTCCATCAAAAAATTCCATGAAATGTTATCAAAAGCTTTCTCTGCGTCCAAAAATAACATTTCAGCTTTTTCTTTTTTGTTCTTGGTGTAATTGATCGCTGCCAAAACCACTCGAACATTATTTTTCAATTGTCTCTTTGGAATAAAACCAGTTTGATCAGAATGTATGATCTTCATGATACATCTCTTCAGTCTTTGGGTTAGTATTGAAGCAAAAATTTTGTAATCAACGTTTAAAAGTGAGAGTGGCCTATACGCATTGGGGAGGTGGCTTTCTGCTTCATCTTTTGAAATTAAATAAATGTGTGCCTCTTTGACTTTCTCTACCACTTAAGGGAGACTCAAACTGGCCTACAATCACCTTCCCTTCCCCTCCCCACAACAGACACCCTGTGAGGTAGGTGGGGCTGAAAGAGCTGTGACTAGCCCAAGATCTTCCAGCTGGCTTTGTGTGTAGATGTAGGGAAACAAATCCAGTTCACCAGATTAGCCTCCACTGCTCATGTGGAGGAGTGGGGGAATCTAGCCCGGTTCTCCAGATCAGAATCCACCGCTTTGGTTTTCTAACTTTTGGCCTGCCAACATAAGAAATAGCAGTGTTACACTTAAAAAAAAAAAGCCTAAGGAAAATCTGCATACACAACCAAAAAATAGGCAGTATAGGTAATTGGCACCTATTTGGGAGGGCCGGCAAGCCTGCTGTGATTGAGATGCCTCCCTTTTCCACTGCTGAAGCTGCCACCATCTTACCCATAGAGCTGTGTGTGTGGAGGCCAGGGGGCTGGTAAAGGGTTTGGGAGCATGTTTGTGTTCGTACAAATCAACAAGCGGTCAGTTTTAACAACAGGATACCAGTATTGCATAAAACTATTTGGAGGGAGGTTTACATGTAGGGACCTTATCTGCCTCACAATTAAAAGCAAACAAGTAGAACCCCAAACTAGTGTGCAGAGTCCTAGTGGAGCTTTAACCTTTAGCTAGAAGAGACAAGGAAAGCATATGAAATTTGAGAGAGATACTTTTTTTAAAAAGCAACCCACAGCTGCTGCTGAAGTGTTTAGTTGGAACCAGGGGCTTTTCTTGTGACCCTGAGCTCCTGTACATGGCTGGTTGGGTTGCCAACTCTGGATTGTGGAATTCTTGGAGACTTGGGTGCAAAGCCTAGGGATGGCAGTTTGGAGAGGGGAGGGAGCTCAGCAAGGGTGCAATGTCAGAGAGTCCAACCTCCAAACCAGCCATTTTCTTTAGAGGAAGTGATCTGAGGTCTAGAGATCAGTTGTGATTCTGGTAGATCTCCATGCCCCAGCTGGAGGGTGGCAACCTGGGTGAGAGGGAGGGAAGGCAGAAAAGGATGTGGTGGTCTCTTATCAGTAACCTTCAACCTGGAGACAAATGACGCTTTCACACATGCTGAATAATCCACTTTCAATGCACTTTGCAGCTGGATTTTACTGTGTAAAATGGCGAAATTCACTTGCAAACAATTGTTAAAGTGCATTGTAAGTGGACTGAAAGTGCATTATTCAGCATGTGTGAAAGTGCCAAAAGTGTTTGGATTGCAGGTTGGGCACAGCCAGGGTAGTGTGGTGAACCCAGACAGGGATGTCCATCACTTCCCATGGTGTTTGCAGGGCCTTTGCACCCTCCCCATTGTGCCACCCCAGGCAGAACCACTTGGATGGAGAAGATGGGACCTCTTGTATTCCAGACCACAGTGAACCTGAATCAGTTAACCTTTGGGTTGGGACACAACCAGGAGTGCTGCTGGTTGGGCTGAGGTTCTGGGAGGGGGGTGAGTGGGACATACCTAGGCAGCTGCACCTGCCCCAGCCCCTGTGCAGAGCTGGTGGAGGGGACCTCTGCTGCTGTTGGGTTCCCCCTCCCTTGGGCTTTCCCTGCCATTTGAACACATGAAGCTGCCTTATACTGAATCAGACCCTCGGTCCATCAAAGTCAGTATTTTCTACTCAGACCGGCAGCAGCTCTCCAGGGTCTCAGGCAGAGGTCTTTCACATCACCTACTGGCCTAGTCCCTTTAACTGGAGATGCTGGGGATTGAAGCTGGGACCTTCTGCATGCCAAGCAGATGCTCTACCACTGAGCCACTGCCCTGTGGTCCTCTGTGGTGCATTTTTAAAATGGCGATGGTACAGGGCAGACAGCAGGAGGAGCATGGCTGTCGAGCTCTCAGATACCTTGGGGGAGGCAGTGGGAGCCAGTGAATGGGATGACCTTTGGCAGGAGGAGCTGGTCGAGGGCTCCATAGCCTAATGTTGGCTTCTGGAAGAGAAGGATCTGTAATGACCTCTGAACCTGAAGACTCAGGTCTGTGATCAGTGGGCTGTATAGGTGAATCCATCAGCTGGAGTTGGATCAGCCGCAGTTGCGGGGCGGTCCCTTTTTTGTGCCCTCAGCCCAAGGGGGGCAGCAGGCCCTGTGCTAAGAGGGAGAAGAGGTACCAAGGGGTGTGGGGGGGATGGAGAAGCTCTGCAGCCCCTGCCAGGTATTTTTAATGCTACCCAGTAGTGGAGAGGAAGGTATGGGAGGAGGACCTACAATTTGTGGACTCTAATCTGGAGAACCGGGTTTGATTCCCCCACTCCTCCACATAAGCAGCTGACTCTAATCTGGAGAACCGGGTTTGATTCCCCACTCCTCCACATGAAGCCTGCTGAGTGATCTTGGGCTAGTCACGGTTCTCTTTGAGCTCTCAGTCCCACCTACCTCACATGGTGCCTGTTGCTGGGAGAGGAAGGGAGGGCAATTGAAACCGCTTTGAGACTCCTTAAAGGTAGAGAAAAAAGAGGGGTATAAAAACCAACTCTTCTTCTTCACCAGAGTTTTAGGGATTTGAGATGAGCAGTGTTACGGGTGGGGTCAACGTTTTTATTCCAAATCTTTCATAAATGGTTAAAGTATGGGGAAGGGGTGGCCATGGCCCCCTCAGCGAATGGAAGAACTTGGGGGAGGGTTGCATGCAAGTGAGCTACGCCCCATAAAAAACCCCTGACGTTTGTGCACTGCCCAATGTATGTCTCTGTCAAAGGAAGACTTTTGAAAACGGTTGCTCCCTCTCCACAGAACGGACCCCTCCCCTTGAAGTACCGCGTCCAGCCGGCCTGCAAGAGGCTAAAACTCTCTTCCCAGCCCCCCAACTCGGAGTGCACCAACACCAGTGGCGCTTCAGAGTGTGAATCTGTCAGCGACAAGGCCAACAGCCCGGCCACCTTGCCAGCCACCACCTCCTCTTCGCTGCCCAGCCCAGCCACCCCTTCGCACGGCTCTCCCAGCTCCAACACCACCTCCGTGAGCATCCCTGCCAACCCGGCTTCTGGGGCTGTGCAGAACGGCTCCTCGAACTGCCACCAGATGCAACCCTTGTCCAGCAGGGGGCGCAAAGCCATGGTGAATGGGGGCCCGGCGGCGTCGGCTTTGACTTAAAGAACGGGGTTTCTTTTGGGTTGGGGTGTTTCTCCCCCCCTTGGCCAGATCTTCAGTTTTATAAATAAGTATATTACGTGTAGATAAAGGGCAGTGGGGGTGGGGTAGGGAAATTATACATACTTATTTTCTATTGATTGACCTGATTTAATTTAAGAAAAAAGAATGCAAAAAAGATAAAAAACAACAACAACAACAACTCCAGTGGTGTATTTTTAAAGAAATGTGTCTCCCCCTTTTTTAATTTTTAAAAAGCGAAACTGTGCCCATGTCGTCGCATGCCAGCGTCTGTGTAAAATCTGCTGCCCTTCCTGGTGAATCTTTTTTCCGTCGGTGCCCTCAGTTTGACACATAGATCCAAGACAGAAATTCTGAGGCTTGGTTCTTAGAACCACACCGTGGGGTTCTTGTGCTCTCCTTGCCCCCTTACCTTCCCTCTCCTGCCCCCAGTCCCAAATTCAGAATTGCTACTTCAGCCTTGCGTTTCATGGCCGGAGCTGCGGTGCAGCTGCCGAGACGGGAGGGAGGTTCAGCTCTCTGTGCCAGTAGGAGCAGGGGGTTGTGATGCTCTCCTCCCCTCCCCATGGCTGCTACTGCCGAAGCCCCGCATTGATAACCAAGCAAGGTGGCTGGGCCCACGGTGTGGGGCGGAAGACCCAAAGGGGCGCCAGTTAAGGTGCAGCACTTTATTTTGCGGAAAGGGCCAATCCCAGAGTGGGAGGTCGCCTTTTCAGCCTGCTGCTCATTGGAACCCCAAAGAGTCTTGGAGGCCGCCTGACAGGCTCTGCTCTGGCTCCCGAAAGCAGGGGCCACAATGAATGTGTAGTCCTTAAGATTCCTCAAGACTCTGCTATAATGCAGTATCTGTTTCAAGGGTATCCTTTCTTCTGCTAACTTGCATTTCAAGACTGTCAGGAGGCTCCTGGCGTTGCATGCGGAGCGACGCAGCAAGGGATGGGTCGGCTCTGCTCAGGTGTATCGCTGATTCTGTACCAATGCTGGCTGCCAGGTCCTTCTCAGCTGCCCAAGCCGTCTCCCTGGGGTCTTTAGGGTGGTCAGCATTTCTGTGCCCATAAGAGCGCAGGGGGAAAGGACTGCTGTTACTGCCATAAGGTCACCAGCTCACTGAGGAGCCGCATGGCCCCTGTGGGCGTGGCACCGTGTGCTGAACACTCGTTGTGATGGCACGGGCTTGGAGTCTCACGCTTTGCTTTTCCCTCAGCTCAATCAAGGTCCTTCCTTCCTTGTCTTTGGTAAAAGGTAAAGGTAAAGGTAAAGGTCCCCCATGCAAGCACCAGGTCATTCCTGACCCATGGGGTGATGTCACATCCCAACGTTTCCTAGGCAGACTTTGTTTACGGGGTGGTTTGCCAGTGCCTTCCCCAGTCATCTTCCCTTTACCCCCAGCAAGCTGGGTACTCATTTGACTGACCTCGGAAGGATGGAAGGCTGAGTCAACCTTGAGCCGGCTCCCTGAAACCGACTTCTGTCGGGATCGAACTCAGGTCGTGAGCAGAGCTTTTGACTGCAGTACTGCAGCATTACCACTCTGCGCCACGGGGCCCCTTGTCTTTGGACTTACCTTTAAACCGTTTCTGCTGTCACCATTCCCACCCACCGGCCTGGTCCTTGTGGAGCTGGTGCATGCAAGTCCCATGGTACAGTTTCTAGCCATAAGAGCTAGGGATGGAACCTCCATGTTCAGGAACTGTATACCTCTGGCTAATAGTTGCTGGGGATCAAGCAACGGAGGAGGCCAGTCGATTTCCCAAGGGCACTTGGCCTGCGGTTGTCGGAGACAAAATGGCTGGCTGTGTGGATCCTCTCCAAAAAAGGTGGGGCGCATCCTTGACTGGGAGTTGTGAAAGCGGGACAGGTGTGTGTAGTTGATTCCAAAGTGTAGTGGAGGTGGAGCCCCAAGCTCGGGCTTTCTATGAGTAAGGGACATTGGAGATCAGGAGCCTCAGCATCTTAGCTGTGGCATCTTTGGCCATCTTGGAGGCTGAAGGTGCACGTTGAGTTCACAAAAGCTGCCACGGCCAAGATCTGTGTTGCCTCCAGCTCACACTACTGTCCCGTCCCCCCCTTTAAGGCAAAGAACGATTTCCTTGTTTGCACTCCTTGCGTGCTGGGTTTGAAAGACATCAATATGGTGCCTTTGGAAGAAACTTTATATCCGATGTTGCCAAGGTGGGGGGGGGGTTGTGATTTTTCACTGGGGAAAACGAGGGTGTCCTTTCTTCTGCTGACTTGTATTTCAAGACTGCCAGGTGGAAACGCACAACTTCCAATGGGAAGAGTTTTATTCTGCCATCCACTTGAATCTTCTCTCACCTTTTTTTTATCTGGAGGGAAAGCAATCCAGAGTGAACCTTTTTCTTTTTTTTTTATGGGGCAGAAAGGGCTAACTTGACACAAGCACATTTGGTACCCTGGATGTTAAATCCCAATATCCTTCTTTGGTTTAATGTCAAAAACAGTCAACCCCTCCAAGGCAATTGCATGAACACACAAAGCTGCCTTCCGCTCAATCAGGCCCTTGGTCTATCAAGGTCAACCCCATCTCCTCTTACTGGAGGTGGGAGCTCTCCAGGGGCTCAGACCTCTTTTCACATGCCCTCTTGCCTGATCCCTTTAACTGGAGGTGCCAGGGATTGAAACTGAGACCTTCTGCATTTGAAGCCTATCCTTTGCTACTGGGCTACGGTCCTGTGCCAAATGCATTTTAGTAGGTGGATCTGCTAAACCAGGCGTGCAGTGCCAGCTGCAAGCAGCAAGGAGAGCATTGTGCGTACTCTGCAGTTTGGCAATATGTACGGCCTCCCCTGTGCCACCTGCAGATACACAGCCCAGGAACAAAACCGAAGGCTACTAAAACAGGCCCTTATTTTCAGGGCTGCTAAGCTCTGCCTGGGATGTGGAATGGTATAGTGTAGCTCGATCTGGGAAGCTAAGCAGGGTCAGTATTTGGAAGAGAGACCACCAAGGAAGACTTTGCAGAGGAAAGCAATGGCAAACCACCTCTGCTTAATCACTTGCCTTGAAAACCGTATGGGGTCACCATAGGTCAGCTGCAACTTGATGGCATTTTACCCACACAAGCTCAGCCTGGAACGCACAGCTCTTCTAGTCTTTGCTGCACAACATGAGTAGGGCTGGGATTCACAACAACACCTGACACCCCCCATGGGGGCTGTCTTTAGAGAAGATGTCTAAAGCCCTCCATTGGACTCACAGGAGTAGTCAGGCAGGACTTTGGCTTGCTACCTCTGGGTGTTCCTCCTTGGCCTCTGGTTGTGTGTAAGAGGTTGCCCTTGAAGGCACCAGTTTGGCTCACAAAGTGAGATGCTCCCAGAAGGTGTTCCTGCAGCCTGTGCAGCTTCAGCATGCCCCGCCGGGCCCTGAAAACCAAAACCTCCCCAGCGGACCCTCAGGCGCTGGGGCACCGAGGTTCCCTGGGAGGCTTTTGAAATAAACTTCAAAAAAGCAACTTGGCAATTTTGTCTGGTTAAATTTGCAGACAGCCATTAATAGTGGGGCCATAACTTTAAGGAGGGTGAATATTTGCAGGGGCTGAGAGAGCCCTGAGCTCCCTCCAGTTCAATATATCAGAAGGCTGTGGAAGTTGCAGTATCTGCACAGAATATAGAGTCGTAGAGTTGGAAGGGACCACCAGGGTCATCTAGTCCAACCTCCTGCACAATGCAGGAAATTCACAACTACCTCCCCCCCCACACCCCCAGTGACCTCTACTTCATGCCCAGAAGATGCCCTCCCTCTCATGATCTGTCTAAGGTCATAGAATCAGCATTGCTGACAGATGGCCATCTAGCCTCTGCTTAAAAACCTCCAGGGAAGGTGCACTTACCATCTCCCGAGGAAGCCTGTTCCACTGAGGTACTGCTCTAACCGTTAGAAAATTCTTCCTAATGTTAATCCATTTTGGGGTTGGGGTGATTCCTCCCATCTCCTTAGAGGGGGGTGGTCCTGGGCAACAGCCTGTATTTTCCAAGCCACCTTCCACATAGCATCTGCAGTGGTGGACAAATTCTGTTGCCAGAGGTACCCCCATTTGTCTCTGGGCTGCTCTCTGGTCAGCTTCTCAGGTGTTGCCCCTGGGGCTTCCAGCCCTTGGCTGCTACTTCAGAGTCAGGTATATTTTCTTACAAGGAAGTACCAAATGCCTGAAGAGGCCATCAGCATGCTCAGAAACACATCATAGAACCCTTCTCCTGCTGCCCTGTTTATCTTCCCATGGGCCGAGACTGTTGACCTTAAGAGCAGCATTATGTCATACTTCTCGTTTTCAGTCCAAAAAGGTTCCCCCTTTTTTCATTATCTTTGTACGTACCAAGAAAAAGTGACAAGACCAAGGCAACCTAAAAGCCTCGAGGCTTTCTCCCTCTCCCCAACTTTTTTTTTGTAAAAAAGTTTAATATGGTACAAGCCAAATCGCTCTGTATGTTTGCAAAGTTGTACGATGTTTTAATGTGCTGTAATATATTCTGATATTCATATACTGTTATTGGTTAAAACATTTGTATCAATTATACAGTTTGTAAATGGTAATAAATGCAACAGCTTTGTCCTTCAGCTCTGTTGTGTGGAGTTTTTAGTCCTGCTTTACACCCTGAAATACCTGTCTGTGCCCCCAGGGCCGCCTTGCCCTCTATGCACCGGGTGAAATGGGGATCTATCACCAGCTTAAAGACACAGTGTTCAGGGTTCACTTGGCAGAGGACCTGAGGATATTGCTGACAGCCCCTGGGCCATCTCAGTTTGTGCCGGGATCATGCTGGGATCATTTGATGTGGTTGCAGCATTCCAGCAGAGCTGGCATGTTCACAGAGTTCTCGCTACCACAACTCCCATACCACTTCCTTGGAGAGGCATAGCCAGCTGAGTCTCTTTCAGGGTGACCGTGCAGGGCTGTGCCTGCTGCGTTTAAAACGTGGAAAACTGCACCAAGAAAAGCTTGATTTGGCAACTAGGATACATTATGCACATGTGCATTTTTTCTTCTTTTACCTAATTACTTCTGGTTTTGTTGGCCATAGGAGAAAGAAGCCTCACCCAAACTGTCAACCCACTTCCTGGCTTGGAAAGCTAACAATGACCAGCCACTGTTAATACTTGGCTGGGAGACCATCAAAGAAGACAGGGGTTGCTATGCAGAGGAAGGCGATGGCAAACCACTTCTCCTCATCTCTTGCCTTGAAAACTCCATGGTTCTGGGGTCATCACGAGTTGGTTGCAACTCGAAAGCATATTATTATTATGAATTATATTATTATATCATACTCTGCATTTGTGTTTCCTTGGGATTATGGCAGAAGTAGGGTATAGATGTGGGACTGGAGGGTTTTTAATTCTGTCCTGGTGTGCATCACTTTGCATGCACTTACATTGATCCACCCCCTCATCTCTCATTTCGTTGCCCATTCACTGTGTTTCTGGCCACTTATGCAGGGCTGTTTCCCCACAGTCACCCCTGCTGACTGCTCTGGTGCTTCATTTTGATTATGCATGCCTTTTCTGACCGTCAGAGGTTGCCTCGCTCTCCCCGTGTGTTTCTGGCATTTTGCCCGCATTTTCTGCATCCAGAAAACACGGGCAAAACGTGCAGTTAGAAGCGAGGCAACCTCTGACGGAATATTCTGAAAATACTCTTTGTTGTGCACTTTAGGCTTTGCTCAATATTATATTACCAAGGCCTGCAATTCAGATGTAACCCTCTATTGGCTACAATGGATTAAAATATGAAGACTGGCCTCTTCCTAGGGTTGCCTCTTCACCACCGGCAGCAGGTTTCTGGGGCGGAGCCTGAGGAGGGCGGGGTTTGGGAGGGGAGGGACTTCAATGCCATAGAGTCCAATAACCAAAGTGGCCATTTTCTCCAGGGGAACTGATCTGTATCGGCTGGAGATCAGTTATAATAGCAGGAGATCTCCAGCTACTACATGGAGATTGGCAACCCTACCTCTTCCACATTCTATCTTGCATCACCAGCTACATTCCCATATGCAGCATCCCAGAATAAAAGGTATAGGGGCTGGTATTATAGAAGCGGTGGGAGAATACTCCACACATACCCAGAGGCACAGTTTTCTTTGACATTAATTCACGTTTCTAGGCTGCATTAGAGATAAAGTCCCAGTTCACACATGTATGCAGCTTGTTTAGTGCACACTTAAGTCCTGCGCAGAATGAATGCCTGGAAGTTAGGGGCAGGTCCGGCAAGTGGTGTTTGGACCCTCACTCGTTCATTTCCCCTGAATACAGCATCTCTACTGGGGGGGTGGGGACTTTGGTAGCTGGTAGGTAGGGTTGCCAGCTCTGGGATGGGAAATACCTGGAAATTTGAGGGGTGAGAATTGGAGAGGGGAGGGACCTCAGAAGGGTATAATGCCATAGAGTCCACCCTCCAAAGCAGCCATTTTCTCCAGGGAAACTGATCTGGGTCATCTGGAGATCAAATGTAACAGAAGAAGAAGAGTTGGTTTTTATACCCCGATTTTCTCAACCGAAAGGAGTCTCAAACTTACAATCTCCTTCCCTTCCTCTCCCCACAGCAGACACCTTGTGAGTAGGGTTGCCAACTGCCAGGTAGTGGAACAAGACCAGCAGTTATAGCCCAAGCAAATTACAACAATTGTTCTATGCAAAATCAATGCTTATAATTCAAATCAAGTTGAATTATAGTCATATCATATGATAATGAAACATGATAGTCATATCATATGATAGTCATATCATATGATAATGAAACAACAATTTCCAACAAAGGCTACAAATTCAGTTGCAATTGTATCGTAGACGCTTGAGTAAAGTTCCTGTTTTTTTGGAACGTATCACGTGATCGCGATGGTCTTCGGCGTCTGTAGCTTTGTGGTTCCAATGATGCCCCTTATAAATTGGGGGTGTAGCTACAGGGGTCCGGTTATCGCCCTGTTTCGACCCTTTGGGTCTTCCTCAGCACGAACCACTACAATATGTATTGCAATATGCGTTCCGAAAAAAACAGGAACTTACAATTGCAACTGAATTTGTAGCCTTTGTTGGAAACGCTTGTTTCATTATTATATGATATGACTATGAATATCATGACAACCTTCAACTGATTTGAATTATAAGCATTGCTTTTGCATAGAACAATTGTTGTAATTTGCTTGGGCTATAACTGCTGGTCTTGTTCCACAACATCATACAGCAGGCTAACTTTGGTTTACCAACTGCCAGGCAGTAGCAGGAGATCTCCTGCTATTACAACTGATCTCCAGCCAATAGAGCTCAGTTCACCTGGAGAAAATGGCCGCTTGGACAATTGGAGTCTATGAGATTGAAGTCCCTCCCCTCCCCAAACCCTGCCCTCCTCAGGCTCCACCCCTAAAACCTCCTGCCGGTTGTCAAGAGGGACCTGGGAACCCTACTTGTGAGGTAGGTGAGGCTGAGAGAGTTCAGAGAGAACTGTGACTAATCCAAGGTCACCTAGTAGGCTTCATATGGAGGATTAGGGAAACAAACCCGGTTCACCAGATTAGAGTTTGTAGGAGTGGGGGAATCAAATCAGGAGGGTGGACTCTATGGCATTATACCCTTCTGAGGTCCCTCCCCTCCCCAATAGTGGGAGATCTCCAGGTGCCACCTGGAGATTGGGAACCCTACTGGTAGGTGATTGTCTGAATGGACTCTGTGTTGAAAGCTGTGACTTTCAGCTGATCTAAGGAGACATGAAGGGTCAGTTTGTGGTGCTCTGTGATTCATCTGGGGTCGCATGCCCATATGGTCCGTGTGAACCATGTAGACTTTGCCACTTCCTCCCTGTGGTACAGGCAGGGCACTCCTGGGTGGGCAACTTTGTAGGAGAGCCACAGCACATTTTCTCCCCACAGGAAATGGGCCTTCGCCCAGGAACCAGACAGCTTCCTGCAATTACTGCTTCAGCATCTGTTCCATTATTTTGGCTATTATTATTTTAAAAGATTGGTTTTCTAAGCACTTTATGATTGTGTGGTAGCCATACACAGACTGGGGGATTTGAGCCAGCATTCACTCCCCCCCCCCCATCTACTCTGGTATGGTATCAATGGCCATTTATGCATGGGAGGTTTTGCCATGGATTTGCCACTCTTTAGATGCACATTTTCCCCATCCAAATTCTCAAAACTCAACAATAAGCCCCCATGCACAATTTTGAGAATTTGGATGGGGAAAATGTGCATCTAGAGAGCAGCAAATCCAAGGCAAAACCTCCCATGCATAAATGGCCAATGTCAAGGCACAGCCCCAGAGCGCCCCCCCCCCAAATATTACCCAATGCAGACAGTGGATTTCCCACAGCAATAGAGGCATTCACGTGGGAAGGGCTTCACGGTGCGCATCAAAATGCTCACCTCTAACCTGCATACTTTTGATTGGACATAACCACTAACCGGCTTTCCAATGTGTATTTAGAATTACAACCGAAGGTTTCAATTTCCCAGGCCTTTAGAAAATAAACGGAGGTGTACTTGATATTCGTCAGATCTCTCGCTCTCAAATACCCACAGAGGACTCTAGCTCAAGCATCGTGCATCTGGTGACGCCCATGAGTTGGAATGCAAACCGGGCCTTCCTGCTCTGCGCCGGGCCGTTGTGCTGTTTGTAGCCAAGAAGTGCTGAATTCCTCAAGTGCCGATGGAGCAACCACCTTGGCAGCTTTCACTTGTGTCAGACTCAGCGCCTCTGTAGGCCTGAAAACACGCCCCCCCCGGCAGATCTTCATCATGTGGCGTGTGTAAGATTTTAATTAATTTAATTCTAGCATATTAAAAAATGTTATTTTTCTATTATATTTGTAAGCTGTGGTTATTTATATAAGTCAGTAGAAAACAGTATTGTCTAACTTAAACTGAACAAAGCAGGTGATTTTTCGTATCTGGAACAGAGTGGTATAGAAAAACAACATGTGACCACGAAGATGAGATCATAGGCAGGTATCACAAGATGATGACATCACAGAGGGATGGAATTAGAAAAGAGGATGGCTCTTGAGAACAAAGAACTCTGGAAAAGTATAAAATATGGGAAATAGGCGGAGTCTGTTAGGAGACTTTCACTTTTTTATTATTATTTTTTATTTTTTATTATTTTTTTAAATAATTTTATTTATATAATTGAAGGGGTACAGGAAAAAAAGGAAGGGATTGAATATTATAAGTATAAAAACAATACAATAATAAAAAATAAGCTCGATTGTATATTAAGAGATTCTCTATACTAAAAAAACTGTTACATAGTGTCATTCTGTTATTACTTATATTAGTATTCTATTGTATAAGAGTCTAAGATTACATTACTATTGTGTATAACAAATTGAATATTACATAACCGTCATGTTACATTCAATTAACTAGAATTCATATAGGTGTAGAATGACATCCACTTATCATGAAATTGCTCTGTAGATTCAGTAGATTCACTTTTGAAGCCGAAAAAGGGCTGGAATTCTCCTCTTTGCCTGGCAAAATAAAAAAAGCTTTTTTCCCCCTTGCTTTCTTAACCTGGCGTCGTCTCTGCTTCATGGTAATAAAATCTGGCCAAAGAAGAGAGTATATTTACATCCAACAATCACACCTTGAGAACTCTGTCATGTCTCGTATTGGGGCGGTGTGGCGGTGTGTGTGTGTGATATCGACACATGTCCCAGTCGCGTGGCTTTGCAGGGGTAAGGAAGTTGTAATTTGAGTGAAAAACCTGTTCTCAGTACATGGAACAAGTAATAGGATTCAAGTGCCTCCTATCTATTTGAAGAGTAAAAAGCTGATAAGCCACTCACATCGTCTTTAGAAGGAATAAAATCGTCAATTTTCAATTGTTTTGTAGACTTTGTTGGAGAAATCTGGCCTGAGTGCCTCCTCAGTTTTCTTTTCCGTCTCAGATGCGGGCTCATGGTTTACAACCGCAACAAAGATTAGTCCAGCTGGAGTACAGGAAATTATTACCTGGGACTGCTAGAGATAAACAGCAACCTCGCCAATTAAAATTAAACTAAGATTAGATAAAATAAATGCTAAATCTCTAAAATTCTGGCAGGAGAACATGACACACCAGCATGCTGGTCGCCATCTTTGCCCAGCTCCTTTCCAATCGGCCACAGTGATAGAATTCAAGAAGAACACGTCTCTAAGCAGGAGCAGCGTGCCCAGTTCCTCTCCAATGAGTAACAACCAGTCTCCCTGCAGGCAACTTTAGAAGCTCAGCATTGTGGTGGCCCAGCATAGTGGAGATGTGCTAAGGGGAGTTGCAGTGTTGTTAAGCAGTTGCAGGACGGCTTGAGCATGAGATTCCCTCCACCCACATTCCACCATAACAAGGTGGTTGTGTGAATGATCCCTCACCATCAGCACTTCTGGTCATAAGAACATAACATAAGAAAAGCCCTGCTGGATCAGACCAAGGCCCATCAAGTCCAGCAGTCTGTTCACACAGGGGCCAACCAGGTGCCTCTAGGAAGCCCACGAACAAGACCACTGCAGCAGCATTGTCCTGCCTGCGTTCCAGAGCACCTAATATATTTGGCATGCTTCTCTGATCCTGGAGAGAATAGGTATGCATCATGACTAGTATTCATTTTGACTAGTAGCCATGGATAGCCCTTTCCTCCATGAACATGTCCACTCCCCTCTTAAAGCCTTCCAAGTTGGCAGCCAGCAGCACATCCTGGGGCAGGGAGCGTCACAATTTAATTATGCGTTGTGTGAAGGAATATTTCCTTTTATCTCATTTGAAAGCCCAGGCCCCATTCAGAAGATACGCCACCACCCTCAAAGAAGGGGGTATTTTTTTCCATTTCAAATGACTTTAAAATGTCATTATCAACCATTTTAACTGCTGTTATTTCATTCACAGATTGTTTCCATAGAAAACACATTTGAGGCTGTATTTTTTTTTCTGTCTTCCATACAATTTCGATGGTATTTGCAAAGACAGATTCCCCCCCCCCCCGAGATCCTGCCTTCCAAACTTCAGAGAGACTAGACAAATCTCCCCCATTCTTTTTAAAGAATTCAGTTTCTCACAGAGCAGGTACAATGAGGTGTCTGGCAATCTGCAAGACAGGCAGATACACACCTTTGGCAAAGCAGGAAGGGAAGTCGCATCGGCACATCAGGCAAGGGAGGCTGGCATTCCACACCTCCAGAAAGCAGGCAGTGTGGCGGAGTGGATGGACACATAAGATATGCTGAATAAATACAGAGCTTAGCAGGCACATGGGGCTATCTCTGTACCACCCATACAAGGGTTGGGTAAGAGTGCAATAGGGCCACCAGTGTGTGTGTGGGGGTGCTTGGGTTGCCAACTCCAAGTGGGTAAATTCCTGGAGATTTGGGGGTAGAGCCTGGAGAAGACAGGGGCCTCAGTGGGATAAAGAACATAAGAAAGGCTCTGCTGGATCAGATCAAGGCCCATCAAGTCCAGCAGTCTGTTCACACAGTGGCCAACCAGGTGCCTCTAGGAAGCCCACGACAAGACAACTGCAGCAGCACCATCCTGCCTGCGTTCCACAGCACCTAATACAATAGACATGTTAATCTGATCCTGGAGAGAATAGCTAAGGATCATGACTAGTATCCATTTTTACTAGTAGCCATGAATAGACCTCTCCTCCATGAACATCTCCACTCCCCTCTTAAAGCCTTCCAAGTTGGCAGCCATCACCATATCCTGGGGCAGGGAGTTCCACAATTTAAGTATGCGTTGTGTGAAGAAATACTTCCTTTTATCTGTTTTGAATCACCCTCCAACTTCAGCAGATGACCTAGCGTTCCAGCATTATGAGAGAGGGAGAAAAGCTTCTCCCTGTCCACTCTCTCCAAAGCATACATAATTTTATAGACCTCTATCATGTCTCCCCTTAGTAGGGTTGCCAACTGCCAGGTAGTAGCAGGGGATCGCCTGCTAATTCAACTGATCTCCAGCAGATCAGATCACCTGGAGAAAAATGGCCACTTTGGCTATTGAACTCTCTGGCATTGAAGTCCCTCCCCTCCCCAAACCCCGCCCTTTTCAGGCTCCGCCCCAAAAATCTCCCACCGGTAGCGAAGATGGACCTGGCAACCCTACCCCTTAGCCACCTTCTTTCCAAGCTAAATAGCCCTAAGCGTTTTCACCGCTCCTCATGGGGCAGTTGCTCTAGCCCCCTAATCATTTTGGTTGCTCTTTTCTGCACCTTCTCAAGCTCTGTAATATCCTTTTTTAGGTGTGGTGACCCGAACTGTACACAGTATTCCAAGTGTACATATAGTTCACCCTCCATATAGTTCATCCTCCAAAGCATCCATTTTCTCCTGGGTAACTGACCTCTGTAGTCTAGAGATGAGCTGTAATTCCGGGAGATCCCCAGGCCTAGGGAAGTCAGCCTCCAGGTGGGACCTGGGAATCTCCCGGAATTACAGCTCATCTCCAGGCTACTGTAATGCCTGGTTATATAAAGGCATGTAGTGACTATGTACTCATATGCACACACATGGAAGCTTTGGGGAAGTTGGCATCCGGGAGCCATGAACCAACAAATCATGCTCTCTGTGCCTGGTACGGCCTCACGCCAGTAGAGAAAAAGCTCTGAATTACCTCCAACCTTAGGAATGTGTTTTCTACTTCCTAGCTCACAAGATCAAGCACTCGCTCAGTGACGCCTTCGGGCAATATCTATAGGCTATGCTAATTAACGTGGAGTAGAGACCTACCGGTAATGTGCATTGGTGCTTTTGTGTATCAATCTGCTTGTCAGCAGCTATGGGCCTGCCCCATCCGAATGCATAAATGATACTGAGCTTCCTTCGTTCTCTGGTGAGTAACCTTGCATCTTAACTTTGGTTATTTCACCCCAGGTCTGTGTTTAGCTAAATAAAGAACTGTTGCTGTTAACTTAACCTCCTCCTTGTTGTCTGTCATTGGACACTATAAGACAACCAGGCACTTCACTACAGAAGTCAGTTGCACTGGTTCTTGCAGTTGCCTATGCTTTTTTTTGTCCTTACCAAGGTTAATAGCAGCTTGGGGGAGGGATTTATCCCAGGGAAACAGCAGGGCTGAAAGACTTAACCCCAGCCTTGTGGCCCCCCAGTCCAAATCCTCCCACAGCTGCATTTAAGGAGAAATGAAAGGCATCCAGAGGTGCATTGCACATGGTGGTCCTTGTGCCTTATCCAGTTTAACCTGCAAAGAGGTCAGGCCAACGACAGCCACTGCTAAGAACCTGCTGCCAAAACAGATCACCCCTCCTTCTGTCAATGGGTCCAGCCTGGCTGGGTTTACCTTCAGGTTCAGTGGAAGACTTTCAATAAATTTCAGAGGTGGTACCTTCCTTGGTGCTGTTCCAGGGCTGAATGCCAGCAGTTTAATTACTGCTTATTTATATATGTACAATTTTTATATTCCGCCTTTCTGCCCAGTAGTAGAAAAGGGCCAGAGTCCAGCAGCACCTTAAAGACTAACAAAAATATTTTCTGGTAGGGTATGAGCTTTCGTGAGCCACAGCTCACTTCTTCACTGTGAACTTTCTGCCCCGTCAGGGTCACCATTTAAAAGAAGAAGAGTCAGTTTTTATATGCTAACTTTCTCTACCTTTTTAAGGAGACACAAACTGGCTTTCAGTCTCCTTCCCCTCCCCACGACAGACACCTTGTAAGGTAGGTGGGGCTGAGAGAGAGTGGAGAGAGCTGTGACTACCCCAAGGTCACCCAGAAGGCTTCATGTGGAGTGGGGAAACCAACCCGGTTCACCAGATTAGAGTCTGCTGCTCAAGTGGAGGAGTGGGGAATCAAACCCGGTTCTCCAGACTAGAGTCCGTCGCTCCTAACCACTTCACCACACCGGCTCCTTTAAAAGGTTCTGGCTTATTCATTCCATGGCCTTTTTCTGCTAGTTGCATAGAAGACTGACACCGCACATGCGCAGGGTCGAGAGTGTCCAGCACTGCCTCCCCAGTCCCAACAGCTGTGCCATGTTTCCCTCAGGACAACACAGCCCCCAGATTTAGCAAAATCAAGTATTTTATCAGTCCAGTTTAGCCCTGGTTCAGTTAAGTCAAGCCAGTCTGTCTGTTTATGTAACATTTCATCTGACCCCCAAACCTCTGTGGGGTAAAGATGGCACCAATGTGGCAAAGGAAAGGGGGCAATGCAGAATGGGCGCAGGACAGAAGACCAAACGGGTGTGTGCGCTTAAAAATCACCGTCAGTTTCTTCACATTTATACAGTTTCCCCTTTGCC
This sequence comes from Euleptes europaea, assembly GCF_029931775.1. Classification (NCBI taxonomy): domain Eukaryota; kingdom Metazoa; phylum Chordata; class Lepidosauria; order Squamata; family Sphaerodactylidae; genus Euleptes; species Euleptes europaea. Next base: position 36,553,451 of record NC_079329.1, on the reverse strand, counting down.
AAGTGGTAAGTAGACTTAGGGCAGGGGTGGGGAACCTTTTTTCTGCCAAGGGCCATTTGGAAATTTTCTGACATCATTCGCGGGCCCTACAAAATTATTAGCTTAAAAATTAGCCTGCTATATTTGGTCAAACATTTAGCCAAGAGGCACGACCGGAGACGGCTCCGAGTGTCTGCCAGGTAGAGCGACTCGCTTTTGAGCTCTGCCGTCCCCAGCTGGGCCCAAGAGATTCAGGCAGGGTAGCATCCTTCTGAGCTAGAGATCTGCCAGGACCCATGGAGGGCCAGACCAAATGATTTGGTGGGCCTTATACGGCCCCCGGGCCTGACGTTCCCCACCCCTGACTTAGGGGCTAGCATGTACCCATTCACATTGTGTGACAAATGCAGCCCGCATGCCTTAGCTTTCTTTCCACTAACCAGGATCCTAAACCAGATGAAGAACTGCAGCTGGGAAAGAGTTGGGAACTAACTCTGTTTAAGGCATGTGCTTGCATTTTTGGATAAGCAGAACTAATCTGAAGCCATGAATTTTATTCTTTGCCCTCTGCACAAGAACAGGACGGGGCAGAAGGAAGAGCCAGGCACGAGCTTGGTTTTTGCACACTGAACTATGCTTCAGGCGGCCATCTGAACGCAGCCTTTGTCTCCGTCTGTCTCTTAAAGCTGCTGTTTCTTCACATGTCCCCCTCCCATCATGCCCCCTTCTTCTAGCTCTGCTGAGTACTTGAGAGTACTATCAGGGCCCATAGAGGTGCTAACCTCCAGGTAGCAGCTGGAGATTTTTTGATATTACACCGGGGGGGGGGGGGGGTCCTTGTTAGGTAGAGTTGCTAGCTCCGGGTTGTGAAATACCTGGAGATTTTGGGGGGTGGAGCCTGAAAAGGGCAGGGTTTGGGAAGGGGAGGGGCTTCAATGGGGTGTAAGGCCATAGAGTCCAATTGTCAAAGTGGCCATTTTCTCCAGGTGAACTGATTTGTTGCCTGGAGATCAGACGCAATAGCAGTAGGGTCTCCAGTAGGGTGCTGCAATCGCATGTGTGCGCCTGCACGCGCGCACGGCCACCACATCCCCGCCCCCTAAAACCTCCCGCTGATGGGGAGGTGGGACCTGTCAACCCTACTGATGAAGACTGAATGCGGTCCAGAGGAGGCTGTATGTTGAGTGCTCACTAAAAGGGAAAAGCAGCGGCACAAGAACAGTATCCCGCTCAAGCCCCTCAGAGGAGCCTGGAGGGGGAGATTTGGAAGGGCGGGATGAAATTCCAAATGGTTCATCCCCCTCCTCCCGCCTGAGATTCCTTGCAGGCTGCCAGCTTTCTGTTCCTGTTATTAATAAGATCTCCCAGTTAAAACCACCTGTAAGGAAGAAGCCATTGAGCAATCTGGCTTTGAGAGTTTACCCCCCAGGGAATCACACCTGGGATAGTTTTGAGATCAGGTGAAACTAATGAGGCGGCAGGAAGCCAAGGTCAGCGGTTAAGTGAAAAGGGGAGGTTGTGTAAGCTCTAGCCCTGCGGCGAACCCAGAAACAGATTCCAGCAGACAGCAGGTCCACAAAAGCAGTTTTATTGGTTATAACCGACAGGTTTCAGAAGCTATAATTCAAAAGGACACTAGTAAGGGGCAAAAGCAAGGCACAGGCATATATGGAAGAGCAAAAGGAGATAACTGGTAACCCAGGCGACCCCCATCTCAGAGGCAGGAAGGCGTACTTGGCATTTCCCACAGTATGGGAATCTATGAAGACTAAACGCGGGGCACAGACTGGCCTTGGACAAAACAGCTCTGCGTTGTAAGTAGAGTAGGTTTCTAGTTGCTCTGAGTTTGTTGTTTTACTTTTTAAATTGCCTGTAATGGTGTGAGAGCATATTTTCTTTTTTTGCTCTCTCGCCACCAATAAATTTGTTTATATTAAAATATTGTCGAAGGCTTTCACGGTCAGAGTTCATTGGTTCTCGTAGGTTATCCGGGCTGCGTGACCGCGGTCTTGGGATTTTCTTTCCTGACGTTTCGCCAGCAGCTGTGGCCGGCATCTTCAGAGGAGTAACACTGAAGGACAGGGTCTCTCAGTGTCAAGTGTGTAGGAAGAGTAATACATAGTCAGAAAGGGGTTTGAGCTGAATCATTGTCCTGCAAAAAGTAACAAAGATAATGTGCTAACCATTGTCCTGTAAGTATCAAGATAATGTGCTAATGAGGGTGTGGTATGTTAATATGTTTATATTACTTAAGTAAAGGTGTGAGTCTTGTCCCTGTGTGGCTCTTCCCTGTCCAGAATGAACCTGCAGGCTGGAGGAGAAAAGCCTGAGATTTGGGAAATTACAGGCCCCAAATAAAGGAGGTCAATGTCTCTCTTTTGCTTCTTGCATTGAGGAGAGACTAGAACCATACATGGTGGCAGCGGACTGGGTGGGGCATTGAGTCATGGCAGGTCGGGTCTTGCATTGATGCTTAACAGGCAATAAAGTGAGGATAGACTAGCTGTGATAATTAGGGATATAGAACAGCGATGTCTGTGGATTTTCCTGAACCAAAAGTATATGATGTGGCAATTGGACTCTATGGCACTGAAGTCCCTCCCCTCTCCAACCCTGCCCTCCTCAAGCTCCACCCCCAAATCTCCAGGTATTTCCCAACCTGGAGTTGGCAACCTTACATAACTGTAGCGGAGCCTTCAAAATGGCATTTGCTAATCATCTCTACCAAACAATGACTTTACATCTAACCCCCCACCCCAAAGAAAATAAATTAAATTCACAGCGCTTAAGTGAATTGTTCATCATCAGCATTTATTACGATCAAGAGATCAGTCAACAACAATTTTGCAGCACAGTTTATATACAAATGTAACATTAATATACAGAGATTAAGATTCATAGCCTTATTGTGCTGTAATTAATTATACAAGCAGCCATCTGGAGACCAACACTGGCATTCAGAAATATGCAGAGTCAGTACTGAGCTAGATGGAGGGTGGGCCTGAATATGCGACCCAGAACTAGTTTTGACTAAGACTGCAACTTCGGAAATATAATAAAAATGAGAGTGTGCCTGACCATGAGCAAAATGCCTTTCTCCTGCATCTTGCCTTTCAAAAAATAATCTTGTGGATGAATTTTAACACTATAGCATGGGTTCTCAACAAGGGGGGAATTCCCCCTGGGGGGAATTTTAGGGTTGGGGGGGGGGAATTGGGACCACTATTCAGCAAAGTGTGATGTCCTGTAGATTATGTACAATCTGTAAAATTGTAGTTTTTTTTTTTTTAGTTAGACTATCTTGGGAAGGGAGGAATTATATTCTGAACAATGGTGAAAGGGGGGAATGGAGCAAAAAAGCTTGAGCACCACTGCACTATAAAGTAGGGGAGGGAAGGAGGCATGGTATAGCCCATCTTGTCATATCTCAGAAGCTAAGCAGAGTCAATACTTGGGAGACCACCGAGGAAGACTTTGCAGAGGAAGGCAGTGGCAAACCACCTCTGCTTCTCACTTGCCTTGAAAGTACCTTTGCTGCTGTTACCATAAATTGGCTGAGACTTGATAGCACTTCAAACACACACATAATTAAGTAGCAAGTATGCCCTGAATGTTGACCCTGTGTGTTTTCTAAAACAATGCGTCTCCAAGACATACACTGCAGGGCTCGCTCTCTCTCTCACACACACACACCAACACACCTGCCTTTCATACTGGCAGGCACTTCATCTGAGAGCTTAAATAGTATTCTAGGATCTTTTATGCAGGGCTGTTTCACTCGCTGTCACCCCTCTGATGACATCAGGTCTTTGGGTTTGCCCTGCCATTTCCGTCTGTCAGAAGTTGGCTCGCTCTCCCTCTGCGTTTCCCCGTGTTTTGCCAGAGTTTTGCAGGACCTGTTTTATCTCGAATTTGAAAACATGGGGGAGAGCGAGGAAACCTCTTACAGTCCGGAAACGGCATGCTTAATCAAAACAAAGATCTGAAGTCGTCGGAGGGGTGATAGCAAGGGAAACAGCCATGCATAAAAGACCTGGGTCTCATCACAACCACAAAATGTTGCTGAAGACTCATAAATCGGATGAAAAACAAAAAGCCTCAAAACCCTGGCCTTTCTATCGATTGTGGTTCCCACATAGACATGAGGAACACTATTATTATCATTATTATTAATAATAATGATGATGATGATGATAATTTATATGCTGCCCTCCCTCGCCAAAGTAGGGCTCAAGACGGGTTACAACAAGATTAAAAACATATGTGTATTAATAATATAAAACATAAAACACAAGAAATTAATACATTAAAATAGAGACTTTACAAAATTTTAAATATGGCGCTCACTAGTCAGTCAACCCCCCCCCCCAGCTGTTAATACATTATATCAAGGTCCAACAGCTTGGGGGAATTGTCAAAATCCAGACAGGCTAAACCGGGGGGTGGGGGGGAGAGCTGGAAGGAAGAGGCAAGCAGGAGGGGAGTGCAAGAATCCAGGCCAGTAAATAAGTGTAAACCGTTGCTGCCCTCAACCATAGGACTGGTGGAACATCTGTGTCTCACAGGCCCTCTGGAACTAGGAAAGATCCATCAGGGCCCAGGTCGTCTTGGACAGGGAGTTCTACCAGGCAGGGACCACGGCCGGAAAAAATGTGGCCCTGGTTGAGGAATAGGGTTGCCAGGTCCCTCTTCACCACTGATGGGAGGTTTTTGGGGCAGAGCCTGAGGGGTCGGGGTTTGGGGGATGAGAGGGACTTCAACAGTGCCATAGAGTCCAATAGCCAAAGCGCCCATCTTCTCCAGGTGAACTGATTGGCTGGAGATCGGTTGTAATAGCAGGAGATCTCCAGCTAGTACGTGGAGGTTGGAGGAGAACAAATATGAAGTTAGCCTGCTATATAAGTAGTTAGTAAACCATGAAATAGCAGAAAATATGCAAAGTTTTATACTGCAATCTTTTTAGTTAGATATATGTTTCACAAATATTCACATTATATTAAAGTTCATATATGAATTTGTACAACCACAATATATCAATTGACAATCACAAATTGTGCAAATATCTCGCTTTGACTTGCGTCTTGGAGATGTGAAGGTAGTCCCAGTGGCAAGGGTTTCTGGCAATAAGGTAGTCTTTTCTTTTTGCCACAGTCTTTTAGGTATAAGGTCTCACAGGTGGCAATTTCCAATTAGTAGCCAAGTGGCAATCTTCAGATTATAGGACAGGGTGCCGGATATTCCCTATTTCGACCATTCGGGGTCTTCTTCAGCTGCCAACCAGGGCTGTATAGTAACACGCGCCTTGTCTCTGTATAGTAACACGCTCCTTGTCACAAGGAGCATGTTACTATACAGCCCTGGTTGGCAGCTGAAGAAAACCCCGAATGGTCAAAATAGGGAATATCCGGCACCCTGTCCTATAATCTGAAGATTGCCACTTGGCTACTAATTGGAAATTGCCACCTGTGAGACCTTATACCTAAAGGCTCTCACCAAACACATTTTTTCCTACCCTCGTGAGGTGTAAACCATCCCCCGACAGAAGAGCTTCTTCTCAAAAGCGTAAGCCATGGTCCAGAAATCCAAACCTTTCTTGACAATACCACCTACGCAGCCAGTCATTAATTTGGAGTATTTGTCTTTCCCTTCCTAAGCCACGACCTTCAACAGGCAGAACTGACGAAAACACAACCTGCGCCCCCAAGTCCTTCACCTTCTCACCCAGAGCCATGTAGTCTCTTTTAATACGTTCTGGGCTGTGCTGGGCAATATCATTTGTTCCCACATGAACAAGTAAGAAAGGGTGGGCTTTCTGTGGGAAAGGGTGGGAAAGGGTGGGAAATCTGTGGGCTTGATAAGTCTTCCTACTCTTTCTGTCACATCCTGGATGCGTGCACCCGGTAAACAGCAGACCTCTCGGGACGACAAGTCAGGTCGGCATACTTTAGACTCTACCCCTCTCAGGAGGGAATCCCCAATTACGAGAAAACACCTCTTCCTAAATTGTGGGGCGGAAGATCGAGTCCTCTCATGCGCAGGAGCCTGAGGAATTTCTTTCACGCTTTGGGGGGATAGCCCTTGTTCTAATGGTCCAGAATCAGTATCTATCGGGAGATCCTGGAACCGATTGCTGAGCAAGAGAGGATCAGCATGTGTCCTGATTTTCTTATTCCTGTGGGCCACATTCTTCCATGCATCCTCTTCCTGCGTTGTTTGTACCTCCATTTGTTCAGATTCCTTACTCTTATCTCCTGCTCCTGTTGCTCGCTAAAGAGAGCTTCATGAGTTCTGTCCATGAACTCTTCACCTTGCTTTAAAAAATGGAGTGTGGACAAGCGTGCCTCAAGACCCTGTATCTTCTCCTCCAGCAGGGCTACCAACTTACACTTGCTGCAAGTGTAATTAATGTTACCCTCAGGTAAAAAGACAAACATGCCACAGACCTTGCATGTTACTGCCTCGGCTCCCTCACTAGCCACACTGCTGTGACCCATTTCTGAAGTTTCTTTCCTAGGCTACTCTGATAGTTCCCCTGGCAAACCTTCTTTCAAGGCTCCCTCCTTGAAGAAGTAAAAACACTCAGCACGTTAAAAAAATATATTACAGAGCCCCCAGGCCAGCCCCCTTGTGCTCTTGCCCTTTGGCTTGAGCCAAAGGCTCGCACCTCTGGCAAGCAGAGCCTGTTTAAATACTCTCAACCCCACCCTCAGCAATCAACAATTGCAGCAATTAGAGCAATTACCTTCAGCCAGCTACAGCTAGAAAACAACAACAAAGAGAACCAGTCAGAAAGCCCCTGTTGGGCTCCTCGCAGGATATGTTATTAGATCTTGGGAAAACTGAAGCTTTTACCAAAATTAAAAAGCACATTAAAGAGCAATAGAGCTGCTGCCAGTCAGAGTAGACAGTACTGATTTTGATGGACCAAGCGTCGGTCGGTCGGTCGGTCTCTCTCTCCCTCCCTCCCTCTCCCCATTCTACTCAGGGCCAGTTTCAAACTGGCAGTTTGGCATGCTGCTTGCCCTCTGACTCCAGGGCTTGCTCATGAGGATAGCGTACTCTCCAGGATGATAATTTGTGGGTGTGAAATCACAGTGGTGTCTCAGGGTCAAGACCTGTTATTTAGGAGGTGTGGGAAGGCAGGAGAGGCCTGTCACTTCCTGCGGCAACCATACAGTCATTGTTATGGGCAGATCCACCCCCCACGCACACATCCTGCCTTCCTGTCTTGCCAGCTCCCTGAATGGGAAGCAGTTTTAGACGACTCCCCCCTCTTCCTTTTCTCCATCTCTTCCCTCCAGGCTGAAATTCTACCTCTTTTCCCCCTTGGATATCACAGCTTCCACAGAAATCACAAATTGCCCCTCCTTCTCAAACCACAGTGCCAATACGTCATGAGCAGTGTAAAATATGTTGTTGTGTCAAGGCAGTCTTCCCTCCTAGTTTGCCATCTTAGCCACTGACAGAAGCCAACTGGATGACAAAGAAGGACAGGGTCCCTTGCAGGGCTTGATGGGAATAACCGTCCCTCACTGTTAACTGCCACCATCCTGCCTCTGAAGATGGGCAGAGCCCCAAATAGCAAAGCATCAATAGCCTTGCCTCCTGCATTTCCAGTTATTCCTTATTAAAACCGCGGGCTGGATCTTCAGCAAGTAGTTATGCTAAACACGTTGTTCAAAGGAATGGATGGTTATTTAAAGAAAATCGTAGACCAGATGTCGAGGAGTAGTACAATAGGTAGGACTGTGGCATTGAAGTCCCTCCCCTCCGCAAACCCCGCCCTCCTCAGACTCCACCCCAAAAACATTCTGCCGGTGGCGAAGAGGGACCTGGTGTTGTGACCCCAATTGTCATCGAGTCCAATGAAGACAATAAGGAGGAGGTTGGGTAAACTACAGCTCTTTATTTTGGCCAAAGCAATAGAACCGGGTGCACAGACTCCGAACCAAACAGAGTCGGGAGACTGCCACACACGAGCAAAGGAGAAACAGTACTTCTTATACCACGAAGACGGTTACATTCCATTAAAAGATACATTTGACCATACGGTCTCTAGTAGCATCACTGCATATTAAAGATACAAAGTCGGCACTTTTGTTTGCGCAGGCGCACCTAATCAGTCTTTCGCTATACTGAAGGAACAAAGCAATCTATATGGGATCAGAGCGTTCTTTCGTGTGCACGAACAGGAAAGGAGGGAGGGCGGTTTCTGTCCTTGGGTAAAAGACAGTTTAATCGGATGTTTGTGTGTGTGTGTGCAGCATCTGCACTTTCAAACAATAGAGTGAGTGTATGTGAGTGTGACTGTATGTGCTGTTTGTGCGTTCAGGCAACGGTATGTGTGTGAGACCTGTATGATTTTCACGGACACAACACTGGAAACCCTACTGCACAGTGAATGGAGTATTCTTCTAAGGTGAGGTAAGCCTCATGCTCTCGTTTACAACAATACCTACAATAATCATTGCAGTGGAGTATTTCATGACAAAGGTGCCCTTCTGGTAGGGTTGCCAACCTCCAGGTGGTGGCTGGAGATATCCTGCTATTTCAACTGATTTCCAGGTGATAGAAATCAGTCCCCCAGGAGAAAACGACAGCTGTGGCAATTGGTTCCATGGCATTGAAGTCCCTCCCCTCTCCAAACCTTGCCCTCCTCAGACCCTGCCCCCAAAATCTCCAGGTGTTTCCCAACCCGGAGCTGCCAGCCCTACCTCCTGGGCTGTTCATTCTACTATAGTTTTGATCTCTTTTTACACATGCCCTCTCAAATATTATGCTTTGCACATTCTACAGAATGACAGAAGTGTGGGAACCCTCCTGGTCTCCGCAGGCAGGCTGAAACAGCTTTCACAAGGTGAGAGCCACTACCTAGAATGTGCGTGAACCGGCCACTGCAGGCCCTACCTGTTTTCAGAAGGCTTTGCTCAGATGAGCGGAGCTGTTGCAGTGGAGCATAGCAGGAGAGGCAGCCCTGCAGGGAGGAGGGTCCAAGGCCAAGGTGACCACCAGTCCCTTGAAATGAACTCAGCAGTTGATAGGTAACCCATGGAGTGTCTACAGAATGGATGTGACGTGTGTGTTCCACCTGGTTGCCAATAGCAGCCTGGCTGTGGCATTCTGTACCAACTGGAGTTTCTGAGTTATCTTTAATGACAGACTCACATAGTGTGCATTATAGGGGAAGGTAACCATAGCAAGGATCAACGTGACCAGGTCAGCTGAGTCAAGGTGAGGGGCAATTTTCTAGGCTAAATTCAGCTGGTAGAATGCCTTTTTTTTTTTTTTTTGCAGCTGCCTTAACTTGCTTCTCCTTTAATAGTGCTGGATCCAGGATACGGCTGTTAACTGAATGAGTGTGAGCTGGAACCCACAATGGTGGGCAGCACAGTGTCCCTAAAGACTTCAGCCTTCTCACATGGAACACATGAAGCTGCCTTATACTGAATAAGATCCTTGGTCCATCAAAGACAGTATTGTCTACTCAGACTGGCAGCGACTCTCCAGGGTCTCAGGCAGGGGTCTTTCACATCACCTACTTGCCTAGTCCCTTTAACTGGAGATGCTAGGGATTGAAGCTGGGACCTTCTGCATGCCAAGCAGATGCTCTACCACTGAGCCATAGCCCCTCTCAACTAGCATTACCTCTATTTATATTAAGATAAACCAATAGCTTTCAAGGGGAAAAATTAATTGCTTCTAGATGATGCCTGGCTAATTGTCAGCACTCTATTGTAAGTATAGGGAAATTGCTGCTTCTAAAACAATGCCTGCCCCTAGTAGCTTTTATATTGCATTAAAAGAAATTAAATTTTCTAAATAAACCTAGTTTTTAAAGGATCCAAAGGTTTTAAATCAATTAGTCTAATTCAACAGTCTTTAACCTTATCAGGTCCAGAATTCACTTTTAATCTAAGCTTGCAATGGGACACTTTGGAATAAGGAATCTCTCTCTCTGTTCAGGGCAGTGGTCAGACACAACACTCCTCAACAGGTAGAGTTCAGAAACATTTACCTGCCAGTCATCAAGCAAACAGTGATCAGGTGTAGAGAAATTAACCTATGGCCGTTTATGCAGGGACGTTTTTCCCCGTGGTCACCCCCGCTGACTGCTTCAGGGCTTCCTTTTGATTGTGCGTGCCTTTTCCACCTCGTTTTCCCCACGCATTTTGCCTGCGTTTTCCAGATTCTGGCTAAAACAGCATGTGGAAAACATGGGCAAAATGCACGGGGAGAGTGAGGTGACCTCTAACGGTCGGAAAGGCATGCATAATCAAAAGGAAGCCCCGAAGCAGTCGGCGCAGGGTGACCATGGGGTCCCTGCATAGTCCCTTGTCAGGCTGTTATCTCGGTTTCATTGTTGCCTCTGTTCCTTTGCTGCACCGTCCAGACTTCAAGGACGGCTCCACATACCAAAGCCTGGGAACGCTGCTCCTGGGAAAGTGTGCTCTGTATATGCCTTGTTTATGCTTTGTAATCTCCCGCCGTTTTCAAGCCTTATATTGCCCACTAGCTAGCAAGACACTCATAGCTGTCATCTTATCCTTTATGCACTGTATTGCCTATTTGACCAGTAAAAGCCATCTGCTTGGATTCTAAATGTCTCTGTGGTGATTTCTGGTTCTTTGGGTCAGGAGCTGACATCCCTGCATAAAAGGCCAGTGTCCATGCCTGTGTAAAATGGGTCCCAGCCCCAGAAAGATGCTCCTTGCAGCATCGTGCCTGCCCGCCCACCCACCATGGATGGATGGACCGACATCCCCCCAGAGTAATAGCTGCCCCGCTGCCTTTATTTATTCTCCATGTATCAACTTATAATCAATTTTTTAAAAATAAAAATACACTGCCCAGTCTTTCATGTCACAGGCAAACACACAGAAACACCTTTCTTCCTTCTTCTGTGGTATCTTCTCCAACTAGAAAATGTCCTAACAAATGCAAGCCTTTAGGGGAGGGCAGCTGAACAGCCCACCCCTCCCCATTTCCCAGAACTTTCATGGGACCCCAAATCAATCTGCTGCGCCTTTGTTTTGTACTGGGTTGGCGAAGGCCAAGAGCATTCTTCTCGGAGCTGGCTGAGAAGCACATCTCTTTGGATGTCAGCTTGCAGAGTTTGCTCTTGGCAAGAAGGCCAAAGCACAAGGCCTGACATTTGTGGCATAGAAAGGCACCCAAGGTACAAATCAGAGGGGCAGCAGCAGGTGCCAGCAGGAGCCCCTTTGGCATCTACATACCACCACTTATATGATACAATGCTCTCACCAATCCAGAATTCAAATGCATCTGAATATTTATTAAATCATCATATAATCATTACACTAACCAAAACCCTAGGCCCATGGGAATAAGGAAAACACAGTGGGACAAAGGGATCTACATTTTAGTTTTAGTTATTTAGGTATTCTCAGACCCTAAAGACCCTAAGCAGCTTACATCATTCTCCTCGCCTCTATTTTATCCGCACAACAACCCTGTGAGACAGGTTAGGCTGAGAGTGAGTGAGTGAATGGGCCAAGGTTACCCAGCAAGCTTCCATGGCAGAATGGGGATTTGAACCCGGGTCTCCAAGATCATAGTCCAGCACTCCAGTGATGACACCACGCACAGTCCAGATGTGCTTTTACAGCCACAGAACCCCATATCACCAGGGAGCTCCTTGAAAGGAGAAAGCCCACGAAGGGCCGGCCTGTTCAGCATCCTCCTACTTGATGTCTGGGGCCCTTTGCAGCACTGCCCCCTTCTCCTTGAAGTGACAGTTGCCAGTTACCCCCCACCGAGCAAGACCCCCCCCCCACATGTCCCACTTTGATGCGGCTCTAATTGAGCCTTGCTGCACAGCAGGGGCTCTGCTGCCAACTGCACCCATCAACAATTTACAGCAATTAATGGCGGTGGGGGGGAGCAGGATACAGAGGAGAAGTGGCTAAGCAGACAGCAGGCACTTAGTAGTAATTACACTATGGCCATTTATGCATGGGAGATTTTGCTTTGGATTGGCTGCTTTTTAGATGCACATCAAAATTCTTAAAATTCAAAAATAAGCCCCCATGTAGAGTTTTGAGAATTCAGTTGGGAAAAATCTGCATCTATAGAACAGCAAATCCAAGGCAAAATATTGTCGAAGGCTTTCACGGTCAGAGTTCATTGGTTCTTGTAAGTTATCCGGGCTGTGCAACCATAGTCTTGGAATTTTCTTTCCAAGACCACGGTTACACAGCCCGGATAACCTACAAGAACCAAGGCAAAATCTTCCATGTATAAATGGCCTGTGGCAAAAAGGAAAATAATCAGGAAAGGGGGTGGAAATTGGTATATTAAAATTATACTCCTTCTGCTCTAGCAAATACCTGGCTTTCTTTGAGGAAGGGTTCAGCCCCAGTGGCGCTCGACCCCTGAGCCGAGAGTGTCTCTGAACACATGACCTATTTTGAGGCAGGAAAAGTTGTACTGCCATATTGGTGCACGCAAAAACCCCAAACAAGCGCAAAATATAGGGTTGCCAGCTCCCGGATGGGAAATATCTGGAGATTTTGGGGTGGAGCCTGAGGTGGGTGGGGTTTGGAGAGGGGAGGGACTTCAATGCCCTAGAGTCCAATTGCCAACGCGGCCATTTTCTCCAGGTGAACTGTCGCCTGGAGATCAGTTGTAAAAGCAGGAGATCGCCAGCCACCACCTGGAGATTGGCAACTGTAGCTAAATACCTTTCATTAGGACCAACCCAATGGCCATAAATGCTGACAGACAGCCACCCCAAAATCTTTTTTCAGAGGCAGAGAAGGTAAAACAACAATTAAGATGGAAGTGCCTCTGTTCATATGCAGAAGATTTCCCCCCTTTTACAACTGAGAAACCACAACCAGCCCACATACATCTTGGATTGTGGCCCAAACCTTCCAAGGTACAAGATTTGTCCCCCAGCCCCAAGGCAGTTGGGAGCCAGGCACCATCTGCTGCTCAGGCTGGCAGGGGATGCGGGGAGAGATGCTACTAGAAGGGGAGGGGGCTGCAACCAGAGCCCCTGGATCCCTTGCAAGGCTGCCTGGATGCTTTGACCCCACGGACGACCCCCTCCCTGGCAGCAGCTGTTGAGGGCTGCCAGCCCCCTCCCCGCTGATTCCGCCATGACCCAGGTGGACACAGATGCTGCCTTCTTACAGATTAGCTCTCCCAGGCAACCTGGCCAGACAGCCAGACAGATGGGAAGGGGGGGGGGCTGCTGGATCTGACTGCGGGCTGAAGGCCAGCCTACTGCCAGTGACCCTTCCAACTAAACCTCACAATGTCTGAGCTGGCCTCCCTCCATACTACATAGGGTTGCCAGCTCTGGGTTGGGAAATACTTGGAGATTTTGTGGCAGGAGCCTGGGGAGGGCGTGGGTTGGGGAAGGGAGACACATGCACACATCAAGCTGCCTTCTACTGAATCAAACCCTCAGTCCCTCAAAGTCAGTATTGTCTACTAAGGCCGGCAGCGGCTCTCCAGGGTCTCAGGCAGAGGTCTTGCACAGCATCTACTTGCATCTCTGCACCTCTTGAAGGCATTTCATCACCTGCCCGAGTGACCGCAGGCAGACCCCAAAGACATGGAAGGAGAGGGGAAGGATTTCCCAGGGCAAAAGGCTGGAATATGTAGTGGGGAAACCTCTTCCAAATCTACAGCAATTAAGAAGGATGATGAAAGAGGGATTTTATTCTATGGACTCCAAAGGTGGACCAGCATAATTTTTGGGCAAGGTTGCTATGGCTGGATCTGCAATTTAAACGAGCCCCCCTCCAGCACACTTTGCTTTAGCTCTCTGTGGGAATTTTTTAGAAGGATCAGTACATTTCCCCCCATCCCCACCCCGTGCAGGACTCTGTGCTGCTAGGAGGAAATTATCTCCCCCCCCCCACTTACCCTACACTGTTTTCCTCTCCCAGAGAAAAACTCCCACTGCATCTTCCTTCAAGCCAGGCCAGTTTGAGAGCCAGTGTGGCATAGTGGATAAGACTGATGGTTTGGAACGGTGGAGAACCGGGTTCGATTCCCCACTCCTCCACATGAGCGGCGGAGGTTAATCTGGTGAACTGGATCCCCCCCACACACACACACACATGAAGCCAGCTGGGTGACCTTGGACAAGTCACGCTCTCTCAGCCCCACCTACCTCACAAGGTGTCTGTTGTGGGGAGGGGAAGGGAAGGTGATTGTAAGCCAGTTTGATTCTTCCTTAAGTGGTAGAGAAGGTCAGCATAGAAAAACCAACTCTTCTTCTTCTTCTAATCTTCCTTGTTGTGTCAGATCTGCTGAACTCCCAGGGAGTTTTACCTTGGGCACCCTGTACAGGGCTAGTGGGCTAGACGGCCCTTCCTCTTGGGCAGCCTTCCTTCCTTCCAGCCAGGGTTGCCAGGTCCCTCTTTGCCACTGGCGGGAGGTTTTTGGGGCAGAGCCTGAGGAGGGGAGGGTTTGGGGAGGGACTTCAATGCTATAGAGTCCAATTGCCAAAGCAGCCGTTTTCTCCAGGTGATCTGATCTCTATTGACTGGAGATCAGTTGTAATAGCAGGAGATCTCCAGCTATTACCTGGGGGTTGGCAACCCTACTTCCAGGTGGGCTAGGTCCTTCCAACTGGATGAGGACTAGGCTCTTTCAGAGGGCTGTCTGGGTCCAGATCTCTCTGTGTCTCAGTGGGATTTCCATCTTCATGGCAGACACTGAAATTACATGGACTTCCTCAAGCTTTCCAAACTTTAGGATCATTCATTATCAAGGAAAGCCATATTATACAACTGATCTCTTTATTGCAGATATTTTTACCCTGCTTTTCCAAACATGTGCATCGTTTGTTCTCCTACAGCTGGCCAGGGAGGGACTAGAAGCCGCCACCCACCCACTACTGCACGTTCTGCTCAGCTCTCCCTCTGGCTTCTGCGGTTTTGCACAGCACTGCCCAATGCCCATCTAGATTAGCATTTATCATCCTGCTCAGAGAGTTTTTGCACTGTTTTCCAGATTAATTTCTTGGGATGCTACTCTGTAAAGAATAGCAAATTCTGCCCTTCCGCTGTGCCTGTGCGGACCCCACATTCTGAACGGGCTGCTTCCATATGGACAATTTTCTCCAGCTTGGCTTCCGAACTGGAGCACTGTTTTTTGGAGTGTCCTCCCACATCACCCTCCGATCAATTGTCCACTTTCCATGGGTTGCTTGCATCTGCTTAGACTTATGAGGAGGGCTTGTGGCTCAGTGGCAGAAACTCTCTTTGGCATACAGAAGGGCTCCAGGTTCAATCTCTGTTAAAAGGTCAGGGGCGTGAAAGCCCTCCAGCTAGGGTTGCCAACCTCCAGGTAGTAGCTGGAGATCTCCTGCTATTACAACTGATCTCCAGCTGATAGAGATCAGTTCACCTGGAGAAAATGGCCGCTTTGGCAATTGGACTCTATGGCATTGAAGTCCCTCCCCTCCCCAAACCCTGCCCTCCTCAGGCTCTGCCCCAAAAACCTCCCACCTGGCAACCCTACCTCCAGCTGAAACCCTGGAGAGGTACTGCCAGGCAGAGCAGACAAGACTGCCCTTGCTAGGCTGACAGTCTGACTCAGGATGAAGCAGGTTCATTGGTATGAATTCTGCATCTTTACCTGAGTTCACATTGTCAGGGTTTCCAGCCCAAACCACAGGAGCTAGAAAGCCATGCCAGGTAGCATTCCAAAGCACAGCATTTACATTCCATGCCAAACAGGTGTTGCTTGTTTTCTTCAGGCTGGAAGCTTCATCTCCAAAATGATGAGTCCTTTTCCGCCACAACTGACTGCCAGGCTGACTTTCAGGGCAGGCACCCTCCCCAGGCCAAGCAGGGGTGCTGTGGCTTGTTTCATAACAACAAGCAGCTTCCTTGAAAGTTGTTGTGTAGCCGCTAGAGCAGTCCCAGACCTTTGGTGGGATACTCAGAGCGTGTTTATTGTTGCACCATCAACATGGCATTTAAGAGGACGCCATGGGAATTTGGGGAGGCTTAAGTGCAATAAGAAAGCAAAGTCCCCCCTTTCTAACAGAACCTGCTGGGTAGGGTTGCCAGCTCTGGGCTGGGAAATACCTAGAGATTTTGGAGGTGGAGCCTGGGGAAGGCAGGGTTTGGGGAGGGAGGGACCTCAGCAGGGTATAATGTCATACAGTCCACCTTCTAAGGTGGCCCTTTTCTCCAGGTGAACTGATCTGTGTCACCTGGAGATTAGTGGTAATTAGGGTTGCCAGGTTCCTCTTTGCCATCAGTGGGAGGGTTTGGGGGCGGAGCATGAGGAGGGTGGGGTTTGGGGAGGGGAGGGACTTCAATGCCATAGAGTCCAATTGCCAAAGCGGCCATTTTCTCCAGAGGAACTGATCTCTATCGGCTGGAGATCAGTTGTAATAGCAGGAGATCTCCAGAGAGTACCTGCAGGTTCTCAACCCTAGTGGTAATAGTGGGAAATCTCCAGCCAGCACCTGGAGGTTGGCATCCCTATTGCTGGGACAGTTGGGGCATGTGGAAGTTGCCTCTCCATTCTCTGCTAGGGTCATGTTTTGGCACAACATCAGCACAAAGCAAATTCACAACAACCTGATCAAGCTGCTGACCCCTAAACTCTTTCAGGAGTGCTGGGGGTGGGGGGGGGGAGAGCCCGGCAAGTGTCAAATTGGGGCATCCTAAGACATTTTTCCTTACCTGAGTCCTCTCAAACCACAGAGTCCTATTCCCTTCTTCTACCAGACCCCATTGGCTACAAAGTGCTCCTGGGAAAAGGTACCTCCCAACACCAGCGGCCCAAAGCCCCAAGGCCACCCCCTCTTACAAGGCACAGAACTGGTGTCACAACTCCCCTGAAACTCCCCCAGGGAATGAAGGTGAGGGGGTGACCGTTTCCTTCCTTAAGAAGGACCTAATTAAGGGCAGCTGCTTTCATTAGGCAGGAACAGTTTCTGGTTTGCCCGGGAGCAGGGAGGCACTGGGTATGGCGACATTAAAAGAATGTGTGCGGCGTGTAAGCACTTGGCATTTGCATACCTAAGTCTACTGAAGATTGCATCTCTGAAACCCAAGCAGTTGTGCTAGGAACTGTTTTGGATCCTCCCCTGGATCAGAATAGTCACCTGAACTACCAGACTGCCCATGGAGGCCTTGCAGAGATGGTCTTCTTTGATACCCCCCCACCTAGAATGGCATCCTTTCTCAGTTCCACAACCACCATCCCCCTGTACTCCTCTGTGTCTCAGATGCTTTATGCAAGGCTGCCTCTGTTCTCACTGACCGGAAAACAAAGCAGAGAGCCCCAGGGACAAAGTGTGGGGGGTAGCATTGCGAGGTCCCTCTTCGCCACTGGCAGGTGGGAGGGTTTTTGGGCGGAGCCTGGGGAGGGCAGGGTTTGGGGAGAGGAATTCAATGCCATAAAGTCCAATTGCCAAATGCAGCCATTTTTTCCAGGTGAACTATTCTCTGTCGGCTGGAGATCAGTTAAGATAGCAGATCTCCAGCTAGTACCTGGAGGTTGGCAACCCTGGGGGGTCACTCTAGAACTGGGGAGTCCCGGGTTCAAAGCCCTCAGTCAGGATCCTGGCCATGTTTGGGCTGTTTGGGGTTGAGGGAATGGCCCGCTACACATGCTCACACAGAGATCAATATTACTTCCTGTAGCTCAAGCCTGCCGCTGATCCGAAGCTCCATGCCCAAGACTGGCCCAGAAATGCAACAAGCTCTTCCCTTTGTGGAGCATCTCAGGTGGCTCATGGGTTTGGATTTCCCTCGGCAGAGGTGGGAGGGCATCTGGTGGCGGCACGTGAAATACCTGCATACCAACCTGTCCGCCCATCAATCACCACTCATTCCTGCCTCTTGTGAGCTCTCTCACCTGTCCTCCTGATCGCTCAACACATGGGAGTGTGTCTCCCTCACCTCCCCCTCCCCCCATGGCCTTGCCTGCCTTATCAGATTCCTAATTGCTGCTTTTCCATCAAGGGAGGTAAGGAAGAGAGGAGGAGGAGGAGGAGAAGAGTTGGTTTTTATACCCTACTTTGCTCTACCTTTAAGGAGTCTCAAAGCAGCTTACAATCCCCTTCCCTTCCCCTCCCCAGAACAGACACCTTGTGAGGTAGGTAGGGCTGAGAAAGTTCAGAGAGGATTGTGGCTAGCCCAAGGTCACTCAATAGGCTTCATGTGGAGGAAAAAGGGAAGAATCTTGGAATGGGGAGGCAATAGCCACGTAAAGAGGCCAGGAGGATTTGGGACAAGATATTCACCAGTCTCACTCTCTACTGTCAGCATCTGGCCAAGATACAGCTCTGGCCTGATAAATCAGCAAGGGAAGACCCAGGTGGGAAACCCCAAACCCCTCCATCCGTCCGTGCTGCTTCTTCACCTATTCATGAGGGAGGCAGCTATTCCTTACTGCTGGAGAGGACATCTTAACTTGCAAGTCCCAAGGTTGTTCTTAGGGGTGGGGCCCTGGCCACAGGCACCCACAACTGCCTGGGGGGGGGGGACTCTTCCTGCCACAGTTGCAGCCCCTCCTGGTCAAAATCCAGGCTCTCATTTCAACCACACCACACACGCCTTGAGAGGAGATGGGAGTCTGATAGGAGGAGGAAGCTGCCCCGGCAGATACCTGCCTGGAAGTTGCCACTGTCGCTGTGGGAAACCCTCTGCGCGGCTGGCTAGCCCTGTCTTGTGCGCAGGGGTCTGGGGCTCCTGCCCAGAGGTGGGCTCTGCCCTTTAGTGCATTGAACCTCTAGGCCAGGTGCTATACAGAAGGGGAAGGGCTACAGACTCTGCCCAGAGACTCCCAAGTCACAGACCAGCTTCACTATGAAGCAGACGTGTGACCCCCTCACTGCAGGAGTCCTACTCCCCTCCCCTGGCAGGGACCCCCACCAATGCCCTCTTTTTCTTCCTCAGACAATTCCCCCCAAACTAGTTCCATTATGTCCTTCCTGTTTTTTTTTAATTTAACTAAAAAAGAAGCACTATACAACATTACATATATGACATAAGCAAAATATGTAAAATATAATAAGAACTAAATTTCAAAATTGGAAAATGCTTTAAAAAATCTGCACCAAAATTACAGAACTAGGTAATGCAATTATCAATGCCAATGTAGTTGACGCTCCAGTCTAATTCCTTAAAATCGGTGCACAATCTCTGGGGGGATGTTGATTTTAAGATTAAACTTGCAATCCTAAAGCCACATATCTACTGTAGCATGGACAAATAGTCTTAATTTGTAATTAATGCAGGATAATAAAAGTTTATATTTCTTACCCACAGCATATACATTGCTTTTTGGATATATGAAATTCCCTGGTCTTTTTAGGATTTTGAACACTGCATGGCGAACATAAGCATTTTAATACAGGTACCTATTAAGCAAGTCCTTCCTGTTTTTTTCAATTGTCATTTCCCAGCCATGTCAATATATGGTCCCATAGTACTGCTCTCTTGTGTTGTGTGCATTCCCATGGGTGTGGCACAATGCAGGGGAATGGGAGGTGTGAGTGTACACAGTGGAGAACTTTGTGGCCCAGAAAGGAGCAGAAACCAACCCCTATCTTCCCCCCCCCCACACACACACTCAGATGCCTCAGACAATGACATGACCTGGCCAGATCCATCACCTGCTGATGGTTGCGGATCCACATTTCACCTGTCTTGGCTCCAATGCCTGGGCAAATAATCCCCTCCCACCAATTGCAGAGCCAGACTCCAGTTTCCTCCAAAGGAATCTGAGAGACGTCTTTGCATGAGCAGGTGGGATGGAAAGTCCTTGAAAAATATCCTTTTTTGTCACTGAATTTTTCACAATGACCCCATCTTCTAAACAGACATGAGGAGAGAAGCCAAATCTCTTTTGTCCGCAGGCCCTCCTGCCACCTGGTCCCCACAAGCGGATCAGCAATGCATGTTTTGAATATACTCATCAAGCATGGCTCACTTATCATTCTTTAAATCATTAAGATTTAATGAGAATTATTACAAATCAATAATATATACATTTATTTTCACTTTGCTTAAGATTTAAGTAAATATTTGTTTCATTTGAACAATTTCTCCCCGTCTGAAGAACTTGAACTGCTTGGAACTTGTACTTTTTATCAGTAGAATAAATGCAATTCCCCTTGGTGTCTTTGGGGTGGGGAGGCAGAAGCCCTTGTTCTCTCAAACACAGATGAAGCAAGAAACCTTCAGCTGGGCAGAAAAGTGTCAGATGAGAGGTGAGGATCACCTGGAATACTACTTGCTGTGGGAAACTTCCCCTTCCCACATGGACTGCCAGCAGTTCAGAGGCTGGAGTCCCCTGCCTGCTATGCAAGCTTTTCATGGGTGAAAACACATTTTTGTAGGAAGGAGGATTCAGGCATGTGGAGTCAACAGTGATGCGCATACCAGATTCAAGCTGGACACTCATTTGCAAGACCTCTGAAGGGAACAAAGATTCTGTTGGAAGCAGTTTAACTTGAGGAGGGATGAGGCCCTCGATTAGGCCAGACACTGCTGTGGTCTCCCCACCGCCTAGGGTTGCCAGCTGAGTTGAGAAATACCTGGAGAATTTAGGGGTGGAGCCTGGGGAGGGCAGGGTTTGGGGAGGGACCTCAGGAGGGTATAATGCCATGGAGTCCACCCTCCGAAACGGTCATTTTCTCCAGAAGAACTAATCTTGGTCATCTGGAGATCAATTGTAATGGTGCGAGATCTCCAGGTGCCACCTGCTGAGTGACCACAGCCATCTCCCCCCACCCCCAATGCACACACAGATAGGAGGCAGAGATGAGACGAAGTGCCCCGAGTCACAGGACGTGGCTTCCAGGCCGTTCTCAGGTGGCACTTCCAATTTTAGGAATCAAGAATCGCTCTTGAGGAGGACAGCTAGTGAAGACGACCCATATGCCTTCTCCCCCTGGAGGCAGGGCTCAGCCCCCCACCCCCCCAACTTGTTCCTAAGAGAGGCTGTGTTGTTGAGTGCAGCTCATTTGTGTGAAGGGAGACAAAGAGCTGGAGCAGGGCTTATCCTGGGCGTGGCACACTCAACACCACCTCTGGAAAGCCCTTATGTAACTGTCCCAAAGGAGATTTAAACCAGTTGCCCTCAATTCTCTTACATAAACAGGGATTAGTGGCGCAGGCTGGCGCCCAGCTCCAGGCCCTCCTGTTGCTTGTCCAACGCCCTCCAGAGCCTCCATTCGGTGCGGCCTGTGAGGTCACCTCTTCTGCAGCCTGTTCCCTTACCTCATTAGCCCAGCCTCACCTCCATAGCTCTTGCTACAAGGCATTTATAGCACCTCAACATCCCAGGTATATTCTAGCACCAGCTGCATATTTATACTCCCTGGAAAGGAACACACATAGGAGGGCCTATACACTGGCCAGATGTGCAGCCTTACCATCTGCCCTATTAGAGATTTAAGATCCCCAGGGCGGAGAGACTTTGCCCGGGTAACACAGGGGAGCTGGAAACCACAGAGCATGTATTTTTTAGATGTCCCCTTTACAAGTCACCACCTAATCTGAAAGATTCAGTGCTGTTGACGAATATCTCAAAAGCTCCACTACGTCCCTAGAACATCTTCTCAGCTGAACTCGGACAAACCTTTCTTGCTCTGCGTTTAAAATTTTAAGAATTCAAACAGCGGGACCAAAACAGGGGTCTAAAACTGAAGGCAGAACTAAATGTTCAGAGGCAAACAACGGGATCAGGTGCCCTTGGAATTCCTCTCGGCAGCATCCCTTGTGATCGCAGCAAACACAGGCTGGAAACGTCCGCATGCTGAGGGAATGCCTAGTTCGGTCCTGAAAGGGGCCCACCTTTCACCGAGAAAGATGCTTTTGGTATCTCGGGCTGACACATGGGCTTGTATGTCAAATAAGAACAGAACACCTCACCGCACACAGAGAGAAACGCGAACGGCTTGAGGTGCTGGGCGGCTGGAGCTGTTGCCAAGGCCCAACCAACGGCCCCCCTTTCAGGTTCCTGAGTAGGCAGGTGCCGGTTTGTGCTGGATGCAGCAGCTGTCACCAGAGCCTGGACCCGTCCGAGCAGGTTGCTGGTGGTTTGAAGGGCTGGTGGCTCAGCCCAGCCTTAGATTTGAATGCATGAAGCTTCCTTTGCTAAGAACAGAATGCTAGAGGCAAATAAAAAGGAATTCCTCGTAATTTTGTAAAGATTTATGGTTTTAAATTATCCAGCACTGACTTCATAATATTGGCCTGCATCCAAATGGAGGGAATTTTCCACTCTGCATTCATTGCTCCTGCAAATTCAGAGGCCTCAGTATTGGTAACAGAGTGTCCACATAGAAAATAGTACTAAACCAGGTTGGGCAAAACACACTGAAGACGAGGAAAACCTGGAAAGTAGATGATTTGGGTATGACTCCTCAAAAATGCTTAGGGGGTGATTAGGGAATGACTCCTGCAGTGCTTCAGTTTGGAGACCCTTGGTCCATCAAAGTCAGGATTGTCTACTCAGAGCCACGGCCCCTCCCCTGGGGCCCTTGGAAGCACCAGAGCAACAGCCAAGGGAATTCCACAACCCCCCCATGGCGCCACCCCCAGAACCAGGACTCCAAAGCAGCCTCCTCCTCCACCCCTGCTCTGCCCACCCAAGATGGAAACAAGAACACCTCCACTGCCCCAGAACAGTCCATTCCCCCAGGGGTCCCGGCAGACAAAGGCCATCTCTCAGAGCCTGATGGAGATGTAGGGGAGAGGAAACAGCACAGAAGGAGACCATCCAAGGGCGTTGCCTGCCAGGAACCACAGCTGTCGCTCCCTCGCACCCCACAGCTCCCTCGGGCAGAGTTGTGGGAAGGCCACAAGAGGCAAAGGAAGCAGCTTCTGAAACCGCCTGCAGGGAGCTGCTGCATCTTCGGAAGGGTGAGCCCGGCCTGCCCTTCCCGGAAAAGAAACTCGCTTTCCAGCTGCCACGCCAGCAACTTTTGTCTTCGAAACTCAGCTGTGCTTTTTCAGCCCTTCTTTATCTTTGGCACACATCAGGCCAGCCAAAATCTCCCGCCCACCCCCACCCCGCTGCACACGGATAGTCACCAAGTGCCGTGCTCCGTTTTACAAACTGCCTTTTTAATAATTTAGAGTTCGCTTCTTGACAAACACACACACAACCCAGGAGCCCACAAACAGGCCATAAAAACATTTTTTAAAAAGACCCAAACAAATGACGGTTGAGGCAAAATGGGCCGAACAGATTCCCTGGCCGCAGCCTCCTGCTTTTTGGGAGACTCCCCCTTCCTCTCCCGGGGAGCCCCACTCCCCAGAATGGAGACTGCCTCGTTGGCCACCCTCTGGACCAGGCTGTGTCCAGGTTCTACAAGTCCAAACGTTCTAGTCCACCAGAAGGAAAACTGCCGCTTGCCTATTCTTGATCTAGGTATTGTCCAAAAGCAACACCTTGGAGTGGTAACACAGTGTGTCCTGGAGCGCAAAAAGTCCCAGGTCAGTCCACGCTGCAGGATCGCAAACCCAGATTTCCGCCCCCCTCCTCTCAGCGCTTCCTCTTGCTGCCACGAAGGAGCTTTTTGCGCCTGAGGATCATCTCGTAGAGCTTCTCCAGGCCCTGCTGAAGTCCCAGGCCGCTGACGGCGCTGCACCCCTGGATGTGGCTCAGCGTGGAAGCGCCCAGTTCATGCAGGCTGAGGACCTTCTCCACCTCGGCGACTGAAAGCGCCTGAGCTGCGTCCTGCTTGTTGGCCAGCACCAACACGGGGATCCCTTGGTTGTCCGAGGCGCGGGTGATCCTGTGCAGCTCCACCCGAGCCTCCTCCAGGCGCTCGGCTTCTGCAGAGTCGACCACAAAGACCAGCCCGTCTGTGCAGCGCGTGTAGGACTTCCACAGCGGGCGCAGCTTCTCCTGGCCCCCCACATCCCACACTTGGAAGGTGATGGCGCGAGAGCCCCCCAGCGGGACCCGGATCTTCTCCATGTTGAAGCCTTTGGTGGGCACGCTCTTGACGAACTCCTGCAACTTCAGGCGGTAGAGCAGGGAGGTCTTTCCCGCAGCGTCCAGCCCCACCACCACCACGTGCAGGGCCTGCAGAGGGGGCAGGAAGGGGGGCACTGGAGCCAGCTGGTTCCCCATAGTCCACCGGATGGGGGCCAGACCTTGGAGAGGGTCACGGCCTGGGTTGCGAGGGCTCACAGAAACAGCAAATCTGGGGTGGCAAAACACACAAGGAGAGCATTAACGCAAGCACAGCACACACAGTGCGTCTCTCTCTCTCTCAGCCGGGTCTTGCTGTTTTTTACAACAGGGAAGAAAATATAGAGGCAGAACTGAAATATGTGTTACATTTTCTTAACTATCCATAATACACACTGAGTCTGTTCCTCAAGCCAGGGTGGTATAGTGGTTAAGAGCGGTGGTTTGGAGCAGTGGACTCTAATCTGGAGAGCCAGGTTTGATTCCCCACTCCTCCACATGAGCAACGGAGGCTAATCTGGTGAACTGGGTTGGTTTCCCCACCCCTCCACATGAAGCCAGCTGGAAGACTTTGGGCTAGTCACAGCTCTCTTAGAGCTCTCTCAGCCCCACCTACCCCGCAAGGTGTCTGTTGTGGGGAAAGGAAGGGAAGGCGATAAGCCGGTTTGATTCTTTCTTAAGTGGCAGATGAAGGTGGAATATAAAAACCAACCTTCTTCTTGTGCAGGTGGGGAGGGGGTGGAATCACCCCCTCCATGCACACACCTGGCCACAGCAGTGGGTAGCAAACAGGAATGGCATCCACACGCACCTCTGGCTGCCTTGCAACTTCCCCTTTAAACTAAGCTTTATTTTTCTTTGGATTAAAGGGGGAACCCCTGGGGATGCTGCCAGTTCCGAAAGAAATCCCCCTCCCTTTCATCTGGGTGATTCCTGCCTCGCACACAGAGAAAAAACCCCCTGTGGAAACAACCGACAAAATTTCTAAGTTAGACCTTCCAACCAGCCCCCCTCCAATTCTGTGGTCAGAAAGGCTGGCAGGGCACTGATCTGGGGCACCATGCCCAGGAAAGGAAGGCTCCCAAGGTGAAGCGCAATGCCAGCGTGGCACAGCCATCCGTCAGACTAGGAGCTGGGAGACCCCGGTTGGAATCCCCACTCCGGCAAGGAAGCTGGCTGGTGGACGGCCCCGGACCCCCGCAGGTGCATCCAGCCCAGCCTACCTTACAGGGCGGTGGTTCCGAGGATAAAATGCAAGAGGGGAGAGCCACATAAGGTGGATGCACCCGCAGGTGCATCCAGCCCAGCCTACCTTACAGGGCGGTGGTTCCAAGGATAAAACGCCAGAGGGGAGAGCCACGTAAGGTGGATGCACCCGCAGGCGCATCCAGCCTAGCCTACCTTACAGGGCGGTGGTTCCGAGGATAAAATGCAAGAGGGGAGAGCCTCGTAAGGTGGATGCACCCGCAGGTGCATCCAGCCTAGCCTACCTTACAGGGCGGTGGTTCCGAGGATAAAATGCAAGAGGGGAGAGCCACGTAAGGTGGATGCACCCGCAGGTGCATCCAGCCTAGCCTACCTTACAGGGTGGTGGTTCCGAGGATAAAATGCAAGAGGGGAGAACCACGTAAGGCGGCCTGGGCCCCCACTGGGGAGAAATACAGTCGATAACTAAATATGTCCAAGGAACAGTTGCCTCCCCGGTTGGGAAAGAAACACGCCGTGGTAACCTCCTAGCCCCTCCTTGCAGTGTCCCCATTACAGACGGGGCGGGAGGGGGTCGAAAGAGCGCCAGAGTCGGGCTCGGTCCCCGGAGGGTTTTTCTTCCCCCCCCTCCCCGAGCGCCCCTCCGTCGCCAGGGAGGGACACCCCGACGCCGCCCGGCAGCTCCCTCTGCAGCCCCGCTCCGAGGAGCCCCGCACCCCGCCGCCCTCTCCGGAGCGGAGCCCCGAGACCCTCGGCCGGGCGTGGGCGGCCAGAAGCCCCCTCCCCTCCCGGCAGGCAGCAGGGCCAGGCAGGGGCTTACCTGCCCGGGGGCCGGCCAACTCCGGCGCGCGCCACCAGCCTGCGCACCGCCCCGCTCCTCCTGCCCGGGCTCCTGGCGCGCGCGGCCAGCCCCTTCGGCCGGGGCCGGGCCGGCCCCCCGCCCTCCAGTCCGGCTCGGCCAACCCGGAGCGCCGACGGCTGCCAGAGGGCGGGGCCGGCTCTGGCCAGCGCTGACCTTTGGAAATCAGCTGCGGGGCGGGACGAAGAAGAAGAAGAAGAAGAAAACCCAGTCGCACTTACCTGCAACCGTTGTTCATTTTTTTAAAAATAGCATTTTAAATTTTTTTTTTATACTACAGTCGTTTCCATCATTCATGACGAGGATCCCATGAGAGAAACAACACCTCTCTATTCCGTATCACTCATTAATTCACCTGTTTACCTTGCCTTCCCCTCTCTCCTCCTCTGTCTTCGGGATAACTTTCTTGTCCCCTTTGCATTTAATTTCTTTCTTTCTTTTTATAAGTTTTTATTGAATTTTATAACATAAAACAAACAACAACTTAAATGAACAGTACAAAATACAAATTTTTTTATAACATAAAACAAACAACAACTTAAATGAACAGTACAAAATACAAAAAATTTTATAACATAAAACAAACAACTTAAATGAACAGTACAAAATACAAAAAAATTTATAACATAAAACAAACAACAACTTAAATGAACAGTACAAAATACAAAAAAAATACAAAAATACAATAACGGAAGGGTATCAGTATACCTAATTCTTATATTCTAAAATTCTATTATTCAGAAAAAGAAGATACCCATTCCCCCTCCACCCACCTAAAACCGTGACCCCACACCCGACTTCCAAAGAAGTGTCTAACTGTTTTTTTAACATTTAAAAATGCAGAGATATAAAATTTCACTAGTTTCTATAACTCGTTAATTATAACCATAAAATCCATTTTTGCCGTCTTATCCCAATATGAGGCGGCCTTTGACCAAGTTTGTTTAAACAAACATTTAATTTCTAATTCAGTGCAATGCTTCATATAGAAACCGGATTACAATTCTTGAAATCTAAATCATTAGTCTTGATACTGTTTCTACCTTGATCAGTTGGATGAGAAGAAAACATAACCTTCAACACCTCCCAGTTTAAATTCATTTCGACAATGTATTGTCCGTGCCTCCCATTCTCCCACAAATTCTGTATTCTCCTTTTGATTTACTAATGCCGTAGGTTTAGCCGTTTCTGCTAGTTCCAACATTTTATTTATCCAGTCCATCTTATCCGGTATCTCTGAAAGTTTCCATTTTGCTGCATAAACCAATCTTGCAGCTGTAGTGGCATATATCAAAAAAGATCTCTGAGTTGAGATTGTTTCCGGTATAATACTTAATAACATCATTTCCGGCGTTTTAGGGATATTCTGTTGCATAATCAGTCTCAATTCATTGTAGATCATATCCCAAAAGTTTTTGGCTTTTTCACAAAGCCACCATATACGATGAAAGGAGCCAACTTCTTGACATTTCCAACAGTTTGGTGACATTGTTGTGTTCATTTTGGCCGTGCAGGCACATGTGGGATCTGCGCGTGCGCAGGCCAGCCGCGGAGACTTTTGACTCTTGACGCTTCTGCCTAGTGATAGGGACCCTCCCCCTCCCCTCCCCCAACGGCTCTTCCTGCCTTTATGGTCACGTGGTAGAGGGGGGAGGGAGCAGCCATCCCTCAGTTTTCACTTCGCTGCCGTGGGACCACCACAGGGAGCTGCAGCAGGCCACAGAGGGGAAGGAAGGAGGGATGTGTGCCTGCACAGAGGACCACTCAATGAACAACAGTTACAGTGTTTTACATTGTCGTGGCCTCTGTGCAGTCCCCCATGGGAGAATAGCAAGCTAATAATACAAGGAGCCGGGAGTGAGGCTGCAAAGCTCAAACTTTATTTAAGAGCTGACATGAGAATAGCCTTCCCCACCTCTGCCTCAGCAGACACATCGACATCCATTGCATAATGCTTTATAAATGTCGTTACAGATGACCAAGTGGCGGCTCTACAGATGTCCCTCAAATCCACAGAGGAAGAGAAGGCTGCAGAAGACGCCTGAGCCCTTGCAGAATGGGCCCTGACCTGTAAAGGGCAAGTTTTGTGAGCCAGGTCATAGGAACACCCGATGGCCCTAGTGACCCATCGAGAGATGGATGGAGTCGTGGCAGCCCTGCCCTTTTTTGGGCCTGAGAAACAAACAAAGAGGTTGGGGTCAACCCTGAACTGTTGCGTCCGCTGTAAGTAAATTAATAAAGCCCTCCTGACGTCTAATGTGTGAAGTGATTCCTCTCCGTCAGTAGCAGGAAATGGAAAAAAACTCAGGTAGGACCACCTCCTGGGAGGTGTGAAAAGTGGAAACCACCTTAGGAAGATGATTTAAACTAGTGCGAAGCACCACCCTGTCAGCGTGGACCTGCAGGAATGGGGGGTCATGACGCAATGCTTTTATGTCTCCCACTCTCCTGGCCGAGGTGATGGTCACCAAAAAGGCCACCTTATAAGACAGGTAGTCCAAGCCGCACGAGGGTAACAGTTCAAAGGGTTCTTTTATTAACTGGGAGAGAACCAAGGATAGACTCCATTGAGGAACCACCCTCCTAACAGGGGGGAAACATTGTTCAAACCTTTTAAAAACCTCTTGCACAAAGGGTTTGAAAAAAGAGAAGCTGAATTTATGCCTTCATGGAAGGCTGAGAGAGCTGCTAGGTGTACCTTGATGGAAGAACCATACAAACGATTGTAAAATTTGGGGGTCTGAACCTCAGATACACCTTGGGCGGCCAGTCACGCCGACCCCTTCTTCCTTGAGGCCCCAGGGGAGGATTGGCGATCCCATTTCTTTCCCCTGCCCCTGGAAGAAAACTTCCATTGCTCCTGCGGAGCGTGGGATGGCTTAGACTGTTGATAGCCATATGAGCTGGGGCCAAATCTAACCCCCCTGCGACAATAAGGGTTCTGCCTTGGCTGATATCTAGGCTTCGCTGAAGAAGCCGTAGCAATCTGGGTGACCCCCAATGACTTGGCCATGGCTCTGTCTTTCTTAAACTTGTGGAGAAATTCGTCCATGGACGAATGGAAAAGAGCCTCCTCATCAAAGGTCATGTCCTCCAGATGAGATTTGGCATCGAAAGGGAGAGTGGAGGAACGGAGCCACGAGTGGTGGCAGAGGGCAATGCTCGAAGCCACGGTTTTACTAGCTGCATCAGCAGCGTGGCGGGCCCATAAAGTTGGTGGCATCCCAGCTTATACCCCTCGCCCTGCATAGCTTTGCCGATCAATTGTTTGTCCTCTGGGAGGAAATCCACCAATTGGCCCATCTTTTCCCAAATCAGCATCTGATACCTTGACATCAGTGCAGAGTGTGAGGATACCTTGAGACCCAAGGATCCAGCTGAGTAGAAACGCCTCCCCAAGACATCTAATTTCCGCCCTTCCGTATCAAGGGGGGCAGAGTGGGGACCAGGCTTACCCTTGTTGGGAAGGGTCTCTGCTATGAAGGAATTATTAGGGGATGGTGACAGAGAAAAGAGGAGGTTTCGTCCTGCACCTTATACAGGTTATCAACCTTCCTTGGTATAGGTGGATAAGACGCAGGTTTGGCCCAGTTCTTTTGGGCTATTTTCCTGATTCCCTTCACCATGGGGATCTTAATGGGCAGGGCAGTGGAGTCGTGGAGGACATCCATGACGGGATCCGACTGCTCCTGCTCCATTGGGGCAACCACAATGCCTAGCGCATTAGCCATCCTGGCCAGTTGCTCATTGTATGAGTGGATGTCCTCTATGGGGGACACAGGATAGGGATCCCCGACAACCTTGTCAGGGGATGTGGTTGAGGCCACATTGGAGTCCTTGTCCGAGTCATTGAGAGATTCCTTGGAAGTACAACCAGGCTCAATAAAAGGGCTTGAGACCCTGGAGAGCCATGGAGAGGGGCCCTGGCTGAGTGGTAGAACATCTGCTTGGCATGCAGAAGGTCCCAGGCTCAATCCCCGCCATCTCCAGTTAGACCAGGCAAGTCTGGAGAGCCAAGGAGACCAGGCCATCTCCAGTTAGACCAGGCAAGTCTGGAGAGCCAGGGAGAGGGGCCGTGGCTCAGTGGTAGAACATCTGCTTGGCATGCAGAAGGTCCCAGGCTCAATCCCCGCCATCTCCAGTTAGACCAGGCAAGTAGGTGATGTGAAAGACCCCTGCCTGAGACCCTGGAGAGCGATGGAGAGGGGCCGTGGCTCAGTGGCAGAGCGTCTGCTTGGCATGCAGAAGGTCCGAGGCTCAATCCCTGGCATCTCCAGTTAAAGGGACCAGGCAAGTAGGAGATGAGAAAGACCCCTGCCTGAGACCCTGGAGAGCCATGGAGAGGGGCCCTGGCTGAGTGGTAGAACATCTGCTTGGCATGCGGAAGGTCCCAGGCTCAATCCCTGGCATCTCCAGTTAAAGGGACCAGGCAAGTTGGGGATGTGAAAGACCCCTGCCTGAGACCCTGGAGAGCCATGGAGAGGGGCCCTGGCTGAGTGGCAGAGCATCTGCTTGGCATGCAGAAGGTCCCAGGCTCAATCCCTGCCATCTCCAGTTAGACCAGGCAAGTAGGTGATGTGAAAGACCCCTGCCTGAGACCCTGGAGAGCCATGGAGAGGGGCCGTGGCTCAGTGGCAGAGCGTCTGCTTGGCATGCAGAAGGTCCGAGGCTCAATCCCTGGCATCTCCAGTTAAAGGGACCAGGCAAGTAGGAGATGAGAAAGACCCCTGCCTGAGACCCTGGAGAGCCATGGAGAGGGGCCCTGGCTGAGTGGTAGAACATCTGCTTGGCATGCGGAAGGTCCCAGGCTCAATCCCTGGCATCTCCAGTTAAAGGGACCAGGCAAGTAGGTGATGTGAAAGACCCCTGCCTGAGACCCTGGAGAGCCATGGAGAGGGGCCGTGGCTCAGTGGCAGAGCGTCTGCTTGGCATGCAGAAGGTCCGAGGCTCAATCCCTGGCATCTCCAGTTAAAGGGACCAGGCAAGTAGGAGATGAGAAAGACCCCTGCCTGAGACCCTGGAGAGCCATGGAGAGGGGCCCTGGCTGAGTGGTAGAACATCTGCTTGGCATGCGGAAGGTCCCAGGCTCAATCCCTGGCATCTCCAGTTAAAGGGACCAGGCAAGTTGGGGATGTGAAAGACCCCTGCCTGAGACCCTGGAGAGCCATGGAGAGGGGCCGTGGCTGAGTGGTAGAGCATCTGCTTGGCATGCAGAAGATCCGAGGCTCAATCCCTGGCATCTCCAGTTAAAGGGACCAGGCGAGTAGGTGATGTGAAAGACCCCTGCCTGAGACCCTGGAGAGCCGCTGCCGGTCTGAGTAGACGAGACTTGGATGGCCCCAGAGTGGGATCCAGTGGCAGGCAGCTCCAGGTGTTCCTGTGTCTCCCTGCTGGCACCGGCGGGGCTGGAGACAGGGCGGCGGGAAGGTGTGCGCTCCCCCCTGCGAGGCCGGCGTGGGGGGAGCGCGGGGCTTTGCTGCCCCCTGGCGGCCAGGGCCGCCCCGCGCAGCCGGGAGCCGTCGGGGAGGTAGGTGGGTGTTGGCGCGGGTTGCCCGGCATCGCGCTGCCCGACGGCATAAGCGGCGCTGCTGGCAGTCGGGGCCGGGGCGCGGCGGGCGGCGCCATGGCCGCCTACCACTGGGAAGCGCGGCGCAGGCAGATGCAGGCGGAGCGGCGGCTGCGGCTGCGGCTGCGGCAGGTGTGGCGGCGAGGGGGACGGAGACCCCCGGCCAGGGAAGGGCGCCGGCAGCGGGCGGGCCAGGGGGGGCGCCGGAGCACCCAGCTCGGTCCTGGCAGCACCCCCACCGCAGCTCTCCGGCAAGAGTCGGGCCCTTCTGCCTGCAAAGTCCGTGGGGGGGGGGGAGGTACAGAAGAGCAGGCAAGCAGGAGAGTCAGGGAGGGAGGGAGGGAGGGAGGGAGGGGGGTGAAGCCAGGGTTGGCCAAGGAACTTGGATCCCGCTTTGGAAACCCGCTTCGACGTATCTGCCGCCCCGGGCGAGCGGCGTGCATTTCGCAAGGGGTCTCCCAGAAGCCAAAAGGGAGACGCTGGAAGAGCTGGTGTGAAAGGGAAGGGAGCAGGACCCCGACGGGGCGGTGGGAGGGACGAGCCGGGAAGGCACGCATGGGGGTGGGGGTGGTGGGATACCTTGGCTAGGGAAAGGTAACCGGTCAATCCAACCCCCTTGGCACCCAGGAGAGAGAAGCCCCCCGTGCAGACCCGCTGCAGGACGTTTCCCAAGATGGCAAAGCGGAGGCATCTCCTCCATCCTCCCGAAGTTTGCCCCCGAAGCCAGCCCTGCAGGGTAAGGAGCCCGCAACTGGTCCACAAGAGATGGACATGTTTTGGGGCGAGGAAGCCATGTACTGCATTTGACCGTGTGTATATCAGCATCTGGCATGCAATGTGCCCCATTCCTACCCCATCCCATAGAATCCAGCCTGCAACTCCAGGAAACCTTACCCTGGCAGTTCTTGCAACCAGGAAGAGCAGCCCCAGTTTTTGGTGGGTTTGTGTTCCTATTTTTGTAGAACTGAGTGTGACGGAGTTAGACCCAGAACTTAGCCCTGGGGCCTGTTTTTGCAAAGGATGCAACTCAGAGTCAATGGAGAGGAAGGTTCCTCAGAGCATGTGCGCAGAGCAATCATCTGTTCGCCACCGTTAGCCCCACCTTGTTGCTCTGGACTTTGTCAGGCTTTCATTTTTAGGGACTGACCACAGATAGGAAGAGGACCACAGTCCTGATCCAGGGGCACTGACTCCATCCTGAGCACAAGGAAGGCAAATGACTCTTCCAGTGACTGCTGAGGGGGGCCCTGGTAAGGCAGGCAAGAGAAAGACACCTCTGGGAAGCCCCGTGGCCACATTTCATGCAGCGAGTTGAAGGATCGCCTGAGACTCAGTTGCTTTTTCTGAAATTCCTGGGCCAGGAGAACCAATTCAGCATTTTTTCAGCCTGGAACTCACTTACCGTCTTGCTGCCCTCCCATACCGGAGACAGCACCCTGCCGCTTTGGCAAGCACTTCGGACCTCCTACCAGGAAACCGAGAAAGAACAAGGCCTCTCTGCCACCCCCCACCCCCACCCCCCAGCATTTCACATGAACTTGGTGTGTGAAATATTAATGCCCAAGAGGTGTTTGAGGATTGGGTGTTGAATGTCTAGTCTAAAAGCCTGCGATCAAATGTCAAGGATTTTTGTGCCTTCCCAGCCGCTCACAAGAGGATGCATAACATTGCAATCCTGTTCCATTGGCAAGGTAATGGCGGCTTGGTAGTGACGGGCTTTTAGACCAAGCAGAGCCCCCCAAACCATACCTGGAAAAAACTGCTCAAAAACACAGGACTTCCTGAAAATATAGTTACTAACTGTCTTGGCTTCACTATAACAGGACATCACACTGGGTTACGCTGTCTCTTATGCAAGGGGTGTGTGTATGTGCTAAACCTTTAAGTCATACCAAACTCCGACTGTCTTTAAATCTTGTTTCTGGTCCTCAATGACTTTCCGGAACAGTTAAAGAGATTTAATCACCCCAAGCAAACCCCCCCCCCCCATCCCCTCCTGGGCCAATGGCGGAGAAGGCTGAGGCAGGGGTTGCCTCTTTTACGGGCTAAAGCCCATAAAAACCAGCCCCTGGGGACTTGGCATTTCTGTATTTCAAGAGGTTGGAACGCTCCACACAGGCCTTCATTCAGCAAGCTTAGCTTCTGCTGCACACGGGAATGCCTCAAGAGGCTCCCACCACCCCAGTGCTCCAGGCAGCCCCCCTTCACAGCTGCAGGCCTTTCTGCTTAAGGCAACTGTGGCACCTTTTGGAGGAGGGCCAGGGCTCGAGCCTTCCTGCAGTCTGGGAGCCAGTGGGGTGCCGTGGTTTGGAGCAGTGGACTCTGATCTGGAGAACCGGGTTTGATTCCCTACTCCTCCACATGAGCGGCAGACGCCAGTCTGATGAAACGGGTGAACTGGACTTGTTTCCCCACTCCTCCACATGAAGCCAGCTGGGTGACCTTGGGCTAGTCACAGTTCTCTCTGAAATCTCTCAGCCACACCTACCTGACAAGGTGTCTGTTGTGGGGAGGGGGAAGGGATGGTGATTTTAAGCCAGTTTGATTCTTCCTTAAATGGTAGAGAAAGTTGGCATATAAAGACCAACTCTTCTTATTATTGCCCGCCCCCCTGTGGGAAGCACCTGCCTGCCCCCCTCTCCAGGGCCACCCACTTGCCCATGGAGAGATCCTGGCCCCTCGGCACCCGCTTAGCATGTGTCTTGCTCCAAGGAAACTCTGGCAAGCGGAAGCATTTCTTTTGATAATTCCTTGCAGATGCTGCTGAGCCTCCCTGTACGTGCAACACGGCCCATGTCCAGCAACACAGTGGCAAATTGCTGAACAGACACTCAGTAAGTGTGTGTGTGTGTGTGTGTATGTGTGTGTGTAGGAGGAGAAACAACTTCCTGGCTGTGTGTTTCAGCACAGCCAGCTGTGCAGCAGTGAGTGTCTGCCCTCTCCTTCCCCCTCAGCTGCTCCAACACTTCTATATTTGCAGCTGGTGGCTGACAATCAAAACCCCTTTGCCGTGATTGTGAAGCCAGCTCGGCAACAACTTCTTGCTTCTCTTCTAGAGTACGGAATACATCCAGCAGTGGTAGCAGCCAGAGGAGGAAGTCCAGATGGGGAAGTCTGAACTGAAGGGAAAATGCAAGTGAGCTAGGCTGGAGAACTGGGCAGAACCTTGCCTGCTAGAAAATAAAAAGCTTCACAGCACCACAGACCTCTACGTACGTGCCTCTCTGTGGAACCGGACACCGCCGTCTCCAGAAACCCCCTCCGCTTCAGGAGCTGCCCAGGTGTATGAAGATACACGCTGTGGAGAGCTACTGCACATTCTCTTGGCAGATTGTGCATTTTCCCACATGGGTCCAGCAGAGAAAGTGGCCTGGCCCATGAGAAAAGGTCATTTGGGTAGCAAACCAATGGGAAAGCCAGCATGGTGTGGTGGTTAAGAGTGGTGGACTCTAATCTGGAGCAGTGGGTTTGATTCCCCACTCCTCACAGAAGCAGCGGAGGCTAATCAGGTGAGCTGGGTTGGTTTCCCCACTCCTCCACATGAAGCCAGCTGGGTGACCTTGGGCCAGTCACAGCTCTCTTAGAGCTCTCTCAGCCCCACCTACCTCACAGGGTGTCTGTTGTGGGGAGGGGAAGGTGATTGTAAGCTGGTTTGATTCTTCCTTAAGTGGTAGAGAAAGTTGGCTTATAAAAATCATCTCTTCTTCTTCCTTTCAGTGGCCTGCAAAGTGGAATTAAAAAATACCCAAGAGATTAAGGCCATAACGCTTTGGGTGCCTTTTCCCTGTGACCAAATCCTCCTCCTTCCTCCTTGGAAAGTTGTCCCAAGTCACAACTCCCTTTCAGCACCAGGCAACACTGTGCATAGGCTCACCCACCTAGCATGGCATAGTGGTGAAGCCAGAGTGGCATAGTGGATAAGAGCGACGGATTCTAATTTGGGGAACCAGGTTCGATTCCCCACTCCTTCACATGCAGCCTGCTGGGTGACCTAGGGCTAGCCACAGTTCTTTCAGCCCAGACTACCTCACAAGGTGTCTATTCTGTGGAAGGGAAGCTTTTTTGAGACTCTTTAAAGGTAGAGAAAAGAGGGGTATAAAACCAACTCTTCTTCTTCTAGTAGCCCATTTGCCCAGTGTGTTGCCTTCATCCCTCACTCACCCATACAGAAATCCAACCACCTGTGACCGTGAGACAGGAAATTCTTTATTTTGGAAAATTTTCTTTTTTTAGAACCATCTAGGAGAAAATGGGTGTCACTGAAATTCTGTCCTTTCCTCCCTGATTTTATAAACGTTCGTGGTATTCTGAACTTCTTCAGGGTGAGGGACAATCTTCAAAAACGACTGTGCTGATCCAGTGGTTGAGGAGGGGCTAGTGGGGGAAGGGAAAGAGGGAAGACCACTGAGAAGCAAGGCTTGCTTCAGCAAACAAAGGAGTGCAAAGTCCAAGTCTCCTCCCCACCACTGAAGAGGAAATGAAATCACTTGAAGACAGAAGAAATCTTCAGAGGTCCTTCGCCAGAACCTCCCAAGCAAGGTGAGCCTCTTTCACTAGTATCTGCCTCCCAGAAACATTTCCAGATGGTCGAGGCAATCCGAGTAACCAGCTAGGCAATGTCTTTTGTCATTTCCACCACAAAATCCTGTAGCTTCACCTTGGCTTCCCTGCCATTTCTTGCACATCCGGATCCATTTCTGTTGGTCTTCCAAGACTCAAACAGTCCCCCCAAAGATCACAGAACTTTTGGCAAGAAGCATCCCTTCCTCTTTTGCTGCAGACTTGGCAATGAGTCCAAACAGCAAATGTGCTCTCCCTCTCCCCAGTGCAGACTCCATCCTTCACAACAGGGATGGAA
This sequence comes from Euleptes europaea, assembly GCF_029931775.1. NCBI lineage: Eukaryota > Metazoa > Chordata > Lepidosauria > Squamata > Sphaerodactylidae > Euleptes > Euleptes europaea. Next base: position 36,517,046 of record NC_079329.1, on the reverse strand, counting down.
ACGATGCTCCAGTGTCACTGGTAGAAAGAAGAGGGGACCGTCCAGGGCTCCTCCATGGCTTCATGACTGCTGCAGAGACCTCTGAGATCTGGACAGCCGAGGAAGCGTGGCATTGCCCCGACAGTCCACATACTGGTAGTTCTCAAAGGCCAGCTGCTCCGAGTGAGAGAGGTAGGAGCATGTCAGGGTACCCCTAGAAGGGGGAGAAAAACAATCTCTCAAGAGGCTGCAGTCTTGTGGCCCATTCCCCAGATGGCTGTGACCCAAAGCACCCCCCCCTTCCAGCCAGGGTTGAATTTGCATTCAACCCCAACAGTGTTGAGGCTGAGCTCTGGAGACCCTCTGAGCATGCACAGCTTATAGGGTTTCATCTATGCCAGGGGTCCCCAAACTTTTTGTGCCTGTGGGCACATTTGGAATTCTGACACGGCACGGTGGGCACAGCAACAAAATGGCTGGCACAAGATGGCCGGTGCAGAAGGCAGTGCCAGCCACAAAAGGACTGCCACAGCTTTACTTCAGTAACACAGTGTAGATCTCTGTGCTGTGGTGGCAGCTGCTGCCAAACCAATATACTTAAAAATCTGCACCGCCAATCAGATCTCCAATAGCCAATCAGAAGCCTTGCTGGGCAAAAGCTCCATCTTGCCCCACCCACTTCCTAAAAACACTGGGGCGCCAGAAAAGGTGTCGGCAGGCTCCATGTTGGGGACCACTGACCTACGCAAAGGCAAAAGGAAATGGCTTCCTCAACAAGGAATGGACAGCCCTCAGCCACCCTCAAGGTGATCATCCTAAGCAGAGATCTCCACCCCCAGCACCGCTCCACCGCAAAGTCGCTGTTCCTATGGGACCCAACCAGGGTTCATGTGGACAGAAACTAGGGTTGCCAGCTCTAGGTTGGGAAATACCTAGAGATTTTGGGGGTGGAGCCTGAGGAAGGCGAGGTTTGGGGAGGGGAGGGACTTCAGTGGGGTATAATGCCATATAGGGTCCACCTTCCAAAGGGGCCATTCTCTCCAGGTGAGCTGATATTAGTTACCTGGAGATCAGCTGTAATCCCAGGAGATCTCCATCCAGAGGCTATCTGACATTGCAGCACAGAGGCTCTTAATCAAATCTATTTGTCTATGAATCTAGTTTTAAAAAATCACGTGATAAGGATAAGTCCCAAAGAAATTATTATTATTTACTACTAAGAAATGATCTACATGGATAATCTCGTGAATAGCATTAGCAGCATGCCAAATTACATCTGGATCCCTCAGTTAGTATAACAAGCCTCGCAGGGCTCAAAACAAAGGAATATAAACCAAAGTAAACTTACTCAGCCTTCCATCCTTCCGAGGTCAGTGAAATGAGGACCCAGCTTGCTGGGGGTAAAAGGAAGATGACTGGGGAAGGCACTGGCAAACCACCCCGCAAACAAAGTCTGCCTTGGAAACGTTGGGATGTGACCTCACCCCATGGGTCAGGAATGACCCGGTGCTTGCACAGGGGACCTTTACCTTTTTAAACTTACTCCAAAGTAAACTTATTTAATACTATAATATATATGAAGTCAAACTGCTGTAAAAGGAGTAGCATTAACAGCATGCCAAATTCAGGTTGATCCTGAAGCGTGTTCAGCATTTAGCCATTATAACTGTTGAAATCATACAAATAAATGTTACCAATAAATTTTAAACAAACTGTATTAGCAGTTTGTTTAAAATTTATTGGTAACATTTATTTGTATGATTTCAACAGTGATAATGGCTAAATGCTGAATATATGCTTATCAGTTTGCAAAACACGGCCATTGGGCATAGATTATTAATGGCAAACTGGTGAAGGAACTTGACGAAACACGCTTCAGGATCGACCACACGTTCTTGCCTTATTCATCACGAACGACGCTCCCTTTTACAGCAGTTTGACTTTCCACATAGTTGGAGCGTGTCCATGGATACCTTGCCTTCTAAGGACTTGCACCAATTGTTTTTTCACGTTCATATAAATTAGGCTGTATTTTCATTAGAGCCCTGCGAGGCTTATCATATATATTATAGTATTGATAAGTTTACTTTGGGGTAAGTTTACTTTGGTTTATATTCCTTTGTTTTGAGCCCTGTGAGGCTTGTTATATTAACTGAGGGAGCTGGGTACCCAAGGTTGGGTGGAAAATAAATAAATAAATGTGTGTGTGTGTGTGTCTGTATATGTATCTGTGTATAAATACTGAAAATATAATTCATTAGAAGGTTAAAATTATTTAAAAGCATTAAAATAGCACAATGGTATTTCTTGAGGTTGATAACTGTAACCACATACCAAACGTGTTTCAGCCTATAGGGCCTTCATCAGTGGTTAATTAAAACCCTTGTTAAGACTGCACACATTTACAGAAATAAATTAATAAATACATATACAAACAGTTCAAACCCAACCAGGCATGTGCATAGGTTGTAAAATCTATTCCCAATTACTCAAACATCTGGTCAGATAGGTTCTAGTTGTAATATTGGTTAGTATATGTCTCTCATATACTACGTGTGCAGGTATCAACCTAGTAAAGCTGTTAATGCTATTCACGAGATTATCCATGTAGATCATTTCTTAGTAGTAAATAATAATAATTTCTTTGGGACTTATCCATATCACATGATTTTTTAAACTAGGTTCACAGACCAATAGATTTGATTAAGAGCCTCCGTGCTGCAAGTTCTATTGAGTTGTTTTCATTGCCAGCACAGTTTTTTTATCTTTAACTAGTACCGTTTGGAGGTTGCCAACCCAACCGAAACACCTGTCTGAAGACCGGGCAAAAGGAAATACAGCCAAGGGATAGAACATGGAAGCAACTCCAGGACCTGGGGGCTTAGAGTCTTCGTCAAGGGAACAAAGAGCAGAGGGAGAGCCAGAGGCAGTGGGAGAGCCAGGGGGAGCTGAGAACCAAGGGAGAAGGGGCGAGGCTCATGCCAGACAGGGAAGAAAAATTCCATCTTGAAGGAGGGCAGGGAGATTGCCTGGTGGATGCTGCTCTGACCATTAGGCGAGGAGCTGGGGAAAGGGACCTAGGAGGAGGGAGGGAGAACCAGATTGCCAGGAGATGTGGGGGGGGGCGGGTTGAGGCCTGGGGAGCTGGGGCAGGAGCAGCAGAGAGGTGTGATGGAGGCTGGGCATTGAGAGAAAGGAGCGTTCAGCAGTGAGGCTACAAAGCAGAAGCAGCTGGGGAGGGGAGAATGGTTGAAACAGGAAGCAGCCCCACAGAAGAGGAGCGCCTAAAGTAGCAGGAGGGGGCAGAACAAAAGGGACAGAGAAAAAGAGGCACTTACTGAATGTGCAGAAGAACATTGTGAACCTTTATCCTGGACCACGTGCAGATGTTGCTGTGGGAAAGAGGGGGATCAATTGAGAGGCTGCGAAGGACTTAGTACAGCCGAGATGGGACCAAGGCAAATGTTGCCGCTTCCATAATGCCAACTGGAATAAGCTCTGCTCACCTCTGGGCCAACTCAGGTTCAAGCTTTGGGGAACCCCAAGCAAAGAAGGGCCTCCGGAGCTGTAGCCGGGCAGCCCTGAGCAAGGGGGACTCGGCTGAAGGCAGCCATGGCTGAACCCATCTCTCCGCCCATGCAGCAGCAACCGTCTCAGCACATACAACCCCCCTGCATTTCACAGAATCATAGAAACAGAGTTGGAAGGGACCACCAGGGTCATCTAGTCCAACCCCCTCCACAATGCAGGAAATTCACAAATTCCCTTCTTCTCCCCACAACAGACACCCTGTGAGGTCGGTGGGGCTGAGAGAGCTCTAAGAGAACTGTGACTATCCCAAGGCCACCCAGCTGGCTTTGTGTGTAGGAGTAGGGAAACAAACCCAGTTCACCAGATGAGAGTCCGTCACTCATGTGGAGGAGTGGGGAATCAAACCCAGAGCAGAGTCCACCGCTCCAAACCACTGCTCTTAACCACTACACCACGCCAGCTCCCAAGAAGGCACCTGTCTCCTCCACTCTATGTCCAAAGCTAACCAATAGTTTGCATCACAGAACAAAGAGTACAGTGTCTCTCCCCCACCCCCACCCTTCAGCAGTAATGTAAGCCACAGGCAACCAAAGCAAACAGCCCTCCGTTGAAACCCAGCAATATTAAACGTTTCTGTGAAATCTGCCTGAGCCTCGGGGCAATCGCAGCTCACTGTGAAATTGTGAATTTGGAAGTCACTTTCTTGTTACAGTAAGAGAAAGCAGTCAATGGTTGCAAAACTAGATCCAGAAAAAACTTTTTAGCTATGAAGCTTTTACTTCCCAAACAATAAGCTGCCTCACATTTTTAAAAAAGAGAAAGAATCAATTTCCTTCCTCATTCTTTCCAAGGGCACATAGATTAGGTTTGCAATGTGCATATTAGTCAACTAGTTGAAAAGCCATATAAGGCAATTAAAAGACACCACTTAAATCAGCAGGCAGCCTTACTTTATATACCCCCCAAAAATTTCTCAAATGAAGAGCAGACCTCGCAGTCATACTTACTAAGTATTATTGTCCATAATGGTACTGGAGACGGTGTAAAGAATCTAGAAATAAAACCAGAGGGAGACAGAGAGAGAGAGATGAAGTTGATGAGTAGGTTCCGGATGGACAAAAGGAAATATTTGTGGAATCTTCTGCCAGAGGCAGTTGTGATGGCCATAGGCATACACACTTTCAAAGGGCAGGGGTCTATCAGTAGCTACTAGCCTTTAAAAGGGGGGTCTATCAGTGGCTACTAGCCATGGTGACTAAAGGGAACTTCCACATTCAGAAGCAGCAAACCTCTGAATCCCAGTGCCAGGAGGCACCATCGAGAAAGGCCTCGGCCTCTATGCCCTGTTGTTGGCTCTCTACAGTAACTGGTTGGCCGATTGTGAGGCAGATTGCTGGACTAGATGGACCACCAGTTTGATCCAGCAGGGCTCTTCTGATGTTCTTACAAGCCCGTTCGGTTTGGCTGGGCTCAGTCCTCACCTGAGCACCTTGCAGGGGCTGGATATCTAGGTGGGTCATTGCCGTACTCTTCCCAATAACCAGGGTCTTGTGCAAAACTTCGATGTCCAACTGAGCCACATGCACCGTGTAGAAGTTGTTGTTTGTGACGTTCAGCATATTCTAGACAGAGAGACAGAAAGGCTGCAGCCATGCAAGACAGGAGTCCAGGGGGGCACCTTAAAGACAAGCGACATTTAGTCCAGACGAGCCAGGGCTCACTTCATCAGATGCATGGACTGTACATCTATTAGGCAGATGCTTATACGCTAAATAAAGATGCCTTTAGGAGGGGGTTGATGCATGCCCATCATAGGGTCTCCCTGCCATCCAGCTGTTCTCTTAAAGGGCTTCTCATAGGAGGCCCCAAAGTACTGCTGCTACTTTACTTTATCTGTCTGCAAGGTACTGTACCAAGCACAGAAAAAAAGCAGTCATGGCCCTGAGGAACCTACAATCTATACATTAGGTGAGAGTCTAAATGTATTGCCAGTGTGGGAGAACTGTGATCAGGGAAACAGGGGCTGCCAAAAGTCATCTGGACACCTTGAAAAGGAAGGTGTGGCAGAACCTGCCAGATGATCTCTTTCAAACCTTTCCACCAGCCCCTCCTCTGCCTTTGAAACCAGCAAGAGCTGGATCCACTTGAATGCCTCACCTGACAGAATGTGGAACTGGCACGGTCTGGATTCTCTGTACAGCAGTGGGAAGGACACCCTCTAATTGCCAGCCTGGCACTTTCCCTAATCCAACTTCAACTGCTTGACAACTGATTCGGTTCCATCCGACAAGAAAAACAGCCGAATTTTCCCTGATTCGGCGGTTTCTACTTCGGATAGAACCAGTTAAAAAAGGCGGGAAAATGACGAACCGAACTCAGCGAGTTTGGGCGGAAGCCGGATAAATTTGTACAAGTTTGGCGCCCCCAAAGCAGCATTCTCCTGCGGCCAATCGGTGGCCAAGCTGGGTCTTCTTCTAGCCAATCAGTCGTGGATGAGTGCGTGACCCCGGGGAGAGAAAGAGAGACTGGGAGTGTCTGTTTGTGTGTGAGAGAGATCCCCGTTGGTGGGGGGGGGGTGCGTGTGCACATTCATGGCTTTCCACGAAGGGGTTCTTGCAAGAAGGGTCCCCTCAAGCTACACTAAAAGTTTGGGACCTCTACCTCCAAAAATGCCCCCCCAGAGCCGTGGAAAGGCGCAAATGTGTTTTTAATGGCTTTATTCCAATGGGCAATTGGGGGGGGGGACCCCTTCCGGGCCCCCTGACCCAATCTTTACAAAACTTGGGGGTTCTTGCAAGAAGGGTCCCCTCAAAGTACACTGAAAGTTTGGGACCTCTACCTCCAAATATGCCCCCCCTGGAGCCGCGGAAAGGCGCGAATGTGTTTTTAATAGCTTTAAATGGCCGAATTTATTCACGAACTCCGAATTGCATGCCGAATTCCACGGATCCGAATCGGGGGAGTTCGGCATTTCCCGAATAAAAATGGGCCAAATTTTGCCGGATCCGAATTTTACCGAATTTTTTTTTCAACAGCCCTAATAAACACACACCCTTTCTTTGAAGAAAAAGCTAGTGTGCGTTGCTGAGTGGAAGACTTAGCCTGGCTGGTTTTTTTGCCCCTTTTTGAACAACTGTGTGTGCACAACTGGGTGTGTGGCTGTACTACACTGAACAAAACAACTAAGAAGAAGAAGAAGAGTTGGTTTTCATATGCCGACTTTCTGTACCACTTAAGGGAGACTCAAACCGGCTTACAATCACCTTCCCTTCCCCTCCCCACAACAGACACCCTGTGAGGTAGGTGAGGCTGAGAGAGAGTCACCCAGCTGGCTTCATGTGGAGGAGTGGGGAAACAAATCCAGTTCACCAGATTAGCCTCCGCCTCTAATGTGGAGGAGTGGGGAATCAAACCCGGTTCTCCATATCAGAGTCCACCGCGCCAAACCACCGCTCGTAACCACTACACCACACTGAAGCCCTGTGCATGGCTCCAGGCTGAGAATATGGTGTGTACATCTTGGGTGCACCAAGACAGCAACACACATATCGATTGCAGAATGCAGGCCCCCACTTTTCTGGGACAAGCTTCCAGGAAGCAGGCCTGTGCCTTGGGCATTACCTGAGACCGTGGGCATTACCTGGGGGACCTGAGAAAGGGGTGGCCATAAGAGCCACCAAACCAGGCCCAAGTCTTGGGAAAGCTGCTGTCTGTATGTTGGTACAGTCCCTTCCTGTCATTCCACTGGTAGATGCCAGATATCTTTCAGCTCTGTGGGATTATTTTTAACAGATCAGCTAACCATGGCACTAATAAATAAGGTCCTATCATATTAAGAATCTTTTAAAAAGTCTGAGGAATTGATGGTCTAGTACAAAACAAGTTTGATTATTGTTACTTGGGGATTTTGTTCACTGATGGTTCAGAACAGCATGTGTTAGGCTGAATGAAGGCAGGGCAATTAATGCCACTGGAGGTGGGATTGGGGGGGGGGCAGGAAAATGCCTGATGCCCAGAAAAAGCCGTGAGGCCAAAACTAGGGGCCTTGTGCATCACCAGAGGTAAAAATGCCACCATAAATGCCCCCACCCAGTTCTAGGACCCCTCCCCCTTATGTATTCATTTAGGCCTGAAACGGGCCCAGTGCCAAAGGCACATCATCCGCATTTTGACTAACCCCCTTTCGGACGCACACCTTAATGTGGTGAGGGGGCTTGTGTGTGTCAGCGAAACTGGGAGCAGTGCCGTAAGGGGTCTAGACTCTGTCAAGAGACTAAACTCCTAGCAGAGTCATTCAAGATGGAATGGTCACAGCTGAGACACCAGACAAAGATGCATCCACCCCCTTAAGGGATCAATGGCCACATCCGCAGAAGAGAACAGGCAGTTCCAATGGGGATGGTGGCAGAGGAATCCCTGAAGGTTAGCTTCTGGGCAGCAGTAGTGGGAGGTGACACTGGCAGAGGATCTTTCGTAGACAACAGCAGTGCTGCTGCAGCTAACCCTGGTTAGTACTGCACAGAAGAAGGCAATGGTAAACCACTTCGGACCAACCCTTACCTTGAAAGCCCTATGATGAGACAATCCAAAATGAAAGATAGGATGCTTTGGAGGACATTGATTCATTGATTGGGTTGCCATGAGTTGGAAGCGACTTGACGGCACTAAACACATAACATATTGACTAAGAGCAATAGCTCAATACTCTAGAAAGCTTGGGCAGTTTTTAAATTACACCTCCAATGGGAACTTCTTGCCATCCGAGGCGGCTTGATCTAGTTTGTTCCAGTAGATTTTCTTAGTGAACGTACAGTGGGAACAGTCAAATTTAAAGACAGATGAGGACGCCCCCCCCCAGTTACAAAAGCTAGTTATTTAATCTCATAAAATGTCTGATTAGGAGATACTGATTAGCCAACATTCAGCCTGCAGTCCTTGTTAAACGCCCAGGCCTGGCCCAGCAACATGAAGAGCAGTAGAGAGAAGGCTGGGCACACGAAGAGCCCCTTTGGGCTGTTGTGTAGCTACAGCCAACGTTGTGTACTGTGTGAGACTAGAAAGGTTACTGTCCTAACCCTGGCGAGAGGTTCAGTGTTACCGTCAGCGATTATAAATGGAAAATTTAGGAAGCTAGCAAAATTGGAGTGGGGATGCCCTTGTAAGTCAGGAGAAATAGAGAATGTAGGTCACGTTTTATTTAGATGTACTGATAAGTGGGAAAATCTATTTCTGGTGCATTTCTTCATAAAAGATACAACAGATTTCAGCTCAGAGGTGGAGAAATTAAAATATCTCATGTGGGAAGGAGATTTAATAGATTGTTGTGTGTGTGTGTGTGTGTGTGTTAAGTGCCGTCAAGTCGCTTCTGACTCATGGCGACCCTATGAATGAAAGTCCTCCAAAATGTCCTATCTTTGACAGCCTTGCTCAGATCTTGCAAATTGACGGCTGTGGCTTCCTTTATTGAGTCAGTCCATCTCTTGTCGGGTCTTCCTCTTTTCCTGCTGCCCTCAACTTTTCCTAGCATGACTGTTTTTTCCAGTGACTCTTGTCGTCTCATGATGTGACCAAAATACGATAGCCTCAGTTTAGTTATTTTAGCTTCTAGGGTCAGTTCAGGCTTGATTTGATCTATAACCCACTGATTTTTTTGGGGGGGGGGCAGTCCTATAGATAGGTAGCTAAATTTGGTTCTGCAGCGATCAAAACTCACTCGGAAAAGGTGGGTTTAGTCAATAATTTTAAATCCTACATATTAAAATTTTGGCTATATTTTAAAGGAAATAATATTTTATCTGGGTTTCTAGTAATTGCTTATTTTGTATTTACAATGCATGTAATGTATATTTGTACTTTTTTGCTGGCAATCGCTGTAATAAACTGACTAGAAAGGTTACTGGATCAGAGAGAGCTGTGTTTTCCTGGCACCGTGGAGCTCTGACAATTCTGTCCACTGCCCCCCCCTTTAAAGAGATACACAAACACCCACTAAGCCCCTTCTCCCAGCACCCTCCTGCCAGCCACTCACAGTCATGTTGAGGATGATGCTGTAAGAGGAGTTGTCGAAGGAGACGGCAGAGGCACTGAGCCCTGCTGGGACCACTGCGATGGAGCGCGGGAACAGGAAGTACATCATGAGACACGTTATCAGCAGGCACAGGGCCACCGTGATGGTGACATACAGCTTCCTGAAAAAAAACCACGGCAGGCAGATCAGCGGGAGCAGAAGCCCAGGAGGGAGAAGAAGAAGAGTTGGTTTTTATATGCTGAGTTTCTCTACCACTTAAGGAAGAATCAAACCTGCTTACAATCCCTTCCCTTCCCCTCCCCACAACAGACACCCTGTGAGGTAGGTGGGGCTGAGAGAGCTCTAAGAGAGCTGTGACTATCCCAAAGTCACCCAGCTGGCTTCATGTGGAGGAGTGGGGAAACAAATCCAGTCTACCAGAATGGCCTCTGCCAGTCATGTGGAGGAGTGGGGACTCAAACCCGGTTCTCCAGATCAGAGTCCACCGCTCCAAACCACTGCTCTTAACCACTACACCATGCTGGCTCCCCCCTCTCCACCCTATCAATGATGAGCAGGGGCCAGGGAGGTGGGGGGTAGAGTATAGGTGCGAGGAAAATGGGGAAGGGAACCAGCCCCCCAGAACTTACGTCCGCCTGGGCTTCAACCGCTGGTCCCCATATGGAATGAGGGCCACAAGCTGCTGTTCTTGCTCTGGGAAGAGGGGGGGGGGGAGAGTCAGGGAAGGGCATGGAAAAGCAAAGCCACAAGAACTTCACATGGTGCAGCAGGACAGGTTCCTGAAACATTCTGGCCGTACGTTTCCTGTTCTCAGGGCATCAGGAAAACAGCCAGCTCCTTGTGCGACCGCAGGGGCCGTGGAACACCTTTGTGTAGAAATGCGGGAGAAGCGCTAACCCTACAGAGAAAGGTGAAAGTCATTGGGGGCTGCGGCTCACTGCCTGAGACCCTGGAGAGCCGCTGCCGGTCTGAGTAGACAATATTGACTTTGATGGACCAAGGGTCTGGTTCAGTAGAAGGCAGCTTCCTGTGTACCCTGGCTGCTTCCAAAGAGAGGACCATTGCACCACACCCACAAAGGAACCTGGCAATGGTTGTGCTGATCCCTGATCATCCAAAAAGGCAAATTAAGGACCATTGAGACTGGCAATCCAATCCAAAACAGGTGATGAAACCCCTGTGGAATGCTTAGGAAAACCTGCAATCACCCTGAGAATCACTGCCAGAGGAAGATGTGAACGAACGTCAGGGAACATAAGAGGCTATTCTGAGCATGAAAGAAAGATGTCGTTCGAATGCTGGCGGCCAGCAGCAGTGGCCCAAGAACACCACTCAGCATTTAGGAAGAGAATGGCTTTGCTTACCAGAGGCAGGGGATGGATATTCCCAGCATGCCTTACTGGTGAATTGACCCTAAAGCAGGTGGGTGGCCTTTGCCAACAGACAGGATGGGCCACAGGTCTGACCAGCAGGGCAAGACATTTGTTGTCCCAAATCACCATGGGAGATTCTTCAGAGTCTGGCCAAACAAGGCTGGGAGTTGGCACCTACCTCGAGGAATCCTGCCGGTGCCCTGGCAGGTCGGGCAGGTGACGGAGCCCCGGCTGGAGAAGCTGGGACATGGCACACAGGAGACGTCGGCAGTCTCTCCGCCATTGATGCTGCCGTAGCAAGACTCGTCCTTCTCAGCACACTGGTCCTTCTGCACGATCGGCTGGCCTTCTTCTACTGCGTCTTTCCAGGCGGGCAGCTTCGGGAACCACGATGGGGATTTGTCCATTTCTCGGAGGCACTGTCTTGCTGCTGCAAGGAACAAAATGTTGGCAGGCATCAGAGAGAGAGGGTCATCGATGCCAAAGGGCACTGCTGAAGTTCCAGCACGGCAGAGGTTCTGGGGCTTGTGCCAGGTATACAGGGCCCATTCCCCAGCGGTAGTCTCCCCTGCTTTCTGGCACCCTGCCACCAGAACTCTTTCCAGTCCAACATCCCATTGGCACCCTCCATTTCTGTGCTCTAACAGCTGTGACACACTCCCCCCCTTGGCCTGGCACCCACAACTGGATGTTCCTCTATCCTTGGCCATGTGCAGCAATACGATGCAAGCACTGTAGGCTATTTTTTTAAAACATGCCTTGCTGCTCAGGGTGTGCATACACTCATCGTATTCTTGTCTCTAGCCAAACAGGATTGTGTATTGCGTCAAAACCCATTTGATCAAAGGGGAGAGCAGGAAGGAAGAAATCCTCTAGTACATCATGAGAAGTGGAGATCTTGCAGGTAGGCTTGGCTGCAGAGCCTGGCTCGATTATCCTGTGAACAGAGCATAGTGGCTGGTGGTATTGCAGAGATCACACCAATCCGGACATGATCTCTCTCCCCTACATGTCCCATCAGCCTGGCCTCTGCTCCCCATTTGGACACCATGAAACTTCTGTTGGTCTCGAAGGTGTTGTGTGTGTGTGTGTGTGTGTGTAAAGTGCCGTCAAGTCGCAGCCGACTTATGGCGACCTCTTTTGGGGGTTTTCATGGCAAGAGGCTAACAGAGGTGGTTTGCCAGCGCCTTCCTCTGCACAGCAACCCTGGACTTCCTCGGTGGTCTCCCATCCAAATACTAACCGAGGCTGACCCTGCTTAGCTTCCGAGATCTGGCTGTGTGTGTGAGTAAAGTGCCGTCAAGTCGCAGCTGACTTAACGGCGACCCCTTTTTGGGGGTTTTCGTGGCAAGAGGCTAACAGAGGTGGTCTGCCAGCGCCTTCCTCTGCACAGCAACCCTGGCCTTCCTCGGTGGTCTCCCATCCAAATACTAACTGAGGCTGACACTGCTTAGCTTCCGAGATCTGGCTGTGTGTGAGTAAAGTGCCGTCAAGTCGCAGCTGACTTAACGGCGACCCCTTTTTGGGGGTTTTCGTGGCAAGAGACGAACAGAGGTGGTCTGCCAGCGCCTTCCTCTGCACAGCAACCCTGGCCTTCCTTGGGGGTCTCCCATCCCAATACTAACCAGGGCTGACCCTGCTTGGCTTCTGAGACCTGACGAGATCAGGCTAGCCTGGGCCATCCAGGTCAGGGCCTCGAAGGCGTTACTGCGCTGGAATCTAACTGCCTTCTTAAGGCACCTGAGGCAGGAATTGCACCCACCTGGTGGAGAGCACGGCCGGATCACTCCCAGGAGTTCCCACCAAGCCCAGGGACCAGAAGGAAACGGTGGGGAGAGACCGACCAACCCCACAGCGCGGGGCTCCTTCCAGCTACCCCCAGGCATTCACACTTGGATTCTGTGCATTGCCCGGACGGCAACCCAGGACTGCCCTGTAAGGGAGGCAAGGGAGAAGAGGGCTGGGGAAGAGGAGAGGCCACCCACAGGCTGCCAGCGCTGCTTGGCTGCAGCCTCCTCCCCCCCATCCCACCCCAACTCTTAGGATAGCATCTTGAGCTCTTGCGTGCCCATGCACCCTTACAGGGAGCAGGGAAGGGGAAACCCCCAGCACAACTCTGGTTGATCCGCAACGTGGCGACGTAGGGGAAGGTTCCCACTTAGCAGCGCTAGTAAGGAGGGGGGGGAGAGAGAGAGGAGAGAGCCTCCTCGGGGCTGGAGCTGCCGAGTTCCTCGTCGGGGGGGCTTCCCTCGGCCAAGCCCCCCCCCCCCGGCCTGGAAGCGGGGCTGGCTCCAGGCAGAGGACGACCCCGGCCCCGGGAAAGCCCGGCGGGCCCGCCTCCGTCCCCGACGGCCTCACCTGGGCCGGCAGGTGAGACGCGCGCGCCCCCCCCCGACGGGGCGAGGGACCCCTCGGTGCTGCCACTCACCTGCGGCGGCGGCGGAGGGCGAGACGGAAAGCGAAAGCGCGCCGCCTCCCCGGCCAGGAAGCGCCCCGGGGAGGAGGAGGAGGAGGAGGAGGAGGAGGAGCGCCGCGGATGCGATGCGCCTGGACTTTTGTCTTCATCCCCGATGCCAAGGACGCAGCTGCAGGTTGAGAATTCCCAGCCGCTGGGGGGTCAGACCCAACAGACACCCCGGGCGCGGGCATCATCCTTGGCCATGGGAGGGGCAGAGGCGCAGCCCGCGCGCGGGGACCCAAAGGGGCCCATCCTCGGGACCCTCCCGTTAGCAGGACCTATGCGGGAGGGTTCCCGACCTCCCTGTGCCAACTCCATAAAACCACTTGCTCAGACGGTCGTGCAGAAACAAGGATCTTTATGGGAAGCTTCAGGTAGTGCAGGCCTTCCACTGGTAAAGTTGCAAGTGAATACAGTTTCACAAAGACAGAATTATAACCCCTACTGGTAAAATATTGTCGAAGGCTTTCACGGTCAGAGTTCATTGGTTCTTGTAGGTTATCCGGGCTGTGTGACCGTGGTCTTGGGATTTTCTTTCCTGACGTTTCGCCAGCAACTGTGGCAGGCATCTTCAGAGTAGTAACATGAAGGACAGTGTCTCTCAGTGTCAAGGGTGTAGGAAGAGTAATATATAGTCAGAAAGGGGTTGGGTTTGAGCTGAGTATTGTCCTGCAAAAGTAATGTGCTAATCATTGTCCTGTAAGTATCAAGATAATGTGCTAATGAGGATATGGTATGTTAATATGGAACCATTGTATCCTGAAGTGATCTGTTAATGTGTGTAATCCAAAGCTAATCTGTATGGCTATTGTTGAATGTTGTCTTTGTCTGGAGGTTTTTCAGGGCAGGAAGCCAAGCCTTATTCATTCTTAATTCATTCTACGTCAGGAAAGAAAATTCCAAGACCACAGCCCGGATAACCTACAAGAACCTACTGGTAAAGTTGCAAGTGAATACAGTTTCACAAAGACAGAATTATAACCCCTACTGGTAAAGTTGCAAGTGAATACAGTTTCACAAAGACAGAATTATAACCCCTACTGGTAAAGTTGCAAGTGAAGACAGTTTCACAAAGACAGAATTATAACCCCAACGGGAAAGCAGATGTCAAACGTATGTTATGGGAATCTACGAGATAATTGTGCATGGTACAAGGACATCAAAGACCTCAGGGAACTCGTTAGGCTATCTACCCACCAAGGCCACAGCTGGCGGGAGGGAGGCAGAGAGAGCAAGGGAGGCGGACGTGGGAAGAGACGTTCCAACCTGGGGCCTGTCAGACCCAGCGCCTGAACCAAGGAAAGGCAAAAGGCCTGGACTGCTTGTACGAGACCAGGGGGGGGGGGGAACACACAGGCAAAGGCATACAGACCCTCACACTATGGCAGAATTGCAATACCCAGCTCGCTGGGGGTAAAGGGGAGATGACTGGGGAAGGCGCTGGCAAACCACCCCACAAACAAAGCCTGCCTAGGAAACGTCGGGATGTGACGTCTCCCCATGGGTCAGGAATGACCCGGTGCTGGCACAGGGGACCTTTACCTTTATTGCAGAATTGAAGGCGGCTGCAGAGAAAGGGATGGTCTCATGCTCGCTAACGAGCAAGGAGACCCTCCAGTGCCAGGTGCTGCTCTGTTTGAGCCTAAATTACTGCAGCTCGTATCTTGGACCCTGGCAGCTGCCAAGGCTAACTAAGAGGGTTCCTAGCTGGCTCTTATCGCTGGAAAGCTATGCAGCTTATGCAAGCATAGTAAGGCCTTCTATGGGTTGGTTCTTGTGGGTTATCCGGGCTGTGTGACCGTGGTCTTGGTATTTTCTTTCCTGACGTCTCGCCCGCAGCTGTGGCAGGCGTCTTCAGAGGAGTCACACTGAAGGACAGGGTCTCTCAGTGTCAAGTGTGTAGGAAGAGTGATATATAGTCAGAAAGGGGGTTGGGTTTGAGCTGAGTCATTATCCTGCAAAAAGTATCAAAAGTATTACAGGACAATGATTAGCACATTACCTTTGATACTTTTTGCAGGACAATGATTCAGCTCAAACCCAACCTCTTTCTGACTATATATTACTCTTCCTACACACTTGACACTGAGAGACACTGTCCTGCAGTGTTCCTCCTCTAAAGATGCCGGCCACAGCTGCGGGCGAGACGTCAGGAAAGAAAATACCAAGCCCACGGTCACACAGCCCGGATAACCCACAAGAACCAATGAACTCTGACCATGAAAGCCTTCAACAATACTTCTATGGATTCTTTAATTAGCTTCTAACTAAGGAGCAACAGTGGGCCTCTGCAAGTGCTTGGTGTAACTATACAAGCCACCTCTAATATGCTGAGTGTGGCATGTTCATGAGTGCAGATATACTTTATTGAGTACAAAGAATATATTTCAAATCAAAGAATACGTTTCCAATACATTTCCCATAGCATATAATGATTTCAGGCCCTCCCCTGCCTCCCAGGTCGGATTGAAATGAGGCCAAAAGAGAGCCCTCCCCCGCCCCGGGTCCCTTCGGCGCCGGAGCCCCCCTATTGCTGGGGCGCTGCCAACTGAAGGGGTCTTTTTGCACCAGTTGCAGCACGCTGTCGACGCCATCCTGAGTCCGTGCCAAAGCGCGCCGGGAGAGGCCTTCCTTCCCCTTCCGAGCGAGCCTCACCCCTTGAGGCGGGTCTGGGGGAACTCTGGGGGAGCTCGAATTTGCACAGAGGCCCCGCAGGAGCCGCAGCGGGGCTCCTCCTCGACATGCTTGTGTGTGTGTGTGTGTGTGTGTGTGTGGAAGAGATGGATATTGGCCAGGGTTCCCAACCTCCAGGTGGTGGCTGGAGATCTCCGCTATTACAACTGGTCTCCAGGTGACAGAAAAAATGGTCACTTTGGCAATTGGACTCTATGGCATTGAAGTCCCTTCCCTCTCCAAACCCCACCCTCCTCAGGCTCTGCCCCTAACATCTGCAGGTATTTCCCAACCCGGAACTGGGAGCCCTAATATCTGCAAGTCCCCACTCACCCCCTGCATTCCACCACAAGATGTGGTGATGGATCAGCCAGATCCTTAGAGGAAGAAAGACCTGTCCATAGAGCTGTTGTTTTTTCCTAAAAATTATTTGGCCTCAGGGGTCAACAAAGGAGTAAATGCAATTTTAAAACCACACTAATTGAAGGCCAGGTGGAAGGTCAGGAAGGACACTGCCAAGTCTAAAAGAACGCCTGCATGGTTAACAACCCAAGGAAGTTATAAACAGTAAAGAGGTTTCTTGTAAACCGTGGAAGGCCTGCCCCGGTGAATGCGACACAAGGGACCACCGGGTCTGGCAAAAGAAATTCAACTCAATAATTAGGCAGGCAAAAAGAGAATTTGAGAAGCAGGTTGCTAAAAGCATCAATAAGCATTTATTTCAATATATCCAGAGCCCAAAACTGGTCAGAGAAGCAGTTGGAACTTTGGCTGACCAAGGAATAAAGGGATTGCTAAAGGAAGATGGGGAGATGGCAAAGAAGCTCAATTAATCCTTTGCATCTCTGTTCACTTTTGAAAGTGTGGGGTGTGTACCCAGGACACAGCCACTATTTTCAGAAAAGGGAGTCTGAAGATCTGAGTAAAAGCGAGGTGGCAAAATATGAAGTTCTACTGGGGAAATTGAAAACCAGTTGGTCTCAAGGTCCTGATGGCATACATCTGAGATTTCTTAGGGTACTCAAATGTGAAACAGTTGATCTCCTAACGAAATTAAACTGCTCATTGACCACTTATGCTCAGGGAAAGCCCCAGGTCCCGATCTAATCCCTTACGAACTCTTTGAAGTGAATAGTAAATGGTGGGCCGACATTCTTGTTATGGAGAGCTAGCGTAGTGTAGTGGTTAAGAGCGGTTTGTTGGAGCGGTGGACTCTGATCTGGAGAACCGGGTTCGATTCCCCATTCCACATGAGTGGCAGAGGCTAATCTGGTGAACTGGATTTGTTTCCCCACTCCTACACATGAAGCCAGCTGGGTGGCCTTGGGCAAGTCACAGCTCTGTTAGAGCATTCTCAGCCCCACCTACCTCACAGCGTGTCTGTTGTAGGGAGGGGAAGGTGATTATAAGCCAGTTTGAGTCTCCCTTAAGTGGTAGAGAAAGTTGGCATATAAAAACCAACTCTTCTTCTTCTTCTGTATTTACACAAATTAACACATCAGGGACCATTCCAAAATCTTGGAGACATACTATAATCTTCCCAATCTTCAAAAAGGGCCAGCTTTCTGACCCAAGCTGTTATCGTCCAATCAGCCTACTGTCTTGCTTGGGGAAATTGTACTCCTACTTATTAAAGTCTGTTGGATTGAGTTGAGAGTCATGACATCCTTGGCTGGGAACAGATTGGCTTCAGAAGGGGTTGGTCTGTCACGGACCACTGTTTAGTGCTGTCTCATTTGACTAACCCATATATGTAACCTATCACTACATTCAGCCACTGTACCAGAAGACTGGAGATAAACAAATAGTATTAACTACAAGGACTGTTGGCCAAATTTAAACATTACACCTATTTTAAAAAGGGTCTAGAGGAGAACCTGGACAAGAGGCCACAGAACAGAATATGGAGAAACAGAATGGTTTCCAATTGGCAAAGGTGTCCGACAAGGATAGATTTTATCTCCCTATCTCTTCAATCTATATGCAGAACATATAATTAGGAAAGCTGGATTAGATTTAGATGAAGGTGGAGTGGAAATTGGAGGGAGGAACATTAATAATTTGAGATATGCTGATGACACTACATTATTGGCAGAAAATAGTGAAGATTTGAAACGACTACTGCTGAAAGTTAAAAGAGAAAGTGCCAAAGCAGGGCTACAGCTGAACATCAAGAAAACAAAAGTAATGACTACAGGAGAATTACACAACTTTAAGGTTAACAATGAGGAAATTGAAATTGTTCAAGACTTTCTATTCCTTGGCTCCACTATCAACCAAAAGGGAGACTGCAGCCAAGAAATTAGAAGGAGATTGAGACTGGGAAGGGCAGCCATGAAGGAGCTAGAAAATATTTTGAAGTGTAAGGATGTATCACTGGCCACCAAGACTAGATTAATTCATGCCATTGTATTCCCTATTACTATGTATGGGTGTGAAAGCTGGACAGTGAAGAAAGCTGATAGGAAGAAAATACTCCTTTGAAATGTGGTGTTGGAGGAGAGTGTTACGGATTCCGTGGACTGCCAAAAAAACAAATCAGTGGGTCATAGATCAAATCAAGCCTGAACTGACCCTAGAAGCTAAAATGACTAAACTGAGGCTATCGTATTTTGGTCACGTCATGAGACGACAAGAGTCACTGGAAAAGACAGTCATGCTAGGAAAAGTTGAAGGCAACAGGAAAAGAGGAAGACCCAACAAGAGATGGATTGACTCAATAAAGGAAGCCACAGCCTTCGATTTGCAAGGCTGTCAAAGATAGGACATTTTGGAGGACTTTCATTCATAGGGTCACCATGAGTCGGAAGCAACTTGACGGCACTTAACACACACAGAGGAGAACCAGGAAATTACAGGCCATATAGCCTAACATCTGTTCCAGGCAAATGGGTAAAAAAATAATCAAAGAAACAATAATTAGGCACAAAGACATCCAATGAAGCTGATGGGCAGTAGATTCAGGATGGACAAAAGGAAGTACTTCTTTACATGGTGAGCGTTTAAAAGGTGGAATTCCCTGCCAGAGGATGTAATGATGGCCACAGGCACAGATGGCTTTAAAAAGGCATTAGACAGATTCATGGAGGAGAGGTCTATTAGTGGCTGTCTGCCGTGGTGACTAAATGGAACCTCCACATTCAGAAACAGTAAACCTCAGAATATCAGTGCCAGGAGGCAATATCAGGGGAAGGCCCTAGCCTCTATGCCTTGTTGTTGGCCCTCCAGAATAACCTGTTGGCCCTGTGTGAGAGAGGATGCTGGACTAGATGGACCACTGCTCTGATCCAGCAGGTCTCTCCTTATGTTCTTAAGTGAAGCAACGAACAAAACAGCAAAGGTGAGCAAGTCTGAAAATCAATCTTTGTAACAAATTGAGAAATGCACCTGGCCACTGTCCTGCATGAGGGAGTTCCATGGAGACCACAAAAGCCCATCCCCCCTGAACAGTGGCGTAGCGTGGGTTGTCAGCACCCGGGGCAAGGCAAGTAATTTGCGCCCCCTAACCCGTGGATTTTAGCACTCGAGTCTCTTCCACTAGATTAAAGAAACCCTTACCCCCTATGTATTGTTTGTTATGAAAATACTGATGTAATTAAAGTAAAATGCATCTAAATACAAGTTTATTTTCAAACACTTCTCAGAAGAGCATCCTGGTGTCCGCAGCCTCCGCCAGGGCTGTAATGTGTTTCCAAGGAGAGGGCCTGTGGGGGGGGGGGCACTGGTCCCCTGCAGAGCATGTTGTGCTAACTGGGGCCTGGGAGGCCTGGGTTCAAATCTTGGCTTTGCTGGGGGGCGCAGAAGGGAGGGCAGCTTGATTTCTGGGGCTTGGGGAGGGGGTCTTGCTGCAGGTCGTGCTCCAGGGGCTGGCTTGGAAGGAAAGGCCGGCGGCAGAAGCCGAAGGGCCGGCCTTGCGCCGAAAGGGCGCGTTCCCGCGGGAGCGGGGCTGCTGTGCCGCGCAGGGGCCGGGCCGGCTCCGCTCCCTGTGCCGCGCAGGTGCTTGGCGAGGGGGCGGGGCCGGGCCTCGCCTCCCTGCGCCACGTCTGCTGGCCCCGCAGCAAGAGCAAGAGCCGCCTGGACGCCGCGCAGGTGAGCGGGCCGGGGGGCTGGGGGGTGCGTGTGCCCCCGGGCTGGCGCGGAGGCGCGGGGCCGGCCGGCCTGCCTGCCTGCCTCCCTGCCAGCAAGCGGCCAGGCCGGCTGCGGCGCCAGGAAGGGTGGCTTGGCGGACGCTCGGCTCGGCGGGGCAGGGGTCGAATCCCGGCTGCGTCGTGCACGCGTGTTGGGTGGTCTCGTCCAAGCGCGTGCATTCTCCGCCTGGCCCACCTCACCCGGTGGGGGTGAGGATAACATGCCGCAGAGGGGAACGACGTGAGCCGTCTTGGGTCCCCACTGGAGAGGAAAGGGGTGGCGGGTCGGGTGAAGCGCCCTTTTGCCGGAGGGGAGGCTTCCCCTTGAGACCCTGGCGGGCGAGGCGAGGCTGGAGCGGACTCTGGAGAAGAGCGGCTGCTGGGGACGGGGGGGTCTGCCCCCCCTCCCCCAGCCATGGAGACCCGGCCCCTCGGGGCAGAGAGCTGTGAGTGCGAGCGCCCCCCCAGATGTTGCGCCCGGTGCGGCCGGCCCCCCCTGCACCCCCCACGCTACGCCACTGCCCCTGAAGGTTTTCAAGCAGGGGCTTTCCAAGCCAAACTTATATTGATGGACGCTGAGCAATGAAGCCCTCCTTTGGTTAATGACTAGGATGTATGTGTCTTTTTACATTTAAGCAAAAATGAAAACAATATAAAATTATTAAATTTACGACTACAAGGAATGAACAAGTCCCTGTAGTTAGTTATTATTTGTCTTATATATAATACTATTTATCGTATATATTTTGTATCAATTGAATGGCTGTATTCATGCCTCAATCATATTGAAATGTATAAGCAAAAAGTTATTCTATTGAACTACATACCATGCAATTAAAACACAATTTATTCCAATACTGCAGGACCTTCAACTATGTCTGGAAAACAGGCTAAAGCATTTCTACTGATCTGTGCCCTTCTTACAGGTTAGTTTCCAGGTCACAGGTATGGATAGAGTTTCCCTTCAGATTTGCAATTTCCAGAACCCAGCATCTACAGTGTTTGCAACAGGGAATGGCCGCCCTTTTACCTCCAGAGGCATTGGGCTGGCCACTGTTGGCCACATTTAACCAGCTCTTTATTACATAACTTACAAAAAACTGCATGGTGTTTAGGAGCAGTGGACTCCAATCTGGAGAACTGGGTTTGATTCCCTGCTTCTCCACATGAAGCCTTGCTGGGTGACCTTGGGCTAGTCACAGTTCTTTCCGAACTCCCTCAGCCCCACCCACCTCACAAGGTGTCTGTTGTGGGGAGGGAAAGGGAAGGTGATTGTAAGCCAGTTTGAGTCATGAAGAACACATGAAGCTTCCTTATACTGAATCAAACCCTTGGTCCATCAAAGTCAGTATTGTCTACTCAGACAGGCAGCAGCTCTCCAGGGTCTCAGCTAGGGGTGTTCCACATCACCTACTTTCCTAGTCCCTTTAACTGGAGATGCCGGGGATTGAACCTGGGACCTTCTGCATGCCAAGCAGATGCTCTACCACTGAGCCACAGCCTCTCCAGTCCTTAAAGGTAGAGAAAATTGGGGTGTAAAAACCAACTCTTCCTCCTCTTTCTTAGCCCCCATAGCATTTGTTAGCATCTCCCACCCCCCACTGATAACCAAGTAAAATAGCCCAATGCCAGAATTTCCATTTGTGAAAAACATACCATCTGGCTACTGTTGGTACAGAAACAAACATCTGCTTCTAGAACTATCGCTTGGTAGCAGTATCCCCTTTGTGTGCAAGGTGCTTGAATGAGTGGTGCACTTCCAGGCATTCTTGGATGAGACTATCTAGACCCATTGGAGTTGTGTTTAAGGTCTCATGAATGAAAACTGCTTCAGTTACTCTGGTGGACAATCCTGGCTGGGGAAGAGACAAGAATGACCCTGTAGATTCTCACAGGTGTTTCAGGACCACCTTCTGGCCACGTCGGTGAAGATGAAAATCTGAGGCAGTAACATTCGCTGTGGTGGTGCTGGAGGACAGCTGCTAGGACCACAGCACTTATGCTGTGCTCCCCACCCCCACTCCACTGCCCCTATTTTATCCTGCAAGCTATTCAACAGCTGTATGAAACTGAGATTTAAGAATTAAGTGAGCTCAGTATGCTAATGTGCTGAAGCTGTCTTTCTCCGGGTTTGATACCACGCTCCTCCACATGAGCGGCCGATTCTAATCTGGTGAACTGGATTTGTTTCCCCACTCTTCCACATAAAGCCAGTTGGGTGACCTTAGGCTAGTCACAGCTCTCTTAGAGCTCTCTCAGCCCCACCTACCTCACAGGGTGTCTGTTGTGGGGAAAGGAAGGGAAGGAAGGTGATTGTAAGCTGGTTTGATTCTTCCTTAAGTGGTAGAGAAAGTCAACATATAAAAACCAACTCTTCTCCTTTTCAACAGCATCAGGCAAGATGGTAGAAGTTCTGAACAAGCCCTGGATACCACAGACTGGAGTATTGATCATGTTTGCTATGTAGTTTGTATATGGAATGAATAGGTCTGTTTGACTGTGTTGTACTTCTAGTGTTCTTCAGGTTTTCTTCCCCCACCCCCAAAACAATACTTTTTATTAGAACTTAGCTCAATATCTTTTGCAAACTTTGAGAACCTCTCAGAACTCTTTCAGCAGACTGGATGTTAAAAAACAAAATGTGGGGGAGGGAGAAGAAAACAGTGTTTTTTTCAGGCCATGAAGGCCTCTGGGCTGCAATTTATACAGGAAGTGTCAAAGACTTAATTAAATTAGGGAGGGCTGGGAATAACCAGTTTTGGAATAACTACTTTGGGATGCTTGCTTGGATCGGGAGAAGGCTTGAGAAGATTCAAAAAAGTCCGGAAATGGCTCATGTAATAACACCTATATAAGTTGACCACCCTATTCTGAGTCTTTCAAATTTGGAATTCAGCGAAATCTGTTTCCCCCATTTTAGGCGAGGCTCTGAGCTTAAAAATTTAGTTAAAGTAGGAATGTATGCTTATATAGGATTAATTTTTACGGGGTATGCTAGTGTCCTGTGTATCTATTTAATAATGTTTTATTTAATTATATCTACTAGAGTTATTAGATTTATTTTAAAATAAAAGTTTTAATTAAAACATTGACTGAGAAATACAAGACTTTCGCTTGGAAACTGGAACAAACAAACCTCAACTTTCTCCCTAGAATTCGAGGGCCGTGCCCTGCAAGGCTTGTATGTCAAGGGAGAATTCAGTCAACTAAGCAGCAATCCTAAGGGGGGGGAATGCCATAGGAGCTGGTGTGACCCCTACACTGGCGTCCATGCCACTTTGCGCTGTGCAAAGTGGCACCTACGCCAGCTCCAGGAAGTGATGCAACAGCATGGGTGCCAGCACTGTAGCATTCCTGGAAGTGAGTGCCTGCGCCAGTGTTCCCAAGGGTGAAACCACCTTTGGGCAGCTTCCAAACCCCTTTTGGCCTGGGAATGCCTCTTTGTGCTGTGAAACTCAATGGGCAAGTGTCACAGGGCTTTAAAAAATGCTTTAAATATATTTTCCCCCCAGCTGGGAAGCCTCTTAGAAGGTGGTGTGCCCGCGCTGTTCCCGGTCCTCACATATCTACCCACCCCCAGGATTGCTCTACCCGTGGTGAATGCACTGCTGTAATTCAGCCAAAGAAATAAATTAGTTTCAGGTCAGCCGCCTCAAGAGTGGATCTGAGCATCTGTCGCTGTCCCATCTCTGTTCCTGCCCCAGCAAGCAAAGGAAAGTTTGATGAAGAACAAGTGCTGGTTTCTCACAGTGATGAAGTTTTTTATTTAATGTATATTTTATTTTGTTTCCATCACACTCAAAGACTTTTTTTTAAAAGTGCTTGTTCTGAACAATATACAAAGATCTTATATTTGCACTATTTAAATTATCCATGCATCCTCTCACAAAAATATACAAAGCCAACATAAGTAAAACATTAACATTTCAGATTCTATGGGACCTAAAAGAAAGCCAGAGATAACAAGAAGTTGGCTGATTGGAATGAGAGCAATAAAACTAATTCAAGAAAAAACTGAGGCAGAACTATTTGGAAATACCAAGATTTTCCCCATCAACTCAGTGAGAGGAGAAAAGCTACAATCAGGTCAGCGATCTCCAGCTTTCCATGCATTGATTTTATAAAGTAAAGTATGTGTTCTCTCCATTATAGTTCTTCCCTTTTACATAAAAAGTTATAGGAACACCTGAGAATTAAATAAAAAGGACACTATCCAGCAGCACTGGTACTGTTCATGCCTATCAGGTTTGGGTGGGAAACAGTCCTCGGGGGTCCTTGACTCGAGGGTTAGGGTGAAGATTGCCTCCTTAATGCTGTTTTCTCACTGTGCATTTCCCCTGCTTGACTCCCCCAAAGGCATCTAGCAAGTGCTGTTAACAAGGTTTGCAGAACAATCTTTTTGCCTCAACACCCCAACCTGGGCACAGCAGGCTGCATAGAAGTGCCAAAATGCCTTTGCAAAGAACTCTGGAGTCTTATGGATTAATCTGCAAAAATCACCTCCCCCCGGTGTGTCTCAACCATTTGTCCTTCAAATACTTTAATGCAATTATAATAATCTTTAATAATACTTATAAAGTGTTACATATTAGGAGCAACTATTCTCCGTGTTGCTATTTTTTAATGGCAAGCTCCTCTTGCAGTAGTTTACCACCACAATGGCAGGAAACAGCGGCGTTGGGAGGAGGCAGGAACTAGAATGTGATCAACACTCCTTTAGGTATGGGGTCAGTGCCCTGCAAGACACACAACAACGGGAAAATCCTGGCAGTCATTGCTTCAACAGGAAGCAGGAGATTCTGAAGCACACGAGAGGACAAAATTCAAACCAGCTCAGGTCATGGGAGGGCAGGACCCAAAAGATCTGACCTCTCAGTGGGCAGAGAAAACACTGCACGGTGGCCCTGCTCCAATTGGCTTGACTGCAGCCCCACGCAAACGTGGAGTGGGTGATGACCCTTAGGAAATTGGTCAGGTCACAGTGACCTTGCACGCAATCAACATTTCCCCTCCCATGGGTATTATTTCACTTCAAAAAAACCTGCTGCCTGAGCCATGAAACTGAGGGGTGGGGGGTGGGGGGGGGGAGAAAGATGCTACATAGGATTTTAGCAGGACAAAAAGAAAAAAGAAAAAAGAAACTAGAGGTACAATGGAAGGTGAAAGCCAAAAGCAATCTCTGCTCTGCTGGAACAGAAGGGAGCCAGAGGTGCCATCTGCTGCTCTACTCTCAGAGGTGGTTCAGTATTGGTTCCCATACCAGTCACTGTGGCTTTGCTGCAGCAGCTCCGTGACCACTTGGCCCATGTCACAGTTATGTTTCTGCAGCAGCCGGTGGTTGAGCTGCCGGTTGCAGAAGCCCATCTCGCTCAGGCTGGCCAGGAAGGCCATCATCTGTTCCTCGGTGATCACAGGAAGAGCCTGGGGGGTGGGGGAGGGGAGATGAGCAGAACCTCCCGTAAAAAGAGGAAGCCATCTCGGTGCATGTACATGCACAAGAACACATGCACGCTTATCTGCATGCCTGGGATTCTTTGCAAAGCATTCTGCAATTCTGCACCCACAAACCCCCTCCCCTCTGAAGATGGTATACATACCGCAAATCCAGCTCAATGGAGTTTTGGAGCCATGGGTTTGGAGGGACCACAAGGCTAACCATATGTGGGCAGGCAAGACCCATCTACCAACCAGCCATCCCATCCTGCAACCCTACAGATCAACTTATACCACCCAGCACATGGTATTCCATGCAGTCAAGAGCACGTGCCTACAGAGGAAGTGGCTCCCAGTGACTTAAGCAAGGAAGCCAGACTGCATGCTGCAGAGGAAGGCCAGTGTGACCAGGTGGACAAACTCCTTGAATCCAAAGCACGGCCCTCAAACCAACCCTGAGCAAGAACCACTGTCCACCCTATTGGAATTCAAATAGGAAACTTATGTGATTCCCAACGTCCCATTCCAGTTCACAGCAATCTCCGGTCATTCATTGTCATTGTCAAGTCTACCTTTGAGGCCGAGTCAATTACTCGCGTGATGGTGCACCCAACACCCCATTTGCCCTTGAAGGGTGTCCTCACAGGAACCCAGAACAGATGTGTCCCTGCTCCAAGTCTCTCCCATCAGCACAGCAACTACATACCTGCTCCGTGGAAGGTGGTCCAGCAAACAGGGCCTTGTAGGCTGAAGCAGCCACTGATAAGGCCCCTTTCATCAAGCCCCCGGCCAGGCTGTGCCCTTGGGTGTGTCTGGAAAGTCGGTTGAAATGAAAAAATGTGAGAGAAAAGTCCCAGGAGACAAGATCCTCCTTAGCAGAGCATGCAAATAGGACAGATGTTTGGATCAATCCCTTCAGAAAAGAATTTGCTAAAAACAGATGATGTCTCTCAGATTTCTGTTTTCTGTCCTCCCCCGCAAATACAAATCACAAACCAAGAAAGACTCTGTGACTTGAACAACTTAAGAAGACCTGCAACTATCTTACACTGTGTCAGACCAGCAGCAGTTGCTGCATCTGGTGCAGGAGTCCCAAGGTCTTGGCAGTATCTCTCCCAGCCCTATTTCCTGAAGATGCCAGGGATTGCGCCTGGGATCCTGCATAAGCAAAGCATATTCTCTACTAATGGGCCATGGCCCTTCTCTAGGTGCACCATGCCAACTCAGGACCTTGCGTGTATTTGCTGTCTTGTCACAATACAGTCTGCGTTAGCTTGCCAAGGGGAGGAGGTGCACAGAAGGCCCTCTCTTAACTGCTGAAAATCCTACTTGGTCCTCTCAGTCCTGAGATTTCATCAGACGTTTTCAAGTTAGTCTTTGCAAACTTAAACACTTAGGAAACTTAAGGACCCCCCCACAAAAGACCCAATGAACACATATGTTCTCATGATGCTGACTTCCATGCTATGTACACAGACTAACTTTCATAACTGCAAGATGGACGGAAGTGGGAAGGGATCTCCTCATGACGGAAACTGACCCCGCTTCTCAGTGAGAATCTCTTTGTTGAACAGGCCAGAATGCAACCCCAGCTGTGGTTTCTATTACCTGGAGAATTCTGAGGATGTTGATGTGCTGGTTACAATCTCTGCTGGTGGAACTCCAGAAACATCTCCTAGAGGAGAAAAAAATAGGACCGTTGGAAGCAGGAACAGAAGGAACCAAGAAGTAGCCACTGGAAAGATGTTGCGGGCATTAGGACTGGCCTAACTGAATCTGCACGGTACGTCCCTCTTGATGTGACCAAACCTACACTGTTTGGTAAATCACCTACCCGGAGAATCTGGATCAACTCTGGAACACTAACGAACAAGTCAGCTGCTAACAAGCTGCTAGCCAATCGCCCTATGTGAGTGTATGGTGCAGTACCTTCTCTCATTTGGTCTGGAGCTGATGACCAGGCTTCTTGAGATCTTGTTTCTTGAAGACTGTCATCTTGGGAAAGGTCTAGAGACCTATTAAAAAACCAGCAGAGCTTCATATTAAAAAACAACAAAGCCACAGAACGGCACAGAATAATATCCAGGCACTGTGGAACACAGGCAGGATAATGCTGCTGCAGTAATCTTGTTTGTGGGCTTCCTAGAGGCACCTGGTTAGCCTCTGTGTGAACAGACTGCTGGAATGGATGGGGCTTGCTCTGATCCAGCATGGCTTTTCTTATGTTCTTATCTGTTCCCCCAGCTGTGCAAATTTTAGAGCAGAACTGAGGAGATACACACTAAATTTGAGGACACATTTACATCACCCAATTGACTGCTGTGCTGCAACTCAGGAGCCTATAACTATGATTCAAACAAATGTGATTTTTCAGAGGACCTAATATGCCAAGTCTAAGTTCTGCAGCCAAGATTCCCCCCTCCTCTGGAGACTGCTTATCACTCCAGGGACAAAGAGGACTCAGAGTTCAGCCCTGCGCTTGGGCCCACATGGTACCTTACTGGCGGGGCCCCCATGATCTGAGGGGCCAGTGGCACTGCATCCAGGACCTGCGATGTGGTCAGGATATCGTTGATGCTGTGAGCAGAGGGCTGGCTCTCTTCTTGGGGACTGGCTGGGCCCTCAGCTCCTTTCTCTAGGCTTGGCTGCGAGAGAGCAGAGCTGTACATGGACTCGCCCAGAGGGCGGCTGGTGTCAAAGCATTCTGGGAGGATGACCACGTAATCCTCGGAGGAAGTGGAAGACACCTGGCTACGGACTTCATCCTGAGCATCGCTGTCAGCCTCTCTGTCGCTTGATTCCTCGCCATCTGGCACTAGGAGTTGCTCTAGCAGAACACAGAAAAACAACAATGTTGCTTACCTGTAACTGTTGCTCATCAAGTGCTCTTCTGTGAAGGCACACATGGGAACTGGGCATGTGGGACTGTACAGAAGCTACGATGAGGAACATTACATTATCCCCCCAAAAAGAGGACCCTCTATCAGTCTCCCTTTCATGGGAGAGTCCAATCCATAGCCATCCTGTCCCATCCTATGGAACAAGGTAGGATTCTCCTCCCCCCCAACCGTACGTCTTCTCAGACAGCTGGAAGGACCACAAAAGGCATCACCTTGCAATGCCTCATCATCTGGTCCCACAGTTCCCAAAATCCACATGCGTAACTCGAGCAATGGGCCACAAACAAGCAGGGAAGAACAAGACAAGAGATCTCTCTGCTCGTTAAAGACCTTGGCTTCTGACCTTAGTGTGTGTGTTAAGTGCCGACAAGTCGCTTCCGACTCATGGCGACCCTATGACTGAAAGTCCTCCAAAATGTCCTATCTTTGACAGCCTTGCTCAGATCTTGCAAATTGAAGGCTGTGGCTTCTTTTATTGAGTCAATCTATCTCTTGTTGGGTCTTCCTCTTTTCCTGCTGCCCTCAACTTTTCCTAGCATGACTGTCGTTTCCAGTGACTCTTGCCTTCTCATGACGTGACCAAAATACGATAGCCTCAGTTTAGTCATTTTAGCTTCTAGGGTCAGTTCAGGCTTGATTTGATCTGATCTTTGATTTGACAATCCAACCTGACCTTAGACATCGCTTAAAATCCAGCCCCTTTGTCAAAAGGACATATTTCTAGTAGTTCACCTCAGGATAAGACTGACCTCATACTAACTTGGATGCACTGACAGCATCTGGGAATTGATGTGCAAATGTAACTCAGAAGCCATATTTCCTATTCCTCATGCTTCAAGTGTTAGGTACCAACAGTACGTGCATGATGGTTAGGATCTTGGCTCGGATTGGAGTAGCTAATTTTTTTCTACCATTCTATCCACTTCCCTTCCCTCTTTGTTCTTCCCTTCCCTTTCCTTTCCTTTCCCCCCTTCTCTTCTTTGTCCTTTTCCCCTTCTCCTTGTTCCCTCTTCCTGTCCCTATTCCTTGGGGGACCTGGGACTTTCTGGGTCGACGTTGGTCTCCTGAGTATCACCTTAGACTATCCTCACCATCGAGGATATTCCTGTCATTTCTTAGTAGCAGTTGTGGAGTTAGGATGTCATCTTGTTAATCTAAACTGGACAATTGGTTTAAAATTGTATGGTTTAATCTTACATGTATATTGTATTACGTTGTGAGTTGTTATTGTTGGAAGCTGTCCTGAGCCTGGCCTTGCTGGGAAAGGGCAGGGTATAAGTTAAATAAAATTTTAATATATAAAAAAAGAAAAAACCTCGGCCTCTCCCGTCCCCATACTCCTCTCAGCCCCTCTTCCAGTTCAAACGGATCCTTCCTGAGCACGGGGATTCCCCTGGCTCTGCAAGGCTCTGTTGTGGGCACAGAAAAAAGTGACAGACACTCCCCCTTACCAAACTTGGGCTCTTTAGCCACCTCAGTGTCCTGATTCGTGGACTCTGGTTCCTGTAGTGTGGAAATAGAACTGCTTTTGATCCTAATGGGATCCTCAGTCTTTGGGCTACGGTGGGTGGTATCCTGTAGTGCTTGTTGAGAAACTGAAACAAAAGCAAACAGCCCCCCCCCCCAAGGAACAAGTCAGTCACCAATGATCCTGCTGCACACACTAGCTTGGGGCTCACATACTGGGGGTATGGCTCAGCTTGCAGAAAGTATTTTCCTGTCTCTCCCCGCTGCAGCCCACCGCACACCCCAAAATTCTGTCCCTTGGAACAATCCTGGTGCAGTCTGGGGTTCTGCAGTGTGAAGGATCTGCGTGAAAAATGGCCTCCTCCTCTCCACTGGAAGTGCCCTTCCTATAGCGGAAAACAAGCTAGTGCTCCATCCTACTATATTTTCACCATGAATGGGGAAACTTCACACTTACTCTGCAAAGATTTCTTCTTTTGTGGGGGCCTATGGTCAGGCGCAGCATCCAAGGTCAGGGAACGAATGACCGTCTCACACACAAACTGTGTTCCACTCATATCTTCATCTCCTTCTTCCTGGTTGGCTGGGGATTCGGTCTTTCCTTTCCCTTCCTGAGAATCTATGGGGTGAGAAGTTTCAATCCACACTTACTGGTCAAATGGGTAGGAAATATGGCCATGCTCCTGGAGGCCTGATCCTCACTCTTTGCAAGGGCTTTCAGCCAAGACATCAGGCAGGGATTTTAAACAAGGGAATCAGAACGGCACAAGTTTCAACAGTATCGGCTGCTGGACTAACAAAAGCAGAATTTGGTACTAGAGGCAAGTTCCAGCATTCAAAAAATCTCAGGTTTCATTCTTTCTTAAAAAAGGGTTTAATACCCCAGCTTCTAAACGTTATGAAACAGGCTTGAAAGCATTTGGGTAATTATCTGGTCAAAGCTCCAGATCACAGAGCATCAGACGAGGATTTAGGAGACCTGAGTTCAAATCCCTGCTCTGCCATGGAAGCTCACTGGCCGACCTTGGGCCAGCAACTGGCCTTCAGCCTAACCTACGTCACAGGGTGGCGGCTGGTGGTTGTTAGGATAAAATGCAAGAGGGATGAATGAGGGTTTTTTTTTAGATTTTTTTTTAATTATATGATCAAGGGATACAGAAGGAAAACGGGAAAGGGAAAAAAGAAATCTCTTATACCGTTAACAAGCTAAGAATTGAGTGTTTCAATGCAGATCAAACGAACAGCATTACTTTGCATTTCGGTATCTGGGCGAGTTATACTAATAGCCTAGTCGGTGAATGGTCATTTATTATCCCCATGCACTACATAGTTGTCTAAGTGTAAAGTTAAAATTACATTGCTGTGCCACTAAATATTATCTAGTTTCTCACTTAAAGTTTATTAATCGTGAGCCTCAACATAATTATAAAATAATTCCTATTTCTCATGATGTTGCTCAAAGGTCATATCACTGCTTGCGTTTAACATATTAGTCAAGGGATGAATGATGTTGTAGATCATTTTGGGTCCCAGTTGGGGAGACAAGTGGGGTAAAAATAAGGTGAATTGGGTAGGTTCTTGTGATGGTCGGAGGAGTCTTTCCTTGACCATTCCCATAGATAACAGAAATAGAAAAGTGCAAAACTAGTGAGATGCCCACAAAACGATGGGAAATATATACTTCTTAAAGTGATCAGGGGCTTGCTTGTTTCTCTTTGCCACAAATTTACTCCTGACTTCCCACAAACTTACTCCTGACTTCCTCAAAGGATGGACTCTCTCTCTTGGTTGCTAAACCGAGCCATAGCTGTTATGATTTCCTATGCACCTTCAATTATTCTGATTCTTCTGCTTCCAGGCATGATAAGCCTTTGCCCTTACTTTAATCTGCACTGATTGGTTTCATGCAAATAGATTTGAGAAGAGGGTGGGGAGTAGCTGCTGGTACCACACATCCCTGAAACATGGGAAAGCAGGGCAGTTCTCCTGATTGGTTCTTGCTGGGAAAGACCTCCTGGGAGGTTCTCGCCCAGATGAAAAGCTCAACATTTTCCAATTACAACATTACCCTTCAACTTTTTTTTTTTAATAAATTTTATTGATTTTTTAAAACTATAAATTCTCCATAATTTTGACAACAGTGTAAAAATAGTATCACAATCACAATTATATTGATTGTTGTCTTAATTACCATTAAACATAAAAATATAACAACTTCCCCCTCACCTCCATCTACCTCTTAATAAAGTATTATTATCCTTCGTTAACATGTACTGATCCTAGCATTAATTTCATTCTAAAGTTTCATGTTTTATAAAGTTTTACATTCTGGATCAGAATAAAAAGTAACCTTCCATTATTCCCAGATCTTGTATATTATCACAATGATTCCTTCATTTCTCCCCTTTTCCCTAGTTTCTCCAACTCCACCAGTTCTAACATTAGAATGATTTAATCCCTTTATTCTGAAACCTTTGTCCCTTTCCATTTGGCTGCATCAAATTGCAGCCATTATAACATAAATTTAATCATACTAAACAACATCGTCCACACTGTCAAAGCCTTCCAATCCAGCAATCATATTTAAGTCAATCCTTTAACCATGGTCTAATACTTCCTTCTGTAACTGAAATAAGCCAGTCAGGTATGGGAACAGGATTTCTTTGTTCTCTCTCATTTCTTCAGGCAAAGTGCGTATCCAAAAATGATTCTTTCTGGGCTGCATCTTCATCGTGGCTTCAATCTGTGTTCCTTGACCTGCTCTCTTCTTCCTTATATCCACACGTCCTTCCATGACTTTTTTAGATGAAAAGTCCATTTCTTGTATGTCTGATCTCTTTGTCGCCGGCTGGTTACTTTCTTGAACTTCTGTCTTCTTCTTTATATCCTTGTGTTCTTCCATAACTTTTTGGGCAGAAGAGTCCATTGCTTGTATGTCTGTATTTGTAGTCATCGTTTGAATTTTCAAGACTTTTATGTCTTCTGTAACCAGATTCAACGTCCGATTACATACCTGTGATGATTGGTCAAGAGTCATCATCATTGAAATCAATTGAGCCATCTGTGTTGAAATCTGTTTTAATTGTCGCCTCAGAATGTTTAGCAAGCATATCCTGTACTTTTTTTTCCATGGTTGAATTCTGTAAAATTCCCTTTGATTTCATAAGAGCAGGGCTATATATTTAGCCAGATCAGGGAGAGGTTCCAGAATATATAACTTAATTAAATTTGATGGTCATCTGGCAGGAGTCCATTGCATGTAGTTGATAGAGAATGCTTCATTGACCAACTTAATATCTTTTTCGGGTTGCAAAAATAAGTATTTAAACTTAAAAAAAAAACTTTTTTTTTTTTAAATTGAAAATACCAACGAGTTTTACCAGACGCTCTAGATCGGCTGAGCCAGGAAGTATTCCAGGGGTTGCCTCATCGTGGACCTTCTATCGTCTCCTCTCTATGGTTATTACCTTCAGGAATGGTTTTGGTGTAACACGAGTAAGACGAATTTCCGGTCTTACGACCTTCTTCCTGTTGATTTTGTAGAGCAGTGGAGAGGTAAAGCACAGAGTCTTCCGGTCAAAGAGTCCTCTTTGTTGCAAAACGTGACTGGAGGATCTTTTTTACCTCATGCAAATTCTCAGAGATTTCTCCCTCCCCTTCCTTTAAGAACGCGTCGGATTGGCAGATCTTACGTCAATCATTCAAGCTCGTTGTTTTAGTTTAAGTTGATCAGATTGATAAGGCTCCTGCTGCTTTGTCTGATGGATCTCATGCAGCAAAATCATCCAGTTCAATTAAGGGAGAAAGAGGGTTACCAGGAATGTTTTCTTCAACCCCCTGTTATTCGATAACGCCAGTGAAAAACGAAGGTTTCTTATCTACTCACTTGGGCGCCCGGAGGTGAGGTTTTAATCTTAATGTAGTCCTTATGATGTTTATAAGGTGCTGGAGGGTAGAGTCTAAAGCCGAAGTTGCGCGCTGGCGATTTCAATCCCTTCGTGCCCACGGGACCAAACGTCTGAAACTCCGGGGGACTTGGTAGAGCTCCCTCGGAGTATTCAGGAGGTCAAACCGCATATATGGCTGCAGGGAATTCCTGCCTCTCAGCCCACTTGCAAGGGCTGGAGTGGGGTGCGATAAAACACCCCAAATTACACGCAAACTTGGATACTCCCCAGGAGCCCCTGGGAAGACGTAGCACTCAGCCCAGCTCAGCACCGGAAGTTCATTTACCCTTCAACTTCAATTGGTATATCAGTTGGAAAGACAGACTCACTGAGGTGTCCCTGAATGTTTTTGAGGTTGCTCAGTTTGCTTTTTCTTGGCCCAGAAGACAATTTACTTTGTCAGAGTATGAACAGCTTTAGAGCTCTATGTCAGTATCGCTAAAACCAGGAGGTGAAATCTCCACATTGTACAGGCAATGGCTTTGGAACAAAGCCAGTTTCCAGTAGGGAAAAAGGTGATTTGGTTAATGGGAGTGGCTTGAAGAGCAGGGAAGAGCTTCCCTGGGCACATCACCACGCAGCAGCGCATGTGGGTTTCCCTTCCCTGCCTAGCAGTGGTCCAAGCAATGCTCCTTCAGCATGGGGCTGGAGATTCCCTATGGTTATACAAGGGTGAGGGAAACATATTCTGCACATGCGCAGTGGAACACCTCAGCTCACAGGGAGCCTGGAAGGATTACAAACACAGTATCTGCAGGGAACCTTCCCACCACCACTTGGATGTCTGGCACTCTCTTTGGGGCATATCTGGGGAACGTGGACAGAAACAGCTCAGGCAGAGCAGTCAGGGGGCCTGAGGCAAACAGATGCTGGCCCAAGCTTTCCCCAAGCACTGACAAAAGAGGAGAAGGCTCTGGACACCCTTCCCAATGGGCACCCCATCATGATGATATGTTATGAAGAGGTCGGGAGGGGTCTGTCTATGTCAAGGGGGGCATTGCCATAGCAACCTGCCCACTTCCAGATGGAGCGCTGGGTTCCAGGACGCTCAAGTCCCAACATCCCACACTTTGCTGGGCTGGGGATGATGCTTACCCACAGGACTATCACGAGGGACCTGCTCCAGCTCTTGCACAATGTTGATGTCCAGCAACTCAAAGGAGAGCAAGTCCTAATGGAAGGAAACCCAAAGTATGCAAAAGTTCAGAGAGGGAGGAAGATCAACCGCCCACCTCCTTCTTGCCCAGGAAACTAGATACCCATATAGTGTAGGTGAGGGACACAACATAGTGTCCACCTTATGCGAGCTCCCCTGCCCCCAAACCTGGCATGCACTTGACGTTTCACCTGTGCTGTGAGGAGGTCAACTGATGGAATGTAAAACTCTCTCTCGCAGGTGATGCTCTTCACCTGTGGTGGAGAAGATGGGCTGGTCAACCCTTCCTGGATGGTAGTCTGCAGATCTTCTGCCTTGGGCTCTGAGGATCTTTCCTGTAGAAAGCAGGGAACAAGGGGGACGTTTGAGGAGGCAGGAGGAACACCCTGCCTGTCACCAGCCCTGTGCTGAACTGGCAGAAGCAAGAACTAGTTCGTTACACTGTGCTGACAGCACACCCAGCGCCAGCATGATCTTTTAGTTGTTGTATGAGTTAGAAAAAGTCTAGCAAAAACACACACACACACACACACACACACAGGGAGTAGCAGATCCATCTTGGTGGGTCTGAGTAGTAGAATAGGGTCTTACAGCCAGGGAGAAAGGAAAATGTTCCTACCCTGCTCACACACGCAAAAGCAGCACCCCTTCTCTTACTCACATACACAACACGGCACCCTTCTTTCCCCACACACGCACACAGCAACTTTCATCTCATAAACTGCGATGCCCCTGATCATCTTGTACATACACTACCGCTCTCTCATGATTGCAGCGTATAAGGTAACATGGCCCATAGAACTGGGCAAAGAAGCCATCAGAGCCCGACGGACATGTTTCTAGAGATGATAAACTCATGAAGTGGGAAATGTGACCAAGGCCGTCATTTCACCCAGATGTGCACGGTCTTGTGTATGTTGAACATGTTTCAATCTTCCCTCCCCAGCAAGACAGCACAGAACCCCTTGTCTCAGGAACACACAAAACATCTCTCCTCGCCCAAACATACATGAGTAAGCACTATGCTGCACCTGCACACACAGCAGCCCTTCTTCTTCCGACACACAATGTGCATGTCAGAACACCTCTGCCTCTCTCTCCCTCATGCACAAAGCCAGCAACATGTCAGGGATGCAGTAAGTCATCCTGCACTCTGGTCTAGATAGTCTGCAGGGCCCCTTTACAACTCTTTAATTCTATGATTCTCTCTCTCTCACAACCCCATTTCTAACCCAACCTGACTTCCCATTGATCAAAAAAAGCTTAGAAATCTCTTCAGAAATACAAAACGTATTTTCATTTAAAAAAATGGTCAAAAGGAAAAATTCAAGATAGGGGTAGGTGCGTGGGTGCCAACGCAAACATGAACCTCAGATGAAAAAAAGTTTTAAACTTAAACTGTTCTTCACCAACTTTCTCTGAAATCTGGCCTTGTTACTCTTCCGATTCTTCACACCACTTTCCCTACATTTGGGACAAATAATCTTGCTTTAATGATAAACAGAACACTGAAGAGAATTAAAAAACAACTCACTGTGGTAATTCCACAATACAAATTAAAAAGGTTTGCTAAGATGTGTTTCCTCTACGTAGCCCTGGAGCAGATACAACTCCTGGCAGGGTCACCTGCATGCCTGCTCCACCGGTTGAACAGCCGACGCTGCTGTTGGTGAAGTCAGATTTTCAATAAGACACCCCCTGCAACATAAACTGATGGCCAAGAGCCCTGGCAGGGTCAAAGCAGGTTTCGTGCATACATCTTCAAAGCCTGCTGCCCACTTCATCTCAGCCCTTCACTGAACCTCAAGCCTCCCTTTCTTGATAATGCTTCTCCGTAATCTTCCAGTTATCCTTTAAGTTATCTCCATCTCAGAGTTCACAAAAATTAAGGAAGAAAATGATGGGAAGGTGAGAGAAGCCAACTGGGACAGGCACGCTGAACCAGTCTACTAACTGGGGCTTGCTTGGCTTATTTGTCATGAGCCTGGCAAATCACCAACATCAGGGAGTAACTCCTGGATATTCTCACTGCTGGGGCAGAGAAAAGGGAGTGGGGAAGTGTCAGGGACAGAGTGATGACCAACAATACAGGAAGAGAAAAAAAATCTGGACTGTGCTGAATGGTAGAATAAACAAAGTAAATCTAAGTGGGGAACAGACCCAGATGCCAAGAGGCATAGGGGCTGAAGGAGGGATAAGAACAAAGTGTAAGTGGAGGGTCAGGGCACTGAGGGAAGTCTGGGAGAGTAGGAGAAGAGGCTTTAAAGACAGCAGGGCTGGAGTGGGGGGGAACGAACCTCATGCACACTCAGGTACCGGAAGGCCTCACCTCTTTCTGGCAAGGGGATCTGCCCTTCTGGCTGAAACTGCACATCTGTTTGCCACTCTCTGGGCAATCCATGCCGGAGGAGTCCACTACAATGCTGCACCAGATCCGGGGCCCGAACTGCTCCCCTCTGTGCGACAGCCGCCAGTGAGACGTGTAAGTTCCTTCCACCAGAGGGGCCACAAACTCCACAGACACAATGCCCACTTGCCCTGGTCGCAGGGAAGGCACCGTCACATCTTTCTTCTCTAAGGACACCAGTGTCAGATTCCCCCACATGAATTTCAGCTGAAGAGTGGAGAAGAAGCACAGAGAGGTCCATTATTTTTTCCTCAGAGGAAGGGAGTGATCACGCGCTGCAGGACATCGCCACCTGGAGGGGGCGAGTGTCCTCATCTACTTTCGCCACAAAGCCACTGTGGTCTGTGAGAGCCACAGAAAAACCTTCATTCAGGCCTGAGCCTCTGCTATGTACAGAACAGACCCTTGCAGGAATTAAATGAGAGAAGGAAATCTAAGCTGATCACCCACCCCCCATACAAAGTCCCCCGGAGTAGACTGTGGACCCCAAAGCAAAGAGGACAAAGTTAGCAAACTACAGTAAATCGTTCAGTCCAGCAGTAAATCGTTCAGTCCAGTCCACTTTCAAAAGACTCACGCCTTGTAGGGTGGGACAGGAGGAAGAAGGAATAATTTTATCTGGAAGACCTGTCTAATCCATCACCCCCCCACATTTCATAAGGATGAGCTGTCACTGATATGATACTATTTTCTGAAATCAGTCGTTCTCGTTATTGAGCAGACAGGAGTAGTTAAGCTGGGGGGTGTTTCCCTTGTGCTGAACAGCCTGGCCAATGACCCACAACAGTTCTTGGCTGGCTGGCTGAGAATCAGGGCTGAGTTCCGATCCAAGAAAAGCAAAGCAAGTTTTGGTGATTTTGTGTATACAGGCTGAGTATCCCTTATCCGGACTGCTTGGGAGCAGAAGTGGTCCGTATTTCGGATATTTCTGTATACTGGTATATTTTTGAATTCTTGCATATACATAATGCGATATCTTGGGGATGAGACCCAAATTCATTTATGTTTTATATACAATTTATACACATAGCATGAATGTAATTTTAAACAATATTTTTAATTATTTTGTGCACACCAAACCATCAGAAAGCAAAGGTGTAACTGTCCACCAGAATACCCGTTATCAGTTGTTAAACAAGAGCAACAATGAACAACAAACAATGGCAGGCTTTCAGTCTCCACCTATGATGCAGTGTACACTGTATTTTGCCCTGACCTGGATGGCCCAGGCTAGCCTGATCACGTCAGATCTCAGAAGCTAAGCAGGGTCAGCCCTGGTTAGTATCTGGATGGGAGCCCACCAAGGAATACCAGGGTTGCTGTGAGGAAGGCACTGGCAAACCACCTCTGTTAGTCTCTTGCCATGAAAACCCCAAAAAGGGGTCGCCATAAGTCGGCTGCGACTTGACGGCACTTCATACATACACACACTGTATTTTACTTTTTTAGATGAGAGGAAACACTGAAAGCAGGCAGCACAGATTTGCCTGCATGCCGGCTCAAAGGGTCCCGTTTTCAGATCAGTCAGGATATGGGATGTCCGGATAAGAGATACTCTACCTGTATAACAAATGGTATAAAAGGCATCAGGGTGTATCTCCAAAACATCAACAGTAGTAACAGGCTACTGTTGAGCACGTGCTCTTTCCTACACTACTGAATAATGACAAGGAGCCCCTGAGTAGCTGGACTGAAAGGGGCAGAAAAGCTGCAGAAAGATCTGAGCCCCCCCCAAACACACAAATTAAGCACTGGGAGGCACCTTGGTGTCCGAATTCCATTGCATGCTGCCAATGTTCCTCATGCGCCAATGTTTGACGAAGGCTGTTCTTGGCTGAAGGTGGGTCCCGTCTGGCAGATTTTCATCCACAAAGGCAGCACTTAGCGTGGGGACAATGACCGGACAGCCTTGGAGGGGACTGCAAAGCACAGGATGTCACTCAACTCAAGCTCAAATGAACACCGGAAATCTCTGCTTAAAGAGAACCTCTGCACTGCTTAACCAATCAATCAATCATTCCTTTATTGACATAAAAAGGCACAATACAAAAGGATACAAAAGGAATGGGAATTTTAAAAGGTGCCCTTTAAAAAACAGTTAGTAGACAGTTACATCGAATAACATCGTTCGTTGATAATACCATCTAATGAACTGTTTGGCAGGCTTTTAAAACAAACTTTAAAAACTGTGCCACCTTCTCCAATATTTGAGAACGGTTATTCAATAAATAGGCGACATTAAAAGAATCTGGGACATTCTGTCTATCAATCAACAGGGGGCTTAATAGTTCATTGCGAGATTCTGTATAGAAATGACAATACAACAAGGCCTGAGCAACTGTTTCAATAAAATTGTTGTCACAGGGCGGAGCCTGGCAGACAGAGGGATTTTCTGAAATCTGCCTTCAAGTAGCGAAGGTGGCAAAATATTAAATCTAGCTAGAGAGATGACTCTACGTTGAGAGGGATCACACAGGTGAGATAAGTATGGGGAGGGTTGGTAAACACCAAAAGGTACTCCTATATTTAATGGGGAACATGTTTTATTAGCAGCGCTATTTAGATCCTGAAATCCTTGAAAGTCTGCATTTTATCCTTTGGAAAGCTTCAGCCTCAGTAAGCATGAGCAAGGAGTTGAAGTCAAGGCCACTGCTTAGCAGTCATGGATCCCCTGAGCATGGATCCCTGAGAAGTAGACTAATGAAAGGACTTGACCCTTGAACAAGGAATCCTCTGGAGCCTGGAACAGCTACAGTTCCCAGGGCTCTAGGGTGGGAGTGACAGGAGTGAAAAGGACACTAGAAATGATGGAAATAGGACACCCGACCATGAGCCACCCAGAGGTATTTAAGAACCCGTTGAAATCCAAAAAGGGGGGGGGGCGCTACTCTCTGTCCCCTGTCTCAAGGTTGCTTACCGAAGTGCATTGGATTGCAGGCTCTCGGATCTGGCAGCTGTCAAACCAACACTGTCCAGAGTGTGGACAGAGTGCCACAGATGAATCTTCCGGTGCAACTTCAGCTGCTTCTTCAGCTCCCGCACCTCTGCTTTGCGCTGTTTCTTCTCCGCTCGCAAGCGCTGCTTCTCTGCCTTCAGGAAACGCTTGTCCACCTGTTTCTGGAGCCTTCACAGACCCCCCCCCCCAAAAGGTGATTACTTCTGCTTTAGAGAAGCTCTGCAAGATGGGATCAAGCCACAACCAGCAACCAGATTCTGTTTTAAGCACAGGAGGCCTCAACAGTTCAGGACCAAAATGGAGAGGAGATAAAAACTGGAGCCTTAACAGCACACCCTGACAGTGAACTTTCTCTGCCTTGGCCCGCCTGGTGGAATAGCCTCTCTAGTGAGACCAGGGCCCTGCGGGACCTTAAAGAGTTCCACAGGGCCTGTAAAACAGAGCTATTCTGCCAGGCCTATGGTTGAGGCTAGCTATGGTTCCCTATATATATTAATGCTGCCCTCCCTAACCTCCCCGCTGTGGTATTTGATCTGTATTTATTCCATCTGCTCACATTACTGAAGTTTGTGTCTTGTGCTACATTTTAGAGGTGCTTTAGGTAAATTAGGATGATATTTATATGATTTTATAGGGCTATTTTAAAATGTTTTAAAATTTTTATTGATCTAATGGGATATTTATTTTTGTAAGCCGCTCTGAGCCTGGTTTTGGCCGGGGAGAGCAGGATAATAAGTGGAAATAATAAATAAATAAACTAGCGGATTCCCAATGGAGTTGCAAGCAGTGGCAGTTGGGCAAATGACCCAAAGAACTCAAGCTGCTGTCTCAAGCTCCTCACCGGCAGTACAGAAAGGGAGTCCTGGTGAGTTAGGAAAACAGCTGGCGCCTGGGGGAAAGACACCCCCAGGGCTAAGCGGGCCTTGAAGGAAAGACTCGGGCAGGCAAAGGAGCTTCGGCAACAGGAGGGCGGACCAAGCCCGAGTTCCAGCCAAGCCTCTGCCTGCCAGCCTCTCACACACAACCACAAAACCCCTGGCTGTTGCAAGCAGAGGTCGAAGTAAAGACGACGGCCGCTTACCTGAGCTGTTCCAGAGTGGCCAGGCGAGGGGAGAACTGCCCAAGGTTGTAGGTCTCCGAGAGGCACACGACAGGCCTCCGCAGCTTCAGAAGCAGGTGGTTGGGATCGTGGGCATACAGGCCAGCCTCACACAACTCGCAGATGCTATAGGATGGGCACACACTAAAAGGAGAGAGAGGGCCTGTTGTTACAGAACAGTATGGTCTCCTGGCAGTACATCAATTCATCACACCAAGAGGTATAGACAGGGCAGGAACATGTTAAATAAGATAAAAAACACTCATAGTGGTGGTCATAAATGCACTTGGCTAAAATGGTTTATTTCTGTTATAGATGTTATCTGCCTGTGAGCCCCCTGCACTGCGAAAAGGCCTGCC
Source organism: Euleptes europaea (assembly GCF_029931775.1). Classification (NCBI taxonomy): domain Eukaryota; kingdom Metazoa; phylum Chordata; class Lepidosauria; order Squamata; family Sphaerodactylidae; genus Euleptes; species Euleptes europaea. The sequence goes on along the minus strand of NC_079329.1, from coordinate 36,475,153 downwards.
TGGACAGAGAACAAGCCAAGCTTAGCCCTTGTCTTCTACAAGTTCCACAGCCCAACCCAGGTGTCCTTTTCATGCTCCCAGAAACAGAAACGGAGCAAGGAGAAGGAGACGAGGGCAGTCCAGTGAGGAGAGGGTCCATTCTCTTGCTGGCGAAGTCGGGCTTATCTTTGCCTCTTCCCCCTTCCTGCTTTTTTGATGCCAAGAAAGCAGACAGGTTAAGAGAGAAAGAAAAGTAAAGAGACAGAGGAGAGCTGGTCAGAGGAGGGTTCTGAAAAGTATCGGCCCTCCCCACCCACCCAGAGGCCCTGCTGCCGGTTTGCCTTTGGCTTCCAAGATTCATTCCGTCTTTTCACTGGCCACAAGGCTTCACACCTTCCTTTTTTAAAAACAGGAACGTCCTCCTGACTGAAAATGTAAGGGCAGAAGAAACAAGCTGAACTATAAGTCTGTACTTTAACCTCCTCCACATACACTGTGTCCATATTGAGTCCAAGTCAGAAAGGCAGAATAAAAAATGTAGGGAATACGTAACTCCTACCTGCACTGGTAGCGAATGCCCACAATGGGGGCCTGGCAGTTGCTGCAGGGGAGGAGCCAGTCAAAGGGGCTGCCTTGTACCAGGGGGCTCCCGGGAGAGTGCCGGGCGGAGCTGCTTAGGGAGCCCGGGGGCTGGCTGGAAAGGAGGAGCTTCTCACTCAGCTTCTGCTCCAGTGTCTCAACCGTCTCTTGAACCACTTGCTCCCGGAACTGGAAGGAAATTGGGGGGGGTTTGCACCGGGAAGAAGATTACTTGGCTTTTTGCCAAAGGCATCTCCGTTCCCACTCTGTTCCCCAGTTCCCAAACTGGTATATGTAGGTAGCAACACAATGGAATCGACAGAAAGGAAACTGGCTCACGACAACAAAAGGTGGGCTTGCACAGAATGCAAGAATCCTTCCAGAATGAGGGATGTGATGAGAACCACATCTGTACACCTTTGCTGAGAAAGTATTGTATTTGAATGTTGCTTTGAAGCAGATTATAACTAGCTAGCTAAACAAGCTGGGTTGGATTCTACCAGCATTTCTATAAAATCCCCATTCCCCCATGGGCCCTGGGTGGTCTTAACAATCTCACTGTGATCATGGTGCATTTATCCAGTATGCATTTTAGTGTCAAATTTCAGCCTGGATCCTAAGAAACCTCTTTTGCTCTGCAAAACCTCCAAGGCCCCTCCCGCATAAAGGACTAAAAGTGCAAACAAAAGAATCTAGAGGAACAAGTTCTCACCTTTTCCAAGTAGCTTGTGAACCACTCAGGAGGTTCCTGGCTGGGGTGGTCCTCACTCTGGGAAAATTAAATAAAAAATGCAGCTGCACAGTTTAAACACACATACAACCTCTTTGAACTCATTCATAGTCAACTCAAGAGGCCAAGCAAACACACTTATACTCTTTTCAATCTTGGCCGAAATATGAGAAGACTTCCTGATAGGAATGAGTTAGACAGAGCAGGGACTGCATGTCCCAAGATGCTACGAAAAGCCACTATTCTTATGCAGAATAGTGGGAGGAGCAAGGAAAAGGCAACAATTTTTCACTGGTCCCACTCAAAGCTCTTTCACTGGAACAAAGGGAGAGTATTTCAGTTTTATATATCACCTCTGGATCTGAGGCTCAAAACTTTCTCTTAGGCCACAGAAGCTACAGCTTTGGTTAATGCAGATGAAAGCGCCCAGCAAAAGGTCAAACTAAATTATCAAAATGTTGTCACTCTTTTTTAACACAACCAACTAGGATAACTTTGGTGGTGCGGAACCTACAACACACATTTAAAATAGCAGCTCAATACCTGCACCTTAGTATGCACATGATAAAATCCTAGCATGGTTATGTGGAATTGCTGGATGATAGGCAGCCTTTTCTAGTCTGCTGAAACAATCACAAGCGCCTTCCACTAATTTAGTTGGAACGGACCCCCTACCGTTGGCATCACTGCATTTGCACAGAGGGAATACCTGAGGATTTGCCTCACTATTTATTCAGCTGCCCAATTTGCAGAAAAACCAGAAACAAATATTTCCTGCTATGTCTTGGGGAACATGAACATGGGTGGACATACAGAAATATTGATCATGCTGGCGAGAGGGTAGTGTGACAAGCAGCATGTGCTTCCTGTGGCTAATACCAAGCTAAACAGTCTCAACTGTCTTTCAGGATTCATGTGACAGATCGATATCTGGATAATTAACTGTACTGACACCATGCACAACTGATTATGATTTTAGTTGAGTATACTTTATTCAGTTTGTGATGCATTCTGTTACAGCCTATGGCTCAACTGAACTTTTTGACCATCTGTTTTGAATCTGAACTCCTTTCACTGGAGAGACGAGAACAGGACTGGGGAAAACAATGGAATTCGGGGGAGGAGCTGTGGCTCAGTGGTAGAGCATTAGCTTGGCATGCAGAAAGTCCCAGGTTCAATCCCCGGCATCTCCAGTTAAAGGGACTAGGCAAGTAGGTGATGGGAAAGACCTCTGTCTGAGACCCCGGAGAGCCGCTGCTGGTCTCAGTAGACAATACTGACTTCGATGGTCTGATTCAGTAGAAGGCAGCTTCATGTGTTCATGTGACAAAACGAGCGCCCGGGAAGTGGGGCAGCACAGGGGACAGTGGACTGTGAAGCAGAGAGCTCCATTTGCACAGACAGTCTGAGAGGATTCAGGAATCACCTGTAAGAAACTGTCTTGAAAATAAACCAAGGAATTGCGGAGGAGGGGAATATAATCCAGCTGTTAAAATGTAACAAGTTTTTTGAATGGCAGGAATTCTCAAGAAAATTCTTCCAGCTTATCATATTTCCCCAAACATGGGGAAATGGTTAAGTTATCATATTTCCCCAAACATGGGGAAATGGTTATGTGGTTATGTTGGATTTCAAGTATTTAGGGAAAATAAAAATCTAAAAGTACTACGTTTGACAGGTTGTCCCTCAAAATTGTAGCCTTAAGATTGCTCCACAAGATTTTACTTTTTATAATAGCAACCTCTAGCAACTGTCTAAGAACAAAGGGACAGAATTTATTCAGAGTGAGCAACTGAGGCAACCTGTCCTAATATTCAATTCCACGTCCACCTGAAGATCTCCCCAATGGACTTTATGTTTGTATTAGATATTAAGAAATGTTAATTCTAAATGCTTAGCTCTGTCCACTTAGCTTCCGAAAGTCATAAAGTGGTTACATCCCATTGGCACATACAGATAAAATGATTTTTTTAAAATTCTAAACCACTGCCAGTGGGTGTAGTGATGGCCATGAGCATAGATGGCTTTAAGCAGGGGGACATATGTTCATAGAGATCAGGTCACATGAACATACATGAACTGAGGAAGCTGCCTTCTACTGAATCAGACCCTTGGTCCATCAAAGTCAGTATTGTCTACTCAGACTGGCAGCGACTCTCCAGGGTCTCAGGCAGAGGTCTTTCACATCTCCTACCTGCCTAGTCCCTTTAATTGAAGATGCCGGGGACTAAACTTGCAGGTCCCAGGTTCAATCCCCAGCATCTCCAGTTAAAGGGACTAGGAAGTAGGTGATGTGAAAGACCCCTGTCTGAGACCTTGGAGAGCCGCTGCAGGTCTGAGTAGACAATACTGACTTTGATGGACCAAGAGTCTGATTCAGTATAAGGCAGCTTCATGTGTTCATGTGCCTTCTGCATGCCAAGCAGATCGCAGATGCTCTACCACTGAGCCACAGCCCCTCCCCATCAATGGCTACTAGCCTTGGCCTCTATGCCCTATTTGTTGGCCCTCCAGGGCGACTGGCTAAGTACTGAGCGAAGAGGGATGATGGGCTAAGTGGACCACTGGTCTATCCAGCAGGGCTTGTCTTACATTCTTATAAATATCACCCAACACAGATTCTGAGCATGAATTTCAAGATTCCTGTTGAAAATGGTTTTCAGTGAATCCCCATAGGTCCAGCCCTACCTAAGCAGCAATCTCATTTTTCTAATATTCTAGTTTTGGGAACCGTTTTAGACACTCAGATAAATGAGGCAGGTATTAACTCTATCAGAAGCGCATATTTTTGAAAGCAAAGCTTGGTATAGGTGAAAGGCATCTAGCAAACAAATGTCCAGTGGCATCTTAAAGTCTAACAACGATTATTCCAGTATGAGCTGTCATGAGACAGAGCTCACTTTTGCAAATACAATAATCGGCTCTGCCTCACAAAAGCTCATACTGGAATAAGAGATGTTAGTCTTTAAGATGCCACTGGACTTCTCTTTTGTTTTGCTACAACAAACTAACACAGCTATCCTGTTGGAATTATCTGAAGGAAACATATTTTGATCCTACCTGGGTCTTCTCGGCCTCTTTTTCCAGGTCTCTATCTTGCGCCAGGGTTCCATTAAGCATGGAGTAGTGGGAGAGAGATTTCCTCCCATCCTCAGGAACAGGGAACACCTCAGATTTCTCAGGGACTTGACATGACGACATGCCCAGAGCAGCACTTAATTCATACACATTCATCTGTAGCTGGCGTCCTTGTTTTGCTGCAATCTAAAGAAAGAGCTTGTTATAAAGATAACTTTTTACACACTCTTGCTCTATTCCTTCTCTCAAGAGCCACGTTCACAACTTCCTTACACAGAACGCTCCCTAACACTGAATCAGCCAATTCAACGTAACACAACGGCTGCAGGTGGAATGACAGCATTTATAACAACAACAAAAATCCCTCAAGAAGTGAGGCAGGCGTTCTGAAGGGGAGCCTGAATTTGACACCATGGTGCCGTGCGTGTCTCATTTCAGTAAGCAGGAAGCAAGGCAGCTATAGAGAACTGAACCTGACCAGCTGAGTCAGGAAATGAGCCATTAAGAAAGAATAAAAGAAAAATCAAGTTCAGGTGAGTTCTAGAAGAGAAAAGCAGAACCGGGCCAAGGGCAGAGGAAGTCGTACCTCTGCCCACAGGGCAGCAAAGCTCTTGGCAGAAGACCTAACAAGTTAGAGACTCTCCTTTTGGGCTGACACCATTTCTCAGCCTCAGTTCCACCCCCAGGAACTGGGAAGAGTCATACGGTCCTGACAGGCTTTTTGGGAGGGCAAACACACAATGAAACTAAACTGTACTCTGCACATTAGAAGTGGCCTAGTTCAGACAAGCCTGGAGTTGATACAGGATGAGTATCCCTTTTCCAGACTGCTTGGGACCAGAAGTAGTCTGTATTTTGGATCTTTCTGTATTTTGGAATCTTTGCATATACATAATGAGATATCTTGGGGATGGGACCCAAGTCTAAACACAAAATTCATTTGTTTTAAAAAATACTTTATACACATAGCCTGAATGTAATTTAAACAATTTTGTGTACATTGAACCATTAATGGCACTGCTGAGGGCTTGTGAGTAATGCCTGCATGCTGGCTCAAAAGGTCAGGTTTTCGGATCAGTCTGGATATCGGATAAGGGATACTCAACCTGTACAAAGCACAAGGAGCCAGTTGAGGGACGCAGAGAAAGGTGACGTGATCACAGTGGCAGGAGAGAAAGAGGAGTCTACCAGATTTGTTTGGAACCAGGTGGAGTGGGATAAGGGACCAGAGGATGGACCAGCATCTTTAATGGTATGGCTCCAACACACAATAATTTTACACCCCCTTGGAATACATCAATACATGTTCATACAACTTGTTACCTGTCCTGAAGTGCCATTAACAGGGAGTCAAAAGGGCCACCTCCTTAAGTATGAGTAATATGATAGGAACAGCCCTGCCAAGACTTAACATGGTTAGAGGCAGAAGGGATCCCTCAGTCTAAAATGCAGGGGCTTGGAATACACCATTGCAGCTTCCTTCTACCCCCCATATCAAATTGCATGCAAGGGACACTACAAGAATTTGCAAATTCTTGGGACAGGCCCCGCCAACCACAACAGCACACCGTAGTGGGGTGTGACAGGCAACACCAGCGAGTCGAGCATTCCCGCTCCCCCTTGCCCTCCACCCCACTTCAACAGTGAAAGCCAGGCAGCTCTGAAGCCCTTGCAAAGAGACCCTGGTTCCAGCCCCACCACCCTTAGCAGCAGAGAGGGTCTTCAGAATAACAGCCATGAAAACTGGCAACCCCAAGAAGGGCAGAGGGAAAAGAGTGCCACAGATTCTTCACTCCCAACATTTTGGGGCAGCAGTGCTCTGAAAATGGCAAGAGGTGTTACCTTCAGAGCCTCTTCATATTCCTCTGAAAAGGAAGAGAAAAAAGAGAAACACAGTGAGCGCCCCCCCAGATCCACAATCACACGCAAAGACATTTCACGTTTCTTGATCTGTACTCAGGGCCAGCTGAACTAACCTTGCGCTCAACAAACATATGTATAAACAAACTTGTCTTCCGCAAGCAAATTAAATCCTTCTTCTCCAAGCCCGAGGGTTGTTCAGGCACATGAAGAGGAAATTCCTGCATGTCTACGTCCTACCCTCACCCCCTTTATGGACTGTCTTGCCCTGGGCTGGAGAGCGGGCTGCTATCATGAGAAACAGGCCGTGTCCTGAGCCTCATCTGTGAAATTTAAAAACATCTCTCTTCCATAAATGTTTACAGCCATCACAGAGTTCTGGGAATACATGCTGCCACAGAACAGCTTTGGATCTGTTCTGAAAACATTCTAGTAATGTTTATACCATTGAGAGAGATTCAGAGCTATGCAAACATTAAGAATGTCCAGTTCTTATGCCTCATTAACTCAAGCGCAGATACAATAGCACACAGTAAGGATGTTACCTGGCTAAAAATAAGCAAGCAAACAAACAAAAAAACCCAGCTGCTGGCTGTTTGTCACCTGGAAGCCACCCCCCCCCACACACCCCCCCAATTGGCTACGCAGCCACAATGCCAGGGAATGTCCTTAAATATGATAACGGCATTATTTCTGGGTCAGCAAAAGAATACAACCAATTTCAGTGAGGGGAAAGAAATGTCTGTTTTGCTTTAAAGTACTCTGCATGGGATTTAAGCACTGGGGCGGGTGGCAGAGGTGCTAAGTTGGTGGGGGCGCAGAGGCCCAAAGTAGGAGAGGATCTGAGTGATGGGTGGAAGATTGAAAGACAGCCTGAAGAAACAATAAAAGGAGGCTGGGGGGACAAGAAAGGGCAGTTTCACACACTGATCTGGATGCACCAGCCAAATCTTTTGACCACAAGTGTGTAGAGCAGTAACTTAAGTGGAATTCAGAAGCCCCACAGAAACCCACTCTTCCTGCTGGGAAAGGAGAAAAATACTGAGACACCCATCACTGACTATAATCCTGCCTCGTAAGGAGGAATATGCTCCTATGCATAAAACAAGCTTTCTGTGTAAAGAGAGAAGGCACTTGCTCCTGAATTTCTCCTGTAAAGAGTATTTACAGCTGCTGCCTCTGTGGGAAGGCAGCAGAGTCATCAGGAAACTTACCTGCGCTGTTGACAGACACCTGTGAAAGGAAACAAAAAATAAGTGTGAGTCCCTTTGCTGCTGCTGCTCACACCAACCACCCCAAACCGAAAGGGGACTTCCCATCCAGGATTTCAGAAGCACTCCTTGACTTCTGTCACAGTGTCCACCACAACCTACATGTTTATTTCCAGCCAGTCATTCACTCAACTTGCAGCCTTTATAGAGAGCTGAGCATCTCTCCCCCGTACATGTTTGTTCATGGTGCTGGCCAGTCCAATAACCCCAACCCTCCTAGAGTTGTAGGAAGCTGCACACAGCGGAACATGTGCAGGCCAGACTTCATCATCTATCGTACCTCCCCAAGTCCCATAACACAAGACAGCCACTTGCCTCTGCAAGCAAACCAGCATCTCACCCACAGTGCCAGGTGGCACTGGCACAGTTCAATCTGGAAGCCTGGCTCCCTACTTTGCCCACACCCAGGAGGGTACATTCAACAAGATTTTGAGCTACAGCGTGCTGATTCTTAATAACAGATGGAGCCCTTATTCCAGACATCAACAAAAACAGCCTTTGACTGATTCCTTACTAAGCAAACTTTCTGTTTCTTGGGCCAGAAGAGACACAGAAGTTTTACAAAATGGTTTTTACTTATTTCAAACATTTTTATGCCAACTTAGGGTTCCCAACAATCAAAAACATTAAAACAAATGTGTATTTCCAAAGGGGAAAAAAGATGTAAAGTACTGTTTTGTAATGTAATAGTAACCCAATTAAGTGACTGGTCAATCTTCATGTATCCATTTTGCAGACTGAGGATAGTGTATCCTGTCCTAGTACACAAATAACTGAGGAAAGTGCCTTGTACTTCAAAAGCTTACGTTCTGAACTAGCTAATCCAAAGAAAGACATATTGTGTCACCTGTTGCATATGTTTAAAATGCTAGCCTCTCATCTGGTTGTAAGAGAGCAATCACTGTCTGGACAGGAGGCAGGCTCCTCCTTCTTGAATTCTCTAAATCAAGAGGTTAAACACTTTAAACTGAACTCTCAATCTCTGATTTAATTATGCATTCAGTGTTCAAGGGTGGGGGGGGGGGGGAGAAGATTCAGAGCCCCAAAAGACTTGAAAGAGAGCTAGCAACTTCTGGAAAACCAATCAATAGCTCACCTCTCTTTTACTGAGAGTAAGGTGACAAGGATTGTTACTAGAAAGGAATGGATTCCCACACCTCAGTCCTATTTAGGGTTTGATCCCTCCTCTCTCCAAGAATTTGATCTGAAGATCTTCAGTTGAGGTTCTCAAACTTTAAACAGAGCAGAACCACAGGAGCAGAGAGGGAATGGTCTCGTGTTCCCTCCCCCCAACATTTCAATCAATTTCCCCCCAGGGTCTGCAGAGACAGTGAACACTAGGAATTTCTCCCCCCAACTGCATTTCTGCAGTCAAGCAGTTTAGTGATATTGGCAATGCACACCCTTCAACCTTAGGGACGTCATGAAATCATAGCTAACAAGGTGTACACACTGTGAGACTGCATAAGGCTGCTCCTGTAGCACTTACAGAAACAACTCTAAATGCCAGCGTTGCCCCTTATAGCCCAGAATTGTGCTCTGGTGGGTAGTTCACCTGAGGACACTTTCGCAAGTACCAGAATTGCCTGTTAGTATGCAATTCCAAATTTTGAAACTGCAACTCAAATTTAACTGGACTACTTATGGGAATGTGAATTACATGGAATGTGATTTGATCTGATGCAAATTAATGCAGCTGCAAAAAATACTTTCTACCAGCCACAGCAGCACAGAGATTAGACTACTGTAATGCACAGTACAGTGGTCTCCCTTCAAAATCAACTCGGAAATTGCAGCTGTTCCTGAATGCTGTACCGTGGCTATTAGTGAGAGCTAGATGGAGCATGCATATTACTCTCCTTCTGCAGACACTCCATTGGCTGCCCAGTTGTTACCAAGCTCAATTTAAAGTATTGGCTATCACACACAAAGCCCTTCATGGCCTTGGCCCCTCTTATTTGTGGGACTGCCTCTCCCCTATGCTCTGCCATGACAACTACGCTCATGACAACAGGGGCTTCTGCATGTGCCAACCTGCAAATGGGCAAAACTTAACAACTGCCCGTACACGTGCTTTCTCCATTGTAGCTCCTACCTTGTGGAATGGCCTGTCGGAGGAGGTCAGGAAAGCTCCCATTCTCCTGGTTTTCTGCAAACTATGCAAAACTGGATTATCTGAGAGGGCTTTTCTGTGCAGGTAATAGGGTTACACTGTACAAAATGGTTCACAAACGTACTTGAATATATGATTAGAGACAGTAGTCTATACTGCTATGGTACAGCTTATTGTAAGTAGGTTTCTATTATGTAATTTTGTGCCACTTGATGTGTCATATTAATATTTAAACTTTGCTTCAGTTCTTTCTGATGGTTCCAGATTTCTAAAATGCTAATGCACTGGTTATTGAATGTTCTCCCCCCCCCCCCCATTTGGTTGATTGTACTGGCTCACTATGCACAATCCACCTGGAGCAGAGGTGTCAAACATGCGGCCCCGGAGGGCTTTTCTCCAGCCCGCGAGCCGAAGCAGCCAGCCCCCCTCCCTTTACGAGATACCGGGGGGGGGCGCGGCGGGCCTCGTGCGCCCATCCAACCCCCCCCCTGCAACTTTCCTAGGTGCGGTGAGACCCTCGAGGGCCTTGTCCAACCCCCCTGCCCAGGAGGGCCTCACACGCCCGTCCAATCGCGCATCTGCCCTGCCCACTCCCCGCCACAACTCAAGGGCCTCGTTCAAACCATACACACCCGCCCGGGAAGGCCTCGCACGCCAGTCCAAACCTCCAACCCGCCACAACTTTCCTGGGCATGGTGAGGCCCTCCTGAGTGGGGGGAGGGTGTTGGACGAGCGTGCAAGGCCCGAGACACTCCAAACTACCCCCCAGCCACAACTTCCCCGGGCGCGGCGAGGCCCTCAAGGGCCTCGCACACGCGCCCTGCTGTCCCCCAACTTTCCCTTGTGCACCCACCCTGCCCTTCCCGTGCCCACCCTGCCATCCCAATTTTTCCTCACTTGCCCACCATGCCCACTCCCCACAACTTTCCCTCGCTTGCCCACCCTGCCCTTCCCGTGTGCCCACCCTGCCATCCCAACTTTCCCTCACTCACCCACCCTGCCCTCTCCCCGCAACTTTCCCCTGTGTGCCCACCGTCCTTCCCCTGTGCATCCGTGTGCCCACCCTGCCATCCCAACTTTCCCTCACTCACCCACCCTGCCCTCTCCCCGCAACTTTCCCTCGTGCCCCCCTGCCCTCCCCCCCTGAACTTTCCCTCACGTGCCCACTCTGCCATCCCAACTTTCCCTAATATTTATTTATTTATTATGAATAGTCGGCCCAACCAAGACACATTCATGATTATGATCCAGCCCTCCTCACAAATGAGTTTGACACCCCTGACCTAGAGTCCCTGTGAAAAAGGTAGACTATAAATAACATAAATAAACAAACCATAGGGGTCTGAGGCATTTGTAAAATCTGATCAGATGTCACAGATTTTCTTATGCGTTAGCTCTGGAGGGTGATGGTTACACAGTAACTTGAAAATAAACCAGTACAAAAACAAAGATTGGGATTCCTAGGGCTGTACTTTTATGATAACTACCTTTCAGTCCTGATTGTGTAAACAGACTTCCAGAGATATTTACATAACGCCAAACCTACATTTTACACAATACAGGTCAGGTGAGCGCTGACTCAGAATGAAAGCCATTTTTTAAGGAAATGCAAGCTTCTTTATATAAAACTTCCATCCCATTATAGAATTTGAGACTTCTTGCATTTCTGCACATGCAAAGACTTCCCAAAATTTCTGTTCTTGGAAACAGGTCGTTATGGAATCTGCTTCTGCATAATACCTCATCACAGTCTTCATCAAGGTATTTGATCTGGATATCATTCAGGTCAAATGAGACTTTCACCTGCAAGAGAATTGAAACACGGAAAAAGTTGATGACACAGTCTCCTTTACAGAGAAACATGAGTTTAGATCCCCCCCCCTTCTGACATCTGAAGTGAGAATCCTGTTAAGGCCCAGGAAAGAATTTTTCCCTTCCCATATGAACTGTGCAAGAGCATACTCTATACCTATCAAAATTCTGTACAAAATTGCATTGTATCATGTAATTTCCAGTATGCACATCAAATATATTTGCACACATCTATTTATTTTGCATACTTTATTTTTCTGCAGCTAATCTTGAAGAGGAGTAAAGAATCTCACAGGGCAGCCACTGAAAATCCTGTCTGGCCACACTTGTCCCACCCATGTCTGATTTCAACATACACTGCCCACACATCTTTAGACCCATCCATGAACCCACTAGAAATAGAAACTTGAAGAAAGAAAGAATAAAGAAAGAAAAATTGCTAGTGTGCTACACTCTGTGCCCAGAGCCAAATTCCAGAGAGAACCAAAGAAACACAATCAAGAGTCCACAAACATTTGCCAGGCTCAACGGAACAAATTTACAAATCATGGACCTAAGCCTGTTAGTGCGTATGCAAGGTAAACACCAGTGTCCAAAGGGCAAGCTCAGCTAAACCACCCTTCATCACAGACACTGAATTAATGCCACTCCTTACACTTTTGAGAGCAATCGTAAGAAGGTATCTTCAGATCTTTTCAATGGGGGCTCATCCTAGGAAAGTGTTTGCAGGACTGCACAGTTAGTCACCAGACAATAATCAGAATGGTACAGGCTTGTGAGTTTCCATTTTCCATACTAGGTTCAAATCTGAAGCAAACCCAAGAACAACTCACATACGCCTCTGTCTCCCAAGGATGGAAAGATTGATTCCACAGAGTCCTTAGCAGGACTATGCCCTTGGCTCCTGCTATGACAAATGGGAACAGAGAGATGCTGAAATCTCTAGATCTATCATTCAGACCCACAGGGCCTGGAGCGCACAAACAGTACCTAGAAAATTAAATTGGAGACCTTGTTCCTAGGGATTATCACATTTATCTTTTTGTATTCCTGAGATTTCTCCGGATCACCAGTTTTCAAAATCCTTCATCTACTTTTCTTCATCTACTGCCTGAGCACCCTGGGCCCTACTCACCATGGCCTCCACATCAGCCCATGTGGTATTTGATGAATCTGACACGAGGAAGGTCTGGGTGTCACCTTGGAAGGTAACACTGAGGTTCACCTGCAGATCCATATTACAGAACTACAGAAGGAAAAAGAAAGAAGCAACTATGAAAAACAGCACAAAGAATGTTTTTGGCCAAATGCAACCATTTGTAAAATGAGAGGCTCTGGGACTCAGGTCTGAAAACCCTTCCTGTTCAGCCTAGGAAGTGAGGGGAGCAAGCTACCTTTCCCTAATAATGAGGGGAAATTTTACCAAAGGCTCTCTCCTCTTTGTAATTATATCAATGTTCCAAATCCAGATCTTCTACTCAGCTAGGACAGCTCCCCTGACATCACAAATTAACTAGGGCACTTGCTTGTCTACACCACACCTCATTCTCTGTGTCATTCTCACATAACTTTGCTCACCCAAGTCCTGATCTTATAAATAAATCTAGGCAATAGTTCCAAAGAAATTTAAAAGCAACAGTTTAAAACCAATAGCACACAATGATTTAAACTACTGTTGAGTATTTCTGGGACACTCGAACTCTCTACTATAGTACTTGCAAATGAATATTTTGCAAAATGCAAATGTGTGGTCTTCAGTCTTGTCAGACTCAGGAATCCCACCTGTAACACATGTCCCACTTCCAACTTTTGCTAGCCTTAAGCATACCTATCCGTATATGGGACCTGTTGCCATACGTTTTCATATTTTAATGTTTACATTATGTACTATCTAATTCCTTTAAATATTGTATACGTGTATTTTAAACGATTTTTAATGTCTCAAGCATTTCAATGTATCGTTTTAACATTTGCCGCCTCAGTGGGGACTCTGAATTGGGGCAGAAAGGCAGCACAGAAGTTTTGAATAAATCCTTCCCTGCCCCCTCCCCTTAGGAAAGCCATCTATATTGTCCACCTTGACCTGCCCTTTGTTCTTTCAACCCTCCCCAAATAGCTGCTGCACCATTTTGTGTAACCGACATGAGGATGAGACGCAGCCCCCATGGCATATCTGGCCAACCCTTTGAAAACCAAGGCGACAAGCGGCTTATAAACGAACTTTTGAAATCAAATGCGATTGCACATTACTTCAACTGAAGAAGAGTTGGTTTTTATATGCTGACTTTCTGTACCACTTTAGGAAGAATCAAACGGGCTTACAATCCTCTTCCCTTCCCCACAACAGACACCCTGTGAGGTAGCAGTTCTCTTACAAAGGAATTTTAAAGGGAGATTGGAAAGAGAAACTGCTGAATTACAGTTGATATTCAAACTAAAATCAATGCATTTACCTGGGCTGAATAAAGACCTTGCATTCATGTCCCATTACCAATGCTGATTTCTCCACACCCATCTCTCCCCTGGACATCACAGACTCTTCTGCATATCACACCTAATCCCATCAAGCCTGCTATTCACATTTACATACTGTTCCTCTACTTAAAGACCGATGGATTCACACTCTAGCTGTATCTGAAGAAGTGAGCTGTGGCTCACGAAAGCTCATACCCTACCAGAAAATATTTTTGCTAGTCTTTAAGGTGCTACTGGACTCTGGCCCTTTTTGACTACTGCAAACAGACTAACATGGCTACCCCCTGTGAGGTAGGTGAGGCTGAGAGTGTGACTTGCCCAAGGTCACCCAGCTGGCTTCAGGTGTAGGAGTGGGGGAAACAAATCCAGTTCACCAGATTAGAGTCTGTCGCCCAGGTGGAGGAACGGGGAATCAAACCCGGTTCTCCAGATCAGGGTGCACCGCTCCAAACCACCGCTCTTAACCACTACACCACGCTGGCTCTCTTTCTAACTCCCTGGTTCCCAACCAGGGGTCCATGGACCCCCAGGGGCCCGCGAGAACTAAACTAAGGTCCGCGAAACAAAGTTATAAACCCATAATTAATATTTTCAATTAAAAGTTCTCTATCATAAAAACATATATTCAAATATTATTCCAAGTTTAACGTTTAACTAACCGTTGCGATTAAAGTTTATTTTCAAATCCTCTGAATTTTTATTTTGGACCTTGGGGTCCCTGCACCGGACAAAAAAGTCCTGGTGGTCCCTGGTCAAAAAAAGGTTGGGGAACCACTGCTCTAACTGGAAGCAGCAGAGCTCTCTGCGCTGTTCCTATTTCAACACAGGAGTTGCACGACATGGTAAAGTACGACCACGGTTTGAAATTCCTTCACGCTGGTCGCTGTTCAGGGGGGAGGAGGGGGGGAGGAGGGGGGGAGGAGGGGGGGAGGAGGGGGGGAGGAGGGGGGGAGGAGGAGGGGGGAGGAGGGGGGAGGAGGGGGGGAGGAGGAGGGGAGGAGGAGGGGGGAGGAGGGGGGAGGAGGGGAGGGGGGGAGGAGGGGAGGAGGGGGGGAGGGGGGAGGCCTTCTCGGCGGTGCTGGCGGGGCCTTGGCCCACACCCTGCGAAGGAAGCCCCATTCGTGCTGGGGAGGCCGGGATATAACCTTAATAAAAACAAACAAATTCTGCTGGGGAGGCCGGGATATAACCTTAATAAAAACAAACAAATAAATAAACAACGAAGGATGCCCAACTTGGAAGCGGCTGGGAAGAGAGTGGTGGGATCCTGGACTAATGTTGTGGGGGTTGGGGGGGGGGAGTCGCCCAACCTCTGAGGAAGGGTCGCAAAGGACCCCTTCCCCCCCCCCCCAAAAAAGAGGCTCCTTCCAGGCGCTGCCGGTGGAGCAAAGCGAGGGGAGCAGAAGCCACCCCGGAGGAGCTATACGGGGAAATACGGTACTGTTATTGCCCCCCTCCCCCCCCCCCAACGGCGACCCTCTTCGGAGCAATACAGCCGAGCGAACGGGCCGGCGTTTACCGTCCCACGGCCGGTCCCGGAGCCGCGGAGCGCAGCGACGCCTCCCAGCAGCTGTCCCGGGAACCAGGACCCCGTCCGCCGCCGCCGCCGCCGCCCTCAGCAATGTGACGTGCGCCGTGACGGCTGCGCCCTCCCCCACTGTCGGCGAACACCATTGGTTCGACCCCCTGCCCTTCCGCTCGTCCTATTGGACAATGTGTGTGACGGGAGGGGGGGGGCCCGTGGGAAACACAACAAAAACAGAGACGGCGGAAGGAGAGGCGATATCCGGCATGGGAGCCACTTCCGGTTTCCATGGAGACAGATCACCGATGGGTTAGTCTGTCACTCGGGGTACGAAAAGAGCAAAAGTCCAGCAGCACCCTAAAGACTAACGGCATTTCTGGCAGGGTCGGAGCTTTCGTGAGCCGCGCCCTGCCAGGAAATTTTGTTAGTCTTTAAGGGGCTACGGGACTCTTGGTCTTTCCCGCTTCCGGTTTGTTATGCGAGACTACAACTCCCAGAATGCCCTATTGTCCAGCAGCAACAGCTGTTTCCCCAGTGTGCTTTGCCAACTCATATGCCCAGGATCGTACCGGTGGCCACTTTGGGGCCCGGAAGCAATTTTTCTCCAGACCAGATTGGCTAGGGATCCTGGAGAGAGGGTTGCCAACCTCCAGGTGGTAGCTGGAGATCCACTATTACCGCTGCGCTCCGGCCGCCAGAGATCAGTTCCCCTGGAGAAAATGGCCGCCTTGGCAATTGGACTCTATGGCACTGAAGTGCCTCCCCTCCTCAGGCTCAGCCCCAAAAACTTCCCACCGGTGGCTGAGAGGGACCGGGCAACCCTACCTGGAGGGTTCCCCCCCCCCCCCATCTTCTGGGCCTGGAGTAGGGTTCCACTGGGTGTGTGTGTGGGGGATTCCCTGCATTGTGTTGGCGGTTGGACTAGATGACCCAGGTGGTTCCTTCCTACTCTATGACTCTATATGTCACTGGTTCCCAACCAGGGGTCCATGGACCCCCAGGGGTCCGCGAGAACTAAATTAAGGTCTGCGAAACAAAGTTATAAACCCATAATAAATTAATATTTTCAATTAAAAGTTCTCTATTATAAAATATATATATATTCAAATATAATTCTAAGTTTAATGTTTAACTAACAGTTATGATTAAAGTTTATTTTCAAATTCCCGGAATTTTTGTTTTGGACCTTGGGGTCCCTGCACCGAACAAAAAAGTCCTAGTGGTCCCTGGTCAAAAAAAGGTTGGGAACCACTGCTATATGTCCTTGTTTTTGTGCCGTTTCTAAGCTGGGCTGGGGAGTAAATCAACAGGACGCTCCTCTGAGCGACGGCGCGTGTGGGCCGGTCTAGGCAATTTCCTTTTCTCCCCCCCCCCCCGCCGCTGGCGCCTGCATTTCGTCACCACAGCTACGCACCCAATCGGAGGCAGCTGTTTTGGGTCACGTGATCGAACCGACGCGGAAACGGCGAGGCGGCTGGTTGGCGGTTGGTTGCCTAGGCGACCGGAGAGGAAGGCGCGAAAAGAGGTTTGTGGGAAAGGAGCGGCGGGCGCGCGCCGAGGGGGAGGAAGTGGGGGAAAGCGGACCTCCCCCCCCCAGCCCCGAGAGAGGCGCAGTGGACGGGGAGGGGGCGGTGTGGGGCTGCGTCAAGCAGGCTTGGGGGGAGGAAAGGAGGGCCTCTGGTCCAGCGAGACCCTCACCGGGTAGGAGCGCGGTCGAGGCTGCTCTCGCCGCCTTCATGCACGCATATGGATTTGCTAACCGGCACAGGTTTAGAATAATAACAGTACTTCCTTTTTTTTTTGTAGACGTTCCAGGTAGATGTGTTGGTCCAAAAAAATAATAATGCAAAAACAAAATCTTTTAATTGGTTCTTGTAATTTTTAATTAATTAATTAATTAAAATCTTTTAATTTTGCAGCTCTGGAAATTCCTTCAAGAGGAGGTGTGTTTGGCAGAGACTGTGGCTCAGTGGTTGCAGCATCTGCTTCACATGCAGAGGGTCCTCAAGTCAGCCTCCAGTTTCTTTTGAAGTGTCCCCTCCCCCCATTAACATAGAGTCCGGTGGAGTAAATGAGGACAAGGAGGCTGGTGTGAGCTTCACGGCTTGCTTTATTGGCCAAGGAGTCATAACCGGGTGATCCAAGACACAGACTTATGAGCTCTGCAATCCTGTCACACAGAGGGAGAGCAATGCAAGAGGTTTTATAGACATTTGACATTCCAATAACATTCGATGATATATTGTCGAAGGCTTTCATGGTCAGAGTTCATTGGTTCTTGTAGGTTATCCGGGCTGTGTGACCGTGGTCTTGGTATTTTCTTTCCTGATGTTTCGCCAGCAGCTGTGGCAGGCATCTTCAGAGGAGTGACACTGAAGGACAGTGTCTCTCAGTGTCAAGTGTGTAGGAAGAGTAATACATAGTCAGAAAGGGGTTGGGTTTGAGCTGAATCATTGTCCTGCAAAAAGTAACAAAGGTAATGTTCTAACCATTGTCCTGTAAGTATCCGGATAATGTGCTAATGAGGGTGTGGTATGTTAATATGGAACCATTGTATCCTGAAGTGATCTGTTAATGTGTGAAATCCAAAGCTAATCTGCATGGCTATTGTTGACTGTAGTCTTTGTTAGTCTGGTGGTTTTCAAGACAGGAAGCCAAGCCAAGCTATTCGATGATAGCTTGTCAATGTGACGTCATTAGTTTCTACAGCGTGTGCAGGAGCTTTGCTACAATAAACAATGGGACTCTATTGCTCCCTTGCAGGGAGAAACGAAAGTATCAGAAAGGGAGGAATAGGTGGGAGGGAGACTGTTGGAGCGTTCCCTTATCACACATTGGAATGTGTGTGCGCCTGCTTGGTGCTAAAGGAAAGGGCGAGGCCACTGACAAGCGGCTTCTGTGGGTATGCGTGTAGCTTGCGTGTCTGAATATGGTTACTGTGGCACAACACTTTGACGCTAGAAGTTTTATTTCAATACATAGACATACATAACAAAAACAAGAGAAAACAAGCTATATATGTATATATACACACACACACACATATATACATATGCATAAGACTGCTTTCAATTGCAAAGGATATATCTATAATAACAAAATTGTTGCTGGCTCTCTAGTTACCTTTATATCTTACTTATTGTCTTTATTGTCATAGATTATCTACTTTCATCTATTATTCTTAAATTCTTATTCTTTTAATCTTCAAATCCATGTATCAAGTCATTGTTTTTTTCTGATTTCCATATGAAGTCCATCAGGGGATTCCAGTTGTTGATGAATTTGTTTAGATTCTTTCCCCTAATTAACGCAGTTAGATTTGCCATTTCTGCCAGTTTCAAAGGATCAGCTACAAGATGCCTGGAGATCTCCTGGAACTGATTTCCAGACATCAGTGATCAGTTCCACTGGAGAAATTGGCTGCTTTGGAGGGTGGAATCTGTGGAATCTTTGGAGGGTGGAATCTGTGGAATCTGTGGTCTACCACAGAGTCTAGGAGTTAAGGAAGCCCTAGTTACCCCCCCATCCCAACTGAGTGCCCTTCTCCCCCAAATCTCCAGGAATTTCCAAACCTGGAGTACATGGCATATCTCACCCTCACATGTTGTGGGTGAGAGTTAAAGTAGCCAACTCCATCCTATCAAGTTCCTGGAGATTTGGGGTCAGAGCCCGGGGAGGGGGGATTTGGTCAGAATTTCACTTACAGCACATTCCTGAGAGGAATGCCTGCGCCGGGCTTAGGAGGCAACCCAGTGGCGTTGCCTCCTAAGGAGGTTTCGGATACACTGAAACCTCTACCCGGCGCAAAAAAACCGTGCAACTCTCATAGGGTTGCATGGGAGATAGGTCACCTTTTAGGCGTATCTCAGCTAAAAAAAAAAAGGGGGGGTGTTCCTGAGCTGTAATGGCTCAGGATGCTAACGTTGGCCCCGCTCCCCTGCCGGTGCCGGAACACCCTGGGAACGCCTCCCGGGGCGCCGGAACACTGCCGCAGCCTGTGCTGGCAGCCAGATGCTGGTGGGAGGCTCCGGCGATGTCCGGGCCCAGCGCTGCTGTGGTGGCGGCCAGGTACCAGCAGCCAGGCTTGCGCGCCGGTGCTGGGGCCACTAAGGGCTTTGGGCGCGGCCACTGGCATGCCTCAGGAATGGGCTGTTTGAATCTTTCAAGCTGCCATTTTCTCCAGAGGTCCTGATCTCTGTATTTTGGAGAACTCGAGCCCTCACCTGGAGGTTCTCAACCCCAGTGGGACCCATGCATTGGTGCAAAGAGGAACTGCTCCTTTGGGAGATTCTGGATGCAGTGGAAGGTGCCATCTTTAGAAGGCTGTGTTTCTCTTGTGTTGTGAGAGGTGCTTGAGTACATCAGGTACTTTCAGAGGGAAGTCTGGGCACCGTTGGCAGAATCTTGCATCCAGGGAAGTAGTGAGAAGTAGACTTGCTAAAATAGGAGAAGGGAGTCTAGACATTGAATCCTTGTTTATTTTTCATATTGGAGTCTCAGTGAGAAAGGTGGGTTATAAAATGAAGATAATAACAGACATTTGTAAACTTGTCTCCTACTCTACTTGCCAACCTAGGGGGCTGTAGTCAACTTAACAGCAAAACATATGGCCTGCCCTCCAGTGTTTAATCCTGCATGAGTGTGGAGCCTTGTTGGAGAAGGCATGAGTTTACTTGCTGTAGCTACATCTGCTGGGTTCCTCAGTGCAACAACAACCTGCTCCTGGTAACTGGGGCGGTGGGGTTGCCATACTGTCATATGATTCCATCACCGATGTCTTAATCAGTAGGCTTCTATTTTGAGTGTGTGTACCTAATTTGAGCCCTGACCTGGATAGCCCAGGCTAGCCTGATCGCGTCAGATCTCGGAAGCTAAGCAGGTCCGCCCTGGTTAGTATTCAAACGGGAGACTGCCAAGGAAGTCCAGGGTCACAACACAGAGGCAGGCAATGGCAAAGCTCCTCTGAACGTTTCATGCCTTGAGGTCGCCATAAGTCATCTGTGACTTGACAGCACTTTCCACTACCACCTAGTTTGGGCACCTGGGAAAGGTCAAGGATTCTGTTGCTGACTTCTCATGCTGCCCAGCCTTCTTCCTTCCAGAGCTGACTAAGCTGGTGTGGGCATTGATGTTGGAGATTCCCAGGCTGCAGATTGTCTACTCTGACTGGCAGTGGGTCTCAAGCAGGGGTCTTTCACATCATGTACCACCTGATGCTTTTTTGTTTTTAAACGAGGCGCTGGAGATCGAACCTGGCACCTTCTTCATGCAAAGCAAATGCTTTGTCACTTAGCGCATGCACTATTGTTGATCTTGAGGGTCTTCAACCTAGGCTTCCCTGTGAGAGGAAATTCATGTCCACTATGATATTGTCCTCAAAAATGTGGTAGATTGTATGCTTGATTTGGTGTTCCTTACTGTACTCAGAAGTGAAAATGAAAATGTTGGTGTTTAAGAAAGTGTTTCTAAGGACCACTTGTGCCATTAATTGATGAGGAAGGAATACTGAAATGGCATTCTGTCGAGGTTTTCTTGCCAAACCAGAATTGTCCACCCACAGACCAGCCTATATAGTTGGGTACCAAGCTGCAGCCTTTTGCAGGAGCTATACAGCCATTTTTCTGGGGGGGAAAAGGGTTTCAGAAAACTAAATTTCTCTGATTATATAGTTATTCTAACTTGGAAAATGTTGTAATCTCCCCAACTCAATTAAATATTTTGTACAATTGTGTGTTCTATCTTGTATTGCATTGTGTTTGTATGAAGAACTAATAAAATAAAATAACTGTTTATTGTCAACATAAAACAGAACAGTTTTCTCCTTTGGGTTCCTATTCTGTGTGGTGTTTCTGTTTCCCTGTACTCTGTTAGGGCTACTGGCACCTCACACTCTCCTGGCCTAGCAGAGGTTGACATTTCACAATAGATAATGCTGTTAAGAGAAATTATCTTCATGCCTCTTTATTCAATTTCTTCTTGAAATACAGCCATTCATTTATTTTCCCTTTTTTAGGAATTTGACTTAGATCAAAATAGAGATTCAAACTCTGCTTCGGATTGCAGTGTAAATGCCCCACTGTTGCCTGGCAGAGGCTGGCAACTGGCTGGAAAGCTGTGGGTGAGTATATGGAGGTATGATGCTGGCTGCGTTGTTACATCACAGAAGTGATATAGGTAGCTCTAGTAATCACCAGAAAGTCTATGGTTTACTGTAGAGTTCGTGGTAATTTCTACAGCCACCCCAGAAGTGATCTAGGAATCACTGGACCACAGAGTAAAACCATAAAGTTTCCAGTAGTTCCAACAGAAAACCCTTTGTTACTTTCAGTTTTCTACCAGAACTGATGCAACATCACAGCTGGCGTCAGCGTGGTATAGTGGTTAAGAGCGGTAGAAACAGAGGGAAACAAAGCTCTAATCTGGAGAACTGGGTTTGATTCCCCACTCCTCCACATGAAGTCTGCTGGGTGACCTTGGGCTAGTCACAGTTCTCTCAGAACTCTCTCAGCTTAGCCTACCTCACAAGGTGGCTGTTGTTAGGGAGGAGGGAGGGAAGGTGCTTG
The DNA here is from genome assembly GCF_029931775.1 of Euleptes europaea. Lineage (NCBI taxonomy): Eukaryota > Metazoa > Chordata > Lepidosauria > Squamata > Sphaerodactylidae > Euleptes > Euleptes europaea. The sequence goes on along the minus strand of NC_079329.1, from coordinate 36,453,168 downwards.
TAATCTGCTTTGTGACTTCTTACGGTAGAGAAAAGCAGGGTATAAAAATCAACTCTTTAAAAAAAAATTCCCCAGCTGTCAAGATGAGAGCTATAATATGAATTGTCTTAGCTCTTATCTGCTCATTATAACCCTGTTCCATAACAACCTTTTTAAGATCAGTAGCCCCCTAATGCACTGCAAGTAACGAGCCTATCAAGGCAAGTGTCAGGCTCCAGCCTGGCACAGAGCGGCTTGGTAAGCCAGATGGTATTTCAAGGTCCAACTGTCTAAGGTTGTGTCTGACCTATCCTGGGAAAGGGCAAGTCCTATCGGGGTTGCTGTAGCAACCAGGACTCCTCCAGAATATTCACATTTCCTATATATCGTCTGTACCCTTAGGGTTTTCCCCCATTAGAGTCCTTGCTTATTTACACGTCAATTTCTGCATCTTGCTGTATATTTCTCAATAAATCATCTTTCTACGGAAGACCTGCCTTGAGGGTGATTTGTGGGATTTGCCAAGCGGGCCCAGAGCTGACATTAGGACTCTAAACCACCCCAAGCACTTTTGCTACGAACATTGTGGACTGGAGCGAGGCCACACGGGTACAGTATTTTCGGGAGGGGCCGAATCCTGAAATTCTGTATTGGGGCTTTATGCAAAGAGACCCGCCTAAACTTGAGGAATGGATTCTGCTGGCAGAGGAAGTAGAAAGTCGTAGGCAACTCCTCTCACTCTCCAGGCGCAGGGCCAGGGAGATGGAGCCGCGACAAACCCGAGCCGCTCCCAAAAGCATCCCAAAAGATACCCACTTCACCAACACGAAAACTGGCGCCTGAAACAGACCGAGCTAAATGGTTCCAGAGCGGAGCCTGTCTTGTTTGTGGGACGGTAGGCCTTTGCCGCGGCTTGCCCGTTGCGCCCGGAGAGGCCGGTTCCTACTCCCTGCCCTGGGAGTGCGACTCAGGCAGGCGGAGACAACCATCGAAGGAGTGAGGTTACCGGATGCACCGCGGGACGGAAAGGTCCCCGTGCTCTCAACCTCGATGCAGAAGTCTCTCCAACAGCTTTCACCGCCTCACCCGGGCCCTCAGGGTCTCGGATTACAAACACCACCCCCCGGAGAGAGAACAGTACTGGCTTATCAGAGGAGGAAGAGATTTGGGAAACCTCGGCGCTGAATTTGACATCCCTTAACCTGACAAAAAGGACCGGGTCTGTGATAAATAGAGCGCCACCGCAGACCCTTGCTCCTGTTCAACCTAAAGCTCCACTAATGGTGAGCGAAGTGGGAGACACGGTTTTCTTAGACATTATTTTGCAACATCACAAGGGGGGGTTCCCAGATATGTGTTAAGGCCTTAGTAGATTCCAGTTGCGCCCGTACCTTAATTAATGAAGACACCTTTAAGGCCTTAAAGGTAAAGTCAGTGTGTCTGCCCCAGCCTGTTCAATTTGCCCAAATGGATGGTAGTGATTTTCGGGGGGGGGGGCAGTGGACCATCGCACCGGGCGGCAACACCGGGGCTCCGGGGGCTGGCGGTTGCCCTGGAGGCGACAGAAGCGGTGCTCCAGGAGCTGGCACAACCGGGGCTCTGGGGGCCGGCGGTTGCCCTGGAGGCGGCAGAAGTGGTGCGAGACGGGGCAAAGGCCGGGGAAAATGTGGACCCAAATGAGAATCCAAATCCTACAGTGTCTTTAGGACGTACGCCCGCGACCGCTCGCGCTCGATTGGCGGCCGATCGTTGCTCCTTCTCCCTTTCGGCTTGAGCCTTGGCCGCCGCCGCATCCGCTGCTTGCAACTGTTCCTCAGCCTTCTTTTGGTCGGCGAGTGCCTGGTCAGCTTCAAGCTTCAAGGCGGCACATCACGCAGCAGAGTAGGGTCGTCAGGGCAGGCCGACGTTCCCAACAGCAGGGCCCAGTGGTTCAAGTCCTCCAGGATTCCACACAAGGAACTCGAAGCTAAGACGCAGGCGAACCCCCCAGGGCTCTAGCCAGGCAGGTAAAAGAAGAGAGTGATTCCTGCCTTAATGTAAGCACTTGTTCCCAATGCACTCCCACAAGCAACACTCACAGACAAGTGATCCAAAGAAGAGTTGACTTTAATGGAGATCATACAGGTATTCAGAGCTTGAAAAGGTAAAGAAGGCAGGAATTGGGCAAAAGGGACATACAGCAGAATATATGGAGAAACAGGTCATATCAAGATAGCACAGGTTGGCATGGTAACCCCTCAGTCCAACGGGCCAGGCTCTCAAGAGCTTCAAAGCCAGAGAGGAATGCAGTCGTTAGGAAAACAGTCCTTGAGCAAACCAGAGTATCTGTGAGAAACCAAAACTATCCATAAACGCAGACAGCAGGCCTGACATTCCGCTCCCCTCAGATGCAATTGGGTAGATGCAATTCACACCACCTGGCCCTGGCTAGTGAACAATCTTGAATGAGCTAAACGTAAATACAAGGCTCAAGCTGACAAACACCGGTCTCCTAGCCAAGAAGTGGGCGAGTTAGTCTACCTGTCCACCAAAAACCTCCGGTCCACCCGTCCATGTAATAAACTCAGTGCCAAATACATGGGTCCCTATCCCATTTCTCGGATCATTAACCCGGTAACCGTGGAGCTTTCCCTCCCAAAGATTCTGAGACGCATCCATCCAGTTTTCCATGTGAGCCTCTTGAAACCTCATGTTGCCTCTCCGGAGTGGCATGCTGACCCGCTTCCGGAGCAGCCGATGATGGTGGTGGTGGGAGAAGCATTTCGAAGTTGCTAAGATCCTGGACTCCCGTATTCGTCACGACTCCCTCCAGTATCTGGTTTGTTGGAAGCACTTCCCCCCTTCCTGTGACGAATGGGTTCGTTCACGCGATGTCTCCGCCCCTTGCCTGGTGCACGCCTTCTATACCGCCTACCCCCACAAACCAACCCCCTTGCAGGACGGGAGGGGGCCCTGAGGGGAGCAGAATGTCAGGCCTGCTCTCTGCATTTATAGTTTTCCAGATGTGCTGTTATGGGATTTGTCAATAATTGGATTTGTAACCTTGTTGAAATCTCCTATGAGTATAATTTCTCATTGATGACAGTCTGCGAGATTCTTAAACAGTGTTTCATAAAAATTTTCTTTTGCTGCGTTTGGGGCATACATATGTGCTAATGTAAAGCAAATTCCATCTGAACCATGAACAATTAAAATTTGGTTTCGTCCATCTGGGTCTGCAAGATGACTCTTAACAGTTAGACTATTCTCATTAATATAAGTGACCAGACCTCTCTTCTTCACTTGGGCTGATGCAGAGTAAGGAGTCCCAAGATGGTTCGTCATAAGGATTTTTTCATGTTCCTTCTTAATATGTGTTTCTTGAAGACAAACGATATCCTTTTGCTTTTTTAAACTGTGAAAGACTCTCTTCCTTTTATTGGGGGAGTTAAGACCGTTGATATTCAATGATACAATTTGTAAGTGGCCCATGATAAGTTGAAAATCAAATCTACAATGCTTTTGCTTGGTCTGATTTGTCTCCTTCAGGAATTTTCTTATGTTTCCTTAATTCTCGTTTTTCAAGTGGTTGTTTTTTGTCTTTCTGAGTCCTGAGAGCTACGTGAACTTGTTTCAGGGGTATCTTCCGAGTCCTTCAAGGGAAAGTCTCTTGGTGTTTTTAGTTCCTCAAGCAATTCTTCAGCTTGAAGTTGGTTGTGAACTATTCTTTTTCCTTGTGGCAATGAAATTTCTAAAGGGTATGGAATGAGCCAGCGAAACCTGATTTGTGTCTTTATCAGTTCTTGTTTTCAATCGTTGTACTCTTTCCTTTTGGCTAGGACACTTCCCGGAAGATCAGATAGAATCTGTATTGCGTTTCCTTCCCAAACTAAGGGATCGTCTCTTTGTGTCCTAAGCAGCAGATCTCTGGTTCTTTTGTGGACAAAACTCACCAGTATGTCCCTGGGTTTGTTGTATTTGCTGGCATAAGCAGAGTTTATTCTGTAACAGTATTCCAACAGAGTATCGTCTTCGTCAAATTTATAGTTTTCATGAAGTAATGTCCTGATATCTGACTCTAAGCTGGTTTTCTCGAATCGTTCAGGAATCCCATGGAATTTAATGTTTTTGTCTCTGAATTTAACTTCATGTGCATCAGATTTAACTGACAGGTCTTGAATTGTTTTAGATTGGTCTCGCAGCTCTTTAGTATGTTGGTTGACTGATGTCTCTATGTCTTCTTGTTTCTGTTTGATTTTGATTATTTCTTGAGAGTTGAATTCAAGCTTTTCTTCGACCTTTGTGATGCTTTGAAGCACTTTCTGCTCAGAGTCTTGAATTGACTTCTGTAAAGAGGTTTTCCTATCAAGTATCATCTCTTGAGTACGTAAAAAAAAGTCCTGACTCTCTTTAGCCATAACCGGGCTTTCTTTCGATGACTGCTCTGATGTAGATTTGAATTTCGCGATGTCAACCTCTTGCTCTTCTTCAGAGTCCTCAAAGTCTTCTAAGGTTACCTTCTTTTGTTGTTTTCCTTTTAGTTTCTGAGATTGCCGGTGTGCAAAACTGGTAAATCTTTTCCTCATGCTAATTGAAACCCTGGAAGAGTGTTAATTCAGGTCTCACACACTTGGAAGTATTGTCGTCCTCACCCTCCCCAAACCACACAGTATAATAACAAACTTATAGAGATATGTCAAATAAGAACATTTATTATTTAAATGATAAAACCAATAATCTAAATTAGGTCAATTAATAATTCAATTAATATAATCAGTTAATGTACCTTAAAAACGGAAATTAATTACAATCTTTGTTTATCAATTAATCAATGATATTAAAATATTCAGATAATGACTATTAAAAAGAGTTTAGTTCACCGGTATAATTAATTCAATTAAAAATTTGGTCAGAAATTCGTTGATTGCCGCTGTTACAAATTCTATAGTTCGTAGTTAAAAATTTTCTGTAGCAATAATGAAAGTCTTCTTCAATTAATTTCTCACTATTGTGGTAACAGACAGGGACATCAATTTTAGTGTAATAATAGGGGGGTGATGGAAGTTAAAAAAAACACAAATGTAATTAATCCAAAAACCACTGGAGGGCAGCAAAGCGTTGTAAGGCTTTCTCAGTATGAAGAAACGAAAGTAACTCTGAAGCAATTCGGCTCCATTTTGTTGAGCTCTGTCCGAAATCTATACTGTTTGTAGGCAAAACAGAAAATAAAAAGAAGTAAAAAGAGGGGTGTGGAGTTAAATCCAATAACAAAGCGAAGAACGTCGGGGGGGGGGTAGAGGAAACAAGAACAAGAAGCTCTGGGTCTGGAAAATATTCTAGCCGGAGATCTTTGGGTGTCCTGCACCGCTGCGTTGTAGCTGGCCAGCTGGTACCACCACCACCACTGCCGCCGTTCAGGCTCCTGCGGCTTCTCTGCTCCTGTCAGTCTGCCCGCTCCCGGGCAGGCCGGCAGTTCAGGGCAGCCACGCAGAGACCACGATAGATGCTGTGCCGCACGGGTGGTTTGGTTAGAGATCTCTGCCGCCTCAGCCTAGGAAGTTCAGCCTCGGATCGTTAGGAAGGACGACTCCCCCCCTCTTCTCTAACTTTGTTCGTTCTGCTGTCTTCGCTCACATGCAGCCCCTTCTGAAGCACATTTGGATGTTAAATTGCTTGTTTAGTAAGTTCTAACTTTGTTTCGACTTATTAGTTGTTTTTGTCAAAGTTATTGAAAAATCTTTAAAAAGCGAAAGTGGGAGGGAAGGAAAGTTGAGACGGAGGGCCACCATGGTCTCAGTAGACTCACCCCAGCTGCTTCCTTCATCACCAGACACTGTAAAACAGCGTTTTGCTGGCAGTAGGACCCCCAAAAAAGAACGGGGGGGCTTTATGGAGAAGTTCTCCTATTTGGCCCGCTCCCCCCAAGCCTGGGGGGGGGGGTCTCCATGGAAGCGGTTGGGAACCCGCGAAAGAGATCGCGTCTGACAAGCTCGATCCTCCGCCGGAAGTCCAGCACTGACCCACTTTTAATCAAGAGTAAATCGCAAGTCGTTTTTCTAATTTTTTTTGTTTTGTCTGTTTTGAAATCAAAGTGAGAGAGACTGTATGAGCGCCTGAAAGTAAAAAGATTTTAACCAGGAAAATATTATGTTTTCTGCGCCACTGCACAATTACCATCATGCCTTGCGACCTTACGTAAAATCGCTCCCACCCCCTTGGACTGATTTCCCCATGTCAACTCCATGGAAAGGCGCGAATGTGTTCTTAATTGCTTCATTGCAATGGGCAGATGGGGGGAGGACCCCTTTCGGGCCCCATATCTCGCCCCCCCCGACCCGTCACCAAACTTGGGGGTTCTTGCAAGAAGGGTCACCTCAAGCTACCCTGAAAGTTTGGGGCTTCTACCTCCAAAAATGCTCCCCGGAACTGCGGAAAGGCACAAATGTGTTTTTAATGGCTTTAAACGGCCGAATTTATTCGCGAACTCCGACCTTGGTGCCGAATTGCACGGATCTGAATTGGGGGAGTTTGAACTTTGGCATTTCCTGAATAAAAATGGGCCGAATTTTGCCGAATCCGAATTTTACTGAATTTGTTTTCCAACAGCCCTACTCCCAAGTCACGAAAACCAAGTTTACACCAGGAAGCAAGGAAGGCATAGATGGTAGCAGACCCCCCCCCCTGCAAACTGGCAGGCTGTAACAAAAATGAGGAAGCCTGCATCCAGGAAGGGTTTAATGAGTGTCTGCAGTCCTTGGCGTGCCTGTGCATCTGGAAACAGCTCAACTAGATAAGGGGCTGCAGGGGCTGCATACTTGGCAAAACCAGGATCGCCTGTGTCCCACACTTCAGGATTGGTGGATGAAAGGCAGCTATCAAGACCCTCTGTCTGACTGGACCCTCCAAGAAAGCAACAAACATCTGGCTTTGATGCTGGGAAAGTTTTCTTCAGGCCTCCCGGCACTGGCCCCTTTTGAGGCTTGTTCCAGTTGGGCATAAGTCCACATCTGGGTTGCCAACCTCCAGTCCCTTGTTCCTTGCACTGATTTTCCCCCAAGGCATGGCTGGCCCCACTTTCTTCACCCCGGTGTCTGTCACTCTCTGCAATGTACCTCTGGAGAGCTGCGGTAGTCTTTCCTCTTTCTGTTCTCCAGTCTGCATCAGGATTTCAAACGTCTGGGCACTGGGGGCTTGGAGACTGGCAGGAGCATTCTGGCCAATAAAAGCTGAGGGGGAGAGCGGGGGCTGATCGGCTGCTGCAGGGCTGGATGCACTTTCTGGAGGGATGGAATCTGGAACAGATGGTGCTTGGGGAAGAGGCTGCTCCTGGTTTACGGCAGGAGTAGAAGCCAGGAGAGAGGGAGGTTGTTGCTGAATGGGTTGGTGCATGCCAGCTGCAGAAGGCATAGATGCACTGAGCTGGGGAATGCTGGGCTGTGGAGTGGAGTTTAACCCAGAAGTGGCGGTGGCTGCTGGAGTTGGAGGTGTGCAGGGCTGGAGTGCGCACAGCTGGCGATCGATGCAGGGTGGCAAAATCTTTGAGTTTGACACAAAGCAACAGTGTGAAGTCCATTTCCCTTAGGGGGAATGACGAGACCACACTTGGCTGCAAGATGGGGCTGTCCCCAGAGTTCCCAAAACAAGGAAACATAACGTTTTTCACTGTATTTCCCTGTCCTGATCATAAAATGGTCCATGAGTGTGAGAAGAGAATAATCAAGTGAGCTCTCCGGGGGCCACTGTTCATCATTGTTAAAATCAAACGGAGGCCAAGCGACCTGACAAAAGAAAATAAACTGCTTTTTTGATAACCCTTGTGTACTTTCCAACTTTTTCCAATATTTTCCAATACATGTCATGGGCTTGCGCTCTACGGTTGAAGCATGACCCATGCCGGGATAGATTTTCTCAGTTTTTTTGACCGTGGCAAGATACTGCAGACCTGGGGCCCCAACGCACCTACAAAGGTATCTGTCTCTTATAACCCCTCTCCCTGCCCGGAATCCCTAGAACAGCAGAAACCTAGCTGTCACTATGCAGGTCTGCTCATTCAGTCACACAGACAGGAAACACAGGGAAAAAGGGATGACTGCAGAGTTAGGGGTCTCTTTGGTCAGACTGTAGAACAGGGAGTTAACAACAATCAGTAGGTAGGCAGGCTGGTTTCCTCGTGGAATACCCAGAATCTCAACCAAAACCTCAGTCAATGCCTCCTAAATGGAAGTTCGCATAAAGCCTCAAGCACTCAAAGAATAGTTATGTGCGTGTCCCAGTATTTTCTCTTTTCACAATATACTCACAAAATCAGTTTCCCCCTTGTCGTGCTGATCTCCAGATTGAGGGCGCTGGCATTTGGGAAGCCTTCACTGGATCTGCCGTCCTTGAGGAAAAGCTGGATTCTCCCAGACAAATGGTCCAGTGAGCTCTTGAGAATCAGAAATCCTCCAGGAGGTTTCTCCAGGAAGGCTATGAAAGCCAGGGAAAATCCTAAAGGCGGATTATTCCCTTCCCCAAACTTGTTTTGGGACAGGTAAAAATTGGCTCACCTATCATGTCGGGGTCACCATTATGTTGTGCCTAGAAAACGCTATCCAGATAGGTCCGATCAAGGATAACCCACTGGAGATCAGGAATTATTTTAACAGCTTAATATTTAATGGTACCAAGTCTTAAACAGTACAAAGCTGAGATCAAATCTCTCCAGCCCAAAAGCAAAAGAAAGAATCACACTTGCCGTTCCCCAAGCATCAAGCTTTATACATTTCTAACAATGGATTTCAATACGATACAATCCTGCTGTTCCCATGGATGTCATTCTTGGCAACCGAGATCAACAAGTAAATCTGCAAAGCAAAGTATTTTGCTGGGACACGAAGGTCTTTGTAATAGATAACGCTCTAGCAAAGTACAGGAAACCAGCTGTGTTTGGCAATGTTGCACATTGAGGAATGTTAGTGTATGTGCTTTATGCAAACTGAGTGAAGAAGGAAAGCAAGAGAAGACAGAGAGGGGGGGTTTCTTGACACGCATTTATCTACATGGGTGTCATGTCTAAAAAGGAGGATTCCTGCACCTGTTTATGTACACAGGTAAAATACCTTTATTGTGGGCACTTTAAACACTCACCTTGTGGCTTCAGAACCGCTACTGCAACAAGGGTATTAGAGAGCTAGTTCAACAAGTCGTGGCCTCTTGCCCTGAATGCCTAAGGACCAATCCCAGAGCACCAGTCCCACAGGGACCACCTAATAGACTCCGCACAGCAGAATATCTCGGGGAAGCTTGGCAAGTGGACTTTGCAGAAATGCCACCTCAGGGTCATAAGAAACATCTTCTGGTTTTCGTTGATTTACTTCCCACCATCTCTCATGATTGCCCTACACATTATGTGGAAGATCTGTGATAAGATCTCTTAAATATACTTTTTAATATTTAAAAGGGGTGGGATTTTTCCTTACATCTCTCTGCTGGAACTACTGGTCTCAGTTTAAAAAAAAGAAAGAAAGCAGACCATTTGCGATGGAGTCAGGGTTTTTATTTCCAATAATAATATGGTCAGAAAATATATGGCACACCAGAAGCTTTGTGAAATAAAATCTAAACACAAGATTTTATACACATTGAAACTTGATTTGCTACTGAGAGGGCTTTCTTTTCTGGGCAGTTTCTTGTTGGTTTGTTTATTGGGTTTCATTTGAAGTTTCTTTCACGTGGTGTTTCTTTACTTTTAGGAGTTAGGAACCTTACATTCACTTCCCCAGTTTCTTTCTTAATATGGACTGGGATCACTCTTTACTTTAGAGCTTCTTCTCTTTAAACCCTTTTAGGGCTCACTCATTTCGCCGGAGCTATTTCCCTTTCTAGCTTAGAGATCACTCTTTTCATTAGAGCGATTTCCCAAATTAGACTCTTAGGATGCACTCTTTGAACTAGAGCTATTGTCCTTAAATAAGTTGATCCAACAACTCAAAATGTGTCCCTTTTTTAACTCCTGAGGAGAAATCCTCCACCAGACAACTTACAGCTTTCACCTAGCTGCTTCCTAGCCCTTTCTGTTCTGTTCTCTCCCAGTTAACTAACTACCGGTTCTTAACTGCAACAGTTCCAATGGCCACTCTCAGAATTCCACGCCTGTCAATCATGGGGTTCCAAGTCCAGGATAACTCCCTGGAATGCAGCTGCCCGTCACATCATCATTCATATTGTATCTCTGTTTTTCATCTACTAGGGCTAATAGGGTTGGGGATGGGTAGCATCTTTCTCCCAGCTTCTGGATGGTTTCTCAATAAAGGTCTTTTACGTTTGGGATGAAGCTCCGTCTTAGAAAGATCACAGTGCAATCTTCAGTAGAGTTATGATCTTCTAAGCCAATTGACTTCAGTGGACTTGGGAAGGTGTAATCTGTTTACGATGACAGTTAATTTTGCCACTCAGATATGTGTTGGAATCAAAAGGTGCTTGGATTTCTCTTGCCTTTGTCAGTGCCTGGGGGAAAGTAACCTGCATGTGGGTTTCATGGGCCACAGCACCCCACCACTCTGCACAGGGCATACTTACCCAGTAGCCAGCAGTTACTCCTTGGAAGACTCAGCTAGCAAATGTTGAAGGGGAAAGGATTTTTAAACTCAGAACAGAATAACCATGCATTACTGGGGTAGGATAGTCATAGAAGATGTAATCAGCAATAACATTTTGATGCATGGAAATCTTTCTGCACTTATCTGTATGGGATGCATTGTTGGGCACACACATCTTGAAAAATGAGCAGTGGGGTAGGTTTTGCCGGGGCAAAATATCTTGAGTGTTATCGTAGCTTGCATTCGTAGCATCAAGCTTTCAATATGGACTAGTGGTGAACATGGGTTTAAGCGATTCTTAGGTTTTAGACATGGTCTGGAAGAGACCGCCCTCCCCCTTGCCACCCACACTGCATTTGTCAATGGAAGATGGGGCACCCCTTTGGAGGGCCCATAACATTGGACCCCTGAACCAAACTTCACCAAACTTGGGAGCTCGTCTTAGGAGAGTCACCTGCAGCTACGTTGCAAATTTGGTGTCTCTACCTTGTAAAACAGCCCCCTCAGAGCCTCAAAAAGATCCCCATAACTTCAATAAAGCCAAATTTTCCAGAAACGACCCCCTCCAATGCCCATTTACTGGTATGGGTATTTGGCTTTTTTTGGCTAACCTGAAAATTTTCAGGTTCAATAAACCTGAATCTGAAAAAAACTGGGGAGGGGATTCTGCACATCCCTAGATATCAGGCCAAGCATTTATTTGCAGGTATAGATTTCTCTGTGAAGGGAATGTGATGGTTGAAAAGACTGGTAAGGCCTTCCCTATCTTTTGACTGGGTTCTGATCAACCTGTGGGGTTTTTATTCAGTCCTTCAGATGCAATGGTGGTTTTATTGCTAGTAGGCTCTGGAAATCCCTTGGGTAGCAGAAAGGAAACACCAATGATGTTTGCAATGATAGAGAAGATCATCACTTTCCCAATTGATTAGCCTCTGCTGTACCATCAAACATGATGAAATAGCTTGAAACAATGTTGTTTTCTGAGTTAGTATGTGTGTTGTGATTTTATGTAATATATTAATTTTCAATAAAATATTTTTTAGAAAGAAAGAAACAATATTAGTTTTCTGAATCCGAATGCCAGGATAGAGTCTCGCAAGCCTGGTTCCTGTTTGGGAGTGGTGGAAACTCCAACTGTGGTCCTATGTCCAGTGAGGCACCCCTTTCCCTTACTCCTAGGTGTATCAACTTGTCTTTGGGTAGTAATCACTGCCACCAAGAATTGTGAAAGAGTGTTAGCTGTTACTTGTACTTATTTAATACTTATTGCATTCTTTAACATGTTGCCATTAAATGTTCTGCCTAGTTGCAACATCTCCCACTTCATTTGTATTAGCTAGCATGGGGATGTTGTAATTATATTACTGTTGGTGAAGGTGAAATTGATTGCTTTTCTGAAACCATCTAGTGAGTTCAAGGCTGAGATGATATTTGAATTGGGAGTTTCCCCATCTCTATCAGATCTCAATTGCAATCTAAGCAGTATTTTCCTAGTTGAGGTATAAGCAATTCATGCTTGCACTGAAGTGTACTGCTAATTCTAATTGAAGTTGGAGCAGAGTTTTCATCCATCTTATAAATGATTCCCTTCCTCTTAATCCTTTGTGTGCACAATTATCATAGGCACAAAAAGACTACAAAGAAATAGAAACCTCACATTTTATGAAAACACCTTTCTTTGGGTTTTTTCTACCACTCCACCTGAATACAAATGGTAGCAAGAGAAAACACCCTTAGTGCACAATCCTAAAGAGTTTCACCTTTCTTCATCCATTGAAATTAGTAAGCTTATAAGAGTAACTTTTCTTAGGATTATACTATTAATCAGGGGAAAGTGTGAAACTTGGGATTCAGTGTCCAGACTTGCACCAGATGCTTCGGTGTCTACCTTCATCTGTGATGCTGGCTTGTCGATATTATTAATCTGGAGTATGTGAGAAGGAACAGTGGTGTCCAAGGGACTGAAGGGTTGGTCACTTTCTCACAGTTACTTGCCAAAGTAATTCTAACGTTAAGATAGTATGCCCAACTGCAGCATAGCCATTTTGGGTGATCAAAGGGGACCTTTTAACCTTTTTACACCATCCCAAAAATTGGCTGGATCTAACCCATGGCCTCTACAGATGGGGCTAAAATTTTAGTATCAGTTGTCTCTATGAACATTAGAATGATGTCCAGTAGTGTAGAAGTGTAAAAAGATGCCATTAAAATAGTTTTTTAAAAAGTTGGAGCACTAGTAACAGAAATGTGCAAATCAAAACATTTCACAGCAACAGCACATGAATTAAACAGCTCATACCCTACCAGAAAATATTTTTGTTAGTCTTTAAGGTGCTACTGGACTCTTGCCCTTTTTTACTATTGCAGACAGACTTAACACGGCTACCCACTGTGAATGAATTAAACAGTCACTAAAGCGATTCCCAAAGGAGGGAAGGTGGCATGGTGTGGCCCAATCTTGTCAGATCTCAGAAGCTAAGTGGGGTCAGTACTTGGAAGGGAGACCACCAAGGAAGACTCTGCAGAGGAAGGCTATTGGCAAACCACCTCTGCTTCTCACTTGCCTTGAAAGCCCCTTGCTGGGGTCACCATAAGTCAGCTGCAACTTGGTGACACTTCATACACACACACAAACTAACAACATTCCCAGTCAGTTATCTCCTTTCCCCCTTAACTGTGAGATAATTCTTTCCATAGCATTTCAGTATCTGCAAGTAGGCTATGGCAAAGGTGAGATGTATCTATTGGTGATTACCATTCCCATCAGAAGCTTTTGAGAAGTTTCCTGTATGTGTAGTTGTGAATCCCATACATTAACTTTTCCAGTAGGAAACTTATTTTATTTTATTTCTTCTTATTAACTGCTCTCTTTTATTTAAGTTAGGCCTCAGAATAATAATATAGCATTTCGGAGTGAAAATACAACCTAATAAGCCACCACTAGAAGCTAAGATGGAGAAGATCTCCACAGCAACCATGGATTTCCCCTTGGTGCTTAAGTAGGTTGGAACAAAGGATATCCAAACACTACAGAAGACTAGCATGCTGAAGGTGATGAATTTGGCTTCATTGAAACTGTCAGGTAACTTCCTGGCTAGGAAAGCTACCATGAAGCTGACAATGGCCAGGAAACCCATATAGCCCAAAACAGAGTAAAACATGATAGCTGAGCCCTCATTACATTCCAGTATGATTTTTCCATCCAGTGAATGCATGTTCTTATCTGGGAATGGAGGGGAAGTCATTAGCCAAAGAGTACAAATACCTGCTTGCAAAAGAGAGCAGGAAAGTACAATAGAGTTTGGCATTTTTTTGCCCATCCATTTCTTCATCCCAGATCCTGGTTTGGTAGACATGAATGCCACAACCACAGTGATGGTTTTGGCCAACACACTGGAAAGAGCCATAGAGAAGACAATGCCAAACATAGTTTGTCGCAGGAGGCAGGTCACTGTCCAAGGTTGTCCAATGAAGAGCAAGGAGCAGAGGAAGCAAAGCAGGAGGGAGATGAGAAGAACATAAGTGAGGCTCAGATTGTTGGCTTTGACTATGGGAGTGTCCTGGTGCTTCACAAAGATTTCCAGCACTAACACTGTGATTAGTGAGAAAGAAATAGCCAGTGTAGCTAAGATGATTCCTAAAGGTTCTTTGTAAGAGAGGAAGCTTATATACTTTGGAATGCATATTGTTTGGTGTGTGTTAGAATGATGGTCTTCTGGACATTTGACACAGACATCCATATCTGAAAAAATGGAAGGACTATTTAAATATCTTAGAGGACTTTGTTCAACAACTGGGAGGAGCAATCATGGTTTGTAAGTGAACATGTGTTCTTGCTGATCAAATGAAATTAAGATTTCTAACGAGCCAAAGTCTTTTGGCAAGGCATTCTTTCTAGCTTAGCACCCAATTCTAATATGGGAACAACTCCAATTATATAATTTCGTAGGGTTTTATAATGATTACTGGGAAATGTGGAAGAGAAGGTAATTTCTTATAGATATGAAGCTATACAACAACATTACATAATTGAATGAGTAGTGTGGAAGGACATTCATATGTATAACAAAACCCCAAAATTAGGCTGTTATATCTCCCCCCACCTCTGGGAATGTCATTTCCGTGCACTTTTCTCATCCAAATCAGACTGTCATACTTTTCCGTAGACTCAGTTACAAAGCCTTCCAGAATGGCTTCCGGTAATGTCTAAAGAAGTCAGAAAACTAATAAACCAATTAAGATCTGGTAAGGCCCCCGGTAGCAACATGATAACCTCAGAGACGATCAAGTCCAATATAGACTGGTGGGCCCAAATGCTTGCAGGCCTCTTTACCCACATTAACCAGACGGCCTTCACCCCTCCAGACTGGGGACTTGCAATTATTGTCCCAATATACAAAAAAGGAGAAAAACTGCGAATTATTGTCCAGTTGGCCTCTTCAGCATTGTTAGTAAACTGTACTCAAGACTCTTATAGTAGAAACTTATTGACTGGTTGATAGAGAAAACATATTGATGGATGAGCAAGCAGTCTTCAGAGCTGGACATTCTACAATATACCAGTGCCTAATACTTTACCACTTCACAGAAAAATATAGCTCCAAACCAAAGCAGCATTTGACAGCATCTCCAGGACCAGGTTATGGTCAAAACTCAAGAACTCCTCAATAGATCCAAGGCTTTACATTCTTGTTTGTTCATTGCATGAAATGAATTATCTAAAAGTAAGATATACCTCTCAAGGCACCTGGTTGGCCACTGTGTGAACAGACTACTGGGCTTGATGGACCTTGGTCTGATCTAGCGTGGCTTTTCTTATGTTCTTATGTAAGGTCAGCTCTCCAACAGGATCCCATTTGACAAAGGAGTCAAGCAGGGCTGTATTTTAGCCCCTCTTCAACTTCAACTTTTCAACTTCTTGGCACAACAATTAAGGAACCCAAGCTTCCATCCATCAAAGCTTGCTAACAAAACAATCCCTGCCTTATTTTATGTGGATGACCACAGTTATCTTGTCTCACTCACAAGTGGGCCTTAGGGGAGCCCTTCGTGCATTTGCTTTATATTGTAAAGAAGAACAACTTACAATAAACCATCAAAAAACAAAAATCCTTGTCTTCACCAAAAAACAATGACTCATAGGTGACAAATTGGACCATAACATTGAACAAACCAAAACTTTTAAATATCTGGGTCTGGTCTTCCAGTCATCTGGACTCTGAAGAGCCCCAAGGGCTGCATGTTGCAGAATCCACCAACAAATCATCTTCCGCAATACTAAAATTCCACTTTAGCAAAGGAGTTTCCTATATCCCTTAAAGTCTTCCAAGGAAAGGTCATATCTCAATTTGTATATGGTTCCCAGCTTTGTATCTATAAAGACAGGCACTCATTGGAAGCAATTCAATCCAAGTTCCTGTGAAAGATACTTGGAGTTCCACGTTGTGTTCCGAACGCCCTCCTCATAGAAACTAGCTTGATTCCCTTAGAGACCCATATGTGGATCTGCACATCCAACTATTGGCTAAAACTCATATCTGAACCCACAGGCCTAGCTCCTTTAATCCTTGTTGACAACCACTGCTCAGCCTGGCAAAGTGCAATCAAGAAGAAACTCCAGAAACATGACCTCTCCTCTCAATCCTTATTGCCCCTGGGATACCAAAAAACGAAAGAAATGATAAAACAACGACTTTGGGATCACACCTTTCAATATTGTCTTTGATGTGGCGTAGCTAACTTTTCTATATGCTGTTTCTCCTACCTTTCTGTTCAGAGATCATCTGTTCAGGACAAAAGACACAATCATAGCAGCAAAATTTCTCTCCCTCCTTCTTTTTTTTGCTAGAGCCTGGATGGCAGTGGTTGTTGCACACAGAAAGGGGCAATACCTGTCAGTAAACACAAAAGAAAAATAGTGCCTAGAAAATGAGTACTTAGAATGGTTGATGTACCAGTGCTCTTTGCCATGGAATGACAACACCAAAAAGTGTGATCCTTGTACACAGCAGATGGCAAGCATTTTGTAGTGCAATCCTAAGCAGAGTTACACCATTTTAAGTACACTGAAGTCAATGAGTTTGTCACTAACTCTTCTTAGGACTGCAGTGTTGTCTGGTGAGGACCAATTGCTGATAAACAGCATAAATGGGGACCATAAGAATTGTTGGCAATTCGCACATACAGGAGATGGAAAAACATTGACGAGAAAGATTTCATAAGGGTTAAATGGATACTTTTCATTTTCAGAAATCAACCGTTGCATTAACGCTCTGACACACCAGCAGATTTGGGTTGTGATTCTAAAGTGACTTGGCAAAACATTCTGCCTTGTTCAATAGAACTTACTCCCAGGAATTTTTCCTTAGAATTGCAGCCTTACAGATGGAATGCATGATGATGACTTCAAAATGGTAATGGTTGGCTTATGTGGATAAACTTCATTGTAAAGCAAAGAATGAAACTGTTGAGGAGATCAAATATTTTGCAATGGTCTCATCTTTGGTATCAGTGAAAATCTGAAAGCTGGAGCAGACTATTTTACTTTTCATTATTTTTATTCTGCTTCTCTTCAAAGACAAATTTCTTTTGTTTACATAACTCAATATATCCCTTCACAGTTCATCAACTAAAGGGCAGGCAGAACTTTGAAATGACTGAAACAGAGTTCATTCCAGTTATTTTACAGAAGGATGCTGTGTCTCACCTGATTAAAGCTTCTATGCCATACAATTTGATCATCATTAACAGTTAACTCTTGGCCTTGAGGTGCTTGAGGATCCAATTTTCCAACTTTGACTCTAACAAAAGAGCTATTTGAGAAGGTTACCCAGTTTATAACATCAAAACCTCCCAGTATTTCTCCATTTTCATTAAAACACACTGTATCTCTGGCAGTGTTGTTGAAATAATTGCTCTTCAGAAAGAGATGGAGCTAAGTTGTGTAAGAAAATGAAAAACAGAATAGTGTTAAAATATTTAAATTTCCCTTTAAAATATCTTGACATCTTGGTTCCATTAGTCTACATGATGCTCAAATGGGGGTGTCAATACTATAGGGAACCATTCTAAACAGATCTGGAAGAGGAAGAGTTGGTTTTGATATGTTAATTTTCTCTACCTTTTAAGGAGAATCAAACTGGCTTACAATCTCCTTCTCTTCCTCTCCCCAAAACAGACACCTTGTGAGGTAGGTGAGGCTGAGAGAGCTTGAAGAGAACTGTGGCTAGCCCAAGGTCCCCCAGCAGGTTTTATGTGTAGGAGTGGGGGAACCAACCCGATTCACCAGATTAGAATCATGTGGAGGAGTGGGGAATCAAACCCGGCTCTCCAGATTAGAGTCCTATGCTCTTAACCACTACACCACATTGGCTCATCTACTTAGAAGTAAGTCTCATTTTATTTAATGGGACTAACTCCCAGGAAAGTGTTCTTTGAATTGCAGTCATAGAAGATACAGAGTGGTCACCAAAGCATGAGTACCTTCCCTGTGACTTGTATAGAATTGGGGATCCACAGGTGTACACATTTAATTTTCAACAACATAGAGACATCTGGCAAGCAAAACTATATCATCACTATATCTAAGTGCTGGGTTTCCAGGTCATGCCTGGCAACCAGTGGGAGATTGTGCTAGCAAGGGAATAGGGGATGGGGGTGAGAATGGAGGTAGAAAAGGTGAGGGGGGATTAGAATCCCCCTCCCTCAAGTCTCACAGGTCCCTTAGTATTATTTCTAATTCTCGACAAGACCAGAGGTACATATTCTTAAATCCATTGACTGGGACCATGTAGAGAGAAAGGACATTTTTGTACAAACTCCACTCCCCAGGACTGCAAAAATACAAAAACAAGCCCCCCAAAGCAAAAGCATCTCCCCCCAAAACCCACTATGAGCAGGGAAAGGAGGATCCAGATGGTGGCGCCATTGGAGAGCCCACTGGTGATGCCAGCCCCTCCATTGCTACCTCTCCTGTGCAGGCAGGAAACCACCTCTCCCCTGTTGCCCTGTCCAACACCAAATGGGCAGTGCTGCAGTCATGCAGGGGAAGAGGATTAGGAGCCACTGCTCCTCACCCCCATCCACTTTCAACATCACCAGTATGGGCCCTGCCACCACCATGTATCCTCTGCAGGCAGGTGGGCAAAGAAGTAGTTTGACCAGTGGGCAATTGGGGGGAAAGGTGGGATCCCCCCTTTAAGTTTAACAGCCCCGCTTGTATGTTGTAAAACTGCATGCCCTTGAGTAACGTCATTGGGGCCAGTTCAATATCAGAAGTGATAGTCCAATTTTAAAGAAGAGTTGAAGAAGAGTTGGTTTTTGAAGAAGAGTTGGTTTTTATATCCCGCTTTACCTTTAAGGAGTCTCAAAGTGGCTTACGATCACTTCCCTTCCCCCTTCCCAACAACAGGTACCTTGTGAGGGAGGTGGGGCTGAGAGAGCTCTGAGAGAACTGTGACTGGTGAAGGTCACCCAGCAGGCTTCATGTGGAGGAGTGGGGATCAGACCCGGTTGTCGAGATTAGAGTCTGCCGCTCTTAACCACTACACCACGCTGGCTCTTGAAGAGTTAACATAATCACTCAAAGGCATGGTAACCACCAAACAAGGCATTCCACTGTGGTCATGGATTAGCCTTCTTAAAAGAGAGATTTTCACAGAAAGGTAAATACCTGCCATGGCTCTACATTCTGGAAACCAAGCCTTTCTCCTTCCATCCAACGTTTTTGTTTAGACCTGGATGTATACATGGCCTGCAAAGCGTATGCCACAGCATAGGCGGCATTGTAGACATTGTAGCTGCGGCCAGTCATGCTCCTTTCAAACAAAGTGGCAGGGATGCTATCCAGCTTCTCCTCCCCAGTGCACATCCGGTCATTCTCCTCATGCAGATCAGGTCGTTTCAAAGTACAGCTGAACGCTTGCTCCCAGAATTCCTGGATAAAGCCATCCCCTTTGGACCAGGAAGGTCTTATCATCTGAAGGAATTCTTCGAATCCTGGTGGCTGATTGGAATGAATTGCAAAGGATATGGCCCCATGGAAAACCTTTATGTTCCAACTCTTCTGAACAGACCATGTGTTAAACTCCCATTGCGATGTAACCATCCAAACTTTACCCAGAAGTGGCAATCCAGACTTTTCTACAGCAGTCAGCAACATGCTCAGAATCTGCAGTGAAGGTGGCTCTCCGTATATTAAATATACATTGGCTTTGCTTTCTAAGAACACATGATATTGTTCCACAAACATTAAAACCACTCTTATGAAGTCATCCATAAAAGTTATTTGTGTTATTCTCACTGTGAAGGAAGAGCAGACCTTATTCTGTGTAAGTAAAGGAACCACTGTCTGCAAAAACCTGTCTCCATTGGCATCATCCATTGCCATGAGCCCAATCCATGTCCATCTGAAATGATGAAGTAAGCGCACAACACCTGTGTACATATAAACTTCATTTGGGACCATCTGATACAAGTAAGGGAATAGCATTTTACCACCCAGCACTGGAGAGAGTGATCCAGAAGTGAACTGGAAGAAAAGGTACAGGCATTTTTTCAAATGAAACTCAAGGGATTTCTAAACTTTGACATATCCTGTTGGGGCAACTCTACATCCAGGGATTTTAGGTTTGTTTGATTTGCTGACCTGTGGAATCTTGTAGATGCCTAAAATGGTGGCTATATTGGCAGAGGTTTCTGAGGCAAGAGCTCCAATGACAGATATGAGATGTTTCTGGCTATCACACTTGAAGTTGGGCACAAATCTCTGCTGTGTAGAAAGCAGGCCTAGGGTAGCCTTATAAGTCATCCTTGCAATGTAGTAGCTGTTGAGGATGTGGAAACCCAGTGTAATGTTTGGCAAGATTACGGGATTCTCATTGATCTCTTTTACAGCAAATGCCAAGGCCAAAATGTTCTGATATTCTTTTGGTACTGAACTGCAAGAAGAGTAACAGGTTATTCAATTGATTTGCAATCATAAGAGCATGCCATGCTGAGTGTGCTTATTCCATTATCACCCCGTGAGTTTCCTTTGAAGGGTGTTTTGGGTAGGTAACTGTGCTGGTCTGCAATAGAAGAGCAAGATTAAACTCCAGTTAGCACTTAAAAGATCAAAAAGACTTCCAGGGTAAGAGTCAAGAGTACCCTTTTCAAGCGTCTGACAAAGGGAGCTTTAACTGCTGAAAGCATAAACCGTGGAAATCTTGTTGGTCCTTGAGGCGCTATTGGACTCGAATCTTGCTCTTTGCAGAGTGGGGATTAAAACCGAGTCTTCTCAATCCTAGTCTAAGTGCTAACTAATGCACAACATGGCACAACCTTTGTCGTTTGTTTCTAAGGAAGAAGTGAGTGTTTGCTCAAAGAAAGCTGTGGAAGTCCATCAACTTGCAAATCAAGCTGTTCTGCCAGGCTTCTGTTCTGAATTAAACACTTCATTCTATAACAACCTACCTCTCCAATGAATGCTTTTCTCATATGGGCTTGAGATTCTCAGTGACTACCCCACAAAAAGGGACACAATATATTTCTCATGTTTTTAATACGTCAAGAAGGCATGAAATGTAGTATTACTTGAATCTTGCCACTAATCCACACTCCATATGCCGATTACTGAGAATCTCAGAACCAAGTGATTAAAATGAAAGAAACAGACAATAAAAATGAAGACAGTGTAAACTAACCGTTTCATCAAAAATGCAATGGAGGAAACTTACCAGATCCACTGAAAGAATATAATTCAGATGGGAAATAAACATTGGAGGTTTTACACATAGTATCCAAACACATTTATCCTTTCATAGATATGGCCATAAAAGTAAGGGAGTGGTTGTTCTTCTTGGTGGATGCTTTCGCAGGCCAGAATCAGAGCTAGCCTAGAATCAGCACTAGCCCAGTCTCTCAGCTACAAAAGGAGACATGCTGAATGGGGGCCCATAAACCCAGAACAGAACAACCTCATATGGGGTAAAGGACAAAGCATTAACAGAAAAAATGTCACCTTAATAAGATAGAAATAATGCAATTAATATCAATACATAAAAGTCTGAGCCTACTTGCAAGAAGTGTTTGAGGGGCTGTGGCTCAGTGGAAGAACCTCTGCTTGGCATGCAGAAGGTCCCAGGCTCAATTCCCTGCATCTCCAGTTAAAAAGGACATGTCAGTAGGTGATGTGAAAGAACTTAGCCTGAGACCCTGGAGAGCTGCTGCCAGTGAGTAGACAATACTGACCTTAATGGACCTATGGTCTGATTCACTATAAGGGAGTTTCATGTGTGTTCAATGGCAAGAATGTCCAGCTAAAAACAAACGTGTAGATATTGTTCAGAGATGGATGTGTTGGTTGGAGTCCGGCAGATAGCCATAAGAAACATGAAGTCCCTATTGATATTATTCTTTTGATATTATTTGTAATGCTAAAAAGTAGAAAGAATTTACACAGCTTTGGTATATTTTAAGAAAATATTTGTATATCGATAACTTTGTATGAAGTTCTAACTAGTTAGCCAAGAATGTAAGCCCTATCATCTAGCTATTGTTAGGAGATGGTTTTGAAAGCCTATAAATATAGAAAACAGAAGTGATCCAGTGTGTCACCTTTGAAGGTACGTCTTGCCTGTAAGCTGCTTACTTTTGGTAAGAAATAATTAATAGGCTCAAATAATTGCTCTCCTTTAATGATGTATGAAAAAAATCTGGCTGGTATTATCACATTTTAAGTGAGTCTATCTTAAAAATGTTAATTATGTTTTAACTGAAAAAAATTAAAATAGAGGCAAGATTTTCTAGTAATATGTACTATACCCAAAATGAACCAAAATGTTGTTGAGGCTTACCTCACGCCAGAAGTTTAACGATATGATACAGAAAAACTAAAGACTAAATTGAGGCTATCGTATTTTGGTCACATTATGAGAAGACAAGAGTCACTGGAAAAGACAGTCATGCCAGGAAAAGTTGAGAGCAGCAGGAAAAGATATGGATTGACCCAACAAGAGATGGATTGACTCAATAAAGGAAGCCACAGCCCTCAATTTACAAGACCTGAGCAAAGCTGTCAAAGATAGGACATTTTGGAGGACTTTGATTCATAGGGTCACCATGAGTCGGAAGCGACTTGACGGTACTTAACATACACATAGAAAAGCTACCTAGGCACCAAGACCTTCTTAAGTGCATGCATCAAGAATGACCAGAGTCAACCAGCACAATATGCAAATGATCAAAAATCTTTTAAAAAGGGGGTGGCATGCTTACACAGGTTGATCATTCAGCATCCGCGTGGGCTGTTCCCCGAAAGAAGGAGTGCTGTCGAAGAAGAAGATGTGAGATGGGATCCTGCCAATGACAAGGTCTCCTGGCTGATAAAATTCATGAATAATAGGAAAAGGATCTTCAGGGAAGGGGCAGTTCATAGAATGTGTTTTACAGGCTGCCTGGCATAGCAGTACCAGCAGCAATATCACAACCCGCATGAATCTGATGACAAAAGCTCCCCTTCCAGAAGTAAATCTCCATACTTCCATCTTCTGTATTCTCTGGCTAGCCTCTGTTCTATCACAGCCTTGCTTGAAAGGCAGATGATTGAGATGACTGAGAGCCAGTCTGGTGTAGTGGTTAAGAGTGGCGAACTCTAATCTGGAAAACCGGGTTTGATTCCCCACTCCACATGAAACCTGCTGAGTGACCTTGGCCTAGTTATGGTTCTCTCAGAACTCTCTCAGCCCCACCAACCTCACAAGGTGTCTGCTGTGGGGGGAAGGGAAGGTGAGTATAAGCTGGTCTGAGACTCTGTAAAGGTAGAGAAAAGCATATAAAAACCAACTCTTTTTCTTCTAAAGGAGAAGATCTTTGCACGAATGTGGCTATGTTATGGTAAATAATGATGGTCGCTTTTGTTCTTCTCTTTCAACATTTCTTAACAATGTTTCCTCTGTTTTTATGTTGCATAATGTCACTCTAGGAAGCAATGGAAGGATAATCAGGAGAAGGAAGGTTGGGTAAAATTACATTATTGTTGAGTATGTGTGCTTAAAATGGTGAAAGAATCATCTTCAGGGAAGATATCATATGAAAGTCTTACATAGCGTTGCCTTTTTCTAATCCCACTTCTGTAAAAACGTGATGCTTTTACAGCACCTTTTGGATGCAGATAATCCAGGTCTTGCTAGTAACCAGTGAAAACCCACCTGGTCATCAGGAGAAAAACAGTAATTGTGGCAATGATACGGGAGACAACAATCTCCCCAGTGGGTTGGCTTGTACAATGGCAGATGATGAAATAGTTTTAAAAAATAGCGGCTTCTCTTCTTTTGATTTCACCATTCCTAAAAATGGTCATCTTTGGTCATCTTTGGTCTCAAGTTAGCTTCTACAAATGGTGACGGTTTTGACTATATTCACTAGATCAGTAACAAGTTACAGGTTTAGTGTGTTCATTGGAAAAACAACTCTTGAGAGGGCTAGACTAGCCAAGGACTGACACATCCCTTCCTGCCCTCCCTCTCATGATCTGCCTAAATGGTTTAAAAGAGATAAAAGGAAACAATAAGGACATATATGTGGAGGGGCCATGGCTCACTGGTAAAGCATTTGCTTGGCATGTGAAAGGTACCAGGTCCCATCTCTGGCATCTCCAGTTAAAAGGGTCAAATAATGGGTGATGTGAGTTTCATGTGTGTAGCCATGTTGGTCTGTAGTAGAAGAGCAAGATCTTAGTACAGTAGCACATTAAAGACCAACAAGGTATCTAGGGTATAAGCTTCCACGTGTCAAAGCTCCCTTCATCAGATACATGCCAGAAGTTGTTTTGCCTCAGAGGGCATATTGTTCACCCTCCCTGTCTGTGCTGCCTGTACTTTCTTGGTTTCTAGTGAGTTAGCTACCATAGATCATCAGCACTACCTTCCAATTCCTGCTTCACATGTAGTAGCAGAACCACTGAAATGTCATGTCACCAACTCTCAAGGTCAAGGGAGTAAAAAGCCAATGAGAAGTCCAAGGGGGTTCACACTCCCACATCTATCAAATCATTCGTCCCTGGGTTCCTGGAAAGTTGACAGTGTCACAGCATGTCACAAATGTATTGAAGAACCAAAGCACTGCTTACTGAACTTCTCACCTTGTGTTGCACCCAGGGGGGTGGGGGAGAAATTAGGCTCTTTCAGGTGTTTAGGTCAAGCAGTGCTGTGATACTTCATGAATTGCCTGGTTGCCTTATAGAGGCCAATGATAGTCAACAAGGAGGAGGTAAAGTTAAGAGCAACAGTTCTTTATTTAGCTAAACACAGACCTGGGGTGAAATAACCACAGATAAGATGCAAGGTTACTCACCACCAAAGGAAAATCAGTATCATTTATGCATTCGGATGGGGCAGGCCCATAGCTGCTGACAAGCAGATTGATACACAAGAGCACCAATACACATTAGGTGTCTACTCCATGATAATTAGCATAGCCTATAGATATTGCCCGAAGGCGTCACTGAGTGAGTGCTTGATCTTGTGATCTTAGTAACCAGAAACCACATTCCTGAGGATTGAGGTAATTCAGAGTTTTCTACTGGTACGAGGCAGTACCAGGCAAACAAGTATAAGCTGGTGGCAACCCACAGTCGTGGATGCCAACTTTCCCAAAGCTTCCATGTGTGTGCATATGAATACATAGTATTTTATATCAGCCCTTATATCTGGGCATTACCGTATATACTCGCGTATAAGCCGAGTTTTTCAGCCCAAAAAAAGGGCTGAAAAAGCCGGCCTCGGCTTATACGCGGGTCAGTACGGTAGGGTAGGGTAGGGGGAGGAGGGAGGGAGGAGGGAGGGGGCAACTTACCGCTGCCGCCATTGCCGCCGCCACCGCTGCCGGGCCCATGCGGCTTCCCCCGGCCAGGAGCGCCCTGTGAGGGCCTCCTGCGGCCACTGGAAGGCCGCGCGGCCGCTTCTGGCGGGCGCGTACGGCTCCCCCTGCCCTGGAAGGGCTGAGGGAAGCCTCCTGCGGGGGGCCCGCCGCCACCACCGCCATCGCCAGGCCTGAAGGTAAGCCTGCGGGGGCGGGAGGGGTTATAAGCCGACCCTCGGCTTATACGCGGGTGCCTAATTTTTCCCCATTTTTGGGGAGAAATTAGGCACCTCGGCTTATACGCGGGTCGGTTTATACATGGCTATATACGGTACATTCATTGATGGAATTAGACATGCTGAACACTTCTCTGGAATACATTGGCCTGAAACATGCCATTGCAATCAAGAACACCTTACCCAAGAATGACACCTTGAATTACAAGTCATTTGAGCTGCTTGCCTACAAACCATACAAACATGGGGATCAGTTCACCTTAACAGTGGCCACCAGACAAGGTGAATTTGAATGTTGAATGTGTTTGCAAAAATATTAAGGGCATCCCTAATTTTTGTACACTTTATTTCTGTACCAGCCAAGCACCAGTCTCTACCTTCTTAGAATGTGTAATTCTGCCTAGGATTGCATTGCAAATTGTGTAAGTGCAACTGTATATAAAATTGCCTTCTTAGACTGCCATGCTTTACTTGTATATTTTTCTTCTGGACATATGGTGTTGATATTTGGAGTCCAGAACCCCATCAAAACTTTGCCTGAGTGTAGGGCTGGCCAGCCTGGCAACCAGCAGGAGACCTGGGGTGGGGGGCTCAGATATGAGAAACAACCATCAGTGATGACATGATGCCACTTCCAGGAAAACTTCAGAATTGTTGCCATGCCTTTCTAGGAATTGCGGGACACTATGTGGTTAAGCCATAGAGCTTTACTAAGATTCCGAGAGCACACTGACCTTGTTTCTGGGAAAATCATAAAGTTTCCAAAGATTCCTAGGGATTTGTGATGTCACTTCCAGGTTTTCTCAAGAAGTGATGTCACGCTGGAGGCCCAGAGTCAACCCTATCTGAGTGAAACCAGATCTCTGAGAAAACAATAGTTAACTTATCTGCTAGCATGGCCAGATTTGCTTGGCTAGCAATGAAAAAGCAGAGATTGCTTAAGACTATACAATAGCCGAGGAAATAGAGGATGTGTATTGTGTGTACTGTATATAACCATATACTTAATGTATGTTTATTTTGATAGATTTATCCTAGCAATCTTTTGCTATTATTAAGCATTCCAATTTTAATAATATACAGCATTCATTCTACCTGATATTAATTAGCCATGTACCACTGCAACTTTTCCCATTTTTAAGCATTTAAATTTTAATTGTATTTGGACTTGTTTGACCCTATATTATTCAGTTATGTAAATTTGCTTTGTTTGATAATCTATGACTGTAAATAAAATGATGATGAGTGAAACCTACTGGCCTCAGTTTGAAGGTCTTGATTAAACTTTTTTGACTGCATTACATCTCAGCTCACAGTTTTGTCTTGATAATTATTGATTGGCAATGGCCATAATTTGCGCTTAGCTCAACACAACCCTTGCCACTTAGTCCCAACTTCATGAGGCGGCATGTCCCTAAAGTCACAATCAAACCAGACCCATTGAAGAGCAGCTGTCACAATTCCAGGAGGAGAATCTTGGAGTTGGTATGAGGGGTGTTAAATAACTTTTCAATGAGCTCTGTGCAGAAGGTAGTTATTAGCTAGATGATGCTAGAAGCTGAGATACCAGCATCCCGGGATGCTTCTCACACAGGCACCTGAATATCATCATTAACCAAACATCACAGTAGTGGAAAAAAGACAGAACCTGCTGAATGATTTTTTCTATGTCCCCATTTTTACACATTGTGTGTGTGTGTGTGGGGAGAGCCACAATATTTTCATACATAAACATCAGTATTTGACTCTGTCTTTCACTCATTGTTATAAAGTCTGATTTAAACATGAAAAAAATAGATGTCAGAGCTGGTCGAAGGGAGACTAGGTTTACACTAGAGGTGAACAATGCAGAAAAAAAGGTTTAACACTTGCCCGTATTTCAAAGTGCATTATTTTCATTCTCCAATTTATATTCAGATAAAACTGCAAGCAAAAACCCTTCAGAGTGAAGGCTTGAATGCCTTGATGTTGCCTGGTTGTGTTGAGAAGATTTGATCTGGGGGAGTCAAAGAAATAATGTGTGGATGTGCAGTGGCCCATGAGTCACTCCATGAGAACCCCTCCCCAACATCAGTTCCCCCCCTTTCATCTCTGGCTATGCGCTGCATTCAGGACACTTGATGAGGGTCACCATTGGAAAGGAGAGTTTCATTTGGACACTTGTTCCCGTTCATGTCCCCTCAGATTGGCATCCACACAGCCTAGCCAGAGCCACCAGGACAAGGGAGGGGGGAGAGAAGCTGAGATCCGTGGCACTAACGCAACTCACTGCTGCAGCAAATGCTTAGGCAAACCTGTGACAGATAACCCAGCTGACCAAAGGGAATGGCCATGGGGACCACTGGAGGCAAAGAAAAAAACTTTCCGAGATTCTAGGGTGGTGCAAAAAAATAATAATGGTAAATTTAGGGTTTGGGTTTATTGGGCCTGATTTTTTTCGATAAACCCAGGAAAAGCTGAATGCCCATACAGGTAAAGGGGTATTTGGCTTTATTTCTGGGTTTTCTGAAAAAAATGGGCCCATTTTAGTCTATGGGGATATTTTCAAAGTTCCTGTGGGGGCATTTTTGGAGGTAGAGTCACCAAATTTGCAGCATAGCTGCGAGGAACTCTCATTATACAGACACCAAAGTTTGGTGAAGTTGGGACAGGGGGTCCAATTGTATGGGCCAGCAAATGGGTCACCCCCTTCCTCCAGGCATTTGTGAGCCAAGCTGTCAATCGTTTTTCAGGTTCAGAAGGTCAGCATTGCTAAGGACTGGTGGAAAGAGCTGATTGGCAGGCTGGTGCCTCAAAGTCTGGGGGCTCTGTTCATATCTGGGGTGAATGGCAAATTGGCTTCCAGACTGAGGAAAATGGCTTACATGCAAAAGAAATAAGGCACGGGAAACATTTCTTTTGGTGGCAAATGACTTCCTGTGAACTGTCTTTTATTATAGTAATCACAAATCTGCTTTCAAGAGACGGTCATGGTGTGGGGAAATGAAGCCACTATTTGGGGTGACCTTCGGTTTGAGAGCAGGTTTTCATGGGGGGGGGGGTGATATAAGAGCCAGCCGAAGTCATGACCAAGGCAGCTCTTGTGAAGCAACTGTTGAAGCGGGCGTTTTTTAGTTGGAGGGTATATCCCTCCGGATGGGTGAGCCCCGTCTTTTAAACGACTCTTCTGTTATAAAGACTAGTCTTCTGTTGGGTGATGTACCTGGAAGAATGGTCAGACCAAGTTGCTTTTGATCACACAACCCCTACTTCAAAAGGTTGGGGCCCTAACAAAATCAGTCAAAGACAGAAAAATGGGAGGAAGCATAGAGCCATGCATCTGAGCAAATAGCCGAGACCCGGAAAACTGAATAGATATTTGGCTTTTTGGGAGTCACCTATTTGGGTAGTTTTGGTATTCAGCTGAAACAAAACCCCAATATTACTGAAACGGCTAATTTCGGGTTTATTTTTGGTTTGAGTTTATCAATATGCAGAGCCCCACAAGGCTGCTTTCAGAGTGTAGCGTTCTGCTTTTTACCATTGTATTGGTCCCCTGAAAAGGAGAAAGGGCTTCAGTGACTTCAGAGCTAGAAATTCCCACATCCTGTGAGTAGCATATATAATGCTTTAATAGGACATGGATTTGTTTCTGCTGGCTAAGGACATCTGCAGAACCAGAATATTTTTTTGAGCCTCCAGCCAACTAGGGATGTAGAACAAACTGCACATCTGTACTGATGGCTGTTCCCTCCACGTTGCATCCCCCTTGAACCCACCTCATGGATGGTGGGTGCTCCTAGCTCTGACGGCCTTGGGATAAACTGCCTGGATCAAGCCAGGCCATGTGTTTGGAATGTTTTTATCTTTAGGATTGCATTTTAGGTGGCCAGTCGGTGGCCAGTCGGAAGCCTGAAGTGCACAATGGCTGTGGCACTTATCCCTTTTGCAAAGACCCCCTACAAAGGCTGAACTACAAGGCCCCCCTACAAAAGCTTTCTCAGACCCTTCATTAGCATAACCAAATGGAGCTGAGGTTGCTGGGAGCCACTTGGCCCTCCAGGCCTCCATACTGCAAGACCTTCCCAAAATTGACCAGCTTTCTTCACATTACCAAAGGACAACCTTTCAAAGTAAAAGGCAGCTGAGAGCAGTTTTATGCTGTTCCACCCGCAGCACCCCCCACTCACGGTACAGGAACTCGATGGTCCCAACCAGCTCAGAGGACCCAAAAGTGCCCCCAACCATTTGGACATGTCTGCCCTACTTGATCTGAGCTCTCTGCACTACAGCCTCAGCCCCTATAACACAGCTATGTGTCCACTGAATTGCACCCTACACCCTGCAGGGCCTCCAGACACTATTAGGGTCATTTATGCATAGTCGCTTTAACCTCTTTTATTCCGTTTCAGCCAGGATCAAATTTTTCAGTGTGCACGCTATCTCATTCCTTGGAAGCTCAATGCTGTTTCGACGCAAAATGAACCCGGCTTTTCCCATTCCTCTTCTGGCCCGAATTAAACTGTTCATCCTGGCTCATTCCGGAGTCACACAGCGTGCATCCTCCATTAGGGGGAAACACTGAAGATTGGCTTCTCTCACAGCCAATCACGAAGCAATGTATAAAGAGGTGGGGATTCAAGTGCTTCCTGCTACCTTGGAGCTCTTTCTGAGCAAAAGAAAGGCTTTTTTAAAAATGAGGCTTGGATTCCCCCCCTTCTTTCAGGTAGCTCCATTTTTTGTTTTTTTGTCCTTAAAATGCTTTTTTTATGTGGCAGTTGGGTTTGGGGGGAAGGAAATCTCTCACGGTAAGCCAATGACAGAGCAGCATTTAAAGGCGTGGGACTTGATTTAAGCTTGATAGACTGTTTTTCTGTATTCATGGTTCAATTAGCACACAGTTTCTGACGCGGAAGCCAAGCGGATTGGCAGTCTGTCCAGGATACCCATCAGAAAGTCCACGGCCACATAGAAAAAGTGTAGTTTATTTTACAGTGCAGAAATATATACAGATACTCCTTTCACACTCTCCGCTCATAACATCCCGCATAGAACTGCGGTTTCACTTCAATATATACACCTGGTGGACGCAGCCACCAATCACAGTAGATATCCAATTATCCTGGCATTGCTACTGCATTGCATCAGCCACCTGGCTATAGCTGGATCAGGCCAGCTTTCTCTAGCTCCCCAGGTACTTTCCAGGCTGATTACATCATCCTTAGATCCCTCTGATCTATCCTGCCCTATCAAACTAAACTGACAGACTTGTAATCTTGACACTCCTTCTCAAGGATTTCAGGTTAGTTTGATTAGCTTCATGAATCTATTGCAATCCACAATTTTTGTAAATAGATCTGCCACATTACCAGCACTGGCACACTTTACAATACATACGAAGCCTTTGTTCACAGCTTCAATTACATTGACATATCTTATTCTTATATGTTTACTTCTGCCTTTAAAGTTTTGCTGGTTGCAAGTTGTAGCGCTGATTGACTGTCAGTATACACCTTTACTGGTAATTGTACAGACACATTGAGTTCCTTCATGAGATAGACAAACCATTCCACCTGCTTTATACATTCACTCACAGCACTATATTCTGCTTCACATGAACTCATGGCTACAAATGACTGTTTTACAGATTTCCAATGTATGGGTGCTTCACCAAAATACAACACATACCCGGTCGTTGATTTTGCGTTCCCCTGATCTGCCCATGATGCATAGCATCAGCATATTCTGCTTCACATGAACTCATGGCTATAAATGACTGTTTTACAGATTTCCAATGTATGGGTGCTTCACCAAAATACAACACATACCCGGTCGTTGATTTTGCGTTCCCCTGATCTGCCCATGATGCATCAGCATAAGCAGTCAGTTCCCCATTACATGCATTCAAGCATAACTGTTTGTTCACAGATCCCTTCAGGTATCTGAGTACACGCTTAGCTGCTTTCCAGTCACTCTGCTTTGGTGACATATTTTTCCTGCTCAGGCAATGTACCGCCTGATATATGTCTGGGCGAGTCCAACAAGCAAGATATAACAAACTTCCTATCAGGGACTGATACAGAGATTTGTTCCACTCTTCTTGTTCCTGAGACTCTTCACATAAATAACCTGTGACCATTGGGGATTCAGCTGCATGAGCTTAAAGCATGCTAAACCTTTCCAGCAACTGTTTTATCTTTTCTGTTTGAGACAAGTAGAATGCACCTTTACTGTCTCTGTTTATTTTTACCCCAGGAATCACATCCAGGTGCAGCCAGTTTACAAACTGCCACCTGTTAGATTAGTATGAGAAACCTTGAGCTATTGGCATTCTTCCATTTCAGCCTTCCTTGCTCTGAACCACAATAGCTTTTCTCTTTCATTGTCAGCTACTATTCTTTCATAGCTGCCAGGTTCACCATCATCCATATTGTAAATATGATCACAATCTTCAAAACCATATCTTTGTGGAGGTATTCCTTTATTACTTCTGTCTGACCGTCTGACTACCGTGCCACTAGACTCCCCTCCTTCTGGAGTCTCAACCTTTACTGTTTCCCTGCTTGCAACAACTTCAGGAAAAACACTTTCATCTGCCTCTGGCTGTCCATTAGTCGGCAATAAAACTTCTTCAGAAACCTTCTCAATGCCATGTAATCGTGGCCAATTAAAAGATTCTCCGAAGTTCGCAGATTTGCTAAAAGACACCTGGTTCTGATCATTAGCAAAATAAGATTTTGCTGCATTCTGATATCCCAGAAAAATCAGCGGTTTGGATTTCTTGCCACCTGCTCTGCGGTTCTTTAAAGGTATATTTACCCAAGCCTTTGTACCAAACACTCTTAAATGCTTTAAAGAGGGATTTCTATTGTACAATGCCTTGTAGGGAATATTGTTAATGCTGGAGGTCCAAATTCTATTAATCAGATAACAAGCCACCTTGATGCCTTCCCCCCAGAACCTGGGTTTTAGATTAGCATCCTCTATCAAAGCTTGCAACATTGATTTTAGATAACCAATCCTCCTCTCAGCCACACCATTCTCCTGAGGAACACAGGGATTAGCCAATCTGTGCTCAATTCCCTTTCTCTCTAACCACTGGGTAAATGCACTAGAGACAAATTCACCGCCTCTGTCAGATTGTATACTAGATACCTTGAGGTCTAGCTGCCTTTCCACCCTTTTAATCCAATACTTGATGGTTTGACATGCCTCACTTTTCTGCTTCAGCAGATACACCCAGCCATAACGAGTAAAATCATCCACAACACACAAAGCATATCGGTTCTTAGACACACTCTCAGGAAATGGGCCACAGAGATCTAAATGAGCAATTTTCAGAGGTCTGGTTGCCGCCCTTTGGCTTACCTTAGCCACTGGACTACGTCTGCTTTTAACAGATTTGCAGACAGTGCAATCTAGGAAAGAATTACACCAATTCAATGTAATGTCATCCTTCCCTAACACACTCAGGGTCTTCTTTAGAATGGAAAAGGAGGCGTGCCCAAAGCGCCTATGTAGAAGGTGTATGCACTCATTATGTGGATTTTTATTCACAGACTCCACTACCATAGAAGTTTCTCCTGTCCTTCTATGCACCACATAGACATTCTTTTGCAAGTGCCCTTCTAACATTACAACCTCTCCCTGGCTTATCTGGCAGGTGTTTCCTTCAAACTGCACCTTAAAACCAGACTTAGCCAGCACAGAAACACTTAGCAAACTATGCTGTAACTCAGGCACACAAAGTACATCCTGAAACTTATAATTCAACTCTGGGAAAAACACCTCCCCTTCAGAGTGTACCTTTAAGTGTCTCCCATCTGCCAGACTTACATTAGACTTAGCAGACTGCTTTTGGTTAACCAACATGGAAGCTTTGTTAACAAAACATTTACTTGCCCCACTGTCCAAAAGCCAAATGTTCTCTTTGTCTCCAGCTTCTGCCAGCACAACAGCAGTGTAAGTTCCATTCACTGACTGTCTCTTTAGTTGCTTTTTCCTGGCCAACTGTGGACAATTTCTTTTCAAATGTTGTGAGGACCCACAGAGAAAACACTTTCTGACGAACATCATGCATTCCTCCTCTTGCTTGTATCTCCTACTCTTCTGGTCTCCCTCACGTGCTGGCGTCTGAGCCATCTGCGCAGAGTAGAACACTGCCCCTCCTCGTGGGTTGTATCCCTGGTGGGCTGCTGTCATCGGCGTTGACTTTGAATTGCCTCCCTGCCTGGGTTGATTTATACCGAACTGCACGGCACTTGACTCCCGTGACAACTCCGACGTTCCTCTCGGGTGAACTATGAACTCCTGGGCTGCAGTCATCTGCTTACGTCCTTCCTCCCGTCGTTCCTCGTCCTCCAGAATCCGTCCCATCAAGTATTCATAGGTTAGTTGCCCTGCTGCCAGGCTCTCCAGCGAGGTTACTAAAACATCAAAGCTCGCATCCAGAGAACTCAAAAGCAAATACACTCGGTCTTCTGCAGCTATATTCTTTCTCCTCAACTCCAGCTGTCTAAATAACTCTGCCAGAGTCTTCAAGTGGGCTGCGGCCGGCGTGTGCAGTGATTTATTGCATCTATAAAGACGCCTCATTAGTGCTAGCACCGTGCCTGCTGAGTCCCGGAGATACACTGTTCGTAGACTATCCCATGCCAACTTTGCATGCTCTTTGCCAACAACAAAAATAAGCTGGTCATCTCCCACCGACAAGGTGATATTGGCAAGGGCTTTTATGTCCTTGGCAATCTCGGCTGCTGTAGTAGGGAGTCTTTCCTCCGCATCCCATAAATCTTCCCTTTTCAGATATTGCTCCAACCTCACAGACCAAACGTGGTAATTCTCTGAGGTGAGTTTATCCACCCGGATAAATGATTGTTGAGCCATTACTCACACACAGCCGTCACTTCTCTAGTAGCTTCTGAAAAATCCTGGACTCTGCTTAACTACCACCACACATAAACCTGCGCAGTGTAGCAGAAACACTCCTTTAACGTAGAGGAGCTGGGCCCAGAGCCCTGACGTGGAAGCCAAGCGGATTGGCAGTCTGTCCAGGATACCCATCAGAAAGTCCACGACCACATAGAAAAAGTGTAGTTTATTTTACAGTGCAGAAATATATACAGATACTCCTTTCACACTCTCCGCTCATAACATCCCGCATAGAACTGCGGTTTCACTTCAATATATACA
Source organism: Euleptes europaea (assembly GCF_029931775.1). Lineage (NCBI taxonomy): Eukaryota > Metazoa > Chordata > Lepidosauria > Squamata > Sphaerodactylidae > Euleptes > Euleptes europaea. The sequence goes on along the minus strand of NC_079329.1, from coordinate 36,418,388 downwards.
CCTGGTGGACGCAGCCACCAATCACAGTAGATATCCAATTATCCTGGCATTGCTACTGCATTGCATCAGCCACCTGGCTATAGCTGGATCAGGCCAGCTTTCTCTAGCTCCCCAGGTACTTTCCAGGCTGATTACATCATCCTTAGATCCCTCTGATCTATCCTGCCCTGTCAAACTAAACTGACAGACTTGTAATCTTGACAGTTTCGTCCCTGATCATTCAAGCCAATGCATAGATCTTCCCCCAACCCGGGTTACTTTAATGTGCAATGAACCCAGGTCCAAGCAGGGAGATCCAGCCCATGCATAAAAGACCTAGTACTTCTGGCTGAGGTCCCCCCCCCCGTTCTGGGGCAGACAGCTTGGCACCCCAAGATCGGTCCATGCAAATTTCTCACCATCATTTGCAAGAAGAGCTCCATCTGCTCCGCAGGCTACTTGCCCAAGCATTGACCATCTCAGCCTGGTGCCTCTAGAACCTAGAGGCTGGCCAATGCGGCCAGGGCAGGAAGTGGCTGTCAGCGTTTGTTAGTTTAGTTGCCACCCTTCACAAGTGAACACAGCAGAGTCAAGCACAGTTTAAATTAGTGCCATTTATTTTGTACAGTGCTTCAAAGTGCTTCGCCAGTATTCTCCTTCTTACAACCCACACATATATACAGGTATCATACCCATAGATCACTACAATCTGCTTACTGTCTGTAGTCTTAAATTCCAACACTCCTCCTAGACTAAGATGGTAAGCCCTAAAGACTGTCTGAATTTTAGAAACTTTTCTGCAGGTAAACATTTAGTAAACACATCAGCAATATTGTCACAAGATTTTCTTGACTCAGCTCAAAATATCCCTCTGGGTGTCTTGTCATTTCCACTCCCAGATAATTTTGTATGCCGCCCAAATGCTTAATCTTGAACAGACCCTCTGCAGCTTTTCTGAACCACTGCAGCTGCTCATCATGATGAAACATAAAACAAATGTCATCCACATAAACCAGAAGAACACACTTTGTTGTCCCCACATACTTCTTAAACATGCATGGGTCAGCTACACCTTGCACAAACCCAAGATTTGTCAATGCCCTGAAGACATTGAGACCAAGCACAAGCACTTTGCTGTAGCCCATAAATTGCCTTATGCAGCCGACATGATTCAAACTCCAGAACAGACATGATTTGGGCACGCAAATCAATTTTCACACAGCTACATAAAGTGCATATTGTACCAAGAACATTCTCGGACCATAATCAGGTCTCATTTGAATGGAATAATAGACAAGCATTTGATGGAGAAGAAATGATACTCTTGAGAGATGAGAAAATAAAGACTGAATTATGTACTCTTATCAAGGATTTCTTTGAAATTAACATGAATGGAGAAACCAACTTAAATACAATTTGGGATGCCTTTAAAGCAGTAATTAAAGGCTTTATGATTCAGAAAAATATGACATGGAAGAAAAGGCAACTACAGTTGACAAATAATATCCTGTGGGATTTACAAAACTTAGAACAGCAACTAATGATGGAATCTCAGGAGAGTCACAGAAACACTATTTTGTTGAAGATAAATGCTCTTAAACATCTGTTGAACTTGGTGGTTACAGAAGAGATGAACAAGAATTTGAAATTTGTGAAGCAAAGATACTTTGAACATGCGACTTGCCCAGGTAAATTTTTGGCTACTCATTTAAGAGAGATTGTTCAAAAAAAACAAAAACAAAAACAAAAGCCAAAATACAAACTACAAAAGGACCGGTTTACACAACAACAGATATACAGAAGGAATTTATATCTTACTACACTTGATTATATCAAAAAGAGAATATTTCAGATAAGAAGATGGAAAATTTTTTACATTCTATAAATATCAAAAAATTATCATTAGCCCAACAAAAGACTATTGATGCACCAATTTCTCTAGAAGAACTAGAAGAAGCAATCATTAAACAAAAAACAGACAAAACTCCTGGGCCCAATGGAATAACAGCTCTGTTTTATCAGACATTTAAATCAAATTTGTCAAACCCTCTTTTAATGGTCTGCAATACAATATTGGATACAGGTTTATCACCTGAAACATGGTCACATGCTTTTATTTCCTTGATTCATAAAACTGGAAGAGACTCTGAAAAAGTAACTAATTATAGGCCTATTTCACTATTGAATGTGGATTACAAAATCTATGCCTCTGTACTGTCGAATAGAGTTAAAAAATTAATTAAAGACTTAATTCATGAAGACCAAGCAGGTTTTGTTCCGGGAAGACAAATTAAAGACAACCTTAGAGTTCTTTTGGATGCATTGGAATACTATGAACATAATATTCAACACAAAACAGCTTTTTTCCCCCCTTGATGCTGAAAAAGCTTTCGATATGGTCTCCTGGGACTTTATGGAAAAAGTTCTAGAGAAAATGAACTTTGGTGAACGATTTCGAAGAGGCATTACAGCTATCTATACTAAACAATAAGCAGAAATACTGGTCAATGAATCAATATTGGACCATTGTAGAATACAAAAAGGGACAAGACAAGGATGTTCACTTTCCCCTTTACTTTTTATTTTGGCCTTGGAAATTTTGGTCTTGGAAATTGTCAATACGAAAGAGCAAATAGGTTTATAACAAGATGGAGGAAGATGAAGGGGAAGTTTTTTATATTTACTTAATAACAAAGATGTATTTTCAACAACAATGTACAATTCATGGGTGAATGGGAGGCATGGTGGGTTTACTGTGAAAGTGAAATTCTACTGGGGAAACTTAAAGGTTACTCATTGATCTAATCCACTTTTCAAAGATATTGTTGAAAAAATGTGATACATTAATTTTGTTTTTAATCTTAATTTTTTTATTACTATATACAATGCTTAATAATTAAAATTTACAATTATATTATATTTGGTTCAAAACAATGAAAAGCATGTTCGGTTTAAAATACTCTGTAATTATAGCTGAACTGATATCGAGCAAAGAAACCATATTTAGTTATACAAAATAATATTAGGATTAGAATTGTCAATACGAAAGAGCAAATAGGTTTATAACAAGATGGAGGAAGATGAAGGGGAAGTTTTTTATATTTACTTAATAACAAAGATGTATTTTCAACAATAATGTAATTTTTTTCTTTTTCTTATTGATAAATTGTACACATTGTTGAAATGTTTGTTTATAATGTATGTAAAAGAATAAAAATTGTTGTTTTTTAAAAAAAATTGCTTCAGACTCATGGCGCCCTATGAATCAATGTCCTCCAAAACATCCTATTGTTAACAGCCTTGCTCAGGACTTGCAAACTGAGGGCTGTGGCTTCCTTCTCATGTTGGGTCTTCCTCTTTTCCTGCTGCCTTACTTTTCCTAGCATTATTGTCTTTTCCAGTCACTCTGGTCTTCTCCGAATGTGTCATTTTAGCTTCTAGGGACAGTACAGACTTGATTTTATCTAGAACCCACTGATTTGTTGGTGTTTTTTTGTTTTTACTGGTCCATGGTATCCATAAAACTCTCCTGCCACACCACATTTCAAAAGAATCTACCTTCTTTCTGCATTATTGTCACGTTCTCCAGCCAACCTAGGCTGTCTCAATAAGGCACTCGCTCAGACATGGAAGTCAGAAGCAGGTAAACATTTATTGAGAAGCAATTAGAAAGCATGAGTACACTGCAGCTTCAAAGCTGCCAATAACGAGCCCGACTACAAAGCATAACTTAAAGCGTGACTACATCGCAGGTGCAAACCAGGCAGGCATGGGAAGAGACAGATAAGGAGACTTGGCAGGGAGAGCGAGGGACAGGAATCCTAACAACTCTGCGCTCGTTAGCTGCTTGTTAGCAGCCCAAGGTCGGGGCAACGGGCGGGGTAACACAAGAAGTGGGAACAGCGAGGCAGCATCGGAATACAGGCCCACCTCATGACAGGAGCCTGAACCTGGGCAAGAGTCTGAACCTGGGTCTGACCGCTTGTACGAGCCAGCCCAGGCGAAGCGACCAGGAGACATTGGAAAACAGCAGTGACTTCCTCACAATTATTCATATTATTTATTATTATTTTATTACATTTTACCCCACCCTCCCCACCCAGAGTAATGGGGAATACTATGGCATGAATTAACTGAGATCCCTTCCCTTCCCAAACCCTGCCTTCCCCAGTTTCTACTCCCAAAATCTCCAGGAATTTCCCAACTAGGAGGTGGTAACCCTAGGGCCAAACCATATGCCTCCTGCCGTTCCACTGGCGATGACTTGAGAAACTTCCACAGAGAAGGAATAAACATATTTTCCCTCTGCAATGCCACAAATAATCTCTAAATCCAAGTCGTTAATTATGGCCCTTTTAAATGATCAAATTGACCATTATTATGTGAACTTCTTCAAATCCCTAAGGAGCTTCACATGGCAAAATTACAAACCAAGGCTGACAGTGCGTATAAATGTAGCATTCAGAGACGTGACTAAAGGCAGAAAGGGGCTCTCACCAGTTTTTTTTGCTGAACCTTTATACAGCCCATCCTACAAATCAGCCCAGAGTTTGAGTGAGCCTCTGTTCCTCATTGCACTCAAATGGCAACGTGGGAACAGATGAATTGGGATCCAGAACGAGGATTTCCATGCAAGATGTTGGCATTTGTGGGGTTGTCATTGATGTTGATGCATCAGACTGTGTGCAAGGATTTTAATTGCATATTCAGTGAATCTCTTTCTATTCTGCACAAGTCTTACCAGTTAGGTGATTTCATCATTGGTGGCATCATCTCTCAGATCTACATCTCTTCTGAGTCGACAACGTTCACAAAATACCCTCATTGGGATGAAATTGAAGAACTCATGTAAGGAGGCATGATACACTCTGTCCGTCTGATCTTATGGGCTGGTTTTGGCTTTGGTTGGTTGGATGGATGACTGCCATTGCAGCTTTCTCTCTTTTCTTCCCCCAAGGAGGCAGTCTGTTGCTGTTGCTGTAGGTGCAAGTTGAGCTCTGCTCACTCAACAGATCATTCCTGCTTCACCTTTCTTGCTGCAGCTCCCTCTGCCCTCTCTTAAAAGAATCTTCATTAATGTCTCGAGATGCAACAGAAGGGACTGCAGAGATAAGGGGGCATCAGTTGAGGTCTTCTGCTTGTGTAGAAAGGGTACTAGAAATAGCAGCAGTAAATTTATCTTTATCGACCGATTCATATTCCTACTGGATAGTCCTTGCCCCTTTAGCTGATTTAGGGGAGTAAAGGCCCAACTGAGCTCCTTCAGGACATGTGGTGGTGGTAGAAAGTGCTATCCAGATGCAGGGACTTATGGTGACCTCATATGGTTTTCAAGGCAAGAGACATTCAGAGGTTGTTTGACATTGCCTGCCTCTGTGTTGCAACCCTGAACTTCCTTGGTCTCCCACCCAAGTACTAACCAGGGTTGACCCTGCTTAGCAGCCAAGATCTGGCAAGATAGGGCTAGCTTGAGCCATCCAGGTCAGGGCACAGCCCATATGTGTGTGTTAAGTGCTGTCAAGTCTTTTCCGACTCATGGCGACCCTATGAATCAATGTCCTCCAAAGTGTCTTATCAACAGCCTTGCTCAGATCTTGCAAATTGAGGCCCGTGGCTTCCTTTATAGAGTCAATCCATCTCTTGTTGGGTCTTCCTCTTTTCCTGCTGCCTTCAACTTTTCCTAGCATGCTTGTCTTTTCCAGTGACTCTTGTCTTCTCATAATATGTCCAAAGTACGACAGCCTCAGTTTAGTCATTTTAGCTTCTAGGGTCAGTTCACGCTTGATTTGATCTATAACCCACTGATTTGTTTTTTTTGGCCGTCCACGGTATCCATAACACTCTCCTCCAACACCACATTTCAAAGGAATCTACTTTCTTCCTATCAGCTTTCTTCATTGTCCAGCTCTCACACCTATACCTAGTAATAGGGAATACTATGGCATGACTTAACCTGATCTTGGTTGCCAGTGACACAGCCCATACACTGAACTGAAATCCTCCCTGACATTATTCTGTGGCTGATACACACTGAATGTTGTAGTATATAACTGATGCAGCATCTAATTCTGTTGCAGAATAATAACTCAAAACTACCAGCACATCCTGGCCTTGGCATATGCTGTCGAGGAGATCAATGAAAATCCATACCTCTTACCCAACACCACCCTGGGCTTCCGCATCTATAATAATTATTTCAGTGCCAGATTTACCCACCTTGCTGCAATAGAACTTCTCTCTACATGGAGCAAATTGATCCCTAACTACAAGTGTGGCGTCCAGAAGACTCTGACTGCAGTCATTGGGGGACCAACCTCTGACACCGATCTCCATATGGCCACCATCACAAGCAACTACAAAATTCCACAGGTAAGGTCTATGCTTAAAACACTGAGTTTCTGAGGAGGAAAGGAGGCACTTGCTTCCTAGAGGTGGTTTGGTGGCACAGAGTTTGAAAGTCACATTGCTCACATAGAGTCAACACTTGAGACTTCAAGGCCAAATCCTGGCCAAAGAAGAAAACACCTGGCGATTCCTTTGGATTTGTTAATCAAAATGTGTGTGCATGTAACTACTTTTATCCCTTCGAAGCTCCTTGATCAATTGATCTTGAGCAGCATATATCTAGTGTTGGAGGGATATAAGGACTGAAACAAATCTTGCCACTGACAATGTAGCCTTGGGGTCCCTATCACTTAGTAAAAAAGGCATTATGTCAGTCACAGAGGCATTGGATTTGTATATTAAAAGGGGGGAAATATAGTGCGATCGAAGTTCCTCGTAAAAGCGGCATTCCAAAAGGGCATGGGCTAATGAGTCAATAGAGCCAGAAGAGCAAGGGCAGATCCTGTCTGAGTATGGTATATTCAGAATTCTGCCCTGCATTACCATAGAAGGGTTAGCATTCAATCTAGTCAAGCAAAAAGCTCTACAGAGACGAGGAGTTGTTAGATAATATGTATAGGCAGGCAGACCATGTGGGGGGGGGGTATTCCGAAGAACTGGGATGAACAGACGCGACGAGCACGAAAAGTAGTGCTGTTATAATCGAGCTCTTTAATGCGCTTTTTAATTTTGGCAAAAGCTTCAGTTTTCCCAAGATCTGATAACATATCCTGCGAGAAGCCCAACAATGCCAGTTTCTCATCTAAGATTTTTTGCCATGAGGATTTAAAAGGGTCATGCTTCAGAGAAGCTAGGAACCCCTCAGTGCTAAAGCACAGTTTAAGGTGTAGTTTAAAGGCGGCCAACCACGCCCTAGCTTCAAGTGACATTTGGCCAAACTCGGAACGAAGAGTAACGCCAGCAACACATCGAGGGCATTTAGAAGTTTTCGTAAGAACTGAAGCAGTGGACGATCTATAGATTAATTGATGACTGTAATCCAGATGGCAACACCAAAGAGGATAATTGGGGTAATTTTCAGGTTAAAAACCTGAATAGCCCCTGGAATATATTTGCCACCTTTGGTGTGAAAAAAATTGACAATAGCACCAACCCCAGGTTTAATTTTGTTGGACACTGCTTTTTGATGGGCATTCCAATTTAGGTTACGGGAAAAAAGAATGCCAAGGTAAACAAACTCCTTGACTTGGTCAACCTCAAAGCCATGTAACTACTGTATCTTATGTCACACCACTCTTCTATCAAGTTTAAGATTATCTACTTTGACTAGCAGTACGTCTCCAGGATCTCAGGCAGAAAAGGGTCTTCCTGAACCTCTCAGATCCTTTCATTGGAGATGCCAGTTATGAACACACACATGAACCTTATACTGAATCAGACCCTCGGTCCATCGAAGTCAGTATTGTCTCCTCAGACCGGTAGCGGCTCTCTAGAGTTTCAGGGTCTTTCACTTCACCTACTTGCCTAGTCCCTTTAACTGGAGATGCCGGGGATTGAACCTGGGACCGTCTGCATGCCAGGCAGATGCTCTACCACTGAGCCATGGCTCCAAGAACCTGCATGCAAAGCACATGCCCTGCCTCTGAGTTACAGCTCCCACCAAAACCAGAAATGATTACTTGGTATTATGTTATTAATGTATGTGCCACCTGCTATGAGACTATAGAGAATCTCTGGGCGAAAATGCATGGGAGGTTTTGCCTTGGATTTGCTACTCTCTAGATGCACATTTTCACCATCTGAATTCTCAAAACTCTGCATGGGGGCTTATTGTTGAGTTTGAGAATTTGGCTGGGGAAAATGTGCATTTAGAGAGTGGCCAGTCCAAGGCGAAACCTCCCATGCATTTTCGCCCTCTGTGTTCTCTCAGGCCGAGTTAAAGATTTCTGTGTGCATATTCATTCACTTTTTTTTTTAAATTTTGGAACTGGATCTTCTCACCCTTCTTCACTTCCTTAAAGTTCACATACGGTTCTCCTTCAGTGATGAATGACACAATCCAATCTGTTTTCTCCCAATGGATGTTCCCAAATAGGAACCATCATTATATGGGGATTCTCCAGTTACTTCTTCATTTCAGGTGGACATGGATTGGGGTGATTTATCTGCATGTCCAGAGTGCAGAAGTGTTTGTGCATAGCGTGCTTCCCATCTTTTCCCAGAAAGGTATCTGCTTTGCCTTCATAGAAAGATTTCCCAAAATAGCAGCTTCCAATAGTGTTGTTGAACGGATGGACAAGGGGATGCATTTATACAATACTGCCATGACAAGCACTGCCAACGTGGTGGTGGTCCACGGTGAAATTCAGAGCATGATGATTTTGAGAATGTTGCTGTATTTCTCAAATTTTGAGAACAGACCAGTGAAGGAAAAGATCTGGATTATGACAGCCCAGATGGAATTCACATCACTTGCCTTTCAAAGAGATTGGGACTTAGACTTCATCCATGGTGCTATATCCTTTGCCATTCACTCAGAGGAGATGCCGGGATTCCAGGAATTTCTTCAGAGGAGAAACCCTCAACTGGACAAAGAAGATGGCTTTATCAAAGACTTCTGGAAAGATGCATTTAAGTGCTGTTTCTGTGACTCTGAGTCAGATATGAAGACTAAGAAAATCTGCACTGGGAAGGAGACACTGGAGAGTCTTCCTGGGTCTGTTTTTGAAAGGAGCATGACTAGCCATAGCTACAATGTTTACAACGGTATCTATGCTGTGGCACATGCTGTGCATGCCATGCAGTCATCCAAATTCAGACAAAAAAGCATGATGGATGGAGGGACCTGGAAGCTGAATCAAGCACCATGGCAGGTAATGCAGGATCGCTCAGCCTATCTGTGGGGAAAACACTCACCTGTGTGTCCTAGATAGTCTGATCTGAGAACATCATTGCCTTGATGTTCTTCCTATGTGTCCCGAGTCAGAGACCTGAGGTTGGGACTCAGGACTCCGCCCACCCTCCTGGGCCGGCGACTGCAGGCGGGGCCAGGAGGATGCAGAGGCGTGTCCTGGCCTGACGAGAGGAAGGAGGCTAAGGTGTGCTAAGCAGTTGCTGTAACACCTTATGCCAGGAGAGAAAGCAGAGACAAGGGTTCAAAGCCTGTGAAGCCAATGCCTGCCGGGGCCAAGGGCCAAGGTGGACCCGCCAACGATAAGGGGTGCCGTGTCAGAGCGCCACACTATGCTTGGAATTTGAATCAAGAATGTTGTGAGTTCACATGTCCACTTTGCATCTATGGGGTCTGCTTTCAAATTAGTAAGTGCTCAAATCCAGTTGTCTATCATTGTTGGCAGATGATCAACCCCCTTTCTTCAATGAAACTCATTAAGGAGAACTTTTTTAAAAATGGGGATATAATTGATTGCATAGTTCCTTGTCTCTAGTCCTGAGTGATCAATTGGCTCAGGAATTTCCAAGCCCCAATAAAGCTGACTGGAGAAGGGCCGTTGCTCAGTGGTAGAGCATCTGCTTGGCATGCAAAAGGTCCCAGGTTCAATCCACAGCATCAGTTAATTTTGGAACTAGGCAAGTAGGTGATGTGGAAGACCTCTGCCTGAGACCCTGGAGAGGCTCTACCAGTCTGAGTAGACAATATTGACTTTGATGGTCTGATTCAGTTTAAGGCAGCTTCATGTGTTCATATGTTCCTATGCATTGGCCATGTAGAAAGGATGGATGGAGTGGGAAGGTGGATCCTGAAGAATAGAAGGGATTCCTTTACAGCTCTTTCTACTGCTATGCATTTTACCTTCCTCCTGCATATCCAGAACACCAATTAGGGTTTGAGAGTTGTGAAGATGGCTACAGCAAGTGTTTAGGAAGGAAGCTTTTGGTGTACTCCATTGGTAAGAAGTCTTATTCACTGAGGCCATTGCAGTGTAATTAAAAACTAATTACACTGCTTTTAGCTCAAGTGTTTAGCAGCAGAGCTTGGAAATCACAACAGATCTCTGTGAAACACGCACGCCTTTCCAACAGGCCAAGCCCAAATGTTATAGATCAGAGATTCATTATCTTGGGGAAATGCCTGCAAGAAATTGAAGAGAATAGTGGCTCAGTGGTAGAGCATCTGCTTGGCATACAGAAGGTCCCAGGTTCAATCCCCAGCATCTCCAGCTAAAGGGACTAGGCAAGTAGGTGATGCAAAAGACCTGAGACCCTGGAGAGCAGCTGTCTGAGTAGACAATACTGACATTGTTAGACCGAGGGTCTGATTCAGTAGAAGGCAGCTTCATGTGTTCATGTGAGTCAAGGAATGAGGCAAACCTCTAGGGGAGAAAATAGAACATTAAAATCAAAGGACAGACCATCCCCAATCACTTTCAGCTCAGCACCAGAGGTCCTTCTTTAAAATGCAGGGCTGGATAAAAATCACCCTCAGTGTTCTCATGAACACTTTGAGCAATGGTAAATAATATTCTCCCTTTGAGCTACTTTTGGAAGGGATAAAAAAGAGAAAGTTGACCAAGTCAAAGTGAGAGCAGTGTGATACGGGAATCACTGATTTATGTTAGATGCCAACTGGGTTCATTTTCCCTTAGTGACAACACTGCAGAATTCCTGACTTGGATGGGGTCACACCACAAAAGAGACAAGGCACCTAACAGTGGTATGAACGCAGCTAAGAGAATGAAAACACCTGTTGTCAACAGCCATTAACAGCATATTAGCCGTAATCCTTAAATATAAAAGATGCTGGTCAATATATTGTCAATACGTGCATTGTGATATTTAGATTCTTATGAATATGTTTTCTTCTTTCTCAGATCAAATCAAATCAGACCTTTATTGGCATAAAAATAAATCAGTAAATACATATTGAGGTTAAAAGGAGGTTTTAAAATTTGAACAAGTCTCTTCCTTAGATCATATACAAGGTTTAAATTTTTTTTAAAAATAAGTCCCAAGAAGCTAGCAACCCCTGCAGTAACCTGAGCATAGCTGTCAATTAAAGGAAATCTGACTAGCTCCTTATCGGTGCCACCAGGGCAATCTTTCAAGAGGGGCTCGATGATCTGTTCCTGTAAGGGTGAGCCATCCTCATAGTGTAGCAATACATGGGCCACTGTTTCGACTTGTCCAGCGGCACAGGAACATAGCCTTTTCTCGTAGTGGACCTTGGCATTTCTGCCCGTGGTCCAGGCCGTGGGGAGGAAATTTAGGCGAGCTTGCATAAAAAGGCGTCTCAAGAAAGGGGAGGTCAGAGTGTAAAAGTAGCCAGGTAAAGAGCTCGGGGTCATATAGATACCATAGGTTAAAGTTGAGCAAGAGCTTGTAGCTCTAGCAAGGAGCATTTGTTTCCCAATGTCGGTGATCCTTAGTTCTAAAATTCTGAAGGCTTGTGCCTCATTTAAGGGGAGTAGCACCTCAAAGGACACCCCTATGGATTTAATTTTATCACTGATGGTCTTGCTCCAGGGTGAGATAAAATGGTCTGATAGCAAATGCCACGTCAAACTCGATGGGGTGGCTCTATAGTGGAGCCTCAACCAGAACTTAAAAATAAGCAGCCAGGCCCTGGTTTCTAAAAGATCTAGCCCTGTCTCTAAACAAAGAGTGGGGTACGAGACACAGTTGGGAATTCCCAGTAGTCGTCGCAGGAAAGAAGACTGGGCTGACTCTAGCTTCTGGTTGCGGATTGCCCCCAAATAGGGATTCCGTAGCGTAGCAAGGGGAGCAGCTTCGCTTTATAGATCCTAAGAGCGGCTGGCACGTATTGACCACCCCTGGAATAAAAAAATGTCGCGACAGCACCAGATCGAAGTCTCATGGCATGAATAGCCTGGCTGGACTGGCTGTTCCATTTTTAATTGCTCTGGAAGTTGACACCTAGGTACTTGAACACTTTAACCTGCTCAATACTATTTCCTTTCAGCGCCCAGGTCCACGTCTTACTGGACTTAGAGAACACCAAAATTTTTGATTTATCAAAATTAATAATTAAGGAGTTTTCTTTTAAGAAATCTGCAAACGCCTGCAAAAGGCGATTCAGGCCTACTCTAGTGCGGGATGAAAGTACTGCATCGTCTGTGTAGAGAAGCATGGGGATAGCCTGGGCATTTAAAATAGGGGGTGACCATCAACTTTCTCCAGATAAGAGACAAGGTCGGCTACATATAAATTAAAAAGGTGGGAAGACAAAACGCAGCCCTGCTTGACTCCCTTATTAGAGTTTATATAGGGAGTAAGTTGGCCGGATCTATTGTACCGAATTTGGCAGCTGTTAGAGAAGTACAGGTTTCAAATCAGAATGAGTAGGCAAGGATCAATTCCCATACCAGCCGACTTGCGCCAGAGGGGCTTTCTGGGGACTGAGTCAAACGCGCTTCTTAGGTCTAAAAAGGCCACATACAATACCCCCCCCCCTTTGCGGCGGCTGTACTTATTAGCCAAGTGAGAGAGAACAGCACAGTGGTCAAGCGTGGATTTTCCCTTGGAGAATCCTATTTGTTCCCGGCCTATTTGGGAAGGAGACCAGGGAAGCAACTTAGACAATAAATGGCTGGCATATAACTTGCCAGCCACTGAGAGCAAACCGATAGGGCGGACGTTTGAAGGATTCATTGGATCCCCTTTTTTAAAAATTGGGGTCACAATGGCCACGGTCCATGCCGCATTTATTTGGCCGCATTTGTTGATTTTAGTAAAAAGAGCGGCCAAAACTGGGGCCCATGTCTCTGGGAATACAGAGAATATTTCGCCTGGGAGGCCGTCGGAGCCCGGAGCCTTCCTGGGTTTTAGCTTGGCTATCAGGAATCTAATTGCATCAATTTCGACCGGGGCCCACATAGGAAGTCCTAATGAGGTCAAATCGCCAGGGGGAGACTCCAGACTATTTGGGTCATTTCTTCTTTCTCTTTAGCTCCACCATTTCCTGAGAAGCATCTCATTTAACAACAGTGCTGGGGAAGAGGTTTCCTTTGACCAAAATGGGGAACTGGTAGCTGGATTTGATATTATCAACTGGGTCACCTTCCCAAACCAGTCCTTTCTGAGAGTCAAAGTTGGAAGGATAGACCCCAAGTCTCCTCCTGATAATGTATTCACCATTTGTGAAGATGCCATTCTGTGGCCAAGCAGGTTTAATCAGGTAAGGGCCATACCTATTTTAAGACATCTCCAGTTGTTTCCCTGAGATTTAAAAAGTAGCTCTAGCTTTGGAGGTTGGCAACCCTAAACGAGGTAGGTAGGGTTGTCAGCTCTGGGTTGGGAAATATCTGGAGATTTTGGGGTGGAGCCTGAGGAAGACGGGGTTTGGAGAGGGGAGGGACTTCAATGCCATAGAGTCCAATTGCCAAAGCAACCATTTTCTTCAGGGGAACTGATCTCTGTCGCCTGGAGAGCAGTTGTAATAGCAGGAGATCTCCAGCCATCACCTGGAGGCTGGCAGCTTTAGAGGTAGGACAAGTTGGAACAGGGGTCAGCTTTGATGGAACCATCGCTGCCCTCAACCGTAAGCCTGGAGGAATATCTCCATTTTGCATAAGGTTGCCGACCTCCATGTACCAGCTGGAGATCTCCTGCTATTACACAGCCGATAGAGATCAGTTCACCTGGAGAAAATGGCTGCTTCTGCAATTGGACTCTATGGCATTGAGATCCCTCCCCTCCCCAAGCCTCGCCCTCAGGCCCCAAAAACCTCCTGCTGGTGACAAAGATCAACCTTAATCGTGCAGACTGTGTAATTGAACTAAATCCCACAGGGCCCGAGTCTTGTTAGACAGAGAGCTCCTGTAGGATGGACAAAGGCAAAAAAGCTTTGGTCCTGGTTGAGGACAGCTGGATAATTACAAATTGGGTTATACAAAGATCCAGGGAAGATTGCCGATCTGGAGTCAGGCCCTGTCTCTGCTGCTTACCCCCTTTGCATCTGACAATGGGAGTACCCAGATGAAGGCATCTGAAGAAGATTTTAACTACTGGCAGATTACTGTGAGAGAAGATGACCCTGAAGAGGATTTTGGTTCCTGATTCTGCACTGGTTGCAAACATTTAACTACCACCCAATCCAAAGGACAAAGGCAAAAATAAATAAAATGTACAACATGCAAAGTGATGAAAAACAAGAAATGGTATCAACCGGCAGAAAACTATGAAAAATAACATCTCAGGAAGACAGGGCACTAAGCTTAATATAGTGGTCAAACCTATATGCTGTGAGGAAAAGGCTCCAGGAAGGGTGTCATAAGTCACCTCTGGTGATCATGCCAGTATGCCATTCTAGCAGTGACCCCAAAATAGGTTGATCACTGAGATACAAGCTGACAAGATGTACTATCTGCATATTACAACATTCTCCTCTTTCTCTTATGAACAGGTGCACCCCCTTTCTATGTGTAATGGCATTTGCCATCCAGGTTATAGTAAGATGAAGAAGGAAGGGGAGCCATTTTGCTGCTATGATTGCTTTCCATGTCCAGAAGGGAAGATTTCTACCCATGAAGGTACGAATGACCTGTGCAGAGTTTCCTGGCTATACTGACTGTGATGAAGCATGCGCACACCAGACTTCACAGATTCTAATTATCCTAAATTTCCCAAAAGCTCTTCACAAAGTGTTGATGATGTTTTTGAATAAATGGATACTTTTACTTGGATCTAGGGTTTCTATCCTCCAGGTGGGATCTGGAGATCTCAAGGAATTTCAACTGATCTAAAGGCTACAGAGGTCAGTTCCTCTGGAGAAAATGGCTGCTTTAGAGGATAAACTCTGTGGTGTTATAGCATACTGAGGTCCTGTCCCCTCCTCAATTCTTGCCTTCCCCAGGCCCCACCCCCAAGCCTCCAGAAATATCCCAGCCTCAGAATGGAAACCCAACTTGGATTCTATGAAAGTGCCATGACTCCCCCCCAGATATAGATGACAAAGGGTCCCTCTCAGACCCTGAGATGCCCATGGTGGAAGTTAAGCAGGGTCAGCCTTGGTCCAGTGCTTGGATGGGATACCACCAAGTAAGACAGGGGTTGCTATGTAAAGAAAGGCAATAGAAAACCACCTCTGCTCATCTCTTGCCTTGAAAACTCCATGGTCCCGGAATTGGAATTTGTCAGTTGCAACTCAACAGCACACAATTATTATTATTCCTGGAGGTACTCTGAGCATGGCTCGTTGCTTGTATATTTGCTCTGGAAGAGTACTTTTTTACCAGCTTGGAAAACAGAAACCATCTTTTAGGGCTAAACGTTGAGGGCAGGTTACTGAAATCCTTTCTACCTTGGGTTGCCATATATATAAACCAAACTGTATTATTTTTTCAGATATGGATGACTGTTTTCCCTGTCCAGAAGATCATTATCCTAACAATGATCAGGATTTATGCATTTCCAAAATTATAAGCTTCTTATCTTATGAAGAAACACTGGGAGTCAGTCTAGCCATTTCTGCCCTTTCTTTATCGTTCATCACTGTTTTGGTCCTTGGGATCTTCATTAAATTCCAGGACACTCCCATTGTGAAAGCCAACAACCGGGACCTCACCTATGTTCTTCTCATCTCCCTCAAGCTATCTTTCCTTTGTGCTTTACTATTCATTGGCCGACCTGGGAAGTTCACGTGCCTCCTTCGACAAACAGCTTTTGGCGTCATCTTCTCTCTAGCTGTGTCTTGTATGTTGGCCAAAAGCACCACCGTGGTTCTAGCATTCATGGCCACCAAACCAGGATCAGGTCTTAGGAACTGGGTGGGGAAACGGCTGTCGATCTGCATTGTGCTTTCCTGCTGCCTTATTCAAGCCGCTGTTTGTTCTGTATGGCTGGCGACCTCTCCTCCATTTCCAGATTTTGACATGCACTCAGTGACTGGAGAAATTGTACTGCAATGTAACGAAGGGGCAGTTGCTATGTTTTACTGTGTCCTGGGCTTTCTGGGCTTTCTGGCGCTTGCTAGTTTCACTGTGGCTTTCCTAGCCAGGGTATTACCTGACAGTTTTAATGAAGCCAAATTCATCACCTTCAGCATGTTGGTCTTTTGCAGTGTTTGGCTCTCCTTTGTTCCAACTTATCTGAGCACAAGAGGAAAACACATGGTGGCTGTGGAGATCTTCTCCATCTTGTCTTCCAGTGCTGGATTACTGGGTTGCATTTTCCTCCCTAAATTATACATCATGATACTGAAGCCCGAGCTGAATAATAGAGAACAGTTACTAAGGAGAAAAAAAGGAGAAAGTAACAACCCTAAAACTCTGTGTCCCTGATCTAGCTGAAGTTATCCTTTACTAAGACACATTATCAGGAGCCCCTTGGAGCAGAGTGGTAATCTGCAGTACTGCAGTCAAAAGCTCTGCTCAAGACCTGAGTTCGATCCCAATGGAAGTCGGTTTCAGGTAGCTGGCTCAAGGTTGAATACCTTCCATCCTTCCGAGGTTGGTAAAATGAGTACCCAGCTTGCTGGGGGTAAAGTGTGGATGACTGGGGAAGGCAATGGCATTGCCTGTAATGGCCGCTTCCCCTCACTAAAGAATCATGGGAAAACTCAGTTTCCCGTGAATGCTTGCAATGGACCTGCACAATAGCCTAAGTACCAGAATTAGATTGAAGCATCTTGAAGACAAAACACTACAAGATTATAATTAAAGCAATTTATTAAAATTGTGCAAGAATATTTCTAAAAGTAACAGTGGACAGTGAGGATTAAAATAAGAATTCTATATCAGACTACATAGTAATAACATTGGTTCAGTTTACCAGATGTTACTCTTTCCAGCTAAAGTCCTTCAGCCTTCAAAGGTCCACTCTTGGATAACAGCAAGCATGGGCAGATGGCTAGACTGACCCATAAGGCAGAAACAAAATCAAAGGTCCAAAGTTAGATCAAGCAAACATGAGTAAGGCACCAAGAACAAAACTAGAATGAAATTGTTAAACTTTATGGGCAAGATTCTGAGTTGGCCTGCATTCAATTGACCAATCAGGTACGTCGGTGATGATGTCAATTAACTATGCAACTAGGGTTGCCACCTTTGGTTGGGGAAATATCTGGAGTTTTTGGGGGTGGAGCCTGAGGAGGGGTTTGGGGAGGGGAAGGACTTTAATGCCATAGAATCCAATCGTGAAAGTGGCCATTTTCCCCAGGTGAACTGATCCCTATTGGCTGGAGATCAGTTTTTTTTTAATTTTTTTAAATTGTTTTTCTAAGTCAAATAAACATATATATTTCTACAATTGCCAACAATCATAAAAAACGATGTTATATTGTTGTTGAAAGTATATCCAATATAAAAAGAAAAAGAAAAAAGAAGAAAAAAGACTTCCCCTACATCTTCGTCCATCAATAAACCTATGTACTCTTTAGTATAGATAATTCAAATCCTAATATTTTTAATTTTATTCATTAATCTAAATCACATGCAATTTTAAAGATAAAGCATTGAATATATTCATTAAAATTAATTGATACGAACACAAAAAAATTAATAAATCTCATTAATAGCAAATAGATTAGAACAATAGGTAACATTTATTACCTCCTTTAAAAGTCAATTTCTCGGTAAACCCTCCATGTCTCCCAATCACCCATAATTGCAAATTATCTTTCTAGTATATTAGTACAGTAGGTGGTTCCATTTTCACCAAAGCTAAGCCTTTTAACCAGTTCCTTTTTTGTTCCAGAAAATCTAAAATCTTTTAATCAGTCCCTTTGTCCAGAATTTCCAGAGTCTTCCGCTTTTCCTCTTTAACACTAAATGTCAAAGAGCATCCTTGGAGATTGTTGGTAAAATTCCCTCTTAGAACTGGATTTAGAAAACATTACAGCTAAGATATGCTCTGAGGACTACTCATTTTTGGAAGAGAGCCTGTTAACAACTTTTAAAGATCATCTTCGCTGCTTAATGAAAATGATGGAAAGAAGGAGACGTTGGAAAACTTGGATAAAGGGACTAGTTTAATTGGCTTTAGTGTTTTATGTGGTGAAGATTAACAAATGGAATGGGCTAAAAGGACAGGTCTTATGAATATGGATTGTATTTGATAATAAATTTATCAGTAATATTTCATTGAATTGGTGTTAGGGAGAAAGGGAGAAATATTATAAGATAGAATTAATTTCTAACCCTTTTTTGTTCTTTTGTGTTATTATTTTTTTATTTGTCATATTAAGGGATAGCTAGTAATGGAAACTGATTTTTACTGCTTATTTGTATTTGTTGAAATAGGTGTTTAAAGGGGGAGTGGGAGGTGTGGATAATTTATTGAGAAAAATATTTCTTGATGGGTTAACCTAAAGGTTACTCTTTGATTTAATTCCTCACATTTGTTTGGTATATGAAAATATAAAGAGGATTACAGGCATATCACTTAGATATAAAATATTTATAAAGCAATTGAGTAGGGGGATTAAACTGTTAGCAAAAGTATATACAATTTAATTATGGACAGGAGAGAGTGAGGGGAAGTCATTTATGCTTTGTTATTTTTTAGATTAGAAATTTTTACAGATTTAATCTTATATTGTTAAGTCTTATGGGGAAATGATGTATAAAATGAGAAAATAATAAAAATTTTATTTAAAAAAATCCCTCTGCAGACATAGGGTTCTCATAGTAAATCTGCATTGTAATTTCTTCCATCCCAAAGTCGTAGAGAGAGATCCCAGTAACTCCAGTCTTTCCACCCTTCAAATCCTCCAAACTAGCATTAAAGAGTTCTTCAGGCGGATTGCAAAGACAGAAATCAAAGTCTCTCACATTCAGATCCATTGTAGCCAGCTGATCTATCGCAGTTTCTTCTTGAAGGTATGCAGCCTCTGGTTGTTTATCATGGCTTTCCAGTTCCTTTATAGATTTTTCTGTTCTTCAGCCATCTTCTCAGTTAGAAAGGCCACTGCTCCCACATCTGGCTTCATCGTAGTAGCTTGGTTATTTGTATCTTTAAATTTGTCTAAGATGATGTCCAATTTTTGGTTGATAGATTGATATTGAGAGTTTATCATAGCAAGTAGTTGATCCAGCTGATTAATCGCACGTTCCATGGTTGCTGCTTTTAAAAATTCTGTTAAAGCTTAGTTGGTAAAGTCCAGACAGATACACTGAAAAAAGAAAGTTTGTAAATAGTTTGGCAGGATTCTTGTATTGTGGGTAGTACTTTAGTATTAGAATACCATCGAGTTGAAGACACTCTAGCATGGAGATGCTGCAGGAAACAGGATATACACAGGAAGTTGCAGGATCGTGGACCTTCCATTACCTCCTCTTGATATCCAGGAACTTGGGAGATATTTGCCAGTTGGACAAGGGAGACACACTTCCGGTCCCACAATCGATGATGCTGCAATGGTATTAGACGCCTTAGAGAGCAACAAGTTTCTTACTGACTTCCGGTTCTCCAAGATAAGTCGCTTCCAGGGAAAACGTGGCTGGAGGACCTACTTAAGTCGGAAAGACGTCAACCACTGGAGTGGGGGTTATCTCCTCCTTTTTCCCCTTTCTGCGTCGTAGTGTCTGATTGGTAGTTGTAGCGTCTTTCAAAAGATCCTGTTTGTTATGTCTACCCACCGATCAAATTGATAAGGTGGCTGGAGATCAGTTGTAATAGCAGGAGATCTCCAGCTAGTACCTGGAGGTTGGCAAAGCTATATACAGCCCTGTTACAAGTCATGTGATTAAGGGGGTAAAAAAATGAAATGGTATGGTTAAACTTAACTGCAGCTACGTCCAGCCCACTTCTCACAGGTTTTGGCTCTCATGATCTCATCTTTGCTAATTGGACGGAATGTGGTTCCACTGCCTGGGAGATTGAAGGGGAGTCAGGATAGATACTTAGAGACTCATTAACTCGCAGCACCTGGATTCTCTTATCTTGATTGCTAAAGGTCACAGCTTGCTAGGTTTCAGCAACAGCACAGTTATTTTCCAACTTAAGCTTTTCTATTATAGGCCTGCAGCCTGAATCAATCTTTGAAAAGCAAGAAACTACACTCCGTGTTGGTTAAGAGCGGTGGTTTAGAGTGGTGGAGTCTGATCTGGAGAACCGGGTTTGATCCCCCACTCCTCCACATGAGCGGTGGACGCTAATCTGGTGAACTGGGTTGGTTTCCCCACTCCTCCACATGAAGCCAGCTGGGTGACCTTGGGCCAGTCATAGCTCTTTCAGCCCCACCTACCTCATAGGGTGTATGTTGTAGGGAGGGGAAGGGAAGGTGATTGTAAGCCAGTTTGATTCTTCCTTAAGTGGTAGAGTAAGTTGGCATATAAAAACCAACTCTTCTTCTTCCTCCTCCTCTCTTTTTCACAAGAGGAAAAGCTGGTTTGTAAATAGTTAAGATTGCAGAAGTTTTCTAAGGAGAAACAATGTGATTATTTGGGACAAGAGTAGATGGGGTGATACGGAGGAACCAGCAAATGGCCTAAATTTCTTTGTCTTTTCTGTTTCTACTGCACTCAAAATAATAAAATGCTCATTTCCAAGTATGACCTTGTATTGCTTGTAATTAATTACTTCACTGCAACTTCAATGTACAGGGTGAGTTACGGAGTCTGAGGAGCCAGAACAATGACAGTAGGAAAGGAGTGTTTCCGAGGAACAGCCTCAAGCCTTGTGTTTCTCACATGGTCTCAAACTAATGGAGGTCATATGGTACATTCCTGAGTGTTTCTTTCCACCTACTGTGCCCAAAGGGAGGAACTTCGGGGAGACCATCCAAACCAATGTAGAAAACCTTCTACACACAAATATATAAGATACAGCTAGTTAGGAAACACACCCTCATTCCTTAAAGGTGATTTGGGTCAGTCTGGCTCATTGGTCTTGGCAAACTAGAGTATTGATCTGACTGGCCAACAATTGACTTTCCTTTCTCAACACCCCCCACCTTACCATTTTATGACATCAGTTGCACATGGGCTAGCTGAGGAAAGTTAGGCTGACAAGGGGAAAGTCACAGTTTGCATCAAGACATTTTACCTGCATGAAAGTTTAAAACATCATCTAAAAAAACACATTTGTAAGCTATCTGGCTCCTTCCAAAAAGAAATGCCACACAACTCATTGTGAATAAATTGAAGAAGAGCAGAAGTAGAGTGCTATGCGGAGAGATGCTTTCCAGGTATAATTGGGGGCATTGATAATTGTTCAATTGTTTTTTTTTTTTTTTACCTTTGCCTCCTGATCTACCTCTCCTGGCCATGCCCAGGTATTATATGGTCCTTGCTATTTAATTCAGGCCGCAAGAGAATTATAAAACATTTAGGGGCAAAGATACAGCCTAATAACCCAGCACTGGAAGTCAAGATGGAGAAGATCTCCACAGCTACCATATATTTGCCCTTGGTGCTCAGGTAAGATGGAACAAATGATATCCAAACACTACAGAAGACCAACATGCTGAAAGTGATCAACTTGGCCTCATTAAAAGTGCTAGGCAAGCGCCTAGCAAAGAAAGCTACGGTGAAGCTGACCATAGCCAATAATCCCAAGAACCCCAGAACACAATAAAACATGACAATGGACCCTTTACCACACTCAACCACAATTTCTTCAGCCAGAGAATGCATGTCAATGTTTGGGAATGGAGGAGCTGTACATAGCCAAATGGTACAAAGAACTACTTGAACAAGGGAGCCTGAAACAACAATGGAGATGGCCAGCCTTTTCCCCACCCATTTCCTCATGCCGGATCCGGGCTTAGTGGCCATGAAAGCCACAACAACAGTCATGGTTTTGGCCAAGACACAGGAGACCGCCACTGAGAAGATGAAGTCAAAGGCCACTTGTCGAAGAGGGCAGATGATTGTCCCAGGCTGGATAATGAATAATAGCGATGAGAGGAAACAGAGGAAGAGAGAAATGAGTAAAACATAAGAGAGACCACTATTGTTGGCTTTGACAATGGGAGTGTGTTGATGCTTCATGAAAATTCCAAGCATCACAACTGTGATCAGAGCCAAAGAGCAGGCAAAAAGACACAAACTGATGCCCAGTATTTCACGGTAAGAAAGAAAGTTTAAGCGCTTATGAAGGCATTGATCTTGGTCTTTATTTGGATAATGATTTTCTGGGCATTCAAAACAGTCATCCATATCTGAAAAGTAAAACAGAAGCAATTTAAGACTCTTTTAAGTATAACATCCTTTCTCACAGATCACTTTTATCCAGTGATATGAAAAGAGCTAGACCTAATATTATGGGTTGAATCCAGCCAGCTCTATTGTATGGGAGGCTCTCCCTTTTCAGGTTATTATCTAGCCAAGCTGAGTCAACCATTACTGGCTGAGGGTGTGGGAGAGCTCTGGAGAATTCAGATAAGAGGCACTTTATTTTGTTTTTGGGAGTCTTCCAGCAAATGGGCTGGAAGGGAGTGCTGAGCAAGATTCTTGCCATATCATGTACCCCTATCCAGCAGTTTAGATGGAGTGCTTTCAGATTTATGGTTCTCAGGGCAGGGGTCTCAATAGTAATAAAGAGTCACACAACTTAGGGGTCAGTAATTAAGTGACAGGGCTCCAGGCTGGCTTGGATGGAAGATGGAGGCAAGAATAATAAAATAATTTAGCAGAGAAGGGTTTGGTGGGGTTAGGTCTGGACAGAATTGTTTGGGGAGCAGCTCAGCCCACTACCTGTGTGGAATTCCATCTGTATCAGTTGTGGATGAGATCTAATGGTGGTACCAGTTACTGTGATTTCAGTGATGGCAGACATTCGGGAGAAAAACCAGCTACAAAACATGTGACCTTAGGATGACTTTTTTTGATTCTTGGAGTTGCCTAGGTTTGACTAGTGGAATCCTTTTATTGGGAAAATTCCATGCAAAGTTAGGATCTGCGGTGGTACTGAATCATAAATGTAGGGTCTTGTTTCCTGCTGGATATATAATTTGGATAAACAGAGGAAGATATGCACCTAGGGTAAAATTGAAATCCAAATAAGGGCTTCCCAGGTGAAGTGACAGGATGATCTAGGTGGGAGGAGTGAATTACTTGAGCATTAACTAGCTAGGGCTAGTTCAACAAAGGCCGACCTGCAGCTTGATGCCCCCCCCGAGGTTTTTTTTAATTGCATCACTGTAGAGGGCTGACCTGGATGGCCCAGGACAGCCTGATCTTGTCAGATACTGGAAGCTAAGAAAGGTTGGCCCTGGTTAGTCCTTGGAGGAGAAACTACCAATGAAGTCCAGGGTTGTTCTTCAGAGGCAGGTAATGGCAAACTACCTCTGAATGTCTCTTGCCTTGAAAACCAGATGGGGTTGACATAATTCACCTGTGACCTGATGACACTTTCTACCATCAGAAAGCTGTATTGTGAATGAGACTCTAAGGACTCAATTCATTGTCCTGCAAATTGTCCTGAATGTCCAGGTGGATTCCTGCCAGGGTGCCCTGCTGTAACATCGGACTGGATGATTTATCCAGGCCTCCAGCATATTAACAGTGGAGGATTATGTGGTGCCCAGAGATATGAGGTCATGGAGGGGGGAGGAGGCTCATAGCATAAGAACACATAAGAACATAAGAAACATAAGAAAAGCCATGCTGGATCAGACCAAGGCCCATCAAGTCCAGCAGTCTGTTCACAAAGTGGCCAACCAGTTGCCTCTAGGAAGCTCACAAGAAAAACAACTGCAGCAGTATTGTCTTGCCTGTGTTCCACAGCATCTAATATAATAGGCATGCTGCTCTGATACTGGAGATAATAGATATGCATCATGACTAATCACCATTTTGATTAGTAGCCATGGATAGCTAACATCTCCTACCTGTCTGGTTTGAAATGTGCCCGTCAGGGCATGAAATACAATCATAGCAGCAAAATAGCTTCCCCTCTTGCTTTTTCTTGCTGTAACCTGGGTGGCATTTCTCATTGCATAGAGAAGAAGGAGGCACCTAAACAGAGAAAAGTAGGATTGGTGCTTGGAAAATTTTCATCTCATTGGCCAGTATAAATTAATGCTGAAATGATTAATCATTAGTTTTATCATGAAATCCCAAACCAACAGAACAGGCATAAGAGATATAAAAAATGGGAACCCAAACTAGAAGTATCACTACACTGAAATATTCATATTAATAGATTTAAATTACAATGCCAATATTTAATGAATGGGTAGGGAATTTATCCCATATAGTAGAAGAGATTGTCCAGCATCAGAACTGGAACCAGCTTTGTGCGCTGGTCAGATACGCACCTCAGTAAAGATGCTCTGCCATGCTATGCTCTCTTCGTTAATGATTAACTCTTTGTCACCTGAATCCCGGAGACTCACTCTTCCAACTTTCACATTTAACAACGACTTGTTAGGGAAATAAACCCAGTTTCTGATCTCAAAGCCACCTGTCAGTTGACCATATTCATCAAAAGACACGGTGTCCCCAGTAGTGCTGTTAAACAAGACTCTCCTCAGGAAATAATGAAGCTAAATTGGAAAAACAAATAAAATTGGTATTTGGGTTATGAATAAGCGTATGCTTATCTGGATCTTTCACAAAGAGATTTTTCAAGCATGTGCCATCGATTTCACTGAACACAAATCTCGGCTGTCAGTAGAGTTCTCATTGAACATGTGGCAATGTAGAATTTGAAAGCATCTCTAATTAAGACAATACCTCCCATGGTTGTGAGAATTGCTTCTTGCCTTTCTCTGCCATTGCTCTGTGTCTCCGTTCTGCTGAGTGCATGGCATGTAAAGCATGTGCGATGGCATAGATGGCAATGTAGACGCTGTAACTTTGGCCAGTCATTCCCATATCAGAAAGAGGTCCTGGAAGGTTCTTAAGATTCTTCTTGCCAGTACAAAATCCCTTGTTCTCCTGACCAACGTTGAAATATTGTGATAAACAGACAAATACTTGCTTCCAAGAGATCCTGAATCGGCCATCTTGTGTTATAAAGTAGGTTCTTAGAAGGTGTAGAAAAAGTTCGAAACCCAGCACCTTCTGGGAGTGAATTGCAAACGACAATACTCCGTGCAAGGTTTCTCTTTCAAAATCCAGTTTGAATCTTTCTGTTTGGAAATCCCAGTGGGCTGTCATGATCCAGACCTTTCTTAGCGATATCTTTGACTTTTTTGCCATTTCTAATAAATACATCACAGATCCCATAGTTGGACTGTTAAAGTAAGTAACAAATACATTGGCTTGTGTTGTGTTTAGAAAGAAAGACATTCTCAAGTAGTCTGACTCTATATCTGACAAGTTGTCCACCACAAAAATGTTTTTCATTTTTTCCACGAAAGCAGTACAGATGCCCTTCTCGGAAAGTACTGGAGGCAGGGCCTGTATGAAACCTTCTCCTTTATCATCATCTGCTGCCAAGATCCCAACCCATTTCCACTGAAAATGCAGGAGTAACTGTGTGATCCCATCGAACTGATCTGCTTCACTAGGGATTGTGCGGTAGAAGGAAGGGATCTTGGCTTTATCACGTTTCTTCATAGCAAACAAACAATAACTGATCTAAGAAAAAATAAATCCATTTTTATCAGAAAGGGAAAGGTTCTTTTTAGATTTTCCTATTTATCTATCTCATTTAACAGACATGACAAATATGACTATTTCAAATTTCATCACAGTCAAAATACATATTTTTCCTCTATAGGGCAGATATGAAACATTTACTTGAAAATGTGTTTATTTATAGTATTGGTGTCCGTAGTGTGCAATGCCCCATGTGGAATATTTCATACTAATAATAGTACTTTGTTAGCACTTTTTTCTTGCCTGACCCTCATACATGTTATCTTGGTAATATTTACTACAAGCTTTTAAGGTAGGTTGATATTATTATCTCCCATGTTCCATACATGGGTCTGAAAGATACCAGTGTTTGAAAGGTTGATTGACTTGGTATTTCAAAGATGTTTAGAGATGGTTGTCAATAGTTAACTTTAAGGTGGTTAATGATGGTGTTAGATAATTCTTTTCTCTATTGTTGCATTAAGGTCTGTTCTAAACAATACAACATACTAAGTAGCTGGTGTGATGTCTGGCATGAACATTTGCCATGTTTTGAACAATTGTTAATATGCATTTGTGTTTTGTAAAGCCTTTTCTTTTCTTTTTTTTTAGAAGCCATTTTCCATGGGAACATGTTTCACCAGAGGTTTCATATCCCATGAGCCATTGCTAACTTTCTAAGGGAAGTTATGGAAGCCAGCACTCTGAATAAGACCTATAGGCACACCGATGTTGATAGTTTCTAGTCTTTCTGATGGTTTGGGATCAGAATTCTGTGGCTGGAAATCCTACCTCGCTAGTTTCCTGGCCAATCAGGGTGGTTAACAATTAAAAGCAGAACACTATAAAACAATCTTAAACACAATGTACAAATGTACAAATAAAAGTAAATTTTATAGATGCATACATGTATTATCTACACACACAACCTGATAAGCTCATCAGATCTTGGAAGCTAAGCAGGGTTGGTACTTGGCCGGGAGACCTGCAAGGAAGGCTCCGGAGAGGAAGGCAATGGCAAACCACTTCTGCTTCTCACTTTCCTTGAAAAGGCTACTGGGTTGACTTAAGTCAGCTGTGACTTGACAGAACGTATGTGTGTAAAGTGCCATCAAGTCACAGCCAACTTATGCCAACCCTGTAGCCTTTTCAAGGCAAGGTGGTTTGCCATGGTCTTCCTCTGCATAACTGGTATTCCTGGTATTCCTTGGTGGTCTCCCATCCAAATACTAACCAAGGTTGACCCTGCTTAACTTTCCCTGCATAACACCCCTATACACACACTTAACTAGTTAACTTGATCTTTGCCCTCAGCCCCAGATAGAAAACCTGAGATTCCAAAGTGGATTACATTGACATTCACTGCTCATATTAAATGGTGGCCTTTAACGCATGGCTGGTTTGTCTTGCATTTCTCCTGAGAATATAGTGAATCTCAGCTTTGTAAATGCATGGTTGCCTCCCAAGTGCACACTCAACCCACCTACCCCCTCACTTTCCCAGGTTTAACAATCCTTGCCTTGTCCCGATTATAAACGAAAATCCGCATCAAGGCAGTGGGTTATGTGGTGTGTGGCCACCTGACTCGACTCCCCTTCCTTCCGACACTCCTTTCCTCTCCCACCCCCCCTTTGCAGCCTGACTCCCGACTTCAGAGCCTTGCTGTGGAAGGAAGAGGTGGAGGTGGAGGGCAGAGAGACAGGCCGCTCCTGTGGGAGGAGGAGGCAGAGGGCCTCCACCCACGGGGATGGCAGTGGTGGCAGCTCCTTACACTAGTCGCCACCACCTCCACCATCCACTGGCTTCTGCTCTTCTCTGGTTGGGGGGGGAGGTGGGAGGTGGCAGCTTCACCAGCCCCATCACCCCCACCCTTCACTGGCTTTCCCTCTGCTTTGCCTGGGGACAGGAGCATAGAGCGGCAGCAGCTCCCGCCCAGACTAGATAGGCCATGCATGTAATTTTTAGATATTGCTGTAAAAAGATGTGCATCAACACTGAGAGAAGAATCAGAGAAACAAGCCATTGACTTTATTTGCCTCTTTCAGTAAATCCTACAAGGCAGCCAATAACTATCAGCAAAGAGTATCAGTGAAGTTCTCCCTCTACTACTCAGGCAGTTCTGTAACTTTGAGCTATCTGACATGTCAAAATCATAAAATCTATTTGGCCCAGATGGTACCTGTGGAATCTTGTAGGTAGTTAAGATGCCAGCCATCAAAAGTGACGTTTCAGAGTCTGGTCCCCCAATGAAAGCTACTGGTTTCCTTTGGACATCACAGCGGTAGTTGGGGACATTCCTTTCTGAGCCAGATAGAATTCTCAGGATGTTCTGATAGTTTCTTCTCTGAATATAGTAGGTATGTTGGATGTCGAAGCCCAGAGTCACATTTGGTAAAATATTTGGGTTGCTGTTGATCTCATTTATAGCATAAGCTAAGGCTAGGACTTCCTTATTTCCTGCTGGCACAATTCTGAAATGAGAAATTATACACACACATTTTATTATCATTGGCCTGTTTCATGAGACAAGATAAAAAGAGGGACGAATACTAAATTTCAGGTGTGGTCTGATACAGAAAATTGGCTGAATATGGAAGAGACATGTAGGGGAAAGAACTCAAAATATTATACTGAAGGAAGGGCAACTATTGTTTGGAACAAGGAATGCATTCTAGAGTAACATTTTTTTAAAATTGCAAGCCTATGCACATTTACTTTTATTAAATCCTGTTGAACTTAGTATAACTTAAGGAAGAAAGCAGATTCCTTTGAAATGTGGTGTTGGCAAAAGAACAAGCAGAGATTGTCCTAATCCCTCATTATGGATGGCACCTTTTAATGCATATGGAAGTAAAAGTGAAAACAAAGAAAATGGTCATATTAGATACCGTGACTTACTGAATAAGGAAGGAAAAATCAAAACATGGCAAGAGATGGCAGAAGAAAATCCCAAATTCAGCTGGTTTGCACACTACCAACTAGTCTCCAGACTTCAAAACAATTGTATGGTTGCTGGTAAAATGAGAGAAGAAACAGAATTTGAAAAAAGGATAAAAGGCTCAAACGATAATCTTTTAGGGAAAATTTATAAATTGCTCCTCAATATGACACAGAAGAGGAACAAGTTAAAATTTGTGCAATTAAGTGGATGCAAAATCTCGGAGAAAATATAACTATGAAAGATTGGGAACATCTTTGGCAGAAAGGACTAAAATTCACAGCCTGCCAAAGCATTAAAGAAAATTGGCACAAAATGTTCTTCTGGTGGTATATAACCCTTAATGATATTCAGCATATAAACAAAAAGTCATCAGGTTTGTGGTGGAAATGTCATAAAGTTAGAGGTACATTTTACCATTGTTGGTGGACCTTCAAAAAAGTGCAAAATTTTTGGAAAAAAATACAACCCTCGAAAAAATCCTGAATAATCACTTTGAATTTGACCCGAAACGTTTTCTTCTAAATATGATGCCCAAAGCAATAAGCAAAGAATTCCACGATAATGGCCAAACTGACAGATTATATTAATAATAAGACAGCTGAACAGCACCAAAACAGTTGGGAACCATACTATAGGTTTATGACCCAGAATAAATAACAGATTAACCATACCTTTTATGGATTATTTAAGCAGTAGGGTTTACTGAGAAAAATTTCAAAAAGGAAAGAAGTGTTAATGGCTGTATCAGCATTAAGAAAGATGGAATTAGGAGGGAAAAATAGGACGGAGTGTATTGGAAAGCAAATATAATATTAAATATGAGTATTACTTAATGGAAAAGATATAAGATAAGCATAAATTGGAAAACAAATTGGATTTCACGGTTTTGTCTATTTATCCCTCTTCTTTTGAGTATTATCAAAATACGAAGAATTATACTGAAGGTAATTATTAGGAAGTCAAGCATTTAATTTGTAAAATGAGGACAAGTATACAGTCATAAAGTAAAAATATACTAGTATAAGCTAAGAATGCAAACAGAATGTAATAACATTTATTTTTCCTTTTGGAGTATCGTTGGGTAGGGTGGATTTCCATTTCCCTTTTTAATTTGTTTTAAATTTTATTATTATTATTATTTTGTACCCCCATATATTTAAAAGCTTATAAAACAAATAAGTAACCAATGGAAGAATTTGAGTCGAAATGGTAACCTTATACATAATCTAAAATACTAGAATCTAGCAGAGAATTTGTAGTGATATATAAAGAGTAACTATGTTTAGACATTTGATAGAGTTCTAAGACATTCTAGGGTCAAAGATTAAGGACAGAACTACTACTAATACTTTTATTTTCCTTTTAAGCATAAACTTTGTTAAGGCTCGGAGGATAAAGTATGTTTCATTTTACTTTTCCCTCCCTTTCTTTTTTCTGTATCCTCAATTTACAAAATAAAAATATATTTTTTAAAAAAGAAATGTGGTGTTGGAGGAGAGTGTTATGAATACCATGGACTGCCCAAAAAAACAGAACAAAAAACCAATCAGTGGGTTATAGATCAAATCAAGCCTGACCCTAGAAGCTAAAATGACTAAACTGAGGCTGTCGTACTTTGGTCACATTATGAGAAGACAAGAGTCACTGGAAAAGACAATCATGCCAGGAAATGTTGAAGGCAGCAGGAAAAGAGGAAGACCCAACAAGAGATGGATGGACTCTATAAAGGAAGCCATGGCCCTCAATTTGAAAGACCTGAGCAAGGCTGTTAAGTATAGGATGCTTTGGAGGACATTGATTCATAGAGTCGCCTTGAGTCTGAAGCGACTTGATGACACTTAACACACACACACGTCTAAGTGACCAAGCAGGAGATTGTGAAAGATGTTATTAAAAGGACATTGCTTATATTTTCTGTTTGTAGAGCTTATAACCAGGTGTAGTGCTTGAAATGTTGAAAATAGCATTACCCGTATTGGTTAACTTCCCACGTCCTGGGATGATTTATGAAGTCGGCAGGGTCAGGGTTGGAGTTGTAAGTGGATGCGATTTCACCAATCAGAAGATCTCCTCTCTGATAATAACGCTTGACTGGCATGCTGAGGGGACGATTCAAGCTGCACATAATAGAGTGTGCACTACAATGTGCGTGAAGGAGCAGCAACAGCAGGCACAATAGAAATGCCACAATCATCCTGTGGATAAATAATGGTTCTCTCTCCATACTAAAAATTCCCCTTTCCTTTAACTGATTCTTATCAACGGCCTGCAGGAGAAAACCTTGCTGTCTACATCCCCTGACTTTTGAAATAAATCAGTTTTATACTTGGTTAACTCTAAGGAAATAAGTACAACAACAACAACAACAACAACAACAAAACAAGGAAGCACTAAGTCTGTCACTTAGGGGGCTGTACTTGTTGGCAGCAGAGGATAGGACTCGTAATAATGGGTTTAAATTGCAGGCAGAAGAGGTACCGGCTGGATATTAGGAAAAAAATGTTTACGCTAAGAGTTGTTCCAACAGTGGAATCAGCTCCCTAGGGAGGTGGTGAGCTCCCCCTCACTGGCAGTCTAAGCAGAGACTGGACAACACTTGTCAGCGATGCTCTAGGCTGATCCTGCATTAAGCAGGGGGTTGGATTAGATGGCCTGTATGGCCCCTTCGAACTCTCTGATTCTGTGATTGTAGGGTCCAGCCTGGAAACCCTGTGCTTGCTTATGATGTTAATGACAGCTTATATAATGTTTCAGAATTGGTGATGGATAGTGTTTGCTCCTGAAAATCCTAGAGGGCTTTAGAGCAAGATGAATCACATTGATTTGAGATAATGGCTAGGTTTCACAACCAGCTCCCTAAGGCAGTGTGCTCAATGTGACATAGTGAAAAGTAAACTAGCTAATGAAACTTTTTGCAAAAGTTGTTAGTGGAGAGATGAGACCTTCCTTCAGGGGTTCTGATTTGGGACCCAAGGCTTCCTAACTTCCTGCCAGCATGGTGTAGTGGTTAAGAGTGGTAGTTTGGAGCGGTGGAGCGGGTTTGATTCCCCACTCCTTGTCAGGCTCAGAAGTCCATCCTCTGCATCCCATAAGCAAACACGCTCAGGCAGGCATCCTAAGCAATGCTACTTTATTTAGAGCACAAGACAGAAGGGAGGGAAAGGAGTCATAACAACCGGTAGAGTGAAGCTGTACACAGGAGCAAAAGCATGAGAGTCAAGGCCGTGGCGTGGCACCAACTCCCCCTCAGAGAGAGTCAGAGCCCAAGCCAGCTGCAAGGTCAGGCGCCAAGTCCCTTGGCCGACTCAAGAACCAGAATAAGCCAGAGATCAGACCGACCTCCTGACACTCCTCCACATGAGTGGTGGAGGCTAATCTGGTGAACTGGGTTGTTTTCCCCACTCCCCATGGGCTGCGTGCTGCAAAACTGGAAGGGGTTAAAAGGGATCAGAGGAATGGTCCTGCATTGCTAAGACAGGTGCCAAATGTCTTCTGCAGGGGTCAATTGACAGCCTGCTCTTACAGCTCATGGAATCGTTTTATGTTGAAGGCAAAGAAAAGCAGCATAAAAGCATATATTCCCCCTTTTTGGGAGAAGGAAGAGGGAAACCTCATCTGGCAATCAAATGCGATCTAGTGACACCCCCTAAGGGTCAAGATCCGCACTGTCACTCTCTGCCAGCCCCCGAAGATGAAAACATCTTTGGACCTGGAGGAGGAGAGGAAGAATGCCCATCGCCTTACATCTATCAAGCCAGCGCGCTCCTGGTTCCGCTAGCTGAACCGATAGCTCAGCCGCCAGTCCCAGCGCCAGATCAACCGGTCCCCATGCCAATCAGGGACCCCCATGCCTGAGGTGACCCCGCTATCAACTGTGCCCAAGAAGGCTGCTCCTATGCCACACTCTAAAGTCAGTTCCCAAGCCCCAGCAAAAAGCAGATTCTTCCACCCAGGAAGAGGAGGGGGAGGAAAGGGAGCCTCTCGGAGCTATAGGCGAAATGACAAAAAGTCCTCCGCAGCCACGTTCTCTCTCCCCTACACGTTTAATGCTCCAGAAAGAAGCCAGCCAACTTGAGCCCACTTCTGGCAGCCAGAGAGGGGGGAGGCTGCAGAGAAGGAGAGAGTAAAAGAAAACGCCAAGCCTCTCTCTCCTGGCTGCTGCTGTTTTTCAGGGTGACATCAAGGACTCCCCAAGGCAGAAATGGGGGGGGGGAGGTGGACAAGCCCTGCTTTGGTGTTCTCTGCAGTCAACACGGGCATTTAGAGGAGGGCGTGCCCCCAGAGCCAAGCAGAGCAGCCTGCCCATTGGCAGTTGGTTGCAGCCTGGAGGCTGGCAACCGTCTGTCCCTTCCCACCCCGCAATGCAAGCAACTGGTCTTGCACACAAACACCCCAGGTCATGTCTCGGCAAGCGGCCCCTCCACCTTTCAGATGGCCACCAAGCCTGGGGACACTCAACAGGGTCCCAGTGACTCTTTCCAGATGCACTCTGAGCTGTGGAAATGGATCTGCCCAGCCCTCTCCAGAGACCGTGTCTCCTGGTTGTAATTTGAGAGCGCTCAGTCTGTGCAAAGGAATTTTGTCCGCGGATGCGTAAATAATGAGAGCCGACACCAGAGCTGGGATAATAAAAGGGCCAACTTTATTTAATCATTCAATAGGGATCTGCAGCGCACAAAACCAAAACATCCCCAATAACTGACTGCAGTGCGGGCCATTGTGGGGATGCTGAAGAGTCAGGCCTCCTCTTGCTTTTGCATCCCCGCTCTAAGGGCGAGACCCACCCTGGCTCTGAGCTCCGAGCCGTCACATGTGGTACGGCTCCCGCTCTTCCTTGCCAAGCCTTTTTAGTGCTCGAGGGAGGTGTGCCGCGTCCAATCCACCCTAGCCGCGAGGTCTATAGGTAAAGGATAGCGGCACCCCTCAAGGAGTTCCTGTCCCAGGTCCCTGCCAGGCACCGAGGCCCCAGTCCTGGTTTGAGGGTTACTCCTTCATCTTCCCAAGTGATGCCTCAGGGTGCTCACCGGAGTTGTAAAATGAACCATGAAGCCACCTTTCTCCCGCACTGCTCCCGCCATGGGGGGCGGATCAGCCCAGTGCTTGGTCCGCCCCCAGCCCCCACTTGCCCTCTAGGCTGCCAGGAGGCCCCGCTGCAGATCCCTCAAGAAGATGTCATAGCCTGCATCTGAAAGATGGACCCCATGAGGTCTGTATAGGTGTGGAAAGCAATGCTTGATTTCCGGATGCGCAATATGCAAGCCATCCCCCGAGACTACTGCACGCCGTATTTCACCATTCACCTTTGCCCGAGCCCTTTCCAGGTGCCCTGGGGCCAATGCGCCCTTCCAGACCCGTCTCTGGAGCATGTCTGACCAAACCAACCGTACGCCGGGCACCAGGGCCCTCAGGTGCTCAAAATCCGCCAGGGCTTGCAAAACAATAGACTTTCCAGGCCGCTTTCCCATGTCATTCTCGCCCAAGTGGATGACGATTACTTGAGGTGGGTGAGACGCCTTCAGGTGATCGTGGAGGGTTGGCAATAACTGTTCCCACTGCATGCCCCTTCTGCCCAGCCATGCAATCAGCATCGTTTCGCTTAAACCCAGCTGCGTGCCGAAACCCCCTGTGGCTGCCGTGCGGCTAGCCCAAAAGATAATGCTGTGGCCACAGATGAGGACCCTCCTCCTCCTGCGCTGGCAGCCTGTAAAGACAAAATGTCAGTGTGCCAGCAAAGAGGATCCCTGCCCCGGGCCCACTCCTTGTAGCTGTGCCACCGCGACCAAAGGCCTGACATAAGACCTGAAGGCTGCTGATCGCCACCTGCCAACTGCCTTAACCATTTCATCCCCATGTCCCAGAGTGGCCGCTGTGGAGGCCGCCCCAATGCGAAATGAGTGAGTACCAAAAAGGTGAGGGGGGGCTCCCAGGCTGGCTAAAACTCTCTTCACCACCGCCCAGAACTGGTACCTAGTAAGTGGCTTGCCATCGGCATGCTGGAAAAAAGGCCCAGATCCCTGTCCCCGTGTTGCAACATAGCTCTGCAGGGCTTGCACGGGGCAAATGGCCACTGATGCACAGAGGTACAATTGAAATACCTCTCCCTTACCCTTCTGATCAGTCTTAGATGCTCGGAGCGTGACCGCCAAACCCGTGGCCGTTACAGAAACATCCCGCATATGCAGTGCCCTGCCTGATTGATCCCACTTGGACCGCACTAACATTTCACTAATCCGCAGGGCCCCAAAGAAGGCCAGGAGGGCAGTTGCACGATACAGTTTGACCTCGAAAGCTGAGGCGCAGTGCGCTTCTGGGGCCAGCGACAGGCCTGCTAGCAACTCAGGGGACACAGGGGCCCTGGCATCTGGCTTCCTTGGCTTTTCTCTGGCCCACCCTTCTAGCATCCTCCGCACCCTAAAGTCGCCTGTCGTGTCTGCCTTCCCGGCTGCCTTTGCGTAGAATGCCAAAGCTGACAGGCGGCCCGATATAGTGGAAACCGTGTACCCTGTGTCGTGCAGCTGGACGCAGTACTGCATGAGGTGGTCCACCGGTATAGGCCAAGCCAGCTGCAGCTGCTCCTTCCCCCTAAACTCCTCAAAAGCCCAGAAACTCCTGGCATAGCCATTCCGAGTACGCGGAGCCAAAGAGTTGTTTATGGCACGCCAGGCCTCACCCCTCCAAGACTCCACAGTGCCACGGGCATCTCCTCTGGTGATTCCTGGGCTAGAGGGGCCAGGCTCCTGAAGCGCTCTATCTGAAAACGGGATAGTGCATCAGCGCAGTTATTTGTTATTCCAGGAACATGGCGAGCTGAAAAGAGGATGTTATATTTGAGGCACTGTAGTACAAAAGCCCGCACCAAGGACATGACTCTAGGGGAGTGGGAGGACAGTGTGTTAACGATGTGGACCACAGCCTGATTGTCACACCAGAAATGCACTGAATGATTGGCCAGAGCCTCCGGCCAGATGTGAACTGCCACAACCATTGGGAAAAATTCTAGGAAAGTGAGGTCCCGTATTATGTCACTGGCCTTCCATTCTGCTGGCCACCGCTCGGCACACCACCTGCCCCGGAAGTAAACGCCAAACCCATGGGCCCCAGCTGCATCAGAGTGCACCTGAAGTTCTGCCTCGAGCAAAAGGTCTTCCCTCCAGAAAGATACCCCATTGTAACTTTCCAAAAAACGGGCCCACATGCAAAGGTCCTGCCGCATGGCAGAAGTGACCCGTATCCTGTGGTGGGCGGCCCGCACGCCGGCCATGGCCCGGCAGAGGCGACGCACAAAGGCACGCCCCGGCGTGACTACCCTGCATGCAAAATTCAAATGTCCCACCAAGGATTGGAGCTCATGCAGCGTGACTTTCCTTGCCCGCATAGCACTAAGCACGAGGCCCCGAAGCTCAGCAAGCTTTTGGACTGGCAGCCTCGAAAGCTGGCCCACGGTATCCAGTTCGATACCTAGATAGGTCAGTTTGGTGGATGGGCCCTCAGTCTTTTCGTGGGCCAGGGGCACTCCCAGCTCCTGGCACAATGTATGAAATCGCTGCATGAGCTCCAAACACCTATGCGCCTCTGGGGGGCCTGTAAAAAGGAAGTCATCTAGATAATGTGTTACACCTGATAGACCAGAAAGCACCCTAACTGCCCACTCAAGCATGGAGCTGAATTTCTCAAATGCCGCACATGATATGGAACAGCCCATAGGCAATGCCTTGTCAAAATAGAATTTGCCTTGAAATGAGAAACCTAGGAGATCGAAGTCAAGTGGATGGACGGGGAGGAGGCGGAATGCAGACTTAATGTTGCACTTCCCCAACAGTGCACCCTCTCCAAAATTGCGTATCAAACGCACTGCATTATCAAAGGATGAATATTTGACCGAACAAAGCTCCTGGGGAATGGCATCATTCACCGATCCGCCCTTTGGGAATGATAGATGATGTATCAGCCTAAACTCCCCAGGAGCCTTCTTTGGGACTATACCCAGTGGTGAAATACGCAGGTTTTTTAGGGGCAAGTCACTGAACGGGCCTGCTACTCTGCCTTCCTTGACTTCCTTATCAATTTTTGTTTTAACTACACCCTCCATCCCAGTTAATGACTTCAGGTTCCTGGCCATGCTATGAACCCTAGGGCCCACCGCTGGGATCCGAAAACCATATGTAAAACCATCAAGCAAATACCGTGCGTCTAAGTCCTTCGGGTAGGCAGCTAAAAGGCGCCGGAGTTCGGGAACTTTAATTGGACTGGGCGCCTTTTGAAGCAGCACCTGTGGCAGTTCCCCCACCTCCTTTCTGACCCCAGCCCCGGTCCCCTCGACCCCGCCTATGGGGTCGGCCCTTGGGGCAGGAAGTGACGGGGTGGGGTTCCCTACAGATGGGGCATTCGTGTCTGTATCTGCAGGGGCGATGATCACAGCGGCCGGTGGAATTGAAATCCCAGCAAAGCAAGCGGGGTTGAACCGCCTGGCCCCCCAGGGGCCTAGAGCTTGGAGCGC
Organism: Euleptes europaea; assembly: GCF_029931775.1. Classification (NCBI taxonomy): domain Eukaryota; kingdom Metazoa; phylum Chordata; class Lepidosauria; order Squamata; family Sphaerodactylidae; genus Euleptes; species Euleptes europaea. The sequence continues at coordinate 36,381,181 of NC_079329.1, read as the reverse complement.
GATCGATGAGGTGTCCACTGTGGGACCTCTCACCCTGCACAGCCCTTGCAGGCATCATGCACTGCATCCACAATTCACCCTGCGGGACATCCCAAGCAAGTGCCGGGTTACGAGCCGCTCGCAGTCTGAAATTCTCATCGTATTGGAGCCAAGCCTGGCCCATGAACTCGCTATAAGCATGATTAATGATGTCCAGATACTTGACCAAGGCCAAGGCCCTGGATGGCTGTTCACGCACAATCACCCCCTGATAGATAAGGTAACCTACCAACCAGTTGGGCCAAGTGCGGTCCACTTTCTTCCTTCGCCACTTATCGTCATCTCTAAGCCCTTCCTTGTCTCTCCCTTTTGGCTCCTCATCCCCATTCAGGAGTGAAAACATATCCACATATTCCCCTCTAAGTATTTTGTCTGTGAGGGCCTGGGGAAGGTGGGATCCCAAAGGAAGCCCCATCTCCCCATGTGCCATCAACTGAGATTGAGGGCCCTGGCCAAGCGTAGCTGCAGCAGTAGGCTGCCCAGCCACTGTAGCGGGCCCTGTGGCTCCCCCGTCCAGCGTTCCCCGGGGGCAAGTGGCCTGCTGTCCTTGCCAAACCTGATTGACCACTGACATTGGATCCTGGGCAGTGGCAGCAGGCTGACGAGAAGGCTGCCGCCCCCGCCCAGAGAGCTGCGTGGGCCCCAAGGCAGGCAGTGCTTCATTTGACTGGTAAGGGGGTGGCAAGTCCATTGCCTGCTCATTAACTAAAGACTCCCCAGTAGATGTTGTGGCCTGTGACTGTGTGTGCACTGGGGACTCACCTGATTCTGGGAGCCTGGGTGGAGAGCAGCTCTCCCTTGTTGGTGCAGGGGCAGACTCACTGCCCTCCCTGGGTTCACTGGCATTCCCCTGCTCCAGCGTATCCATACGCCCTGCAATCTCATCCATACGTCCTGCAATCACGGACACAATCTGGTAAATGGATTCCAAATCATGAGCCCCCTGTGGTGAGGCCCCACCCCGAGCAGGCGGCCTCCCCTGCCCCACGATTCCTTGCACCCCACCCACTGCTTGAAAAGCACCGCCCCGCTTCCCTTTCCTGGCGGTCGTGCTTCTGGCTTGGATGAGCCGGGCCACGTGGCCAGCAGCCTGCCCCTCCAGCACTTTTTGAGTAGGTTTTCGTGCCCTTTTAGATCTTATGGCCTGTGAGGGCTGTGTGCCCTTCCTTGATCCCATGGCTGGTAAAGGCCAGAGGTTGAGGGGGCAGAGAAGGAATGCAGGGGCTTCCGATTCAGAAACGTGCGCGAAGCAGGAGGCAGATGCTGCAGCCGAGAAAAGTTTCTGTTCTAAAACGTGCGTGAGCGAGAAACAAAAGCTAAGCCACCAGCCCCTTAACAATGGGGGCAGTAGGACCCTGTTGCCGGGCAGCCCGTCCTGAACCCGGCTTCCTAAACAGGACAAAGGATATGACCCTTAAAAGCAGAGGAAACAAAAGGAGCGAAGCAGCGAGCGCACTTGGCAGGAGACGAAAGAGGACTTGGAGAGGCGGACAGCGGGAGATGCTGATACCCTCCGTGCACAAGCAGATGCTTGCCACCCCCTTGGGAGGACTGTACAACACGGATGCCGCCCCCCTGCCTTTCTCCCTCGCTCGGATACTTAGCCACGTGTCCGGGTGTGAGTTCTTCTGTTCCTCCGACTGCCTGTCTGCTCCGTCCGCTTCCAAAGAGGGAGGAAATTTCCACCCCGGCGCTCTTAAGCCCTTTCCCCCAGGCCCGCCCTCTTCCCCACGTCAGGCAAAGATGCAAGAGGACTGGCTCTCTTTTCGCGCCCGCAGACAAAATGCGCCCCTCCCCTCAATTCTTTGAATGCGGGGAGGGGGCGGTCTTTGGCTCAGATAGGGAAAAAGTGCATCTCAAAAGTGGCAAATCTGGAGAAAAACCTCCAGTGCATACCTGGCCCCATGTCCAAGGGGAAAAAGTAGCAGCTGTGGGGGCCGGGCCCCCCCACAAAACACCCCCCCATGTAAGAGCGAGCATGAAGCTGGGGGAACCGCCCCACACACACAGCAACCTTGCCTGTGAAACTGATGGCTCTCCTTTCTCTTAAAAGGGAAATGCCACACGGACGCTTTGCAGATGTGGAGGAATTTTTCTGCCCCTCCACCCAGGCAGAGCCCCTGCTCACATCAAAAACCTGCCAGTTCGTACAGGGAGCCACTGTTTACCTCCTTGTAGTCACTCTCATGCAAGTCACTGACATAAACACAGGTTTTGAGGCTTTGACAGGCAGCAGACAAGCCTCTCATGAATGAAACACTTGCTTCAGACACAGATGGATGTCCTTTGGTTGTACTTTTTCCTGGCTATAATGCATTGTCCTGGGCACCAGCCAGACACCCCAGAAGTCTCCCAGGGGAACCAGGCAGTGGATTATTGAGCTCAAAAGACAGCTTTGCTGTCACCCTCTCAGCCCCTGTTCAGCAGCCAGGAACTAAAAGAAAAAGTGAGGGAGATGGGTGAAATGGATGGAAGGCAACCAAATCCAACTGCCCTCTGAAGGACTCCCACCACTTGGCTTCAAGGTCGCTACTGCAACAGAGGCCAAATATCCAAGGGGAAAAGTGGCAAGTGGACTTTTGCAGAGATGGCCCTCCCCATAGACGCAAGAAACATCTTTTGGCTTTCGTGGATTTTTTCCCTGGAAAGGTCCAGGTTGAACAAAAGAGGGGTTTGGAAAGAGATAGCAGGTTGCCTTTTGTAATCAGCAGTCACACAGCCTGTGAGTACTTTTCTGGACATGAAATGGTCACCACACCTCAGCACACTGTCCACAAGAGTCTGGAAAAGTAAAACACATGAACCAGACGCTCAAAACTCACATCCCCCACCCCAGCCCGGGAGACATCACTCCCCTGGCACATGCATCAGAGCAGCCCAGTTGCCCAGAAAAGTATTGGGGGGGGGGAGAACCTTTGCCTTGTACTGTGCACAATCTGGCCCAGGATTTCTTCTGTTCTATCAACAGGTGACTGACACCATACCCCATTGCAGCCTGCCTGCCCTTCCGTTCTGGTTCCTGAAGTTCTTATCCAGGAGCTCTCCCCGATTGCTGAGCAGCAACCTCAGCTGTTCAAAGAAGACTGTTTGTGGCACCCCCTGAACCTATAATTCTGTTCTCTTCAGTGACTCTACTTCACTGACTCTAACTCAGTAACTTTCCGTTTTCTTCAAATAGACTCTACCTAAGTGACTTTCATTTTATTCAGTGACTTTAGTTCTGTTTCTTCAAAGTGACTTTGACTCAGTTTTCCTCTCAGGAAAACTCTCAGGATCACAATGATCCTGAGTGCCTTGAGTGTTCTATGGTTTATAATCTTGTCTAACCCTTGTGATTTTCTTACAGTGAATAGTTATTGTTATCACTGCTATGACTACATAGGTGCCATCAAGTATACACACATGACACATCCATTTAATGCCTGAATTCAGAACACCAGAATATCACATGCATTTTATTATTTTGCCTATGTGAATCCTCAATCCAGACCTTGGGTCTGCCTTCCCAGGCAAAAGTTGCCAAATAGCCCCAAAAGCCATTGTGCACAGTAAACACCCAGCCTTGGCTGTGGCAGCAGACTCCATCTCAAAGCTGCTCCAGCCCCTGCCAGCAAGCCCATCAGCCCCCCACCCCAATGTACCAAAAAGTTGCAATCTTCAGCCCAGCTCTCAGTCCCTGCCAAGAATCTTTTTTCGTTGACTTGGGAGAACGAGTTGCTCTTACTCTGAATGTATCTGATTGCTATGTGTGTGTGTGGGGGGGGATGGGGACTCATATGTCCGAGCACTAGCCCTGGAACTCTGTGTACTTCTAGGTGACCATCACAAGTGGCCAGCCATGAGCATCATCGATTATTATGTTCAACCGTATAAACAGACTTCAGTCTATTGTTACCCGAATTGCTCTATAAATGGGGAAATTAGCTTGAGCAATCGGAAACTACAATATTTATATAGCGGGGTCAACCTATGTATACCAGAGTCAATAATCTGTGACCTTTGAAATCAAGACAGAGGCAAAAGGATTCCAAATTAATAGTGTTTATGTATTCAAGCATTCAGTGGTGCAACACAAACATACACAGAGAATCCAAGAAATAAAAGGCAGTAGAGTAGCGACAGATGCCAATGTGGCAGGTATCGTTGATGGAGGAATACTTTACCGATATTGTAGAGGAGTTGTCCCAGTTCCAGTAGGCTAAGATAGCAGAAAATAAAGAAGGCGAGGGCAAGGGGTTCCCGTAGACTCGGCCAGCGAGGTGGGAGGGAGTGTGGTCAGGCTGCGCAAAACCTTAACCAACAGAGTAACGGCAAAGATGCCAGGGACATCTAAGGTAACATTATGGGCTGTGGGCACCCCAGATATACTGTTTTTCTGGGGGTGGGGTTGATTGGATTACCCCTCCTAGGTTCCCAGTTGACAAAAGGTGACAAAAGATTTAATATTCGGCTGCCGGGTTGGGGTAGTGAGAATTTAGCAATCTATTCTAATTCCAGTGGCTTACACAAACCGGGAGGATCTCGCTGAAGTGCTTAACATTCTTAAACAATAGGCACGATTCTGCTAATGTCCGGGGATCGCTGCTGCATGGCTGGAGGAACGACCCATCACTGATATCAGAATCGCTGCTGATGGCCCATTAAGCTGCTGATGTTGCAGTGGGAGAGGGTGTAGGCACTGACTATGTGACTGTCCACTTTCCATGACATGGCTGCGGCTGGAGCAGAGTCTGAACAGGAACATGGAGTCTCTTAGGTTCACTGGAGGTTGCCCTTGCCTCTGTCTCTCAGCTGCCGGCTGCTTGGAACGCACAGGAGCATTCGTGTCAGTTTCGCTGGCGCACGCTGCGGCCATCCCTGTAGCGTGTGGGGCAGGCATGCGGCTGGAACAGTAGTCGTGTGCCTGCATAAAAGGGGTTGCCATGACCAGTCCGGGAGTTAGGCGGCCCGTATGCTTACACTATCCTATAGGTGATTTCTAATCAAACCATAGCTGCCTTTGCTTTATTAGCTCATCAGCAAACACAAATGAGAGCTGCTATTTACCAAAGCCGGCTGGTTTTGGATTATCTGCTTGCACATGAAAGTGTGTGTGTGGGAAAAGTTCAAGTTTACAAATTGTTGTCTGAAGGTAGATAACAATGCGGACGCAGTACTAAATATGTTGCCTCTGAGATCAGAAAGATATCGAGTGTCCCAGTTTAAACCTGGAAAAGTGTATTAAACCCGGAGTGGTAAAATAATGTGTTTGGTGGTGGAAGTTGGAAGAAAGTGATGTGGTTTATTGGTTGCGTATTAGCAAGCATTATTTTGTTCCATGTTTTGTGCGATTGATAAGGTCCGTCATTGACAGCTCACACTTAGTTGCAATGCCTGTTGACATCCCCCCTCATGGCCCTCATGGGGCCCCTGGAAAGGTAATGATCCTTCGTTCCTTTCCTAAACACCAGCCTACTAGAACCCTGACTTTACATGCACCTCTCTCCCTTTGGAAGCATCCAAAGGTAAAAGAAAAAGAGAGGAAATGTTGTGCCTGAGTAATCATACCTGCATCACATTCAGATATACACGCAAGCTACACGCACAAGCTGCTTACAAGCAAAACCACAGAAGCCGCTTCCCAGTGGCCCCCCTTTCCTTTCTCTTGCATACAAGTCAGCACCAAGCACGCACACACACACATTCCAATGTCTGATAAGGAATGCTCCGGCGTTTCCCCCCCTCCCCTTCAGTAACTTTCGCTTCGCTCTGCAAAAGGACACTGTGAGCTTTCTCAAGGAAACAGGCTCCATTCATTAATGTAGCAAGGCTCATGCAGGCGCTGCAGAAACTAATGACATTGCATTGACAAGCTAAAACTGGATGTTAAGAAAATGTATAATTGTTGTATTGGAATGTCAAACATCTATAAAACCTCTTGCATTTGCCCTGCCTCGAGGTGACAAGATCGCAGAGCTGTTTGTCTGTATCCTGGCTCACCCAGTTATGACTTCTTGGCCAATAAAGCAAGCTGTAATCAACCAATCTCCGGCCCTCATTGCTCTCATTGGACTCTATGAGAATCGGGGAGCACAACAGTAGGAATAAAAGATAGCCAAACAATGGAAAAGGCTAACATATTGAAAGTAATAAATAATAATAAAGTAATAAATTTGCTTCATGTAAACTGTCTGGCAACTTCTTAGCGAAGAAAGCTTCAGTGAAGCTACTAATTGCAAGGAAGCCATATAGGCCAAGACACATTTAAAAAAGGGTAGCTGAGATCAGTTCACCTGGAGAAAATGGCCACTTTGACTATTGTACTGTATGGCATTGAAGTCCCTCCCCCTACCCAAACCCTGCCTTCCTCAGGTTCCACCCCAAAAACCTCCTGAAGAGGGACCTGGCAACCCTATAAACTAGCCAAATATGTATGCCTATGCCCTGCCTGTCAAGTTTACTAAAGTCACAGTGTTCAACTTCACAATAGACACCCTGTGAGGTAGGTGGGGCTGAGAGAGCTCTAAGAAAGCTGTGACTGGCCCACGGTCACCCAGCTGGCTTCATGTGTAGGAGTGGGGAAACTAACCCAGTTCACCAGATTTGCATCTACCGCTCATGTGGAGGAGTGGGGAATCAAACCCAGTTCTCCAGATCACACTGCTCCAAACCAATGCTCTTAACCACTGCACCACGCTGGCTCTCACAACAGCTCTCCATTGGATTATATCTCTTCTCTGAAACAAAGGCCAACTATTCATGGTGATTTGCTGCGCTTTCCAGGCTGTGTTGCCCCATGGCTAATTTTTAATTATTCATGATTGCTTCGGGTTTGAACACAAAATTCGCCTTATCCCTGCATTATCAGAAACCGCGAACCTGGATTCTGCCCCGCCTTCAACGCGCCCTTTTTCCATTTAAAAAACTCCCAGGATTTGGATCAATTCTCCCCGGCCAGCCTGCCCCCCCTTCCCGTCTCTCCTTCCACTCTCCTCCCTCTCTGGCAATCCTTTCCCTCTGCAAACACCAATTGGAGAAGAAGGTCACATAACTCTGATAATCCGGTCACCCTTTCCCACCCTCCAAGAAAAAACCCTCCAAGCTGAAAGAGTTTGGAAACCTACAGCCTTCCAGTTTTAGTTTCAGGGTGTGTGTTTTATTATTATTACGGCATGTAGACTGGGGCGACCCATTAGGCTTGCTTGGCAGATAGCCCTCAGCCAGAGCAGGGAGCAGGATGAGAAAGGTAGCGGGGGGGGGGGGGCTCAGCAGAGAAGCCAGCCAGCTGCCTGTGGGCTTGTTCGGAGAAGGCAAGCCACTACAAGGGTCGCAGAAAGCACAGTCCCGTCTCACAGCTTCCTTCCAGCAGCAGCCGGCCCGGCTTATGGCCCAGGGGGAGAGGTCTGAGGGCACAGAGGGTGCCCAGCAAAATGCCAGCAAGCTCCTTCTCCTCCCCCCTTCTGATGGCTCTTCTTCTTTGCCCTCTCACTCTCTTCTTTTTTGAAACTTTTACAAATCCCTGTTACCTACTCACTGTCTCTTTTCTCCCTTTTAAAACATTTAGTCTACGTGAACTTGGACAATTCCTCTTCAAGAACGGTAAATATCACCCCATCAACGATCCCTGCCACGTTGGCATCGGTGCTTTTACTACTCTCTTTGCATTTCTTAGATTTCTCTGTATGTGTGTATTCATCACTGATTTGAAAGAAAACAACATAAACTCTCTTAATTAGGAATCCTTTGCTTCTGTCTTTATTTAAAGGTCACAGTTACAGGCTCTGGTATACAAAGGTTGCTCTCGCTATATAAATATTGTAGTTTTCCATCTTGCTTGCTAATTCCCCAAGTTAAAGAGCAATTTGGCTAACACCATTCCTGGTCAGACAAATGGTACTATCATTAAATATTATTGCTATTATACTCTTACCTTCTCAGCCATAGTTGGAGAAGGCAGTCCATTTGTTCTCCTTAAATTAAAAACTTAGAGGCTACTATGGACCTTGCCATTTGAGAGACTACACAGTTATTATCCCACCTGAGGACTTTGTGCCACGCAAGTCTGTCCTCATCAATGGTAAGCTCTTTCCCCTGAGGAGCCTGAGGATCCAACTTTCCAACTTTCACTCGGGTATAGGACTTATTTGGGAAAGTAACCAAGTTTGTAATATCAAACCCAGCTGCTAGTTCTCCATTCTCATTAAACTGAACAGTTGTTGAAAGAGATCTTCTGAAGAAATTGGTGAATCTGGATGGAAAGGGAAAGAAAATCAATGTGAATGTAAAATTTTGGGATATACTGTTTAGGTTTTGAATGTGTTACAGTGCAGTCCTGTGCAGACTTACTCCAGTCTAAGCAAATATAAGTCTGCATAGGATTGCAGTGCTGATCTAGGAGAGAAATTCATGAATGCAATTATTTTGCATTTGAAGGTCTATGTCTGTAGACATTTTGAGTGGCAGATAAGGGCAACCAGTAGACAAATTTGAATCTGGATGGCTTCATCATTTTCAGGTGCAGCTCAGGAAACTCCTAATAATTTCCATATAGGAGCAAATGGGCTACAAACAGTGTGGTTTTGATCTGGCAAGGGAGAAGAAGCCCATTTCTTCACACACCCATTCCTCCATGAAACTCAGAATTGTAGACCAGAACACATGAAGCTGCCTTATACTGAATCAGACCCTCAGTCCATCAAAGTCAGTATTGTCTACTCTGACCGGTAGCAGCTGCTCTCCAGGGTCTCAGGCAGGGGTCTTTCACATCACCTACTTGCCTCGTCCCTTTAACTGGAGATGCCGGGGATTGAACCTGCATGCCAAGCAGATGCTCTACCACTGAGCCACAACCCCTTCATCCTTGAATCAAAACATCACATTTGAGACATTCCTTGGACAAAGAGGGACTGCTTAGTGGCTAGTGGTCACCCAGTGAGTTTCAGAGAAGAGGGGATTTAACCCATAGCTTCCCAGATCCTAATCAAGAACCCAAATACCTACACCACACTGGTAAATACTGAGAAGGAAAGCAAGAAGGCACTAACTAAACCAGATTCAGTCTGACCACATCTCATTAGTTATTACAGTAACTTTTTTGAATGTTTGTAATAACCATTACACCATCAGAACTGAATTGAGAGGGATTCGTGTTTTTTATTAGCAACCCTCCTGTTTACACAGATTGTTTGATTTATGAGGTTAGGCCTCCTTGCAAGGATATCCTTGCAAGTGCCCAGTTTCTTTGTCTTTCAGTGGATTTTATTGGTCACATTGTGAGATTCGGTTCAAACTTCCCACCAATGTTGTTCTAGGTATCTCCCAGCCCTCTTCATATTACTCAAATCCATAAGTAAACCATGGCTCCAGATTCCACCTAGAAGACAAGAGCAGACTTTCCTCTCCATACTTTCCCTCCATTGCATTCATCAACGCCCTCCCCATACAAAATGTACCAAGTAGTTTATCAGGAACTGCACTGGTCCCTTTAATGATACACCAAATTATACCTTCTTCCTGAATTCTGATAGTACTGAGACGCTGAGTAGCTGAAGCTAACGAAGCATGTAGTAAGACATTATGTAGCAAAAGCAGTGCTCCACTTCCTCGTACAGCCCTTACTCTCAGAGGCCAAAATTCCAACCAGCTGCTTAGGTAGGTTTGCGAGGGCCCTCTTTGCCAATGGCAGGAGGTTTTTGGGGCACAGCCTGGGGAGGGCAGGGTTTGGGGAGGGGAGGGACTTCAATGCCATAGAGTCCAGTTGCCAAAGCGGCCATTTTCTCCAGGTGAACTGATCTCTATTGGCTGGAGAGCAGTCGTAATAGCAGGAGATCTCCAGCTAGAATCTGGAGGTTGGCAATGCTATGCTTAGGTAAGCAATGGTGAATAATGCTCTGCCAAAAAAATTCTGCCAGGTAAGGTAGGGAACTGGTTGGCCAATTAACCATGCAGACGTCTCTGTGGGCATTTGCCCCCCATTGCCTCTTTATTCAGAAAATAGTAATCCACCCTATGATCACTGGAAATTTCTGGTCCATCATCTCAGAACCAGATTACATGTGAAATCAGGGAACAATCCCTATTGTTCTTACCTGTGGAATCATATAAAGACTAGAAAGTTTCGCCATGTGTGAGGAGGCGTCAGGCCTTCAATGATTCCTATGAGACCTTTCTGGACACCATAGTTTTTTTGAAGAGCAGGTCCATAGTGGTACGGTAGGTCATCCATGCATTGTTGTAGTTGTCATAGATGTGGAATCCAAGGGAGACATTGGGCAAGATTGAGGGATCATCATTGATCTCTTTGACAGCAAAAACCAAGGCCGGGATGTGCTGGTAGAGCTTTGTGAACAAACTGCAAATAAAATTACTGTTTGTTTCATTGGAGAAATCCGCCCTGCCTGAGACCATGAGATTACAATATTGGTCATAAGAACACAGGAAGAACCTTGCTGGATCAGTACAGTGGCCCAATACCCTGCATGATCCACAGCCTTATGCCACTGTAAACGAGCATGCCTTGAGTATTCCTTTGAATACATATGCAAGATAGAAAAATAAACAAAGCAGGGCACCAGAGCCCTTATTATAAAATAGAGGGGGAAAAACAAAAGCAAAATCTCTTCCTACTTTTGCATATGTTTCCGCACTTCAGGAGTTGGAGAACATGTCAGGTGATGGAATTGCATTCTAATACTTACATCTTCAATAGGCACGGCATAAAGGTTTGTGGCATATGGAAATTACTGCCCATATTTATAAAACTACTACCTCTACTTATCTTAGTGGCAGAGAACAAAGGAAGTGCCTCTCTGGCAGTCTTCAAGCATCGTCTGGACGAACACTTGTCAGGGATGCTCTAGGCTGATCCTGCATTGTGCAGGGGGGTTGGACTAGATGGCCTGTATGACCCCTCCAACTCTTTGATTCTCTGATTCTATATGGAACTCTGTTCCTTTAGTTACATATTCCATTCTTGGAATTTTAAAAAAACCAATTACAGAGAAAAGACCACTTACATATTCATCAGTGTCTGTACATAATTTCCATGCCATAGAGGCATTGGACAAATTGTACCATTTCACATATTATGGGTCAAATGGAAAATGGCAATCCCTTTTCACTTCCAGCTCTGCTTCAGCTATTTATACTAACAAGAGAAACAAGGCCAGGAGCAATGTTGGTTGAGCTTGAAGTCAGAATGGACTTGTACAGAATGTTGGCAAGGAGCAAAAGGTGCTCTTGAGTAGACACCAACCATTGTGTGTGTGTGTGTGTGTGTGTGTAAAGTACCATCAAGTCATAGCATACGGCGACCCCGTAGGGTTTTCAAAGCATGAAATGTACAGAGATGGTTTGCCATTGCCTTCCTCTGCTTAGCCACCTTGGAATTCCTTGGGGATCTCCCATCCAAATGATTCTGTTTAGCTTCCTAGATCTGATGAGATCGGGCTAACCTGAGCAATCCAGGTCAGGCAAACCAACCATTACCAGCTTTATTTAACCTATACATTGTTGCATTGTGTATTTTATTTTGGATGCAGGGAAAATGGAAGGCTACAAGCTATTTAAGTAACGGTACAGCCAACACTGAGTTTTTTGCCTGGAAAAATAGTTGCTAATTGCAATTCAAATGGTAGCTTGGCTCCAGAGGAAATAATTTGCTTTGGGGGTGATAACATAGCAGAACTGGGGAGAACACAGAGCCCCTTGAGAGAATGAGTGTAGTGTCCTTTTGTTGACTGTCCAAAAAATGCTGGATTGTGATTTTTGGGGCTTCTCAGAAGAGAAGGAAGGAGGAAAAGTATTCCTGTGCCTGGGCTCTGTGAGAAAGGCTTTTATACTGCAGCAGAAGCGGTGGAGGTTGGGATGAGTCTCCCTTATGCATGTTATTTCTTGGGAAACTGAACCAAAGAATTATCTAACAGAATCAAGGGATCCTTTGATGCAAAGAGGACCAAGTTCACACAACAGATGCCTTCCCCTTTAGTACATGTTTTGAGGCTCAGCTAAAACTCGATTGAGTCATATGTTAATTTTTAATAAGATACATGGTTCCAAGTGTTTCATTCTAACAATTAACTTTTAATCTTTGGGCTGGATCCAAAAGTTCCATTTTGTTAGCGATAGACTTTCTCAGTTACCAGAAGCTTTCATTTGATGGAAGAGATGGCCAGTAGAGTGGAAATTTTGGTTTCAGAATGGGATGCTGGGAAAAAAGAACCCAACTATACAGCTGATTCTTATGCCACAGAATTAGGGTGTTTTTTTTAACATAGCAACGGTTTTTATGATTTAGTCCTCAAAATTGATCTTGACTTGTAGCTTTAAACTCCATATATAATTACTCCGTAACCTTCCAATCTACTTGAAAACATTAAATATTAAGCAGCATTTTTTCTTATATTAGTATGTGGACAATTCTTTCATATTTTTCTGCTTTTTTTAGCACTATTAAAACATTGTTAAAAACTTGATCAAATATATAATGAGTAGAAGATTGACTTCTAGTGATCACAAACCAGGCCTCAAAATTTCACAAGAGTGCTCTGTTACTGAAATCAAGAACAAATATGATCTATTCCTAAAGAATGTCTTCTTCAGAAATCAATGATGTAGGGGTTTCATTCTACACGCATATCACATCTGGTACATAAATGTGAGATTAAAGGAAATGGGTACATTTAATATGATAATCCAAAATATTTGGACAGGTTCTCTGATTCATTCCATACATATAGTACAAGAGACACAAAGGATGGCATGGTGAGCACAGATATTCAATGCTTTCTTCTTATTAATTGTTCTCTCTTGTTCATTTTGGGCCTCATCAAGATAATGTAGCATTTGGGCAAAAAGATGCAGCCCAGCAATCCAGCACTGGAGGCCAAGATGGAGAAGATCTCCACAGCAACCATGTATTTCCCTTTGGTGCTGAGGTAGGTGGGGACAAAGGAAAGCCAAACACTGCAAAAGACCAGCATGCTGAAGGTGATAAACTTGGCTTCATTAAAACTGTCTGGTAACTTTCTGGCTAGGAAAGCCACAATGAAGCTGATGATGGCCAATAATCCCATATAGGACAAGACACAGTAAAATAAAGCAACAAAACCTTCATTACATTCCACTATAATTTTTCCATTCATTGAATGCATGTCTAAATCTGGGAATGGAGGAGAAGTTCCCAACCAAACTGCACAAACAAAGACTTGAACAAGGGAACAAGAAATGACAATATAATATGCTGATCTTTTCCCCACCCATTTCCGGAAAATGTTTCCTGGCTTGGAGGCCATGAAAGCCATCACAACTGTAACGGTTTTTGCCAGCACAGAAGAAACTGCAATGGAAAAGATAATGCTAAAAGCTGTTTGTCGAAGGAAGCAAGTGATTTTTGTAGGTTGTCCAATGAATAGCAGAGAGGAGAGGAAACAAAGAAGGAGAGAGACAAGAAGAATGTATGTGAGGCTCTGGTTGTTGGCTTTGACGATGGGAGTGTCCTGGTGCTTAATGAAGATTCTGAGCACCAGAACTGTCATCAGAGAAAAGAAAAGAGCCAGGAAAGTTAACACAATACCCAATGTTTCTGCAAAGGAGAGGAAACTTGTCTTTTTGGGAATGCATTGGTCCTGGCTCTTGTTTGGAAATTGATCTTCTGGGCAACTGACACATTTTTCCATGTCTGAAAGAAAAACACGTACACATCTGAAAAATAGCACACTGTCTCTAGCATATGATGCACTTTGGCAAGGATATACCAAATGGGAGCTTCCCACCATGACTAGCAGATTTGCAGACCCACCCCACCTGAAGATACTTTAAGAAACTAGGCCCAGCTTTTGAATTAGATGCTTTCTTGGGGAAAAATTGTGAAGTTTGTGGGCAGCTTTTCACCATTTGGAAAAGCACTAAAATTAAAAAAAAAAGTTTATTTTTTTTAAAATATTGTCCTCCAGCTCTCTCTCAAAAACAACAACTAGAGAAATGAAATAACTTTTTGAATGCTTTTCAAACATACTCGCCAGAGGCTGCACGTTTAAACTTTCTCCAGCCAGTCTTGTCTTCAATGAGTTTCCAAGAAATGTCTGGGTAATTGGCTATTTTAAAATTTGATATTAGGGGAGCCTCTACAGCTCACTCCACTCACCGATCCTGAAGTTCGCTGTGGTTGCACTATTTAATGATAAATAACCCTGCTCTGCATAGCCCACACTAGCCTGATCTTATCAGATCCTGGAAGCCAAGCAGGATTAGCTCTGGTTAGTACTTGGACCGGAGACCACCAAAGAAATCCAGGGTTGCTACACAAAGGCAGGCAATGGCAAACCACCTCTGTTCCTCTCTTGCCTTGAAAACTCTATGGGGTCACCATAACTCAGCTGCGGCTTGATGATGCTTCCCACCACAGGATACTCAACAGTAATTTCTTTGAGGGATCCCCAGTGTCATATAAGATCTATTGGGTATATTGAATGAGCAGTTGTGCCTTGTGCCAAAATAGCTTCAGCAGTACTGTAGGAAGCAACAGTGAAGTGGGTTTATCTCCACGCTGAACCGTAATTGTATTTAAGAATGAAAGACCACGCATTCCTGACCGGAATGCCTGCCCCAGGCTTAGGAGGCAACGCAGCGGCGCTGACTCCACCAGGCGCAAAAAATCTGTGAAACCTTCATAGCTCAGGGTTGCTTGGACAAAAAAAAGGGGGCTTTCCCGAGCCATAATGGCAGCCCTGCCCCCCGCCAGGTGCTTTGATACCCCGGGAATGCCTCCTGGGATGCTGGGAAGCCCCGGGAACGTCTCCTGGGACGACGACGCGGCCTTTGCCGGCGTCCAGACACAGGCTCCAGCGCTGGGGCCACAAACGCCAGCGTGCACCACTGAATGCCGGCACTGTGGGCCCTTGCGCCAGCGCAGGCCTTCGCCGGCCTCCAAAGGCCTTTGGTCCTGGCTGCTGGGGCACCTCAGGAACGCGCTGAGAGAAACCTTGAAGTCTGGAGAGACAGTTTAATAAAGAAAGCAATGCATATCCAGAAAACAACAGACACAACATAACAGACAACATCTGCAGATGGGAGAGAGAGAGGGCAACAATCTCTAGATCAATGCTAAGCCTTTCTCAATATAATGATAAGGAACTTGGTAATTTATACTAGTCGGTAAACAACTTGCCATCTGTTACATTTCATCTGTTTATACCAGTGGTTCCCAAACCTTTTTTTGACCAGGGACCACTAGGACTTTTTTGTTCGGTGCAGGGACCCCAAGGTTCAAAATAAAAATTCCGAGAATTTGAAAATAAACTTTAATCATAACTGTTAGTTAAACATTAAACTGAGAATTATATTTGAATATATATATTTTATAATAGAGAACTTTTAATTGAAAATATTAATTTATTATGGGTTTATAACTTTGTTTTGCGGACCTTAATTTAGTTCTTGCGGACCCCTGGGGGTCCATGGACCCCTGGTTGGGAACCAGTGGTTTATACTATTTCTTATTAGGAATGGCTAGCAGCCTGAATGTCAGGTTGACCTCTTGGCAGGCCCTGGTTCCAGTCCTGGCCACAACTACTGCCAAGTACATGTCCCAGAAATACACTTATGTGCTCCAACAGAATTAAGGTTCAAGAGTTAATTGCGACGTCTGAGTATTTTGGTTCATGCAAAGCTTTCTGGGTATGGCTAGGCCTTAATGTCAGAATGCTTATGACTAGATACTGGATTAGGGATGCAAATTAGGCCTTAATATCAGACTTCCCCTTCAACAGCAACAGTCATCGTCGCTTTTTGCAAACTGAAGCCAAAAATGTGATTTATAACAAATGTTATACCCTGCCCTTCTCCCCAGTGGGGAAAAAAAGCAGCATACATTGTTCTCTCCTCCGTTTTATGCTCACAACAACGCCGTCTGACTGAGAATGTGTGACTGGCCCAAAGTCATCCAGCAAACCTTCCATGGCAGAGGTGGGTTTATGTCAGCCCTTGGCCCACAGAACCAGAAATCACCACAAAGTCATATAGAGTCCAAACAGATGGCTTTTACTGGTCAAATAGGCATACAGTGCAAACGAATAAAATGACAGCTATGAGAGACTCACTAGCTGGGAGATATTATAAGGCAGGAAAGGCGGGAGATTACACGCATAGGCTGAATACAGTTTCCCAGGAGCTGAGTTCCCAGGCCTAGGTATGCGACCTTGGGGGGCAGACAATACAGCGCAGAGACAGAGGCAATAACGAAACCGAGATAGCAGCCTGACATTCTGCTCCCCTCAAGGCCCCCTCCCAGTTCGCAAGGGGGCTGGCCTATCCGGGTAAGCAATGTGAAAGGCGTCGACGAGGTCGGGGGCGGAGACATCCCGTGCGCGCACCCATTCGTCATAGGCAGGGGGGAAATGTTTCCAACGGACTAAATATTGCAGGTTGCCATGGTGAACACGGGAGTCAAGGATCTTGGAGACTTCGAAGTGTTCCTCCCCCCCCACCATGATGGGTTGCGCAGGAGGTGGGTCCGGATGCCACTGTGGAGAAGCAACATGGGGTTTGAGGAGGCTAATGTGGAAAACAGGATGCACACGCCTCAAGGATTTGGGGAGAGCCAGTTCCACCGTGACAGGGTTTATGACCCGGGTGATGGGGAAAGGGCCAATGAATTTAGCACTGAGCTTATGGCACGGTTGGGTGGAACGGAGATTTTTGGTGGAAAGGTAAACCAAAGCACCCACTTGCAGATCACTCCCGGGGGAGCGATGTTTGTCAGCTTGCGCTTTGTATTTACGTTTGGCCCGGTCGAGGTTGCTAACGAGCCAGGGCCAAGTGGTACGGAGGGCGTGTGCCCAGGAGGCAATGTCGGGGTTCCCCTCCCCCTCTACATCATCTGCAGGAGCGATAGGACTGAAATCTTGTCCATACACAGCAAAAAATGGGCTAAAACCTGTGGATTGATGCATGGCATTATTGTAGGCATATTCTGCTAAAGGTAACAGTTCCACCCAGTTATCCTGGTGGTAGTTAACATAACAGCGTAAATAACATTCAAGTACAGCATTGACACGTTCAGTTTGACCATCAGTTTGAGGATGGTATGCACTAGACAACCCTTGTTCCACTCCCACCAACTTGAGGAAAGCTTTCCAAAACTTAGAAACGAAACCACTTCCGCGGTCACAAATTATCTTACGCGGAAACGAATGTAAACGAAAGATATGCGTCACGAAGAGGCGGGCCAGTTTCTGAGCAGAGGGGATCCCTGCGCATGGAATCAAATGTATTTGCTTAGAAAACAAATCAGTAACAACCCACAACACAGTTTTACCCCCACTGAGAGGGAGATCAGTCATAAAGTCCATAGCAATCACTTCCCAAGGTTTGCTGGGCGTTTCAAGAGGTTGTAGCAGTCCCGGGGGTTTGCCCTGCGATCGTTTCGCAGCGGCACAAACGGGACAGCTGCGGATGAAGGAGTCAATGTCGGAACGCATTCCCCCCCACCAGAACTGTCTGCGCAATAAGTGAAGGGTTTTCAGAAACCCAAAGTGCCCAGCTGTTTTGGCTCCATGAGCTAAATGTAAAACGTCCTTCCGGAGAGCTTTGGGTACATACAATTTCGAGTCCTTGTACCAGGACCCTCCTTGTTCCAAAACACCAGGAGGTAGGGTATGAGCGGAGCGTTCTAAAAGGCACTGGTCCCGAAGGACAGTTAAAAAGGACTCGGAGATGGGGATTTTGGAGGGGGCCCCCCCGTCGGCCATGGAGATCTTAGAAACAGTTATGGGGCTAGTGCTTACGTGCGGCGGCGCGCAGACTGCAGGCGGCTGGGCGGCCGGAGGGGTAGGAAGGGCGGGAACTCCGGTCTGTTGCGGTGGCGGCTGGGCAGCCGGTTGGGCTGGCGGAGCTTGTAAGTTGGGTAAGGTGTGCTGATGCTGGGATCGAGTTTGCACAGCCAGCATAGGTAGGGCCCCACGTTGCATAGGGGTGAACAGAGAGTTGGTGGGTCTCTCGAGTTTTACCGGATATTGTGGTAAACGGGAGAGGGCATCCGCGAGAACGTTCTGCTTCCCAGGGACGTGCTTCAGGGTGAAACGGAACTGAGCAAAGAACTCCGCCCACCGTTGTTGTTTCGCCGATAGCTTATGGGACCCCGTGAGGGCAGCTAGATTTTTGTGATCGGTCCAAACCTCAAAGGGGACTTTAGACCCTTCCAAGAATTGTCGCCATAGAGTCAGTGCATGATGAACTGCTGAGGCCTCTTTCTCCCAGATGGGCCAGTTTAATTGAGCGTGCGCAATTTTTTTTGAAAAGTAAGCGCAAGGGTGAAGAAGACCATCCGGTCCTTGCTGGAGGAGAGCCCCTCCCATGGCTACATCGGAAGCATCGACTTGCACAATGAACATTTGATTTGGGTCTGGGTGCTGTAGCACCGGCTCCGAAGTGAAGAGGCATTTGAGGGCCAGAAAGGCGGCTTGGCATTGCTCAGTCCATAGGATTTTTGCGGAGGGCAAGGCAGCCGAGCTTACTTTTCCCTTAGTTTTCAGTAGGTCCGTAATGGGTAGAGCCACCTGGGCGAAGTTAGGGATGAATCCTCGATAGAAGTTTGCAAATCCCAGAAATTGCTGTACTTGCTTACGGTTGGTGGGGGGAGTCCAATCGAGGACGGCTTGGACTTTGGCGGGGTCCATGCGAAGACCTTGGTGGGAGATGATGTATCCCAAAAACGTGAGTTTGCTTTGGTGAAATTCGCACTTAGCTAGTTTTGCGAAAAGTTGATGGTTACGCAGGCGTTGCAGAACTTCCCTGACCAGAGCCACATGCTCGTCCATAGTTTTCGAATAAATGAGAATGTCATCTAAGTAAACCACCACCCCACGATATAGAAGGTCATGTAGGATTTCATTGATGAGTTGCATGAAGACCCCCGGGGCCCCTTTTAATCCGAACGGCATCACAAGGAATTCATACATTCCGAAACAGCTAGAGAAGGCAGTGAGGTGCTCATCCCCTTCGCGGATACGGACTCGGTAGTAAGCTTCCACCAAGTCTAATTTAGAGAACACACGGCCTTCCTGTAATTGTCCCAAAATATCTGATATTAATGGGATAGGATAGGCGTTGGTCTGGGTAACCGCATTGAGCTTTCTGAAGTCAATGCACAGGCGAAGGTCGCCCTCTTTTTTCCGGACGAAAAACGCGGGGGCCGAGTTTGGGGCATTCGAAGGGCGAATGAACCCTCTGGCGAGGTTTTTGTCCAAAAAGTCCCGGAGGACAGTGCGCTCGGAAGCGCTCATAGGGTAAATCTTACTCTTGGTTAATGTGCAGTCCTTTACCACTTCAATCGCACAGTCTGAGGCCCGGTGGGGGGGTAAGGCATCACATTCCCTAAGGTCGAAGACATCTTCAAAGTCCCGGTATACAGCGGGTAGAGCCGGTGGTGTTGGGGCAGTAGAGGTTAATGCTGGAACGGGCGGATATAGCAGAGCAAAGTTTTGCCGATGCTGGTCGCAGGTGGGACTAGCGAAGGAGATAGTGTTTGTTTCCCAATCAATACTGGGACTATGTCCTTTAATCCAGTTAATTCCCAAGACCACTTCAAATCGGATAGGGGCTATAGTGAAGTCTATTTGTTCCCAGTGGGAACCAATTCCCATTGCCACCCCTATGGTGCGGTGATCAACTGGACCCCCCTGGAAATGGCTTCCGTCCATTTGGGCAAATTGGACGGGGGCGGGTAAAGCCTCAGAGTCGGCTCTGAGTGCAGCAAAAGTGGCTTCGCTTATGAGAGTGCGACAGCAACCGGAGTCAATTAGTGCTTTGACGGGGATTTGTGGGCCACCGTTAAGTTGTTGTAAAACTGCATCCACGTAGACGGTGGAGTCCACTTCTTTGATTTTGGTAGGAGCATTCGGTTTGATAGGAAGATCCTGAGAGGTCTGTGGAGACGCTCCATTCACCACAGACCGGAGCCGTTTTTTGACAAGTCGAGGGGAGATTCCAGGTTTAAGGCTGGAGAAATCCAAGGATTTTCCTCATCCGAAGAGGGAAAGTTGTCCCCCAATGGGGCACTTGTAATCCGAGACCCGGCGGGGTCGTTGGTAGTAGGCAGGGAGGCTGGGTCCCCGGCATGGAGTGCAGAGGGTGTGGGTCTTCCCGGAGCTGCGCTGCGGGTGGCCGCGGTGCCTCTGCGTGGTGGACGACCTCGGGCGCGGGTTGTCGTGCTGGGACGAAATAATTCCTGGCGGCGCGGGCAAACGGCTGCAAAGTGGCCCATTTCTCCGCAAGTAAGACAGGCACCCCTCTGAAATCGGGCTTCACGTTCCTGGGGCGGACGTGGGGGATTTTGTGGGACGAGCAGTGGTGCCTTGGGTTGAGGCTTTTGGGTGCCTTTTTCCTTGTGCTTTTGACGGACAAGAGAAATAAAGCGTCGGCGGCTTTCCACTTCCTCGGCTAATAGGATCCAGTCTTCGAGGGTATCGGGATCGCCCCGCATGTAAGACCAGTTCAGAATGTCAGGATGCAAGGCTTCCCTGAAATGATGGATCAGGGTGGTCTCGGGCCAACCTACAATTTTACTTGCCAGTCGTTGAAATTCATCGGCAAATTCTCGAACTGTAGCAGAGCCTTGTTTTAATTGTAAGAGTTCCGTTTTGGCTCTTTCCCCCAGGAAGGGGTCCTCAAACCTCCTTCTCGGGGCAGTCATGAAGTTGTTGAGGGAACGAATAGCACGAGAGCGGGTGTCAAACTGGAGGACCATCCAGTCAGCCGCTTTACCTGTCAGAAGGGAAGCTACGTAACGCACCCGGCTATCTTCCGTGGGGAAAAGTTGTCCTTGTTCTCGCATATAACTGTCCACTTGATGCAAGAAACAAGGCAAAGTCTCGAGAGATCCGTCATACGTAGTCCTCAATTTGAGTTGCTTCCAAGGGCCGGGCGCAGGTTGACCCGGTTGCACGGGTGGTCCGGGCGGAGGAACAACAGGAGCTCCAGGAGGCAAGGGTGGAGCAGGCACATTAGCGGGTGGTTGCACGGGTGGTCCGGGCGGAGGAGCAACAGGAGCTCCAGGAGGCAAGGGTGGAGCAGGCACATTAGCGGGTGGCTGTACGGGTACCCCCTGACCCGGTATCGGAACGGGCTGTCTCTGAGCTATCAGGGTTTGTTGTAATTGCCTGTTCTCCTGAAGCATACGTTCCATTAATTCCTGGAGTTGATCAACACGGTCGGAGAGCTCCCGATTCTGGGCTCGTAAGAGATGAACCTCCTCACTTGGGCCACCAGTAAGATGAGGCTTACTGGTCCGGAAGCTTGTGGCCCATTGAGAGCTATCCCCATATAGATCCTCGTCTTCAGACTCTCCTGAGTCTCGACGTCGGTCAGCCAAACGGCGTGCGCGTTGGGTCGCGCGCGACGGGACAAACGCCGGGGAAAAAGACAGACCTGATAGCCCTAGTACATTGTCCTTTGGGCGCGTGTCCACGTTCGCCTGATTCCTAATCCTTGCTGCAGCCGCCCTGGCTGCTTCCGCAGCTTCTCTCTCTCTTGCGACCTTAGCCGCTTCGGCGGCTTGCTGATCCGCAAGAACTTTGGCGTTCTCAAGTCTTAGGGCAGTCTCTGCCGTAATGCGCGGCAAAAGTTCTGTCTCCAGGAGTGAGAGTATGGGGTCGGGTTCCCCGCCCAGCAGAGGTTGTACTCGAACCGCCAGTGCGGGTGCCTCGGCTCCAAAAGTCGAGGTCAAAACTTGAGCCAAGGTGGCTACCGGGGTGTCCTTTGTACATTCCACAAGGAGAAGAGCGGTGCTAATAGCGACTCGCTTGGCCTCAGCCTGACAGCTGGCTGCATCCGGGATCAGGGAAAAACCCTCCGGCGGGGCTCCCGCCATGGTAGAAAGAGTTTCTCGAGAAATAAGATTATCCAAAAGTCCAGTTAATATTTGTAAATCCTCAGTCGCCAACCGGGCATCGTTCTGTAATTGATCCAAGTCTTGAAGATCTAAACGAGCATCAGTATCCTCCGACGTTAACATCCAGAGAGTTCCTGTAAGAGATTGCCACTGTTCCTGTACCAGTCCCCTCAAGCGGCAAACCTCTCGGGTCGTCCGGAAAAGTTCAGCGATTAAGTCTTGTAACAGAGTAGGATCCTCAGAGAAGGGCTCCAGGGTAGTAGATCACCTGGAGAGCTGTACAGCTCCCATCCAAGTGGCAGGCGAACCCCCCTGGGCTCCAGCCTGGCTAGTAGAATGGTGAAGAGGGATAGCTGTCATAATGTCAGCCCTTGGCCCACAGAACCAGAAATCACCACAAAGTCATATAGAGTCCAAACAGATGGCTTTTACTGGTCAAATAGGCATACAGTGCAAACGAATAAAATGACAGCTATGAGAGACTCACTAGCTGGGAGATATTATAAGGCAGGAAAGGCGGGAGATTACACGCATAGGCTGAATACAGTTTCCCAGGAGCTGAGTTCCCAGGCCTAGGTATGCGACCTTGGGGGGCAGACAATACAGCGCAGAGACAGAGGCAATAACGAAACCGAGATAGCAGCCTGACAGTTTCCAACCTGATCTCCTCTATCCTAATCCAGCAGTCTAAATACTACACACAGGCTCTGATACATCAGGGAAGCTCTTAAACCCCTTTTATTTTGTTAGAGAGGGAATATTTTATACCCTCCCTGCTTGTGCCAACTGCTCTTGCTGGCTTCTTTTGAGTAAGCCTTTGCTTCCATTTCAGATGTGTGTGAGTATGGTGCTGTCAAGTCACAGACAACTTGTGGGGACCCCACAAGTGAGAAGCAGAGGAGGTTTGTCATTGCCTTCCTCTGCACAGTCTTTCTTGGTGGTCTCCCTGCTTAGCATCCGAGTATCTGATGAAATAGGACTATACCATGCCACCTTCTCTCCTCCACTGTAAATACCAGAGGTTTGTTTGGGCAATAATATGGTACTGCAACTCCCATGATGATCTAGAAGCCAGTGGATACTTTTGAGCCCCCTAACTTTAGTTTTGGGATACGTTATGCCTGCCACAATCAAATGTAGCTTCCAGTGCAAATTGGGCGGGGGGGAAGTTGTCTGGAGATAACCTGGGCCAGGGTGTTCCAATTTCCTTCATTTTGGGCTCACCAACTCCCATCATCACCCTGAAGCTAGAGGCCAATTTTGAGGCCCCTAAGTTTTGTCTGGGGATGTTTCTGGGGTCTGTGCCGTCCGGGATGTTCTGATTCCTTTCATGGCCATGACCGCACTAATTACATACCTCACATTTTCCTCATTGTAAATCCCCAAGACTTGAAAACGAATGCTAATTTTCTGATTGCACTTGTACTTTTTGAAAATGTCCTGGAAGGGGGGGGGTGAGCTGGTCTGGGGCGCCCAAGTCATCCCTGCCTTCTCTCCCACAAGTGTATTTGCATTTGGATGATCAGCCAAAGGGTTAAAATCCCCGCTGGGATTCCACTCCTTGCTTTTGTCCTGGAGGGGTTGGAGAGCTTTTTTGGGGTGCCAAAGACATGTGTGTGTGTGTGTGTGTGTGTGTGTGTGTGTGTGTGTGTGTCTTTTAAATTTGGAGCATAAGGACTAATGGAGCATGGTAGGAGCGTTATGCCTTACAAAAACAAAAGCAAGCTGAGCAGGCAGTGGGGGAATCTCCAGGGGAAGCGTGTGTGTGTGTGTGTGTGTGTGTGTGTGTGTGTGTGTGTGTGTGAGGAAATCACTTCGCACTTGTGGGTTTTCCATGCTCTCAGCATGGAGGAGAGGGGAGGGAGGAAGATGGGCGGAGGAATGAATATCGCGCCTCTAAATGATCACACCAAGGGGGAAGTCGTCTTTAAAATGGAGAAAGGAAAAACTTCATTATGTAAGCTTATGCTCAAAGCACGGACAATCTGCGCTCTGGAATCATTTTCAAAATCAAAGAGAAGGCTTTTGGTGCAATCAAACAAAGATAGGGTGTTTCATTAAACAATGAAAATGAGTAGGGCGGTCATGGCCCACGTTTGGCACTGCAAAAGACACCGTCGTCCTGAATTGGGTGGCTAATTTTGAGGCTCCTAACTTTATTTTTTGGTAGATTTATGGCTGCCACAGATAGACGGATGGATCTTTTTATTCATAGAAGATTGGTAATTATCATACCTTCCAGTTCTGAAATCATCCCTTCTGGACACATACTACAATTGTAGCAGCAAAAGATCTCCCCCTCCTTTTTTTTAATGCTGGAACCAGGATGACAGTTCTTATTACATAAAGAAATGGGTGGCACCTGTATTTGGGAAAATGAATTTAGCAGTAGTAAAATTGTGGTGGCATTTTGCTTTTGTTGTAGACCAGATAAAATGATCTGAGTGTGGAGCATCTACCTTAAAAGATGACACAAAATCATGGTGATGAAATCTTCATGCTTGCCTAGACATAATGACCTTTCTTACTCAACTGTATGAAGATGTCTCAGATGTTCACACTTAAGGTAAGATAGGCAACAGATTATACTGGCCACCAAATTTCTGTGAAACATGAACTAAACACATCATTGTATTTGTCTGCTTCAATTCTCTACTTTCATTTCCAATACTAATTGGCTGTCAGGATCTCATTTAATTGATTCACATTTTTCACTTTCATGGCTGCCTACTTTCATGATAATAACTCTCTGTGTAATAATAATTGCCATCCCAAGATGCATTATATATATTATGTGTTGTAGGAAAAAGAACTTCCATTTTACCCCATTATTCCATTTTCAGACAGAGCAGTTATTTTCTCACCTGGGTGAAATTTCTATGCCATTCAATTTTGTTCTCATCAATGGTGACCTCTTGGCTTGGGGGCACCTGAGGATCCAGCTTTCCCACTTTGATTCTGACATAGGAGTTATTTGGGAAAGTGACCAGATTTGTAATGTCAAAGCCAGCTGCTAATTCTCCATATTCATTAAATACAACTTCTTCTCCAGCACTGTTGTTGAATGAGATCTTCTGAAGAAATGAGTGGAGCTAATGAGGAAAAAAGCAATAATTGAAGAAGCTATGATCAGTAATATTTTCATGACTATGTTGTACAGAAATGTAAAAACCAATAGAATACTGACCTTAAGCAGATCATGAGAGGGCATCTTGGCCATCTTCTGGGCATGGAGTAGGGGTCACAGGGGGTGTGGGGAGAGGTAGGGATTTTCCTGTATTGTGCAGGGGGTTGCACTAGATGCCCCTTGCAGTCCCTTCCAACTATGATTTTATGATAATCACACATCAGAAAACTTGATTTCACTGAGAACATGACAACAAGCATGTACTAATAATGAGGTATTACCTGCCAAGGGTTCACATTTAGAAGAATCCTCCTGCCAGCATCCTCCTTTGCTACTGAGTGAGTGCTTGAGAAGAACATGGAATGCAAAGCATGTGCAACAGCATAGACAGCATTATAAATACTGTAGCCATGGCCAGTCATGCTCATTTCAAACAAAGGCCCAGGAAGTTTTTCCAGCCTCTCTTCTCCAGTACATATTTTTTGATCCTCTATAGGTACACTGGAATTCCAAAAGAATGTACAGTCAAATGCTTGCTCCCAGAAATTTTTGATAAAACCATCCCCCTTTACCTCAGAAGGGTTAATAACCTGAAGAAAATTTCGGAAGCCTGCAAGCTTGTTTGAATGAATGGTGAAAGAAAGAGCACCGTGGAACATTTGTATATCCCAGCTTCTTTGCATCTTTACGAATATAAAATCTATCTGGGCCACTGTAATCCACACTTTTCCTGCAGATATTTTCCTCTTATATTCAAGATCTAATAGAGGAATCCATGTTGTTGTCACCCATAAAACGGTTGCCATCCACAAAATGGATGAAATTTCTCCATATATAACAAACGCATTGACTCTCTTCTCCATGAAAATGGGGATTTTAATCATCATGTAAGGCACAATAGCATCATAGTTATGTACAGTAAAAGATTTGGGGACTATTTCCATGAAGGCTGGACAGATTCCACTCTGGGAAAGCAGTGGCTCCATGACTTGCAAGAAATGTTCTCCATGATCATCATTTGAAGTTATGAATCCTACCCATTTCCATTTGAAATGGAGAAGTAATTGGATAATTCCTTGATATTGAAGAGCTTCACTGGGGGTCATGCGGTAAAAAGAAGGGAAATGGGTTCCTTTGTCCTCTGCAGGTTCAAATGAACCATAGGAAATCTTTAAAAAAAGTATCTACATTTCAGGGTGGGAACAGCAGGTATATATTGGAGCTCTACACATAAATTGGTACAAATCTACACAGAGTTGTGTATTGAAACCCAATGATACCAGCAGAAACAAACCCAATGATACCAACCAGAAACAGCAAGAAGCGAAAAACCAGAGCTGAAACAAGCATGAGTATTAATATGGCACATTAAACAATGCAAAATTTCATAGTAGGATCCTACTTACAGCACACTATACACAGCAGTGTAGATCACAGTCCCTAGTCACTTATCCAGACTTTGTAAACCATTTTGTACAGTGCAACAGTCATCTGTCATTATCTAAATTCGAGTTGCACCCTCCCCACCACCAGATTTCAGGTGGGCAGTGAAACAATCTCATTTCTATAAAGGATCTCAGTTCTCATTTGCAAAGTAAATATGGCAGCAAAATATGTCTTCCAGGACCAACAGGTACTGGCTTCCAGGGGGTTACCTTGTATTTTTTTTCTTAATAAATATCAAGATATTTACAAATCTCAGCCAGTCAAATGAAATATAGATAAATAAATGTCCATGCAAATAATAAATTTTGCATCATATCATATGCATTAAATAGATTATAACTTTTCAGTAAAATTCAGCAAGACAAAGGGATCGTAACTATAATGCTGATGCCCACTGAACTATTATTTTGTGGTTCTAATACCAGGCCAGGGTTTATTTCTGCCAGTTGAGAGTTGGGTCCTGCTTTGAGTTGGGTGAACAATACACCGGCAGGACATCTCATTTGTCTCTAGAACCTAATAGAAGACAATTTTGGGGTTGATGAAGGGCTGTGTAGTTAGTTCAAATTACTTGAGATAGGATGGCATAGGATCATCCAGCCAAGTATCATGACACATGTTTGGTGTAACTTATTGTGCATAAATACATTATGCCACAAGGAATCCTTATTCTTAATATATGAGACATTCCACAGTATTAAGGTGAAAGTGATGAGTTGATTGATAATACTTCCACCTGCATCTCAAAAGATGTGAAAAAGATTAGTTGGGAAGCAAGCAACAACGTATCAGTCAACTTGGTTCTTCCTGTCAATACTCCTTGCAGTTCCATACTATTCTAACTCAAACAGCAACTCAATATTATGTACACATATGCTGTCAAGTCACAATCAACTTATGGCAACCACAGGAAGGAGCTTTCAAAGCATGTGAGAGGTAGAGGTAGTTTGCTATAGCTCTTCTCTGCAAAGTCTTCCTTGGTGGTCTGCCATCCAAATACAGCCCTTCTTAGTTTATAAGATCTGATGAGATCAGGCTACCCCATCCTTCCTTCCCTACCACCACAATATTAATAAGACAGGTGGGGAACCTTTTTCCACCAAGGGCCATTTGGATATTGATAACATCAGTTGCAGGCCATACAAAATTATCAACTTAAAAATTAGCCGACCAAGCCCCAAGCAGGCAGGTGCCCCAGATGCCCCCCCCCACGTGGACAAGCAGGCAGGCAGCCAACAGGTAGTGCACTCGCTCAACTGGTGGCACAGGATGGTCTGTTGCACCAGCTGGGCGTAGCCGTCCAGCCGCATGCTGGAGTTGCTTCTGCTCCATATGGTCAGGGCTGGATTCTACAGCCGGCTCCTGCTACCTCTGCCTGCAGGGATGAAATGGCTAAGAACCCCCCCCCCCGTGAATTCTGGCCCTGCCTCCTTTAAACCCCTCCACTGTTGTCACTTCCACCCCCAGCCCTCGTAGTACAGAGGGAATATGTTTCTCCATAGCCTGGGTGGGAAACGGTTAACACAGTTTCTTGGGCAGTCCTAGCAGCTCCATAGCTAGTGACTCTTCTGCAAGGGAAAAAAAGGTTCTTTTTCTCGGAAAAACAAACTCACACCTGCCTTGGATAGAGGATATTTCTGTCCATGGGAGTGGGGCAGATCACCAGTCTTAGATCTTTCTGAGCTAGAGATCTGCCAGGACCCATGAAGGGCCAGACCAAATGATTTTGCGAGCCTTAAACAGCCCCTGGGCCTGATGTTCCCTACCCCTGATATAAGATCTCATCTCAAAATTATGACAGCCACCAACAGATTCCAATATGATGAGGAAACGCCAGCAGTCCTATATTCCCCAGCTAAGTCATCCCTTTCCATTCTTCTTAATCTTTTATTTGCTTAATTTCAATCATAGTTTCCATGATTTCTGAAACATAAAATTGCTACAATGATATAAACATGAAAGAATGAAGTACATGTGAAGTACATCATCAAAACAACAAAAGAAAGCCAGTGGCTGCTATCTATAGACCTTACCTGTGGAATCTTGTAAAGTGTTAAGATATCTGCCATGCGTAAAGATGTGTCTGAGCTAAATCCACCAATGACTCCAATCAGATTTTTCTGGATGCCACATTTATAGTTGGGCAAAAATGTCTGTGATTTGAACAGCATGTCCAGAGTGGTACGGTAGGACATAGTTGCATCATAGTAGCTGTCATAGATATGGAACCCAAGAGTGACATTGGGCAAGATATTGGGATTCTCATTGATCTCCTTGATGGCAAACACCAAGGCCAGGATGTGCTGGTAGAATTTTGTCAACACTCTGAAAATCAAGTGATTCAGCTTTTTCATCAAAGAATGGTTCAGTACATTTAATTGTTTTAAAACAATGCCAGTGCATTAGGCTATGGCAGATTCAGCTGTCTGAGTGTAAGGTGAGGGCATAAACATGGACAGTTAGCTAGAAGTAATTGTTTAACTTCAACTTAATTGTGTCCATGGATTTGGATATATTACTAAGGTTTCTGAAGAAAGTAACTGCTCAGACTTTTGGTCAAAACATGTATAATGTGTCAGAACACACATATTGCAGGGACATCAATACCTAATATATTCTCTTAAATCTAAGCCCCTTCATCTTCAGCAGTTATATTCAATTATATTCAAATTATCCATAATTTCTCTGATGAATTCAGATATACAAACCTAAGGGATGGGAAGATGTCATGGCTCCAAGGTAGAGCAACTGCTTTGTACATGGAAGGTCCAAAGTTCAATCCCTGGCATCTCTAGTGTAAAGGATCACATGGTAGGTGATGTGAAAGATCTCTACCTGAGAACTCTGAGAGCTACTGCCTTCAGATTAGACAATATTGATCTTGATAGACCAAGAATCTGATTCAATATGTCAGCATCATGTCTCCAAGGTTATGTGTCCAAGTGTCCTTTAGCACAGTAGTGTAATCACCAAAATACTGTGTCATATGTTATGATACATTTCTTGATGGGCATTCTCCCCATCCCATTCATGGAAAGTAGGATAATATACTCATGGTATATATACCCATAATATATACCTATGTATTGCGAAGGGGACAGCAAATACAGTGCTACATTATCAAATGCCTGCTGGCACATTGGTTTTGGTGCCAGAAAAAAAATGAAGGATAACATATCTGGTGCAATTTCATTTGATACATTCATTGCAAGTAAGCTCTGTGGTTCAAATACCTGGCAATTTGAAAAATAGTCAAGGAACGCTGTCATTTCATCAAAAGACATTTTTTTCCAAAGTGCTTTGAATATTTTCTTCTCTGGTGCATTCAGTGCCACCCTCTATAGTACAGAACTATATAGAAATGGGATATGTTTGACTTATATGAATCCATTTCATTAAAGGCTACAACATCTTTAAATTCCTTCGAATATGGGAAGACTCGGACCCTAAATACTGCAGCCTTGGACTACTTTGAGTTCAGCAAAAGCTTATGGTCCCATATTTCATTTTGCCAATCTATGGGAAGAGCTACACATTCCACTTATTTCCAAGGACATTTTCAGATACTTTGTTCCTCAGCAGGAGAAGGGATCTTTATACCATTCCTCCACTGCTGTTCTTCTGCTGAATAAAGCTACCCAGTAACACTTTTACCTCTGCTTGGGAACAGCAGACTGTCTGTCTGTGTCTATCATCTATTATCTATCAGTAGTTAAGTAATCATTGTATAGTTTTGCCATATGTGTGCTACTTTTAAATAATTTCACTGTCTTATCAGTAATATCTAGGATACATTCACATTTTATATATTAAAAAAATAACTGTATTTACCAAAAAGGGACAAAAAGAGTCTGTGTATACTGAAATAGAAATCTTGGAAAAAATAAAATCAAAGGTCACTTATTTATTTATTAGGCTAATATGCTGCCCTTTCCGACTTTTGGTCAGGCTCACATCATATTAATACAGTCAATCAATACAATTAATTCACGTGGGGTAAAGTTTTCTCTTACACTAGAGGGTTACTCTCTTCCTTTGTAGGGTGTTTCTCGAAGGAGGGCACTGGTAAAACATAACCAATATGAGTTGCAATCCCACCAATCAGCATTTTGCCTGGAAGGTACCACTCATGTTGAACTGGAAGGGGATCATTTCTGGTGCACACACCAGCACGTAGCTGGCATACCATGTGAGGGAGTGGCATCAGTACCAGAAGAAAAATACCAGGATTCACCATCTTGATGGGAAAACTTTCTTCTAGGTGAGGATTCTCCTGAGCCTTCCTACAGGGTTTTCACTAGCATTACACTGATTTATATAAAATGACTTGGATGGCAACTGACTCTGGAGCACATATTTCCTGAAGAAAAATATCTGTCTCGTCTTTGGTTTCAACAACGTCCCCAAAAGTAATCTTCAAGTGGAAATAGAGACTCACTGATCTGAAGCCTGATCCTCAACAATAGGGTGAAACAGAGTAAACAGGAAAAGACCTGCCTGTCACCTGTCCCTACTCTGATCTGGGGGATTTATATTAATTTCAGATAGCTACCTGAATTTTTTTTTTCCTGCAGAAAGCCACTGAAGCTTTGGCCAGGATAATTATAGTGATGTTGGTAATTCATGAGCGATAATTACTTTCTGCATAGTTTTCCAACTCCTTGCATCATCTTTGGTAGTGAAACTTGGATGCAAACATGTTTATGAGATGTTACACCAACATTCTACTACTCCCTAGTGGGCTTGCAACAAGGCAGTGAGTTCATAGAATCCCAAAGTAGCCTCCAGGAAAAGAGCAGACTCTGATTAGAAATAGGTAATGTTATCATAACTGCTTCAAATAATAAATGTCCTTCATGATCACCCAATGACTCTTCCCCCTACACTATTGAGTGTCTGATGTAAATCCTTTCTGCTCATGGCAAAAGGCAGATTGTCACAGATGTCCCCTAAACTCTTGAGTTAGGGCAACTACCCGGTTACAAGAGCTGGCCAGTCTTTCGCCCAACTGAAAAGGGGGAGAATCCTTGGATCAGAATATTCTCCTAACAGAAAAATTAAGAGGGATCAAAGGAATGCTTCCTTTAAAAGATCTTATGGCAAATAAAACAAAATAAAAAATGGCAGGATAAATAACAAGCATAGTTAAATCAGAGCAGTCTCTTTGGCATCATTTCTGGCTCACTGTCTCCAACCCAAAAAGTTATTTTTTGTCAGCAAGAGCAAAAAAGTTGTTTTGACTTGTAGCTGGCAAAAGCCTTTCAAGCAACAAGGCCAGTCCTCACAAAAGGGCATCCTGACCCCTCATGCTACACAGCTATCTGTTCCTCAAAAGTGTAGACATAGGGCGAAAACGCACGGTCGCTTTAGCCTCCTTTCTTCCCTGTTCCAGCCAGGATTCAGCCAGGATTGAACACACGTCAGGCTCACATCATATTAATACAATCAATCAATACAATCGTGCGTTCGATCCTGGCTGAATCCTGGCTGGAACAGGGAAGAAAGGAGGCTAAAGCGACCGTGCGTTTCCGCCCATAGTTCTCCAGGCTGAATCAAGCTCAAGGTGAGTCTGTCAAAGGTCAATCAGGAAATGTTTGGAGTCTTAGGAAGCCTAGTTAAATATACTTGGTTGAGATTAATTTAGGGAGCAACTGTAAGCAGGTCTACTGAGAAGGAAATCCCATTTTGTTTGATGAGCTTACTCCCAGGAAAATATTTATGGTGTGGCCTGGTTTTCAGGCCAAGAACTGGAGAGAGCACTGACAACTCTCTATTTGATGTGGGTCACAGATTTTTAGCCAGTTTTTAGGGTGATCGCCAGGCATTCCAGAAGGAAGGACATGGGCTCCTTCCTATTCATTGCCATGTCCATTCACAGTAGGAGAAGCCACAGTTGGCAGACCTTTCATAATACATTCCTTAGTACCACAAAAATGTACTAAATAGATGAACATCCTTCCTAGGGATGCTAGGCTTTCCTGCTCTTTGCCTGGCAGCACCCCAGGCACCAGCAGGAAGAAATGGGGGGGGGGGGAAATGGAGCACACAGCAGTGTCACAGTAGCACACTGACAAAACTTCCAGGAAAAACTTGTCAGATAGGGCTTCTGACAGCCCCGGCCCCAAACAAGATGGTTCCCCCGCGAACAAGATGGAGTTCTCCGTGCACTCCCCCCCCCCGTTTTGCACACGAACTCCGGCCAGGGATTTACAATTGTATTTGGACCCGCCCGTGTAAATCTCCGATCTGATATCGGGTCCCACACACAAAGCCGGGAGCTCAGCCATCTCCTCCACTGCTTGCTCTTAAGTGTTTCTGTTTCAGTTTAACTTAAGTTGTTACCGGGAGGAAGCGACTACATTGTTTTCTTTGTTACTGTAACCCAACCTTGTCCATTGTATTAGTACTATATATGTATCCTTATTTCCCCTGCCATGCATTCCAGCCTTGTTCGTCTCCTTACTGAAATCACTGACTTTCGGAATAAATCTCTGAATCGCTGCTCTGTCTGGATTTGAGTTCTATTGCCTGAAACGCCGTGCATTTGCTGAAGCCTGACAAAACTAGAAGTGACATAGTGGATAGTCTAGCATTTACACACACATACAAATCTCTATGGTAAAACCATTTGGTAAATGCTAGAGCATCTAAAGATGTCACTTCTGTTTCCCTTCAGAAATGACACCACCAAAACACACTGAGGTAGGTATTAATGAGGAATCAGGCCCGTTGACACACTAGCAATTTACCTCGCAAATTACTCGCATTCAGTACACAAGAATCCAGACTGCTTTTAAATTCCTGTTCCCACTGTGCCTCCTTTCCCCGCTGCACTTGAAAATCCCCAGACTGGCAAGCTTCCAGGCATGCCCAGTCGGCGATCCAAGCAAGGACGGCGATTGATTCAGCTTTAGTAAGGAAGGCGGGGGGAGTGCAGGGGTTGGCTGGCAGCAGGATTGAGGACGCATTGCATGTTCCCACTTCAAGGCACCGAGTGTGGAGGACGCTTTATTTTTTTAACTCGCCTTATCAGCGGATCCTCTTACCGCGGAGAAACCGCGCTCTGGAGACGTCCTGGGAATCCTTTGGGTGAGTTGCAGTGGGAACATGCAAGGAAAGCCCGCGGAAGCTGGCACCGCAAATGGCAAGTGCAGACACGGCCCAGGATAAACATTTTCCATGCATTCACACATGCACACCCCTTCTCTATAGACCTTTGAGTCTATAGGTTGGGTCCAACTAGCTTTTCAAAAAACTCCAACTCACTTAATTTCCCTCATTAATCCCCACCCCATAAGCTTTTTGTCCATGCAGGTCCCCTGATTCCCAGTATAGCTTTATTTCTTTATATTTATTTATTAGATTTCTGTCCCTTCCAAGGTTGGACTCAGGGCTGCTTACTGCTAGATAATGTTGATGTTCAAAAACCCCCACCCCCATTTTTTACCAGTGGAAAGCTGGTTGGATCCAACCCAATATATTTTTTATTATTTTTCACCAAATAAAATACAGTAGTAAATATTTCATTATCACTAAACATTAAATAATGTATAACCTAAGGTATTCAACCCAATGTAGAAGACGAAGAAGAGGAAGAGTTGGTTTTTATATGCCGACTTTGTCTACCTTTTAAGGAGAATCAAACTGGCTTTCAATCTCCTTCCCTTCCTCTTCCCACAACAGGCACCTTGCGATGTAGGTGGGGCTTAGAGAGTTCAGATAGCTGTGACTAGCCCAAAGTCACCCAGCTGGCTTCATGTAGGGAAACCAACCCAGTTCACCAGATTAGAGTCTGCGGCTCATGTGGAGAAGTGGGGAATAAAACCCGATTCTCCAGATTAGAGTCCACCGCACCTAACCACTACACCATGCTCTAATCAAGTATGACTGAAGATGTAAGTGCGGGGGTTTTAAATGTTATTTGAACAGAGGTGGCATGAAATTTGACCAGTGTGATCTCTACCCGAACCTCAACTTGAAAGATGGACTTCAAGCAGCTTTTAAATGCAGTTAGTTCAGATATTATGGAAATCGAAAAAAACCCCAGTAATTTTGATTGACTATCACGGATGCAAGAATAAAGATGTTCAGTAAAAAAGTTTTGAAACTATTTACAACTGTAACATACAGCATTTGCTGGGTTCGTTCAGTTTTAACATTTCAGCTGAACCTTTGGCTTTTCCTCAGCCTTAGGACACCCACAGTGTAAGTGTGACCTCCAGTGTGGTATAGTGGTTCACAGCGGTGGTTTGGAGTGGTGGACTCTAATCTGGAGAACCAGGTTTGATTTCCCACTCCTCCACATGAGCGGCAGATGCTAATCTGGTGAACTGGGTTGGTTTCCCCACTCCTACACATGAAGCCAGCTGGGTAACCTTGGGCTAGTCACAACTCTTTTACAGCTCTCTCAGCCCCACCTACTTCACCGGGTGTCCTGTTGTGGGGAGGGGAAAGGAAGATGATTGTAAGCCAGTTTGATTCTTCCTTGCGTGGTAGAGCAAACTGGCATATAAAAACCAACTCGTTGTCTTCTATAAATTCCAAGTATTTAGCCAGCTTTCCCCTAAAACTAGGTTCTGAGATGGGTATGATGTATATCTAATGGAACTATCAGGGGCTATCTGAAAACAATTACAATTCGATACCTGATATAAGACTCTAAGGGAACATGTAAGTGAGGGAACCATATTGACTTCCCAAATCCCAAAAGAAAGAAAATATGACACTGAAATAATGTGGGAGTAAAATAGAAAACTAAGTCAAACAACAAAAGAGAAATATCTGCTAAAGGCAGACACACACACTCTTAAGTTTCCCTTCCAGGATAAGATCACTGCTTCAAAACGACACAGAACTTAAAAAAAAAATTATTTGTTACTCCTTATGAGCGGTTCAGTGCTGTTCAGTTCAGGTCCTTGATGGGTACTGATCTTCAGGGCATTTGAAACAGTCATCCATATCTTTTTTATTTTATTTTATTTTTTAAGAAAGATAATATTTCAGCATTTCAGGCAATATTACACTTGGAGGTTTGCTGGAATGTATTACTGAAGATGATCTAGATACACAGAATATTCTAATTTGACTGGATGATTTGACTGGATTATTTCATGTCCGCAAGAGCCTATGAAAATAGGATTAGGGACAACTCAGACCAGCCAGCACAGTAATTGTACCTAGATCAGGCATTTCATTTATATGTCATTAATAAAGATATAAACACAATAAATAAATATTTGCGGCTACTATGCCAGATAAAACAGGTAGAAACACAATATGTATTTCCTTTATGAACTTTATTGGCAATAAAGCAAGAGAAAATGAACTACAGCAGGAGGAAAAGTCAAAGCATGAATAACTTGCATGAATAACTCAGTTTATCAGTTGGGGAACAGCAGAAATGAATGCTGGCTCTTTATTTTATTTCTTGCTTTGTTTTTTTCCACTTAAAATGCATCTCATTTACATCTCATGTGAAAGAAGGAAAGGCACAACTCCTACACACTGTCTTAGCTATGAGAAAGATACTCTGGTAGGTATCATAGCAGATCCAAATTCCATTTTACTAGCTAAGTACTTAAATCCTAAAGATTCAACACCTAAATGGTTGTCAGAAGAAACTTTGCTCCTGCACACAACCCTAAAAGTGCACCAAGCAAATATCTACTTTATCCTCTAGATCAGTGATAATCAATGACTCAGTAGTTGCCTGTGGCTCTTTGACAAGCTGCTACTGGCTCTTTTGTAGGGTTTATGGAGGGAGGAGGGAGGAGTTTCCATTCTTTCTGGCTGTCCTATTGGATATAACATACAACTTACATCATTTTACACCATTCCCAACCCACAATTACACCCCTTTTGTTTTATTGGTTACATTTTATTAATGAACTCTTTGCACATGCGTTGTTTAGTTTGAGGGCCTGTGGGGGTACCTGGTTCCCCTGGTATCCCAGGATTCGATAGTACACCTGGTCCCAGTCACTCGAACTATCAGCCTTCCCTTGAAATTGTCTGCATGTAGTCAGGATTTGCTAAATTTGCCAAGTTCTAAACTTGGAACTTCCAACTAGCCTTTCCTTGAACTTATTGCCTGTCTGATTCCAAAATATTCCACTAATAGTCCTTTTCCTATTGTGCCACGTGTGTTAGAATGGAGACAAAGGATTCCAAGGAGACTACGGAGATTTGTATTGTACCAGAGTTGGATGTTGTGCTTAAACCTAATGGTGGCTTTCGCCTGGGTCTTAGACCTGGTGGTGCTGCCTAGGTTCTGAGGTAGTATGTTTCCTCCCACTCCAGTGCCTCTGAAAGAACTTTCTCACTGTGGAGGCAATCAGGAGGTTCTCTTCATAATTTAAGTAGCCAAGGAGCTGAGGTTAAAACTGCAAAGAATCCTGAGCACCATTTCAACCGGGACTAGAGTGTAAGGGCCTAACACTCCATAAATCTCAGACTGGCTGTCGCGGTCTATTTTATACAGTCTGCATCCCACCTGTGTCCAAGGTCCTTCCTCATACCAAAAGTACCTCTTCTTCCAGCATATGATACTATCAGGTTACAAATCCTGGTTAAACTTTCTCTCTATCAAGTACACTGTTCCAAATGCTGTGAGGTATGACTGCGTTAGTCTAAATTGATAATGGGCACACAATTCCTCCTCTTTCATCACATAGAAACCATACTCTTCTGATTCGCTGTCGAAGTGTGGCTCAAGTAGTTTGTGAAACAATTCTGTTTCACTCTGACTTAAGAATTCCTCCCTCGTCAGTACTAATTCGTTTAGAATTGACATTTACCAATGGGGTAATCAGTGCCCAGGGAAATTATTTAATTCCTGAGGGAAGTATGGGACTACTCCAATATGTAAGATGCTTGCACCTAAAATTTGGGGTTTGCCTTCGGCTGTCTTGATGAGAATGATTACCTTTCACTCTCTTGGATCTCTTCCTACTAGAGATCGGGGTTCTAAGCGGATAAAGGGGGGTCCTCCCATGTATGGTGGAAACCTTGGATGCCAGGATGAGTACAAATCCCCTGGGCCAAATGGTATGCACCCAAGAGTGCTCAAAGAACTTTCTAGAGAGCTTGCAGAGCCTTTGTCCATCATCTACCAGATGTTGTGTACAGGCAAGGCCCAAGCAATGGTGCTTGACCTCTGACCCCACTCATAACAACGGAGGTGCTGGGTGGAGCAGAGCCTGTCACTGGTTTTACTCTTCCCAGCAGTGCTGGGCTGCATGAGTGCAGATGAA
Organism: Euleptes europaea; assembly: GCF_029931775.1. Taxonomy (NCBI): domain Eukaryota; kingdom Metazoa; phylum Chordata; class Lepidosauria; order Squamata; family Sphaerodactylidae; genus Euleptes; species Euleptes europaea. The sequence continues at coordinate 36,343,452 of NC_079329.1, read as the reverse complement.
AGGTCAGCACTCTAAGTAAAGGAACAAGGTCACTCACCAGCACGAGTACCTTATCTCCAAGGTCTTGGCTAGGGCCTCCCAGGTCTCTTGGGAGTGCAGGTGCAGGAATCTGGCACCTAAACAGGAAAATACTATGCATGGAGCTTCCCAGTAGTGCATTGTCATGAGAAATCCCGGCGCTGGTAGATAACAACAGAGTTGTTCCCACAAAAGATCTGGCTGGCAGCCCAGCTTAATTTATTGCCCTTCATCTGAGCTCTCTTCCAAGGCCAGCTGTTTTATATCACCTGCTGATGTCAATTCTTGTAAGCACTTATGACCCTGTGCTGCTAAACATGTGCTTCTTTACCTTTCCTGTATGTTGAGCCGAGCCTTTAATCTTTGCTGGTCAACTGGCCTGGGAGATCCTGGAGGTTATAAGCTTCTCTGCTCTTTTGCTCCCTGCCAATACAAACAGCCTTCTTCTGCAGACGTTGTCTTCACTGGCTCAGAGCTCAGGTCCAGCCACTCTGGTAAGTCTTCCACAGGTGCAGAACCCTGTTCTGCCACACCTTCTTCCTCCAAGGAGGCTGACTCATGACACCAGACCCCTTGGAGGACAGGAGATGTGCCACAGGACTGGAGGAGGATGAATGTTATCCTTCTTTTCAAAAAAAGGGAAGAAGGCCAACCCAGGAAACTACAGGCCAGTCAGTTTGACCTGTAGGGAAGATACTGGAGCAGATATTAAAGAGCTCAATCTATGAGCATCTGAAGGACAACTTGGTGATCTGGGGAAGACAGCATGGATTTTTCCTCAACAGGTCCTGCCAGGTCAACTTCGTTTCCTTCTTTGATCAAGTGACAAGCTTACTGGATCGAGGGAATGTAGTTTACCTGGATTTCAGTAAGGCTTTTGGCAGGGTTCCCCATGATGTTGTGATGGGTAAATTAGATGACTGCGGATTGGACTTCAGGATAGTAAGGTGGATAGGTAAGTGGTTGGAGAACTGTACTCAAGGAGTGGTTGTCAGTGGCATTTCATCTGAATGGAGAGAGGTGTCCAGTGGGATGCCACAGGGTTTTGGTTCTGGGCCCAGAACTTTTAAATATTTTTTATAAATGATCTGGATGAGGGTGTGGAGGGACTACTCATTAAATTTGCAGATGACACCAAATTGGGAGCAGCAGCAAACACACCGGAAGATAGAGATAGAATTCAACAAGATCTGAACACACTGGAAAAGTGGGCGGATGTAAACAAGATGCAATTCAACAAGGATAAGGGCCAAGTTCTACATCTGGGTAACAAAAATGAGGGGAACACATGGGGGATACACTTCTGGGTAGCAGTGTGTGTGAACAAGATCTTGGGGTATGGGTGGACCAAAAGTTATATATGATCAGCCAGTGTGATGCAGTGACAAAAAACGCTAATGCGATATTGGGGTGCATCAACAGAGGCATAACATCCAAATCACAAGATGTCATAGTTCTGCTGTACAGCACATTGGTCAGGCCACACCTGGAGTATTGTGTGCAGTTCTGGAGGCCTCGATTCAAAAAAGATGTGGACAGCATCGAGTGGGTGCAGAGGAGAGAGATGAGGATGATCAGGGGCCTCGAGACCAAGCCCTGTGAGGAAAGACTGAGGGAGTTGGGAATGTTTAGTCTGGAGAAGAGGAGGCTGAGGGGGGACATGATTGCTCTCTTTATGTATTTTAAGGACTGTCACTTAGAGGAGGGCAGGGAGCTGTTCCTGTTGGCAGCAGAAGATAGGACTCGCAATAATGGGTTTAAATTGAGGGCAGAAAGGTACAGACTGGATATTAGGAGTTTTTTTGTTTGTTTACAGTAAGAGTTGTTCGTCAGGGGAACTAGCTACCTAAGGAGGTGGTGAGCTTCCCCTCACTGGCAGTCTTTAAGCAGAGGCTGGACAAACATTTGTCAGGGATGCTCTAGTCTAGACTGATCCTGCATTGAGCAGGGGGTTGGGCTAGATGGTCGGTATGGCCTATTCCAATGCTATGATTCTATGACTGAGTGGTTGAAGAAAAGCCCACTGAAATTGAATCTAGGGCTGTCAGAAAAAAAATTCGGTACAGTTCGGATTCGGCTGAATTTGGCCCTTGTGGGTTCGGTACGTGCCGAAGTCCGAACTCCCCCACTTCGGATCCGTTCAATTCGTTGGGAATTCAAAGTTCGGGAAAAAAATTCGGACGAATAAAGCCATTAAAAACACAATCGCGCCTTTCTGCGGCTCTGGGGGGGCATTTTTGGGGTTAGAGGTCCCAAACTTTCAGCAGAGCTTCAAAGGATGTTTATTGAAAGACTCCCCAAGTTTTGTAAAGATTGGGTCAGGGGGGGCTGAGATATGGGCCCTGAAAGGGGTCCCCCCACCCTTAATGTGCATCTCTCAGCAGAGCTTGACGCCCACGCACAAAGCTCCCAGACCCGAAAACAGTTTGCAAAGCAACTCAACCTTGTAAAACAACACCTTTGCAACAGGGAAAAACCAGAAGACACACAACTGAAACCTCCCCCCTCAAACCAGGGAGCGAGAGACTCGAGGGGGAACACACACCCCAGGCAGAACCGACGACAGCCCCCTTTGGCTTCCCCCCCACCCACAGAAACTGCTCCCTCCCCACACACACACAGACTCTGCTTTTCCCCCCCCCACACACACATACACAGGAGAAAAGTTATAGATTAAAGCCCCCAAAGGGGTCTTACTGTGGCTGTCTTCTGTTCCATCAGGAGGGGCTGGGGAGGACTTGTAATCCAAGATGATTCCAATTAGGCACGGAACGTTTTGCTCTGGAGAAGATGCACACAGGATCGGCTCGCTGATCCATTCATCCCAATAGAGAAAAGGGGAAAGGGGAAAGGGGAAAGCCCATATCTCGGGACCCCCTGACCCAATGTTCACAAAACTTGGGGGGTATCTTAAGAACACTGGTCTGAAACTCCGCTCAAAGTTTGGGATCTGCACCCCAAAAATGCACCCCCTGCAGCCACGGAAAGAGAAAAGGGGGGGAGGCGATATTTCTGCCCCCACTGAACCCATCTTTACAAAACTTGGGTGGTATCTTAAGAATAACTGTCTGAAGCTATGCTAAAAGTTTGGGGGCTATATCCCCAAAAAAGCGCCCCCTGCAGCCACATAAATGGAAAAAGGGGGGAGGGAAAAGGGGGAGAACCCATATCTCGAGACCCCCTGACCCAATGTTTACAAAACTTTGGGGGTATCTTAAGAAGCTTCATCTGAAGCTCCACTAAAAGTTTGGGGTCTGTACCCCCAAAAATGCACCCCCTGCAGCCATGGAAAGAAAAAGGGGGGGAGCCCATGTCTCGGGACCCCCTGACCCAATGTTTACAAAACTTGGGGGGTATCTTAAGAAGCTTCATCTGAAGCTCCACTAAAAGTTTTGTGTCTGTACCCCCAAAAATATGCCCCCTGCAGCCACAGAAAGGAGCAAATGTGCACAAGCACCCCCCCCCACACACACACGAGGATTTCGCTCTCTCTCTCTCTCTCCCTGGCCGGGCCGCACATCAGCTGATTCCTCCAGTACTCAATCCTGACTGATTGGCCAGAAGAAGACCCAGCTTGGCCACCGATTGGCCGGGGGAGGAGAATGCTGCTTACTGACGGTTATGCTGCTTACTGACGGCCGAATTTGCCGGATTTATTCGCGAACTCCCAAACTCGCTGAATTCGGCCCCCGGTTGCCCGCATGTTTTGAGTTCGGTTCCTCCCGAACTAAAAACCACCGAATCAGGGAAAATTCGGCTGATTTTCAGTTCGGGCCGAACCGAATTGACAGCCCTAATTCTACCCTTGATTGATAAAATAAAATCTAGCCAAGAATCCTCTGTATGCTGTTCTTTATTGAATTATTCTATTCCTGAAGTCACTTTAAAGGTGGCAGAATTTCTGATGGAAGTTGTCAAAACTAGGACCAAAGTTTAAACCGTACTTAAACTGAAAATGAATGGTCAGAGAATTTTGTGCACTGCTAATGTTATGTTTCTGGGTATATGCCAATAAAGGTTGATTGGACTGGATAAAATTAATCATTCATTTTCTATCCAATTTTTTTTTGCAACTCATGATGTTACACTAGGATCTAATCTAGCAAGCAAAACTTTCAGTTAGTCGCCTACAGATGCATAAATAACTGCAGAAAAGAAGAAATAAATTTCTTCTTTATATGCGTGAATATGCTACATTCTAAAAGACAGTGCCCTAATGTGTATATATGCCCCGATGTGCAAAGGCACGTTCTATCAGAGTAAGGCTTACTAGGATAATGACCTTTTAACAACTGAGATGGAATTACATTTAGCCGAGACAGCATGAAAACCTTTCTACACTGTGGGACAGTTAAAAAGTAAGTACAGGCAGAATGGCCTTTTGGGTACACAAGACCCAAGTAAATAGGAGAACACATCCTTCATGCTTGCAGACATGAGCTAAATAGATCTGATTCAAAGAGTCATTTGGAGATTACTCCCTGAGGCTAGAGTCAGGAAGCTGATTTTTCTTTAGCAGTATGCCAGAAGAACCAGACCCTTCTAGCCTTCGTGTTCAAAAGAAGATTCAGAGTAAAAACAAAAATATTTTCTTCAAGGAACGTTTTTTATAATCTGAGAAGCCAAAAACCACAGACAAAGATCGTCACATTTGTGGGAATCCATCACATTTCCTTTCCCCTGCAATCCCGCTTTTCTTTCATTTTTAGTACCTACCATAACAGAAGCTGCATTTTTAGTACTTAGAATGGATGGAATTGGCCAACAAATCAAATCAACACCCATGCATTGAACAGAATGAAGTATTTGTAACACCCCCCAATGATCGCAACATATTCAAATGGAATATTCAACACACATCCTTTGGAGTCCTCCCTGACAATTATCATTTCAAGACCCATATGACACCCAAAAGCGATTTAACATACTTCACCTCTCCCCCTATTCTATGCTTATACTTCTTACTCTTTGTAGCCCTTGACATTAGATCAAGAAGGGGGCTTAAACTGCATGTGAGATTTGTGAAAGCCCAATTCATCACCATTCTCTGATCATACCTGTGGGATCTTGTAACGACTTAAGAGAATGGCCATGTCTGATGAGGTATCAGAACTATATCCCCCAACGACACCCATCACTTTTTTCTGGGTGCCGCATTTGTAGTTTGGGACGAGTTCAAGTGATGTGAAGAGGAGGTCCAGGGTGGTCCTGTATGTCCATTTTGGATCCATGACGGAGTCATGGATGTGGAACCCAAGAGTGACATTGGGCAAGATGCTGGGGTTCTTGTTGATCTCATGGATGGCAAACACCAAGGCAAGGATGTGCTGGTAGAACTTTGTTATCAGGCTGCAACGAAAATCAGTTATTGTTTGAGAAAATATCTCTTCAATGTACAGCATCTGCATTGGCCACAGATGGATCTAAGAACACAATAAGGCACCAGCAAAATTAGAAAAATAGCCCATCTGGTCCACTTTTGATTTCCTATAGCACAATACTACTGGGAAAACCACAAGCAGGACATTGAGCCATCAGCCACTCCCACTGCCCACCTCAGATTGGCATTCAAGATGATACTGGAGGTTCCTGTTACTTAGCAAAACAACTGGCCTTTGATAGATCCATGAATTTGTTTAACTCCCTTGAACACATGTCACATCTCAGCTTATTTATGGCAATCCCAGCAAGGGGCTTTCAAGACAAGTGAGAAGCAGAGGTGGTTTGCCCCTTGCCTTCCTCTGCAGATTCTTTTTTGGTGGTCTCCCTTCAAATTATGGACCCTGCTTAGCTTCTAAGAACAGACAAAATTGAGTTATATCATACTGCCTTCCTTCCATCCTACATATGTGTGTGTGTAAAGTGCCGTCAAGTTGCAGCTGACTTAGTGTGACCCCAGCAAGTGGCTTTTAAGGTAAGTGAGAAGCAGAGGTGATTTGCCATTGCCTTCCTCTGCTGAATCTCTTCTGGTGGTTTCCCTTCCAAGTACTGACCCTGATTAGCTTCCGATACCGGGTGAAATAGGGCTATACTATGGCAAGGATTTGCTGGTAGAACTTTGTTAGCAGGCTGCAAAGAAAATCAATTCCTGTTTGAGAAGAGAATGCTCCAATGTACAACATCTGTATTGGACACAGAGGGATCTAAGAACATAATAAGGCTCCAGCTAAATCAGAGAAATGGCCCATCTGGTCCACTTTTAATTTCCCCCAGCACAATGCTACTCGGAAACCCACAAGCAGGACAATGAGACATCAGACATTCCCTCTGCCCACCTGGGATTCAAGTTGATACTGGAGGTTCCTATTAGCAAAACAGCTGGTCCTTGATAGAGCCATGAATTTGTTTTAACCCCCTTGAAGACACATAATCCAGCAGCCTTCAGCTTAGTGTGTGTCAGCAAGTCCCATGTGTTCTGTAAAGAATTACTTTCTTATTTCTGTTCTACATACGTGTGTAAAATGCTGTCAAGACATAGCCATCTTATGGTGACCCCAGCGATGGGTTTTCAAGGCAAATGAGAAGCAGAGGTGGTTTGCCACTGCCTTCCTCTGCAGAATCACTTTTGGTGGGCTCCCTTCCAAGTAATGACCCCGCTTAGCTTTCGAGATCGGACGAGATAGGGCTATACGGTGGTGCCCTCCCTCTGTTCTCCAAGCACTGCCAAGCAATTTCATTCCATGGTTCGGAGTTTTACTGTTGTGAAGACATTCTGTTTTGTCCAAACTATTTCCAGTCTTTTTAACATCTTCCCTCATATGCCTCTTTTCTGAACTAGAAGAGATTTTTAACCTGAGGGATGAAATGTTTGCCCACTTGGTTCATTCTGTGCTAATGAATTTCACAAGCCTCTTGTGTAATTTAAATATTGTTATAGCTGTTTAAGATGGACATTTTCAAAATTTTCTACATTTTTCAAATATTAGTTCTCTCTCAGTTGCTTTATTTTCAAGACTTTGCATCCCCTGTGTGGAACTGACTTTCCTCCCATGAATGGAGGGATGTATATTTAGTGTGATTTTTTAAAATCACTACCTCCTTCCATGCATCTTCAGATCTAGAAAGGCTCAGTGCAGAGGTATGATAACTGAAACAGTGCGACCTGTTCCTAAATTATTCACGAAGCAATGGGCCCTTTCGCTGATCTGAGCAAAATCTTCGTGTCTTGGAACATGACTATTTCAGTTTGGTAGCCATAATACTTAGTGTCCATCCATTATCATCAAAAAGGCCTATTCCATTTTTGCAAATAGACAGAATTGCTAAAATAAAATCAGACATCATCATCATTTTTACGTTAAGAGTAAGAACGAATTCCTTACATTGGAAAACATTCATAAATCTGGGAGGGGTTCTCCTTAAATAAAGGTTCTTGGGATTCACAACCAATATGAGTTACCATTCCACCAATCAGGATTTCACCTGGCTGATACCACTGATTTGGAATCTGAGGAGGACTGGTTACGGTACACTTCATGCTATATGCTTTACACACCACACAAGGAAGCAGCATCTGGATCAGCAGCAATATCAGAGACTCTGCCATGTGGAATCAAGGATACCTCTCTGTCAGCACACACTCTCCTGGGTCTCCTCTGTAGCCATCATTAGATTCCGCCAGATTTCAAGGTGGCTCAGTTAGCGTCTGACTCTTCCAACACTCTTTTCAACACTGGACATATGAACCTCATCTCTCATGTCCCAAGTGTCTCCCTTGTATGCTACTTGGGAGATATTGAGTAGCAATTCAAAAACTACCTCCTTCTAGTCCCTTACTTTAGCCCCGAATAACTCAATGGAGTTAGGAGCCCTGTGGCGCAGAGTGTTAAGCTGCAGTACTGCAGCCAAAAGCTCTGCTCACGACCTGAGTTCAATCCCGACGGAAGTTGGTTTCAGGTAGCCGGCTCAAGGTTGACTCAGCCTTCCATCCTTCCGAGGTCAGTGAAATGAGTACCCAGCTTGCTGGGGGTAAAGGGAAGATGACTGGGGAAGGCACTGGCAAACCACCCTGCAAACAAAGTCTGCCTAGAAAACGTCGGGATGTGACATCACCCTATGGGTCAGGAATGACCCGGTGCTTGCACAGGGGACCTTTACCTTTACTTAACTCAATGGAGGGCTTTATAAGCAGAACTTTACGAGTTAATTTCTGATTTGTTTTCTGTTTTCTTCTGGAAAGCTACTGGAACTGAGACTAGGTGAAGAAATTACAGTGATTTTGATAATTATAGTGGCGATTATCTCCTGTGGAAGACTGCTAATATATTTCTGGTATATTTATTTCTAGAATTAGTGAAGAAAAAAATATATTTTTTCTGATCTCATCGCAGCTTCTCGGAAGAGAGACAGCTAGGGTTGCCAACTTCCAGGAATTAGCTGGTGATCTACTGCTATTACAACCGATCTCCAGCTGATAGAGCTCACTTCCCTTGGAGAAAATGGCCGCTTTGGCAATTGGACATGATGCCATTGAAGTCCCTCCCCTCTGCAAACCCCGTCCTCCTCAGGTTCCACCCAAAAAACCTCCCACCGGTGGCGAAGAGGGACATGGCAACCCTAGAGGAGGCAGCTGCAATAGTAAACTCAGAATGGCCACCAGAGATCCCGCCCACCCATGATGCAATGCAAAAATTGAAAATATCTGAAAGGAAGTGACAAAACACAACGGTGAACAACAACTCCTTGGATGGATTTATTTATTTAGAACATTTCTGCAGCACTTGCCCAGGGAACCTGGTCAAAGTGAAAAATGTACATCAACATCTGGACACCTGGGAAGTCCAGGGAATTACCAACAGAAAACTGCGGTCCAGGCCTCTGTTGCCGGCGATGCGGCAATGCCACTTCCAGAGTGCAGTGGACGTGACATCATCATGTCACCGGCAACCACATGGACAATCTGTTATTTTGGCAACACTCTATGGTAAAAATGGTATTGCCGCCAACTAGAGTTGCCTAGGGTTGCCCGGTCCCTCTTTGCCACCGGCAGGAGATCTTTGGGGGGGTGGAGCCTGAGGAGGGCGGGGCTTGGGGAGGGGAGGGACTTCACTGCCATAGACTCCAAAGGCCAAAGCGGCCATTTTTCTCCAGGTGAACTGATCTCTATCAGCTGGAGATCAGCTGAAATAATGAGAGATCTCCAGCTACTACCTGGAGGTTCTCAACCCTAGGGATGCCAGGTCCCTCTTTGCCACCCGCGGGAGGTTTTTGGTGCTGATCCTGAGAAGGGCAGGGTTTGGGGAAGGGAGGGACTTCATTACCATGGAGTCCAATTGACAAAGCAGCCATTTTCTTCAGGTGAATTGATCTCTGTCGGCTGGAGGTCAGTTGTAATAGCAGGCGATCTCCAGCTAGTACCTGGAAGTTGACAACAGTACCGACGACAGATACCAACACCTCAGCTTGCTGCTGGTAAATTCCCCCCGCACCCCACCAGTTGCAAGGGGGTAACTGGCACCCCTAGTCTTAAATAAGGCTGTGCAATAACAGGGATGCCAGAAATAATGCTGATTGTCTCTGATTAGACCTCCAAGTAATCTCTCTCTCTTTCTTTCTCTCTCTCTCTCTCTCTGCCTTTTCAAACTGCTTTTATAATCTGAGTAGCAGGTTGCTAATAGATTTTTTTGTGTCACTTCAGACACAACTAGGGTTGCTCATGTTCCCAATGAAGCCTCCTTTTCTGTAGGGTTGCCGATCTCCAGGGACTGGCTGGAGATCTCCTGCTCTTGCAACTGATCTCCAGCAGATAGAAATCAGTTAAGTGTTAGGGAAAGGTTCATGGGTTACATTCTATGCAGAAAACAAAATTGCCAAAGCAGCCATTTTCTCCAGGTGAACCGATCTCTATCGGCTGAAGATCAGTTGTAATAGCAGGACATCTCCACCTAGTATCTGGCGGTTGGCAACCCTATGAATAGCTGATTGAAGGGTTTAATGATTTTTCCTGATCAGCTGCTCTCTTCTGTTCAACTCAGGCCTCAGGATAATGACATAGCATTTGGGAAAAAAGATGCAGCCCAGCAACCCAGCACTGGAGGCCAAGATAGAGAAGATCTCCACTGCCACCGTGTCTCTTCCTTGACTGCTCAGGTAGGTGGGGACAAAGGACAGCCAAACACTGCAGAAGACCAACATGCTGAAGGTGATGAACTTGGCTTCGTTGAAACTGTCGGGCAACTTTCTGGCGAGGAAAGCCACCATGAAGCAGACTGAGGCCAGTAAGCCCATGTAGCCCAAGACACAGTAAAACATGGTGGCTGACCCTTCATTGCATTGCACGATGATTTCTCTACTGAGTGAATGCATGTCCACATCTGGGAAAGGAGGAGAAGATGCCAGCCAAGCAGCACATATGCCAACTTGAACAAAGAAGCAAGAGAGAACAATGTAATATGCCAATTGTTTCCCCACCCACTTTCGAAAAATGTTTCCTGGCTTAGAGGCCATAAACACTACAATGACTGTAACAGTTTTTGCCAAGACAGAAGAAACAGCAACTGAGAAGACGACGCCAAAAGTCGTTTGACGAAGGAGGCAGGTCACCTTGTTAGGCTGTCCGAGGAACAGCAAGGAGCAGAGGAAGCAGAGAAGGAGAGAGATGAGTAGACAGTAGGTGAGGCTCCGGTTGTTGGCTTTAACAATGGGGGTATCTTTGTACTTGACAAAGATTGCAAGCACCAGGGCTGTGATCAGAGAAAAGAAGAGAGCCAAAAAGGCTAAAATCATGCTCAAGGGTTCAGAAAAAGAAAGGAAATTTGGAATCTTGGGAATACATTGGACCTGTCCCAGGTTTGGATAATGTCCTTCTGAGCAAGTCATGCAATAATCCATGTCTGAAAGGAGAAGAGAATCTGTTTAGAAACTTTCATCATATGAAAACAAGAGGTTTTCCAAGACCATAGCTAACCTTGTATGGTCAACCCTTGGTGAAATCAGTTTTGTAAACCTGTCCTAGCATTGAAAATACCTAAGAAGCCAGGCCAGCCTTTGAGCCTTTCGGCAGATTTTGAAACGAGAGTGTGAATCCTATGGTGGGGAGCAATGCACAGGAATGCTCAATACTCAGAGGTTTTTTCATGTTTCCCCAAAGTGCAGATGTTAAGTTCCCTCACTTCAGGATACCACTCTACAAAACATATGGGTATCTTCAACAGGTGCAATATGAATCAGAGCATGTCCTACCCTCTTTGTCAGAAATTTTCCCCTCTGGACACGGATCACAATTGTAGCAGCAGAATTGTTCCCCTTCCTTCTTTTTCTTGCTATAACCAGGCTTGCAGTTGTCATTACACACAGATAAGGGAGGCAGCTGTCATTGAACAAAACAAGAAAGTAGAGCTGAGAAGATATCGGGAGGGGTTTGTTTGTGAATTTCTCTAGTAATTGTGAAGGTAATGGAAGAGAAATATCTCGGATCTCAAAGAGGAATGTGTATTATCCAAAGCATAATTTGACCAACAAAGTTTTAAATGTTGCAGTGATACTGTAATTAAGTGCTGACTTAGCAAAATTCATGGATTAAAATTTCATGGAGTTAATTTACTCACCTTCAAGCTTCTGCCAATCTATTTCATTAAATGAGAAAGATTTTTGTATAGTTTTGAGAGAGAGTGAAGATGTTTTCTCACCTGTGCGAGGTGTCTGTTCCACTGAATTCTGTCCTCATAGATGATCACTCTTTTACTAAGCAGAACCTGAGGATCCAGCCTCCCGATCTTGACTCTGACATAGGACTTATTTGGAAAAGTGACCAAGTTGGTAATATCAAATCCACCTTTTAATTCTCCACGTTCGTTAAAGGTCACTTCATCTCCGGCACTGTTGTTGAAAGCGATTCTCTGAAGAAGTGTGTGGAGCTTAGTCGAAAGAGAAAGAGCATCACGGAGCCTGGAGTTAATTGGATTGGTTGCAGTGTATTCACTAATAACACATTAATGTTTCAAACAGATGTTTAGATTACTTTCTTCTAGGACAGAAGGTGTTTTATGAATGCAAGTATTTAGCTTGTTCATGAGAATAAGCTTCCATTGCCAGATACAAGTCAAAGGAATGAATTTTGATTCTGGAATGAATACTGCTGAGGGGGCTTCCAAAAAGATCCATTTTGGTTTTGCTACGTCCATGTCTCAGTGTTGAGCCTTTGCTTGGCATTCAGAAGGTCCCGGGGCAATCCCTAGCATTTCCATTTCAAAGGTGAGTTAGTAGGTGAAGTGAAGGACCTCTGCTGGACACCCAGGAGAACTGTCCCGGGGCAATCCCTAGCACAGGGGTCCTCAAACTTTTTAAACAGGGGGCCAGTTCACTGTCTCTCAAACACTGTTGGGGGCCAGACTATAGTTTGAAAAAAATATGAACAAATTCCTATTCACACTGCACATATTTTATTTGTAGCGCACAAAAAATAAAACAATGCAATATTTAAAATGAAGAATGATTTTAATCAACATAAACTTATAATATTTCAATGGGAAGTACGGTCCTGCTTTTGGCTAAATTTAAAAAGGGAGAGGGAAAATAAGGATAAAAATAGAGGTAAGTTTAGGAGGGGAAGTGGGAAAGGTCAGTTTGAAGGAGTGGGCTGCAGGGCGGGTCGCTAGTCTTGCAGGAGGTCGGCTTGATGCTTCCTGGGCGTGCTGCTATATAGGGCTTATTTATTTAAAAAAAATTCTATCTCAGTGCAATCCTAGGGCCCCTCTCTAGATGCACATTTTCCCCAGCCAAATCCTCAAAAGTCAAAAATAAGCCCCTATGCAGAGTTTTTGATAATTCAGATGGGGGGAAATGTTTATGCGTGGAAAGTTTTGCCTTGGATTTGCCGCTCTCTAGATGCACATTTCCCCTATCTGAATTCTCAAAACTCTCCATGGGGGCTTATTTTTGGCCATTTATGCACGGGAGGTTTTGCCTTGGATTTGCCACTCTCTAGAGGCACATTTTTCCCATCTGAATGCTCAAAGCTCAACAATAAGCCCCCCCCCCCATGCAGAGTTTTGAGAATTCAAGATGGGGAAAATGTGCCTCTAGAGAGCGGCAAATCCAAGGCAAAACCTCCCGTGCATAAATGGCCGAATTTGGCTTAGACAGGAGCAACTCCGGACAGGAGGCGGCGGGCTAAGCTCTACCGGGAGTCAATGCAGTTTACTCCTGAGTAGGCGCACTCGGGACCAGGCGAAGGAGGGAGGAGGTTAGGCGGAGAGGAAGGGGTGGGGGGGAAGAGAGGAAGGCGGGTTGCCCCAGAGCTGTTGCCCCCCTTACCAGCTTGAGGTCTGGGTTGGCTGCCTCCGGCTTCTTCCCAAACCATCGGCGGCGGCGGCAATTGGTGGCAGTCTCCTCAGCTCCCTCTTTTGGAGGGCTGGACGAAGGCAGGCAGGCAGGGAGGGAGGGGAAAGGAGGAGGAGATGGTGACGGCCGCCTCAGGTCACAAGATGGCGCCCAAGTGGAGCCGGTCGGAGGCCATCCCCGCGTGGAGGCCCGCTTCGAACTACCGCTCCCGGCATGCAGCGGGAGGGGGAGCGGGCTTCTCTCCCTCCTGTTTCCATCCAGAGGCAAGCCGCTCTGCATCATGGGGCTTGTAGTTCCCGGCGGGGAGGTGCAGCGCTGGTTTTGGGCCCAGCCTGAGGGGCCGGGTTCAGGACCCTGAGGGGCCGGGTTCAGGACCCTGAGGGGCCGGATCCGGCCCACGGGCCATAGTTTGAGGACCCCTGCCCTAGCATTTCCATTTCAAAGGCGAGTTAGTAGGTGATGTGAAGGACCTCTGCTGGACACCCAGGAGAACTGTTTCCGGTCTCTTAATATACTGACGAACCAGTGGCCTGATTCAGTATAAGGAAGCTGTATATGTGCTCAGAGCCAGAGAGGTAATCAGAGGGGGAATGAAACAAGTGGTAAAAGTCTGTATTTCTAGACAGACGTCATGGTGAATGGTATGCTGATCATTAGGGTTGCCAACCTCCAGGTAGTAGCTAGAGATCTCCTGCTGTTACAACTGATCTCCCACCAACTGATATCAGTTCACCTGGAGAAAATGGCTGCTTTGGCAATTGAACTCTATAGCATTGAAGGCCCGCCCCTCCCAAAGTCCGCCCTCCTCAGGCTCCACCCAAAAACCTCCCACCAGTGGCAAAGAGGAACCTGGCAACCCTATTGATCATTCCGTTTTACACTGTGAAGAAATGACTTACAACCCTGAATTCACAGAAAAGTGTTTGTGGCCAGTGGCTTTCAGCGCCATAGATACACAAATGAAGCTAGTTTGCAGAAGAACAATAGGCATGCTGCACCTTGCACATAGATTCACAGGAAGTCAAAGGAAGCAGGAAGACAAGAAAAATGTGCAGGGGCCAGGTAGAAAAGGAGTTGATAAAGCTCCTGGACAGAGGGTTAGCACTTACAGGTGGTGATATGTAATTTCTTACTTTTCAAATCACCAGGAGCAGATGGGATATCAATAGAGCTATTCCAAGCCACAGAAACGGAGTCGATCGAAATCTTGACAAGAATATGCCAACAGATATGGAAAACAAAACAATGGCCCACAGACTGGAAACGATCCATTTACATTCCAATTCCCAAGAAAGGAGACATCAAAGATTGCAGCAACTATTGAACCATCGCATTAATTTCCCATGCAAGTAAAGTGATGCTCAATATCTTACAGCAAATACTGTTACCATATGTGGAATGAGAAATGCCTGATGTTCAAGCTGGTTTCAGAAAAGGAAGAGGCACTAGAGATCATATTGCAAATATACGCTGTGTACTGGAGCATACGACAGAATTTCAGAAGAAAATCAGCTTGTATTTCATAGATTACAGCAAAGCTTTTGACTGTGTGGATCATGAAAAGCGATGGCTGGTTTTAAAGGAAATGGGTGTGCCACTACATCTGATCGTTTTGATGCGCAATCTGTACTCTGGACAAGAGGCCACAGAACAGAATACAGAGAAAAGGAATGGTTTCCAATTGGCAAAGGTGTCAGACAAGGATGTATTTTATCTCCCTATCTCTTCAATCTATATGCAGAACATATAATTAGGAAAGCTGGATTAGATTTAGATGAAAGTGGAGTGAAAATTGGAGGGAGGAACATTAATAATTTGAGATATGCTGATGACACTATATTATTGGCAGAAAATAGTGAAGATTTGAAACGACTACTGCTGAAAGTTAAAAGAGAAAGTGCCAAAGCAGGACTACAGCTGAACATCAAGAAAACAAAAGTAATGACTACAGGAGAATTACACAACTTGAAGGTTGACAATGAGGAAATTGAAATTGTTCAAGAGTTTCTATTCATTGGCTCCACCATCAACCAAAAGGGAGACTGCAGCCAAGAAATCTGAAGGAGACTGGGAAGGGCAGCCATGAAGGAGCTAGAAAATATTTTGAAGTGTAAGGATGTGTCACTGGCCACCAAGACTCGATTAATTCATGCCATCGTATTCCCTATCACTATGTATGGGTGTGAAAGCTGGACAGTGAAGAAAGCTGATAGGAAGAAAATAGATTCCTTAGAAATGTGGTGTTGGAGGAGAGTGTTACGGATTCCGTGGACTGCCAAAAAAACAAATCAGTGGGTTATAGATCAAATCAAGCCTGAACTGACCCTAGAAGCTAAAATGACTAAACTGAGGCTATCGTATTTTGGTCACGTCATGAGACGACAAGAGTCACTGGAAAAGACAGTCATGCTAGGAAAAGTTGAAGGCAGCAGGAAAAGAGGAAGACCCAACAAGAGATGGATTGACTCAATAAAGGAAGCCACAGCCTTCAATTTGCAAGGTCTGAGCAAGGCTGTCAAAGATAGGACATTTTGGAGGACTTTCATTCATAGGGTCGGCATGAGTCGGAAGCAATTTGATGGCACTTAACACACTCACACTTTTCAGCACCATCTCTAAATTTGTGCTCTGGTTAGTGGGAGGAAAATGCTCCATGACTCTATAGGACTTCCCATACTTTCCATGGCTTTTACCTTAGAAATTTTGGGAATTCCGACAGCATCATGCAGGGGGTGGGGTTGAAGTCCCTTCCGGGTTTTCTCAGAGAAGTGATCTTACACTATCAGTGACACTTGGCCCCACCACTTTGTAATGTCCTGACATTTGCTGGCCTTGGACTGGCCACCCTATCTGCACATAGGCAAGAAGCTCTTTTAAACAGGGATTAGTCATGAGGTCCTCTTAGCACTGTTTGCTCACTTTCTTTTCTCATGAGGGACTCAACTCTTCTTTTTTGCTTTACCTGGACTCAGTGTTGAGCACATGTGGTTGCAGCCACAACGGGGAAAGCCCAAAACCACTGGAACAATGTAATGGAAGGTTTCTAAATGCTTATGCCTCCCCAAATCGTTCGCCTATTCTAATTTTTCATCATTCTGGTGATGTAGCACTTAGGGAGTTGTTGTTTTACCAGCTTTTCTGTAGACTTAGCTCAGCATTTTTTTTTGTTTAGAAATATTGTGTGCATTTTAAATTGTTTAATAAATGGTACTGTATTTAAAATGCCGTCATTCTGGTCTCTGCAATCCACATTAAAGCCCCTTTCTACTCTGTTGTACAAAAAGAAGGGAAGAGAGCTATTGCAGCTTCCATGCTTCCCAGGAGAAGGCACGAGTTAAGCCTGGAAGGGCAACATGGTCAACGAGTTGATAATTAAGTCTATGGGAAGAGAATGCCCATTATTGTAGTAGCTTGATGGTGGCATCAAAATCCAGAGAAAGGGGATATTCAGGAGCAGAGAGAGGGAAAAGCATCACTAGGCAGGAGACCATGACAACTAATTGTCTTCCTCACTCCCAGATGAGCAGAACAAAAAGGCTCAGAAGTCCGATTGCCTCACTCATACCAACAAATGGAACCTTAAGCATGGCAGGAGACTGTTTTTGTCAGTGAGGAGTAATTACCTTCCAAGGTGGCACGTTCACAGGAGCCAGGCTGTCCCCATCCTCCATGGCTCTGTGGTGGGTTCTAGATGAGCCCGAGATGTGTAGAGCATGTGCAATGGCATAGACAGCATTATATATACTGTAGCTATGGGTAGTCATGCTCATTTCAAAGACAGGTGAAGGGACAGACTCCAGACTCTCCTCTCCGGTGCATGTTTCACTAAACTGTGCTGGATTACTGGAATCTTGCAATGTACATTCAAAGACATGTTCCCAGAATTGCTTGATAAAACCATCCCCCTTTGCCCAGGAAGGTTTTATTTGTTGGAGAAATGTATGGAATCCGAGGATGTCCTTTGAATGAATTGAAAAGGAAAGAACACCATGGAACATTTGCATATCAAATATGTTTTGCAGAGTAGTGATTGCAAAATCAATCTGGGCTGTCGTAATCCACACTTTTCCTGCAGAGATTCTCATCCCAGAATCAGAACCTGTTGGGGTGTTTATGTTTCTAGGCATAGATATAACTGCTGCCAGCCACATAAATGTTCCACTTTCTCCATGTAAAACAATTGCATTGGCGTTGTTGTCCAGGAAATCTGCTTTACTATTGCCATAGTATTTGATCATAAAATCCATGTCATCCAACTGGACCTCTGTTGTAGCCTTTTCTATGAAGGCCGCACAGATTCCATTGCTAGAAAGCATCGGCTGCATCACCTGCAAGTAACGGTCTCCACCTTCATCATCCAAGGTGATGAGCCCAACCCATTTCCAGCTGAAATGCAGAAGTAGCTGGAGAATTCCCTCATACTGAAGGGCTTCCTTAGGGAACATGCGGTAAAAGGAAGGGAAAGTGGTTGGGTTATCCACTTCTGATTCAAGTGAGCCACAGGAAAACTAAAAATAGAAAAATCATGTTACAGAGGGAGAATAGGAACACTCAACTCTATTCATCATCCTCTTGTTTCAGAAGGTCTATAAATGTTACCCCAGATCTTGAACCTATTATAGCCACAATGTAAATTGCATAAAATAAAACTCTGCTTTCAAGACAAGTTCTTTGGTCTGCATATTTTTTCTTGCTTCTAGTAAACTTGTCTGGAACCTGTGGCAGTTTTTACCATTTTTGTTTTATTTATAAAACATTTATTAGCCATCTTTTCACCTTGCAAAACTCAGGGTGGCTTATAATGTGAATAAAACATCTTTATAAAAATAGATAAAAGAACACCATTTTAAATCTCAATAAATAATGAACTAAATTAATCAAATAAGTCCAAAATAAAACGGTTGAGCTGCTTCCTAAAGATTGAAAGTGTGGGGGCCAGGTGCATCTCCGTGGGGAGGTTCTTCCTTTATTGCGGGGCTACCGCTGAAAAGTCCCTCTCTCGTGTGCCCACTAGATGTGGTTCCTTAATTGTTGGGAGTCAGGAGGGCCTCTCCCTGTAATCTTAATACCTGGCCAGGATCATATTGGAGAAGATACCTTGGCCCCAACCATACAAGTCTTTAAAGCACAAAACCCACATCTTGAATTGGGCTCAGGAGTGGATTGTTAGCAAGTGTAATTGCTTTAGTATTAGGGTCACATATCCTGTTAGCTGGCCCAGCCAGTCATCTAACCACAGCTCTCTACAGTAGCTGCAGCTTCCAAACACTAGTCAAGTACCGTTGAAGCATTGCAATAGTCCTGTCATGTTAAATATAAAAGGGTAGAGAGCCAGAGAGTATAGAAAAGACTTTAGCAGGGCATCTCCTGTTTCACCAAATTAATATTCACAACCAGAATACTCATGTAATCCTGTGTTGAATATTACATGGCTTCTATGTTCATGCTGAGTGTCTAGACATAAAAGCACAGGTGTAAACTTGGTCAAGAGAATAAATGCATGCTCATTTTTGCACAGAGTGCAGAGATGGAAGAAGCCAAATAAATGGTGATGAATGCCTGTTCTCTTGGATACACATTGATTGTTCATTGTGTAGAGGTGTGTGAACTGTTACTGATGTGTCCAATGAAGTCATCTTCCAAATCAAGGAGATAGCCCTGTTGAGATCAGTTCTTACTCTTTGCAATCCTTGCCATTAGATCAGGAAGGGGGATTGACCTGCATGTGAGATTTGTGAAAGCCCAATTCATCACCATTCTCTGATCATACCTGTGGGATCTTGTAACGACTTAAGAGAATGGCCATGTCTGATGAGGTATCAGAACTATATCCCCCAACGACACCCATCACTTTTTTCTGGGTGCCGCATTTGTAGTTTGGGACGAGTTCAAGTGATGTGAAGAGGAGGTCCAGGGTGGTCCTGTATGTCCATTTCGGATCCATGAGGGAGTCATGGATGTGGAACCCAAGAGTGACATTGGGCAAGATGCTGGGGTTCTTGTTGATCTCATGGATGGCAAACACCAAGGCAAGGATGTGCTGGTAGAACTTTGTTATCAGGCTGCAACGAAAATCAGTTATTGTTTGAGAAAATATCTCTTCAATGTACAGCATCTGCATTGGCCACAGATGGATCTAAGAACACAATAAGGCCCCAGCAAAATTAGAAAAATAGCCCATCTGGTCCACTTTTGATTTCCTATAGCACAATACTACTGGGAAAACCACAAGCAGGACATTGAGCCATCAGCCATTCCCACTGCCCACCTCAGATTGGCATTCAAGATGATACTGGAGGTTCCTGTTACTTAGCAAAACAACTGGCCTTTGATAGATCCATGAATTTGTTTAACTCCCTTGAACACATGTCACATCTCAGCTTATTTATGGCAATCCCAGCAAGGGGCTTTCAAGACAAGTGAGAAGCAGAGGTGGTTTGCCCCTTGCCTTCCTCTGCAGATTCTTTTTTGGTGGTCTCCCTTCAAATTATGGACCCTGCTTAGCTTCTAAGAACAGACAAAATTGAGTTATATCATACAGCCTTCCTTCCATCCTACATATGTGTGTGTGTAAAGTGCCGTCAAGTTTCAGCTGACTTAGTGTGACCCCAGCAAGTGGCTTTTAAGGTAAGTGAGAAGCAGAGGTGATTTGCCATTGCCTTCCTCTGCTGAATCTCTTCTGGTGGTCTCCCTTCCAAGTACTGACCCTGATTAGCTTCCGATACCGGGTGAAATAGGGCTATACTATGGTGCCCTCCCTCTGTTCTCCATGTACTGCCAAGCAATTTCACTCGGTGATTCTGTGTTTTACTGTTGTGAAGACATTTTGTTTTGTCTAAACTATTTCTAATTTCTTCACCATCTTCCCTCATATGCCTCTTTTCTGAATGAGAAGAGATTTTTAACCTGAGGGATGAAATGTATGCCCACTTGGTTCATTCTGTGCTGATAATCTCCACAATCATCTTGTATAATTCAAATATTTTTGCATCTTCATCAGACTGACATTTTCACAAAAGTTTCTATATTTTTCAGATTTTAGTTCTCTCTTAATAACTTTATTTTCAACTCTTGGCATCCCCTGTGTGGAACTGACCTTCCTCAAAATATTCCATGAATATCATGATGTATATTTAGTGCACTTCTGATCTAGAAAGGCTCATTGTAGAGGTAAGATAACTGAAACAGTGTAATCAGTTCCTAAGTGATTCATGAAGCAATGGGCCCTGTCACTGGTCTAAGCAAAATCTTTATGTCATGAAACACGAATATTTCATTTTGGTAGCCACAATACTTAGTGTCCATCCATTATCATCAAAAAGGTCTATTCCATTTTGCAAGTATACAGACATCATCATCATCATCATCATCATCATCATATCTTAGTTAGAGTAACAATGAACTCCTTACATTGGATAACATTCATACTCCTGGGAGGGGTTCTGCTTATATGAAAGTTTTTGGGATTCACAACCAATATGAGTTACCATTCCACCAATCAGGATTTCACCTGGCTGATACCACTGATATGGAATCTGACGAGGATGGTTTCTGGTGCACTTCATACTAAATACTTCGTACACCACCCAAGGAAGCAGCATCTGCATCAGCAACAACATCCCATACTTTGCCATGTGAAATCAAAGAACACCTCTCCCTCTACATGGACTCTCCTGGGTTTCCTCTATAGCCCTCATCATTAGCTTCCACCTGGTTTCAAGACAGTGGGTCAGATAGCGCCTGAACCCTTCCAACACCCTTTTCAACGGTGGATGTCTGAACCTGATCTCTCAGGTCCCAACTGTCTGTTTTGTATTCTGCTTGAGAGATATTGAGTTGCGATGCCAAAACTTCCTCTCTGTAGTCCCTCATTTTAGCTGCGGGTGGATTAATGGATGGTTATATAATGAGGACTTGAAGATTGTATTTCTGATTTGTTTTCTGTTTCCCTTTGGAAAGCTATTGGACTGGGCAAAGAAATGACAGTGATTCTGATAATTATAGTGGAGATAATATCCTGTGAAAGATTGCTAATATATTTCTGGCATATTTATTTCTAGAATTAGTGGGAAAAATTTTTTTTTCTGATCACATCTCAGGTTCTCTGAAGAGAGACCCCAGCTGCATAGTAAACTCAGAATGACCACCAGAGATCCCGCCCACCCATGATGCAATGCAAACATGGGAAACCTCTGAAAGGAAGTTACAAAGCAACCACTGGGAAATACCATTAGAACTGAGCCTGCGTGAAGTAATCACAGTGATACTAATGAGTATATTGAAGATAATCTCCTCTGGAAGACTGTTAATATTGTTCTGGCGTAATTAGTTGCAGAACTAGTGAAGCAAAAATGTTTGTCGAAACTTATCCCAGCTCTATAGTGAGACACGGCTCCTGTCATTAAGGGGTCTACACTCTTAGAATGTATCACTTACTGAGAAGTGAAGTTATCTTATTCAGCGAGACCTCACAGACAGGAGTCAATGATAATTCCTACTACTGTAGGCTTTCTATTGAAGTGTGCCAGAAAATTTATAAACAATGAACTTCCTTTAAATAACATTTATTTCACATAAAATTTATATATGCATGTGAATATTTACACACTCTCAAAACATGTCATAAAATACATTATGATATACGCAAACCGTTTCAAACAATCTTTATAAGCACTTTCTATGTTTCATAATATTTCTCTCTATGAGAGTTTAAACCTTTCAACTTGTATCTCTAGATTCATTTAGAATAGTACAGTTACAGAATCTTGTAAAAACATGGTTAGTGTATAATCATTACAGAATCCCAATCCAAATATGATTAATATAATGGGAGGGAAGATATGATTAGTAAAAACATCTTAAAATCATTTCAGGTATCATAGCAATATTTCAGGACAAAAGACATGCTTTTATTTTGCCATGTCATTTGTAAATCATCTTAACTTCATGGGAACTGAATTTATGTTCAGGATATTTATATGTTTCAGTATGTGTTAGCTTTACCCAAGCTTTACTGTGTGTAGAGGATAGAATACCATAAGGTTTGTATTTAATCTATTCTATGTTTATGGGCTTCTGATCATTGTTCAGATCAGGAATGCTACATATATGCTGAAAGTATGTGTGTATCTTAAACAGTCAGCAATGCAGAGCTTATGTGTTATGTATAATTCATTATGTGTAAGCTTAAGGCTGTATTAATGTTCTATGGAAGACTCAGTTATTCTCTGGCTTTGCCAATCTCAGAGAATATGTTTACTTGGTTAAGAGTCACCATAAATAAGCCTAATAGGTTCTGTATATGTTTTATGTAAGCACTGCTTTATATGTGCCTTGTGCATTACCACAGAAAACAGAGATCTTCCTTTCTTTTCAGGAATATCTCTGGCCTCTTACCCTGAGGAAGTTCTGAAGCCCTTCTGTTATTTAGAAAAGACTTCTGAACAGGTCCAGGGAATTATCTATATAGGATCTATATAGGATATACAATCCTCATGCTTGCTAGCATTTGGAAAGCCAGAACAGGATCAGACAGATCTTCTTTGAGATTCCATTAATCCTTGCTAGGATCAATTGAGGCTCAATATACCAAATATGGTGAAGATCCAATACACTTAGACTCCCATCTCCAAGGTAGAGTGCTAGGAGTTCTAAGGTCTCCATCTTTGTCATGGAGCAGCCTGCCAGCATTTCACTTCAGCTTCTAGCCTTGATGAGAACTAGAATTGCTGAACTGAATTCCCTTTCAAAAGGGATTTCTAGCTTTAGGCAAGAAGACTGTAAATCTGTATGCAAGAGATGGTAAGAGAGTGAAGCCTGACAACCAGAGTTGTCTCCCTTCAATCTTCTTAGGTTTTACATCTTTCAAGATGGAGAGAGCAAGGCCAGACAGCTGAAGCTGTCCTCCAGTTACTCTCTCTTAGTCTCACGCAAGAGACAGAGAAAGCTGATAGCCAGACAACCAGCATTGTCTTCTACCAACATTTCTTTCCAAGTTTTACATCTTTGGAGATGTGGAGAGAGTGAGGTCAGACAGCCTAAGCCATCTTCCGTCAACTCCCTCCCTTCTGGCAGTTTGGTTCTGGCTTTTATTCTCTCAGACCAGCGGTCATCTGAGCTGAGAGACTAGAAGTTTCTGCCCAGGGTGGCTACACTAATACCTGTATCCTTGTACTTGGCATGGTCACACATGGTGGTGGTGTGCCATTGTCACTTGGTCTGTGAAGAAAGCATTACCATGTTCTTGGCATTGAGTCACAAAGTTCACAAGTGCAAGGTCACCATCTGTTATACTGTTTGCAAACTAGGTCTGAATCATTAGGTTAGCATTATTCCCTCCTCACACGGCAGCTATCAGAGGGGCTAAACTCCCAGGCAGAAATGACCTTCTTGTTAATGTCAAGAAGAGGCCAAGCACCTCGGATAAGTGATGCTGATATTTTTCCAGACACAACCATCAAGCGGGCAACATTACATATCATAACCTTGTAGTCTTGCAGTTTATTTATCTCAGAATATTAAGAATAGTCTTAGCCAGCAACACATGACCTTTACTCTATTTTATTTACTACATCAACAATTCTGTTCAGAGAAATAAGCCTCAATAGCCCTTTCTGTAAACTTTTACTTCTATGCTTTACTCATGAGATTCATAGGGAAACCACAGGTACAGGCACCCTACCTCTCAGGCCTGCAACAAGCAGCTGGAATGTTGAGCTCAGAATCACCACTAGAGACCCCACCCAATCATGATGCAATCCAACCCCCCCTCCAAATCAGGGATCTCTGAAAGGAAGTGACAAAGCAAGAACTGCAAAGAGTTTCTCCTTAGATGCATTTATTTATTTAGGACATTTTTGCACCACTGGTCCAGAAAACCTTTTCAAAGTGTTTTACAAAGTGAAACATGATAAAGCAACAAATAGCATTTAAAGGTCCAAGAAACCCAGCCTAAAAATCCTGCCTTAAAAACCCAACCTAAGCCATGTGTTTAAAGAGTTTTCTCAAGTTAGGATCAAAGTGTCATAATGTTGCAAGATGAGGGTTGCCTGGTCCCTCTTTGCCACCAGCGGGACGTTTTTGGGGCAGAGCCTGAGGAGGTCGGGGTTTGGGGAAGGGAGGGATGTCAATGCTAATGAGTCCAATTGCTAAAGTGGCCGTTTTCTCCAGGGGAACTGAGCTCTGTTAGCTGGAGATCAGTTGTAATAGCAGGAGATCTCCAGCTAGTACCTGGAGGTTGGCAATGCTATGCAAGATCAACCTGGCAATTAACCACTTGGTCAATGAGGATTATTTTGGTCTTGTGCCTAAATGAAAGTATGATAGGCTTCAGGTGCGCCTCAAATGGAAGGCCATTTTATAGATAAGAAGCCAACCATCAGGTACTAGCTGGAGATCTCCTGCTATTACAACTGATCCCTAGCCAACAGAGATCAAGTTCACCTGGAGAAAATGGCTTAGTTGGCAATTGGACTCTATGGCATTGAAGTCCCTCCCCACCCCAAATCCTGCTGTCCTCAAGCTCCACCCCAAAAACCTCCCAACGGTGGCGAAGAGGGTTCTAGAAACCCTAAAGGGAACCAATCTCTGTCACCTGGAGATCAGTTCTAATAGCGGGAGATCTCCAGCCATCATTTATAGGTAGGCAACCCTATACAAGAAGGTACCTGGCAACCTTTGTCTTCAATAAAGTTGTGCAATAAGAGGGATGCCAGAAATAAGCCTGATTGTTTCTGATTAGGCCTCTAAGCACTCTCTTTCATTCTCTCTCACACACAGAAAATCCTGAGCCAGCATTTTAGATTGGAGACTTGCAAAAACAAAACACTCAAATGTAAAATTCTTCCTATCCCCCCACCTAGGAAAAAAGGCCCAGAGAGACTCTGTAAATGTGTCTTAGATGCCTATTATAGAAGAACGTCAGGGGAAAAGTCATGGATTTCATTGAGGGAAGAAACCAAAATTGCCAAATTTGGTATTCAGATAAAGATATAACTGCAGAACACATGGATGGCTGATTGAAGGGTTTAATGCAGGGATGTCCAACTTAATTGATATGAGGGCTGTATAAGAAATAATGTCACTTGGTCGGGCCAGGCCCTACCTCACCAACCAAAATTAACAGTGGGGTGGTGCTGGCAGCTACCTGAGCTGGTTTGCTGCTGGATAAGAGCTCTTAAGGGGCTGGATCTGGCCTTCGGGCCTTATGTTTGACACCCCTGATTTAATGCTTTTTCCTGATCAGCTGCTCTGTTCAACTCAGGCTTCAGGATAATGACATAGCATTTGGGGAAAAAGATGCAGTCTAGTAAGCCAGCACTGGAAGCTAAGATGGAGAAGATCTCCACAGCCACCGTGTCTCTTCCTTGAGTGCTCAGGTAGGTGGGGATGAAGGACAGCCAAACACTGCAGAAGACCAACATGCTGAAGGTGATGAACTTGGCTTCATTGAAACTGTCGGGCAACTTTCTGGCGAGGAAACCACCAAGAAGCAGACTGAGGCCAGTTAGAAGCTCCATTAACACAACATTTTAGAGACCACAAATACACAGAAAACGACCTACATTTTTTTGTAATATGGCGTTACCGACAAAACCCTTATGTGAAACAAAATATAGAAAAATTACTGCTTCAGCAGGAAGCAAAATTCATATTCCTTTAGGATACTATGACACCTAAAGGGTTAAACTCTTCTTTTGACTCATCCTGTTACTTGTAACTTAATGCCTTGGAATCCACAGGAGAACACCTGCATTCAGTCAGTGAGCTACAGTTTTAACATAACAAAGAGAGGTGTTAGGGATAGAGCCCTCTAGCCTCAGATGGAAGGACGTCAAAGCATGCCTCAGTAGTACAACAAAGTCTGTATGCTATTTAAAATATATATTTAAAAATGTAACTTTATTTATATGACCTGGGGTCATAGTGCTGTTTTCTTCATCTATACCACCTGGAGGTTGGTAACCCTATGCAAGGGGGTACCTGGCAACCTTTGCCTTCAATAAAGCTGTGCAATAAGAGGTTGACTCTTTCCTTAAAACAGAACTGTGCCCTCCTGCTGCCCCGGAGTTTTTCTCTCTCTTTAGAACTGAATTCTCATCATTTCTCAAATGTATTAAGCAAATCTCTGGAAATAAATGGAGCAATGCACAGGAATGCTCAATACTCAGTGGTTTTTTCATGTTTCCCCAAAGTGCAGATGTTAAGTTCCCTCACTTCAGGATACCACTCTACAAAACATATGGGTATCTTCAACAGGTGCAATATGAATCAGAGCATGTCCTACCCTCTTTGTCAGAAATTTTCCCCTCTGGACACGGATCACAATTGTAGCAGCAGAATTGTTCCCCTTCCTTCTTTTTCTTGCTATAACCAGGCTTGCAGTTGTCATTACACACAGATAAGGGAGGCAGCTGTCATTGAACAAAACAGAGCTGAGTAGATATCGGGAGGGGTTTGTTTGTGAATTTCTCTAGTAATTGTGAAGTTAATGGAAGAGAAATATCTCAGATCTCAAAGAGGAATGTGTATTATCCAAAGCATAATTTGACCAACAAAGTTTTAAATGTTGCAGTTAGGGCTGTTGAATTAAAAAAATTCGGTATAGTTCGGATTCGGCCGAATTCAGCCCGTTTAGATCCGGAATATGCCGAAGTCCGAACTCCCCCACTTCGGATCCGTTCAATTCAGCGGGAATTCAAAGTTCGGAAAAAAAATTCGGCCGAATAAAGCCATTAGAAACACAATCGCGCCTTTCCGCGGCTCTGGGGGGGCATTTTTGGGGTTAGAGGTCCCAAACTTCCAGCAGAGCTTCAAAGGACGTTTATTGAAAGACTCCCCAAGTTTTGTAAAGATTGGGTCAGGGGGGGGCTGAGATATGGGCCCTGAAAAGGGTCCCCCCACCCTTAATGTGCATCTCTCAGCAGAGCTTGCCGCCCACGCACAAAGCTCCCAGCCCCGACAACAGTTTGCAAAACAACACAACCTTGTAAAACAACACCTTTGCAACGGGGAAAACCAGAAGACACAACTGAAACCTCCCCCCTCCAACCAGGGAGCGAGAGACTCGAGGGGGAACACACACCCCAGGCAGAACCGAAGAAAGCCCCCTTTGGCTTCCCCCCCCACAGAAACTGCTCCCTCCCCACACACACACAAACTCTGCTTTCCCCCCCACACACACACACACATACACAGGAGAAAAATTATAGATTAAAGCCCCCAAAGGGGTCTTACTGTGGCTGTCTTCTGTTCCATCAGGACGGGCTGGGGAGGACTTGTAAATAATCCAAGATGATTCCAATTAGGCACAGGACGTTTTGCTCTGGAGAAGATGCACACACAGGATCGGCTGATCCATTCACCCCAAAAGGGAAAAGGGGAAAGGGGAAAGGGGAAAGCCCATATCTCGGGACCCCCTGACCCAATGTTCACAAAACTTGGGGGGTATCTTAAGAACACTGGTCTGAAACTCCGCTCAAAGTTTGGGATCTGCACCCCCAAAAATGCACCCCCTGCAGCCACGGAAAGAGAAAAGGGGGGAGGCAATATTTCTGCCCCCACTGAACCCATCTTAACAAAACTTGGGTGGTATCTTAAGAATAATTGTGTAGAGGTATTCTGAAAGTTTGGGGGCTATATCCCAAAAAAAGCACCCCCTGCAGCCACATAAATGGAAAAAGGGGGGAGGGAAAAGGGGGAGAGCCCATATCTCGAGACCCCCTGACCCAATGTTTACAAAACTTGGGGGGTATCTTAAGCTTCATTTGAAGCTATGCTAAAAGTTTGGGGTCTGTACCCCAAAAATGCGCCCCCTGCAGCCATGGAAAGAAAAAGGGGGGAGCCCATATCTCGGGACCCCCTGACCCAATGTTTACAAAACTTGGGTGGTCTCTTAAGAAGGCTTGTCTGAATATCCCCTCAAAGTTTTGTGTCTGTACCCCAAAAAATGCGCCCCCTGCAGCCACAGAAAGGAGCGAATGTGCACAAGCACCCCCGCACACACACACACAAGGATTTCCCTCTCTCTCTCTTTCCCCGGCGGGGCCGCACATCAGCTGATTCCTCCAGTACTCAATCCTGACTGATTGGCCAGAAGAAGACCCAGTTTGGCCACCGATTGGCCGGGGGAGGAGAATGCTGCTTACTGACGGTTATGCTGCTTACTGACGGCCGAATTTGCCGGATTTATTCGCGAACTCTCGAACTCCCTGAATTCGCCCCCCCCCCAGTTGCCCGCCAGTTTTGAGTTCGGTTCCTCCCGAACTAAAAACCACCGAATCAGGGGAAATTCGGCTGATTTTCAGTTCGGGCCGAACCGAATTGACAGCCCTAATTGAATCCAGTGAAGATGGAGGTCTTGTAGCTTGGTTAAGGTGGTTTAGGAGTGGGGTGCTGGATCCCGACTCTTGACAGCATGCAGTGCCTCTTTGTGTGTGGAAATTTTGGGGGTGGAGACTGAAGAGGGCAAGGTTTGGGCGGGGTGGGACTTCAGCAGGGTATAATACTATAGAGTCTACCTTCCAAAGCAGTCATTTTCCCCAGGTAAATGAGCCAAAGCACTTTCACTGAAGCAGAGGGAAGTAGAACTCATGCCTCACAAACTGCAAAAATCACTTGTGAAATATTGGGTACAACCATCTAAGAGCCCAATGCTGCTGCTGCTGCAGCAGCAGCAGCAGAAGAAGAATTTTATGTTTGAAACTTTCATTGTTAGACATTGGGTATAGTATAAACCAGAGATATCCCCTAAAGGTAATAAAAATCCTCCCCCAAGTCATTGCTCTTGGTCCTGGTTGGGCAGATGCTGCGGCTCAAAATAAGAACCTCTGCTTTTTATGCAGAGGGTCCCAGGTTCAATCCCTGGCTTCTTCAGTTAAAAGAACCAGGCAGTAGATTATGTGAAAGACAACTACCTGAGATGTCAGACTGCCACTGCCAGGCTAAGTAGACAATACTCATCCTCCCCCCTTTTTCTTTGTTGTTGTTGTGTGTGTTTTCTTTACCATAATCGGATGTTATCATTTGTTATATTGGATACGGGGTTACTATATGGTTCTTTGTCTGGCTAAGCGGGTGTGACCCACCCGATCATCCAGCAATCTTTGTTAGCAGAGTGTGGTTCAAACCTTGGTCTTCTTGATCCTATCCAGCATGCTAACCACTACACCACAAAGGTTCTCATAGGTCAGCGAAACTGTTAAATACCATTTGTTATATCAGAGAGAGGATATTTTCCAACCTCTCTGTTCATGTTGACTGACCTTGCTCTAATGAGTAATTCTTTTCTTCCTTTGAAAATACTATAGGTTTGATTGGGAGATAATCTGTGCCAGGATGGTCCAGATCCCTTCATTTTTGGCCCACCATTATTCTGAAGGATTATTCTGAGTGTCTCAATTTAGTGAAAAGAATAGAAATGTGACAAATGAGTTTTTGATTGACAGTATATCTTAATGAGGTAATAGGACAAATTTAAAAGATTTTGCTTAAAATATTCATTAATTTATTTAGGAATAAATAACACTTTATATGATTTTTTTTCATTGAAATGCTTTATTTCAGGGAAAACAAAATTGTGTATGTAAGAGTTTCCAGGCACTAATCAAACTTAGATCTATTTAGCTTTACCAATGGTGAGGCATAATTTAAATTCTGAATCAACAAATTTTAGGTATCTAGCAATTCCGTCTAATTAGCTGCTCCTTATTATTTAGTTCAGGCCTTAGGATAATTATGTAACATTTTGGAGAAAATATGCAGCCCAGGAGCCCAGCACTGGAGGCCAAGATGGAGAAGATCTCCACAGCCACCATGTATTTACCTTTGGTGCTCAGATAGGTTGGGACAAAGGACAGCCAAACACTGAAAAAGATCAACATGCTGAAGGTAATGAATTTGGCTTCGTTGAAAGTGTCAGGCAGTTTTCTTGCCAAGAAAGCCATAATAAAACTGACAACAGCCAGAAATCCCATGTAGCCCAGAACATAATAAAACATCTGGGTTGATCCTTCATTACATTCCACTATAATTTCTTCAGCCAATGAGTGCATGTCAACATCTGGGAAAGGAGGGGCAGTGCCTAACCATGCCATGCAAATACTTGCTTGAGTAAAGGAGCAGCAGAGAACAACAGAGTTCCCCCACCATTTCCTCATCTTGGATCCTGGTTTAGTGGCCATGAAAGCCAAAACCACAGTGATGGTTTTGGCCATTACAGAAGATACAGCCACTGAGAAGACAATACCAAAAGCAGTTTGACGTAGACAGCAAGTGAGTAGTTGAGGCTGGCCAATGAATAGTAAGGAGCAGAGGAAGCAGAGCAAGAGGGCAAGAAGAAGAGAATAGGAGAGGTTCCTATTGTTGGCTTTGACAATAGGCGTATTCCAGTGCTTGATGAAAATTCCTAGAACCACAGCTGTGGTCAGAGAAAGAAACAGAGCCAGAAGTGCTAAAATGACACCCAAAGGCTCATCATAAGAGAGGAAGTTGAGACCCTTTGGAAGGCATCCATTTTGGTCCTTGTTTGAAAACTGAGCATCTGGGCATTGGAAACAAGCATTCATATCTTAAACAAAAGAAAAGAATCTGTTTCAGTTCTTTATGGGCAGCATATTTCAAAGTATATTAAGAGATCTCTTTTCTAGACTCAATACATATGCTTGGAATATGATTGTTCTAGTACTATATGGTATGAATACTTTATATGGTATAAATACTATAGAACACTAAATTTTTATTAGTATGCCATATGTAAATTTCCATAATTGTATTTAATTATATATTTGCACCAATTTTTCTTCCCTACTGGGACCCATACAGCTTCTGTCATTCTCCTTCCCCTGTGAGGTAGAACAGCAAGATTTGAGTCCAGTAGTACCTTACAGACAAACAAGATTTTTTGGACTATGATCTTTCAAGAGTCCAAGCCCCCTTCATCAGAGCTTTGACTCTCAAAGGCTCATACGCTGAAAATTGTCTTGGTCTTTAAAGCCACCCTGACCTGGATGGCCCAGGCTAGCCTGATCTCATCAGATCTCAGGTTGACCCTGGTTACTACTTGGATGGGAGACCACCAAGGAATACTAGGGTCATTACACAGAGGAAGGCAATGGCAAACCACCTAATTAGTCTCTTGTCTTTAAAATCCTACTGGGTTGCCATGAGTTGGCTGTGACTTGATGGCACTTTACATACACAAGATACTACTGGTCTTGAATCTAGATCTTGTACTGCAGACCAACACAACCACCCTCTGAAACAACCTGTGAGGTCAGTAGGACTGAGAAAGAGTGGCTGGCCCAAGGTCACCCAGTTAGCTTCCTTGGCAGGGTCTCTCAGATCCTCTCTGCCACTCCCAGCTGCCATGGCTCTTCCCCCCTTTAGGATTGCGCTCTAAATGCTGGTTCAATTTTGCATGTAACATGAACTGAATGAATGAAGAGAAAATGGAAAAGATTATTCTGTTAATTAAGAGGTGAGTGGAGCTATCAGTGAGTGCCAAGTAAGAGGACTGTGGGCCATTTATCACTTTTTTTCATTTTCATTTCATGCTCTCTGTGGAGAAATGCATGTTACTTTGGAGGTTTAGACGGTACCAAAACCTGCACCTTTAAGGGTTTTTTAAAATGTTTTTCTTTCTTTCTTAGCAGAGAGAAGGCAGGTCAAGGGGGAAGGCAAGTCAACTGCTCTCCAGACAGAATTTAGAAATGCTAATATTCTCCCAGGCCAAAGATGGTCAGCTCACACCTCTGGCTAGAGACAATAATACCTAGGCAGAAAGAGAGATTTGGGAGGTTTAAGATATTAGAATGTTTCTTCCTGGAGACTTCAGGAAAGGCTTTTTTGACCCACAAGTAGTTGGGCAAACAGAGATAATAAAACCCCTTGGCATGGAAGAGAAATCCTTTTTGCTTAAGCTTAAGGCTGCCATTGCAATGTGGAGGTCTGCTTGCCTGAACAGAGACACTAAAGTAACTGGAAACTTTGAGAACACTGCAATCTCTAAGTTAATGTGACCTCTTAGAATAAGATCAGCTAGGCCATGTCCAGAGTGAAGGTCAGAGGAATTGGGAGTTTACACCTTTCTTTCAGGATCCCTTACCTTATCTGTTGGTGTGCTGAGAGAGTATTCATGTGGACATTTTCTTTATACATGTTTGAAAAATAATAATGCTGGCAGTGGTTCTCTGTACCACATAGTCCTTCACTGTTCAAACGTGTCATTTAAAATAGATGCCAGAAGGGAGGCAGACAATCCATGATTTGCTAATCCCTCATTTGTGTGCAAGTGCAATAAACTGCCCGCACAATAACCAGATGCTAGGTAGTGAGAAATATTGGCACCAGGCTGAGACTTAGAATGGCAACATGAGGAAAGGAAGCTGGGGGACCCTGGTCCTCTCAGTGGGTAATTCCTATAAAGGCCATGTGGTGGCAGTGGTGCACTGAAAGAGGGAGGAAAACGTCCCTCCAAGGGTCAGGAAACCTGAGAGAGTGGCACATTGCCAGATGTAGACTTGGATGGCTGCTGGTGCACAGACATCTCTGAGGTCAAGACATAATAGTGCCTGCAGGTCAGTGGGACTGTTCTGCCACACTCTGTTTCTTACATATTTAATAATACAATATTCCTGACCTTTATGGTTTGAAATCTTCCCTCTTGGACATTTAGTACAATCATAGCAGCAAAATGGCATGCCTTCTTTCTTTTCTTTGCTGTACCCTGGATGGCAGTTTTCATTGCACACAGCACGGGGCACAACCTGTCCATGGAAAAGAAAACACTGTATGACTGTCATTGCTCATGGATGTGGACAAGATCCTTTGAGAGGTGAGATCTACCACTTGTGCTCTGTACCTTTGCCCTTCCTGGCTAATAAAAGCTGCCAGAAGAGGACTGACTGTTTGGGTAAGGGGTAAATGCTTCCTTGAGAGTGGGAGTTGTGCTACCCATGCTCAAGGAGGCGGTGATTAGACCTGTTCTGTGTGTGTGTGTGGGGGGGACCTCCCTCAGCCCTACCACACTGAATTTCTGGCCAGTATCCAATCTTCCATTCTTGGCTAAGGTGTTAGAATGGGTGGTTGCTTCTCAGCTGCAGGGACTCTTGGAAAAGACTGGTTTTCTGGACCCATTTCAATCTGGCTTCATAACAGGATTTGGAACAGACACTGCTTTGGTTGTCTTGGTTGATGACCTCTAACAAGAACTAGACAAATGATAGTAACCCTACTAATTCAGAAGAATTTCTCAGTGACCTTCAGTACTATTGACCATGGTATCCTACTGAGCAACCTCTCAGTGCTGGGACTAGGAGGCCCCATGTTACATTGGTTCAAGGAGGGGGAGGGTCAGAAAGTGATGCCAGGGGATTCCTGATCTGTGGGGTTCTGCAGGATTTGATCTTATTCCCCACGCTATTTAATATCTACATGAACCCACAGGGAGAGGTCATCAGGAAGTTTAGGCTGCAGTGTAATCACTGCTCTACTTTTCTTTCCCACCTAATTCTAAGGATGCTATTGATGTTCTGAACTGATGCTTGGAGTCTGCAATAGGCTGGATGAAGGTGAACACACTGAAACTTTATCTTGACAAGATAGAGATTCTCTGGTATAGCAGAAAGGCAGACCAGGGACTCGAGATCTCTCCTGTCTTGGATGGGGTTATACTAGATTCATCCGTGGTGGAAAATGTTCTCAAGTCACAGCTGATGTATGGTGACCTCTTAGGTTTTTCAAGGCAAGAGATGCTCAAAGGTGGTTTGCCATTGCTTGCCTCTTTTTAACATCCCTCCAACCCTCTGGCAATGGTGTAATGGTTGATGGATCTCCATTCTATTTGTATCTGATGAAGTGAACTTTGACTCATGAAAGCTTATATCCCAGAAACTTTTGTTGGTCTTTCAGGTGCTACTGGACTTGAATTTTGTTCCAAATACCCATGTTGGTTTTGTTGTACCCAAAAACATCCAAGCAGGCCCTACCTGGTTAAATCTGCTGTGCCAAGTAATTATGGTCTCATTAATGGAGAACTCTCTGCCTTCTGGAGCTTCAGGATCCATCCTTCCTATCTTCACTCTCATGAAGGATTGGTTTGGGGAAGCAATCCAATTTACAATATCAAATCCGGCTACTACTTCACCATTCTCATTAAAAGACACCTTGTCCCCGGCACTATTGTTGAATGCAATGCTCCTTAGAAAAGGGTGAAGCTAAAATGAAAGAAATTAAGGCAAATGACATGGAAATGATATATAGCAAACAATGAATTGTGGCTCTTAATCCTTCCTAGTGGGCAAACTCAAGCAAACTGTTCTTTGTAGTTCTTTGTTTGCTTTGCCTTAAAGGCAAAGTAAGACCATCACTGGGATCAGGTGCAGAAGACAGCAATGAGGATAATCAGGGGCATGGAGACCAAGCACTGCAAGGAAAGGCTGAGGGACTTGGGAATGTTGAATCTGGAAAATAGGAGGTTGAGGGAGGACATGATAGTTCTCTTTAAATATTTGAAAGGCTGTCACCTAGAGGAGGGCAGGGAGCTGTTCCTCTTGACAGCAGAGAATAGGACTCGCAATAATGGGTTTAAATTATGAGAAGATAGAGGCTGGACATTAGGATGATTTTTTTTTTTTTTACAGTAAGAGTAGTTCAGCAGTGGAATCAGCTACCTAGGGAAGTGGTGAGCTTCCCCTTTCTGGCAGTCTTCAAGTAGCAGCTGGATGAACACTTGTTGGAGATGCTCTAGGCTGATCCTGCATTGAGCAGGGGGTTGGACTAGATGGTCTGTATGGCCCCTTCCAACACTATGATTCTATGATCATTTCAAAGACTGCAATATTGAGTGAAAAGTGTGAAATGAAATCCATGGCAGAAGCTATCACAATTTTGAAGGAAGGAATGGTGTCTTGGAGGAGGAAACAAGGTTTCCTCTGCCAACCACTTCTCCTCTGTGCTTTAGAAGAAAATAAGTCTTTATTACTTTTTAGCAAAAGACAATTGCAAGCAACCAGACAGAAGGGAAAAAAAATAAAAACCTTAAAATACAAATTTCAAATCTGTAGGGCACAATACATAAAGATTAAAAATATTAAACTGGATGTCCTAGCATTAAGAACATAGGATAATTTAAAAACAGTTTGTCGGGTTAGGGCAATCCCGTGGCCATTTGCTGCCAAGATAAAATGGCTTTTGTTTGGATTTTTGTGGTTGCCAGTAGCTTGTAAGTTACATGTTAGATAGTAAAGTCATTTTTTCCACAGCACAATTTAAATGTAACCAAGCTAGAATGGGTGCACCCTGACCTGGAGTAGCCCAGCCCAGCCCAATCTTGACAGATCTTGGAAGCTAAACAGAGTCAGCCGTAGTTAGGACTTGGATGGGATGCTTTTTTAGGGGAGTGGGGGAAGTCTGGTTCAAGTAAAATATATATTTAAAGAGAGATGTGTATGCATTATTAAAAAGAAGTGAAGGAAGGGCATTGCTGCCTCAGACTGAATGCAAGCTAAATCCTGCCATTTGCACTATGAACTATCCCCTCCAGACACAATTTCAATATTATCAGCCAGGGGACCTCATTGTTGGTGGGAACAATTCTTAGTACCTCTCCATGGCAGAAGCTATCACAATTTTCACAAAGCTATCACAGGATTCCAAACACAGGGTAAAATTGAAGACATCCACCTCATGCCCAGTTGAAGTTGCCCCATAGATTGACTAGACAATAAAACCTAACAAAGCTGGAAGATCAAAATTTCCATGATCTTGCTCCTGTTAGGATAGGGCATGTCATTTGTGGCATCTGAAATTAATGGGAAGGGGAAAGAGTTGGAAGAGCCCAAGGAAAGCCCAAGAAAAGGCAAGTTGGACACCATGGTGTAAAACATTAGCATGTTTGTGGTGAAAAGTAGACCTGTCTTTGACATATTACCTGAAACTGTTGTGGTTTGGAAGACTCCAGATTGTCTCTACTTCCTGTTGTTCTGTGTTTGTGTCTAGACAAATGCATGGCATGTAAAGCATGTGCCACAGCATAGACAGCATTGTAGATGCTGTAGCTTTGGCTGGTCATGCGCATTTCAAAAAAGGGCCCAGGAAGGCTCTCAAGCTTCTCTTCCCCAGTGCAGGTATTACTGCTCTCCTTACCCGCATCAGTATCTGGAAATAAACAGTTGAATGACTGCTCCCAGAAGATCCTGATAAAACCGTCTTCTCTAGAGTGAGGCTCCAGCCTCTGGAGGAAATGTTGGAATCCCTTCACCTCACTGGAGTGAATTGCAAAGGATATGGCGCCATAGAAGATTTGGATATCCATGTGTCTGTGAAGTGTTGCTGAGGAGAATTCCCAGTGAGCTGTCATAATCCACACTTTCTGTATTGGTGCCATAGCATCTGGTTCAATCATATTCAATCCCACTCGCAAACATAACATGCTGTGAGAGTCTGCACTTACAATGAATACATTGATGCCTTTCTTGTTTTGAACAAATGACATATTCTGGAAAATGTCTAACAAATCTAGTGTGCCCCAAATGCTACTCTGGCTTGGAATTCTATCTGTGAAGGCTGCACAGATTCCGTTCTGGGAAAGCATATGTTCCAGCGTCTGCACAAACTTTTCTCCTTTGTCATCATCCTTTGCAATAATCCCAACCCAATTCCATTGGAAATGCTGAAGAAGCTGGATAATGCCCCTGTACAGATATAATTCATCGGGGACAACTCGATATAATTGTTGAGTGATATCACATGCTTCTGAATCATATAAGCAATATGTCACCTAAGTAAAAACAGGCACTTAAGATGACTGAGGCAGAGTTGCCATGTTTTGGGATAAACAAACTGTTATGCTGATTTTATCTCAACCATGCTGTAAAGAAAGGGTGGTTTTCATGGTCTTCCACTGCATTTTAGCATCACAAGAACAGTGTGAGATTCAATAGGCTGAGAGAGAAGTAGATAGTCCTGTAGACCCAGTTTCATGCTGGGACATAAACCTAGGTAATCGCCTTTTCCAATGACTAAAATTTAGATATTTAACATCTTATGCTATGAAACCTTGATGAGAACACAATTGATAAGTATATGTGTGTGTGCACATATGCATAGACATATATGCTACATTTCCCCCATCATTTATTCATTTACATCAACATTTGGATTTTAACCATTATTTTACTGGACACAACATTACTCATTTAACTTTCTACAGTGGCAGATAATCTTTCCTTGATTTTTGATACACACGCTTAGCGCTCTCTCTCTCTCTCGCTCTCTCTGTATTGGTTCTTATACAAGACTGGATGTTTTCTTAGCTTCCACTGCTTTACAGTGAATACCTGATTCTCATCCTAAATAAGCAAACAGGGCTTATCATTGTTTCTTTCTTCTTTACCATACAGGCACCTCAAACAGTCCCATTACATACAAGAAAATGTAGTTCTGAAACCTTCCTTCTCTGCAGACTCATCTTGTGCCCTCCAATATCACAAATCTGCATACCAAGAATCACTGTCACAGCCTCCCTCCAATCTTCTCTGCTCACTCAGTATTGTCCCAGTTACACAGACACAATAGAGACAATGTCAGGGACTGTTACCAGAAAACTAAAAGTGTTGTAGTACACAGGGATGATTTGAGTGTGCATCATCTTACCTGTGGGATCTTGTACATGCCTAAAAGAGAGGCCATCTGAAGGGAAGTTTCAGAACCAAGCCCCCCAATGACAGCTACTGGATTCCTCTTTGTGTCACATTCATAGTTGGGGATAGTCTTATTTTGACTAAAGAGAAGGTTCAAGGTGTTTTGATAAGTTATCCTTGCATCAAAGTGACTGTCATAGATATGAAGCCCCAAGGTGAGGTTGGGCAAGATTTTGGGATTCTCGTTGATCTCTTTCACTGCAAATGCCAAGGACAGGACATGTTGATAGTTCTTTGTCATTGCACTGAAACAAGAGACATGTGTGAGAAGAATGCCTCATCCATCATGCTCCTTTCTACTCTTCGCTGCAGATTCATCTGCTGTTGTTCCTTTTGGACTATTCTTTATATCAAATGTCATATCAAAGCCTCCAATTAAACAAGACATTTTAATCTAGTATTCTCTTATTTGCCTCTTTAATAAATGGAATCATTTGTTTTTCTTTTAAAGTATTAAGAAAGACAATATATGCATACTCAAGAACTAAACAAGAAGTCTGTGGCAGCTATCCTGTTGATTGTATTGATAACTCCAACTTTCCTCACATTGGCAATGCATATCGGGCCTCTATATTAAAAAAAACAATTATATTCTGTAGCATTTTTGTGGTGCTCAGAATACATGTTTTGTTTTGTATGTGCATTATTGTATGATAGTAAAATCCTAAGCAAAGTGATACCCTTCCAAGCCCATAGACTTCAATGGTCTTAGAAGGGTTTAAATGTGTACAGAACTGCACTATTCATTGATAGAAGGTCAGTGTGTGGATATTGCACGTGTCTTTCTAGGTTTGACTATGATGCATCCAGCCCAGCATTTTACCAGTGAAAAGTTCAGATGTTTGTGGATGTTTACAAGCTGGACAAAGAGATGAAACATCCATTATTGTTTCTCCTCCACATTTTATGGAAAATCCATTTAGTTATCATGGTTAAGAACTATTGATCATGTGGTAATTTTATTATGTTGTATTTTGTGCTTATACTTCTTTTGTGTTACAGTGTTGATTTTATAATGTTACCTGTTTTCTATGCTATTTAGTAGACAAGCTTATGTGGTGGGGCTGTAGAAGATCTCCCCCATTATGTTTTGGCCTGCCCTTTATACACTGAACCCCGAAGTAAGTTTTTGGCAAACATTTTATTTGCATTACAATCATCTGATGGTGATAGATTAATTTATTTGCTATCAAATATGGATCCCTATATTTCCCAAAAAATGGCACTATGGCCTGGCATTCAAGAAAATCAGAGAGAAGCAAATATAAATTGTGGAAAGCTGGACATAATTGTACGGGCGCATTTTTTTTAAACAATATTGGTTTTAAAATTGTTGTTATATTGCTTTTATATTATAATGGCAAACGGTCTTATACAATAAATTTGACTACTATTACTAGTAGATAAGTGGAGTATCCATATCCTCAATCAGTTATTAAGAAGAAATAGTACATAGTTTTACAGAACCTAATGAACCATACCAATAAGAAGAAAATAAAAGCAGAGTTATGCCTTTCTAAGCCCCCAGACTTCACTGGTCTTAGAAGGATGAAACTTGGCTTAAGAGTCAAATGTAAAAGACTGAGGACCGCCTGTAGATGGAATCATCAATTTAGCATGAACCTAAAAGCACTCTTGAACATGTTTATCTATATAAATAAATGTCAATTTCAGAATATGTGATAGAGTGTATGTATTTTTTGTTTGAAAGGGTTATAACAGGGAAACACATATTGGGGGGGAAAGCCATTTTCTTACATAGGTTCATCAACTATCTGTGTTTTGGGGTGTTCCTCAAAAGATACTTGCTCAGACATGGAGAGGTACTGAGAAGTGATCCCACCAACAATGAGGTCCCCTGGCTGATAATACTGAAATTGTGTCTGGAGGGGATCGTTCATAGTGCAGATGGCAGGATTTAGCTTGCATTCAGTCTGAGGAAGCAAAAGCAATACCAGGAGTTTTAGTGACACATTGAACCCTGTCATCAAGAAGGCAAAACCTTCTTCCCTTGACATAGAATCCCCTCTATCTGTCTTGATCATTATCATCCAGTAGCAGTTTGTTTACAGCATCCGGATTCAATAGCTGTGGAAGGTGATGTGAAACTCATCTAATGCATAGGCTCCAGATTTAAAGGGGAAGAAAAGCCAACTAGGGTAGAAGGAAGGGGAGGGGGCCTTGCTTCCTAATAGACTGAACCTCACTAGTATGGGGCTATTTTATGGATTTTTACCAAAAGGTCACTGTAAGTAAAGATAATTACAAGGAAGGGAGGAAGGCTCTCCCCAGAGCATTTTATTCCCTTTATGGCATCAGGTGCAGTGAAACTGTGAACATGATCACAGTCAAGCTAAAATTAATAACAGACAGATCCTTTGGGATTTGCAGCCACACGGAACTTTTTCTTGAGTCCTTTTTCTCCTATGAAGCTAGATTTTTCCAGATGTATTTGTTGTTTTTAAATACTTTTTCATTGTTTCCCATTTCTTTTTTTGCATCTTCTTGTATCGATTACTCCTCTGGACTGTTCCAACATCATTTTTGGCTTATATAAATGTAACCCTTTTTGCTGTAAAAAGGGCCAGGTTAGTGACCACAGGATTTTAGAAGCCCTATTCAAAACCTGGAACATATAAACACTTAAACAAATAACGTTTATTGAAAGGGGAAGGGAACTGAAGCAGCAGACCTGTAAGAGTTAAAAATTAAGAAATATTATTAAAACTCCAAACTCAGAGGGCCTCTGGAGAAATATGTTTAGAAGTTAGAAACAGACAAGAATTAGATAACTATACAATACTACTTGTTCTTCCAAGGTTGAAAGCAGACAAGATGTCTGGGAACTATTAGGGAGGAAAAGATTAATTGTCACTAGATAGAAATGCCAGGTGGTAGACAACTTTCTTTAACCAATCATAAGTATTGCGGCTTTATGATTCACCAATCAAATGTCTGTATAATTAAAACCAATGAAAGTTATTCTAATTTGTATGGATCATCCCCTAAGCCTCTGAGCCCAATGAAAAGCTATTATGTAAAATATGTAAGTTAAAATATTATAATGAGCTAATTAGAAGGTTATATAAGTCTGAACCCAGTTTTATCTGGTGCTCCAGCTCCATCTTGAAAAGCCTCTGAAGGGCAGAGTCTGGAGACTCAAATAGCTATTTGAAACAATTAATCTGATTTTTCCAAAGTTGATTTTGAGTCTTTGTGTTTGAAAATCTAACTCCTAAAGTCTGCTATAACAGAATAATAAAGTCAAACTGGGAGTGTGAAACAAAACAGTGAGAATAACAATTATATTAACTAGTCCCAAAGTCAGTGGGGAAAGGGGAGGAAGTCTCTTTAGTCTCTGGGTCTTGACTCACAAACTCAGACGGCTACGGTTCTCCTCACAGTCACTGAGAGAAACCCCTTTTCCTCACAGTCTCAGCAAAGTCCCCTCAGTGACCCTCAGGATCAAAGACGGTGTCCAAAAGATGGCCCCTCTTCTGCCAGCTGGCGTTCTCTGCATCCCCGGCTGCTTTCTCCTCTGTAGAGTCTTCTTAAATTCCCCACAACATCAGGAGGACAATCCTCAGCTTCTCCTCTAGCTATGCCACCCCCTTGGAGTCCTCTCCCCTCCTTTCTTTCTCCCTGTTCCCCAGGCCCCAAAGCCTTTTCCCCCAGCCTCCCCTGTAATAGTGTATTGCCCTGTTTCACAACTTTGCAAGTCAAACAGGGCAATACACTTTTCAACATAAATACAATTTTTTACAAGGCTTACATAAAGTTAGTATTTGAATGTAGAATAGTGGCACAAAAGTTTCCCTTTTGGGTCACAGACCAGGGTCAATTGTGTTCCCAGGACACAATTGTATTGATGGATTCCATATCACATTTTCCCCTGGCTGTCAAGTCACAGCTGATGTATAACAACCCCGTAGGGTTTTCAAAGCAAGAGGTATCCGGGGGGGGGGGGGGACTGCCATTGCCTGCCTCCACATCATGCCCCTGGTGTTCCTTGTAGGTCTCCCATCAGAATATTTGCCAGGATTGAGGCTGAGAGTGTGTGACTGGCCCAAGGTCATCCAGCAAGTTTCCATAGCAGAGTGGGGATTTAAACCTGGGTTTACCTTATCCTAACAGTCCAAAACTGCTGCTCTACTACATGTGGGCTAATACATTTTCCATAATGTTGGCTGCTCTTTGGTGGGATCTTTGTGGCATTACTTGAGGTGGAGTGCCTAACCCTTAGTGCATAGTTAGAGGCTATTTAATCTCATGATTTTGTGTATTGTCTCCCCTTCAGTGTTGTTAATGTCACTCCAGTTCCTGGAGATTTGCTTCGTGAGAACACAGAGGATGTCTTGCAAGGAGAGCACTTGAGTGACCAGGAGAACGCTCCCCCAATCTTGCCTGGCTGGCCATCAGAGACCTTGGGCCAAACTCCAAACATTGCCTTCAATGAAGGAGAGGTTTGGGAAGAGACAGATGTGAACCGCAACAAACTCAGGATCAGCATCAGCAAAGTAAATCTTTTGATCTTATGTAATGGGCCTTGTCCCCTCTCCCCACGTTCTTCCTGATTTTAACCCTGAGAGAGTCTTCACAATTAATAATGATAATGATAATTGTAGCATTTCTAACAAAAAGAAAGTATCAGATTTGTGAGAGTGAAGAGGCATCCGTCCTGCCTCGGCTAGGCCATTGGCAAAATTCAGGACACCCAAACTCAATGTTGTCTATACACGTGTTGTAGAGGATTATTCTTTCCTGCCATGCAAGTGACCCATCAAACATGATAAGTCTCAGCGTTTCTTTGATCAGGAGTCTTTAGTTTGGTATTCCATTAATTCTGCATTGCTGCAATGTGTCATGCCAGTTTTTTGCTCTAATTCAGAATCCTCGAGCAAGGACTATGGTGCTTGCCACATTTTAGAAAGCATAGATTATCTTTGTTGGAAAGCCAGTGGTGTTACAATGTGTGATGGAAGTGTGGGGAGGGGCTGTGGCTCAGTGGGAGAGCTTTTGCTTTGCATGCAGAAGGTCCCAGGTTCAATCCCTGGCATCTCCAGTTAAACGATCTGGCCACAGGTGATGTGAAAGACCTGAGAACCTGGAGAGCCACTGCCAGACTGACCTCATGCTCATACTTAGTAAAGCTGATTAATGGCATATGACCAAGCAGCTACTTGTGTCACTGTGCATCCATCATGAAAAAATACACCTTTTTTTGGGTATGGAAATTAATTTCCATATTAGAAAAGTTGATTTCAGAAAGATATGTTCCCGTCACTAGCATGTTACTTGGCAGTATTAATCAGGGATGCCTGGATTTCCTGAAATCCAATGTTCTGGTTCTGCTTTGTTGCTGGCCTACACTGTACCTGGATTCTTCCTTCCTTCCTTCCTTTCTTCCTTCCTCCTTCCTTCCTTCCTTCCTTCCTTCCTTCCTTCCTTCCTTCCTTCCTTCCTTCCTCATACTGTGTTCAACTTAACAGTACCAAATAGACAGTTTGCCTATTCAAAGCAAGCATACATTCCTGTACACCAAATCAAAGGAGATATAGAAATATTAGTGATAAGGACACTTTTTGTATTGCTACTCAGTATTTCTCAGGTAGAATACAAAGTTGAGAGTTGAGACATGAAAGATAATGTTCATATGTCTGCTGTTGAAAAGAATGTTGGAAGAGTCAGGGGCCACCTGAGCCACCTTCTTGAAACCAGGCAGAAGCTAATGATGATGCTATAGAGGAGACCCAGAAGAGTCTGTGTGGAGAGAAGTGTTCTTGAGTCAACATGGCAGAGTCTGTGACGCTGCTGCTGATACAGATGCTGCTTCCTCATGTGGTTTATAAAATGCATAGTACAAAGTGCACTGGAAACAATCCTCCTCAGATTCCAAATCAGTGGTATCAGCCAGGTGAAAACATAATTGGAGGAATTGCAACTCATTTTGGTTGTACTTCCCAAAAAGTTGCATTTGAGCGGCACCCATACCAGGATGATGCATGTTATCCAATGTAAGCGATTCATTGCTCCTCTAATGTAGAGATGTTGATGATGTCTGATTTTATCTTAACAATTATGTAAATTTACAAAGATGAATAGGCATTTTTAAATAATAATGGATAGACAATTACTGTTGTGGCTTCCAAAATGAAATATTTGTGTTCGCAGGCACAAAGATTTTGCTTATACCAGATTTTGCTTATACTATTGCTTCATGAATAATTTAGGAGCAGATTGCACTGTTTCAGTTATCATTTCTATACACTGATCTTTCCTAGATAAGGTGCATAGAAAAAAGTGGTGATTTTTTTAAAAAATTCACTATTTTTTTTTAAAAAATGCATTATTATTTTTTAAAAATTCACTAATTTTTTTTAAATGCACTCTACTAATGGACTATTTTGAGGAAGGTCAGTACTTCAAAATAAAGTAACTAAGAGAGAGCTAATATTTGAAATATAGAAACTGTTGAGAAAATGTCAGTGTGATGAATATACAAAAATATTTGTATGACACAGGAGGCTTGTTTACCAGTACAACAAACTGAACCTAGTGTGGTACCTGGGAGCATACAGATTATGCACAATTTGGAGAAAGCAGAAGAAGAATGTCTTTCACATCATTAACCACAGTAAAACTCAGGAACTCTGAATGGAATTGTTTGGCAATATATATAGGGCAGACATAAGAAAGTAATTCTTCGCAGAACACAGACTTTGCATAAGGCTAATGGACTGCACATCCTAAAGGGGGTTAGCCAAATTCATGGAGCTAT
Organism: Euleptes europaea; assembly: GCF_029931775.1. Lineage (NCBI taxonomy): Eukaryota > Metazoa > Chordata > Lepidosauria > Squamata > Sphaerodactylidae > Euleptes > Euleptes europaea. Next base: position 36,298,677 of record NC_079329.1, on the reverse strand, counting down.
CAAGGGCCAGTTTGTTTTGCTAACTTAAGGGAAAATTCCACTATCCATTTAAGTGCCAGTCATGGGGGCGGGGGGAATGGGAATAGCTGATGGCTCAACGTCCTGTTTGTGGGTTTCCCAGTGGAATTCTGCTGTGATAAATGAAAAGTGGGGCAGATTGGCCTTTTCTCTGATTCAGCTGGACCCTTCTAACATTCTCAGACACAATACTGTGACCAACCCAGAAGCTTTTCATTCAGGCATTCTCTTCTCAGATGACAACTGATTTTCATTGCAGCCTGACAACAAAGTTCTACCAGCACATCCTCACCATGGTATTGATCCATGAGATCAGCGAGAACCCCAACATCTTGCCCAATGTCACTCTTGGGTTCCACATCCATGACTCCACCATAGATCCGAAATGGACATACAAGACCACCCTGGACCTACTCTTCACATCACTTGAACTCATCCCAAACTACAAATGTGGCACCCAGAAAAAAGTGATGGGTGTCATTGGGGGGTATAGTTCTGGAACTTCATCAGACATGGCAATTCTCTTAAGTCGGTACAAGATCTCACAGGTATGATAAGAGGAGTGTGATTATTTGGACTTTCAAAAATATCACATACAGTTTAATTTTCCTCGCTAATCTAATGTCAAGGGTTGCAAAGAGTAAGAACTATAAGCAAAAATAGGGAAGAGGAGAAATATGTTACATTGCTTTTGGGTATGATATGGATCTTGAAATGTGTGTTGACTATTCAATTTGAATATGTTCAGATGATGGGGGGTGGTGTTACAATACATTCTGTTCAATGTATGGGTACTGACTTGATTTGTTTTCCAATTCCATCCATCTACGGGATGGTCCATTTTAAGTATGACAAAAAAAGTGCTTCTATTACAGTAGCTCCTAAAAATGGAGGCAAATGTGATGGATTCACACAAATCTAGCATCCTTTGTCTGTGGTTTTTGGCTTCTCAGATTATGAACAATGTTTCTAGAAGACATTTTTGTTTTTACTCTGAATCCTCTCTTGAACATGGCTATTGGTGTCTAGTTCTTCTGGCATAATGCTAAAGAACTGAAATCAGCTTCCTGACTCCAGCTTCCACATCTGGGTGGGGTCTGAATAGTGTGAGGGAAAGTCATGATCAAAAGGAGGGGAAAGACAAAGGCCAACTTTTCACGGACGATTTTGCTGTTCTTTTGCCGTAAAGCAAAAAAAAAAAAAGCGATTTAATTTTTTTTTTTAATGGCCACAGATCATTGAAGTAGTTTTGTTTTTTTCATGGGAACAAAGCAGGCAGTATTCTACAATGGTTTGGTCTCCCCCTTTGCTGGAGCCCTCCCCTTCTGACAAGCTCATTGTTTATGCCCCCCCCAACTCCACCTTGTGCGTTCACCTCTGTGGACATGGCCCCAGCGCAAAAATACAAGCACCAGTCCCTCTGGTTTCCTTATATAATTTTTCTATTTACCATGCTCCCCCTTTCCCCCCACCCCCATACTTGGCCATGCTCCCCCCCTTTCCCAGACTTTGACAGACTGTCATCGTTGTGCCCCCCCCCCAGTAGAGCTCCGGCCGTCCAGTGCCAGGAACTTCCATTCAAGAGGGCTGGCAGCCTTGGGGTCGAGCCTTGGTGGTGAGCACTCAGGAGACCAAACCGCCCGACTCCACTTTCATGCAACCGAATGTATAGCGAGTTTTGCCTTGGATTTGCCACTCTCTGGATGCTCTCTAGATGCACACTCTCCCTTCCCTTCCCTTTGTAGCATGCCGATCTGCACACTTTCCCAAGATTTTCATAGTTCCTTTGTTCTGTTGTTTAACCAGGTTAGGGATGCACAGGATGCATGGGGGCGGGAGAGGAGGGAGACCCAGAGCAGACTGGCCGCCCCTCCTCAGAAAGGTGACGGGAGGGAGTTTTGCCTTGGATTTTCCACTCTCAGGATGCACATTTTCACCATCCGAATTCTCAAAACTCAACAATAAGCCCCCAAAGCAGAGTTTTGATAATTTGAATAGGGAAATGTACATCTAAAGAGTGGCAAAACCTCCCATGCATAAATGGCCAAACACTCTCCCTTCCCTTTGCAGAATGCCGATCCATCCTGCCTTGGAGAGAGGCTGTCCCCCAGCCGCGATCCCCTAAACAGACCCCCACCCCCGCAAGAATGATTGACCGGGCTTGCTTAGGTTAGCAAAGCTGCGGCACTTGCTCTCCGAAGAACAAAGAGCATGATCTGCAGCAGCTATGCGCTACCCGGCACTCCTATGAAAAGGAAAAGCACACATCTCCAGCTGGAAGACTTCTGCGGAGGTGGAATGGTGGCCTGCGATACTTGTTGGACAAGCACAAAACTCCCCTTGTCCAATCATCATTTGCGTCCATGGTGAGTCACAAGGAGGGAAGAGAAATTCGCCTGCATAGGTGAGGAGAATAGATCTGACTCCAGGGAGTTTTTCATGGAAATTTGCAATTAGAAAGGGTGGGGCAAACGCAAAGATCGCACCAACACAGGTTTGAGATGCTGCGGGGATGCTGCGAATTTTATGGTCAAATCCGGAACAGACATAAAAAATCAAAAATTAGCAGCGCGGCAAAACAACAGTGAAACCGCAGCATACCTCCGTGAAAAAATGACCAAAGAGAGATTTCCCCCTGTATTGACGATATTCTCCAATTTTTAAAACAGATATTTTAAACATGTTTCTCTTGAACCTAATCTGTTTAATACTAGAATCTTGCCCATAAGAAAGAGCGCTGGCAAAACTGTGTCAGGCACCGGTCTAGGAAAGGCGCCCAGTGGTTCGACCAGGTGGCGTTTCAAGGTCTAACTGTTGTTCAGCCCTAGCTCTGTTTAGTCTTTGATCGCTCCTGAGAAAGAATGTTATCAAGGGGGTTGCCCTAGCAACCAGTAGTCACCCTGAAAGTTTACTTTCGCCTTTATATCACCCATATCTGTAGTTTTCCTTTATATCACCCATACCTGTAGATTTCTGTAACTCGCTGTATATTTCCTAATAAACCAGCTTTTGTAGGAAGACCTGCCTGGAAGTCTGTTTGTGGGATTTATCTGGTGAGCCCAGAGCTGACAAACTGGTATTGCCTTAGTCAATGCTAGATGAAAAATCAATATTATTAAACAAAGAATTTTAGACCAAGAACAACAAATAATATGTCCATTTACTCCACCAACATGCTTAAATAGAACAATTAAAAAAAACTGGCACAGGTTCCAGACAAGTTGACTAACAGCAATAGGAAATATGCAGACAAAAGAACATGTCTGGAAAGCAGTTTTATTTTGTTCAGTTTATATTGTGGATATTATAGGTTCATTTTAAAACAAGATGGTGATGAAGAGACTGAAGTATTCCTATTCTCCCTCTGTAACATTTTTGTCTTATTAGTTTTCATTATTAGTACCCAGCTTGCTGGGGGTAAAGGGAAGATGACTGGCAAACCACCCCGCAAAGTCTGCCTAGAAAACGTCGGGATGTGACGTCACCCCATGGGTCAGGAATGACCCAGTGCTTGCACAGGGTACCTTTACCTTTACCTTAGTTTTCATATGGCTTGTTTAAATCGGAAGTGGATAACCCAACCAGTTTCCCTTCCTTTTACCACATGGCCCCCCAGGATGCCCTTCAGTATGAGGGAATTGTCCAGCTACTTCTGCATTTTGGCTGGAAATGGGTCGGGCTCATCGCTATGGATGATGAAGGTGGAGACCATTTCTTGCAGGCATTGGACCCAATGCTTTCCAGGAATGGAATCTGTGCAGCCTTCATAGAAAAGGCTACAAGACAGTTCCTGTTGGATGACATAGACTTTATGATCAAATACCTGGACAGTAGTAATGAAAATTTTCTGGATAGCAAAGCCAATACCATTGTTGTATATGGAGAAACTGGAATACTTGTCTGGCTGGCAACCATTATTTTTATGCCCTCAATTTTAATTAATCTAGAAGGGTTTGAATATGCGGTGAGAACCTCTTCAGGAAAGGTGTGGATTACAACAGCCCAGATTGATTTTGCATTCAATACTTTACAAAAGGCATTTGATATACAAATATTCCATGGTGCTCTTTCCTTCACAATTCATTCAAAGGCTATCCACGGCTTCCATACATTTCTCCAACTTATAAAACCATCCTGGGCAAAGAGGGATGGTTTTATCAAGGCATTCTGGGAACAAGTCTTTGACTGTGCATTGCCAGATTACATTAATCCAACAAATCCTCGTGAAACGTGCACTGGAGAGGCGAGACTAGAGACTGTCCCAGCACCTTTTTTTGAAATGAGCATGACTGGTCCTAGCTACAGTATCTATAATGCTGTCTATGCCATTGCACATGCTGTACACATGTTGGACATCTAGAACCAACAACAGAGTGATGGAGAATGGTGGCAGCCTGGCTTCTCTGAATGTGCCACCATGGAAGGTAATTACTACTCACTAAGAAAAACAGTCCCCTACCATGCTTAGGGTTCACCATGTTGGTATGAGTGGGGCAACTGGACTTTTGTCTTTTTTTCTGACCATCTGGGAAGTCGCTTCGCTGTCATGGTCGCTTTAGCCTCCTTTAATCCCTGTTTCAGCCAGGATTTAGCCAGGATCAAACACATGCGTTTCGCCAAATGTGTGTTCAATCCTGGCTGTATCCTGGCTGAAACAGGGATTAAAGGAGGCTAAAGCGACCGTGTGTTTTTGCCCATGGTCTCCTGCCCAGTGAAGCTTCTCCCTCTCTCTGCTCCTTTCCCTTTTGCCTGGCTTTTGCTGCCACCATCAAGCCATGACAATAATGGATATTCTCTTCCCATGGACTTGAATGTAGACACTCTGACCATGTTGCCATCCAGGCTTAGCTCTTGCATTCTCCTGGGAAGTAGGGTAGTTGCAACTCCTCCCTTCCCCTCTTTTTGTACCACAGAGTAGAACAGGGGCTTTAATATACATCACAAAGACAAAAACGACTGCATTTTAAAAGAAATGCAATTTATTAAAGAATTGAAAATGCACATAGCATTTGTAAAAAGATTGTGAGCAAAGTCAAAATAAAGATGAAAAAAATCTCAACTACATAATCTGAATGATGGAATATTAGAATAGGCTATTGATTTTGTGTGGTGCAAGCAATTAGAAACATTCCATTACATTGTTCCCTTGGTTTGGGGCTTTCCCCTTTGTGGCTTCAGCCACAAAAGAGAACAACTCAGTCCCTCATGGGAAAAGAAATTGATCAAAGAGTGCTAAGAGCGCCTCATGACTAATTTCTGCTTTAAAAAGCTTCTTGCTTATATCCACATAGAGATGATGTCAAAAAGTGAGAAATTACATCTCATCTCATCAACTGGTAAGTGAGAAATTACATCTCATTAACCCTATGTCCATGAGTTTTATTCACTCCCTCTCTGACTGGCCTTTTTGGAAGCTCCATTCAGAAACACTGTGAATCATACTTCATTCCTTTGTCTTGTACCTGGCAATGGAAGCTTATTCTCATGAGCAAAAATATCTTCTGTCCTAGAAGAAAGCAAACTAAAAATCTGTTTGAAACATCAATGTATTATTAGTAAGTACATTCCAATCCATCCAATTGACCATAGGAACCTAAACGTTCTTTCTCTTTGCACTAAGCTTCACACACTTCTTCAGATAATTGCTTTCAACAAAAACAGTGCTGGAGATGATGTTAACGAACATGGAGAATTGAAAGGTGGATTTGATATTACCAATTTGGTAATATTTGGTTATTTTCCAAATAACTCCTATGTCAGAGTCAAGATAGGGAGGCTGGATCCTGAGCAAAAAATTATCCTCAACGAGGACAGAATTAAGTGGAACAGACACCTTGCGCAGGTGAGAAAACATCTTCATTGTCTCTCACAAATAAATACAAAACACTTTCACATTTAATGAAATGGGTAGGCAGAAGCTTTAAAGACAGCAAAGAACTCCATGATTTTTTAAATCCATGTTTTTAAGTTGGCATTTAATTGCAGCATCACTGGGTTCAACAAGCATGCAACATTTCAATGTTAGTTGGTCCCATAGTACACATTCTTCTTTGAGATCTCAGATATTATTCTTCCATTACCTTTACAGCTATTCCGAAGCAAAATACACCCAATATCTTCTCAGTTCTAAATTATTGTTTTCTTTGATGACAGCTGCCTCCTTTATCTGTGTGTAATGACAACTGTAAGCCTGGTTACAGCAGGAAAAAGAAGGAAGGGGAGCAATTCTGCTGCTACTATTGCGATCCGTGTCCAGAGGGGAAAATTTCTGACAGAGAGGGTAGGAAATATTCTGATTCATATTGCTGGCTGTCGAAGATCCTCGTGTGTTTTGTAGATTGATCAACTGAAGGGAGGGAATTTAAACATCTGCACTATGGGAAAACATGAAAAAGCATATCGTTATTGAACACTCCTGTGTGTTGCTCCATTAATTTCTAGAGATTTGCTTAATACTTTAGAGTAATGATGGGAATTCACTTCTAAAGAAAACAGAACTCCTGGGCAGCAGGAGAGCATAGTTCTGTTTTAAGGAAAGAGACAATCTGGTATGAAATTGAGAAGTATCACCATGAACCCCAAAACTCCCACAGAAGTCCTTTAATTCATGCTATCATTTCAATATATTTATATAGGCTAATTGTCTGACAATGCTTCTTAGGTATTGTCAGTGCTATGCAGGTTAACAAAACTGTTTTCATCAAGGGTTGACCATGCATGGTTAGCTATGATCTTAGAAAATCTCTTGTTTTCATATGAAGAAAGTGTCTAAATAGGTGATCTTCTCCTTTCAGACATGGATTATTGCATGACTTGCTCTAAAGGTCATTATCCACACCTGGATCAAGTTGAATGCATTCCCAAGATTTCAAATTTCCTATTGTTTGCAGAACCCTTGAGCATGATTTTAGCCATTTTGGCTCTCTTCTCTGATCACAGCCCTGGTGCTCACAATCTTTGTAAAGTACAAGGTGTCAAAGAGCTCCCCAACCTGTCTCCACCAGTTGGAGGCTGCTTTGGTTTGGTCAAAAGTTTTCTAAAAGACAAAACCTAAAATGACCTTTAGGATTCCAGTCCAGATCACACCACTGCCCACCATGTCAAAGAAGCTCCCCAACCTGTCTCCACCAGTTGGAGGCTGCTTTGGTTTGGTCAAAGGTTTTCCAAAAGACAAAACCTTGAACTCCAGGCTTTCGCTCCAAGTCCAAGGAGTAGCTGCCACCAGCCCTTTCAAAAGATTGAGCTCCAGGGAGAAGATAAGGGCAATCCTCTCCCAACTCACTCCAAAATTAAGTGCAACGCTTACCCTGCAAGGTAGAGGCCTGCCAGGGAAAGATTATACTCCCAAAATGTCTTAGGTTTTTGGTAGGTGGTTTTTACACTCACACAAAGGCACTTAGAATTAGGCTTGGAATCCCAAAATCACAGACACGAGCCATTTAAAGGCTAACAATTTATTTATAAGATTCAAGCTGGTTTACAGGAAAGAAAAAGTCATGAAGTGTTAAGCAAGAAAATAATAAACTATTTAGCATAGCTAGCTAATACATTCAAAAGCCTTTTTGGCAAAGGTTTCTTGCATCAGGTTTATAGTTACCAAGTTCCAAAGATGCTTCCAGCATTCAAAGGTTTCAAAAGGTTGTCCAAAAGGTTTCTCCAAGCAGGTCAAGTTGACCAGAGTTTCCCCGTAGGGGCAAAATCAAATGGGTTGTGATGCAGCCAGCAGAGCCTTCCTGCTGTGCACCCCAAAGCGTGCATAGTTTGTTTAGGGTTGGTCTGTCCTTATATCCATTTTCTTAAAGGGATGAGTTCATAGACACCAATTGAGAAAACGAAAGCACTTAGCTGTTAATTAATCGCTTGGTCAGAATTGCTGACTCCTTAAGTGATGTGTTCAGGTGAGGAAGCTTACAGAACTACCTGCACCTGGACATTGTCATGATGGCTGACCGATTAACTACTAGGGCAAGGCACGGCCTTGCATTCCAGAAAGGGGAGAGGTTAACTAGCACCAGCTGTGGCTTACTTCCCCCACAGAAGCAGTGTTCAAAGTGTAACTATTTTACTGCTCCAAAATCCTAATAACACAAAACTCATAGGCCTCCCAGGCCTGAACCAAAGAAATAACACACTCCAAGAAATTGAGAGGCCTCAACCTCTTGACACAAGGATACCCCCATCGTTAAAGCCAACAACCGGAGCCTCACCTCCGTTCTCCTCATCTCTCTCCTTCTGTGCTTCCTCTGCTCCTTGCTCTTCCTCGGACAGCCTAACAAGGTGATTTGCCTGCTCCGACAAACAACTTTTGGCATCATCTCCATTGCTGTTTATTCTATCTAAACTGTTGCAGTCATTCTGGTATTTATGGCGTCTAAGCCAAGAAACATTTTTCGAAACTGCGTGGGGAAACAATTGGCATTTGGCACATCATATTATTATCTCTTGCTTCTTGTTTCAAGTTGGCATTTGTGCTGTTTGGTTGGGATCTTCTCCTCCCTTTTCAGATGTGGACATACATTCACTGCCTGGAGAAATCATAGTGCAATGCAATGAAGGTTCAGTCATCATTTTTTACGTCGTCTTGGGCTACATGGGATTTCTTGCCATCGTCTGCTTCATAGTGGCATTTTTAGCCAGGAAGTTGCCTGACAGTTTCAATGAAGCCAAGTTCATCACTTTTCAGCATGTTGGTCTTTTGCAGTGTTTGGCTGTCCTTCGTTTTCACCTAACTGAGCACTCAAGGAAAAGACATGGTGGCCATGGAGATCTTCTCCATCTTAGCTTCCAGTGCTGGCTTACTAGGCTGCATCTTTTTGCCCAAGTGCTATGTCATAATCCTGAGGCCTGAGTTGAATAGAAGAGAGCAGCTGATTAGGAAAAAGCATTAAACCCCTCAGTCAGCCATCCACCTGTTCCACAGCTACATCTTTATCCACATATCAAACTTGGCCATTTTGTTTTCTGCACAGAATGAAACCCAGAATGAAAAGCTTGATTCGAACCTGGAGTTCTCCCACAACATGTCTCATGAGGGCCTGCTGTGGAAGAATGGGGTGGGGGGAATTCACTGTATGTATAATGCTTAATTAATACCTTTTTTCCCAGTTCCAGTGCAAAAAGAGCACCTGTATGCAATTGAGCATTTAGGTGTAACTTGATTATAACTTTTGGTGTATCTTCAAAGCTGCTGTTAAGTAGTAAATTACGAATAGATTTACAGCCTTATCTTTACCAGACAGCAGATAAAGTCATGAGAACATACAGGAAAGTGTGAAATCCATGGAGTACTCAAAGAAGATCTTATAGAAGAATATAAATCACAATTGAATTAAAAAATGGGCAGACTCTCTTTTCAATTGGGTTTTTTAAAAATCTGCATGTTAATCCATTTAGGGGTAAGGCATTTTTCATTTCAATGATTGTTCAGTTCCACAACATGTAGAACAGTCCATCACCATTTGTTCAGAAACTGTGATGCCACAGGGCGAAAACGCATGGTCGCTTTATCCTCCTTTAATCTCTGTTTTAGCCAGGATTGAACACACATTAGGTGAAACACATGCATTCGATCCTGGCTGAATCCTGGCTTCCCAGAAGCTATCTCTGATTTAGAGCAAAAAGCCTCTCTCATCTGCTTCTTGATTCCCCCACAAGGAGAAAAATTGCTCCCTTGGTCCATTATGCTCACTCTTGAAAGATAGGTGTGAGGGCCATCTGGTTTTGGCTCTTATCTATTTCTATCTCTACCCCTTTGAACTCGTACAAGCAGTTCGCACCTCTGTGTATCTTCCTGAGTCCCCCGCCTCGTCCTTCTTGCCCAGGTGCCACCTCTCCTCCCCTGCTGTGCTTTCTGCCTTCACTCCCTCGGGCTGAGTCCGGCCTTGAAATGCAGATAGCCCTCACTGTCTCTCTAGGACTGTTTGATGTTTTATGCTGCACCGGTTTGCCTTGTAACCTCCCATGTCCCCCATGCGTGTGAACCTTCGTGCCCTGTAGTAGATAAATACTGTAACCCCGATAAGCTAGTCACTCGCAACTTTGAATCCATGAGCCTGTCTTCTCTATCTGAAGCCTTCAATAAATCTTTTGTTTCTGCATCCAAGTCTGAGCAATTGATTTGGCGAAGTTTGCCCAGCTAGGTTAGGGACTCTCACATTAAGTTGCGAGTCCTTGCCTCTTCGTTCTGCATCTGTACCCTGCGGGACAGCTATGTCAGCCGACGAGGAAAAAACTACCCCTCCGGCCTCGCCGGATGGAAGCGGTGCCCCGGACAAGCCGGCCCCGAAGGACAAACCGGACCAGAAGGTGCCAGGTGCGCCCCGACCGGGCCCGGGACCGGGCACGCGTCCCAAGACCACCTTTAACACTTGGCTGGATTCGCCGAAAGGTTGGTCACTTTCCCGGACTGAGGCAAAGCACCGCCGCTTGGCCTTAACTGGTACGGGGTTCGAGGACGACCCCGCTCGTCGGGACGCTCTGATGGATGAGGAGCGGAGACAGTGGCAGGAGGAACGCCAAGCGATGGTGGAGCGCATAGATGCCATGCAGCTTGTGATGGAGGAGATGGCCGCGGCCATGGACGCGCTGAAGGTACAGCCCCCGCCGGGTAACCCTCCGGATGGGACACCGGCGGCTCCCCCCGCGCCTCCTCCCAGCACCCCGGCCCGCCGGGACCTGAAGATCACGTATGATGGGTCGGGGGACCAGTTGACCTTTTTCATGGTCCAAGTGGACATTTTTATGCGGGAGCAGGGCCGGACCTTTACCTCCGAGGAGTCTCAGGTCCAGTATGTGGCCTCCCTCCTGCAAGGCGAAGCGGCCGCGTGGATGGTGTTACAGTACGAGCTCCGCTCCCCTGTGCTACGGAGTTTGGATGACTTTATGATCGCACTCCGTAACCGGTTTGAGGACCCGAACCTGGGGGAGCGGGCCAAAGCCGCTCTGATGCAACTACGCCAAGGGGCCAAGTCAGTGGCGCAGTACGCGAGCGAGTTCCAGTCCCTGTCGAGTCGGATTCTGGACTGGAGTGAGGCTACCCGGGTGCAGTTGTTCAGGGAGGGCCTAAACCCGGACCTGCAGCATTGGGCCTTTATGCAAGGCAACCCCCCTGACGTTGAGGGTTGGGTGCGCCACGCTGCCGATATCGAAAATCGGAAGCAGCTCCTGAACCTGTCCAAGCAACGTTCCGGCCGCGACTTCAAACCAAGAGGAGACAAGGCAAGTGGGATCCGGGACCCTCGCACCCCAGGCGGGGGCGGCCCCACGCCAGCGGAGCGCCGCAAGCGCTTCGAGGCAGGGGTGTGCCTGGTCTGTGGAGGAAAGGGTCACTTCGCCTCCCAATGCCCATCCCGCTCCGGACGCCCGGCTTCCATTCGCCCCGTCCCGAGCGAACCAGAGAAAGCCCCCGCAGAGGGTCAGCCGCGACGCCGAAGCAACGCTCCAGGACGACGGAGCACCCCCTCGGCACTACACGCGCACGCCCTGGATGGGATCGCCAGTTCGACCGGTCCATCGGGACCCCGGATTGCCAGTGCAACCTCTGACTCTGCCGAGTCACGGATTACAAATACCTCGTCCCCCTCGTCCAGCGAGGAGGAAGAGTGGGATGTGCCGGCAAAAAACGCCGTCGGTCTGCTGTAAAGGGGGCTCCTCAGCAGACCGCACCGTCCCTTGTGCAAGGAGCTCCACCGATGGTAAGCGCCCAGGAAGATAATGTTTATATTCGGGTTCACCTCTCACTACCCACGGGGGGCCCAGTTTTAGAATTCCCCGCGCTCGTGGACTCGGGGTGCGCCCGCACGTTGATTAGTGAGGAGGCGGCCCGGAAATTGCAAGTCCGCCGCAAGCGCCTCCCGGGTCCCCTCCGCTTCTCCCAGATGGACGGGAGTGACTTTAAAAAGGGGCCTGTCACTCACCGGACTACCGCGATAGTCATGACTGTAGGGGAGCATTGGGAACAGCTGTACTTTACCATTGCCCCCATAGTTGCCCCTGTAGTGCTGGGAATGAACTGGCTACGGGGCCACAACCCTTCCATTGATTGGGTCAAGCGGACCCTTACCTTCCCAGAGGATCCCTGCGCCATGCATGACAGGGACCGCATGACCGGGACCCCGGCGGCCGCCCTAGTGGGTTCCCCAGGACCCATTTCCAATACCCCCAACCTACCCTCGGAATACTCCCAATATTCGGATGTGTTTGATGTGCGGGAATGTGACGAACTGCCACCGCACCGGGAGACCGACTGTGCGATTGAAATAGTTGGGGACGGCAAGTTATCCAAGGGAAAGGTGTACCCCATGAGCCCCAGTGAAAAGGCAGTGTTGCGGGACTATTTGGACACTAACTTGGCGAGGGGCTTCATCCGCCCCTCCAAAGCTCCGTACTCCGCCCCCGCCTTTTTTGTCAAAAAGAAAACGGGAGACTTAAGACTGTGTATTGACTTTCGGAGGCTCAACACTGTCACGCAGTCTAACGCTTACCCCCTCCCTCTCATTCCAGACCTGCTAGCACAATTGAAGGAGGGCCGGATTTTCACCAAACTGGATTTAGTGGAAGCCTACCACCGCATTCGCATAAAAGAGGGGGACGAACCAAAAACGGCTTTTTCGAGCTGTTTTGGCATGTTTGAGTATTTAGTCATGCCATTCGGACTTTCTGGGGCTCCGAGTGTGTTCATGCAGTTAATCAATGAAGTGTTACATGATTTGTTGTTTCGGGGGGTGGTGGTATTTTTGGATGATATACTCATTTATTCTGAAACCATGGAAGAGCATGTCCGGCTGGTGCGGGAGGTCCTCCAGCGGTTACGGGACCACAAGTTATATGCCAAAGTGTCTAAGTGTGAATTCCACCAGCCTTCCATTACCTTTCTAGGCTATGTAATCTCCCACCAGGGGTTGGAAATGGACCCCGGAAAGGTTCAGGCTGTGCGAGACTGGGAACCCCCTACTACGCGCAAGCAACTGCAGCAGTTCCTGGGGTTCGCCAACTTCTACCGCAATTTCATTCCCAACTTTGCGCAAGTGGCTCTTCCTCTCACTTCCCTTCTGCGCACCAAGGGAAAGGGTGCCAATGCCGCCCTGCCTTCGGCCCGACTGCAGTGGTCCCCTCCCTGCCAACAGGCTTTTGAGGACTTGAAGCTACTCTTCTCGTCCGAACCGGTCCTGGCCCACCCGGACTGCACCAAACCGTTTGTGGTCCAGGTGGACGCATCCGATGTAGCTATGGGAGGGGCCCTCTTGCAGCGGGACGAAAGTGGCGCTTTAAAGCCATGCGCCTATTTCTCCAAGAAGTTTACCCAGTCCGAAATCAACTGGGCCATCTGGGAGAAAGAAGCCGCGGCAGTAAAGCACGCCCTCACTGTGTGGAGGCATTTTCTAGAGGGGGCAGAATTCCCGTTTGAAGTGTGTACTGATCACAAGAATCTGGAGGCTCTCAAAGGGGCTAGAAAGCTCAACGCCAAGCAAATACGTTGGGCCCAATTCTTTGCCAAATTTCGGTTCACCCTCAAACACGTACCCGGCAAGGAAAACGCCCTAGCAGATGCCCTATCCCGACTGCCCCAGTACCGCAACGATTTTGACCGTCCTGTGGACTCTCTTTTCACTCCTGAGCAAAGGGGAGAGATCCCGGGTTTGGCGGTCTCCACCCGGTCTCAAACCCGCCACCCCAGTGGTCCCTCGCTCAAGGGAATCCCGGAGGCTTTCCAGCAACGCCTCCGGGAAGCGTCCCTACAGGAAGCGGAGCAGCAGACGCTCCCTTCCGGTATGGAACAGCAAGAGTCCTGGTGGGTGCAGGAAGGGAAACTCTATGTCCCAGCCTCTCTTCGCAGGGAGATTTTGGGACTGGTCCACGGAGCCAAGCTGGCCGGTCACTTTGGGTTTGTCAAGACGTTGCATTTGGTACAGCGGCAGTTCTGGTGGCCGGGCATGAGAGGGGATGTAGAATTGTACGTTCGCAGTTGTCCCATATGCGCCACCGCCAAAAACAGGGGGGGCAAAACCCCAGGGCTTCTGAAACCTCTGGAGATCCCCACCCGGCCATGGGAGGTGATCGCCATGGATTTCATCACCGATCTACCCCCCAGCAGGGGCAAAACCGTACTGTGGGTTGTTACAGACCTCTTCTCCAAGCAGGTCCACTTTGTCCCCTGCGCTGGGCTCCCGTCGGCGCAGGGGTTGGCCAAAATGTTTGTCGCCCATGTCCTCAGGCTTCACTCGATTCCTAGGAAGGTCCTCTCCGACAGAGGGGCCCAGTTCGTTGCCAAGTTCTGGCGGGCCTTCCTGAAGCTTATGGGGGTGGGGGAACAGGGTCTCTCGTCTGCCTACCACCCGCAAACTGATGGCCAAACCGAACGGGTGAATGCCGTGGTCGAGTGCTATCTCCGATGTTATGTTAATTACCATCAGGATGACTGGGTGGACCTGTTACCCTTCGCCGAATACGCATACAACAACGCCCCCCACTCCTCCACGGGGTTTAGTCCGTTCCGGGTAGTATACGGAACCGATTTCGGCCCTTTCGGTGCCGCCCCCGTCTCCCCCGAACTCGAGGCAGTGCCCGAGATGCAGGAATGGGTACAGGCGGTCAGTTCCACTTGGCCCTGGCTACAGAAAAACCTTGAACGGGCCAAGCGGAAATACAAGGAACAGGCTGACAAACACCGGTCACAGGGATGGGAACTCCGGGTGGGGGAACAGGTTTATCTTTCCACGAAAAATCTGCGTTCCCTCCGACCCTGTAAAAAACTCAGCGACCGTTATGTGGGCCCCTTCCCTATTACTCGGGTGATTAACGAGGTAACTGCGGAGCTGGATCTTCCCAAAACTCTTCGCGGGGTACACCCCGTTTTTCACATCAGTCTGCTCAAACCGTTCGTCTCCGCTCCCCAGTTCCACCCCCCTTCTAAGCCAGAAGTGCCCACTGTTGTGGGTGGGGATACCCACATGGAAGTATCCAAGGTCTTGGATTCCAAGTGGAAAAAGGGAAAGCTGTTTTACTTTGTTCGGTGGAAACATCTAGGCGCCGCGCACGATGAATGGGTTGCAGCCCCCCATATGGCCGCCCCCCGGCTCGTACACGAATTCCATTGCGCTTATCCCGAGAAGCCTCGACCTCCCGAACTCGCGGGAGGGGGGCCTTAAGGGGGGCAGAATGTGAGGGCCATCTGGTTTTGGCTCTTATCTATTTCTATCTCTACCCCTTTGAACTCGTACAAGCAGTTCGCACCTCTGTGTATCTTCCTGAGTCCCCCGCCTCGTCCTTCTTGCCCAGGTGCCACCTCTCCTCCCCTGCTGTGCTTTCTGCCTTCACTCCCTCGGGCTGAGTCCGGCCTTGAAATGCAGATAGCCCTCACTGTCTCTCTAGGACTGTTTGATGTTTTATGCTGCACCGGTTTGCCTTGTAACCTCCCATGTCCCCCATGCGTGTGAACCTTCGTGCCCTGTAGTAGATAAATACTGTAACCCCGATAAGCTAGTCACTCGCAACTTTGAATCCATGAGCCTGTCTTCTCTATCTGAAGCCTTCAATAAATCTTTTGTTTCTGCATCCAAGTCTGAGCAATTGATTTGGCGAAGTTTGCCCAGCTAGGTTGGGGACTCTCACAATAGGGTGATTATCTCCACTGTATCTCTAGATTTCTATTTAGAAACTATTGAATTTCTAAATTTATTGTCACAGGTTGAAAATATTTTAATCTGGCCTCCATGTGATGTGGGCATCTCAGGATCATGTGCTCAGTTGTTTCCACCTTCCCCCAACGAGCATGAGCATTATCTTTCTGAGTATGGAATCTTTTTCAATCTCCCTTCCAACACGGCGGAAGGAAGTGCCAGCTGAGCAGAGTAAATGCTCTTCTGCTGTTGTTAGATTCTATTTTAGTTAGATAGATTGCCGGAGTGACCATATATTTTCTGCTTGGCTGGCAATTAAAATTTGGAACTCTGGAAAGGTCAGCTTGGCACCAATATCTTCAACTCTCTGTCAGATGATTTTTCCCACGATCATACCCACATTACAGCAGTGCCTGAAGAGATAAACCCAGGGTAATAATTCTTTTACCGACAGTCCTCAGCCAATTTGCATGGAATTTATCTTGGAATGCCAAAGGAAAAAGTGCTTGAGGGTTCAATATCCCTTTCAACCATAGCTGGATGGATATGATGCAAATTCTGGCTTGCACCTTCAGCATTCCGGTTTCCAATCTAATCCAGGCATTTGAGACATGTTTAGGAACCTGGAGGGCTGCTCTTAAGAATTTGGATTGCATCCTGTCCAGAGGTGAGAAGCAAGGAGTTGGTGGGCCCCAAAAGGACCATATTGAAGTTGAGCCAAAGATTTGGCTTTGAATAATTTCAAGGCTGCCAATACAGAGTGACCGCCTTGTGTTCTCATAAATGTAATAATACTGTTGGCAGATCATTCCCCCTGATCAGCAGCATACCTGCCATGGATGGAATCTTTTTCAATCTCCCTTCCAACACGGCGGTAGGAAGTGCCACCTGAGCAGAGTAAATGCTCTTCTGCTGTTATTAGATTCTATTTTAGTTAGATAGATTGCCGGAGTGACCATATATTTTCTGCTTGGTAAGATATTTGTTATCACAGTATTTGATTCACCTCCCCAGGGCTCTCTTAATTCCTGTGGCAGACCTGGAGAGAATTACTGAATCATCTGCATATAGCAACAAGGGGGTATGCCTTTCTGCGATTTTGAGAGGGTGGCAATCTAGTGATTGTAGGTGATTTGCCATATCATTGATGTAGAAGGCAAATAGCATAGGTGCTAGT
The DNA here is from genome assembly GCF_029931775.1 of Euleptes europaea. NCBI lineage: Eukaryota > Metazoa > Chordata > Lepidosauria > Squamata > Sphaerodactylidae > Euleptes > Euleptes europaea. Next base: position 36,281,865 of record NC_079329.1, on the reverse strand, counting down.
ACACAACCTTGTCTAACCCCTCTATGTGTTCTATTTCGATCAGTCAAGTGATCCAATCTGCTACATCTGACCCTTAGATAACTATGATTATTAAATGTCCAGATAACAAAAAAAAAGTATTTCATCGATGGTTGAAGTCATCAATTTCCCTCATAATTTGGGCCTGGCAACCTTATCAAGTTCGGCCTTCAGATCTACAAAGGCCGCATATAGTGAGATGGTGTCACCAGAAGAGTACTTTTCAATAAATGCTATAGAATTTAACAATGGTCTATCACGGAAGTGTAAGGATGTGACTCTGGCCACCAAGACTAGATTAATTCATGCCATCATATTCCCTATTACTATGTATGGGTGTGAAAGCTGGACAGTGAAGAAAGCTGATAGGAAGAAAATAGATTCCTTTGAAATGTGGTGTTGGAGGAGAGTGTTACGGATTCCGTGGACTGCCAAAAAAAACAAATCAGTGGGTTATAGATCAAATCAAGCCTGAACTGACCCTAGAAGCTAAAATGACTAAACTGAGGCTGTCGTATTTTGGTCACATCATGAGACGACAAGAGTCACTGGAAAAGACCGTCATGATAGGAAAAGTTGAGGGCAGCAGGAAAAGAGGAAGACCCAACAAGAGATGGATGGACTCAATAAAGGAAGCCACAGCCTTCAATTTGCAAGATCTGAGCAAGGCTGTCAAAGATAGGACATTTTGGAGGACTTTCATTCATAGGGTCGCCATGAGTCGGAAGCGACTTGACGGCACTTAACACACACACATCATGGATCTACCCAGTCTAAAACCCACCTGCTCCTCACCAAAGACGTTCTCTTGTTCCATCCATAGTATCAGTTTGTCTAGGAGATGTTTCACATACAGTTTGCTTATAATGTTTAACTTATTGGCAGGTAATTTGCAGGGTATAAGCTTTTGAGAGTCAAATCTCCTTTCATAAGACACCAGTTTATTTATCAGTGGAACTCAGGGGAGCAGGCAGTCCAGCAACATAAATAAGACTACTCTTTCCTAGCATTAGTCCCCCCACCCCCCACACCCAATATATATATAGCAGGGGTTGGGAACCTTTTTTCTGCCAAGGGCCATTTCGATACTTATAACATCATTTGTGGGCCATACAAAATTATCAACTTACAAATTAGCCTGCAATATTTGATCAAACACTTAGCCAAGAGACACGACCGGAGACGGCTCCGAGTGTCTGCCATGTAGAACGACTTGCTTTTCAGCTCTGCCATTCCCAGCTGGGCCCAAGAGATTCAGGCAGGGCAGCAAACACAAGACGGAGTGAGCGACAAGCCGCTCGGGGCTTGTAGGTGAAGGAGCCCTGTCCAGTAACACCCCAATCCAGCACTTTCCCGCCCTATGCGTCTTTTGCAGGACTTAGAGGGGAAAGAACCAGAAGGGAGAGGGGGTACCGACCAAGCCCCAAGCAGGCAGCTGTCCAGATGACACCCCCCCCGCGCGCGCACACAGGCAAGCAGGCAGGCATCCAACTGGTGGCGCACTCGCCCACCTGGTGGCACAGGATGGTCTGTTGCACCAGCCAGGCGTAGCCATCCAGCTGCATGCCGGAGTTGCTCCTGCTCCGCATGGTTGGGGCCGGATTCTACAGCCGGATCCTGCTACCTCCCACTGCAGGGATGAAATGAGGACACACTGGCTAAGAACTCACCCCCATGCGTTCTGGCCCTGCTCCCTTTAACCTCTCCATTGTCACCACTTCTGCCCCCAGCCCTCTTGTAGTACAAAGGGAATACGTTTCTCCATGGCCTGGGTGGGAAAGGGTTAACACAGTTTCTTGGGAAGTCCTGGCAGCTCCATAACTAATGACTCTTCTGCAAGGGGGAAAGAAGGTTCCTTTTCTCAACAAAACAAACTCACATCCGCCTTGAATAGAGGCTTTTCCTATCTGCAGGAGGGGGTGGATCACCAGTCTTAGATCCTTCTGAGCTAGAGATCTGCCAGGACCCACAAAGGGCCAGACCAAAAGATTTTGCGGGCCATACAGCCCCTGGGCCTGTTGTTTCCCACCCCTGATATATACCTTTAAACCTCTGGTTCCAATCTGGTCAAGCTGGGAAAACAACCCCTCAAATTCTGTCTTTTTTGTGGGTTACATTCAAGTATTTCTCACCCAAGGCATTAGATATGTCACGGGGACTAATAGCCATTAACCATCAAAAGTTATCGAGCGAGAATCTTCTAGCCATCTGGAGACACTGAAAAAATCGTCTTGAGTGGAATGGTTACTTCTTGAGTTGATGCAACACAATAAAAATCCAGTTGCAGTATTTTACATTGAAAGATTCCATGCTGAATGGCCAGTGCCAGTGTGGCAGAGAGTGGGGACAATATCAGAGGCAGCTATAGGAAGCTGTGTGTCGTAGGCCAACCCGAGCTGCCCTCCTCCTCTGAGAAAGAGGAGGAGTGGGAACCTGGGCCCGTTCCTCCAAGGACTGCACTGGAACAGCAGGAACAGGCATCAGAGCCACCAAGACCCATGACAGGGGATGAGGGCTGCTCATTCTGGCAGAAAACAGAACAGCAAGAAGAGCAGGACTCCTCACCTGCAAGTTCTCCCAAGCTGGCTGAAAAGCAGAGAATCAGGGCCCGGCTTCAATTAAGGGAAAGAAGGCAAAATGCCAGGTGGGTCTTGAGAGAGAGAAAGAAGACAATTAAGCCTAATCAGGGAGGAGTGGAAGAAACTGGAACTGCTACGCTGATAAAAGGCCAGGCAGATTGCCAGAGTTCTTGTGGGTTCAACACATGTTGAAGGCCACTGACTGAGAGAAACAAACAGAAGTGCTAAGCAACTGAAGCTATCTCAGTTCACCCCGGCGTGCAAGCTGACATCTGATCTGATAAACAAGGAGGCTGTGCTGGTGCCTCTATTCCTTTATCTGCTAATTACCTTAGTTTAGCCCGGTCCACGGGAAGAGAAGAGCCTGCGTCAGGCTCTGGTCAACGCAGTACTCCCATTGCTGTTGTTGAAACCAGAGACCAAGCCTCCAGCCTGGTTACTGCCTGCACGCTACATTCCTGCCTGAGCACGACACTGTGTGTGTTGCCAGTGGAAGGTCTCTGTTATTCTCATCACAGAGTAGTGCCGAACAACAACCAGCACATCCTGGACTTGGTCTTTGCCATCAAAGAGATCAATGCAAATACCAAGCTCTTACCCAGTGTCACTTTGGGCTTCCACATCTCTGACAGCTGTAGAAGAACAAGAACAAGCAGGACCTATCAGGCTGCCTTGGACTTGGTCTCTACCCAGCATAGGTTTACCCCAAACTATAGGTGTGGTATCCCAAACAACCTGCTAGCTGTCATTGGGGGACTCCAGCCTGACATCTCCTCTCACATGGCAACAATCTTCAGCATCTATAATATTGCACAGGTAAAATGTCTCACGCATAGCCTATACTTTCTTCCTTTCCTCAACTCCTGGAGTGGTTCTGTAATTCAGAAAGAGAGGATAGAATAGAATATGGGCAGAGAGACAGGGAAAGACAGACCCAGAAAAAACAAATGCTGGTATGTAGATATGACTTCAATGGCACCTTTATTTAATAGGATGAAAGGGGGACATGCAATCTCTGCACTGTTGGGAAGAAGAAAAAGAGGAAGTATTTATATCTTACTTTTCTCTTCCTTAAGGAGTCGCAGGCCTTGACATGGAAAGCTAGGGCTGTCAAAAAAAAAAAAAAATTCTGTACAGTTCGGATTCGGCTGAATTTGGCCCTTGTGGGTTTGATACGTGCCAAAGTCCGAACTCCCCCACTTCGGATCCGTTCAATTCGGCGGGAATTCAAAGTTCGGAAACAAATTCAGCCGAATAAAGCCATTAAAAACACAACCGCGCCTTTCCGCGGCTCTGGGGGGGCATTTTTGGGCTTAGAGGTCCCAAACTTTTGGCAGAGCTTCAAAGGACGTTTATTGAAAGACTCCCCAAGTTTTGTAAAGATTGGGTCAGGGGGGGCTGAGATATGGGCCCTGAAAGGGGTCCCCCCACCCTTAATGTGCATCTCTCAGCAGAGCTTGCCGCCCACGCACAAAGCTCCCAGCCCCGACAACAGCAGAGAAATTAGCAAAACAACTGCAAACACAACCTTGTTAAACAACACCTTTGCAACATACAACTGAAACCTCCCCCCTCAAACCAGGGAGCGAGAGATTCGAGGGGGAACACACACCCCAGGCAGAACCGAAGAAAGCCCCCTTTGGCTTCCCCCCCACCCACAGAAACTGCTCCCTCCCCACACACACACGGACTCTGCTTTCCCCCCACACACACACACACATACACAGGAGAAAAATTATAGATTAAAGCCCCCAAAGGGGTCTTACTGTGGCTGTCTTCTGTTCCATCAAGAGGGGCTGAAGAGAGGACTTGTAAATAATCCAAGATGATTCCAATTAGGCACGGAACGTTTTGCTCTGGAGAAGATGCACAGGATCGGATCCATTCATCCCAATAGGGAAAAGGGGAATGGGGAAAGGGGAAAGCCCATATCTCGGGACCCCCTGACCCAATGTTCACAAAACTTGGGGGGTATCTTAAGAGCACTGGTCTGAAACTCCGCTCAAAGTTTGGGATCTGCACCCCCAAAAATGCGCCCCCTGCAGCCATGGAAAGAGAAAAGGGGGGAGGCGATATTTCTGCCCCCACTGAACCCATCTTTACAAAACTTGGGTAGTATCTTAAGAATAATTCACTGAAGTTATGCTAAAGGTTTGGGGGCTATATCCCAAAAATGAGCCCCCTGCAGCCACATAAATGGAAAAAGGGGGGAGGGAAAAGGGGGAGAGCCCATATCTCGAGACCCCCTGACCCAATGTTTACAAAACTTGGGGGGTATCTTAAGAACACTGGTCTGAAACTCTGCTCAAAGTTTGGGATCTGTACCCCCAAAAATGCGCCCCCTGCAGCCATGGAAAGAGAAAGGGGGGAGCCCATATCTCGGGACCCCCTGACCCAATGTTTACAAAACTTGGGGGGTATCTTAAGAACACTGGTCTGAAACTCTGCTCAAAGTTTGGGATATGCACCCCCAAAAATGCGCCCCCTGCAGCCATGGAAAGAGAAAAGGGGGGAGGCGATATTTCTGCCCCCACTGAACCCCATCTTTACAAAACTTGGGTAGTATCTTAAGAATAATTCACTGAAGCTATGCTAAAAGTTTGGGGGCTATATCCCCCAAAAAGCGCCCCCTGCAGCCACATAAATGGAAAAAGGGGGGGAGGGAAAAGGGGGAGAGCCCATATCTCGAGACCCCCTGACCCAATGTTTACAAAACTTGGGGGGTATCTTAAGAACACTGGTCTGAAACTCCGCTCAAAGTTTGGGATCTGTACCCCAAAAAATGCGCCCCCTACAGCCATGGAAAGAAAAAGGGGGGAGCCCATATCTCGGGACTCCCTGACCCAATGTTTACAAAACTTGGGGGGGTACCTTAAGAAGCTTCATCTGAAGTTCCAGTGAAAGTTTTGTGTCTGTACCCCCAAAAATGCGCCCCCTGCAGCCACAGAAAGGAGCGAATGTGCACAAGCACCCCACACACACACACACGAGGATTTCGCTCTCTCTCTCTCTCCCTGGCTGGGCCGCACATCAGCTGATTCCTCCAGTACTCAATCCTGACTGATTGGCCAGAAGAAGACCCAGCTTGCCCACCGATTGGCCGGGGGAGGAGAATGCTGCTTACTGAAGGTTATGCTGCTTACTGACGGCTGAATTGGCCGAATTTATTCACGAACTCCCGAACTCGCTGAATTCGGCCCCCCCGGTTGCCCTCCAGTTTTGAGTTCTGATCCGTCCGAACAGAAAAGCACCGAATCAGGGGAAATTCGGTTGATTTTCAGTTCGGGCCGAACCAAATTGACAGCCCTATGGAAAGCCCCAGGCTAGCCTGATCTCATCAGATCTCAGAAGCTAGGCAGGATTTGCACTGGCTAGTATTTGGATGGGAGACCTCCAAGGGATACTAGGGTTGTGACATGGAAACAGCCAATAGCAAACCACTTCTGATTTTCTCTTGCCTTGAAAACCCTACATAGTTTCCATCAGTCAGCTGTGACTTGATAGGTGGGAGGAGTTTAAAAGCAGCTTACAATCACAGTCCCTTCTAGGGCTGTCAAAAAAAATTCGGTACAGTTCGGATTCGGCAGAATTTGACCCTTGTGGGGTCGGTACGTGCCGAAGTCCGAACTCCCCCGCTTCGGATCCCCGGTAATTCGGGGGGATCCGGAGTTTGGGGGAAAATTCGGCTGAAGCGCGCCTTCAGGGATTCCCTGAAGGCGCGCGGGGGCCCTTTAAACTGATCTGTGCCTCCCAGCTGGGAGGCGCAGATCAGTTTAAAGGGCAGCCCGCCCCCCTTCAGCGGGCTCCGCTGAAGGGGGGCGGGCTGCCCTTTAAACTCATCTGAGCCTCCCAGCTGGGAGGCGCAGATGAGTTTAAAGGGCTCCGCTGGAGAGGCGCGGCTGTCATTTAAACTCATCTGTGCCTCCCGGCCGGGAGGCATAGATGAGTTTAAATGACAGCCCGCCTCCCTTCAGCAGGCTCCGCTGAAGGGGGGCGGGCTGCCCTTTAAACTCATCTGAGCCTCCCAGCTGGGAGGCGCAGATGAGTTTAAATGACAGCCCGCCTCCCTTCAGCGGGCTCCCGCTGGAGAGGCGCGGCTGTCCTTTAAACTCATCTGCGCCTCCCGGCTGGGAGGCGCAGATGAGTTTAAAGGGCAGCCCGCCCCCCTTCAGCGGGCTCCCCTGAAGGAGGGTGGGCTGTCATTTAAACTCATCTGTGCCTCCCGGCCGGGAGGCACAGATGAGTTTAAATGACAGCCCGCCTCCCTTCAGCGGGCTCCCCTGAAGAGGGGCGGGCTGTCATTTAAACTCATCTGTGCCTCCCGGCCGGGAGGCACAGATGAGTTTAAATGACAGCCCGCCTCCCTTCAGCGGGCTCCCCTGAAGGGGGGCGGGCTGTCATTTAAACTCATCTGCGCCTCCCAGCTGGGAGGCGCAGATCAGTTTAAAGGGCAGCCCGCGCCTTTCAGTGGGCTCCCCTGAAGGGAGGGCCGAATTGGCCGAATTTATTCGCGAACTCCCGAACTCGCTGAATTCGGCCCCCCCGGTTGCCCGCCAGATTTGAGTTCGGATCCGTCCGAACTGAAAATCACCGAATCAGGGGAAATTCGGTTGATTTTCAGTTCGGACCGAACCGAATTGACAGCCCTAGTCCCTTCCTCTCCCCATAACAGGCACCTTGTGAGGTAGGTGGGCCTGAGAGAGTTCTGAGAGAACTATGACTGGCTTACACACCAGGCTTCATCTGGAGCAGTGGGGAAGCAAGCCCGGTTCACCAGACTAGAGCCTGCCGCTCATGTGGAAGAGCGAGGAATCAAAGCCAGTTCTCCACTACATCATGGTTGCTGGTGCTTACCTTTAAACCCCTTCATGACCCGGGGACAATATATTTTCTGATATGAACCCATGAGATAGTGGTGGTGTGAATGACAGGGTCTCCTTGTAGTCCCCTCACTCTTGAGAATGTGCTTCATTATGGCCTCTGCCCAGGTGTTTTCTGTTGTTACCCTACTACTGTAGAATAGCCTCCCAAAAGGGGTGAGATAGGCACCTAGCCATAGGACCTTCTGGTGTGGTTGTAAAACAAAGCTGTTCAAGAGAGCTTACTTACTGTCCAAGTTTTCCCTCAGACCTCTCTTTAGAAATGGATAAGATACTCATGGACTTACAACAAAGGGACCATCTTGAATTATGTGGGGATGCCAGAAGGAAATGCTCCACCTCCTTCTGGGGACAGAGCACCCCATCTTTTCCAGTGCTCCCAGATTCTTAACCTTTCCAACTTTTCTCCTTGGCCAGACATAGTGCCTTACCCCTCAATGAATTAACTGGCAGATTTTTGAAAACCCCAATCGAACAGAGAGTCTGCCAGTGAGGAAAGGCAAAGGAAGAAACACCCATTTTTTATTCAGCTGTGATTTATATTCTTCTATAAGATCTTCTTTGATTACTCCATTGATTTCACACTTTCCTGTACTTGTGACTACCACTTAATCTGTCTGCTGTCTGGTAATGATAAGGCTGTTACTCTATCAGTACTTTACTACTTAACAGCCACTATGAAGATATGCTTGTGACTACCACTTAATCTGTCTGCTGTCTGGTAATGATAAGGCTGTTACTCTATCAGTACTTTACTACTTAACAGCCACTATGAAGATATGCCGAACGTTATAATAAGTTACGCCTAAATGGTCATTTGCATACAGGCACTCTTTTGCACTGGAACTGGAATTTATTTATTTACTTAATTTATACCTCGCCTTTCTCCCCAATGGGAACCCAAAGAAGCTTACATTATTTGCCTCTCCTCCATTTTATCCTCACAATAACCCTGTGAGGTAGACTGAAGCACGTGACTGACTCAAGGTCACCCAGCAACCTTCCATGGCAGAGTGGGGATTTGAACTTCCACTAACCACTACACTATGTTTAGGGGGGCAGCTTGAAAGTTATAGAGGCAGGCTTTGGCTATCTCTCAATGGTGTGTTTTAATAATTTTAATAAATGTTTTTATATATAGTATTTGTTGTCTTGACTAGGGTTGTGCATATCAATATACCCGAACCAAAAATAAAGCCAAAATTAGCCGTTTCGGCAACATTCGGGTTTTGTGTTGACCAAATACCAAAACCTGGGAATGTGCTTGAAGCCAAATAGGCGATTCCTGAAAAAGTCAAATAATTATTTGTCTTTTTTGGGTTTAACTATTCACCTTCTGTGGAGTCTCCATTTTGTGGCCCTTATTGTGTTTAAAGGAGAGCTATCTCCTTTCTTCATAATCCTGCCCCCTGGCTGGTTTCCAGGGCAACAGGAGGGAGGGAGCAGGCATCTTGGAGTGGCCAATGTGGCCAATGGCAGCAATGCAAAATGCCAGCTGGTGCAGTCTACCTGTATTGCAACAGAGGACAACCTAGAGAAGGGGAGGGAGGAGGGCCAGGAATTCTCAGGTAAGAAATGACACTGTTTTTTCACCAATCATAGAAGGTGTTTTTTTGGCTGGAATTATTTCCAAACTTTTCTGTGCTTGGCCAAAGACTATAAAAGCAGGTCTGGTTCCCAGACCAGGCCTTTCCTCATGGAGATTTGAGAGTTTTGTGGCAAAAAATGGCTTTAGCTTCTGCTGCCTGATTCTCCCTCTGCATCCTGGTGCCTCATCCTGACCTGCTGGATGGATGAATCTTTCAACCTGTATAGCTATGTCATTACATCTCCATAAACTCTGGAGTGAGTCACAGTGCCCTAAGAGGTCTTGTTGTGCAAAGCTTGATAGGAATCCAGAAGCATCTTTGAGACCAAGAAGAATTTTGTGGTAAGCTTTTGAGAGTCTAAGCTCCCTTGGTCAGATACAAGGGCTTTGATTCTCGAAACCTAATACCCCAAAATTTTACTGAAGAACAACACAGTACCCTCTAAAAGAATTTTCATGAGCAAAGCTTCAGAGCCTATCTGATCATATTTGAGAAGGCCAGCACATATCCCATGGATAAAGGGTTTTCTCAACTCTATTTGAGGCTCAAATAGTGTTAGTCTTTCTTTTCAGGCCCTAAATGGCTTGCAGTTGGAGGAGTTGAAGGACCACCTTCTCAAATACTTTCCATCTCATCTGAATTTCTTCCTCACCATTCAGACCTCTTGATCTCTGCACCCCTGAATAGATTAATGAGACAGGTTGTGCCGGGAGACGGCTTTTCAGTGTTGCCTTCTTGCCCATAGAATGCCCTTTCCCTTTGAGTCTCTACTATCTCTATTTTGAGACTCTACAAGTCTACTATCATTCAGGTGCAAGGCCAAATGATTCTCTTTTCCTCAGTGTTTAATTGCTAGTTTGATCTTGCAACATTTTCATAGTTTGCTCCTAACCTGAGAGAACTCTTTTAAAAAACATGGTTTATTTAATGCTGGATTTTGAGGCTGGGTTTCTTGGACAGTATAATGATTCTGTGCTGTTTGTTGCTTTATCATGTTTCACTTTGTAAACCACTTTGACCAGGTTCTCTGGACAAGTGGTGCTGAAATAAATAAATAAATAAATGCATCCAAGGAGAAGTTGCTTGCAGTTCTTTCAGAGATTCCTGCTTTTTTTTATTGCATCATGGGTGGGCGTGGCCTCTGATGGTCATTCTGAGCTCACCATCACAGCTGTTGTCTCACTTCAAAAAAGATGGGATGAGATTGAAGAAAATATTTTTGCTTTACTAGTTCTGCAAATAATTGTCCCTCATGAGATAATCTCCACTGTAATTATCAGAATCACTGTCATTTTTTCACGCAGTCTCAGTTGCAATTGCTTTCCAGAAGGAAACAGATAACAAATCTGAAATGAAATCAAGTCGTGCTTATAAAGCTCTCCGCTGGGCCATTCACAACTAAAATGAGGGACTAGAGAAAGGCATTTTTCATATCACTACTCTATATCTCTCAAGTATCATACAAAGCAGGCAGTTGGGAAATGAAAGATAAGGTCCATATCTCCAATGTGAAAAGTGTGTTGGAAGAGTCAGGGGCCATCTGAGCCACCTTCTTGACACCAGGCGGAAGCTAATGATGATGCTGTAGAGGAGAACCCAGGACAGTTCATGTGGAGAGAGGTGTTCTTTGATTTCACATGGCAGTTTTTGATGTTGCTGCTGATACAGATGCTGCTTCCTCACGTCGTTTATAAACTACATAGCATGAAGTGCACAGGAAACAATCCTCCTCAGATTCCACATCAATGGTATCAGCCAGGTGAAATCCTGATTGGTGGAATGGTTACTCATATGGGTTGTACTTCCCAAAAAATTCCATTTGAGCGACACCCCTCCCAGGATTATCTATGTTATCCAATGTAAGAAATTCATTGCTCCTCTAATGTAGAGATTATGATGTCTGATTTTATTTTAGCAATTCTGTATATTTGCAAAACTGAATAGGCATTTTTAAAAATAATAATGCACAGATATTCATTGTGGCTACCCAAATGAAATACTCATGTTCCAAGATACAAAAAATTTGCTTATACCAATGACAGCAGCAATTACTTCATGAATATTTTAGGAGCAGATTGCAGTGTTTCAGTTATCATACCTATACACTGAGCTTTCCTAGATTAGAAGGTGCATAGTAGGAGGTAGGGATTTTTTAAAAAATGATCTAAATATATATCCATCTACTCATGGACTAGCTTGAGGAAGGACAGTTCTACACAGAGGATTGTAAAACTTGAAAATAAAATAACTAAGAGAGAACTAATATTTGAAAAATATAGAAACCTTTAAGAAAATGTCAGTCTGAAGATGCAAAAATATTTGTATTGCACAAGAGGTTGTGATGTCATTAGCAGAGAATCAACCAAGAGTGGCATCAGTGGGCATATGAGTCGGTTTAAAAATATCTTCTAGTTTAGAAAAGAGGCATATGAGGGAATATGTTAAAGAGATTAGAAATACTTTGGACAAAACAGAATAAGAATGACTGCACAACAGTAAAACTCAGAATCACCGAATGAAACTGCTTGGCAGTATATGTAGGATAAAGGGAAGGCAGCATGGTATAGCCCAATCTCATCAGATCTTGGAATCTAAGCAGGGTCAGTAGTTGGAAGAGAGACCACCATGGCAGACTCTGCAAAGGAAGGCAATGGCAACCCACCTCTGTTTCTCACTTGCTTTGAACGTTCCTCGCTGGGGTCGCCATAAACCAGCTGTGACTTGACAACACTTTACACACACATGTAGGACACACAAATGAAAGTAATTCTTCACCGAGCACATGGGACTTGCTGACACACTATGCTGAAGGCTTCTGGACTACATGTTTTCAAGGGTGGGGGGGGTAAACAAATTCATGGATCTATCAAGGGCCAGTTTTGCAGGGGAAAGGAAATATGATAGATCCACATGAATCTGGTGACGTTTGTGACTTTCAGCTTGCCAGATAGTGAACAACATTGCGACTTTAGAGTTCTTTTCTTTTCAATCCTTGAATTCACCATTTTTTGGCTAATGGGAACCTCCGGCATCCACTTAGATGCTAGTCCTGCTTTTGGGTGTCTGAGTAGCATTGGGCAGTGGAAAACTAAAAGTGGACCAGATGGGCCATTTGTATGATTTAGCTGGGGCCTCTTAAGTTTTTAGATCCATCTGTGGCCAATACAGATGGCGTACAATGAGGCATTCTCTTCTCAAACAATAACTGATTTTCGTTGCAGCCTGGTAACAAAGTTCCACCAGCACATCCTAGCCTTGGTGTTTGCCATCCATGAGATCAACAAGAACCCCAACATTTTGACCAATGTCACTCTTGGGTTCCACATCCATGACTCCATGGAAGATCCAAAATGGACTTACAGGACCACCCTGGATCTACTCCTCACTTCACTGGAACTCGTCCCAAACTACAAATGTGGCACCCAGAAAAAAGTGATGGGTGTCATTGGGGGATATACTTCTGAAACATCATCAGACATGGCAACTCTCTTAAGTCTTTACAAGATCCCACAGGTATGATCAGAGAGCTGGGAAGATTTGGATGTTCACTAATCTCACATGCAGTTTCATCCTCCCTTCCTGTTGTGCTCTCAAGGGTTGCAAAGAGTGAAAATTATAATCAAAAAAGGGGGACAATATGTTAAATAACATTAGATTGTGATATGGATCTTGAAATGACAGCTGTCAAGAAGGATTCCAAATGGTATCTATTGAACATTCCGTTTAAATATGTTCAGGGAATAGGGGGTGTTAAAATACTTGGTTCTGATCAATGGATGGGTGGTCGTTTGATTTGCTGACCGCTTCAGTCTATCTATTCATTATAAGTATTATGAACAATGCTTCTATTATGGCAGCTACTAACAATGGAAGAAAAGAAGGATTGCAGGGAAAAAGGAAATATGATGGATCCACATGAATCTGGTTACATTTGTGATTTGTTGGCTTGTCAGATTTTGAACAACAAGACTTTAAAGTTTTTTTCATTCCTTGAATTCACTATTATTTTTACTCTGAATTGTCTTTTGAACACCAAGGCTAGTGGTGACTAGTTCTTCCAGAATACTGCTAAAGAACTGAAATCAGTTTCCTGACTCCATTTCTGGGTGGGGTCTGAATGGTTTGAGGGAAAGTAATCATCGAAAAGGCACAAAAATGCAGAGAAACTTTCTCCAGCATTGGCCATATTTATTTATATACTTAACACATTCCTCTTTAATACAATCTGCTTAATGCCAGAGCATAACAAAAAGCATAATGGGTTTTGGAATATACCCAAAACACCCCCTAAAGATGAACAATATTGACTCGGTTGGAAAATGGCTGATCTCAACAGGGTTATCTCCTTGATTTGGAAGACAATGTCATTTGTCCCATCAAGGCAACGAAAAATGAATGTTCATCAGGTCAAACATGAGATGCTCTGCTAAAGACTATTTTATACTCTCTTCCTCTCAGTCACCCTCTCAACCCTTTGATATGAAACTAGTCTGGATTATTCCAATACACAGTACTTGAACAGCAGTTGGAAGCTGCAGCTAGTACAGGATGCTGTGGCAAGATGGGTAGTTTGGGTCAACTAGCAGGGCATGTCCCCTTCTGGATGCACACCTTAACGTGGTGAGGGGGTTTGTGTGTGTCAGGGAAGCTGAGAGCAATACCGTAAGGAGTCTAGTCTCTATCAAGAGACAAAACTCCTAGCAGTTAATCAAGACGGAATGGTCACAGTTGAGACACGAGACGAAGATGCATCCACCCCCTTAAGGGATCAATGGCCACATCCACAGAAGAGAACAGGCAGTTCCAATGGGGATGGGGGCAGAGGAATTCCTGAAGGTTAGCTACTGGGCAGCAGCAGTAGTGGAAGGTGACACTGGCGGAGGATCTTTTGTAGACAACGGCAGTGCCACTACAGCTAACTCTGGTTAGTACTGCACAGAAGAAGGCACTGGTAAACCACTTCTGACCAACTTTTACCTTGAAAACCCTATGATGAGGCAATCCAAAATGAAAAAAGATATAGTGCTGGAAGATGGGACCCCCAGGTCGGATGGCACTCAATCTGCTACTGGGGTAGAGCAGAGGACAAGTCGATTGGACTAAAGCCGAAAGGACGTTCAGTGGTTGACATGAATAGATGCAAAAGGAAAGTCCAAAGCTGTTCAACGCATATAATAGGAACATGGAATGTGAGAAGCATGAATCAGGGTAAGCTTGAAATTGTTAAACAAGAAATGGAACGTATGGACATTTCAGTCCTGGGAGTAAGTGAATTAAAGTGGACTGGATTAGGACATTTTCAGTCAGAAAATTACAAAGTGTTTTATTCAGGGAATGACAAAAAGAGAAGAAATGGAGTTGCTTTAATAGTGAGGCAAGATGTAGCAAAGGTAGTCAGGAGCTATAATGCAAAGTCTGACCGAATAATATCAATCAGACTTCAGGGAAAGCCTATCAACATAAGCATCATTCAAGTTTATGCCCCAACTACAGATGCTGTTGAGGAAGAAATTGAAAGTTTTTATGCCAGTGTTCAGGAAGAAATTGATCAGACACCTAAACAAGATATGCTGATAATCATAGGTGATTGGAACGCAAAAGTAGGAAACAAAGCAGAAGCAAATGTTGTTGGCAGATTTGGGCTAGGAGAACGGAATGAAGCAGGAGAACGCCTCGTAGAATTTTGTGAAGACAACAATCTGTTCATTGCAAACACATGTTTCAGGCAACCAAATAGACGATTGTATACATGGACATCACCAGACGGCCAGTATAGAAATCAAATAGATTATATAATTGGAAGCAGAAGATGGAGAAGCTCTATTCTCTCAGCCAAAACAAGACCAGGAGCCGACTGCGGTACAGATCATGAATTGTTAATATCGAAAATCAAGATAAAGCTTAAGAAAAACACCAAAACATTCATAACACCAAAATACAATCTAAGCAATATTCCGGAAGAGTTTAAAGACCATGTAAGGAACAGATTTGCATTACTGAGTTCAAGTGAATGTAAACCTGAAGAACTATTGGTGGAAACAAGAGATATTATCAAGGAAGAATGTGCAAAGACTATTCCTGTAGCCAAAAGAAAAGAAAAACCTCGATGGATGTCTGAGGAAACTCTTAAAATTGCCAGAGATGGACGAGAAGCAAAAGTAGAAGGTGACAGAAATAGAATCAAAAGTCTAAGTGCAATGTTCCAGCAACTCGCACATAGAGACAGAGACCTATTATAATAACCAGTGTAAAGAAATAGAAGAGAACAACAAAAAAGGAAGAACAAGAGATCTGTTCCACAAGATC
Organism: Euleptes europaea; assembly: GCF_029931775.1. NCBI lineage: Eukaryota > Metazoa > Chordata > Lepidosauria > Squamata > Sphaerodactylidae > Euleptes > Euleptes europaea. The sequence continues at coordinate 36,266,493 of NC_079329.1, read as the reverse complement.
CAAGAAATCAAAGGGAAATTTAAAGCACGGTTAGGCATGCTGAAAGATCAGCATGGAAATACATTAACTGAACAGGACAAAATAAAGAAAAGGTGGGAACAATACACTGAAGAACTATACAGAAGAGATGAAAGGATAAAAGATTCTTTCCAAGAAGAATCTTTTGAAGAAGAACCTACAGTTTTAGAAAGTGAAGTGAAAACTGAATTGAGAGCAATCGGGAGAAACAAATCACCAGGAGCAGATGGGATATCAATAGAGCTATTCCAAGCCACAGAAACGGAGTCCATCAAAATCTTGACAAGAATATGCCAACAGATATGGAAAACAAAACAATGGCCCACAGACTGGAAACGATCCATTTACATTCCAGTTCCCAAGAAAGGAGACATCAAAGATTGCAGCAACTATCGGACCATCGCATTAATTTCTCATGTGAGTAAAGCGATGCTCCAAATCTTACAGCAAAGGCTGTTACCATATATGGAACGAGAAATGTCTGATGTTCAAGCTGGTTTCAGAAAAGGAAGAGGCACTAGAGATCATATTGCAAATATACGCTAGTTACTGGAGCATACGAGAGAATTTCCGAAGAAAATCAGCTTGTGTTTCATAGATTACAGCAAAGCTTTTGACTGTGTGGATCATAAAAAGCTATGGCTTTTGAAAGGAAAGGAAAGGAAATGGGTGTGCCATCTGATCGTTTTGATGCGCAACCTGTACTCTGGACAAGAGGCCACAGTTAGAACAGAATATGGAGAAATGGAATGGTTTCCAATTGGCAAAGGTGTCCGACAAGGATGTATTTTATCTCCCTATCTCTTCAATCTATATGCAGAACATATAATTAGGAAAGATGGATTAGATTTAGATGAAGGTGGAGTGAAAATTGGAGGGAGGAACATTAATCATTTGAGATATGCTGATGACACTACATTATTGGCAGAAAATAGTGAAGATTTGAAACGACTACTGCTTCAAGTTAAAAGAGAAAGTGCCAAAGCAGGACTACAGCTGAACACCAAGAAAACAAAAGTAATGTCTACAAGAGAATTACACAACTTTAAGGTTGACAATGAGAAAATTGAAATTGTTCAAGACTTTCTATTCCTTGGCTCCACTATCAACCAAAAGGGAGACTGCAGCCAAGAAATCAGAAGGAGATTGAGACTAAGAAGGACAGCTATGAAGGAGCTAGAAAAGATTTTGAAGTGTAAGGATGTGTCACTGGCCACCAAGACTCGATTAATTCATGCCATTGTATTCCCTATTACTATGTATGGGTGTGAAAGCTGGGCAGTGAAGAAAGCTGATAGGAAGAAAATAGATTCCTTCAAAATGTGGTGTTGGAGGAGAGTGTTACGGATTCCATGGACTGCCAAACCCCCCCCCCCAAAAAAAAACAAATCAGTGGATTATAGGTCAAATCAAGCCTGAACTGACCCTAGAAGCTAAAATGACTAAACTGAGGCTATCGTATTTTGGTCACGTCATGAGACGACAAGAGTCACTGGAAAAGACAGTCATGCTAGGAAAAGTTGAGGGCAGCAGGAAAAGAGGAAGACCCAACAAGAGATGGATTGACTCAATAAAGGAAGCCACAGCCTTCGATTTGCAAGGCTGTCAAAGATAGGACATTTTGGAGGACTTTAATTCATAGGGTCGCCATGAGACCTGTTACCAACTCCTGAGCCCAACTGAAGGTGTTGTTTTTGTCCTTTAAAGCCCTCCATGGCTTGGGACCAGGGTATCTTCTCCCTTTCAATTTTTAGGCAGCAGTTGAACAGTTTTATTTAGAACCTATTTCATTAATTTAGTCCTTTATTGAGATTTAAAATTGTAGTCATTTATGTATTTTTATTATACTTGATTCACGTTATAAGCCACCTTGAGTTCTGCAAGGTGAAAGGATGACTCATAAATGTTTTAAATGAATAAAACAAAATTTTAAAAAACTGTCCCAGGTTTCAGACAAGTTTACTAGCAGCAAGAGGAAATATGCAGACAAAAGTACATGTGCACTTTGGGGAATTTATGTGGATATAATAGGTTCAGGGTCTGGGATAACGTTTAAGAATCTTCCGAAACAAGAAGGTGATGAATAGAGTTTATTCCTATTCTTCCTGTTTTTTTTTTCTTATTAGTTTTCATATGGCTCATTTGAATCAGAAGTGGATAACCCAACCAGTTTCCATTCCTTTTACCGCATGGTCCCCCAGGAAGCTCTTCAGTATGAGGGAATTGTCCAATTACTTCTGCATTTCAGCTGGAAATGGGTTGGGCTCATCGCTCTGGATGATGAAGGCGGAGACCATTTCTTGCAGGCACTGGAACCGATGCTTTCCAGGAATGGAATCTGTGCAGCCTTCATGGAAAGATCTTCAAAACAGATCCAATGGGATGACATAAATTTTATGATCAAATACCTGGATGACACTGTTGAAAATTTCCTGGACAGCAAAGCCAATGCAGTTGTTGTACATGGACACTGTGGAACACTAATGTGGCTGGTAACAATTATGTATATACCCACATATATAAATTTCCTAACAGGTTCTGATTATGTGGAGAGAACCTCTGCAGGAAAGGTATGGATTACAACAGCCCAGATTGATTTTGCATTCAATCCTTTTCAAAAGTCTTTTGATATACAAATGTTCCATGGTGCTCTTTCCTTCACAATTCATTCAAAAGACATCCTAGGATTCCAGAAATTTCTCCAACTTCTAAAACATTCCTGGACAAAGGAGGATGGTTTCATCAAGGCATTCTGGGAACAAGTCTTTGACTGTGCATTTCCAGATTCCATTAATCCAACAAATTCAAGTGAAATGTGCACTGGAGAGGAGAAACTGGAGACTGTCCCAGCACCTTTTTTTGAAATGAGCATGACTGGCCATAGCTACAGTATCTATAATGCTGTCTATGCCATTGCACATGCTCTACACATCTTGAATTCATCTAGAACTTTCCACAGAGCTAGGGAGAATGGGGTCAGGCTGGCTCTTCTGAATGTGCCGCCTTGGAAGGTAATTATTCCTCACTGACATAACCAGTCCCCGGCCATGTTTAGGGTTCAACATGTTGGTATGAGTGGGGAAATGGGACTTTTTGTTGGAAAATCTGCCCTTTCTAACGGTGTCACTTGCCTACACATTAAGAGGGGGGGACTGACCACAGAGAGTCAGATAGACAGACAGGACTCGGGAGGTATCTGTAGTTACACCTCACCCTCATTTCCTGTCCCCTTTGATGTTTAGAGATGTATTGTCAGGGAAACTTCCCCCCTCTCTCTCTTCCCCTTTGCCCATCATCCAAGCAAGTCCTAGGAGCTGGGCGCTCCGCACGTCCAGGCCTTCCCACCCCAAGATGGAGTGGAAGGCAGATACCCTTTTATACCTAGAGAATTAGCAAGGTAGATCAGGATAAGGGACCCTTGTTTGTCCTTTTCTATCCAATGTGTATTTCAACAATAAATGTACTTTAGTTTGATTAGAGCAAACGACTGATGCTCCTTTTATTTTCACACATGCATGCATGTGTAGCTTCTGCTGCTGCTAAGCTTAAGGCACTCTGCTAAGAACCGGAATATCCCCAGGATAGATATTCCAACACTTTTAAGCCTTTTTTCCTGCTCATCGGGGAGAGAGGAAGTCACTTAGCTTTCATGGTCTCCTGCTCAGAGAGGCTTCTCCTTTTCTCTACTCCTGAATTTCTCTTTTCTCTGGATTTTGATGTCAATATCAAGCTGCTACAATCATGAGTATTCTCTTCCCATGGACTTGTATGTAGACTCCCCCGCCATGTTGTTCTTCTAGGTAAACCAAAGCAAAATCAACATGTAAACCATGTAAACCCAAGTTATTCCTGTTAAATCTGGTACCTAATCTAACTAAAAGAGCCCCGTGGAGCAGAGTGGTAAGCTGCAGTACTGCAGTCCAAGCTCTGCTCACGACCTGAGTTTGATCCCAATGAATGTTGGTTTCAGGTAGCCGTCTCAAGGTTGACTCAGCCTTCCATCCTTCCAAGGTTGGTAAAATAAGTACCCAGCTTGCTGGGGTAAAGGGAAGATGACTGGGGAAGGCAATGACAAACCACCCCATAAACAATGTCTGCCTAGTAAACGTTGGGATGTGACGTAGCCCCATGGGAATGACCTGGTGCTTGCACAGGGGACCTTTACCTTTTTAATCTAACTAAAGACAAACTTTGTATGGAGTTACATATAACTGCTGCTAGAATGACCTTTGCCAGACATTGGAAACAAAAATCAATTCCAAAGATAGAGGAATGGGTGGTTAAAGTTAAAGAAATATATGTTTTAATTAAGCTAACAACATATCAGAAAAATAGTTACAATAAGTTTAGATGAGTTATGGTCACAAACTATAAATAAAATAGAGAATTTTATAAATAAGGGCGAGAAAGAGGAATGTGTTGTACTCAGTCAGGACAAGACGATGAATATGAAGACAAATAAATAAGCTGTGACATAGGAATCCTGTAACATAGGAATCCTGTTGTTATTGCGTATATAGATATATTGTATTTTAAATCATGAAGATTGTTATGTTTTCTGCTTCTTTTAGTTGCTGTTATTGGTTATTGTTGTTCTCCAATAAATTTTATTTAAAAACAAAAAACAAACAAACCAAAAACAACAATAGTGCTGTGGAGAGAGGCACCAAGCAAAAGAACATAGAGCCTTTGTGCTGTTCATTTGCTTAGTTCCTCTCTCCACAGCACTATTGTTGTTGTTTATATATATATTAGTAGGAGTGTTGTAATATTAGTAGGAGTGTTGTAATAATATATATTATATTATATTATATTATATTATATTATATTATATTATATTATATTATATGGCAACAAATATATATATATATATATTATTACAACACTCCTACTAATAAGCCAATAATAAGCTAATACTAACATAAACAACACCAAAGGTGTACAATGATGTGTGTGTGTGTGTGTGTGTGTGTGTGTGTGGGTGTGGGTGTGTGTGTGTAAAGTGCAGTCAAGTCGCAGCCGACTTATGGCGATCCCTTTTGGGGGGTTTTCATGGCAAGAGACTAACAGAGGTGGTTTGCCAGTGCCTTCCTCTGCACAGCAACCCTGATATTCCTTGGTGGTCTCCCATCCAAACACTAACCAGGGCTGACCCTGTTCAGCTTCTGAGATCTGACGAGATCAAGCTAGCCTGGGCCATCCAGGTCAGGGCGTACAATGATACGAATCAACAAACAAACATGCAACCCCAATTACTGCGAAAGTCGAAAGGTTGTTGCAATGAAAGGTTGTTGCTGGGACCAACAAATGTTGATTCCTTGGTTCTGAGAAGCTGAGTTATTAGAGACGGATAAAAGAGGGTTGTGAGGACGTGAGTCAGCCCTGCTCCTTGCATAACGTAGGATCTTTGGAACATAAGGCTATGTCTAAATTGTTGGCTGCCTGCTTGTAATCCAATGCCTCTGTGGCATTTCTTTTTAATTGGAGATAGTGACTATATGGTAGATTTTTAATTAAGTGAAGTGAGTGAAAAGATGAGTAATGGAAACCTGCATTTTTTACTAGAGGCTTGCGATAGAGTCTTATGGCTAAAATGGATAGTGATGCACACTTCTAAATCCAGGAAGGGCACTGCTGAAGGGCTAGAAAACCCAGAGAAGGCTAAATTACTATCACAAGTATTAAGCCAATGTTTAAAGTCTAAGAAATGCTCACCTGAATCAAATAAAAAGAAAAGATTATCCACATAACGTTTATAAAGAATCCTATGTTCAGTGAAAGGGTTGTGGCAAACAAATAATTTTTTTCAAATTCAATCATAAATAAATTTGCCATGGAGGGGGCGCAAGCCATGCCCATGGAGACCCCCTTAATTTGAGGGTAAAACTGATCTTTGTAATGAAACTTTTTTTGTTCAAACAAAATGTCCAGGAGATCTAAAAGGATGTGAGTGGGTGGATGTAATTTAGGTCTACTGTCAAGGTAAGTCTCAATGATCTGTCTTAGCTTCGGGCAGGGGAACTTTGGAGTATAAGGACACATCAAGAGTTGCTAGGACTCCTCCTGAAGGTACTATGGAAGGTACTTCCACCTGGACAATAATGTCCCTTGAGTAAAAAAGATAGAGTAGAAGAAACATAAGGTTGAAGAAAAGATTCTAGATATTTTGCGATGGGCTCAAGCTGGGATCCGGTAGCAGCTATAATTGGGCGGCCAATTATGTTCTTATGCACTTTTGGTAGAGTGTAAAACACTGGGACTCTAGGATGTTTAGCTACCCTGGATATTGCATCGTACTTACCTGTGCTGAGATCTCATCCCAAGTCTGACCATCTGCTGACTTCTCGTGAGTTTCCATGAAGGACCTTCATTGGCTATTGCTTTTGATTATTCCTCTTTCATTCCGGACTTATCCGCTCCCTTTCTGCTCTGCAGACTTTTCTTCTCTTCCGACTTCCTTTGGCTTCCTGTGGGCCTGTAGGCGAGTTGGGGCATGCCTATTGTCCTTCTGCTAGCTAGGTTCATTTGTGTATCTAAGGCGCTCAATACAACCAGCCATAAAATGCAGTTTTTAACCTTTGAACCCATACAGAGTGCAAAACCAAGTAGAATAAAATTTTATGTAAATTCAGGTTTTAAGGCATTTTCCAGCAGTATAAAAAGGAAACATCAGCAAGTTGTTCACCATGACGTCTTTGCAGAAATGTGGACTTTTACCCTTGCTTTATTCCCCATCTGATTACCTCTCCGACTTTGAGCACATATACAGCTGCCTGATACTGAATAGGATTCAGATAGTTTATTTGTGGCCCTTGGCCAGATAAAACAAAATACATGGACTAAAATGGTCTTACCGACAAAGGTTTACAGTCCGGGTCTTAAGACAATTAAAAAATTAAAAATAATAAAATAAATAACATCTGAGTTACATCTGCCATTTGGACTAAGAGAGTACTCTGTGGCAACGAATTGTCATTGCAGCCGTACAAAATTTTGCTACCTGAGAGGTGATTGAGGGATTATCTCCTTGTAGGAGCTTTTCTAACTTTTCTCTTTCCCTGACTGGTCCCATTATCAGTATGAGGGGCTCAATAAACTTAGAGCGGGGTATAGTGTAATAGTTACAGTTCAGGAGAACAGGTTCAGTGGTTTCTAAATCCCCGGATTTACAGGGGCATAGTCTCTCTGCCCTGGGTATTTTCTTGAATTTCCCCTCTAACATAGCAGAGGGTAAGGCTGCGCACCTAGCCAAGGTAAAAGCCCTCCTATATTTGTTTATCTCTAGATAACAGAGAGAGGCTGCCGGTGCAAGGATAAATTTGGAGTGGGGGGAGCCATAAATAGGGGCGCTCTTGCTAGATCTACTTGTCGCTGAATATCTTTAACTCTTTGGTTTATAGTTGACTTAGCTTGACCCCACCCTAACTGAAGTAGTGCTATGGGGGTAAAACCCAGTTTATTTAGTTTGTCTTCAATTATACTAAATAAGAATTGGTTCATCAAGATGTACAGAGACCAGATGCAGCTCTCCAGAGTGTCCTAGAGGTCTTTCACACCACCTCACTATTCAAATGCAAATGATAGACATTGTCCTTGGAACCTTCTGCATGCCAAGCTAATGCACAATACTGAGTCATGTATACTTCCTCTCTACTAGCTCAGGATGCAGCAAAACCAAAGTGGATCTTTTTGGAAGCTCTCTCAGCAGCGTTCATTCCAGAAACACCCTGAATCATACTTCATTCCTTTGTCTTGTAGCTGGCAACGGAAGTTTATTCTCATGAGAAAGCAAAATATTTGCATTCAGAAAAATATTCTGTTCTTAAAGAAAGTAATCCATCCAATTGATTCCAAGAACCTTAATGTTCTTTCTCTTTCTGCTAAGCTCCACAGACTTCTTCAGAGAATTGCTTTCAACAATAGTGCTGGAGATGAAGTGACCTTTAACGAACATGGAGAATTGAAAGGTGGATTTGATATTACCAACTTGGTCACTTTTTCAAATAGGTCCTATGTCAGAGTCAATATTGGGAGGCTGGATCCTCAGGTTCCTCTTAGTAAAAGAATTTTCATCTATGATGACAGAATTAAGTGGAACAGACATCTTGCACAGGTGAGAAAACATCTTTACTGTCTCTCAAAAGTATACAAACTCTTTCTCATTTCATGAAATAGACTGACAGAAGCTTTAAGGAGAGCAGAGCACGAATTTTTTCATCCACAAATTTTCTAAGTCAGCACTTAATTATGTCATCACTGCGTTCAACAAGCATGCAACATTTCAACCTTTGTTGGTCCCATCACGCTTTGGATAATGCACATTCCTCTTTGAGATCTCTTCCATTACCTTGGCAATTTACACAGCTATTCTGAAGCAGGATACACCCAATATCTTCTCAGTTCTAAATTCTTGTTTTCTTCGATGACAGCTGCCTCCTTTATCTGTGTGTAATGACAACTGCAAGCCTGGGTACAGCAAGAAAAAGAAGGAAGGGGAGCAATTCTGCTGCTACAATTGCGATCTGTGTCCAGAGGGGAAAATTTCAGACAAAGAGGGTAGGAAATGCTCTGATTCATATTTCTCCTGTGGAAGATCCCCATGTATTTTGTAGACTGATTGCCCGAAGGGAGGGAAGTTAAACATCTGCACTATCGGGAAACATGGAAAAAACATATCGGTATTGAACATTCCAGTGCGTTGCTCCATTTATTTCCAGAGATTTGCTGAGAATTATCACCATGAACTCTAAAAGTCCTATGAAGTTCCCTTCACCACAATAGGATTCATGGTGTTATTTCAACATCTGCCTGAACGCTCAAAGGTTGCCATGGCTTCTTAGGTATTTTCAGTGCTATGACAGATTAACAAAACTGTTTTCATCAAGTGTTGACCACACAAGGTTAGATATAAACATAAAAAAACTCTTGTTTTCATATGCTAAAAGTGTCTAAATGGATTATCTTCTTTCAGACATGGATTATTGCATGAGTTGTTCTGAAGACCATTATCCAAACCTGGGACAAAGTGAATGCATTCCCAAGATCCCAAATTTCCTATCATTTTCAGAACAGTTGAGCATGATTTTAGCCTTTTTGGCTCTCTTCTTTTCTCTGATCACTGCCTTGGTGCTTGCAATCTTTGTAAAGTACAAGGACACCCCAATTGTTAAAGCCAACAACCGGAGCCTCACCTACATTCTCCTCATCTCTCTCCTCCTGTGTTTCCTCTGCTCCTTGCTCTTCCTTGGACAGCCTAACAAGGTGACCTGCCTCCTCCGTCAAATGACTTTTGGCATCATCTTCTCCGTCGCTGTTTCTTCTGTCTTGGCAAAAACTGTTATGGTTGTTCTGGCATTTATGGCCTCCAAGCCAGGGAACATTTTTCGAAAGTGGGTGGGGAAACAATTGGCGTATCATATTGTTATCTCTTGCTCCTTTGTTCAAGTGTGCATTTGTGCTGTTTGGCTGGCCTCTTCTCCTCCCTTCCCAGATGTGGATATGCATACACTGCGTAGAGAAATCATAGTGCAATGCAATGAAGGGTCAGCCACCATGTTTTACTTTGTCTTGGGCTACATGTGGTTTCTTGCCACCATTTGCTTCATTGTGGCTTTCCTAGCCAGAAAGTTGCCTGACAGTTTCAATGAAGCCAAGTTCATCACCTTCAGCATGTTGGTCTTTTGCAGTGTTTGGCTGTCCTTCATCCCCACCTACCTGAGCACTCAAGGAAAAGACATGGTGGCTGTGGAGGTCTTCTCCATCATAGCTTCCAGTGTTGGCTTACTAGGCTGCATCTTTTTGCCCAAATGCTATGTCATTATCCTGAGACCTAATTTGAACAGTAGAGAGCAACTAAGGAAAAAGCATTAATGCCTTCAGTCAGCCACCCACTTGGTATGCTTTTCCATTCTTTTTATTATTAAGGTCACTTGACCAAAGCTCTTGAGCATAAAACCAACACATCACAGGAAATCAAACAAACCAATATAACATGACCAAAAAAAGGATACAAAATCTATAAAATACATATGTCTCATAAAGCCTACAACACGTGAGGAAGCAAGATGTCACCATGAACCTATACATTTTCTCTTAAAATCACAAAATAGTACTAATTTTAACAATGTTTTAAGGAGATCACTATTGTCAGAAATTTTGCAACAGATCAGGTTATTTGTAGATCACAATCTGCTAATAATAAGGATACCAACCAAGACTCAACAGGGAGCTGGCATCTGGACAGAATAGGAAAAATCCAGAGGGCTCTGCAAGCAGACCGTTTGTCACAAAAAAAAGCAAAACAGGGTCTACAGTCTGTAATGCATCAGATACAAAATCACAAAAATGTTCTGAGAATATTAGCTTACTAGCTTAAAGGAATGCCTATGGCTAGGATGGAATTTCAAATATGAGAGAAGGGTCAAAGGGGGAGCAATCCCTAGTGCAGAAATGGAGCCTACATGCCTTGCCTGAGTTAGTGTACTAACACGATCACGACCAATCACTTTCATCCTGATCATCCTCAATGCTTCCTAATAATCCATAGTACATTAAACATAGCAAGAGAAAGGCCAAGAGACTCAACTCTATTAATTACACATCTCCCCAAAAACTTCTAAAGTTGTCTTTCTTCACAAGATACAAAAGCCCCACCCGAGCGTTGGCACTGAAAACAGAACTTTCAATCTCAGAATAAAGGCAACAATCCAAGCCCTAGATGCTGATGAGCACTGTGCAAACTCTACTCGAAGAGCAGTTCCTGCTACACATCTAGGCACTCCTGCCATCCTGCACAGGAACAAGAAGTGTATGGTCCAGGGACTTCAAAACTCCATTTATCCAAATGCCTGCTCCAAACAAGATCTGGGGAATTATTTTGGCATTAAAAGCCTCAATAGCCGCAGGTATATTCTGACCTCCTTTGGAATAAAAACAAACACCTTAAAAGAGCTTTTGTATTGATCCTAGCAATTTCAGTAGCTGAGTGAACATGGGCTTTCCAAGTGAGATTGTAGCTAAATATAACCCCTGTGTGTGTGTTAAGTGCCGTCAAGTCGCTTCCGACTCATGGCGACCCTATGAATCAATGTCCTCCAAAATGTCCTATCTTTGACAAACATAACCCCTAGATATTTAAAATGAGCCACCTGCTCTATTTGCCCCCTTAACAGTTCAGATTTTCTGTCTAAAACAGGGCCTTTTTGAAAAGATCATTATTTTAGATTAAGTATAGTTTACAAATAGTCCCTCATGCATAATTAATAATTAATAAATGCATTTAGTAGAATACTAGGAGTGTGTGGAATGCTCTGCCCAGTAACATCAGGGAGCTGAAAGAGTTCCACAGGGCCTGTAAGACAGAGCTTTTCCACCAGGCCTATAACTGAGGGCAGCCGCAGGTGGTATTAATGCTGGCCTCCCATTCTGGCAACCCTACTGCCCATCCCCCACCAGTGGCCAGAGGAGACCTGGCAATCCTAATGCATATACCTTGCTGAGCTGCCTCCCCAAATCGTGCTCCCCCTGGGTTCTGCCCCCAAATCTCCAGGAATTTCCCAGGCCAGGCTAGAGTTGGCAACCCTATCAGGGGTTCCTGAGTTAGAAGATCTCTAATGGTTGACGAGTTTCTTTGACAGACAGTTTGTCCACTGCTACTAGTTTTGCTCCATGAGATCTGGAGCTGCAGCAGAGCACTGGGGTATTCCACTGTTTGGAAGGCTTGCAGTATCTGCTTTATTTAAAAAAAAAAAAAAACAGAACACAGAAATCACTGAGGTTTATGGGCCTGTAGAGTGGTGGACTCTGATCTGGAGAACCATGTTTGATTCCTCACTTCTCCACATGAGCATCGGAGGCTAATCTGGTGAACTGGATTAGTTTCCCCACTCCTACACCAGCTGGGTGACCATGGGCAAGTTACAGCTCTGTTAGAGCTCTCTCAGCCTCAACTACCTCACAGGGTGTCTGTTGTGGGGAGGGGAAGGGAAGGTGATGGTAAGCCGGTTTGAATCTCCCTTAAGTGGTGGAGAAAGTTGGCATATAAAAACCAACTCTTCTTCTTCTTCTGTTCCAGGCTCAAAGAGTAGCTTAGAAACATATTCTGGTTTGTCACGGTTTAAAAAACAACAAAAAACACTCAAGTAGCTAATTCAAGCAGGTGGGGTCAGCCACAGTCCTACACTTTGTCACATGTATAACTTAAATATACAAAGGTAATATTATGGAATTAAGCATTTAGAAGACATTCTAGAAAACATTTCCCCATTTTGCAAATAAGACCACTGAGGCATCAAGAGTGGTTCTGAAAGTCAATGAATTAATCTAGGACAGAGAATGCTAAACACGAGCAGGACAGATAACATGGTAGGGTTGCCCGCTCTGGGTTGGGAAATACCTGGATATTTTGGGGGTGGAGCCTGAGGAGGGCGGGGTTTGGAGAGTCCAATTGCCAATAGAGTCCAATTGCCAAAGCGGCCATTTCCCAAGATGAACTGATCTCTATCAGCTGGAGATCACCTGTAATAGCAGGAGATCTCCAGCCACCACCTGGAGGTTGGCAAGCTATTGTTATGACCGATAGAGGGGGTCTCTTTTTATTGGGGCAATTAGCTGGAGACTGATAGAGCTATGCAAGAGGCTGGTGAGGGGATCTTCTTAACCAATTATGCGCCACTTGAGCAAACCAATGGAAAATACGCAATAAAGAGGAGGCTTTTATGAATTTTAAGGATTTTATTAAAGGTAATCAAATTATTGCACACACACACACAAAATTCCCAACACATACAGAGCTAAGAAAGCAAAGGTTTGAGGGGGTGGTCACAAGGATAAAAAGGTTCCAGGGGGAAATTATATTACCTTCCTGAAGAACGAGGTCCAGAATGGAAACAGCTGCAAGCAAAAGCTAGCAGTGACCTGCATCACTGGCAAGGGAACGGCACATGCAAAAGCACCGTGGCTAACACTTCGGATCCAGGGAAAAGTGACAGCAACTTGCTGGACTGACTGGGTCATGTTTATACCAAATTTCTGCCCTGAGGCAGGTTGAGAGTGGACAAAGGTTTAATTGCTCGAGATTGGGTTAGAAAGGTGCAGTAAGGTCATCAGAGATGATGGCTGAACACTTAATAGTTCAATGTCTGAGCCTTGAGTAACAGAATTGAAAATTGAGGTGGGGCCTGGAAGGAGGAAGTCAGAGAGACCCCTTTTACCTCTGGTTACCCAGCAGTGTTTCCATCCTTTGCACACCAGCTTCCTCTACACCATGTAGGGGTGTCCCAGGATTGCCCAGGGTCTGATCTGATGCCATAACATGGCCAAGACCCAGACTACAGGTCAAGTTTATGAGTTAACACTAGTCTCCTTTTCCAGTTAGGAAACACCGAGACGGAAAGAGAAGATTGAATACTAGTGAATTTATTTACTGTCTTGTGCCTAGCCAATCTCAGCAATATAGAAATACAGCAGAGTTTCACCCTTCTTAGCCTATTGACCTCAGTGGACTTTAGGGTTGCAAGGTCCCTCTTCACCACCAGCAGGAGGTTTTGGGGGCGGAGCCTGAGGAGGGTGGGGTTTGGGGAGGGGAGAGACTTCAATGCCATAGAGTCCAATTGCCAAAGCGACCATTTTCTCCAGGAGAACTGATCTCTATCGGCTGGAGATCAGTTGTAACAGCAGGACATCTCCAGCTACTACCTGGAAGTTAAGTAAGAAGGCAGCACGTGGCTCAATATTCAATTCAAAACAAAACCAAGTGTTAATTTATTCAAATAAAATCATTCAAAAATCAACTAACAAACCAAAGTAAAAGGTAAAAGTGTTAACATCACACAATTCACCTCGCAGGGCTTAAAACAGCAGCCTCGCAGGGTTTAAGGCAGCACGTCTGAACAAGCAAAGGGCTATATACTTCAAATGTGTTTCAATGTAGCCAAACGGCTATAACATGTAACAAGAAAAGATACAATTTCAAAGCAGCCCAAAGGCTTATGCATATATAATCACAAAGAAAGCAACCAAAATCCTGGAAGGGTCCACCGCAAGAACGCGTTTCGAATTCTTCATCAGCTTGCTGACCCAATTAACATGAGTTATGTACTTTAATGTCGCAAAACTCACAGTGATGAGAATGTTCCCATTCTGTTGCACGAGAAGAATATAGAAATTCAATAGGGCAAAAAGCTCACACTCGGTAAGCATCAGCTCCCTGGGCCACACTTCTTGCTCCTGGCACTTCTAAATGAATGCAACCTTCTCTCCGTTGCTGGTGTCTCTGATGCCTGGCCTACCACCACTCGTGGGTTTCCCTACCACCTGTTGTCATTGTGGCCACAAGCTCCCCTGGCTAGGCTAAGGTGACCTGGAATGCTGTCCGCCCCTTTCCCTCAAGACCTTCTCCTTCAGTCCTTGGCCAACCTTTCAGCATGTTTTTTTTCCTGTGCAGCTCAGAACTGAACATGAACAACAAAAAAGAAATTCCCTTCCTTGTCTAGTAAAGCTATTGGGAAGTGGAGGGGCTGACATCGAAGTATATGCAAAAGAAAGCAAACATGCCTTATGAAATGTGTTCGAGTTTATGTACTTAATATAGGGAATGTTAGAAATTGTTTAGGGAATATTTCAAAAATGGTGGTATAAAGATGGCACAGAATAGCATTGAACTCGGACAACTACCATGGACATCCACACAACATACATACATCTTTTATTTTGGATAACCAGGAGTTCTGGTGAGGAGGCAGGCTTGCTGGCCAAATACTGCAAACTGGAATCTGCACTGCACGCAAAGCTATGTATGCACACATACTTTACAGCATCTGGTCATAACCAAAATGAGAAATCAGTCTACATTCCCATACAGCAAAAGCTTGAGCTAAAAAAAGGGCATGTGGTTGTATACAAACTGTTTGCACCAGAACTCATGTTGTTCACAGGACAGATTGGGTCCTGGTCAAGGCTCTCTTTGGATTTCACAGATATTGATAACAAATATTGATAACTAATATGAAGACCATCGGAAGTAAATGTGAACAATACCACAGTAAATGGACATTTCTCACAGTGCAAAGAAGTAAGCAATGACGTGGTCTCTCAAGGGTTTTAATTGAAATTGGTAACATTTATTTTGTTCATAAACGACTTGGAGCCGAGTGCTGGTGGACAGGTTTACGGATAGGGTTGCCAGATGCCTGGTAATGGCAGGCAATTGCCTGCCAATTATGAGGGCTGTCCGCCGTCCCTCAGCTGGTCAGCAGGAGGAAGCCAGCCAGCTGAAGGGGGGAGGCAATTAACGTCACTTCCAGGTTTACCCCAGAAGTGATGGGGATGCTCTAGTACATTCCTCCAAAAACTCTATGGTTTCTCTATGGTCACCTCCCCCCCCACAAGCACCACAACAACGAAGCTCTTGCCAGTGCCAAGGGGGTACCTGGCAACCCTATTTACGGATCACACCAAACTATTCAGTATGCTGGAAACCCAAGTGGGTTGTAAAGAACTCTCAAGGGACATCCCCAAACTGGGCGAATGGGCAACTAAATGGCAAACAAAGTCATGCACATTAGGGCAAAAAAATCTAACCACATTCACATGGACAGGATTTGAACTGGATAAGACTAATGAAAATGTGTTTTGTGGTACATGTTCAAGTGAAATATTAGCCATCCTCTCATTTGGATAGAAGATTCAGCACATACAGAGCAACATACAACACACTGAGGTCCAAAAAAGCATCAGGGTTCCCAGTCATAGCAAGACGGGCTCTGCTTCTTTGGACTGTCACTCCTTGTAACTTGATCATAGCCTCAGTAATGGCCAGCTCATCTTCGATGAAAGGAGAGACTTCCTGGGTATCTGTAATAAGTGTCCCTTTTTCATTGCTGAAATGTTTTTCTAGGATGTTCCGAACCTTTACAAACAAGAAAGAAGCAAAATCAGAACTTTTCGGTCTGTAATATCAACAATGGACTTTGCACATCTGAAAGAAACTGACATCAGATTTATGAGAAATGTGAGGTATGTTGTGTTAACGTATTGATGTTTCCTTTAATACATGCCTGTTTCTATGTACGTTGACTAGGAAGCAAATCCTCAAGAATGAGTAGGACATTGTCCAGTAAGTACTTTCAGGATACATACATACCATACAGAGCCTGGCTAGTGGCCACAATGTTTACTAGGGGTATTGTTGGGATTCCCCAGTTACATTATAAGTGTCCCGCGATGGCAGCGACGCCCACCCATGCTAACGCCGCGGTCCCTTTCCCACCCGCTTCACTTACTCAGTTGCCCTCAGTGTCTGGCGGGGGGGGGGAGGCGAACGGGACCCCGACACAGCCATCGCTGGTGGAGAGCGAGTGTGGAGCGTGTGGCGCGAGAGCTGGGAGGAGTGGGGGGCCAACTGACACCTTACCTCCGCATCCTCTCTTCCCCGCAGGCAGCCCGGTCGGGAAGGGAATGCAGCGAGGGATCTCTCCCAGGCACCCAGAACAGCCAGAGAAGGGCCAGGAAGGAACGCCCGGAGGGCGGAGCCCCAGGCCCACACCTTCCCCGCAGCCCACCGGCCAGCTGAGTGGCGGGCGAGCCCGACACGGAAGGGGGCGGGGCAGAGGGAGACGGGAGGGTTACAGGAAATCCCGGCCCAGTCCTTATATGGTTTGCCGGTGGGGCTTGTAGGGGAGCTACCCTATAAAAGACAGAAAGGAGTGGAGGCCGAGGGAGATATTGCCAGGGAAGGGCAATCTCTGTGGAGCCCACAACCCTGGCTGACTCCGACGGAGACGATAGTGCCGAGTCCCTGAACGAGTGGTCTGAGGCCGAGGAAACTCTGTTAGAACAGCGAACCATCGGGAAGTCGCCCCTAGGGGGCGCAAAGGGGGGCTCCGAGCCCCACAATAAGGTACAAAAGAGAGGGTTACACAATAATTGAAGATGGTGGAGATGTCAAAACTGACAGTTGTGACATTCTGACTTTCTTGAAAATCTTCAGCAAGCATACATTCTATTTATTTATTTTTTAATCAAACCATGTCACTTGAAAAGTACAGGGTTTGTTGATTGGAATTCTTCCTTACCAGTGCAGTCTGGTTGGGCACAATTTTCCTTTCCACAGATTCTTCCAGAAGCAACATCTCAGATTCTGACAATTCTGGGGAAGGAAAGAAAACAGACAATTGCTTGAGGAAAATGTTCCATTCTAGCTAGTAAAGGCAGATAGCAAAGGCAGAAAGCAGGAAGCCTCATTAACTGCAAACACAATTTGTTTGCAGGTGGTTGGGACTCGAAAGCTTATAAGTAGGATTGTGCAAACAAAAAATTCCGGGTTCGGGTTTATTAGGCCGGATTTTTTTCGATAAACCCGAATTAAACCGAAAACCCATACCGGTAAATATAGGAATTCGGCTTGTTCCAGGTTTATCAGAAGAATTTGGGCCCATTTATGGGGATTTTTTTGAAGCTCATGGGGGCATTTTTGGAGGTAAAGCCCCCACATTAACAGTGTAGCTTGAAGGGACTCTCATTGCACAACTCCCGAAGTTTGGTGAAGATTGGGTAAGGGGGTCAGATTTTATGGGGTCTGGAAGGGGGCGCCCCCCTCCATACAGAGTTTTCCCAAATTTGTAATGGCTGCTTCCTCCCTCCCTTAAGAACTCGATTTCCCATGATTAACTGCAACCCTGCAGTCAACCATGAGGAAGGAAGCAGACAGGCGGCCATTACTGACAAGTCTATGGTAAGTACTTTTAAAATTCTCTTGGGGGGCATTTTTGGAGGTAGCGTCCCCAAACTCGCAGCATAGCTTGAAGGGACTCTCGTTGCATGACCCCCAAATTTTGGTGAAGATTGGGTAAGGGGGTCTGATTTTATGGGGTCTGGAAAGGGTTGCCCCCTCCATAAAGAAATATTGCAAATACTGCAGCCTCCACATACAGCAAATACCTGAATAGTTGGGATTCACTTAGCTGTGGGCTTCTCAAAATGGCAATTCAATCATACCATATTTGCAAACATCTGGTGAAGATATTCTCTTGAGCAGCTTTACTCCATGAGCTTAGACATCTGGATATGGTTTTCCTGTCTTTCTCCCCTGAGAGGATGGCCAGCATAGAGACTATTCCATTGCCTTGCAATTCTAGCTTTGCTCATGGATAAATCAATGTATTTATCACATCCCACTCCTTAATACCATCTTTCCAAACATTAAGGACTTCTCTTGGTCTGCCCTTGCACTTGTTCACCCCAAACACTGTGAATTTGAGCCCATGTGTAATGTTGCTAAGCTCCAAGTGGTGGCTGGAGATCTCCTGGGATTGCAGCTGACCTCCAGGTGACAAAGTTCAGTTCCCCTGGAGAAAATGGCCACTTTGGAAGGTGGACCCTATGGCATTGTACCCCATTGAAGTCCCTCCTCTCTCCAAACCCCACCTTCCTCAGACTCCACCCCCAAAAATCACCAGGTATTTCCCAACCTGGAACTGGCAACCCTACCCATTTGGTTACCAAGCATGCCGACAAAGACACAGACTATAGTTTTCAAATATGATTGAGCTGGTGCAATGCACTGGGGAAAGAGGATTCTAAGCACAGCATCGTAAGGACTCATGCAATGGTTTCCCACTACAACCTGCTATCCCTCCTGAAATCCTATTCAAGGGGATCATTGAATACTCAGGAACAACTGGGGGGAGTTATCGAGGTCTGCTGCGGAAGGTGAAATCTACAAAAGTCTTGTGCAAATGGAACAAAGTGTAGAATCCAACCCAGTTTTATAAGACTTGTAAGAAACCTCTGGAGCTGTTTTTTGTAGTTACTTCAAAACATGTCAGAAAATCTGCCCCAATAGAAGAATTTGGGAATTCTGAAATGGAGCTAAGTCAATGTTGGCACACTCATGCGTTGACAAAGTTGCGGCAGATACCATAGTGAGGCAAGCACTTGATGGAATTACTCGCCAGTTGTGTTAACCAGATGTGTTTTCAACTAGTTTTACCTCAGGAATGGAAGACATTTCAAGTCACTCTGAGGATGACCTGCATCTGCCTCAAGGATAATTAACCCTTTAGTGAAATACTTGCATCCCAGTGGTTACTGCATTTGAAAGCGATATTCCTTACCACCCAGAGCTTGAAGAAAGTACAGGACTGATTCAGCAATGTCACGGCAAATGGCTCCAGTGGGATCTTGTAAATTGTCCACCAGTTCTTGCAGCTCTAGTCTGCCAGTCTTCAACTTCATTGGATTAATCTCATCAAGAGCCTGCTCCAGCTAAGAGTTCAGGGCAGAGAGGATAAGATGTTAATGCCAACTTGTTACATTATACCCGGAACAAGGGTGATACAGATCAGAAAGGACGGATTGCTAGAAGAACAGGTTTGACTCTGTCAGATTATTTGTCATAGTAACATCAGGAACTTGGACTAATTTGGCAGGCGTAATACTATTCATTGGGTAGAAATTTGTGCTTGGCACCATGAAAGAAGAAATGTTAGAGGAAATGGGGAATGATATTGTTGCTCCTATGATATTGTTGCTCATATGCTTCTACCATTAAATGCCTTCTAATGTCCCAGGAGGATGGCTGCTTATTCATGCAAAGGCCATTGGCAGCCTCCCCCACCCCTTCCTGGCCTTCTATAGCCTGAACTCCATGATGCTAGATGGTTACTTAGAATCACATAAAAGAAGTTTCTAGCCAATCTTGGGCAATGCAGTCAGAAAACCACTCAACTTACTAAGCTTCAAACTAGGGTTGCCAACTTCCAGTTGGAGCCTAGAGTTCTCCCAGACTTACAGCTGATCACCAGACTACAGAGATCTTTTCCCCCAGAGAAATGGCAGCTTTGGAGGATGGACTCTATGGCGTCACATCTATGTCCCAAATTTTGCCCTGAAATCTCCAGGATTTTCCAAGCCAGACCTGGCAACCCTAGAACCAAAATTTTAGCCAGAATGTGACAGACCACATTTGCAGAAGGAGGCCAACAATAACAGGCTAATTCTAATAATTCAAGAATAACAGGCTAATTCTAATTACTAGGAGAACATCCAGCCATGCTTTCTTATGACAAATTAATGTGTACCGAAGTTCATCAGGATGATAATGGCAATAGACAAAGCCACCAAACCTATTTTGAACTGGTACTGAAATTCCCACTAGTTTAACCAGGAATTTAAGTTATTAGAATCAACTCTGGATGGGTTACTCGCCAAAGAAGTGTGTTGCACTCACAAATGGAAGATCTTTACCTGGAGTTCTAGTTCTTCCAAAAGGTCATTATTTCTGATTATAGCCAAGAAGCCATTTAAAAACTTGCCCCGCAGATCTGTGGACAATGAAAGGAGGGGTGCGCATTCCTGCTCAATTTCCATCAGCTGGTACTTCCTCTTGCTTTCCACATCTACAGACACCATAGAGAGAAAGGTTTACTGCTTTAATTCAAGTCTATAAAGGGGCAAATTATAGGTCTTAAAAATCTGGATGTAGATATTCAACCTCAGTGAAAATAACCTACTAAGGTCACCATTTGAGCTTCAACATAAAATGTTACCAGCGCATAGTATAGGAGGACAATCAGTAAAGTTATTAAGTAGTTATTTTTTGCTGAGGTATGTTTCCAGTATGGATGGTCATTATATGAATGAGCCTGGAAATTCTTCAGCTCATATGCTTCCTCCACCCTCCTCTGCATGTAATATCTAATTAAAGATTCCATTTATCATTAAATCTGAAGCACAAGTTACGGTTTGCTGTTTTCCCTACCATTATTTCCTGTTCCTTCTAAACCATGCCAGAGAGCCTTTGAGTTTCTTCACATTTTGACTGATTTGATTTTAGTGGAATGCTTTACTTTTTTCTCTCTTCAAATGTGAATTTACTTGCATTCAGCCTGTAAAATGAGGTGGGATATAACTAATTCAACTGTATCTACTTACTCAAAAGTTTACATGTGTCTAAGGATAACTAAGGATAACTGGCCAGATGGCCAGCATCAAAATCAAATAGATTATATAATTGGAAGTAGAAGATACAGAAGCTCTATTCTCTCGGCCAAAAAAAGACCAGGAGCCGACTGCGGTACAGATCATGAATTGTTAATATCTAAAATCAAGATAAAGCTTAAGAAAAACACCAAAACATTCATAGCACCAAAATACAATCTAAGCAATATTCCGGAAGAGTTTAAAGACCATGCAAGGAACAGATTTGCATTACTGAGTTCAAGAGATTGTAAACCTGAAGAACTATGGGTGGAAACTAGAGATATTATCAAGGAAGAATGAGCAAAGACTATTCCTGTAGCCAAGAGAAAAGAAAAACCTCGATGGATGTCTGAGGAAACTCTTAAAATTGCCAGAGATAGACGAGAAGCAAAAGTAGAAGGTGACAGAAATAGAATCAAAAGTCTAAGTGCAACGTTCCAGCGACTCGCACGTAGAGCCAAAGAGACCTATTATAATAACCAGTTTAAAGAAATAGAAGAGAAAAACAAAAAAGGAAGAACAAGAGATCTGTTCCACAAGATCCAAGAAATCAAAGGGAAATTTAAAGCACGGTTACCATATATACTCGCGTATAAGCCGAGTTTTTCAGCCCAAAAAAAGGGCTCGGCTTATACATGGGTCAATACGGTAGGGTAGGGGGAAGGGGGGAAGAGGGAGGAGGGAGGAGGGAACTTACCACCACCATCGCCTGGGCCGGGAGCCTTCCTCCAGCCGGCAGGGGCCTGGAGGGGCCAGCAGGAGGTCCCTGCCGGCCGCTCCGCCTCTGCTCAGGCGCCCAGGTGCCTTCCTCCAGCCGGCAGGGGCTTTCCTTGGCCGGCAGGAAGTCCCTGCCGGCCGCGCCGCCTCTGCTCAGGCGCCCAGGCGCCTTCCTCCAGCCGGCAGGGGCCTGGAGGGGCCGACAGGAGGTCCCTGCCGGCCACGCCGCCGCCACCCACGTGCCCAGGCACCTTCCTCCGGCCGGCAGGGGCCTGGAAAGGCCTCCTGCCGGCCCAGGAAGGCCGCGCCGCCGCCGCCGCCGATTCTCCGCGTCTCCCGGTAAGTAGGGGGTTCAGGGGCTCTTCCCCCTCCCCCCCCTTGGATGGCACTGGGGTCGGGGTGGGTTGGGGTGGGGCGGGAGGGCCCTGGAGGCCGGCGGGAGGGCGACCTGGGGCAGGGGCCCTGCGCTCTAAAATGGCGGCCGCCATTTTAGAGCGCATCATTGCCGGTAAAGGGAATTTCTTATTGACCCTCGGCTTATACGCGGGTCAATAAGAAATTCCCTTTTCTGCCCTCAAATTTGGGGGGGTCGGCTTATACTCAGGTCGGCTTATACCCGAGTATATACGGTAAGCATGCTGAAAGATCAGCATGGAAATACATTAACTGAACAAGACAAAATAAAGAAAAGGTGGGAACAATATGCTGAAGAACTATACAGAAGAGATGAAAGGATACAAGATTCTTTCCAAGAAGAATCTTTTGAAAAAGAACCTACAGTTTTCGAAAGTGAAGTGAAAGCTGCATTGAGAGCAATCGGGAGAAACAAATCACCAGGAGCAGATGGGATATCAATAAAGCTATTCCAAGCCACAGAAACGGAGTCCATCAAAATCTTGACAAGAATATGCCAACAGATATGGAAAACAAAACAATGGCCCACAGACTGGAAACAATCCATTTACATTCCAATTCCTAAGAAAGGAGACATCAAAGATTGCAGCTACTATCGGAACTTCGCATTTTCTCATGCGAGTAAAGCGATGCTCAAAATCTTACAGCAAAGGCTGTTACCATATATAGAACGAGAAATGCCTGATGTTCAAGCTGGTTTCAGAAAAGGAAGAGGCACTAGAGATCATATTGCAAATATACGCTGGTTACTGGAGCATACGAGAGAATTTCCGAAGAAAATCAGCTTGTGTTACATAGATTACAGCAAAGCTTTTGACTGCGTGGATCATGAAAAGCTATGACTGGTTTTAAAGGAAATGGGTGTGCCACCACATATGATCATTTTGATGCACAACCTGTACTCTGGACAAGAGGCCACAGTTAGAACAGAATATGGAGAAACGGAATGGTTTCCAATTGGCAA
This sequence comes from Euleptes europaea, assembly GCF_029931775.1. Taxonomy (NCBI): domain Eukaryota; kingdom Metazoa; phylum Chordata; class Lepidosauria; order Squamata; family Sphaerodactylidae; genus Euleptes; species Euleptes europaea. Next base: position 36,243,401 of record NC_079329.1, on the reverse strand, counting down.
AGGTGTCAGACAAGGATGTATTTTATCTCCCTATCTCTTCAATCTATATGCAGAACATATAATTAGGAAAGCTGGATTAGATTTAGATGAAGGTGGAGTGAAAATTGGAGGAACATTAATCATTTGTGATATGCTGATGACACTACATTATTGGCAGAAAATAGTGAAGATTTGAAACGACTACTGCTGCAAGTTAAAAGAGAAAGTGCCAAAGCAGGACTACAGCTGAACATCAAGAAAACAAAAGTAATGACTACAGGAGAATTACACAACTTTAAGGTTGACAATGAGGAAATTGAAATTGTTCAAGGCTTTCTATTCCTGGGCTCCTGGGCTCCACCGTCAACCAAAAGGGAGACTGCAGCCAAGAAATCACAAGGAGATTGAGACTGGGAAGGGCAGCCATGAAGGAGCTAGAAAAGATTTTGAAGTGTAAGGATGTGTCACTGGCCACCAAGACTCGATTAATTCATGCCATCGTATTCCCTATTTGGGGGGGAACAACCCCCGGTCACCAATGGCACGACCCGGCTTAGGGCCAATGGGGTGCGCTGGCTTGGGCCAATGGCTCGAGCAGGGTTTCGAAGCCTTCGTCAGGGACTGAAGCTCCTAGGTCTTCCCCTGCTTACCCACCTAACTATTTACATACACAACACTATTACTATGTATGGGTGTGAAAGCTGGGCAGTGAAGAAAGCTGATAGGAAGAAAATAGATTCCTTCAAATGTGGTGTTGGAGGAGAGTGTTACGGATTCCGTGGACTGCCCAAAAAACAAAAACAAATCAGTGAGTTATAGATCAAATCAAGCCTGAACTGACCCTAGAAGCTAAAATGACTAAACTAAGGCTATCGTATTTGGTCACGTCATGAGACGACAAGAGTCACTGGAAAAGACATTCATGCTAGGAAAAGTTGAGGGCAGCAGGAAAAGAGGAAGACCCAACAAGAGATGGATTGACTCAATAAAGGAAGCCACAGCCTTCAATTTTCAGGATCTGAGCAAGGCTGTCAAAGATAGGACATTTTGGAGTACTTTTATTCATAGGGTCGCCATGAGTCGGAAGCGACTTGACAGCACTTAACACACACAAGGATAATGTTTGTTAATTGGCCCAAGGCTTGATTCAACGTCTGACCAGCTCTTGTCACTTATGATTTATTGAACTATCTCCAATTTCCTCATGTGGTCTTCTTCCTCTCCACCTTTGAATTCCAACAGACAACATGGAATTTACTTACTTTTCCCACCTCGAATGCTTGCGTTCCATCGTGTTGATCCTTGTTGGTAAAAACAAAACAAAAGACAGAGGTAGACATTCATGTGACAAACATTAGAATGAGCGAGATCCAATTTTGTGTTCTTACCACCAGCAAAATTGACAACCACAGAACTTTCCCAAATGCCTTGCTATAAACAGGAGGCAGAAGCATCTATTGGAAGCTGTTAGTTTGTCTCTCACAACTCTTAGACTTGCTCTTGGTCCACTGTTCATGCTTTTTAAAAGACTCTCCATGTCATAATGCCCTGTGTGCAGAGATGCATAGCCTACACTCTTCCTCTCCTGGATTCTGTTAAGCCTATTCATTATAATATGCTGTTGGTTGTACATGGTGCTTTACAAAGTAGCAAAATTTTAAAAGCCACATCCCTGTCGATATTGTTAGACCTTTCAGCAGCCTTTCAAGCAGCAGTGCTTCAGATTTAATGACAAATGGAATCTTTAATTAGATACTTTGACACAGTTGACCTTTCCATTCATCCACCAGCTTGAATATGGAGTTAGTGTGAAGGGCCTTCCACCTTTGTTTGTCTGACTGAACCCAAAGAGTCTACACTAGAGGTGCAGAATCAATTGGATTGGATTTGTCTTGTGGAGTGCCAAGTTTCTATGCTCTTGTGTGTGTGTGTGTGTGTGTGTGTGTGTGTGTGTGTGTGTGTGTGTGTGTGTGCATCAAGATGAACACATCTGGAGGCTTGGATAATGTAATATAGAGCTCTATATAGTAATGTAATTGGATAATGTAATATAAAGCTGGATCGTGATGAGACCCAACCCCCAAGCCAAGCTGCTGAATGAGATTGTCTTGAGTTTGGGGGTTGGGACTCATCACTATCCAGATGACACCAAGCTCTATATTTCATCATCCAAGCCTCCAGATGCATCCATCTTGGTTCTGAACCAGTGCTTTGACACTGTGGTCAAGAGGCTAAGGCAGAACAAGCTGAATCCAGGCAAGACAGAGGAAATGCTGGCTGGGAAAGCTGATATTCTGAAAGGACTAAATCCACTTGTCCACGGAGTGAAGCTGGCTTTTTCAGAGCAGGTAGGGGGTGCTCCTGGACCTTGTCTTGCTGTTTGAAAAGCCAGGAGCCCTTTCCGGCAGCTGCATCATGTTCACCAACCCCCACATTACCAATCTGGCCACCCTGATCCAGGCTTCTGTAACCTCGGATTACTGCAGCATGGTCTATGTGGGGCTGCCCTTGTAGACAACTCAGACAGTACAACTGGTTCAGAATACAGCTGCCCAACTATTGTCTGGGGCCAGTCACTGGGAATGTGTGCTACCCATTTTGAAACAGCTACATTGGCTGCCAGTCTGTTTCTGAGTTCAATTGAAGGTGCTGGTTATGATCTTTAAAGCCCTTCACTACTTGGAACCCACATATTTGAAGGACCGTCTCCATCCACGTGTCCCCGTGCACCAACTACAGGAAACCGTCTGTTGGCTGTCCCACCACTTAGGGTGACCCTTCGGACATCGGCCAGAGCAGGGCCTTTTCCATTGTGGCTCCTGCTCTGTGCAATGGGCTGCCTGAAGAGATGAGGGAGGGGTCATCCTTGGAGGAGGTGTTGCAAGTCTTGCTTGTTTGTTAGGGCTTATGAGTTAGGGTTTGGGTGTCAGACATCTTTTAAAAGAGGCAGGGAGGGAGAGATTTGACATTTTTTTAATTCTGGTTTTAACTGAAAAGGATTTTTAACTTTATTGTAAGCTGTCTTTTTAAAAATATATATTTTTATTGAAATTTTTAATTAAACAGAAAAAGAAAAACAAGTATAAACAATAACAGAAAGATTACACTAATAAAAAAATTATACAATTGAGATTATATAAAAAGTAAAAATAATAAAAAGTCCCCTACCCCCCTTTGTGCTATGTGCTTACCCACCCCCCGTTGTGACTTCCGGAGAAGCACCTCTAAGCTTTATATTATCCACTATACAATTGAATCTTCTTTACAAGAATAGTTTGATTTCATTTACAGCTCTTCCACAATCTTCATAAAATCAGTCTTTGCCATGTCAGCCCAGTGCACAAAGCCCTTATGCCAATCTCTTTTGAAGTCTTCTACATCACCTCCATGTAGACTATTAGTTAATTTGGCCATTTGTACAAAATATTACATTTTGTCTCTCCAATCTTTTAAAAGGAGCCTAGTGTCTCCTTTCCAGGTTTTCGCTATTAATATTCTTGCGGCTGCAAAACTGTAATGACATTTATTGTAAACTGTCTTGAACCATGAGGAAAGGTAGGGTATAAATGTTCTAATAAAGAAAGATTCCCTGCCTCCCTCCCTCCCCAGGTCATGAGTAGGTTGCTACTGCCTGGGCGGAGGGAGAGCTGCTCGTCTGCTTTTTTCCTGAGCAGGGCGGAGGGACTTTTCGTGGAAGGGTGGGAGGCGGGGGAGGCGGGGGCACCTTGCGCACGAACATGCACAGAGTAGCCATTGGTCGGCTGGCCGTTGAGTGGAGTGGGGCGGTTGCTGACCACTGGTGTCTTGCGGGTGCCATCTCCTCCACCTCATGCTGGTGGCTGAGTTGCCATGAGAAGGCTGCTTCGGAAGGGGGTGGTGATGGCCGTCACTCCTCCACCTGGCACTTGCTTCCAGCTCCTTTCCCCTCTTCTGTCCCGCACAACCTCCCTCACCCCTGCCAACTCTGAGGAAGGCCCCAGCACCCGCCGCCGGTGGGAGGCGAAGAGTAGGCTTACCAGGTCCCTCCTCTCCTCTGGTGGGAGGTTTTTGGGGTGGAGGCGAGGTGAGATCGCGGGAGCATGGCTGCGCCTATGCGATCATGTAACTTCCGGTTTACACCCGGAAGTGCCGCGTCGCAAGGGGCCTTTACCACTCAAACTGGGTGGTAAAAGGCCCGTTGCGATGCGGCACTTCCAGGTGTAAAATGCATCACAAGGGGCTGTCACTGGGAGTTTGAGTGGTAAAAGGCCCATTGCAATGTATTTATACCCGGAACTGCTGCATCGCAAGGGGAGTTTCAGTGGTAAATGACTCCTTGTGACGCGGCACTTCCAGGTGTAAACTGGAAGTGATGTGGTGCCGTGGGCAGGCACGGGCATTCGTTGCCTGCTGACCCTCAGCTGGTCGGTGGGCAGCCAGGTGATTGGCAGGGGTTTGCCCGCCACCACCTGGCACTTGGCAACCCTAGTGGAGAGCATGGCTGCCCCCACCTCCTCCTCGCTCGTCCCTCTGCCATCCTCAATGTCTCCCCAGTTGCAGGGAACCCCCCCAATCCTCGCCCCTTTGGGCCACAGCAGCCCCCCGGCAGTCTGGCCTCAGCCTCCCCTTATCCAGGATCGGTGGCACAGCCAGAGCCGACTCCCCGCAAAGCAGTCTGATTCCATCGGAGCCCGACAGGCCGCGGCGGAGATGAAGGTGGAGGCGGCAGACAGCAGCACGATCAACCTGTCGGTCCAGTAGGTGCTGAGTCTGTGGGTGCATGGCACCTCACTCCGGCACCTGACGGAAATGGGGTACTGGGTTTTCCTCTGGGCTCTCTTCTCCTCTCTCTTTGTCCACGCTGCTGTGAGTGTTTTAATGTTTGTGGTGCTGCAGAGGCATAGGCAAGGGAGAGTAATCTCTGTCACTGTGGTCAGCATTGGATTTCTGGGTTCTGTAACTAGAGCCATGATCACCAGCGCAGCCGTAGCTGGACTGGAGTTGCTGGGAAAAGCATGGCTCCCTTAGAAGCACTGAATTTTTTTTTTAAGTAAAAAAAAAAACATGTTTAAAAAGCTTTTACCTCCATCAGCTTGATATTCGATTTTGCATGCATCTGAAAGGAATCATAAATAGGAAAATGAGAAATATTGATAGTACACATACCATGAAGTGTCATTACATTAACTGATAATCTGTTATTTAACAGATAACAGCATGTGCAGTATAATACCATCACTGTGGATGATCTGTCATATGTCTGGGATTATCAGATTTTGAGTGGCGTATTGGTTAAGAGCAGTGGCTTGGAGTGGTGGACTCTGATCTGAAGAACCGGGTTTCATTCCCCACTCCTCCACATGAGCAGCGGAGGCTAATCTGGTGAACCGGGTTGGTTTCCCTGATCCTTGTTGGCAGTGCACGCTAAGTGCACAGTGAAGAGCAGTCTCACTGATTAAAGTTGCTTTTATTGAAGGAACTACATTTAGGATAGGAAAGCTAAGAGACAGAGCCTCTAGCTTGTTAACTGGCTAAGGAGGGAGAGAGAGAGAGAGTATAACTTCCGAGAAGAAGGAAGAAATTGCCCCTGAGAATATCAGTCTAATGGATATACAAGAGATGTGGAAAGAGGGGTGGAAAGGTGTCTAACCTCACAGCCCTATCTAGCTGACCACTTGCCCGCCCCCTGCTTTGTCTTCTTCTCAGTTCCATTGCACGCCAGACTTTGCAACTCTTCCAACACTCCTACACACGAAGCCAGCTGGGTGACCTTGGGCAAGTCACAGCTCTGTTAGAGCTCTCTCAGCCCCAGCCCCCTCACAGAGTGTCTATGGTGGGGAGGGGAAGGGGGTTGTAAGCCAGTTTGAGTCTCCCTTAAATGGTAGAGGAAGTCGGCATATAAAAACCAACTCTTCTTCTTCATCATCTCATGCTATTGCTGTGTGTTTTTTTTTCTATTGTAGAGGAAACCTGAAGATCTAAGTGCCCAGACATTTTTCAGAAAAGGAGGGAACTTAAATTTGCTAGTACATATTTGAAAGATAAAACAAAACTCTTTAAGTTAAATGTTTTTGGATAGTAGAGTGGGCAGTAGTCTGCCCACCTAATGGAGCCAGCTAGGGTTGCCAACATCCAGGTGGTGGTTGGAGATCTCCTGCTATTACAACTGATCTCCAGGTGACAGAGATCAGTTCCCCTGGAGAACATGGCTGCTTTGGAAGCTGGACTCTAAGGCATTATACCCCATTGAAGTCCTTCCCCTCCACAGACCCCACCCTCCCCAGGTTCCACCCTCCAAATCACCAGGTATTTCCCATCCTGGAGTTGGCAACCCTACTTTTAGCACAGGGGTGATATAATCCCCATACCAAGCCCCTGACAATTACTTGGCAGTTGCATTTTGGACCAATAGAAGTTTTTATATTTTCAGAATGTGTTTTTTATATCCTTTTACTTAAAACATATTGTTGTACAATCTGAACTCATTTTCCCTGTACCCTTACCCTCTGAACCATGTTCAAGTAATTTATCAGTGTGCAAGCTTGCCTTCCCCATATGCTGGGTATAATAAAGGCAGTGTGTATCAGCCAGCAACCTCTGCCTATAGATAAGTTGCTGGCCAAAGGGGTGCTGATGCTAGGGCCCCCAAGGAGACAGAGTCAGAAGACACTATTGCTCAGAAGGCTCTAGAACCTACTGCAGCCAAATGCACCTCTGCGAAAACTGGGTGAACACGGTATACTCGCTTGTGAATATCATAAGCATGCATGCATGGTACCATTCTTTAGATATTCAGGCTTTAAAGTTGTATCAGTATTTTGAATTGATTGTGACACCATAACCGGTGCAGCTCTCCTGAAAGCAGAATCAGTTCATTTCGCATAAGAGTGGAGTCAACCCCAGCTTGTCCTAACATCTGTGCATCAGCAGGAATTTCTGCCTATTAACCATCTCTGGCAATGAGTGTCCATGCATAAGTATGAAACAACACTACTTAAATATGCTTACCAAAAGTTGGTCTTGGGTCTTCTGCAAAGATTGAAATGCCTGTGGGAGGGGAAAAAACCCAGGAACTATTAAATAATTCACCAATCATGTTATAATTTGGAAAGATCTGACCATAGTCCAGAGCAAGTGAAGCATATTTTAGTGTCTGATGTACCCAAAAGGCCATGCCCCATACCCACAGTGGCTCCCTGATGGGGGTTAAAGTACTCTCTACCAGGAACAAAGTAAAGAAGGCATCAGAAATTGTATGCGACTAGGCCCAAAGCACCCTTATTCCTCTCCATAACTACTACCGCCACATCCAGTGTCTCACCTCTACAACAACTCCATCTCCCTGAGCCTCTCTTTTATCCTTTCTCTTTCATCCTTTTGTCCTTTCTCTACCCATTGGTCTTCTGCCCATTCTATAATCTCCTGGCTGTTCCCTGTGGCCCCTAAGATGTTTCCAGCTGCCCCATCTCTTTCTGTACTCCATTTATGGTACACAACCATACCATTGGAATGAAAGGGAATCCTGCAGTTTGCCCATTCACAATTAGTTAACCTTTTTGTAGCTCCCACTAAAATATCTCTGGATTGGTGTTCAAATGGGATTAGATCTATGAGATCATGATGAAGAAGAAGAGTTAGTTTTTATATGCCGACTTTCTCTGCCACTTAGGGAGAATCAAACCAGCTTACAATCACCTTCCCTTCCCCTCCCCACAACAGACACCCTGTGACGTAGGTGGGTCTGAGAGAGTGTGACTAGCCCAAGGTCACCCAGCTGGCTTCAGGTGTAGGAGTGAGGAAACAAATCCAGTTCACCAGATCAGCCTCCGCCGCTCATGTGGAGTGGGGAATCAAACACGGTTCTCCAGATCAGAGTCCATTGCTTCAAACTACCGCTCTTAACCACTACACCATGCTGGCTCTCCAAGATGTCTTGACTGCCTAATCCTGCCAAGCTGGAGTCTGTGGTGAGTCTCTCCTCCCTCCCAGGACCTCTCTGAAAAGGACAGTGAGGATTCAAGTGGGTTCTTTTAAAACACTTCTTATTTTGAAAATTCAGCTGCCACGATTGCTTTATCAAAGAGGAGGACAGTGTGGTAGGGGAAGGGTGTTCATTTTTTCCTCCTAACTCCAGCACAGTAACGAATGATAGTGGGCTATAGGTTTCAAAGTGTCTTACCTAAGGATCCTTTTCTGATCAGTAATCGTTTTACTCTGAATGCCAGGATGCAGTCCTTGGGGATGATTACTGCTTTCTTGCTGTCTCTGAGACCCTAGAATGAAATGGCATTTGCTCAGTTGCTCAATACATTGCTCAATATGTTGTTTCTCTTGCCATAATATGCAATCATGATTTATTTTAACTGTGGTTAGTTTGTGAAACTAGAACTCGGCTCATGGACACTCACATCCTGAGACTGTGGTTAATAACACACTTCAAACTATGGTTTCAAATCCTGGTTTGGTGGATCCTAGTGGGATGGTTTGTGTTCAGACAATGACAGGGAGCCTAAAAGATTGAGCTAAGAAACTATAAAATAATTATATTTATTTAGTGTACACAATAGATACGATTAAAAACACTGGGCCTCTAATATAAAACCCCCATGATAAACTGTTATGGAAATATTCAACACAGTTGATGCTACATGTAATATAAATGACCAATAGACCATACATGTTTTGGCCTCATATATATATATATATAACATGATTATTAAAAACATATCCAGAAATTAAAAAACCTTAATTCTTGTATGGCCAGATGTAAAGTTATAACACCAATCATGGGTCTTTTAACATGGTAACTTGCTCACACAAGTATCTGTTGTAAAATTATAAATGTTTCCAGATGTGCATAACACAAACCAGTGACAAAATCTATAAGCCATTCACACTAATTGCAGTTGGTCTAGTAAACCACAGTTGGTTTAATTAAACCAGGGCTTTGCATCACGTCTGGACCTTTCTCTCCAATTTCTGCCATACAAACACAAATCTGACCGTAAATTTCATTTTGACACGGAGTTCAGTGAGGATGTTGCCTTCAGTTTTGTTGGATTCCTTAAACTCAGCAATATCCACAGTCTCGACAGTCTCAGTGATCACATAGAGATCCTTTTGGAACTTCTCTGATTGCTGAATAAGCAAGTGGGTCAAGTTGAGTTTACTATAGGAAAAAAACAGGAACCAATGTACAACAACAGAACATTTATATAAATGCTAAGAGTGATTTTTCTAACAATCGACTGCAAGGCTAGGCAGAAGGTGACCATTCACTGTTCAAGCACCTTACAGTGCAAACCTGCGCTGAGTTCATTTACTCCAGACCAAATTGAGGGATTTCAATCACTTACACAAGTAACTCTCTGCAAGATTCCACTGTAAAAATAGCTCTCCTTTTCCTCCTCCAGTGTGGCTATAATCACTTTCTTATCCTTACTTTTAAAGCAGGGGTGTCAAACATAATGCCTGTGGGCTGGGTCCAGCTTGCAACACCCCCACACACACTCAATCTGCGCTGGCGAGGCATGGCCCTGCCTGACCATGTGACATTTATGTCATATCCGGCCCTCGTAACAATTGAGTTCAACACCCCTGCTTTAAAGGTCATTTATGCATGGTCGCTTTAACCTCCTTTATTCCCCATTTCAGCCAGGATCAAGTAACCCGGGATGGGGGAAACTGTATGCATTGGCTGGAATGATCAGGGATGAAACTGTGTGCTAATGGAGGCATGAATACAGAAAAGCAGCCTCCCAAGTTCAAATCAAGTCCCACCCCTTTAAATGCTGCTCTGTAATTGGCTTATCTTGCGAGAAGATTTCCTTCCCCCCAAACCCAACTGCCGCATAAAAAAGTATTTTAAGAACAAAAAACAAAAAATAAAGCCATGTGAAAGAAGGGGGGGGGGAGAAATCCAAGCCTCGTTTTAAAAAAGGCATTATTTTGCTCAGAAAGAGCTCCGAGGTAGCAGGAAGCACTTGAATCCCTGCCTCTTTACACACTGCTTCGTGATTGGCTGTGAGAGAAGCCAATCTTCTGTGCTTCCCCTGTTTGGCTATCTGTATGCTGCCTTGAAGAGGGGTCTGGAAAAGGGTGGGGCGAAGCTCAACCCAAGAAAGTTGTATGCTCGCTCAGTGATTCCAGAATGAGCCAGGTTGAACAATTTAATTCATGCCAGAAGAGGAATGGGAAAAGCCGGGTTCATTTTGTGTTGAAACAGGGTTGAGCCAACAAGGAATGAGGTCACATGAATACAGAAAAATTTGATCCTGGCTGAAACAGGGAATAAAGGAGGTTAAAGTGACCATGCATAAAAGACCAAAGTCTACCACATCAACTTCTCTTTCACTTTTATGTGAAGAAGAAGGCGCACACACCTTTGCTCTGGTTGGGAAAGCAACAGCAACAGCACCCTTTCCTATCCACCTGCTTCACACATGCACCCTTGCTCTGGATCAGAAAGGAGTGTACTATCCATCCTTTCTCCCTGCACCAAAGCTGCCATTTGCCTCTTCCAAGGAAAACATAGCGGTGAATGTTTATTTTCTCCTCTGCAGGGCAAGCTGCAAGGGAGTGGAGATGGTTTGCTTTGGGAAAACTGCAGAAGAAAGGTTTCCACAACTGATCACTGCAGACCTGCACCATTTTGTGTCTTGTTCCATCCACCAAGCTGGCATTTTGTGACTGATAGTTCTCAAGGCTCTTGAAGAAAGCCTTGAAGAAAACTGAGCAGCTCCCAGGAACATGAAATCTGCCCTCCCATGATATATGATGTATTTTTCAGAGTTCCATACATATGGATCTTTTTATAATGTATGACTCCTGTATCAACAGCTGTTGTGGTGTAGTGGGTTAGAATACTAGGTTAGTTTCTGCTGGATATGCTGCTCTTTTGATGCACAGTATTTGAACTCAGGTTCTCAAATTACTATGCACAGGGCCTCTTCTCCCCCGAAGAAATTCCCAGAGTACTTGGGGTTAAATGTATGCATCACCAGGGAAAATGCTGAATTTTATAACTTGTTGCTAATGTTCTTGCTGGTTGCAAACAAAAAACCCCTCCTGTTCAATCAGACTGAGGTCTGAAACTGATGACTGTGAAACTGACCAAAAAAGCAGCCTCATGGTATTCTAACTTCGAGGAAAGGGTTTGGATGAAGGGGAAAGACAAGTGGGAGGTGTGAGGGTCTCTGTCTTTGTGTCTCTGCTTTCCATCACCTGCGGTGTTATCAGTGAACTCGTAAAAGCAGTTCACACCTTCTGGTCTCAGGCGCCAGGCCTGATGGCCCATGTATCTTCCCCCCCCGCTGTTCTTCCTGCCAGTACTCCCTCAGGCCGGTGCGGCCTTGGAAGTGTGATAGCCGCACCAGACTTCCTGGGATCCGTCTGATGTTTTGTATTATGCCAAGCTTGTAACTTCCCATAACAATACGTGTGAACCCCAGTGCCCCAGTGCCCTGGAGTCAATATATTCTGTAAACCCGTATAGCCCCTCACTTGCAACTTTCTACCTGTGCCTGTCTCATCTCCTGAAGGCTTCAATAAATCTATTGTTTCTGTATCAACGTCTGAGCAACTGATTTGGAGAAGCAAACTCAGAGAGGGGGATCTCTCACATTAAGTTGCAAGTCCTTGCCTCTCGGACTGCAGCTGTACCGCTTTGGACAGAATGTCAGCCGACGAGGACACCACCCCTAACCCCGATGCCCCCAAGGATCCGGACGAGCCGGAGAAGCCGGACCCGAAGGAGGAGGGAGCCAAGCCAAAGGAACCGAAGGGTCGCGCCCCCGACCAAGATCGGGACGGACGTCCCCGGGGGCTTACTTATTGGCTGGACTCTCCCAAGGGCTGGTCGCTCTCGCGGACTGCGGCGAAGGATCGCCGGTTGGCCTTCCCCAGCACGGGACTCGAAGGGGACCCGGCCCGCAAAGAGGCCCTCATGGAGGAAGAACGAAAGCAGTGGCAGGAAGACCGCCGGGCTATGCAGGAGCAGATGGAGATCATGCAACGCGTAATGGGTGAGATGGCCACGACCCTAGATGCGCTGAAGTTGCAACCTCCAGCCGGTGCTCCCCCAGACGGGGCGCCGGTAGTTCCGCCCGCAACCCCTGCCCCCCCGGCCCGTCGGGACCTGAAAGTCACGTATGACGGGTCGGGAGACCAGTTGACCTTTTTTATGGTCCAAGTAGACGTTTTTATGCGGGAACAAGGCCGAACCTTCGTTTCTGAGGAGTCCCGGGTGCAGTACGTGGCTTCCTTACTGCAAGGGGAGGCGGCTGCCTGGATGGTGTTGCAGTATGAACTCCGCTCGCCGGTGCTGCGAACCCTGGACGAGTTCATGGTAGCACTCCGAAACCGTTTTGAGGACCCGACTCTGGGTGAGCGGGCTAAAGCCTCCCTGATGCAACTGCGCCAAGGGACTAAGTCGGTGGCGCAGTATGCAAGTGAGTTCCAGTCACTGGCTAGCCGAATTCTGGACTGGAGTGAAGCTACCTTGGTACAATGTTTCAGGGAGGGTCTCAACCCAGACCTCCAACATTGGGCCTTCATGCAAGGGAACCCCCCGGATGTGGAAGGTTGGGTTCGCCATGCTGCTGACATCGAGAATCGCAAACAACTCCTGAACTTGTCCAAGCAACGGCTTGGGCGAGACCCCAGGCCCCGAAGTGACCGTGGCCGGGAACTCCGGCAAGGGGGTGGCGGAGGTCTCTCGGCCGCGGAACGCCGCAAGCGGTTCGAGGCCGGCGTCTGCCTGATCTGCGGGGGAAAGGGTCACTTTGCATCGCAATGCCCCTCTCGCTCAGGCCGTCCGACCCCCCCCCGCCAAACCCAGGCCGAGCCAACGAAACCGGCCGCCGACAGCCAGCCTCGCCGCAGAAGTGGACCACTGAGCCGGCGCTCCGGCGCACCCTCCGCTCTCCACGCGCGCCCCCAGGATGGGGCATCCGACTCTACGGTCCCATCGGGGTCCCGGATTACAAATACCGTCTTTGATTCGGACGGCTCCCCGGAAGCCACCACCCCGTCCCCCTCTTCCAGCGAGGAGGAAGAGTGGGAACAGCCGGCAAAAAACGCCGTCGGTCTGCTGTAGAGGGGGCTCCGCAGCAGACCGTCCCTATCGTTGTGCAAGGAGCTCCACCGATGGTAAGCGCCCAAGAGGACAATGTATTTGTGCGTGTTCATCTGTCCCTACCCAAAGGGGGTCCCCCGTTAGAGGTCCCCGCGTTGGTCGACTCGGGGTGTGCCCGCACCATGATAAATGAGGAAACTGCCAAGAAGTTGGGTGTCCGGCGCAAGCGGCTTCCGGGACCCCTCCGTTTTTCCCAAATGGACGGGAGTGACTTTAAACGGGGCCCTGTGACCCACAGAACTGCAGCCGTGATTATGTCCGTGGGGGAACATTGGGAACGGTTGTATTTCACCATCGCCCCTATTGTAACCCCTGTGGTGTTAGGGATGAACTGGTTAAGGGGACACAATCCCTCCATTGATTGGGTTAAACGGGTGCTTTCCTTCCCCGAAAACCCCTGTGGGTTGCATGACAAGGAACGGGTACTCAGAACTCCAGCCGCCGCACTGGTAGGGTCCCCCGCCCCAGTCTCTCCTCAATTACCCTCTGAGTACTCGCAGTTTACTGATGTTTTCGATGTTAGAGAGTGCGACGAACTGCCTCCCCACAGAGAAACGGACTGTGCCATCGAGATTGTAGGGGAAGGCAAACTGTCTAAGGGAAAGGTTTACCCCATGAGCCCTAGTGAAAAGACTGTATTGCGAGACTATCTGGATGTCAATCTGGCGAGGGGTTTCATACGCCCCTCCAAGGCTCCTTATTCAGCCCCAGCTTTCTTTGTAAAGAAAAAGACGGGAGATTTAAGACTGTGTATTGACTTTCGCAGACTGAACGCAGTCACCCAGTCTAATGCTTACCCCCTCCCTCTTATTCCTGACCTTCTAGCACAATTAAAGGAGGGCCGAATCTTCACCAAACTGGACTTGGTAGAAGCCTACCACCGCATTCGCATCAAAGAAGGAGACGAACCCAAAACGGCCTTTTCCAGTTGTTTTGGGATGTTTGAGTACCTGGTCATGCCGTTCGGACTTTCGGGGGCTCCGAGTGTCTTTATGCAATTAATTAATGAAGTTTTGCATGATTTACTGTTTCGGGGGGTGGTGGTATTTCTCGATGACATTCTTATTTACTCTGAGACCATGGAAGAACATGTGCGCCTAGTGCGAGAAGTGCTCCAGCGGCTGCGGGAGCACAAACTGTATGCTAAGGTGTCCAAGTGTGAATTCCACCAACCTTCTATTACATTTCTGGGGTATGTGATTTCCCACCAAGGGTTGGAAATGGACCCCGCCAAGGTCCAGGCGGTGCGGGACTGGGAAACCCCCACTACCCGCCGCCAACTTCAACAGTTTTTGGGGTTTGCCAACTTTTACCGGAATTTCATTCCCAACTTTGCCCAAGTTGCGCTTCCCCTCACTGCCCTGTTGCGTACCAAGGACAGGGGGGCTAGCGCCGCACTCCCCTCAGCCCGTCTGCAATGGTCTCCCCAGTGCCAGCAAGCTTTTGAACGTTTAAAGCTACTTTTTTCATCCGAACCCGTTTTGGCTCACCCGGATTGCACCAAGCCCTTCGTGGTGCAGGTGGATGCCTCGGATGTAGCCATGGGCGGGGCCCTATTGCAGAGGGATGAGGGGGGACGGTTGAGGCCATGCGCCTACTTCTCCAAGAAGTTTTCCCAGTCCGAAATCAACTGGGCCATTTGGGAGAAGGAGGCAGCAGCGGTCAAACATGCCCTTACCATATGGAGACACTTCTTGGAGGGGGCCGAGCTGCCGTTCGAAGTGTGCACTGATCACAAGAATCTTGAGGCTCTCAAGGGAGCTAGAAAACTCAATGCCAAACAAATTCGGTGGGCCCAATTTTTTGCAAAATTCCGGTTCACCCTCAAACATGTCCCTGGCAAAGAAAATGCCCTAGCTGATGCTTTGTCACGACTTCCCCAGTATCGCAACGATTTCGATCGCCCCGTCGACTCCCTGTTCACTCCCGAACAGCGAGGGGAAGTCCCTGGCTTGGCCGTCACCACCCGATCCCAAGCCCGCCAACCGGAGACCCCCCCTACGCTCAAAGGTATCCCGGAAGCATTCCAACAGCGACTCCGGGACGCCTCCTTACAGGAGGAGGAGCACCATCTCCTCCCCACGGGCTTGGAACGAACCAACACTTGGTGGGTGCAAGGGGGGAAACTATATGTCCCATCTTCCCTTCGCAAAGAAGTATTGGGACTTGTACATGGGGCCAGGCTAGCGGGTCATTTTGGTTTCATAAAAACGCTTCACCTGGTTCGAAGGCAATTCTGGTGGCCCGGTATGAGATCTGATGTAGAGTTGTATGTGCGCAGCTGCCCCACCTGCGCCACAGCCAAGAAACGGATGGGAAAACCCCCGGGGCTTCTCAAACCGCTTGAGAACCCCTCCCGTCCCTGGGAAGTCATCGCCATGGATTTTATCACCGACCTACCTCCAAGTCGGGGGAAAACGGTTCTCTGGGTTATCACAGACCTCTTTTCCAAACAGGTTCATTTCGTTCCATGTGCAGGTCTTCCTTCAGCCCAGGGCTTAGCTAAACTGTTCATCACGCACGTCCTCAGGCTACACTCGATCCCGAGGAAGGTCCTCTCCGACCGGGGGGTCCAGTTTGTTGCCAAATTCTGGCGGGCTTTCCTAAAGTTAATGGGAGTGGAGGAACAGGGCCTTTCTTCCGCCTATCACCCCCAAACGGATGGTCAAACGGAACGAGTAAATGCGGTAGTAGAATGTTATTTGCGTTGCTATGTAAATTTCCACCAGGACGACTGGGTCGACCTGCTGCCATTTGCCGAATATGCGTACAACAATGCGCCTCATTCCTCTACCGGCTTTAGTCCCTTCCAAGTTATATACGGGACGGATTTTGGCCCTTTCGGTTCTGCCCCCGTCTCGCCAGAGCTCCAGTCTACCCCTGATCTTCAGGAGTGGATTCAGGTGGTTAAATCCACCTGGCCATGGTTGCTCAAAAATCTGGAAAGGGCAAAAAGCAAGTACAAGGAACAAGCAGACAAACACCGGTCTCCGGGATGGGAACTCAAGGTGGGGGAGCAAGTCTATCTGTCCACCAAAAACCTCCGCTCTCTTCGCCCCTGCAAAAAACTGAGCGACCGTTATGTAGGACCTTTCCCCATTACCAGAGTAATCAACGAGGTTACCGTGGAACTGAGTCTCCCTAAGACTCTCAAGGGAGTTCATCCAGTCTTCCATATAAGCCTCCTCAAACCTTATGTAGCGGCTCCCCAGTTCCACCCCCCTCCCGCTCATGAGATTCCTACCGTAGTAGGAGGGGATACCCATTTGGAAATATCCAAGGTTTTAGATTCCAAATGGAAGAAAGGGAAACTGTTTTACTTTGTTCGCTGGAAAAACCTTGGCTCCGCTCATGACGAATGGGTGGCCGCACCCCACATGGCAGCTCCTCGCTTGGTCCGAGAATTCCACCTCGCTTATCCCGATAAGCCTCGTCCTCTCGGAGGGGGGCCTTAAGGGGGGCAGAATGTGAGGGTCTCTGTCTTTGTGTCTCTGCTTTCCATCACCTGCGGTGTTATCAGTGAACTCGTAAAAGCAGTTCACACCTTCTGGTCTCAGGCGCCAGGCCTGATGGCCCATGTATCTTCCCCCCCCGCTGTTCTTCCTGCCAGTACTCCCTCAGGCCGGTGCGGCCTTGGAAGTGTGATAGCCGCACCAGACTTCCTGGGATCCGTCTGATGTTTTGTATTATGCCAAGCTTGTAACTTCCCATAACAATACGTGTGAACCCCAGTGCCCCAGTGCCCTGGAGTCAATATATTCTGTAAACCCGTATAGCCCCTCACTTGCAACTTTCTACCTGTGCCTGTCTCATCTCCTGAAGGCTTCAATAAATCTATTGTTTCTGTATCAACGTCTGAGCAACTGATTTGGAGAAGCAAACTCAGAGAGGGGGATCTCTCACAGGAGGGAGAAGCAAGAGTAGGCATGGGGGAAAAAATCCAAATTTACAAGTGGGCATAGGACTAGTTTTCAAACATCAAGGCAGATGTTAAACTCTGGATAAAACAGCATCCACAAAATGCGGGGAAAACACAAAGGGAGAGCGAGGCGACTTCTAAAGGTCGGAAAACATATGCATAATGAAAACATAATGAAAGCCCCACTTCAGGGAAGGGTAACTTGGATTTAAAATAACAAGTTCCTTACTACATTCTAAGTTTCCTATCTCATCCCAGAAGCTGGGAGTTCTATAGCTTACATCTTCACATGGTAAAATCTAAAGTATAATGGTGATCGCTTCTTCTTGCTAAACGAAGAAGCTCCTAGTATGCAAATACTTTACAACTTTACAACTTTACAACTGTCCTGTTTAACCAATAGCTACTTGACACATACTGTAGGTTACATCACCTTTGATCTGGTCAGCTTGGTTACAAACAGTTTAACCCTTGAGTGACTGAAATACAATGAAACTCGCTACCTAAGACCCAACAAACCCCTTTTCGAGTTTACATAGTGTTCAGGCATACAAACATAAAGCATCACGCAAATATTCAAATTGTTGCTTGTGCAGTGGCTTTGTCAAAATGTCTGCCACCATCTCTTTGCTTTCACAGTATTCCACTTTCAAAAGTCCTCTCTGTTGCTTGTCTCTCACAGAGGCAGTTTTGTATTGAAGAAATCTTCTTCCTTTCTTGGCGCTTTCCTTGCTCAGTATTGCTATGCAAGCTTGATTGTGACAGGTGTCAGTCCATCTATTCCGAAGTCACGTAGTAATTCAAGTATTTCCTCTAGTTCCGCACACGCGCTGTTGGCCGCTTCACATTCAGCATCTATTGAAGAGGTTACAACATTTTGTTGTTTCTGGCTTGTCCAGGAGATTAGGTTGCCTTCAAAGAAGAATAAATATCCACTTGTGGATTTGCAGTCTGTTCTGTCTCCACCTAAATTAGCGTCCATGTATCCTATGAGTCTTGGTTCATCATTTGGAGTTATCTTCAGTTTTAAGTCAATTGTTTTCTTTAGGTATCCTGTCAGGTGTTTTATCGTACTCCAATCGTGTTCTGTAGGTGCGTTGGTCTTTCTGCTCAGAATTCCAACTGCAACAGCTATATCTGGTCTACTAACATTACTCAGGTATAGTAGTTTTCCAATTGCTTCTCTGTATTTGTGATTGTCCTTCAATGGTTCACTTCCTTCCAGACTCATATATGATGGGTCAAGTGGAATGTTTTTGGTTTTGCACTCCATCATATTCATAAACTGTAGAAATTTCAGTATTTTGCTCCTTTGGCTGATTGAGAATCCATTATCTTGATCTCTTTCAATTTCCATTCCAACATAGTTTTTTACTTCTCCAAGTAGTTTGACTTCTACTGATTGGTTCAGTTTGTCTGCTATTTGCTTAGCAGCTGTTTCTGTAATCCATTTGCATCCCACAGCCTTCTTTCCAGGTGGGAGTGTGGTTAATTTCCAAGTTTTATTTTTCTTCAGCGATTCTAATTCATCTCGAATTGCGTCTAGCCATCTGGTCCGCTCACCATCGGGAAGCTTTTCCAGCTCTTCCCAACCTGAGGGCTCCATCTGACTTTTCACTTCCGCATAGAGATTCAGTTTAGGCGCTGGTATTCCTTTTGTAGTCCTTGTGGATCTTCTTAGGATTGGAGAGGGTGAGGCAGTTCCATCAGCACCGGGGTCATCCCCTTTTGTTCCTGCAGTCTCTTGGTTGTTTGCAGAATCAGGTGGTATGATTTCCCATGCTGTAAACGGAATCCCCTTTTCTTCCTCTTCACAAACCTCTGGGTTAGATGAGTAGCTGCTTGGCTTTCCATTCATGACATCTCTCTCATCTATGTACACTGCATTCAATGCTTGAACTTTGAATGTCTTTGGATTCATTACACGGTATCCTTTCGGGAGGTATCCTACTAAGATTCCAAGTTCTGTTGTAGGACTTAGCTTTCCCCTTTTCTCTTTCCGAATGTAAGCATACACATGACTTCCAAAAGCTTTCAAATGTCTTAGACTAGGCTTTCTGCCATTCCATCTTTCATATGGAGTCATGTTAATGGTACTAGAAATTGTCCTATTGTAGAGATAGGCTGCTGTACTAACACATTCTCCCCAGCAGGGGTCAGGCAATCCTGTCTGCAACAACATGCATCTTGCACTTTGCATCAGAGTTCTATTGAATCTCTCCGAGAGTCCATTGTGCCGTGGTGTGTATGCAACACTGGTCACATGTTCAATCCCCTCAGATTCAACAAATTCCTTCATTTGATTATTGAGGTACTCAGATCCTTGATCTGTAAACAATACTTGTATTCCTTTATTAAACTTGTTCTTCACCATGGCAGCATACATCTTAAACTTATCAACTACTTCAGTCTTTGATTTCAATAAGTAGACATATGCATATCTTGAATAACTGTCTATAAAATGTAGAACATATTTAGATCCTCCAGCAGAATCTTTGATTGGCCCAATAAGATCAGAGTGAACTTCATCAAGGATTTCTGCCTTAACATCTGTGCCTCTCTGCACGTGCTTTGGGGCAGTTCCTTTCCCTTTAATGCAAACACTGCATCGCTCCTGACTAGCAATGCATTCTTTCACTGCTACATCACAGTCATTCAGCAGTTGCTTCACAGATTTGAAATTTCTATGCCCTAATTTCACATGATATCCATAAATACAGTCCTTGTGATTACACTCCTTAGCCTTCATTTCATTTGATTTTCCATTATAAGCAGCTAGGTGCTCTGTTTCTGAATCACAGGCCTCATCCTGTGCTTCCTGCAATGCCTCATCATTGCAATCTGAATCAGAAGTGTCTATTTCATCCGCTATGTTAATCAAACAGTAATGAGATCCCTCTGCTTTGGTTGGATAAATCCGTCCTTTAGGGTCAATTAAACAACATCAATTTTTCTCCATAGTCACTTTAAAATCTGCATTATTCAGCTTCCTTACAGATATTAAGCATTCTTTGGCGTTTGGCACATGGTAAACATTCGTCAAATTCAGTTGCATTACATTTCCACATAGGCTCTCTATATATACAGTCACAGATTCCTTTTCCTTGCAAGTAATTGACTCTCCATTGGCAATTGTAAGCTTTTCATTGCATAATTCCATATGATTAAAACATTCCCTGTTAGACCATAAGTGGCAATCCGCTCCCGAATCAAGAATTATGTCTCTAACATGCTTGGATTCATTTCTATTCTTTGAATTATCACAGGAAAATTCCTGAAACATGAGGGTAGCCATTTCATTTGGCCTTTTAGTTGTACTCTGGCCCCCTCTTGTGGCTGGTTGGCGCGGTTGCTGCCTTTCCAGCCTTTGTCTGAATTTCGCGGGCTTTGGGTGAGAAGGAGGGGGGAAACCCCCCTTCGCCACGTTTTCTTTGCATTGAAAAGCCTTGTGTCCAACTTTCCCACAAAAAAAGCATTTAAATATTTTCCTTTCATGCACATTCATCACTGAGATCCCACTTGATACTTCATTTAAATGTTTCTGATCATTTTCAAATTCTTTCAGTGCACAGACAAGATCATTAAGATTCAGGTCCTTTCTGCCCAAGAGATTCCTTCTTTCTGACTGATATTTTGGGTGCAGACTGGCTAGGAAGATTGTTAGAAAGTCTCTTTCTGAAACAGTTTCCCCTGCAATTCGAATCTCTGCGGCCAGGTTCTGTAATTGTCTTAGATGCTCAGTCAGAGAAATATTTTCTGGCATCCTGCTTGAGAATAACTTTCCTTTCATTGCCATAAGCTGATTAGAGGAAGTTACAGCATATTTTGCAGATAACTCTTTCATTATATCTTTGGCTGTTTCATTACTTAACAGTATATCAGACTCAGTCTGGCCTAATGCTCCCATTAAGAGGCAGACCGCTTGTGCATTTGCCTTTTTAAAATCAGGGTACGTTGGGTCATTTTCATCTGGCTTTTCTTTATCTATGACCCATTCAATGTCCATAGTGGCAAAGGCAAATATTACATTTCTTTTCCATAAAGCAAATGGCGTTTGGGCTATTGGAGGAATAGTCACAGTTTGAGGGCTTTTTGCACTTACTACCCGTGGAATGGTGTTGGGAGGGGTTGGAGCTCCCGTGCTCGAGGTGGCTTGGCCGCCTGTGTTCGACATCCCCGCAGCTTCCCTCCTCTCAGATTACAGCGCGCTGGGTTTTGAATTCCTCCGGTCTCACACGAATAGGTCGGTGAGCTCTTGCAGAGAAAAGATCCCTTCTGGCATTTTGTAATCCGTTTGGTTCCCTGGAAAAATCCTAACTTAAATTGTGCGTGTTTTGGCTTCTCCAAAATCCATTAATAATTCATAATAATATTCCAACCATCCTCTGCTACCATTTGATGGGAATAATACCCTTGTCAGAGGAAATGGATTGTTGAATATTAATGGAATCAGCGTTAGAAGCTAATTAAGGTTGCACGCACACAATAAAGACTCGCAGTCTCTTCTCTTAGTAAAAATCACCTTTACTTACTAACTTCAGGGAAGGGTAACTTGGATTTAAAATAACAAGTTCCTTACTACATTCTAAGTTTCCTATCTCATCCCAGAAGCTGGGAGTTCTATAGCTTACATCTTCACATGGTAAAATCTAAAGTATAATGGCGATCGCTTCTTCTTGCTAAACAAAGAAGAAGCTCCTAGTATGCAAATACTTTTACAACTGTCCTGTTTAACCAATGGCTACTTGACACATACTGTAGGTTACATCACCTTTGATCTGGTCAGCTTGGTTACAGTTTAACCCTTGAGTGAATGAAATACAATGAAACTCGCTACCTAAGACCCAAAACTTCTAAAGGTCGGAAAACATATGCATAATGAAAACATAATGAAAGCCCCGAAGTACTCAGGGCTTGATGGCAATGGAAACAACCAGTGCATAAAAGGCCCTAGACTAGGATCTGAGAGAACCAAATTCAAATCCCTACTCTGCCATGAAACATAGTTGCTGGATGACCTTAAGCCAATCACTCTCTCTTGGCCTAAACTACTTCACAGGGTTCTTCTGAGGGGGGCAAATGGGAAAAGGTGAGCGAAGTCTGCCATCCTGATCTCCTTGGAGGAATGGCAGGATAAAAATGGGACAGACAGACAGAATTTCTTGTTTCCCCCCTATTTTGTGCTTTGGGATTAGTTAGTGTGGAGGGCTCAAAGCAGCATTTTTCCACATTCCTCCCTAGTGGGGAAAGAGTAGCTTAAAGTGCTCTCTTGGAGACCTCAGAAACAGAATGAATGAATGAATGAATGAAAGTGATGGTGAGAGCATTTTCAGTTGTCTCCAGGTTTTGGTTGGGTCTGGAGAGCCAGCGTAGTGTAGTGGTTAAGAGCGGTGGTGTAGTGGTTAAGTGTAGTGGTTAAGAGTGGTGGACTCTAATCTGGTGAAGCAGATTTGTTTCCCCACTCTTCCACATCAGGCCTGCTGGGTGAACTTGGGCTAGTCACAGCTCTCTCTGAACTCTCTCAGCCCCACCTACCTCACAAGGTGTCGGTTGTGGGCATGGTGATTGTTGTGGGGAAGGTGATTGTAAGCCCCTTTGAGATTTCTTAAAGGTAGAGAAAATCAGGATATAAAAACATGCTCTTCTTCTTGGAGGTGGATACCCATACAGCTGCTCTCTGCCAGCTTACCTGTTTCCATTTAGAGAATCGAGAACTTGGGGACTGATGTGCCTCTTTTTCACTTTCACAGACCTTGCATGAGACAGGTTGGCACTGCTCGTCACTTTCAAGGTTGCCAGGTCAGTAACCACACTCACATCCCCCTCTAATTTTCCATCCACGTGGTCCACTATGGTGAACGGGTCTGAATCACAGATATCTAGGTACAGAAGTGGAGAAAACCTGCGATGAGGAAAAAATAATCCTAAAGAAAGCTGATATATTGGTAGGGAGGATATCCATGGAACAGAAGAGGACAAGCATTGATGAAGAAATCCAATTCATTACAGAAAAGAAAATAACAAAGGAAAGGGGCCTGAGCAGGTTGTATTCATTGTGGAGGAATACAAAACCTGGGGAAGTAAACTCTGTGGCAAAATTTGAAAGAGCTGGTGAGCACACAATGTGGTTGTGTGTATTTTTAAAAAATGTTTCTGTGCCGCCTTTCCACCCAAATAGGGTGGAGAACATTAAACATAAAAATACTAAAACAACATTTAAAATGTACATGTAAAATATTTAACAATACAATTAAAAACATACAGACATTCAAACACAACTCAACTGCCAAACGAAACAAAAAAGTCTTCATCTGCTGGTGGCAGACACTGACAGAGGGAGACAGATGAATCTCAGTGGGAAGGGAGTTCCGAAGTTTCAGCTCCATGACCAAGAAGGCCGTTTCTCAAGTTGCCTCCTGTCTAGCCTCAGTTACCAGAGGCACCCAGAGCAAGGCCTCCAAAGATGACCAGAGTGGACAAGTAGGTTCATATGGGAGAAGGTGGTCCTTAAGATATGCTGGTCCCGTAGAGACCTTTAAAGATCAATACCAGCACCTTGAATTTGGCCTGGAAGCAATTTGGGAGCCAGTATAGGTGGAACAAGACTGGAGTGATATGGTCCTGTGAACCACTCCAGTCAACACTCTGGCTGCAGCATTCTATACCAAGTGTAGCTTCTGGATAGTCTTCAAGGGCAGCCCCACATAAAGAACACAGCAGTAATCTAATGTAGATTGTTACTGTAGTGCCTTAGTAACTTAGTTTATAGGGAAAACATATATGCTGTCACATATATGTATATTTACATAGCATAAGACACACACACATACATATATATATATATTCTTATACACAAATCCAGAATCACTAAGCATGATGGGTAAAATACAATTCTTTGGTCAAGACACATTTACTAGTGTAAGGCTTGGGTCAAATTGACCCAATACACAGTTTGCAAGGCAGCTGCAGGTGAGATCATTATTTCTGATGTGTGTTTGGATGGTACAGTCAGGTTTCTTAATTAAGCCTGGAGCTTTGATTTAAGACAAGAAGTGTCATCCTGGAATGTAAACTTGTGGTTCCTCATTAACCATTAAGGAACGCCTTGAAGAGCATTTTCTATTGGATATGCAAATAATTGCTTATACGTCCAAAAGGTTTATTGGACAGTTGAGTCTATATACATGCTTGCAATCCTTTGATGTGTGTGGAAATTGCTCTGCGCTTTAGGCAATTTTCACCAGCATTTTGCATATTGGCCAATAAAACAAACTGCTTTGAACCTTCAACTTCCAACTGTTTTATTGTGATTGAATATTGATACAATAAGGCAGGAGACATAACATTACCAGGGCTTGCACCCCAGTGGCAAGATCTTTCCTACCCAGGAAGGGCTGCAGCTAGTTCACCAGCCAGAGTAGGCTGCTACCTGTACATCCAACAGGAGGCCCGGGTGCAGCAGAATCAAGCCCAAGTTTCTCCTTTAGGCAGGGCAACCCTCCTGGCACACAGGAAATTTAAGAAGAGCTGGATTTTGAGGAAGCTTGCACAATATCCTTTCTTTGGCAAGGTTCGTTCTGCAGTTTCTTTGCTGGTTGGTGTAATTTATTCTGGTTATGCCTATCATGAGGCTGGCAAGAACTCTAAGCTACCCTATCTGAAGCCCTGTCTCACCCACTGAAAATATTTTTCAGCTTCCTCTCTTCCTTCCATGATTCCACAAGACATTGCCTTAACACTTTCAAGCCATCTACTTGCAGCCTATATAGATACAAACTTTCTTTTAAAAAATAACATCTAAGGTACTCAAGAAGCTGAATATTGCAGCCAGTTCAACAATACACACAAACGCGTGATTACTGCACACAGGGGACCCAATCTTGGAGATTACCTAGGTGCGCAGGATGCTCTCCTGGCAAGAGCACATCATGTAGCTTGTAGTCAGTTTTATGGTAACGGTGTTTCTGCCACCACGGGCTCTTGCTCTTCCTTTGGACCAGGCACAGAGCTCTGAAATGGTTGTGGTCTACCAGGCAGCGTACTGGGATCAAGTCTCCTTCTGGATCCAGTTGTTTAGCCAGTGATTTTGTAGCCTTATGGAACATCCTTTCTGGGAGCTTTGGAGTTTGACCTTAAGTAAGCAGCAAGAAGAAAAGGAACAATATTGTGACTTGCACAACCGGTTGCGCAATCTGTCAGAGATCCGTCTTCTTCTTTTTCAACTTAACCTCCTGTGCTCAGATCATGGAAGAAAGGGCCGGGCAGATCGTTCCGTAATGCATCCATTAACCCCAAATCCTGTTTCTCCTCAATTTTAGTGCTTCCTACTTGTCCTTTTATAAGCGACATTCCACGTCCTTTCCTACAGGCTGCGCTGCAAATTATTCATATAGAACACATTCTATTTAAAAAAAATAATAGGAATGTCTTTACCAGCAAGAATATCTTCCCCTTTTATCACCCTTTGTTCTCATTATGCTCATGGGAGGTGGGGTCCATAAATGTAAACCAACGACCCCCTTTTCCAGGCTCATCAGAAAATCCCCTGATTTTGTAAAATCCTAACATTCTCCCATATGTTGGGACGACAAAGGGCATTTAAGCAGGGCTGTTTCCCCGCAGTGACCTCCACCGACTGCTTCGGGGCTTCCTTAGAGCTCTCTCAGCCCCACTTACCTCACAGGGTGTCTGTTGTGGGGAGGGGGAAGGAAGGTGGTTGTAAGCCGGTTTGATTCTTCCTTAAGTGCTAGAGAAAGTCGGCATATAAAAGCCAATTCTTCTTCATCATCATCATTTCAGGTCAGAGGGGAAAGCTTAGCCCTCTCCTCCCATGTGCCACAGTCCTGATCCAAACTGGGGCTGAGAACTGAGTTCCAAACATGGAACACTAGCACACGTCTTGATTACCTCCCAGTAGGATAGAAGAACCTTTTGGTCCAGGAACCTTTTTGGGTCTGATTATCGCGACAATGAGGCATCTTGCCCTGGAGACTTTATACAACGAAATATACAACTGAAGAAGCAACGTGTATGCGAAACTGATGGGAATTTTACCCTTGTTAGAGGAAATGGATCGTTGAATATTAATGGAATCAGTGGCAGAAGCTAATTAAGGTTGCACGCACACAAAGAAAGACTCGCAGTCATTTCTCTTAGTAAAAATCGCCTTTACTTACTAACTTCAGGGAAGGGTAACTTGGATGTAAAATAACAAATCTCTTTCTACATTCTAAGTTTCCTATCACATCCCAGAGTGGGAGTTCTATAGCTTACATCTTCACATGGTCAAATCTAAAGTCTAATGGCGGGGGCTTCTTCTAGCTAAGACAAAGAAGAAGCTCCTGGTATGCAAATACCTTTACAACTGTCCTGTTTAGCCAATGGCTATTTGACACATACTGTAGGTTACATCACCTTTGATCTGGTCAGCTTGGTTACAAACAGTTTAACCCTTGAGTGACTGAAATACAATGAAACTCGCTATCCAAAACCCAACAAAACAAATACCAACCTAGAGGTATCGTCTTGCAACTTGCAACCTTGTCACCAGCAACAATTGGATTATCATCATCTCCATTTGAACTTTTGTTTTTGCTATTTTTGGGTGATGCAACCTGACTCACAATTTGAGAGCAGCAAGTAGCTTGGACTTTTCAGTTACAATCGTTTCCTTATAACTTTGGACTGTTTTCTCCTCCCCGGCTGGGAAATATATAGTTTTGGATGTTAACTTGATATTTTGAAGGAGATTATAATTATTGCTGGAAACATATCTTCGAGTTGTGTAATTACTTTAGATTGGAGCCTGCGTGCTGTTGTTGTTGCAACTACGTTAATTTCAGCACAGGTGTGTCTGTTTCTATAGAGAGCCTCCAGGTACTAGCTGGAGATCTCCCACTATTACAACACCTCCAGCCAATAGAAATCAGTTCCCCTAGAGCAGTGGTTCCCAACCTTTTTTTGACCAGGGACCGCTAGGACTTTTTTGTTCGGTGCAGGGACCCCAAGGTTCAAAATAAAAATTCAGAGAATTTGAAAATAAACTTTAATCATAACTGTTAGTTAAACATTAAACTTAGAATAATATTTGAATATATATATATTTATAATAGAGAACTTTTAATTGAAAATATTAATTTATTATGGGTTTAGAACTTTGTTTCGCGGACCTTAATTTAGTTCTCGTGGACCCCTGGGGGTCCATGGACCCCTGGTTGGGAACCAGTGCCCTAGAGGAAAGGGCAGCTTTAACACTCTTTAAACTGTATGGTAACTACGTATTTACACAGCTCTGTCAGTCTTGGCCTACTCTCATTCTGCTCAGACCCCAACCGAGGAGAAACAGAAATAAGGTGTGTGACACTTCCCTATTCCCGGCTCCTCCCAGGAATTTCAGCATAACCAGTTTTCCGGTATTGCTACGCTGAGGGACACTGGAGTCTGACCCCTTCAACTTTCCTGGTAACCTCTCTGCTGGAGTTCAAGGATGTGTGCTGCCAGCCAGGGTTCCTTTGGATTCTGGCATTGCCCCAGATAGAAGGGGGATCTTCAAGCAGCCAGGGAAGCATTTTCCACTGGGCTGCAACATTTCTTCAGTCTAAATATATCTGCTGGGATTCTTGATGTGAGGCTGATAAAGCTCTGTGTGCGAAGGGAGAGAGGCAGGAGGCTATAAAGGATTATAGCAGCTATAAAGGATTGTTGCATGAGTGGATCTTAGGGTTGCCAGGTTGGGGAATACCTGGAGGTTTTAGGGGGTGGAGCCTTAGGAGGGTGGGATGAGGGGAGGGACTTCAATGGGGCATAATGCCATACTTTCCAAAGCAATCCTTTTCTCCAGATGAACTGATCTCTTTTGCCTGGAGAGCAGTTGTCATCCCAGAAGAAATCCACTACCACCTGGAGGTTGGCAACCTTAGTGGATCTGGGCAAAGTAAGCAAAGTCATGCTGAGCTGGAGATTCCCTCCTTGGCCAGACAGCCAGAGAGAGACGGTAGAAAGAGCCAGGTGGGGGGTGGGCTCTTGAACAAAATAAGGAGGCAATTGTAGCTAAGGATGCCCATCAGAAGAGGTAACCCTGTAATCTGAGCACTGCCAACCTTTCTTTTCACATTTGAAAGTATTTGTGAAAGTATGTTCTTTGAGCATCCTCTGGTGGCCCATCTAAGGCATCACAAGTAGGTACAGGGACTTGATAGCATCAGTGACATAGCTGGGAATAGAATTCCTCTCTTGCCAAAATAATTTACCTTTCTAGCATCCTGCTGCAGAGCTGGGTCACACATAGCTCATGATATTCATCCCAGCACACAGCAGTTCTTTGTAATCTGTGAGCTAAAGAGTGGAACAAAATCTCACATGTCATACTGTGATCTTTTTGAAGGAGTGCTTTTAGCAGCTTAGGCTTCTTTGCCAGCTAGTCATGTTCCTCAAAAGCTCTAATCTGGTCTCAGTCAATGAC
Organism: Euleptes europaea; assembly: GCF_029931775.1. Lineage (NCBI taxonomy): Eukaryota > Metazoa > Chordata > Lepidosauria > Squamata > Sphaerodactylidae > Euleptes > Euleptes europaea. Next base: position 36,214,928 of record NC_079329.1, on the reverse strand, counting down.
CTTTTATGCAGGGACGTTTCCCTGTGGTCACCCCACCAACTGCTTCGGGGCTTCCTTTTGATTATGCAGGCGTTTTGCGACCGTCAGAGGTCGTCTCGCTCTCCCCGCACATTTTGCCCACATTGTCAAGATTCTGGCTAAAACAGCATCTGGAAAATGCAGGGGAAACGTGGGGGGGTGGGAGAGCGAGTTTTCATAATCAAAAGGAAGCCCCGAAGCAGTTGGTGGGGTGGCCGCTGGGAAACGTCCCTGCATAAAAGGTCCTTCATGTCTTGCAATATCCACACATTTCACAATCTTTGTACTATATTTCACAAATTTCACAATCTTTGTACTATAGCAGTTATTTACAGCTGGATATCCCTGCATGGACAAGACACTGTAATTGCAAATGGCTGCAATACTGCAATACATGTGGATATTGGTGACTTCCTGTTTACATTACTGCAACATGCAACATACTGACCTACTTGAAAAAAATGTTCAGACAGATGATCTTAAATGTGATCATGGGTTCTAAGTGGAACATGCCACAGAAACAGTATTATCTGAGATTTATGCCAACTGCCAGTGTGCTTCTGGGCCCTGTTCAAAGTGCTGGATTTGACCCATGCACAGTTTAGGGTGGAGATACTTGAGGAATTCCCTCTGCCCATGCCAGCCTGCCAGTGAACTAACACTGGGTATGGGTGCTTTACTCTACATGCCTGGATTAAAAGAGAAGAAATTGGTGGGTAAGCGAGACGGGGCCTTTCCATTCTAGACAGTGGAATTTTTTGTCCTAGAAAGTTCGTTAGGGTCTTTCTTTTGGCCTTCCAGAAAGTATATAAGTTTTCACATTAGGGTTGTCTGAGCAGCTGGGAGAGAGACAGAGGAGGAGCTTAGAGACAGCTGTAGCTGACTGAAGGTAATTGCTGTGCTGTTGATTGCTGAGGGGTGGGGCTGAAAGTGTCAGGCTCCGCGCCTTGAACGCAGGTGGTTGTCCAAGGACTCTCTGTTGTGTAACTCCGGGTCTGTTATGTCTGTGGCGAAACGCTGAACGTGATAATCATGCATGGGAACCAGCTATGCCTATGATTTCTTTATAATGTTTTCCCTGCCAATGCCCTCTTGTTAGAGTCCATGAACCGTTTCAAGTTAGTTTCTGCTCCTCACTGTGTATTGTCCTTAATAAATCAGCTTTTAGGAGACCTTGCCTGGAAGTCTGTTTAATGGGATTATTCTGGTGAACTCAGAGCTGACAGAAAGTATTTAAACAGGGTCTGCTTGCCAGAGTCTGCCCTGAGCAGCTGGGAAAGAGACAGAGGAGGAGGAGGAGCTTAGAGACAGGTCAGTGAAAGTTTTATTTTAAAGTTTGTGTTTTTCTCAGGGGAGCAGTAGTTGAGGTTGCTGTGTGTGTGTGTGTGAGTGAGTGCTTGAGGCCTGCTGGAGGGGGGTTCTTTTTGTTGTTTTATCTAGCTGTAGCTGGCTGAAGGTAATTGCTGTGCTGTTGATTGCTGAGGGGTGGGGCTGAAAGTGTTTAAACAGGCTCTGCTTGCCAGAGGCGTGAGCAGGGCTCTTGGCCTGAGGGTCTGGCCTGGGGGTCCTGTAATAATTTTTTTTTGTGTGCTGAGTGTTCTACGTCTTCAAGGAGGGAGCCTTGAAAGAAGATTTGTCAGGGGAACTATCAGAGTAGCCTAGGGAAGAAACTTCAGCAATGGATCACAGCAGTGTGGCTAGTGAGGGAGCTGAGGCAGTAACATGCAAGGTCTGTGGCATGTTTGTCTTTTTACCTGAGGGTAACATTATACTTGCAGCAAGTGTAAGTTGGTAGCCCTGCTGGAGGAGAAGATACAGGGTCTTGAGGCACGCTTGTCCACACTCCATTTTTTAAAGCAAGGTGAAGAGTTCATGGACAGAACTCATGAAGCTCTCTTTAGCGAGCAACAGGAGCAGGAGAGTAAGGAATCTGAACAAGTGGAGGTACAAGCAACACAGAAGGAGGATGCATGGAGGAGTGTGGCCCACAGGAGTAGGAAAATCAGGACACATCCAGATCCTCTCTTGCTCAGCAATCGGTTCCAGGATCTCCCAATAGATACTGATTCTGGACCACTGGAACAAGGGCTATCCCCCCAAAGCATGGGAGAAACTTCTTAGGCTCCTGTGCATGAGAGGACTCGATCTTCCGCTCCACAATTTAGGAAGAGGCGTGTTCTCGTAATTGGGGATTCCCTCCTGAGAGGGGTAGAGTCTAAAGTATGCCGACCTGACTTGTTGTCGCGAGAGGACCGTCTGCAGTTTACCGGGTGCACGCATCCAGGATGTGACAGAAAGGGTACGAAGACTCATCAAGCCCACAGATTATTACCCTTTCTTGCTCGTTCATGTGGGAACAAATGATATTGCCCGGCACAGCCCAGAACTTATTAAAAGAGACTACATGGCTCTGGGTGAGAAGGTGAAGGACTTGGGGGCGCAGGTTGTATTTTCGTCAGTTCTGCCTGTTGAAGGTCGTGGCTTAGGAAGGGAAAGATGAATACTCCAAATTAATGACTGGCTGCGTAGGTGGTGTCGTCAAGAAAGGTTTGGATTTCTGGACCATGGCTTACGCTTTCGAGAAGAAGCTCTTCTGTCAGGGGATGGTTTACACCTCACAAGGGTAGGAAAAAATGTGTTTGGTGAGAGCCTTGCAAATGTGATCAGGAGGGCTTTAAACTGAATCTTATGGGGGAGCGAGACAACAACTTAAAGCCTTGTATGCTGACAATACCTGGAGATGAGAACAATAAAGATTTGTAGGGAGTGGCATGTATGCAAGGAAACATAAACTCACAGGTAAGTACAGAAACGAAAACCACGGGGCACATAAACCATGGATTCCGATGTCTGTACACTAATACGCAGAGTATGGGAAACAAGCAGGAAGAACTCAAAGCCCTAATACAGGAAGGGGATTTTGACCTAAAGGGTATTTCTGAAACTTGGTGGGATGTCACTCATGATTGGAATATTAAGATTGAGGGGTACAACTTGTTTAAAAGGGATAGACAGATAAGGAAGGGGGAGGAGTAGCACTGTATGTCAAATATGTGTACACTTGTGAAGAAGTACATGAATCTGAGCATGGTAGTGCAGTCGAGACTCTATGGGTAAACATAAAAGGAATAAGAAATAATCATGATATTCTGGTGGGGGGTCTGCTATCGACCGCCAAACCAGTCGGAGGACTTGCATGGGACGCTCCTAGACCAGATTACGAAGTTCTCAAAGAGAAGGGACATGGTGGTCATGGGAGATTTTAATTACCCGGATATCTGTTGGAAGCCCAACGCTGCTAAAAATGCAAGATCCAATAAATTCCTGACTTGTCTTGCTGACGACTTCCTATTCCAGAAGGTGGACAGGGAAACAAGGGGGTCAGCTATCTTAGACTTGATTCTCACCAACAGGGAAGAACTGGTCGATGAGGTTAAAGTAGTAGGCACCCTGGGTAGTAGTGACCACGTACTCTTGGAATTTACAATCTTGGGGAAAGGAAAACCTGTATGTAGTCAGACGTATAGGTTGGAGTTTAAAAGAGCAAATTTTAACAAACTTAAACTTATGCTAGGTCGGAAATACTTAAGGAGAAGGGAGTTCAAGAAGGGTGGGCGTTTCTTAAAAATTAAATACTGAAGGCGCAATCCCAACCATTCCTATGAGAAAGAAAAATGGGAGGAGACTAAAGAGGCCAGGGTGGCTCCATAAACAGCTTTTTAAAGAGTTGAGAAATAAAAAAGACTCATTTAGGAAGTGGAAGGAGGGCCTTATAACCAAAGAGGAATATAAACAAATAACTAGTGCTTGTAGGGAGTGTGTTAGGAAAGCTAAAGCTCAGTATGAACTTAGGCTAGCGAGAGATGCTAAACACACACAAAAAAGGTTATTTTCCTATGTACAGAGTAGGAGTAAGAACAAGGACAAGATAAGCCCATTGCGTGGACTGGAAAGTGAAATTGTAACAGGAGGTGAAGAGAGGGCAGAACTCCTCAATTCCTACTTTTCCTCAGTCTTTTCTCATGAGGGAAGTGGTGCTCAACATGGCATAAACAGAACATGTGATGAGGGAAGGGATTTGCAGCCCAGAATTGGCATTGGGGTAGTGCACAAACACCTGGTTTCTTTAAATGAATCAAAATCCTCTGGGCCAGACGAATTGCACCCAAGGGTACTCAAAGAACTTGCAGATGTAATTTCGGAACCTCTGTCCATTATTTTTGAAAAGTCTTGGCAAACAGGTGAGGTGCCAGAAGATTGGAGGCGGGCAAATGTTGTCCCCATCTTCAAGAAGGGGAAAAAGGAGGATCCAGGTAACTACCAACCCATCAGCTTGACTTCTATACCAGGAAAAGTGTTCGAACAAATTATCAAACAGTCAGTCCTTGAGCATTTAGAAAGGATGGAGCTGATCACTAGGAGCCAGCATGGGTTTCTCAAGAATAAGTCATGTCAGACTAATTTTATCTCCTTTTTTGAGAAAGTTACTACCTTGCTGGATCAGGGGAATGCTGTAGACATAGTTTATCTAGATTTCAGTAAGGCTTTTGATAAGGTTCTACATAGTATTCTAGTTGACAAATTGGGAAAATGTGGTTTAGAGCCTATTATTGTTAGGTGGATCTGCAACTAGTTGACAGATCGTACCCAAAGAGTGCTAGTTAAGGGTTCCTCATCGACTTGGAGAGAAGTGACTAGTGGAGTTCCTCAGGGATCTGTGCTGGGCCCTGTGTTGTTCAATATCTTTATAAATGATTTGGATGAAGGAATAGAGGGGATGCTTATTAAATTTGCAGATGATACTAAATTGGGAGGGGTAGCAAATACGGTAGAAGACGGAGCCAAGATGCAGGATGCTCTTGACAGGCTGAAGAAGTGGGCTAGAACTAATAAAATGCACTTCAACAAAGACCAATGTAAAGTTCTGCATTTAGGTAGGAAAAATCAAATGCATAATTATAGGATAGGGGGGGGGGACGTGTCTGAGCAGTAGTGTGTGTGAAAAGGATCTTGGGGTCTTAGTAGACCAAACACTGAACATGAGTCAGCAGTGTGATGCGGTAGCTAAAAAGGCAAATGCAGTCTTGGGCTGCATCAACAGAAGTATAGTGTCCAGATCACGCGAAGTGATGGTATTGCTTTACTCTGCTCAGACCTCAACTAGAGTACTGTGTTCAGTTTTGCGCACCACAATTTAAAAAAGATGTGGACAAGCTGGAACGTGTCCAGAGGACGGCAACAAAGATGGTGAGGGGTCTGGAGACCAAGTCCTATGAGGAAAGGTTGAAGGAGCTGGGTATGTTTAGCCTGAAGAGGAGAAGACTGAGAGGGGATATGATAACCATGTTCAAGTACTTGAGGGGCTGTCATATTGAGGAGGGTGCCGAGTTGTTTTCTGTTGCCCGAGAAGGTCGGACCAGAACCAACGGCTTGAAATTAAATCAAAACAGTTTCTGTCTAGACATTAGGAAGAATTTTCTAACAGTTAGAGCGGTTCCTCAGTGGAACAGGCTTCCTCGGGAGGTGGTAAGCTCTCCTTCCCTGGAGGTTTTTAAGAAGAGGTTAGATGGTCATCTGTCAGCAATGCTGATTCTGTGACCTTAGGCAGATAATGAGAGGGAGGGCATCTTGGCCATCTTCTGGTCACTAGGTGTGGGGGGTAGTCAGTTGTGAATTTCCTGCATTGTGCAGGGGGTTGGACTGGATGACCCTGGTGGTCCCTTCCAACTCTATGATTCTATGGTTGCCAGGTGCCCGGCGGCGGCGGGCAAACCCTGACAATTTTCCCCTCTGCCCACCGACCACCTAAGGGCCGGCGGGCAAACGTGCACGTGCGCACCGAAGTGCCACCTCGCGAGGGGTCTTAGTTTGATTGGTAAAGGGCCCACAGCCCTGTAGCCTCCCGCCGGAGCAAAGGAGGGACCTGGTAAGGCTATTTCACGTGGAAGACCTCTGGTATTTGTAATCACTTTGTTTTTATAATGTAATCATTAACTCTCCTTGCAGATTGCTTTGCTTGTTTGCAGACTCTTTGAATAAACATTTATCACAATCTGAGGTTGCTTAAAGACCAGAGAGGCACAGGGCAGGGGAGTAGACCCCAGAAGAGGAAAGGAAAGGTGTCACGACTCTGAACTCCTCCACTGAGACAATTAGAGTAAATATTTCATCTGAATATGAAAGGAAACACTTCCTTCCCCCTCTAGTGGGGATCCCATGCTCACCCCCCAAATCTCCTGGTATTTCCCAACCCAGAGCTGGCAACCTTAAGTGATGGATAGGCATGTGGATGTCCCATCAGTAAAACTGTCTCCTGCCTAAGTAGGGTTGCCAGGTCCCCCCTCTCCTCCGGCGGGAGGTTTTTGAGGCAGAGGTGAGCGAAAGATTGCACGCGTGCGGCCGCACCAACGCAATCACGTCACTTCCAGTTTACACCCAGAAGTGTGCATCCGGCACTTTACACCCGGAAGTGCTGCATTGCAAGGTGCCTTTACCACTCACACTGGGAGTTTGAGTGGTAAACTGGGAGTGGTAAACTGGGAGTTTGAGTGGTAAAAGGCCCGTTGTGATGCGGCACTTCCGGATGTAAACGCATTGCAAGGGGCCGTTTACCACTCAAACCCCGTTTGAGTGGTAAAAGGCCCCTTGAGATGCGTTTACACCCGGACGTGCCTCATCGCCATGGGCCTTGCAATGTGGCGCTTCCAGGTGTAAACTGGAAGTGACGTGGCACGGAGGGCAGGCATGTGTGCACGCGTTGCCTGCTGACCCTCAGCTGTTCGGCGGGCAGCCAGGTGGATTGGCCGGGGTTTGCCTGCCACCACCTGGCACTTGGCAACCCTATGCCCAAGGTTTTGGTCACCCAGTAGAATAGCCTAAGGAGAGCTGTGACCTCACCCTCTCCACTTGGAGGTTGGCAATCCTATGAGTACAGGGTGAGAATCTGTGGGTTACCTGACTTTGATTGATTTTCTTTGGGGGGCGGGGTGTTTACAAAAGGTGATTGCATCCAGTAGGATGGACAAAAGGGCTGGCATGGTAGACACTTTACCCGTGCCTGAGGCAGGCTGGTAGGCTAGGAGACATTCAGGTAAGATTATTAACAGGAGATCAAACCCACCCAGCTGCTTGACAGTCATTAGATTTTGCACTGGGGAATACTTGCATTTGTAGATAAAAGTACACTGGTGCATGGCTTTGCAAAGCCCCTGTGGTGATGGCAGGGTTGCCAACCTCTAGGTGGTAGGAAATCAAAAGTCTGCACTTGTATAAAGCTCAATAAAGCACATACAAAGCACTTTGCAAGCAGTTATATTGTGAGGTGGAGCCTCACCAAAACAATATCCCAAGGATATAAATACAGAGCAGGAACTTGTTATAATGCGATAAATTTACATCAGGTAAGTGTATATACACAACAAAATCAGGTGCACACAAATTGACAATCCAGAATGGTAGGTGGTGGCTGGAGATCTCCTGCTATTACAACTGATCTCCAGGTAACAGAGATGAGTTCACCTGGAGAAAATGGCCACTTTGGCAATTGGACTCTATGGCATTGAAGTCCCTCCCCTCCCCACACCCCGCCCTCCTCAGGCTCCACCCCCAAAATCTCCTGGTATTTCTCAACCCATAGCTGGCAGCCTTAGGTGATGAGTAAGCATGTCAGTGAATCCGTCTCCCGCCCAAGGTTTTGAGCACCCAATAGCATAGCCTAAGGAGAGCTGTGATCTCACCCTCTCCAAAAAAAAAAGGCATCCCTGACTCCTAAAATGGGCTTCTTCACAGACCATATTATCGACTGATGGTCCCCTCCCTCTCTTATCTTTACAAAAACCAACAAACAGAACCAGCCCTGTGCTCCCTATGAACTTGCTAAGCTGCTACAAAGACAAACCGGACCGACTGAATTTCAGAATCTGACAGCCTGAGCAGCTTTGTGGTGCTACCTGGCAGGCCGGGGGGGGGGGTGCATTGCCCCCCCGGGAAGTACTGGAGGGCCTGGCAGCTTGGAGGGGGCACGAACCCCACTCCCCCCCTGAAGTGTATGCCTCTGTCTCAGGGTGTCTTCCACTATGTCTGTAGGCTGAAGAATAGCTGTCTCACTGGGTGGGTTCCTATTAGCTAGGGTTAATGCATTCCCATCTAGGATGCTCCTAGGCCGATACCTCCAGATCCCTAGACATGAACGCCTATGCACATGCGGTTTAAACTTGTTAGATACAATTGACCACATCCTTTTAGATTGCCCCTTCTATGTGACTCTGCGGGATAAACTGCTATCTACTTTGCTCCAGTACAAGACATACAGGAGTAATGAAGTGAAATGCAAATTTCTTTTGAGGGACCATGATCCTAAAATTACGGCTACAGTGGCTGAATTTCTTACAGGAGTTCTTAAAGAACAAGAAAAGTTTTATTAACCCGACTGTAAGTTATATGTATTGCCCTTTGGAGGTATATTGTTGTTGTTTTTCTATCTCTGTCTTTTGGTATGCCAATAAAGGTTAATGAAATGAAATGAAATGGGTGGGTTCCTACGTGGCATCTGAGAATCCAGCAGCTCAGGGATCTGTTTCAACTTCCACCCCACCGCCCCGTCACGTACAGCAGTCTCTGAACGGAAATAGCCTCTCACCTCTACTGTCCTCTGGTGATTTGCCTCTCTCAAAAGTCTGGTTCTCGCACTTTAACCAAGGATGCCTCTTCTCCTTAGCAGGCGCTCTGGTCTTCTTTACTTTTCAAACAAGGCAGCAATCTGAAACTCTTAACTTCCTCGCTTGCCAGAAGAGGAATAGTTCTTCTTTCGTTTTCCTCTAAAGCCGATGACTCAGTGAGTGAGTATTTCCCACCGCCACCACCACCGCCGTCCCAGGGAGTGCTGCCAGTGCTAAATTCCGCTCCTTGTGTTAAAGTCGGTCTTTATTTCACCGTCTATCTTTTTGGGAAATTTCCTTTTACTCCATCAGTCATTGTTTACCTGATGTACACGAAACACAGTAGAGAAGCACTGGCATTCCTCCCCTGTTGCTAGGGTTGCCATCCTCCAGTCAGGGCTTGGAGTTTTCCTGGACTTATCTCTGATCTCCAGACTATGGAGATCACTTTGACTGGAGAAAACGGCAGCTTTGGAGGGTGGACTCTACAGCATCACATTGATGCTGAGCTCCAGCGTGGTGTAGAGGTTGAGAGCGGTGGTTTGCAGCGGTGGACTCCCCTGAAAATGGATGCTTTGGAGCAGTGGTTCCCAACCTTTTTTTGACCAGGGACCACTAGGACTTTTTTGTTCGGTGCAGGGACCCCAAGGTTCAAAATAAAAATTCTGAGAATTTGAAAATAAACTTTAATCATAACTGTTAGTTAAACATTAAACTTAGAATAATATTTGAATATATATATTTATAATAGAGAACTTTTAATTGAAAATATTAATTTATTATGGGTTTATAACTTTGTTTCGCGGACCTTAATTTAGTTCTCGCGGACCCCTGGGGGTCCACGGACCCCTGGTTGGGAACCAGTGCTTTGGAGGGTGGACTCTATGGCATTGTATCCTACTGAGGTCCCTGTTTTCCCAAGGCTCCATCCCCAAATCTCTGGGTGTTTCCAACCTGGAGCAGGCAACCTACTCCTCATCCCTGCCGGTGGCCAGGGGGCATCTGGCAACACTAATAGCCCTGGAGACAGAAGGTATGGCATCCTATCCCTGCTGAGCCCCTATCCTTGCTGAGCCAGCGTGGTGTAGTGGTTAAGAGCGGTGGTTTGGAGCGGTGGACTCTAATCTGGAGAACCGGTTTTGATTCCCCACTCCTCTACATGAGCGGTGGACGCTAATCTGGTGAACCGGGTTGGTTTCTCCACTCCTACACACAAAGCCATCTGGGTGACCTTGAGCTAGCCACAGTTCTCTCAGAACTCTCTCGGCCCCACCTACCTCACAAGGTGTCTGTGGGGAGGGGAAGGGAAGGTGGGGAGGGGAAAGGAAGGTGATTGTAAGCTTGATTCTTTCTTAAGTGGTAGAGAAAGTTGGCATATAAAAACCAACTCTTCTTCTACCTCCCCAAACTCTGCCCCCCCAGCTGCCCCCAAATCTCCAGGAATTTCTCCAAGTCAGAGTTGGCAACCCTACCTGTTACTTGAAAGTTCATACTGGGGTGCTTGTCAGGTTACTAACCTCGAGGTGGAATTACAAGTGATCTCCAGACTAAAGCGATGATCAGTGTCACAATCCCGCCCTGGGTCTTTGTGTTCACACATGCGTGTTGTTTGTTTGCCTGTATGTACAAGCATGTTCTCTCTTTGTTACCATCACCCAACGATATCAACCCCAGCCTTTTAAGTACCCTTGGGGTAAGGCTGCCAGTGAGCGAGCACAAAGGGCAGAGCTTCCAATTACTTTTGCTCTCTCCCCCCCGCCCATGTGTGCATGTTCTTAGCATGTAAGAGTGGTCTTCAGGATGTGATTTGAGACACAATCTGCTTTCTTAAACAGGAAAGAAGCTTTATTACTAAATATTAAACTAGAGCACATACCTGGAAAATAGGTATCATAGTTAGGAGATATATATATAGGGTTGCCAACCTCCAGGTGGTGGCTGGAAATCTCCTGCTATTACAACTGATTTCAAGGCAACAGAGATCAGTTCCCCTGGAGAAAATGGCCACTTTGGCAATTGGACTCTATGGCATTGAAGTTCCTCCCCTCTCCAAACCATGCCCTCCTCAGGTGCCACCCCCAAAATCTCTGGGTATTTCCCAGCCTGGAGCTGGCAACCCTAGAGATACAGCTTGAGGGGGAGGGGGGATCAGAGAGGAATCACGCACAACCCCTGCCTGATTCCCTGCTTGTCGGCTCAGTGGTAGGGTTGCCAACCTCCAGGTAGTAGCTGGAGATCTCCTACTATTACAACTGATCTCCAGCCGATAGAGATCAGTTCCCCTGGAGAAAATGGCCACTTTGGCAATTGGACTCTATGGCATTAAAGTCCCAACTGTCTCCAAACCCTATAGGGTTGCCAACCTCCAGGTATTAGCTGGAGATCTCCCACTATTACAACTGATCTCCAGCCAATAGAGATCAGTTCCCCTGGAGAAAATGGCCATTGGACTCTATAGCATTGAAGTCCCTCCCAAGACCCCGCCCTCCTTAGGCTCTGCCCCCCAAACCTCCCACGGGTGACCAAGAGGGACCTGGCAACCCTACCGACTGCGCAACACAGTGGGCAGGCCTGGAGCAGCTGTCTGAGGCTGACCCCAGCAGCTCTATAGAACCAAGGTAAGTGCATTGTCTGCTCCTGTGAAGATACTTTTTTATTTGGGGGTCTGTCTGTCTCTTTGGGGGGGGGGTATTTAAAGATTGCAGATTTTTCTGTAAGCCTGGGGAGTCTACAGGTGGGGGCCACACTTGAGAAACAGTATATAGGGTTGCCAGGTCCCCCTCTCTCCTCCAGCGGGAGGTTTTTGGGGTGGAGCTGGGATGGGGATTGTGTGCATGTCTGCACACGGTGCAATTACATCACTTCTGGTTTACGTCTGGAAGTGCCACATCGCAACAGGTCATTTTGGGTGTTTGAGTGGTTAAGCAGCCCATCGCGATGCAGCGCTTCTGGGTGTAAACTGGAAGTGATGTAATGGCGTAGCGTGCAGACGCGCATACGAACCCCGCTCCTGGGGCACTTGATGGATTGGTGGGCAATTGTGCACTAATCCAAGTGACCTGGCAACCCTATATAGAGATGATGATAGAATGAACAGGAAGTATATTAAAAACTACATGTATAAACGTGAAGGGGAAATTGTGAACTGGGGGAGATGGAGTGCCTAATGCATTCTGGGCATGTAGATGGCTGGATTCCTAGGCATCCTGGGAATTACAATTTCCAGGATGCACTAGTGCAGACATAGCCAAATGAAGATCACAAGAAGGAGACTGGAAGAATTCTCTCTTCCTCCCTCCTTCCCCACACAGGCCTCACCAATAGATAAATTGGGGTGGGGGGGGTAGGTCAATGAACAGAGCCATTCCCATCCTTAACCATGTGTCTCATAAAGTATTTGTTTCCTTTGTTCTGAAAGCAAGATGGGTCTTACACTATGTGTTCTCATTTCTACTGGAACTCCTCTGTTAGAAATCTAACAGTATGGCCATTCATGCTTGGTAATCAGCAGCGTTTTCCAGGCTGAAGTGCCCTGCAGCTTTTTTTGAGTTTTTCACACTGAACCGTCATTCAGGAAGTCACTGTGAAGCCGGCGCATACCTACTTTGCATTACTTAACAGCCCCTTTAACGCGACCTTTTGTGTTTGTTCCACCCCCGCAGTGAAGAATCCCCTCAAGGAAGCATGCAAAATTCACCACTGCACGTTAGCTATGCAAACGTAGGTTGGCTAATGGAGAAAACAAAGGAGCAGGTGAGTGTGTGGAATTTTTCCTTTTGCGTTGGGACCGTGAATAAGCATTTTAAAGGTCGCATTTAGAAAAAGAGCTTTGAGCGAGCATCAAAATTTACCCTGCATAAATGGCCTATGATTTTGGGCACCATAGATTTGGATCTGCTGACTCAGCCTGAAATGCAGCATTGCAGCGCCCCCTTGTGACTGGAAATTCAATATCTTATTAACCATTTTTCTTCAGCTGGAGGAATAAGGGATTTATTTTTTTTAAAAAGGAAGAGCCTTGTGGCGCAGAGAGGTAACCACAGTACTGCAGTCCAAGCTTTGCTCACGACCCGAGTTCGATCCCGACGGAAGTTGGTTTCAGGTAGCCGGCTCAAGGTTGACTCAGCCTTCCATCCTTCCGAGGTCGGTCAAATGAGTACCCAGCTTGCTTGGGGGTAAAGGGGAGATGACTGGGGAAGGCACTGGCAAACCACCCCGCAAACAAAGTTTGCCTAGGAAACGTCAGGATGTGACGTCACCCCATGGGTCAGGAATGACCCGGTGCTTGCACAGGGGACATTTACCTTTAAAAAAAAAGAAGCAGCAGCAGCTCTGGCAGGCAAAAAAACAGAACTGAAGCAAAGCATAAGTATTAACATGACACATTAAATTATGCAAAATTATATAGTAGGATCCAAGTCACAGCAAACTATACACAGTAGTATAGACTGCAGCCCCTAATAATTTGTCCAACTAACTTTGTGAATTATTTTGTACAATGCTATCCTGTTGCCCACATAGAAAAGCCCTCTTGAATACTCCAGGTTTGCAGTTTGCAGAAAGCCAGGAGAGTGGAAGCCTTCCTGACCTCCTCAGGCAGGCTATTCCACAAGGTGGGGGCCACAACGGAAAAGGCACATGTATGGGCAGCTGTTGGTTTTGCCCATTTGCAGGTTGGCACATGCAGAAAGCCCTGCGATGATGAGCAAAGCTGTCATGGCGGAGCATAGGGGGAGAGCTGGTCTTGCACATATGAGGGTCCAAGGCCAGGGAGGGCTTTGCATATGACAGCCAACACTTTAAATTGAGCCCATTAACTGATGGGCAGCCAGTGGAGTGACTGCAGAATGGGAGGAATGTGCCTGCTTCATCGGTCTCCTGATAGTAGCTGAACTGCAGCCCTCTGTGCAAACTTAGAATTTCCAAAATTGATTTTTGAGGAGAGACTAATGTACAGTGCATTACAGTAGTCTAGTCTTGATGTCATTGTGGAATGGATCCAGGTGGCCAGATCAGTCTCCTCAAAGCAAAGGGCCATTTATCGGGCTAGGCTGAGTTGGAAGAAAGACTTTTTTTGGAACTACATTAATTTGCTTCTCCAGCAATAATGTTGGATCCCATAATGTTGGATGAGTGATGCTATCGTGGTGGAGCATAGAGGGAGAGACAGTGTCACCGATATGAGGGTAAAGGCTATGTCTTCAACTATTGCTTTATTTATGGGGAAACTGAATGTTGTAGAGTTTTAAAGTGTGTGTTGAACTGGCCTTGACCGCAATAAATGATTTTGCTTTTGCTTGCTTTATTTTAAAAAAAATTTCTTTCCCTGGCATTCTTTGTTGTTATTGGCCATTTATGAAGGGTCAGTTCTGCTCCTCGCTCAATGCTGATTTTTTTAAAATCCGCCCTTTAAAAGGACTATTCATGGTCCCCACGCAAGAGGAGAAAGTCAAACAAATTCCACCCCCCACACTCGAGTGCTCCTTCATTCCTTCATTTGCATAGTCATTGGCAATGGTCGTTTGCATAGCTAAGCCACATTTGTGATTTTTCATGGTTCCTTCAGTAAATGCTTTGGTGCTGGGGTGGAGCAGATACAAAAGGTCCCGTTAAAGGGGCTCTTAAGAAATGCAAAGCAGGTATGCGCTGGCTTCTCAGTCACTTCCTGAATGACGGTTCAGCGTGAAAAACTCAAAAAAAAAAATATGCGTGGCACTTCAGCCTGGAATGCGCTGCTAATTACCAAGCATAAACGGCCATTGTTTTAAGCAGAGTGGCAACCTCCAAATTCATTTTGAAATTTGCTCAATGGAAACTTGGGTAGATGCCCTCTGGGAAAAAATGATTTTTTTTAGGTTCCTCTCAAATTTAAATGCCATCCTTTCTCCAAAGAGTTCTGGGCAGTGTATATTTTCCTCCCCGCCTCTATTTTATCTCCAGAACAACCCCCTGAAGTAGTTTAAGACACAGAGAGCAACTTCCCAAAGCCAGCCTGTCAGCTGCATGGCTGAGTGAGAACTTGAACCCGGCTCTCCCCAGTCCATCGCAACGCCTCTCCCTGAGCTCCATCTCAACACTAACTTCTAAATTCAACTTGAAATTTTGCTTTTGATGAACTTCAGTGGGCACCTCTACATTTAATCACATCTCTGGATGTTAGGGTTGCCAACCGCCAGGTAGTAGCTGGAGACCTCCTGCTATTACAACTGACCTACAGTAGATAGAGATCAGTTCACCTGGAGAAAACAGCTGCTTTGGCAATTTGATTCTGTGGTGTTGAAGTCCCTCCCCTCCCCAAACCTCGCCCTTCCCAGGCTCCACTCCAACCCTACTGGATGTGTCTCTCAGCCTTCAAAAGAGATCTTGTTCCACGGCGTAGAAAATTAGGCTGTCTACTGGTATTTTCATGTCTCGCTTGCTGGCTCTGCAAAGCTTTGAAGAAGAAGAGTTGGTTTGTATACCCTTCTTTTCTCTATCTTTTAAGGAGTCTTAAAGCAGTATACAATTGCTTTCCTCTCCCCACAACAGACACCTTGTGAGGCAGGTGGGGCTGAGAGAGTTCTGAAAGAGCTGTGACCAGCCCAAGGTCACCCAGCTGGCTTCATGTGGAGGAGTGGGGAATTAAACCTGGTTCTCCAGCTTAGAGTCCACTGCTCTCAACCACTACACCGCTAGGGTTGCCAACCTCCAGGTGCTAGCTGGAGATCTCCTGCTATTACAACTGATCTCCAGCCGATAGAGATCAGTTCTCCTGGAGAAAATGGCCGCTTTGGCAATTGGACTCTATGGCATGGAAGTCCCTCCCCTCCCCACACTCCGCCCTTCTCAGGCTCCGCCCCCAAAATCTCCAGGTATTTCCCAACCTGGAGCTGTCAACCGTAGTTGTGGCCCACCAAGAACTTTCCCAGTCTGTTTAATGGTCACTCTGCCCCTTTTAAGAGAGAAGTTTAAAAGAACCTAGCCTGTTTGCCCAAATGTGAGAGAAAATGGTATCTGGAAGGAGAACATCTGGGCGCCTGTACTGGCTTCCAGAATCCATACCACAACAGTGCCTTGAAACCATTCTTCAGCCAATGTGCAGAAACACCGTTTTCTTTTCTTTTTTGCTGTGCCCCAGACAAGAAATGCATATACACTATTTGTTAAATGCAACCAAATCTTTGAACAAAACAAGCTGTAGGAAGGGCAAATGTGGCAATCAGATGAATACTGAGGGTTTTTTATTCGTTTATCTCAGAATA
The DNA here is from genome assembly GCF_029931775.1 of Euleptes europaea. Classification (NCBI taxonomy): domain Eukaryota; kingdom Metazoa; phylum Chordata; class Lepidosauria; order Squamata; family Sphaerodactylidae; genus Euleptes; species Euleptes europaea. The sequence goes on along the minus strand of NC_079329.1, from coordinate 36,199,012 downwards.
CTGTACAAAGGACTCATAAAAATAATATTCACGCTTTTGTCTTAGAAAGTTCTCCAGAGGAAATATTTCTTTCTTTCGTATCCGCATCAAAATAAAAGAGCAAAAATCAGGAACTAAAAGGGGGGGGGGGACAACCACACACACCAACACAATTGCAATTCTATGTTCAACATAAGAATGTAAAACAAGTTAAGCTCACTGAAAATGACTTCCACACACATTTTAAAAATAAGCATAATTCACAATGGTAAATCAACACAAAAAGTTATTTTGCTACAACTGAGGGACAACCCGGTAATGGGGCTTAAAATGAGATTTGACAGTAACTCTGCTATCTTGCCCTCCTACAAGAGCTTAGTACCATATCTTTAAAACCGCTGGATTTTTGTTGATGTTGCTTTTAGATTAAACCCTTGCAAACTAAAGAGCCTAAAGCAAAATCTAGATCCTGCCAGTCAGTCAGTGTCAAACGTGTCCACCAAAGCTAGAAGCATCTGCCTTAATGAAGTAAACACAGCATCCAATCTGGGGTTGCCTACAAGGAACAGAGCTGGCTGGTTCAACCATTAATTTCTACAGCTCCAGAAATGCTACATGCTCTTCAGTTCATAAAGTGTCAGACCCTGGTGTTCTCTTAGCAATCATGTGCGTGTAGATGGGATAGTAGCCTCCTTTGCCTGTTGGACAAGCCCTTCCAATTTGATAGAAGGACCTATCATTCACAGCACAGGGGTATTCATTGCAACAACTGCACGGAAATCCACTCCTTACTTATAAACTTGCGTAGCCCATTGTGAGGTCACATATTCCACTCAGTGCTGTCACTAGCTTTGGTTTGTTTGTGTCACTTTCTGCTGTCTTGAAGGAGCACTGCCAATCAGGCAATGGTTCCCTGTGGTCTGAGCCACCCCGAGTTGGTCAGGAGAGGGAACTCTGGGCAGTTTGGGACAGAAGGTGCCTGGTCCTGGGAATCAGCTGATCCCAGACAGACAGTCCTAGGAGGCTGCCTGCCAAACTCACAACATTTCTTCAGTTTAAACCCTTCCTCATGCAGCTTTGTTTTTCCACCTCAAGATTGCCTGTCCACTCCCAGTGCATGCCTGCACATGGACCTACAGCAGGGTCACCAACCTTCAGATGGATCCTGGAGTTTGCCAGGAATTACAGCAGTGACCCTGGAGAAAATGGCAGCTTCAGAGGGTATACCATAGATTCTAAGTGAAAATCCTTACCAAAATCCTTACCAAATTCCCCCCTCCTAGGTACCACCCCCCAGATCTCCAGGAATTTCCCTACTGGCTTGGCCGCTGAACCGCGCTCACTCCACCTCCTCAGTGTTTGCACACTCCGCAAGAGGCTTCTAGTTCAGGGGAGGAGAGTGCGTTGATCCTCCTGTTCTAAAGCTCTCAAATAAGGCTCTCGCTTGTGAATGCACAGTCCTGCTACACAAGATGGCACAGAAGCCATGAAGTTCATTCTGGGCTCTGTCTCCCCTTTATGCCTCCTGCAGAATCCCACACTTGCAATGGTCTCTGCCCTGGTCACAGCGCTAGAACATTCTAGAAAGCTCCAACAGCTTCAAGAAACCAATGGCCACACAGAGAAACCAGACTCAAGGACAGGAGGCATACCCCAAGGGCGCCCAGTGTGACGCAAGACATGTGTCTACTTTGTGAAATCTGCAAAGAAAAATCTCTCCCACCTCCATGACCACTCTGGGGAGAAGGGTGCGCTTAGCCTCCTTTTGTCCCCAAACCAGCTGGTAGGGAGAAGAAAGTGTGCCTCAATGTTATACCCATGGGCATGCTTTCTCTGAGGCCAGTCCACCCTCCCCCAGTCACACTGGGGAAATTAAGGCACAGCCAGTCCTTGCTTCCAAATCTACCATTGGTAGGAAGGATTTGGGGCTATAATTCGGCACCAGGGAGTGTGTGATTAGGAGCCCCTCCCCCTCCAAACAAGTCAGGGATCCAGACATTGTGACCATTGGCCAATAGGTGCAACCAACACCACCCCAACTCATGGCTGATGTCTGCAAGCATCTCTCTGCTCTACAGGGTAGCTTACATGGAGGGACCCAGTTTACCAACTAGGGAACAAGTCAAAGGTATTCAAGAGGGAAGGTGGTACAGCCAGATCTGTTGTGCATGACTAGTGATTTGCTGTATTACCAATAAAAAAAACAAAAAATCACACCTCTATACCTTAAGATCTAATGTACAAAGTCAGTAGAGGAACACACTAATGATGCTCTATACAAATATCATTAAACCATTTATCTCACATAGTCAAAATATATACATACATAATTGATGAAAGTCCAAAGAAAGTAACAGACAAATATACCAAAAGTTCAAGAAGTGCTTCTTCCTTAAAGCATACTGTTTGCAATCGCAAGTGTGAAGGCAATGGAGAATTTACTGCGCCTTCACTCTTTACCTGCTATTCTGAATATGCAGTGCAATTTAGCATGAATAAAATTTTAAAAAGGATGAGCTGGAAACACGCTCATGTGAAGGATCAACAGGAGCTTGTGAATTGCTGTGAAGTCGTTATGAAGTGGACTTGCAATTGCAAACAATATGCTTTGAGGAAGAAGTACTTCTTGGACTTTTGGTGTATTTGTCTGTTACTTTCTTTGGAGTTTAATTAATTATGTATATATTTTGACTATGTGAGATAAATGGTTTAATGATATTTGTATAGAACATCATTAGTGTGTTGCTGTATTACCATGCATGATCCTGACAATAGCGGTGGTGGTACGAAGGATGCTCTCATCCTGACAGGAAAAATGATCGAAGGGTTGGGGGAAAGGAGCTTGTACAGAAGATATCTGCAGTCTATCATGGAATAATGTGACTACACACACACACAACCTTTACACTATCCATCTTTTGATTCCCAATCAGCGATTACAGCCTCTTTGTTCTCAAAAAGGTTCATATTACATCTGCCAGTTAAGTTCTGCTTGCCTCCCCAAGCGACATTTGGTGCTGAAATTTTGCGCCCTCCAGTTTCTCACTATCACTGCATTTGTCAAACGTGCTGTGGAAATGTAGTTTTTGGATTGCAGAACTTGGCTTGAACTCAGCTGAAACCTGGGAGATGGTGGCCCATCTGTGGTCACTTTGCCACTTCCGTTCTCCAGTGAAAAGAAGAACAGGGAAGAAGAAATGTTGACATCAAAACATGCATGGCATTAAAGCAGCAGATCCAAAATCAGCGAATCCTCCCTTCCCCATAAAATAAATTAACACTTTCAGAGCTGGCCTGCTTCTTTTTAAACCAGGACTTCAGGATGGCCTGCCCATTTGACCTTCTTCCTTTGTATATTTCACATTGTTTTTTCTTGTCACCTTCCCTTTTCACAAGCACTTAGGAACAGCAATCTGTTGGCTAGGCTTCATCTGTGTCCTGGTAGAGCTGCGTTGCCAATTCTTGATGCTATAGTTCTTTGTTGTCCTGATGTGGTGTGCTCTCTGAAGATTTGTAGATTGTAGCCTGTTCACAGTACATATTGCTTCCAAACAATTGGTTAGCTGACCTTTATATTTTTGGAATGGCTTTCCATTTTTATATACACATGGAAATTGCACCAATGCTAGTGATAACCGAACATTTGTTCTGTATTGTGCAATAAATAAATATAAATTTTAAATTTTAAAAGAAGGGTGTTAATTAGGCCAATCGGTACAAAACTGGGAGGGGGGGGGAAACCCAAACAGGCCACTCATGACCAGGTGGTCAAGCGAGAAATACTGTTTCTCAAAGAAAAAGTGATACAATTTCTCAACTTAATGATTTGCTATGCTGCACCCCATAGTCTTGATAAGAATATGAAGGGAGTTGCAAAACATTTGTCCAAAATGATTATTACTGAAGGACAATGTGATAAAAATCAACCCCAGTGTTGTGGAGATGCTAGCTTTTCTTTTCAAAGCAAAACCCCACAGAAATAGAGAGCTGACCGGGACAGGATAGAGTGGTAGGTATTGGTGGCCGATGGATTTAATAGCATCTATTATGAAAAATGTTGACCCATGTAGATATACTTTTATGATGCCACTCTTCCAACAGAGATGAACGCTCGCTGCGTTTCCTTTTATAAAGATGCTACATATTGCAAGGGCTATCAGAACACACATTTGACAGAGAGCACGAAAACCATGATAAAGCAACATTGGGAGATAAAAGCAGAGCTGACGTTTGACATCGCCACCTGCTGCTTTCTGAACGCTGCCCAATGTGCCCAGATTCAAGACTGGAAAAGCGTTTCTAGTTTCTTGGTGACAGAATCGACCGTTTAAGAGGCCATGAGTGCTCTGGCAAACATCTACCAGAAAATATTCCAACCTGTTTACTTCCGCTACAAAACTCCTCCTAATAGCAGCAAATTCTTCACCTTTCTGCACAAGAGTGCTCTTTTCACACTTCTCTTACCAGCCTGCATCCTTAACAAGAAAAGAACACTTTATACTCCAAATATTATCAAAACTTTATACAAACAATCTTTCCTGATGTTCAGAGGACTGAATTGCAGTCTCTTTTAAAAATTGCTGTTGGTGACGAAATGTCATAACAGGTAGGGTTTTGAGGGGGGACTGCTTTCTTCTCTCTCCCCACACCCTAATGAAAGTTGCAGAAGGAAGATAATCGACCTGCAAGTGGCTAAGCAGACATGAATTCTCCTCCTCCTTGTTCCACTGATCCCTATTGCTGTTTGGTCTGCTGAAAGATTTTTCCAAAGAAGATTCAGAACAGCATCACTTTTAATGGGAAAGCTCTTGACCCTGCAGAAGTATTGAGATTCTCTCGCACCTGCCTACCAAATAATTAAAGATCTCTATAAATGTTCAACTAAGGTTTCCAAACCATGGGAAATCTGTCTACCTCTGTTCCTGATGCACATCTTAAAATTTCTGATTAGCCCTTTCAATGAGCAACTCAAAATTCCCCGGAGGGACAGTTTTCGGTTAAAGTGCATTTGCTAGAAAAGCTAAACGTCACCTTGTGACAGGCTCCTACCTTTCTATACCTGTTCAGCTTTCTGGAATGGATGTCTTTCACACCCACAGAATAAACCACGAGTACCTTTTAAAATCTCAGCATTGTCGGCATCGTTATTTTTCTTGAGAGGAAAAATAAATGCATTTTAGCTCTCCCTTGGTCTCTCCGTAAGCTAAACTCTATCCAGGATCCAAGCATCACCGCAGCTGGTCGAGTTTTGTTGGATCTTGGAATCCTGTACAAGATGTGCCCGTTTAAAAAGAGCTGTTGTGGAACTGCATCCCCCAAAGAGGCAGACAAAACTAAGGAAAACGGGGTCCTCAGCCTGATCTCCCACAGCTCACTCACAAAACCCCCACCAAACTCAGTACTTGTTGATCCCAAAGATGCGGACGCCATGAAGCTGGGGGAGCTTGGGAATCAAGACACTCATCAAGGAGACGGTATTGATGATGAAATGTGTCCGGTCATATTTCGTGTAGAAGCTGGTGAGGAAATAACTGCAAAGGAAAGGAGAGAAGATTTGTTTCAGTATGGTTTATAGTCCCACTTTTCTTCCCTGCAGGGACCCAAAGCAGCTTTGGGTCAGCCTAGTGTTGTGGTTAGCGTCTTGGACTAGAATCTAGGAGTCGCATGTTCGAATCCCTGCTCTAACATGGGAGGTTGCTGGGTGAGCTTGGGCCAATCACATGCTCTCAGCCTAATCTACCTTACAGGGTTGTGGTGAGGATAAAATGGAGAAGAATGACGTAAGCAGCCTTGAGCCCCCACTGGAGAAAAAGACGGGGCATAAACAAAACAAAAAATTAATATATGAGAAAACAATTTATGAAAATCAAGGGATATTTGGAACCCAAACGCTACAGTCCACTACATCCTTGGCTTGTCCTGCGTCCACTTGTCTGGCTCACTTAAGGTCTCAGGTTGCTAGTCATGGGCTACAAGCAAAGCGCCCTTTGGCTCTCGCTCTTCAGCTTGTGCCAAAGGCTCATACCATACCCAGGCTAAAAACCTGCAAACAGGGGAGGTACAGAAGCATCTTGCCCCTAGGTAGTCCAGGCTGAAAATAGGCAATGACCACATGGCAGCGGTAACTTGTGTGTGTGTGTGTGAGAGAGAGAGAAAGAGATTATCTGTGGCCTCCTGCACAAGCACAGCGTCAAGAGCGCACAGCGGTGCTATCAACTTGACAACAGTGAAGCAGCAAGGTTTTTTGGGTGGGTGGGAATCGGTAGCTTCAGCAATTGTCTTGCAGCCCTGTGCGGCATCAGCTGTGGCTCCAAGTTCTTCCACTGGGCGTACTGTGCCGCTAGAGACTGCAAGCAAAAGCTGCTCCCTGTAGATACATGCACTGGGTTGCAAACTTCTGAACCCGGGGCATTGAACTCAATTGTTATGAGGGGCGACTATGACATAAATGTCACTTGGTCGGGCTGGGCCATGCTTCTCCAGCCCAGATTGAGAGTGTGTGTGTGCGGGGTGGCTGGCTGGCTGGCAGGCCACGTAAGTGCTCTCAAGGGGCTGGATCAGGCCCGCGGGCCTTATGTTTCACACCCCTGTTCTAAAGGGCTCATTGTTATCCCTTTCCATTTAAGAGGCAGAAGAAAGAATGCGAGCAAAGGAACGGTAGCCTCAAGATGGTCTGGGGTTCCTTTCTTTTGCTTTGGTGTAGGGGTTAAATCAAAACTCTGAGAGGCAACCATTTTGTGGGGAGCAGTGACCTGCTCTTATGCCAGTCTTTGGTCCCCATGCCATCGTGGCACCCCTTAGTGGGAGTGTCCTGACGACTCATCAAACCTCTCTGATCTTTTCATTCAGACCCCGGAAAAGCAATCAATTCTTTGTCTCTGTTTTTCCTGTCAGCTTACCTTCAGGACCCATTTTGAGGTATAAATATTGGTCATTTGACCATTCATAGTGTGCGTGTGTTCTGGATCCGTGAGTGCACCCGCACTTGCGTGTGGGCTCATTGCTCCTGGAAACGCTGGTCGTTTTCCTCTTCAGTGCTGCTTTTCCTGGATGTCCCTTCAAGACTGGTAACTATTGCCCATCCCTGAAACCTTATCCAACGTCCTCCCTTTTCTCTTAGCCAGCTCGTATGCTTTGTGCGCGTATGTTCATTGCTTAAAATATATTTTTTGTTTTTTAATAAAACCATATTTAAATTATACAACCGCCTGCTCACTTCAGAGTTTTCACCAGGGCTATCCTGGATACATAGGTTATCGATCCCAGTCTCCCCAGCTAATTCCCCCAACTAAAGTGGAGACTGCCTATTTGTTTGTTTGTTTATTTATTTTATTAGGCTTATAACCCGCCCTCCCCAGCAAGCTGGCTCAGGGCAAGGGGTGGAGGCCAGTTAAGATGATATAAGCTGATATAAGCGGCTGCCCTCAACTGTAGGCCTGGCGGAAGAGCTCTGTCTTGCAGGCCCTGCGGAAGACTTTCAGATCCCACGGGGCCCTGATGTTACCAGGCAGAGCATTCCACCAGACCGGAGCCAGAGCCGAGAAAGCCCTGGCTCTCGTCGAGGTAACCTACATTGCCTAGGCCTATTTAGGGTAACCTACATTGCCATGGCAGTTTTGGCTCACATGGTCCACTACTTGTGTGACCCTAGTCCAACTGCATTGTTCCTTGGATATCTTTTGCTGCATGACTGCATTGTGTTTTATTCTGTAATTGAGTCTCAGCAAGAAAGGGTGGGGGCTATAAAATAAATAGACAAACTAATCTTTATGCTCCAGTCTAGCTCTTCTCTTGCATGCTAAGGACAAATATGGAGGGGGCAAGGGAAAATCAAAGGGCTTCTGCTTTGGTTCAAGAGGCCCAGAGTTTCTCAGGCTCGTTCTATCTTTCCCCCAGACCCCTCAAAAAACCTTACAGGAGGCCCACAAAATCCCCTTGTCGTTCTCTGCCACCGCCCCTCCATCTCAGGGCAAACAGCGGCATTGTGTGCACGGGGAAGGGCAAGAGGACACCACTGGGCAGTCCAAGGGACCCTTTTGTACTCACAGCACAATCGGCGTGATGGTCAGGAACTTGCGGGATGCTGTGAATTGAACGCCATAGTCCATCTGCTCCCAGTGGGTGAGCAGCCGGGCTTTCCCTTGGTCCGGAGTTTCAAACGGCGTTCCCTTGACTGTGTGCAAGAAAATGTACATGCTCTATAAGAAAAAAAACACAAAATGTGGTAGTTTCTGGGTTTGCTGCTGTGCTTTCTCTTGGTCACTTGGATTGACTTGGGGGGAGGAAGGGTGGGGAGACAGAGAATCCTCTAAACTCTCAAGGACCGGTTTCTTTTCCTGCAACACTTTTGCCTTTAATTGACAGTTGAACACATGAACACATGAAGCTGCCTTATACTGATCCTTGGTCCATCAAAGTCAGTATTGTCTACTCAGACCAGCAACAGCTCCCCAGGGTCTCAGGCAGAGGTCTTTCACATCACCCACTTGCCTAGTCCCTTTAACTGGAGATGCCAGGGATTGAACCTGGGACCTTCTACATGCCAAGCAGATGCTCTACCACTGAGCCACAGCCCCTCTCTTCTATTACGCTGTCCATTCCAAGTATATTTCGTTCCCATCAAGCTGTTTGGGGGAGGGGGGGCTTTTTCCTCTTTTGGATAATTTACACAATCTTATTTTTCTGCATGCCCCAAGCACACAAACAGAGCTGCCTTAGACTGAGTCAGACCATTGGTCTGCTGAGGTCAGTACTGTCTACTTTGACTGGTAGTGGCTCTCTAGAGCAGGAGTCCCCATGGCACTCACTGACACTATTCCTAGTACCCAAGTGTTTTTAGAAAATGGGTGGGGCCAGGTGAGGCTTTTGCACAGCAAGTACAGGTTGAGTATCCTTATCCAGACATCCGCTATCTGGATTCATCCAAAAGAGCCAGCTGTGGTGTAGTAGTAGTAGAAGAAGAAGGGTTGGTTTTTATATGCCGACTTTCTCCACCACTTAAGGAAGAATCAAACTGGCTTACCATAACCTTCCCTTCCCCTCCCCACAACAGACACCCTGTGAGGTAGGTGGGGCTGAGAGAGCTCTAGGAGAGCTGTGACTAGCCCAAGGTCACACAGCTGGCTTCATGTGTAGGAGTGGGGGAAACAAATCCAGTTCACCAGATTAGCCTCCACCACTCATGTGGAGGAGTGGGGAATCAAACCCGGTTCTCCAGATCAGACTCCACCACTCCAAACCACCGCTCCTAACCACTACACCATGCTGGTGGTTAAGGGCAGTGGCTTGGAGCTGTGGACTCCAATCTGGAGAACTGGGTTTGATTCCCCACTCCTCCACATGAGCGGCAGAGGCTAATCTGGTGAACAGGGTTGGTTTGGTAAATTTGGACTTGTATGACACCATCCTGAAAAGGTTGGGAAGAAGAAGAGTTGGTTTTTATATGCTGATTTTCTCTACCTTTTAAGGAGAATCAAACCAGATTACAATCTCCTTCCCTTCATCTCCCCACAACTGACACCTTGTGAGGTAGGTAAGGCTGAGAGAACTCGAAGAGAACTGTGACTTGCCCAAGGTCACCCAGCTGGCTTCATGTGGAGGAATGGGGAGACCAACCCCGTTTTCCAGATTAGAGTCCACCGCTCCTAACCACTACACCACGATGGCTCTCTAGATGCAGCGGTTTCTGGACAAAACTAATCTCTGGAGGCAGCAATCCAGCAGGACAACAAATCAAAACTTAATCCATATAAAGAGGAGATTACTGTGATCCGAACAGCCTAAGCAGACTGACCTAAACTTTCTATTTTAGATGGGGCAAGACTATACATTCCCAAACAAGTCAAGAGCCTTGGGGAGCATTGGGATCCCATGTTACCTGTTTGAGAAGCAGGCCCCCAAAAGTGACTGCCTTTCCCCCAGTTAACATTCCATTAGAAAACTGTCCTCCCTTCTAAACCCAGCCCATCTCGGCATGCTGATCCATGCTGCTGGAACCTCAAGTTTGGATGACCATGATGCGCTTTACCTGGCTGCCCTTGAAGCCATTCGGAAGTTTCAGCTAGTACAGAAAGGGGCAAAACATTTGTTAAGATGTTCAAGTAGTTAAGATGTTCAAGCTGATACAGGCACATGACACCAAGCCTAGAAGAACTCCACCAGGTTCCCCGTTTTGCTTCTAGTCAGAACGCTCGTTGTTATTACAATTCAAATTCTTCATGGCCATACCAACAAAAAAGAAAGTAGAGATTAATTTATGGTAATGATATCTAACCTAATTTGTGTGCCTAGATAACAAATATGAACGTAGAGATATAAATGTAGAAACTTTGTTGATAGAGATATAATAGAGATATTTGATATATCTAATAATTTTATAAGGTGATCATTTTTAGATTACATACTAGCTCAAATATTCTTTCATTACTATATAATTAGAATAAATATTTGATTATAATGTAGAAAAGCAGGGCAATGTAGTCTGACTGACCTATATTTGTATGTCTGACATTCCTATTTTCCCCCTTATCCGTCTTTCCTTCTGTACCCTTTCTTATAAAACAATAAAATATTTTAAAAACAACAACAACAAATTCTTCATGGCCAAAGGGCCATCTCTCCTGGTATACACCTCTGTACCCAAAGTTCCCTACTGATTTCCCATTGTTCTGCTCAACCCACTCATCTGACTTCCCCCAGAAACTGGGTGGATTACGCTTGCCTTGTGGAATGCTGCTTCTGATGCGGAATGCCAGGTCCCCTCTTGCTAGGGGTGCCTCCTCCAGGTGGGACCTGGGGATCCCCTGGAATCACAGCTTATTTCCAGACTACAGAGATCAGCTCCCCTGGAGAAAAGGGCTGCTTTGGAGGGTGGGCTCTATGGCATTGTACCCCACTGAGGTCCCTGTCCTCCCCAGGCTCCATCTCTCCAGGAGTTTCCTAGCCTTGATCTGGGAACACTACCTCTCCATCCCCTAGCAGTGGCCAGGGGGAGACCTCTCTCTAAAAAGAGAGATAAGAAGAGAGAGACACTTTTGGAAAGCTTCAATAGGCCTAATGCATTATTATAGTGAACTTGCGTGGAAGAAGTCATTCCAATTGTGACCGCTTGGGAGAGCCATTGCTGCTTCTTGCTGCTTAGCAAGTAGGGCTAAGAAATCCAGACTACAGAGAGGATCAGTACCCAAGAGACAAATCCTTTCTTTTCTATTCCCCCCACCCCCAAGCGGCGTCTCAAGGAGCTATTACTCGGCGTTACAAGTAACTGATGGACACTTCACACAAGATGCATTTCCTCAGTCGAATTTCCTTCCAGGCAGGAAATCTTGCTGCCTGTCACATGCAAGGAATGCAAACCCATGAGGACCTGCGGTGGGGGAACAGAGATTGCTTTTTCCTGGGAGAAACCCAGAGATTTGGAACCCATCAAGAGCAGAAGAGTGGGAGGCACAGGGATATGACCCTGGGGCCCAATCCACCAAGCTTCCCTGCACAAGCTTGCAAAAACATGACACTATCCCCATACGTTTCAAAGTGGCTCACGTAGGAGAAATTGCCTGCAGGCAGAAAAGGTCTGAGAAATACTGCTGGTTTTGAACCTGCAAAGAAGCCATCAGTGCAATCATATGGGATGCCCCACCCCTGAGAACATGGGCATTGCGAGTAAGGAAAGCTTGAATTCTGAGCGCGTGTTTGAGAAAAATCTAAGTATTGCTAATTGCCCTTTTCCTTTTTTAAAAAATGTAAAAGGTTGCATAGTTGACTATTCTGTGCATTTTAAGCCTTCTTAGCATCCCTCTGCCACTCTTTCTTACAATATGCTAATCTCCCCATCCTTTTAAAGCATGCTAATGAGGTGAAATGAGAATGCTAACAGGCTTCGCTCCATCTGTTCCCCCTTTAGCTTTGCCAAACTGAGAGCAGGGAAGTACTGCTCTCACTCTGAAGTGGCTTCAGACATCATCCCAATAGCCAAATCTAATTGGCTTCATGGCTTTGTCATGAAGCCAAGCCAAAGGAAGGGCCATGCCAGTGGGGTGCAGCAGTTAGTTTACCCGACTAGGGCTTGGAAGACTTGGGTTCAAATCCCCAATCAGCCATGAGACTCATAGGGCCTACCAGTCTCTCCCAGCCCCACCTGCTTCCCAGGATTATTGTGAGGACGAAGTGAGGGAAGGGGAGAACCATGGATCCCACCCTGGGCTCCTTGGAGGAAGGGTAGAATAAGAGTTTGAAACAAAGAATGTTCAAAACGAAAGGGACAAACACCCCCCTCCAGTACTGTGCAACAATGGGGAGCATGCATGTGTGTGTATAACATAAGGCCTGGGTTAGGTTATTTGGGGGAAAATGAAGGGAGAACAATATATGCTGATCTGAGTTGGCCCCGCCCGACCAAGAGACATTTATGTCATATCTGGCCCTTGTAACAATTGAGTTTGAGGCCCCTGACCTAACTGCTAAAACATCCTGGTTCCTTCCAATGGTAAGTCATGCAAACACTTTGCCCCATTCCCATGACCCCTCCCAAAATAAATGCCAAATGGGGATCTCCTGTCAGGAAGAAAGGAAAGAGAGGAAGAGATATTTAGGGCTAATTTAGTTAGGTAACAAAAGATGCCCCTACTAAGGCTTGCAACAGGTTCGGATCCACTTGTGTTACTTCAGGGTTCCTCCCTGGAAAGTAACATTTCTCTAACCCAAAGCACTCACTGATGGACTCTTTAAAAAATTGATAATGATCTGGAGTCTAGGGCGATGCTTCATGAAATGCATGAGGGCAGGAGAAGGAAGGAGTGCAAACAGGACAGTCATCATTCCAGGTTGTTTTACTACTGCTGGACAACGGAGTACTAAGTGCCAGCTGAGGTTGGCAGGCAGAGAGCCGATTCCTGACCTTTGGTGAGAGACAGAGAGAGCGGCGTCACCAGAAGCAGACGGCAGGCTGAAGTTTCCACACTGAGGTAGCATCTGGAGGCTTGAACTCCCTTGCAGATCCAGGGCCACCAAGGTAGCCAAACACCCAGCGAAGTGTGGGCTGTCTTAAGGACTGACACACTCAGTGCTGGGAGAGGGCAGAGACAGAGAAAGCCACCTCCATCGCTGGCAAACCAGAGTCTACACTTCTTTGGGGTATTCTACCTCACCTTCTGCCAGCAGCCTCCCATGACACCCCTCCCCGCAAAAAAGCTCTGTGGTCATAGAGGCTGCATTGAGGAGAAGGAGAAGAAGAGTTGGTTTTTATATACCGACTTTCTCTACCACTTAAGGGAGACTCAAAGCAGCTTACAATCACCTTCCCTTCCCCTCCCCACAACAGACACCCTGTGAGGTAGGTGGGGCTGAGAGAGCTCTAAGAGAACTGTGACGAGCCCAAGGTCACCCAACTGGCTTCATGTGGAGGAGTGGGGAAACCAACCCGATCCACCAGATTAGAGTCCACCGCTCCAAACCACCGCTCTTAACCACTACACCACGCTGGAAGGGCAAGGCCTTGCGCCCTCCCACTCCAGCAGGGGAACAGCATTAGGATGGTGGTGGTGAAGAGAGACCCGGCAACCCTAGACTTACATCAGGGGTGTCAAGGCCCGCAGGCCAGATCCGGCCTCTTGAGAGCTCTTATCCAGCCCACGAGCCAGCTGAGGCAGCCACTCCCCCCATTCTAATTCTGGGCTGGCGAGGCGCGGGCTGCCCTGACCAAGCGGCATTTATGTCATATCCGGCCCTCGTTACAATTGAGTTTGACACCCCTGCCTTACATGCTTCGCTTCTGTTTACACCTGGGCTTCTTCCTCCCATTAAAAAACTGGGACCTTCTTTCCCATTTCAGATCGGGTTTAAAGAAGTCTTTTTTAAAAAAGTTCTGTGCAGTCCCAATTTCATGTCACTCTAGAGGCAACCCTCGTGCACTTGTAAGGGGAAGAAAAGTGTGGGTGTTCTCTAACACTCCCGTCGCATCGTCTCTTTAAGGAACTGTGAAATGCTCACCGACCGCAGAAACTAGAGGAAAAGAAAGGGGGTAAAAAGGACAAGGAAACTTGACAAGAGGAATGACAGGACCCTAGGGTTGCCAGATCCCTCTTCTCCTCTGGTGGGAGGCTTTTGCATGTCAGTGCGTGTGCGCGCGAGCCAACCACTTTACCACTCAAACTAAGAGGTATGAGGCCCCTCGCGAGGCGGAACTTCTGGTTCTAAACTGGAAGTGATGCGTGCAGTGTGCACGGATGTGCACATTTGCCAGCCGACCCTCAGGTGGTCGGCGGGCAGAGGGGTCAATTGCCGGGGGTTTGCCCACCACAAGCGGGCACCTGGCAACCCTACAGGACCCAGTTGTCCTGCCAAGAGGCAAAAGGTCCTTTTCCACTAAGAGATTCGAGGGCAATAAGCATACCAATGGCAAAGGAAAACAGTTTTACTGAAATCTTTATAGTAATGAGATATTAACCAGTCACAAGAGTATAACAAAGAGAGTACACCCACGCCCCTTCTGCTACAATGAAGAAACCTAACAGGTAGAAAGTTAATTCCTTTGAAATGTTGGAGGAGAGTTTTACAGGCATTGTGGACCACCCCCCAAAAAACCAAATCAGTGGGTGCTAGATCAAATAATTTTAGTTCCCTAGAAGCAAAAATGACTAAACTGAGGCTATCGTACTTTGGTCACATCATGAGAAGACAAGAGTTGCTGGAAAAGACAATCATGCTAGGAAGGGTTGAAGGCAGCAGGAAAAGAGGAAGGCCCAACATGAGATGGATTGATTCTATAAAGGAAGCCACGGCCTTCAATTTGCAAGACCTGAGCAAGACTGTTAAGGATAGGACATTTTGGAGGACATTAATTCATAGGGTCACCATAAGTCGGAAGCAACTTGATGGCACTTAACACATACACACACACACACTCCTAATACAGGAACCTCAAATAATGACAGCAGGCAGACTCCAGGTGTTGGCCAATGCACACCTGGAGTCAGATTTATTGATACAGCTGTAAGCTCTAGTCCCGTGATAATCCCATAAACAGCATATTGTCGAAGGCTTTCACGGTCAGAGTTCATTGGTTCTTGTAGGTTATCTGGGCTGTGTGGCCCCAGGCCGTACAGAGCTGTAAAGGTCAATACCAGCACCTTGAATTGAGCCCGGAAGTAAAGTGGAAGCCAGTGTAGGTGGAAAAAGTCAAGAGTTTTCAAAATCTTTCACCCACGAAGCCAGTGTGAATGCTATTTTCTTGTATAAAGGTGTGGTCAACATTTTCCAAATGCTAATAATTTTTTTTAAAAAACCCTCAACTGGCAGTGTAGCATTAGTGATTCCTGTGGAAGTGGTCTAGAAAGAACATGGTAGATAGAGAGAGATTAAACCAACAGATCATCTGGAGGAAACCAGGACCCAGAGTCGAGGAACGCCGACGACAGCAATTGGTGGCTTCGATCGCATTTGAACCTTCTGAGAAAGAACTAAATTTTTTGCCCTATTTCATCCATCTGAGCATGATGAAGAAGGCACTGAGCAGGTGTTCCTTTCCTGTGCTGTGTGTATGAACTCCATACTCACAGCCAAAAGCATCCATCCCCTTAGAACATAAGAAAGGCTATGCTGGATCAGACCAAGGTCCATCAAGTCCAGCAGTCTGTTCACACAATGGCCAACCAGGTGCCTCTAGGAAGCCCCCAAACAAGACCACTGCAGCAGCACCATCCTGCCCGTGTTCCACAGTACCTAATATAATAGGCATGCTCCTCTGATCCTGGGGAGAACAGGTATGCATCATGACTACTATCCATTTTGACTAGTAGCCATGAATACCCCCTCTCCTCCATGAACATGTCCACTCCCCTCTTAAAGTCCTCCACGTTAGCAGCCATCACCACATCCTGGGGCAGGGAGTTCCCTTAACTTATGGCCAGCTCTGCCATGAGGTAAGGGGGGGGGGGCCTTGGGCAGCAGATGGGGGTGCTGCAGCTGCCCTTCCACTCCTCGTGATCATGGTTGTCCCTGCATCCTTTGCCCAGGAGCCAGAGCGACTAGCGCACCTTGCCTTCTTGTTTCCCAGGCACCTTCAAAGACGGTGCTGCAAGCCACTGGTGCCAAAGGGCTTGTCGAACTCCTGTGAGATTTTCGCAAGAGTTCAGAAGGCACGCTGGGTCTGCCTGGCTCCTGGGGGGGGGGAACCCACACTGAGGCCATTTATGCATTTATGATGCTTGCTCAAAGCTTTTTTTTAAATGCGACCTTTAAAATGCCTATTCATGGTCCCAATGCAAAAGGAGAAATTCCACACACCCCACTCGCCCGCTTCCTCGTTCCTTCCATTAGCAACTGCATAGCTAACGTGCGACTGTGATTTTGCATGCTTCCTTGAGGGGATTCTTCAAGGCAGGGGCGGAGCAAACACAAAGGAAGTGTTAAACGGGCTCTTAAGAAATGCGAAGCAGGTATGCGCTGGCTTCGCAGTCGCTTCCTGAATGACGGTTCAGTGTGAAAAACTCAAAAAATGCGGAGCACTTCAGCCTGGAACGCGCTGCTAATTACCAAGCATAAATGGCCTGAGAGGAGGTGAAGCTAAGGAGTGGCAAAAGGCACCAGCAGCATGTGTTAGACGCTTCTGGGGGACCCCTTGCTGAGTTGCCGACACTCCCACGCAGGCATCCTACCATGTTGTGGATGATGTTGGTGAGAGTCCAGACCACTGGGACGCTGAAGAAAGGGATGCTGAGCAAAACCACGTGCAGGAGCCCGATGCCCAAGACGTACGAGAGCCAGATGCCACGGCTGTTCATGACCCGGGTGTTGGGGTTCACTTCACTATGCGCCGTGCCCACGTTCATCTCTCCAGCTGAGCAGCCCTGGAACGGAAGGCAGAGAGCAGGGCCAGGGTTAGTAGTATGCGTGACTCACAGTGGCCCCAACCCTGCTTTCTCTTTCATACACACAGCTTGGTCCAAAGTTCTTTGCAAAAAAAATCTGGAATAAGCGGGAAAATCCTGGTCTTTCACTCTCTCTCTCGACACTTTTGTACCCTGTCCCTGGGCACCCTGACAGAAAGGAGGATAATCGGAGGGCACTGACTGACAGCAAGGGCCTGCTCCAGTCAAGTGACACAAAAACTGTTGACTCGACTCCCCAGTGGTCAAAGCTCAAGGCCAGCCTTAAGGTTGCCAGGTCCCTCTTCGCCACCAGCTGGAGGTTTTGGGGGCGGAGCCTGAGGAGGGTTCAATGCCATAGAGTCCAATGGCCAAAGCAGCCATTTTCTCCAGGGGAACTGATCTCAGCTGTAATAACAGGAGATCCCCAGCTAGTACCTGGAGGTTGGCAACCCTAGCTAGCTTTAAATTCTCATGGTTGTTCTGGATAGTTAGGTCAGGAAGAGGAGGAGGAAGAGTTGGTGTTTATATGACAATTTTCTCTACCTTTTAAGGAGAATCAAACCAGTTTACAATCTCCTTCCCTTCCTCTCCCCACAACAGACACCTTGTGAGGAAGGGGAGGCCGAGAGATCTCTAAGAAAACTGTGACTAGCCCAAGGTCACCGATTTTCTCGACCTTTTAAGGAGAATCAAACCGGTTTACAATCTCCTTCCCTTCCTCTCCCCACAACAGACACCTTGTGAGGAAGGCGGGGCCAAGAACTGTGACTAGTCCAAGGTCACCCAGCAGGTTTCATGTGGGAAAGTGGGGAAACCAACCCGGTTCACCAGACTAGCCTCCGCAGCTCATGTGGAGGAGTGGGGGAATCAAACCCGGTTCTCCGGATTAGAATCCGCCAGTTTTAACCACTACACCACTCTGGCTCTCCTAAGCAATGTTGTATGGATTTGCCACTTCCAAACAAATGCAACACAAGCATGGAATTCAGAAATGCACAGACAATTCAGTATCCTGGGAATATCAGATTCGACTGTTTAGGGGTTTTTTTAAAATCAAGTTTCTAGCCCTTATGGCAGTGAAGGTAGGCTGGAAAACATGGGGTCAGTTCCTGCCGATATGTCAAAAACAAGAGTATTGAGTAAGAATGGCAGTGGTCACAGGTAAGAGTTCAACCGTTCTGCACTGTCTAGAACATGCGGAGTCAACAAATGCACATAATCTACGGCTATCACAACTGACCTCCTTGGTGCCCAGTTTAGATTTATTTCACTTTGATTGCAAAGTACACTGCAGCCAGCACCAGGCCTGCCAAGTCAGGGAAAGCACAGCGCATGGAGGTGAAGGATCGAAACATGTCTGTTGCGAAGCCCAACAACAAGCCAGCTGCGCAATCCTGAAAACCTTCACTGGATTCAGAAGGGTGTCGATCTGTTCATGACGGCACCATACGTCTCTCCGTGGCTCAGACTATGGAGCAAGCCTGATTCAGAATTTAGTGGGAGGAGGGGAGCGAGTCCAGCAGTGACTAATACTCAAGAGGCTTCTCGAAGGTCAAAGCAGTTTTTGGCATCTCCGCAAGCCCAAAAGAAAAATCCCCAAACCCAGAACACAATCCATATCCTAGGACCAACCAAATGGCACATAACAGACAGTGAGCAAGTGTTTGAGTTCTCCAGAATTTTTCTTGTTTGGATGCTGTGAATGACAAGAAGGAAGGAAGGAAGGGAAGGGCTTCAAGACATGATGTAAAATCTTGGTGCACTCGGCCAGACTTCACATCGTGTCCTGGAGCTTCTTCCTTTTCCCTTTTTTGCAACATCCAGATTGTTGAAGAGTTCTGGGGAATGCGAAAGCTTGCATATTGTGATCTGTCAGATGACTGATGCTAATAAAAGACATGGTGAATATCCTGAAGGTCAGAAAGCCCATCTTGCGATTCCCTTCTTCAGCCAGCATGAGGAGGTGGTGCCCAGGTGAAAACCTCACCTATCACCTCTGCCTAGGGTTAGAACTCAGTGCTCTTTGGCTTTTCCCCAGACATATTTGCATTCTCCACCCACACACACACACTGTGTATGACACTTAGGGCCAGCTGCTACGTTCATTTACTCTGCAATAGTTTGCCTTGCGCTGACTTCTGGAATGGGTGGTGCCAGAGCTCAAAACAGCAGAGATCTCACCTCTTAATCAATCCCTACAATCCAGATTGCTGGTTTGTTCAGCCTCCACTTGCAGGGAATGGGGGGGGGGGGGTCAACCCTTCAGGTGCCACTCTGTTTTGCTATGTGAAACCAGCATCCCTGGGGTTTTTTGTTTGTTTAAAGGTCTTTTCTCCTTTAAAATGCTGACGGTACAGCAAAGCCCAGTTCGCAGTAGGGAAACCAAAGGTAAGTTGAAGGGTTAGCCCTAGGGTTGCCATCTTCCAGGTACTAGCAGACGATCTCCTGCTATTACAACGGATCTCCAGCCGATAGAGATCAGTTCACCTGGAGAAAATGGCCACTTTGGCTATTAGACTCTATGGCACTGAAGTCCCTCCCCTCCCCAAACCCCGCCCTCCTCAGGCTCCACCCCAAATACCTCCCACCAATGGCGAAGAGGGACCTGGCAGCCCTAATCATGGTTCCCTCTAGGGTTGCCAACCTCCAGGTGGCAACTATCTCCTGCCGGATGCTATATGGAAGTTATCAACAAATACCAATCCAGGATAGGACTTGTCCCTGTGATACCTATTCCCTGGACTCAATTGATCATATTCTGTTGGTCTGCCCCTTATATGAAACACCCCATGGGAAATGCTTAAAAAATTGGCTTCTTTCCAAATATCACCTATCTACCCAAGCAAAACGTCAATTTTTATTAAACGATTCCAACCCGGAGGTTACCTTAGATGTTGCCAATTTTCTAGTGGATGTGATGAAAGTTCAAAAAGCCCAGAGTTTGTAATTTCTACTTTTGGAATTTACTGGCCTATGTTTTTATCTTAATGACTGCATATTTTATATACCTTTGTAACAATTGTAATATTACTTATGCCATTAAAGGTTTTTTTCAAGGTTTTCAACTATCTCCTGCTGTTGATCTCCAGATGACCACAATCAGTTCCCTTGAAGAAAATGGCTGCTTTGGAGGGTGGACTCTATGGCATTATACCCTGCCAATTACCCTCCCCTCACCCCATCTTGTCCAGGCTCCACCCCCAGAACCTACATGTACCTCCCAACCCAGTGCAGGCAACCCTAGTACTCTTTCTCCTCCTCATACACACACACACAAATACACAAACCACACTTAGGAGATTTATAGTGCAATCCTAAACAGAATGACATCCTTCTAAGCCCGTTAAATTCCATGGACTTACAAGGGCATAAATCCTCCTTCGGTAACTTTTAGGGACCCAAGAAAGAGAGTTGACATTGTGTAAGGGGCACCCTCCAGCCAGGAGAGAGACGCCAGAAAAGACAGTGGCTGTCCCTGTTAAGTAGGAACCGTCAGACTTAGGGTTGCCGGGACCCACTTTGCAACCGGCAGGAGGTTTTTGGGATCTCCAGCTAGTACCTGGTGATTGGCAACCCTAGTCGGACTCCACAGGGCGCGCTTAGGGATGCCAGCCTCCAGATGGGACCTGGGGATCCGCTGGAATTGCAGCTCATCTCCAGACTACAGAGGTCAACTCTCTTGGAGAGTATAGATGCTTTGGAGGATGGACTTTGTGGCATTGTACCCCACTGAGGTCCCTGTTCTCCCCTGGTTCCATCCCCAAATATCCAGGAGGTTCCCAACCTGGATCTGGCAACCCTAGTCGCACTGCAGATTCTGGGAGGCATCAGAGACTCCAGCTCCTGACCCTTCTTTAGGGTTGCCAGGTCCCGCTTCACTACTGGTGGGAGGTTTTTGTGGCAGAACCTGAGGAGGGTGGGGTTTGGGGAAGGGAGGGACTTTAGTGCCATTGAGTCCAATTGCCAAAGCAGCCATTTTGTCCAGGTGAACTCATCGCTATTGGCTGGAGATCAGTTAGAATCATACAGTTGGAAGGGACCACCAGGGTCATCTAGTCCAACCCCCTGCACAATGCAGGAAATTCACAACTACCTCCCCCCACACACACCCAGTGACCCCGACTCCATGCCCAGAAGATGGCCAAGATGCCTTCCCTCCCATGAACTGCCTAAAGTAATAGAATCAGCATTGCTGACAGATGGCCATCTAGCCTCTGCTTAAAAACCTCCAGGGAAGGAGCACTTACCACCTCTCAAGGAAGTCTGTTCCACTGAGGACCCATTCTGTTAGTTGTAACAGCAGGAGATCTCCAGCTAGTACCTGGAGGTTAGGAAAACGGTAGTACCGGGCTCACCAAACAAGATAAATAAATACACAAGCAAACTATGCAAACATGTATTGTGAACGTAAACATCTACAAACAAGTGCAAACATCAAAGAGAATATATACAAGTGAATCCACAAGGGAGAATTGGAAAGTCTCTTTCAAGGTAGGTCTCTATCAGAGTAAGTGAAAGAGACCTACCTTGAAAGAGACTTTCCAATTCTCCCTTGTGGATTCACTTGTATATATTCTCTTTGATGTTTGCACTTGTTTGTAGATGTTTACGTTCACAATACATGTTTGCATAGTTTGCTTGTGCATTTATTTATCTTGTTTGGTGAGCCCGGTACTAGAGTTTTCCTAACTATCCTGTTAGTACTAGTGCATATTTGCCTCATACAGTACCTGGAGGTTGGCAACCCTGCCCTTCTTCCATTACCACAGTTACACTTAGGACACTTTTGAGTCTCCAGAACCTTTCCCGAGAAGTATTCTCCCAGCACTCTGACAACAGCCTCATTGAAGCGGGTTAGCATTTCCAACACCCCACCCACCCAATCGGTAAGGCTAGCAAGTTACGGCTTGTGTTCGCCTAGCACTGCCTGCATCTCTCTCCCACTCTGAGGGGGAGCTTCCCACCCTGCAGCCCCTCCCGCTTTAGAAAAGTTGGCACCTCATGGGGCCTAATATCCAGGCAGGTTGGAGCCAGGCACTGTGTGGCCGACAGATGCTTGCAACTCAAGGTTGACCTGGCCCGGTCTGGTCCTGCAGTCCGCAGCCGTCTATCTTCCGCAGCATCCCAGCCAATTCATGGGGGGGGGGGGGGGACACTTGCTTCTGCAGAGGCTCCGTCCTTCAAGCTTCACGTAGTCGCAGATCCCAAACATCTGGTGCGTCTGAGGACTGCGATCAGCGCAGCCAAGTTGCAAGAAAGGCACCGTTTCGGCAGCTATTTATAGAACCTCCTATTCTCAGCTACCAGAGGGCAAAGCTAGATTTAGCCAGCAAGGGTCCTTGGCCATGTCTGTTCAACAGCAGGACCCACTCCAAGCAGCCCTGGAGGAAAAGCTGGATAAAACCAAAAGAAACAAACCCTTCCCCAAACCCTCTTCTACACATGTTTATTCTGCACATTTTTCTAGGAATGCATCCAGATTTAATATTTTTAGTCTGGGAACTGGCAGGGTTTTCAGAGTTTTGCATATAGTCCACATGCCCATTTTCTCTGAACTGGCTGACTTATTTGGGGGCGGGGGGGATGACCATTCTAAAAAGCTTGCATGGATTTTTGTTAACCTAATGTGAATTCTTGTGGTTTGTAGAAGAGAAGGAGAGAGGTCATCTTCCCATGATCCCTGCCATACACAAGTTCAGGGACGGAAGAGGACGTCACAATGGCCCTGGACAAGCAGAACAGCCCCTGTGGTGCTGGCAGCTATGCAGGGGCTGCTTGTAGGGTTGCCAACCTCCAGGTACTAGCTGGAGATCTCCTGCTATTACAACTGATCTCCAGCCGATAGAGATCAGTTCACCTGGAGGAAATGGCCGCTTTGGCAGTTGGACTCTATAGCATTGAAGTCCCTCCCCTCCTCAAACCCCGCCCTCCTCAGGCACCACCCCAAAAACCTCCTGCTGGTGGCGAAGAGGGACTTGGCAACCCTAGGTGCTTGGCTTGGACCAACCAGTAGTGGGAGCAGCCATGGGCAAACCTTCACCTCTGTCCTTTCCTCTGGCTGGGTTCAAGCCAAATCTCCGCAAATGCTGCCAGTGCCACAGATCCACTTGGCTCATCTTGCTGCTGACTCCTGGCAGCCCTACAAGGCGCCAGGCCCTCTGGGGAACTCTCCCAGTGTGCTAAGAGGCTGATCTGGCCCTGCGCATGACTGTGTAAACATGTCCCTCATGCATGTGCAGTCACTGGGTAGGTGGGAAGAGCGTCCCACAGGTATGCAATAGTCCCAAAGGACATCTCTCCATGCATTCTTCATATGCAATCCAAGAGAGCCAGCGTGGTGTAGTGGTTAAGAGCGGTGGTTTGGAGCAGTGGACTCTGATCTGGAGAACCGGGTTTGATTCCCCACTCCTCCACATTGAGCGGCAGAGGCTAATCTGGTGAACCGGGTTGGTTTCCCCACCCCTACACATGAAGCCAGATAGGTTATCTTGGGCTAGTCACACTGTCTCAGCCCCACCTACCTCCCAGGGTGTCTGTAGTAGGGAGGGGAAGGGAAGGTGATTGTGTAAGCAGGTTTGATTCTCCCTTAAGTGGTAGAGAAAGTCGGGATATAAAAACCAACTCTTGTTCTTCTTCAGATCAAGGTGAGATAATTCAAAAGGCATTCTCTGCCGGTGGAAATCCACCTCCCCCATTCATGAACAGTTACCTGTACACCGTGCAGAAGCTCCAGATGTTATTCTGGAATTCCCAACGCCTGTGATTGTTTTGGTTTAAAAGCCAATTAAAATAGGGGGAGGAAAGCTATGAAGCAGAGGATATTTTTTTTTAGACTTTAAAAAATGTACAAGTGGGGTTCTGCATCACTGCCGACTGCCAACACAATGGGGAAACAGCAGCCTCATTCGGGCAGCAGCATCCAGAGCAGGGAAGAGAAGGTATTTGCCGCAGGGCTTCCAGACCTGGGCAGACAGCTCAGGAGCCTGGCAAACCTCCATGGTTTCCCTGGGTCACAGTTTCAAAACTGGGATTAGATCACAGTGGTAGCCATGTTAGTCTGTCTGCAGCAGTAGAAAAGAGCAGTCAAAACACAGCACACAGATACCTGAAGTGAGCTGTGACTAGGGTTGCCAACCTCCAGGTACTAGCTGGTGATCTCCCACTATTACAACAGATCTCCAGCTAATAGAGATCAGTTCCCCTGGAGAAAATGGCCGTTTTGGCAATTGGACTCTACGGCATTGAAGTCCTCTCCCCAAACCCTGCCCTCCTCAGGCTCCTGGACTCTTGCTCTTTTCTAAAACTGGGATTGAATTTCCTGCTGGAAAGCATCCATTTGTGGGTGGGAGGGGGAGGCAATCAGACAATTGATTTGAGGTAGAAGTGATGTGCGCATATGGATGCATTCCTGGCAGAGGCCAGACTAGCCAGCTTTAACACCCCCAGCCAACCAAGGACTTGCTCAGCTGATTTCTACGTTTCATAACCACGCAAACTTTAATCCTTGCTGACCTCTCTAGAACAGCAGAACAGAAATATTAAAACTCTTCCCTGGGAATCAGTTCTATTGCACCAATCTTTTTTTTAAACTTTCCAGTGTGGTTCCAGGTAAGAACACAAAGTCTTAAAACAAGTTTGGTAAATCATCCAGACACATTTCATACATGTTAATGTGGGTCAGCCCAGCCCAGCTAGAAAGCCTGCAGATGCCTTGTTGACTAGCTGACATATGCAGCACCCCAGGTTTCTGCAATCCCAGTCAGGCAGCAGGTTTTCCATTTGGCACGACAAGTCATAAACTGCATGATCTGTAGGGTTGCCAACCTCCAGGTGGTAAGCAATCAAAATTATGCACTTGTGAGGCAGGAATTACAAGCACAAACTAAAGTGTAATGCAAAATGGTCTATTCAGGGGAATGACCTGTATATACAAAACACAAACGACAAAATGTGCTCAACAGAGCAACTGACAAAGACTGGCCGCAGTACAGTATCAAAGTCACAAGGTAAGTATAGATGTACAGTTACAATATCCCAAAGGTAAGTCTCAGTAAAAGCATCTGCAATCCAGTCAAAAATCCAACAATACAAAAATGATGATGCATAGGCAATAGTCCAACATCCAAATTTGGTAAGTATCACAGGGCAACGGAGTACTATTCAACCGCAATGGGCTTCCGTTAAAATCCCCATTTCACAATTTTTTTCAAGCTTTCAATGTTTCTGTGTGCCAATAGAACCCTTTTTGGGAATAAATCTTATAAGCTTGCAATAATATGGACAACTTTCTGAAGCGTCAGAAAGCTTGAAAAAAATTGTGAAATGGGGATTTTACTTACCAAATTTGGATGTTGGACTATTGCCTATGCATCATCATTTTTGTATTGTTGGATTTTTGACTGGATTGCAGATGCTTTTACTGAGACTTACCTTTGGGATATTGTAACTGTACATCTATACTTACCTTGTGACTTTGATATTGTACTGCGGCCAGTCTTTGTCAGTTGCTCTGTTGAGCACGTTTTGTCGTTTGTGTTTTGTATATACAGGTCATTCCCCTGAATAGACCATTTTGCATTACACTTTAGTTTGTGCTTGTAATTCCTGCCTCACAAATGCATAATTTTGATTGCTTATCTTCTCTGTGTAGTTGTAGCCTGTTTTTGATTACCAACCTCCAGGTGGTGGCAAGAGATCTCCCGCTATTACAACTGATTTCCAGGCGACAGATCAGTTTCCCTGGAGAAAATGGACACGTTGGCAATTGGACTCTATGGCACTGAAGTCCCTCCCCTCCCCAAACCCCACCCTCCTCAGGCTTCACCCCCAAAATCTCCAGGTATTTCTCAACCTGGATCTGGCAACCCTAATTGTCTGGGGTTACGTGCATAAACTCCTCCCCAATGCAATGTTATCAAAATTACAATTAACAATTTATGAGAACTGAATAGCTGGAGAAAAGTAGTAATTGTGCTTCACAATGTTATTTGCATGAACTGCTGTTACATCCTGCAGAACTCTGACAAGCAGATTTGCCTACGGAGTGGACAGAATGGTGGGGAAACCATTAATCCCAGCCTGAGATCCTCAAAGGAAGGGTGGGATAAAAATGGATAGATAATCCCTTTATTAACTATGCAGCTGCTTGCAGAGTAAAAACTGAAAAGATTTCAATCCAGGGCACAGCCACATAAGGCATCCACCCTATCTAATAAAAACGGAACCAAGTAAGGGTACCAAAAGGCAAGCTGAATTATCTAAGGCTTTTAGTGCAACTTGCTATGAACATGGGCGAAGAAAGGTTTTGAGGCTTTGGGGTTTCTAGAAATCATGAGCCAACTTCTTATCTGCAATAACTGACCACCTAACAGAGGCACAAACTCAGAACTGGACCATGAAAACACCCTCAATGCCAACTTTGTCTGCATATACCCAAATAGGGTTGCCAACCTCCAGGTGGTGGCTGGAGATCTCCTGCTATCACAACTGATCTCGAGGCGATATAAATCAGTTCCCCTGGAGAAAATGGCAATTGGATTCTATGGCCTTGAAGCCCCTCCCCTCTTCAAACCCTGTCCTCTTCAGGCTCCACTCCCACCCCCCCAAATCTCCAGGTATTTCCCAACCATTCTCTTGCTCCAATGTAATGTATACCACCCCGTGTTAACAATGCCTCTCTACATTAGACAAACTGTTCAGTCTATACAAAAGAATAAATGGACTCTGAACGCTGCAATGTTCAAACCCTGGTGGGGAAACATTTCAGTTGATCTAAAAGTCACTACTGTCTTACTAATGAACCTTAAAAGGATGAGTCAAATGGGAAATGGCTGAAATTAGCACTCATTAAGTAATTCAGTTCTTAACCTGGCATTCCCCACCCACTATTTTTATACAGATGTTAATTAGTTCAGCTGAAGCACTATAATTATTCCTAGCGTATCTGATTATGTTGTTCATCCTGGACCAGATTTTATGTTAATGCAACTTTGCCTATCTAACCCCGGTTTGGAGTCCATCCCCCCCCCCGACTCTGAGTGAAATTATTACAAGGTCTTCTTTTAAATTGGCCTCTCATAGTAACTCCACCCCCCTTTGTTGTGACTATAAATGTATATGACTAATGAGTTTACACTTCATGCATTTGATGAAGTGAGCTCTCATTCACAACAGCTGATGTGGCAATAAATTTAGTCAGTCTTCAACGTGCCATTGGACTGCAGATTTATTATGAATCATTCATAAAACTACAAATATTGGAAAGAACAGATTGTTTTTGCCCTCTGTCATTACTAGAACTATTTTTTGCGGGGGGGGGGGGGGGGAGAAGAAGAAGAGTTGGTTTTTATATGCCGACTTTCTCTACCACTTAAGGAAGAATCAAACCAGCTTACAATCACCTTCCCTTCCCCACAACAGACATCCAGTGAGGTAGGTGGGGCTGAGAGCTCTAAGAGAACTGTGACTAACCCAAGGTCACCCAGAAGGCTTCATGTGTAGGAGTGGGGAAACCAACCCGGTTCACCAGATTCGCATCCGCCACTCATGTGGAGGAGTGGGGAATCAAACCTGGTTCTCCAGATTAGAGTCCACCGCTCCAAACCACCGCTCTTAACCACTACACCACGCTGGCTATGAAGCAAACTAGAAGTGTAGGACGGGCACGTTTCTTTACGTGGCTCAAAATTAATTTATGGAAGCACAAGATGGCAAGTGGTATAGAGGGATTTTGAAAAGGATTAGTCCAAAACTTCGGTAGACCCATCTCCCGTGAATGTTACCCACAACAGTGAAATGGAAATTCCATGTCCTCAGGTAGCACAGATCCAAGCTGGTACTCGAAGGTATACTGTCTGTGAACATGCAGGTTCCACCTAATTATTGAGAATAGTCTTTCAGAACTTTCATGAATAGCTCTAGAACCAGCATGGTGTAGTGATTAGAGTTAGGACTTAGGTTCAAATCCCCACAAAACTCCACGGATGACTTTAGGCCAGTCATATACTCTTAACCTGATCTACCTCACAAGGTTGTTGTAAGGAGAAAATAGGGAACTGTGTGCATTACCCTAGTGCTGCCAGCCTCCAAGTGGGACCTGGGGATCCCCCGGAATCACAGCTCATCTCCAGACTACAGAGATCAGTTCTCCTGGAGAAAATGGATGCTTTGGAGGGTGGGCTCTGTTGCATTGCACCCCACTGAGGTCCTTGTCCTCCCCTTCCTCCCCCAAAGTCTCCAGGAGTTTCCCAGCCTGGATCTGGCAACCCTACCCCCCCCCAACCCCTGCCGGGGGACCTGGCAACCTGATATTACCTTCAGTTTCTTGGAGAACATGATAAAACAGATAGAAAATCGTTTTTAACTGGGACAAAAGAAGAGAGGGGACTGCTCTCCTCACAAACAGAGTCATCTGGCTGGCTGCCGCTGAAAACAAAACTATGGACTTGACAGATCTTGGTCTGAGCCAGCAAAGCAGACTCTTGCCTTCTTATTTTCATTTTCATGGAGAGAAGTAGGGTTGCCAGCTCCAGGTTGGGAAATACCTGGAGATTTTTGTGGCAGAGCCTGAGGAGGGGGGGGTTGAAGAGGGGAGGGATTTCAGTGCCATAGAGTCCAATGGCCAAAGTGGCCATTTTCTCCAAGTGAACTGATCTCTATCGGCTTGAGATCAGTTGTAAGAGCAGGAGATCTCCAGCTAGTACCTGGAGGTGGCCAGCCCTAGACAGGAGGCTCATTGTCATAAACGAAAATACAGATCTGGCCCGGTCTGTCTGCAGGCCTTGCCTTGGATTCACGGGTCTTGCCGCTTCTTGGCATTGGCACTTTGTGAAGAGTACCTAAAAGCCATAACCTGAAGGAGCCAGCCACTTTCTCATTCAAAGAAAAGACACCAGGCGCACTCCCGTGCATCATTTGGAACAGGAGCCTTGCTTGGAAATCCACAGCTAGCCAAAGATTGCTAAAATGGTATCAGCAAACATGGCACGGAGAAAAACAGCACATTGAATGGGGCTCCTTAGGGGCTGAACAAACCCCAAGGCCTTTTATGTTGCAAGGTTTTGGATTATCTCACATCAACACCGGCCGAACGCAGACAACTGAATACAAGCCGTTACAGAAAGGTATTAGGTCTTCCTCACTCTTTTAAGCAACTCAGCAAGAATCTCACTGTTAATGTTTATTATTGTTATTATGCACCTTATTATTGTTATTATGCACCTTATTATTGTTATGCACCTTATTATTGTTATGCACCTTATCATTGTTATTATGCACCTTATTATTGTTATTATGCACCTTATTATTGTTATTATGCACCTTATTATTGTTATTATGCACCTTAAATGGTTCTTTCCATACTTTTCCTGTAAAACCTAAATTTTAAAAAATCCTAAATAAAGCTTCAGCAATTACATATTCCTTTAAGAGCCCAGAAGCACCTTAAAGACTAACAGAAGTTCTGGCAGGGTGTGAGCTTTCATGAGCCACACGTGGTATGTGAAGAAGTGAGCTGTGGCTCACAAAAGCTCACACCCTGCCAGAAATTTTGTTAGTTTAAGGACTCTTGCTCTTTTCTACTGCTACAGACAGACTAAAATGGCTACCCATCGTGATCTATATTGCCTCAAAGTTTAAGAATCATTTGTACTTACCCATTTGCACTTGAGGTGGAGATAAACACAGGAAATGTGATCATTATTCAACCTACACTCCTCTCTTCCTCCTCCTCCTCATAGGAGTTTGGGATTCAAAAACACAGCAAACACCGCCTAGCAGAAAGGAATTTCCAGCTGTGGGGCACGTGGCATGTGTACACCAATGTGTACATCTAGATATGACTTATCTATCCATCTATCAATGAAGGAGACTCTCACCCCACCCTTCTGCCAAACAGGTCAAGGCGGTGCATGCATTTTCCCTTCCCCTGTTTTATTCTCACCAGCACCCTTTGAAGTAGATGAGGATGAGAAAGAGAGACCCGCCCAATACCAACCAGTGAGCATTATTTTTTGTAGTACAGCCGACATTAGAACCCAGTTGGCAGTCTACACTGACTTTCTAGACATTTGATGCACTACTGAAGTGCTAAGTATCGCTAAGTCATTCCTTTTTTCCCCTAACAACGGGAAACTTAAACAGGCCAACATCAGGATTAAAATTTGGGAGGGCAACTGAAAGCGAAATAAAAAAAACTCCCAGCCTAGGGTTGCTAACCTCCAGGTACTGATGCAAATAAAACAGTAGCTTCATTTGTACATTTATTTCTTCGTAATATAGTTACAGCCTTCGCTGTTTTGCTGCCTGCTATCCACTGCTTATTGTCTCATTCAATTTTGCCTATTACTGTTTTATTTGCATCATTACTATTTACAGTAGAGTGAGTTATTGGCATAACCTCCAGGTACTAGCTGGAGATCTCCTGCTATTTCACCTGATCTCCAGTTGATAGAAATCAGTTCACCTGGAAAAAAAGGCCACTGGCAATTGGACACTATGGCATTGAAGTCCCTCCCCTCCCCAAACCCCGCCCTCCTCAGACTCCACCCCTAAATTTCCTGCAGGTAACAAAGAGGGACCTGGCAATCCTATCCCAGCCCAACCTGAAGCCACAACCCACAGCCTAACCAGTCAACCTGCTGTTCTCATTTCTCCACTTTCAAGCCAGAACTCTCTTTTCACTGTGGCATGTGCAAAGACCCCTGGCCAATCTCCCAGAAACGCCACCCCAAACCCAAAAACAGCCCCACAATTTCAAGTCGCTGAGAAAATCCCAGCACCTGCAAGTGAAGCTTTCCTGCAAGCCCACTGCGCTCCCCATCGCCCCCATCCAATACCTTAGAGGGAACTGTCGATCCCAGTCACACCACCTGACCCCCCAGAGAGAACGGCAGATCCCAAAGAGGCAAAAGCCTTTCGAAGCCCAAATGGGACAGGAGCACCCGCAACAGGCAATCCACAGAGCTTAGCCGGTCAGGCGCCCCACCGCCTAGAGCCTTTGTTGTCATGAGCAGATGAGCTGCCAAGAATCCCAAACGCATCCACCCCCTCTGGGTCACTCAACTGCTTCTAAGCAGGACAAGCTTGTTTATTTACTTCCTCAAATTTCCAGCTGAGCCGATCTGAAGGCCTCAGGCCGGGTACCAAAACCACAAGCACAATGCAACAAAACCAGCTTGGTAAACTGTCCACTTAAAATAACATGTAAGCAGTAGAGTGAAGCTGTCCAGCTCTGGGGGCTTTGAAGCACAGGCTCAGGTGATGGCTTTGGTGAGCCCCCAGGGAAAGGGAGCTAGGCAGCTGCAGGATGCTAAGGATGCCAGCTGCAGGATGCCACTGTGGGGTAGTGGGCTAGAGTCTCAGACTAGGAGCTGGGATCCCCACTCTGGCAGGGAAGCTTGCTGGGTGACTTTGGGCTAGTTACACACACGCTGCCTGAACTACCTCATTGGGGAGGGGGGTAATACGTTTTTATTTTTCAAACAGGTAAGACAAACATAAAAATCAAAGTCTTATATTTTATTGGAACTTACTTTATAACTTCTAGGCCATTTATGCAGAGCTGTTTCCCCACGGTCACCCTCTTCAACTGCTTAGGGACTTTTAGGTATGTTTAGCCTGAAGAGGAGAAGACTGAGAGGGGATATGATAACCATCTTCAAGTACCTGAAGGGCTGTCACATAGAGGAGGGTGCCGAGCTGTTTTCTGTTGCTCAAGAAGGTCGGACCAGAACCAACGGGTTGAAATGATATCAAAAGAGTTTCCGTCTAGACATTAGGAAGAATTTTCTAACGGTTAGAGCGGTTCCTCAGTGGAACAGGCTTCCTCGGGAGGTGGTAAGCTCTCCTTCCCTGGAGGTTTTTAAGAAGAGGTTAGATGGCCATCTGTCAGCAATGCTGATTCAGTGACCTTAGGCAGATGATGAGAGGGAGGGCATCTTGGCCATCTTCTGGTCACTAGGGGTGTGGAGGGGGGAGGTAGTTGTGAATTTCCTGCATTATGCAGGGGGTTGGACTTGATGGCCCTGGTCCCTTCCAACTCTATGATTCTATTCTATGACTTCCTTTTGATTATGCATGCCTTTCCTGCCCATCAGAGGTTGCCTCGCTCTTCCTGTGCTTTTCCACGTATTTTGGCCATGTTTTCTGGATTCTGGCTAAAACAGCATCCGGAAAACATGGGCTAAACATGAAGAAATGCACAGGAAGTGCAAGGCATCCTCTGATGTTCGGGAAAGGCATGCATAATCAAAAGGAAGCCCCGAAGCAGTCAGCAGGGTGACCACGAGGGAAACAGTCTCGCATAAATGGCCATATTCTATTATACCTTTGAGTTATTATATTTGCATATCTGACAATGCATTTCTTAAATTCTTACATTCTATTATTTTTATTGCTAAATAGCTCTATAACCAAGAAATATTTTCCATTTTTAATAAAAGCAAGAGGTTGATCTATTATTCACTAAAGACATTAACTTAGCCATAGTTGCATATTCTGCTACTTTATTTGTCCATTCACCTACCTCACATGGTTGCTGTGAGGATAAAATGGTGAGGAGATCATGGTGAGGAGATCTATGTAAGGCGTTTTGGTTCCCCATTGGGAAGAAAGGTGGGGTATAAATGAAATAAATAAATGCTACAACGTTAAAGAAAGAAGGGTCAGGTATGTAGGACCCAAGTTGTTAAAGCCCTTATCAGTCTAAAATCAGCATCAAGAACCTGCAGATCAATTCCATCGACACCGGTGGCTTCCCCTAACACAGTTTTCCCCAATGTAAAAAGCCTCTTCCACCAGGGGACAGGGGTTTGCACTGAGGGAAACCGTTGTCGTTGGTGGAATGAACCCGCAAGATCCAACCAAAGGAGCTGCTTTACTTGGATCCTGACCACTCTCCATCTATCCCATTAGAAGAGAAAGAAGTGTTGGTTTTTAAATGCTGGTTTTCTCTACCTTTTAAGGAGAATCAGACCGGCTTACAATCTCCTTGAACACATGAAGCTGCCTTATACTGAATCAGACCCTTGGTCCATCAAAGTCAGTATTGTCTACTCAGACCAGCAGCGTTTCTCCAGGATCTCAGGCTGAGGTCTTTCACATCACCTACTTGCTTGAAGGGGAAGGTGAACTGCGCAAGCACTGGGTCATTACTGACCCATGGGGTGATGTCACATCACAACGTTTACTAGACAGGTTGTGTTTACAGGGTGGTATCCCATTGGCTTCCCCAGTCATCTGGAAGGGACCAACACGGTCATCTAGTCCAACCCCCTGCACAATGCAGGACATTCATAACTACCTCCCCCCACACACCCTCAGTGACCCCTACTCCATGCCCAGAAGATGGCCAAGATGCCCTCGCTCTCACGATCTACCTAAGGTCATAGAATCAGCATTGCTGACAGATGACCATCTAGCCTCTTCTTAAAAACCTCCAGGGAAGGAGAGCTTACCACCTCCTGAAGAAGCCGGTTCCACTGAGGAACCGCTCTAACTGTTAGAAAATTCTTCCTAATGTATCGATGGAAACTCTTCTGATTTAATTTCAACCCGTTGGTTCTAGTCTGACCTTATGAGGCAACAGAAAACAACTCTGCACCCTCCTCTATATGACAGCCCTCCAAGTACATATCCCCTCTCAGTCTTCTCCTCTTCAAGCTAAACATACCCAGCTTCTTCAACCTTTCCTCATAGGACCTGGTCTCCAGACCCCTCACCATCTTTGTTGCCCTACTCTGGACCCGTTCCAGCTTGTCTACATTTTTCTTAAATTGCGGTGCCCGAAACTGAACACAATACTCTAGGTGAGTTCTAACCAGAGCAGAGTAAAGCGATATCATCACTTCATGTGATCTGGACACTATACTTCTGTTGATACAGCCCAAAATCACATTTGCCTTTTTAGCTACTGCATCACACTGCTTCATGTTCAGTGTTTGGTCTACTAAGACCCCAAGATGCTTTTCGAACACACTACTGCTAAGACAAGTCTCCACTATCCTATACTTATGCATTTGATTTTTCCTACCTAAGTGCAGAACTTTACATTTATCTCTGTTGAAATAACATTTTATTGGTTCTAGCCCATTTCTCCAGCCTGTCAAGATCATCCTGTATCCTGGCTCTTTCTTCTACCATATTTGCTACCCCTCCCAATTTAGTATCATCTGCAAATTTAATAAGCATCCCCTCTATTCCTTCATCCAGATCATTAATAAAGATGTTGAACAACACAGGGCCCAGCCCAGATCCCTGAGGAACTCCACTAGTCACTCCTCTCCAAGTGGATAAGGAACCATTAACAAGCACTCTTTGGGTGCGATCTGTCAACCATTTACAGACCCACCTAACAGAAATAGGATCTAAACCACATTTTCCCAATTTGTCAACAAGAATATTATGGTGAACCTTATCAAAGCCTTACTATGTCTACAGCATTCCCCTGATCCAGCAAGGTAGTAACCTTCTCAAAAAAGGAGATAAGATTAGTGTGACATGACTTGTTCTTGAGAAACCCGTGCTGGCTCTTAGTGATCAGATCCTTCCTTTCTAAATGCTCAAGGATTGACTGTTCAATGATTTCTTCAAAAACTTTTCCCAGTATTGATGTCAAGCTGAGGGGTCGGTAGTTACCAGGATCCTCCTTTTCCCCCTTCTTGAAGATGGGGACAACATTTGCCCGCCTCCAATCTTCTGGCACCTCACCTGTTCTCCAAGACATCTCAAAAATAATGGGCAGAGGCTCAGAAATTACATCTGCAAGTTCTTTGATGCAATTCATCTGGCCCTGAGGACTTTGTTTCATTTAAAGAAACTAGATGCACTACCCCAATGCCAATCCTAGGCTTGCAACTCCCTTCCCTCGTCATGTGTTCTGTTTATGCCATTACTGAGAGTATCAGGAAGACTGGAGGTAGCGTTTCCTCCCATTTCACACAGTTGGTAGGTTCCCAGTGCCTGTGACCAACATCTGAAAAGGGCTCCTGTGTTTCCTGTAGCAGTTCCATGGTTCAGCACATGGCTTTGCTGGCATGCATACAGCACCACACAGTGCACATGTCCTCACCAAACGCTTTTTGAAACTGACTGTTGAGCAAGAGTAGCAGAAGCTGGGAGCCCTCTGTTCACTCTGAATCCCTCAGGCACTGTTTGCAGAGGACAGGGAAGATAGCAGCCAAAGCAGGTGTACACACATGTGTGCACACTCCTGTTGGTTTCTCACCTGCCTCTTCGGTTCTGGGTCACCTGTGGGGAGTAAGAGATTTGGAAAGCAGGAGTACTTAGCTGGTTGTGCAACATAATTTATGCCTTGGTCCGTGCTGTGCACCCTAATCAATCCTATCTTGTCAAAATTGACAAGCTGCGCTGAAACCTAGGGAGGAGAGAAAGAGCACCTGATCCACTTTGGCTAATGTCATTCTCGCCCTCCCATTTAAATGCCACATGCCTGGAACACCCACAGCGCTCCTACCGATTCCACCACCTGTTTGTCAGAAGAAATGGGATGCACAGAAGAGCTCAATTCCTGTTAGGACAGCCAAACTCTCTGATGCCCCAAGGGGCAACGGGAAGCCTTCTCCTTTTCTCTGGAGTCTGCCACAGCAAGGAGCAGTCTTTGGGGGGCACCAGAATAGTCATGCGAGCCAGTGTGGTGTAACGGTTGGACTGGGACCTGGTAGAGCCGGGAGCTGATGGGATGATCTTGGGCCTTTCAGCACTTCCCACCTCACAGGGTTATTAAGAGGACCAGGGAAGGGAGGATCATGCATGCTTTCCAAAAGAATGGTTGGATACTTATTTATATTATTTATAGCCCACCATTCTAACTGGGACTCAAGGAGGATTACACAGAGTGAGCAACTACAATTGACAGGATGGGACATTCAATAAACAAGGAAATAGGATGTGGGTTGCAGAACCTACCAGGAACAACAACAACAACAAAACAGAACTGAAGCAAAGCATTGGTGTTAACATAACACGAAGAAGAAGAGTTGGTTTTTATATGCTGACTTTCTCTACCACTTAAGGAAGAATCAAACCGGCTTACAGTCACCTTCCCTTCCCCTCCCCACAAGAGACACCCTGCGAGGTAGGTGGGGCTGAGAGAGAGTGACTTGCCCAAGGTCACCCAGCTGGCTTCATGTGTAGGAGTAGGGAAACAAATCCAGTTGACCAGATTAGCCTCCGCCGCTCATGTGGAGGAGTGGGGAATCAAACCCGCTTCTCAAGATCAGAGTCCACCGCTCCAAACCACTGCTCTTAAGCACTACACCACGTAAAATTATGCAA
The DNA here is from genome assembly GCF_029931775.1 of Euleptes europaea. Lineage (NCBI taxonomy): Eukaryota > Metazoa > Chordata > Lepidosauria > Squamata > Sphaerodactylidae > Euleptes > Euleptes europaea. Next base: position 36,162,875 of record NC_079329.1, on the reverse strand, counting down.
GATTACATAGTAGGATCCAATTTACACCAAGCTGTACACAGTAGTACAGATCACAGTCCTGAATAATTTGTTCAAGTGACTTTGTGGATCATTTTTCACGGTGCTATCGAATGCCCGTGTAGAAAAGCCCTCTTCAACAACTCAGTTTTGCATAATTCGCAAAATGCCAAGAGATTGGGAGCCCTCCTGACCTCTTCAGGCACACCTTTCCACAAGGCGGGGGCCAGAATTGAGAAAGGAACACAAAGGCAGTTGCCGATTTTACATATTTGCATGTTGGCACCTGCAGAAGGCCCTACTTGGATAAGTGCAACCGTCGTGGTGGAGCACAGGGGGAGAGCCAACCTCGTAGATATGAGGGTCCAAGACCATAAAGAAGGCCCCATTCTAACCTTTCATTAGGAAATCATGGTAGACGGGTACAGAGCCTGACAGCCGTATTTGGGGTTGAGAAGGAATTTCCCCCAAATATCTACAGGCCAAATACCAGTGATTCAGCACACTTTCCACGGCTTGGATTCCCTCCAAGTCGTGGAAAGTGATACAGAAAGGGCACCACAACCATGGAATGGCCACTCAACTCACTAACATGTCGGGTCAGCTTATAATAATAATTTATTAATACGGTCACTGATTAGCAAAAAAAACAACAGCCACAACAGATAATAAGAAAACCACCACAACAGCTTCTACTGCTACTACAAATAATCTAAGCCTATGAATCAGTGTCCTCCAAAATGTCCTATCTTGCTCAGATCTTGCAAACTGAGGGCTGTGGCTTCCTTTATAGAGTCCATCCATCTCATGTTGGGTCTTCCTCTTTTCTTGCTGCCCTCAACCTTTCCTAGCATGACTGTCATTTCCAGTTATTCTTGTCTTCTTATAATGTGACCAAAATATGATAGCCTCAGTTTAGTCATTTTAGCTTCTACGGGTCAGCTCCCCCCCCCCCCAAAAAAAACAATGCTTCGACTGGATTATGAAAATGTTTGAACTGGTGGAAATGGCAAAACTTACAGCTACTTTAAACCAAAAAGACAATGTACGATTTATGGGGGAATGGGAGGCTTGGATGAAATACTGTGAATATGAATTAGGACTGGGGAAAATGGAAGAGTACCTTTTAGTCTGATCTAGATGACATTGGATGACATTATTAACACAAAGAAGTGTAATTAATTATATTAATAGATTATTGTAAATGAAACTTAACTGAGATATAAGAATAATTAAGATTAGATCATATCACGATGGGATAGAATACTTTATTCAGAGGCGGACGGAGGTGATGGGGAAGTCAAAAAATTTTCCTTTATTTTTATTTTTATTAAGTACTTAAATAATTACAACAACATTAGTTATGATTTAGATTTTCATATTACTTTCATTGTTGTTTGTTGATATGGAAAATTAATATTATAAAAACCAATAAAAAAAATTCAAAAAAAAAGAAAAACTTGTCTGGCCAGAACAGGACAAAAAGGAATGGGTTGATGCACCTGGAAGAAATTACACCTGCAGTGTACCATTTTCAGCCCCATTCTCAGCTGTACGCCCACTGTTTGTTTGGGGGTGGGGAGAGACTGAGTTCTGGACAACAGGGAGGGATCCCTGAAGCAGAATTAAGGGCTTGATGCTTTCGGAAAAGAAATTCAATGGCCCGGCCTTTGGGCCTCTTCCAAGCCTGCAATTCTACCCGTAGTGGAATTTCCTACCTCTGGTGGCAGCAAGGTAAGGTGGAGGATTTGAATGGTGCTGATAAATGGGTTTTTTTTTTACACTGCCCAGGTTTAAATGGATCCCACCAGGTTTGGCATTTCTAGTTTTAAAACGAGCGTCGCCTACAACTGTGCTGTTTTTGCATCTGCAAAAGTGTAGACTGTGGGCCAAACTAAACATACCATGCTGCTTCATCCAATTCTGCCTCAAATGCAAACTAAAAAAGAAAACTCTCAGAGGAACAGAAAGACACTGGACTCTTGAGCAGAAGACCTGCGATTCTGGACACTTTCTCTGTGGACTATTTTTCCCATTCAAAATCGCCTGTGCACACAGCGTTTTTTCTCCAAACAGGGGAAAAGATTCATCTTGCAGGGAGAAAAACAAGCTAACAGGAATGGCTTTAAGGGGGGGCGGGGAAGGCAGCCTGAGGTCTTCTGCTGGAGATAGTTGTGGGCTGCATTAACCAGCTGGCGTGGTGCAGCGGTTAAAGTGCTGGACTAGGATCTGGGACGCCCAGGGGTGAATCCCAACTCTGCCATGGAAACTTGCTGGGTGCCCTTGGGCCGGACACACACTCTCAGCCTAACCTACCTCACAGGGTTGTTGGGAGGATAAGATACAGGAGAGGAGATTGATGGAAGCTGCTTTGAGCCAGTGTGGTGTAATGGTTAAGACCAGTGGTTTGGAGCGGTGGAGTCCGATCTGTAGAACCGGGTTTGATTCCCCACTCCTCCACATGAGCGGTGGAGGCCAGTGTGGGGAACTGGCGTTGTTTCCCACACTCATACACATGAAGCCAGCTGGGTGACCTTGGGCTAGTCACAGCTCTCTCAGCCCCACCTACCTCACAGGGTACCTGTTGTGGGGAGGGGAAGGGAGAAAAAGGGGAGGAAAAGGTTCCTTTTCTCAGCAAAACAAGCTCACATCCGCCCTTGAATAGAGGCTATTCCTGTCCGCGGGAAGGGGCAGATCGCCAGTCTTAGATCCTTCTGAGCTAGAGATCTGCGAGGACCTGCGAAGGGCCAGACCAAATGACTTCGCGGGTCTTAAATGGTCCCCGGGCCTGACGTTCCCCACCCCTGATTTAGCCCCTCAAGTTAACTTACACACCCTGAGCTCCTGCCCTAATGAAAGGCACGACTGAATACAGGACAGCTTATCTCAGTCAGAAACTGAAACTTTTGAGTCTAACATTTCTCCTTTACCACTCCCAGTTTGAGTGGTAAAAGTCCCTTGCGATGCGGCACTTCCAGGTGTAAACTGGAAGTGACGCGATCGCGTTGGCACGGCCACGCACGCAATCTTGCCTCACCTCTACCCCACAAACCTTCCGCCGGAGGAGAGGGGGGACCTGGCAACCCTAGCGGGGTTTGGGAGGGGAGGGAATTCAATGCCGTAGAGTCCAATGGCCAAAGTGGTCATTTTCTCCAAGCTGGAGATAAGTTGTAATAGCGGGAGATCTCCAGCTACTACCTGGAGGTTGGAAACACTACCTGCCCAGGTTTTCAATTGTGATTTAATGGGGGGGGGGGTGTTGTGATAGGCCTTTTATAAAAAGGCAGTTTCCCTCCCGGTCACCCAGACTGCTTCAGGGCTTTGCTTTGATTATACATGCCTTTTCCAACCATCAGAGGTCGCCTAGCTCTCCCCACACATTTCGCCCATATGTTCTGGATGGTGTTTCAGCCAGCACCCAGAAAATGTGGGCAAAATGCACAGAAACGCGTGGGGAGAGCGAGGCGACCTCTGACGGTTGGAAAAAGCATGCAAAAGAAAAGCCCCGAAGCAGTGTGTGTGTGGGGAGGTGACCACGATGGAAACAGCCATGCATAGAAGGCCATAGTGTGATTTTAAAAAAATTATTTTGCTAATTTATAACTTAGATTACTTTGAACACAGGGAAGGCAGCCTATAAATCAGTAGATTAAGTAAACCTAACCCTGCACACCGCTCTCAGTAATGAGTAGCCAAATGCCCCGGGAATGTAACAATTGGGACATGGAGAAAAAGTCAACCTGTGTCGTTTCACAACCTTGGATTTGCACAAAACAACGCACATGATGTTCGTTGCTCCATTGGGCCTGCTACATTATGGATCTCCGTGGAAAAAACGAAGGCTCAGTGCTGTAAAAGTATTGGAGAACCAAAACAGCACAGAAACAATATAAGAAATGCTTAATTTTATAAGTGAGTAAAGTGCAAAAGTGACAATAAATATATACAATATTATACAACAAGATACAGGTAAGTAATATATCTCAATCCAGCATGTCAAGGACTTGGAAACCTACAATTTCTTGGAAAGTACAATTTCAAAGCACCTCAGTAGGTAACATCTCTTTAGGGACCACCAACAGTGTCTATTCAGGTTACCTACTGAGGTGCTTTGAAATTGTACTTTTTGGATACATGTAGCTGACGAAGCCATATGCGAAACATGATTATGATCTAGACAACACGTCCTGTCATCCTGTATTGTGGCTTTGCAAATGTTGCTTGATTTCCAGCGTACTGAAATATAGTCTGAAAAGACATACAACTGCTCCCTATAAAGGAAATATTCTTCCTATATAACTACTGGATTTATTGGACTTACATCCGAATGGACTTGAGAGGTTTCCAAGTCCTTGACATGCTGGATTGAGATATATTACTTACCTGTATCTTGTTGTATAATATTGTACATATTTATTGTCACTTTTGCACTTTACTCACTTATAAAATTAAGCATTTCTTACATTATGGATCTCAGCACTCCTGTTTCGGGACTTATTCTGCTTCACAGTCCACGCAACACTTCCCTTTGGTAGTTGCAAAGGTACACTGGAGCAAAGGAAGGTTGCGCTCTAATTATGCGGCTCAGGCTTCGACAAGGGGAAGAGCTATGGCTCACCGGTGGAACACATGCTCTGTGCATGGAGCAGATCTCACCACTGGTTAAAAAGATTTCACAGCAGAGGTCCTGGAGAGCTAGTGTGGGCAGCAGCGGCTTCCACATGGGGATTTTTTCTGTGTGGACAGAGGGAAGCCCCTGCAGTCAAAGGGCATTCAGACGTTGTGTGCCCAACCAGGGCACCACTCGCCTGGATGCTGTCCTCTCCCAGCCCCCTTTACTCGAGAGAAAATAGAAACCTCATTTCCTCTAAAGTAAAGGGGAAACTGTGAGTGAAGCGTTCACATGGCTGCCACTTCAAAGGGCTTTTTTTTGCATTTCTTTACAGAACTGTGCAATAGCAGTCCAACATAGCTGGGGGGAAGAAGAAGAAAAAGAAATAAAAAAGATAAAAAGAAGCAGAAAAAGAAGAGTTGGTTTTTATATGCCGACTTTCTCTACCACTTAGGGGAGACTCAAACCGGCTTACAATCACTTTCCCTTGCCCTCCCCACAACAGACACGCTGTGAGGTAGGTGGGGCTGAGAGAGCTGTGACTAGCCCAAGGTCACCCAGCTGGCTTCATGTGGAGGAGTGGGGAAACCAACCCGGTTCTCCAGATCAGAGTCCACCGCTCTTAACCACTACACCACACTGGCTCCTTCTAAGGGCTTTAAGGGGATGTGGAATGGTATAGCATAGCCCGATCTTGTCAGATTTCGGAAGCTAAGCAGGATTGGTACTTGGAAGGGAGACCTCCAAGGAAGACTCTGCAGAGGAAGGCAACGGCAGACCACCTCTGCTTAACTACTTGCCTTGAAAACCCCACCAGGGGTTGCTGTAAGTCGGCTGCGACTAGACGGCACTTTACCCACACACAAGGGCTGCAAGAGTTGGAAAAATGGGGACGACGGCATCACAAACAGTGCTCGAACGGAATGTGTGGTTGTTGTTCCCTCTCAGCTTGCTACTGCTAGGAAGGGCTTTTCACACCACTGTGCGCTTCCCCACGTCGTCATTCGCTCGCCCCACTCCAGGCTCATGCAAGGACCCACAAGGCACAGCTGCAACCTCCTGCATGGCAGCAAAAGGCCAACCCGCCTGCAACGTTAGACGGGCGCAACAGCCTTCAAGACTGATCTTGTCACATGCACACATGAAGCTGCCTTATACTGGATCAGATCCTTGGTCCATCAAAGTCAGTATTGTCTACTCAGACCGGCAGCGGCTCTCCAGGGTCTCAGGCAGGGGCCTTTCACATCACCTACCTGCCTAGTCCCTTTAACTGGAGATGCTGGGGACTGAACCTGGGACCTACTGCCTGCCAAGCAGATGCTCTGCCACTGAGCCACGGCCCCTCCTGTCAGCCTTGCACAAAATTGCACACAGGATTGGTCAATAGGGTCCTTCCACGCACAGCTGGTCTGCAATTTTGTAACTCTCAAAGCCTGGCAGCTTTGCCTGGACTTTTGACTTGTTTTTTTCCCCAAAATGACCTTTAACATTATAACTCTAGTTATCCAAATAGATTGTAGTGGAATACACAAAACGTCTGGATAAACAGAAGTAACTTTACAGCAACAAGGAGACTGGGAAGGGGACCCAGCCCATCTGTAAATGAGATTCCTCCCCCCTCATATAATAAATTAGGATCAAATCAACACCCAGAAACAGTAATCTCCTTTCAGCAGCTTGTTTCTTGCCTGGATTTCCAAACTAGCCAGAGTGGTGTAGTGGTTAGTTGGTGAATTGGACTAGGAACAGAGAAGCCCACATTGAAATTTTGCACTCAGCTACCAAAACAAGGCGGGGGAAAGTCTGCCTGTTAGCTTAGCCTTGCATCCTACCCCATTCCTACATCTTTGGCCTCTGCTCTGGCTTGATCTGCCTACAAATATTTGTCTAAACACAACTCCAATTTATACCCTGCTTTTCTCCCAAGCAGGGACCTAACATGGCTTACGACACCATTTGCCCTTTCTCCATTTTATCCTTACAGAAACACCTGGCAAAGTGTGTTATATTGAGAGTGCTTGGCCCAGGGTTACCTGGGGAACTTCCATGGCTGAGTGGGATTCGATCTCAGGTCCAAGCACTTTAACTGCTACATTACCCTGTCACTCATGGATACCACAGAATAAGGAGGTGGGATATTTGAGGCAGCACACTGGACTTCTAGGCTGCAAGAATATAAATAAAAATTTTAAAAACCTTCCCGGCATGAAGAAGAATGAGAGTTTTTTTTTTATATGGTGATTTTCTTTACCACTTAAGGAAGAATCAAACCGGCTTACAATCACCTTCCCTGCCCCTCCCCACAACAGACATCCTGTGAGGTAGAGGGGCTGAGAGAGCTGTGACTAGCCCAGATCAGAGTCCACCACTCCAAACCACCGCTCTTAACCACTACACCACGCTGGCTCTCTGAAAAGAATTAGAAAGCAGTGGGCCGAAACCTCTCTCAACAATGTGCCAGTTTTGTTTTTTCTTGCAAGGAGCTTTTTAAAAAAAAAACACACAAGGGGGATATTGCCTTTTATGGAACGCTGCCCTATATGTTGCTCCCTTGACCCCCTCCAAACTATTAGTTTGCTCAGCTGCATGAATAGGTCCAGTCCAACCCAGCCCACAGAAGTAACTATTTGGAGAGAGAACACTTCTATTTTCTTTTATAAGTCCCGTGGTTTCAAACCTTTGCACCGCCACAGCATCGGGACAATCTCAGCCAAGGGCTTGTTTACAAAAACTTTGAGCAATCCGTTCCCAAAATAACATTTTAGCCACATACAACTAACTTCTGTTCCACTTCAGTCTGAACAGAGGGGTGGGGAATCCAACTCAGCACCCGTGAACTTGCAGTCATGTTCCCTATCAATGCCTTCCTCCGCCTCGCCCCCTGCCCAGCTCAAGGGTTTGAGGTTGGCAGTTTTGTATATGAATGGCAAGGTTTTCCTCTTGCTTCCCCCCCCCCATCTTTCACAGTGTTCCTGGCATGGCGTCCCCGCCTCCCTCCCCAAACCTCTTCAGTCCCAGCCTGTAGATTCGGTGGATATCTACACTGGCCTTCAGCAGATCCACCCCCCCCCCAATGCTCTCTTATGTTCTTTTGCAAAAAAGCATGCTGGGAAGGGAGGCATTGATCCTACCATTTGGGAGGGCAAACCTTTCTCCTTTGGGAAACCTTTGGCCTTAACCCCTTCCTCGCCATTACTTACTAGAACCAGGCCTGAGTATGGGTAACTGACCTCAAACATAAGTTGCTTCACCCCACCCAGAACCCTTGCCCCACTCTGCATCCCCTCCTTTTGAAGCCTTCCTGTCAAGTTTTCAGATTATGGAAGTGGCTCAGGGCAGGAACCAGTTTTCGGTCCCAAGACTCTGGAACAGACGCCTTACCTTGACACTGTAATGTAAATGATAATAAATATTAATTTTTGCCAAGCCTACCGATTAGGAGGTTTCTACCAGACCCGTGTAGGCAAGAGAGCATTCGCCTGCGAGGCTTTCGGGTCACAGGTTCGAAACCATTCCTGGAGTCGGAACCCAGATGGACAAACATCCAGCTGCCAAAATATTGTCGAAGGCTTTCACGGTCAGAGTTCATCGGTTCTTGTAGGTTATCCGGGCTGCGTGACCGTGGTCTTGGTATTTTCTTTCCTGACGTTTCGCCAGCAACTGTGGCAGGCATCTTCAGAGGAGGAACACTGAAGAAAATTCCAAGACCACGGTTACGCAGCCCGGATAACCTACAAGAACCAGATGCCACAAAGTTGCACCCACCCAGTATCCCTTTCCCCGGTCACCACAAATCTGGGGGTGGACACTCTTTCAGCACATGGCTTCCCAAGCAGGGTGCTCTCTCTGCCTTCTTGCAAAAGCCTGACAAACCTGGTTGCTTTTCAGACCCAAAGAGAGAGAAAATCCTCTCCCCTTCCCACATTGACCCTACATCCCCTGTTTCAACGCATTCTCCCCTTGCTATTTAGTCCAGACCAGCTTCTGGCTTGTTCGTAAGCCCAACACACACACCATAGGCCCAGTTTCAAAATGCCCTGCTGGAGCTTTCAGCGAAAGGACTTGCAAGGCTCAGGGTCAAAATTACGCTGTGCCCACCCCACGGAGGGCAAACAGGGGTGGGGGGGCACCCCTTTGCCCAAGACCCCTCCAAACCCCCAGGCCCAATATTCTCCAGCCCCCTCCCCCAGCCATTTCCAACGCAGCCCCAAGAGGCAGAAGCTGCACCCCCCAGCTTCTCTGGGCCGTGACCCCCCTCCAGAAACTACAGGCCAGGTCAACCCCTGGGGGGTGGGGGGCATGCCTTGCCTCCCAACAGCTGCTCCGGCAGGAAGGAAGATGCCAGCACCTCGCCTACCTTGCAGCACCAAAAAAAGGCCTTTCCGCTCTGCACCTGCTGAACTGCCCGCCTGGAAGGTTTTCTCCCCCCTAAAGGGAGGCCATTGAAAGCACCGCAGACCAGACCAGAAACAGCAGCTCAGGCTCCTCTGCCAGCAGCTGACAACACAGCCAGCCGCTCTCAGGGCACCTCCTCTGCAGACACATCATCACCAGCAGCCCTCTGGGCATGCTGGGAAATGTAGTCCTCCGCCAGGGCCTCTGGGGCTCCCACCTCTCCCCTTGGGTGTTGCCAACTCCCGGGTTGGCCCAGAATGGCTTCACGTCCCAAAGGAGCTGTTCACTTAATTTTGTTATTTTTTTTTTTAATTTTCTTTATATCTTTAAGGGATACAGGAAAGGAAAAAGGGAAAGGGATAAATGTTAACATTATAAAAACAATACTGTATTGTAAAATAGTTTCTAAATAAAGTATAATTACAAAATGACTTTGGTTTGTTGTTCTTACATCAAAATAATCTCTTGTATTTTAAAGATTCTTATTCTTTTCCTAACAATTATTTAAGATAAAAAAAAGTATAAAACAGGGTTTGTTATAATGATATTTTAGCATACATTATTCATATTAGTTACATTTCATATATGTATAAAAAAATGCCCATTTCTCCTGAAATTGCTCGGTAGATTCACTGGATTTAGGATTTAGTTCATAAGTCATTTTAGCCATTGCTGCATATTCCAGGAGTTTTTCTTTCCAATCATCAATTTCAGGTATATGAGTTTGTTTCCATGTTCTTGCTAGGATTGTTCTGGCAGCTGTTGTAGCATATTTGAAAACGTCATGTAATTTTTGAGGTAAGTTTAACGGTACTACACTGAGTAAATAGAATTTTGGATCAAAGGTAAACTTCGAATCTAACATCATTTGTAGTTCGTGGTGAATTCTTTTCCAGTATAGTTGTAACTTTGGACACGTCCACCAAACATGAAAATAGGAACCGTCTGATTCTTGACATTTCCAACATGCACCTTTTCCCCCTGGGGTTGTCATCTGAGAAAGCATATTAGGAGTCAGGTACCATCTATAGAAAGTTTTGTACCAATTTTCTTTCACTTCTTGAGAGACTGTGTATTTCAATTCAGAGGAGCAAAGTTTTTCCCATGAGTCCATACTGATCATTTCTCCGTTCACTTAATTTTGTGTGACTCTTTCGTTTCCCCCTGGTTGAGGCACCGGATGAATAAACTGGGCGGCTATGGTCTCTCGCAACATCTGCGCCTACTTTTATGAGTGGGAGATTGTAAGATGTTATAGGGCGGTGGTTCCCAACCTTTTTTGGACCAGGGACCACTAGGACTTTTTTGTTCGGTGCAGGGACCCCAAGGTGCAAAATAAAAATTCCGAGGATTTGAAAATAAACTTGAATCATAACTGTTATTCAACTTAGAATAATATTTGAATATTGGTTCTTGTAGGTTATCCGGGCTGTGTAACCGTGGTCTTGGAATTTTCCTTCCAAGGAAGGGAAATTCCAAGACCACGGTTACACAGCCCGGATAACCTGCAAGAACCAATGAACTCTGACCGTGAAAGCCTTCGACAATATTTTAATATTTTTTTATAATAGAGAACTTTTAATTGAAAATATTAATTTATTATGGGTTTATAACTTTGTTTCACGGACCTTAATTTAGTTCTCGCGGACACCTGGGGGTCCACGGACCCCTGGTTGGGAACCAGTGTTATAGGGGCTCACACTTGATGCACTTTTATATGTGTTATGTTATGTATGTATATCTAGTGTGTTTTTATGCTGGTCTTGGACCGTATCAAACTCTCTTTCTTTCTCATCGGCTCCTATCCATGGACTATCCACGGGCCGGAGCCCTGATCAGGCAAAGAGTTCTGGACGGGGAAAGACAGCAGGACCTAAGTAGAATCAAAACCCGTTCCGGGCCATTTTGTGCCGTTCCGGAGGCATTTTGGCCTGGAAAGGGTTAATAAATACGTTCTCTCTCAGCGTTTTTATTTCTAAAATACTGTTCTGGAGCCCCTGCAAGGCATGCCACTGTTTTTTGATGTGGTGTTGTTTGTTTAATACCCGTTCCGGACCATTTTGTGCCGTTCCGGAGGCATTTTGGCATGGAAAGGGTTAATAAATGCGTTCTCTCTCGGCGTTTTTATTTCTAAAATATTGTTCTGGAGCCCCTGCAAGGCATGCCACTGTTTTTTGATGTGGTGTTGTTTGTTTAATACCCGTTCCGGACCATTTTGTGCCGTTCCGGAGGCATTTTGGCCTGGAAAGGGTTAATAAATGCGCTCTCTCTCCGCGTTTTGTTTTCTGAAATAATGTTCTGGAGCCCCTGCAAGGCATGCCACTGCTTTTTGTGGCGGTATGATTTGTTTAATGCCCGTTCCGGGCAGTTCCGGCTTTTACCCTGTCCCAAAAACATGTGCTACATTCGCAGCACTCTTACCAACGGGGTCCCGATGTCTTACCTTTCCCACTTAGATAGTCCAGACTACAGAGGGGCCTTCACCCTGATGCGTTGTAACGCACTCCCTTCGGCCGTCTTGGAAGGGAGAGACAAAAAGGTACCATATGCAGGACGATTACGCCCCTGCTCTGATGGGAGCACTGGGACCCTTGAGCACGTTGTGTTTGAACGCAAAATCTACAACAAGATACGAGAAGCCGTTCTTTCTGTATTATCGGACCCCCCCCCCCCCCAGGGCGATCCAGAGCTTTTAGTCTTTCTAACACGCTCTCAGAAAAGGATATGGAGATAACTTTTAAAGTGGCCAAATTTGGGTGGCAAGCAATTAAGATCAGGCATGCATGGGTCGAACTTAATGGTAGAGCGATTTTATATTTATGTTTGTACTAGTTCCAAACATGTAATATTTTTTAATTAAGCACTTAACGGCTTCTATGAGTGAGAGATTGTAAGATGTTATAGGGGCTCACACCTGATGCACTTTTATATGTATTATATTATGTATGTATATCTGGTATGTTTTTATGCTGGTCTTGGACCGTATTAAACTCTCTTTGTACTTTGAACTCCCGGTTTGGGAATTCATGGAGGTCTGGTGAGGTGGAGGGCGGGGTTTGGGTAGGGGAGAGATCTCGGCAGGATATTGATGTGCCTGCGTTACAGTATTAAGTCCCCATAACCATAACACAGCAAGAGGTTGATCATTCAAAGCAGTTTATTGGTTCCTGTAGGTTATCCGGGCTGTGTGACCGTGGTCTTGGTATTTTCTTTCCTGACGTCTCGCCCGCAGCTGTGGCAGGCATCTTCAGAGGAGTCACACTGAAGGACAGTGTCTCTCAGTGTCAAGTGTGTTGGAAGAGTAATATATAGTCAGAAAGGGGTTGGGTTTGAGCTGAGTCATTGTCCTGCAAAAAGCATCAAAGGTAATGTGCTGAGTCATTGTCCTGCAAAAAGGTAATGTGCTAATCATTGTCCTGTAATACTTTTGATATCTGGCCGTCCAGATACAAGGAAAGGGTACACTCCTATGTGCATTGACTGAATAGTGCACAAAAAGATTGAAGGCTTGAAAAAGACTGCACGAAATGGAATTATACCGGATTTCCATTGCCCTTCATCTTGCTTTTGCGACCTACTGATGCACTTTATGAAATTATTCATGCGGACTCTATAAGGACTGAGTATTGTTCCCGTGGTTCACTCATGCACTTTATGAAATTATTTACGTAGACTGAATAAGGATTGAGAATTTGGGCTCATATTTGTATTGTAAAGCCCTTATTGAAAGTTGGGGTCTTAATTACCTATGTGATACTTTTTTGCTCCAGAATTTTGTTCTTTGTATGTTTCCAATACATATTAATAGCACTAATTGCTATAGTTTGGTCTTCTTATTATAGAAAGAATTGTCTTGTGCTACTTTCTTGATTTCCAACCTCCAGGTGGTGGCAGGAGATCTCCTGCTATTGCAACTGATCTCCAGCCGATAAAGATCAGTTCACCTGGAGAAAATGGCCACTTTGGCAATTGGAGTCTATGGCATTGAAGTCCCTCCCCTCTCCAAACCCCACCCTCCTCAGGCTCCACCCCAAACAACCTCCCACCAGTGGCGAAGGGGGACCTGGCAACCCTACCTCCAGGTTAGACCTGAAGTTCTCCCGAAATTACTGCTGAACGCCACACTACAAAGATCCATTCTCCTGGAGGAAATGGCATCTTCGGAGTGCGGACAGCTCAGTTCCCTCCTCTCCCCAGGAACTGCCCCCATATCTCCAGGAATTTCCCAAACTGGAGTTGACACTGGCACCACCTCTGGGACTACAGAGAAAACCCATACAGCCGTAGCTGCCCTACTTAGACTTTGCTAAGACTTGGTTTAGAGCAGTGGTTCCCAACCTTTTTTTGACCAGGGACCACTAGGACTTTTTTGTTCGGTGCAGGGACCCCAAGGTTCAAAATAAAAATTCTGAGAATTTGAAAATAAACTTTAATCATAACTGTTAGTTAAACATTAAACTTAGAATAATATTTGAATATATATTTTTATAATAGAGAACTTTTAATTGAAAATATTAATTTATTATGGGTTTATAAGTTTGTTTCGCGGACCTTAATTTAGTTCTCGCAGACCCCTGGGGGTCCACGGACCCCTGGTTGGGAACCAGTGGTTTAGAGCCTCCCAAACTTTGTAACTGCCCTCCGTCACAGCTGCCGGCCATTTTGTGACCGGACCTGCCGCCCACACCAGCCATTTTGTTGTGGTGTTCAGTAGGGTCGCCAGGTCCCACAGATGCCATTTTGTCCAGGTGAATTGATGTCTATCGGCTAGAGATAATTTGTAATAGCAGGAGATCTCCTGCTAATACCTGGAGGTTGGCAACTCTAGTGTCCAGTCACTGCCCTCAAAATATTGCAAATGCTCACAGGCTCTGCAGGTCAGGAACTAGGGTTGCCAGCTCTGGGTTGGGAAATAAAGGGAGATTTTGTGGGTGGATCCTGGGAAGGGTGGGGTCGGGGGAGGGACCTCAGCAGGGTAGATACCATAGAGTCCACCCTCCAAAGCAGCCATTTTCTCCAGGGCAACTGATCTTGGTTGTCTGGAGATCGATTGTAACAGCTGGAAATCTCTAGGTGCCACCTGAGTAGTCTCCAGGTAGTCGCTGGAGATCTCCTGCTATTACTGTAATGCCCAGATATAAGGGCTGGTATAAAATACTATGTACTCATATGCACACACATGGAAGCTTTGGGGAAGTTGGCATCCGGGAGCCATGAACCAACAAATCAGGCTCTCTGTGCCTGGTACGGCCTTTCACCAGTAGAGAGCTCTGAATTACCTTCATCCTTAGGAATGTGTTTTCTACTTCCAAGATCACAAGACCTAGAGACGCCTTCGGGCAATATCTATAGGCTATGCTAATTATCATGGAGTAGACACCTAATGTGCATTGGTGCTTTTGTGTATCAATCTGCTTGTCAGCAGCCATGGGTCTGCCCCATGCGAATGCATAAATGATACTGAGCTTCCTTGGTTTCTCTGGTGAATAACCCTGCATCTTATCTTTGGTTATTTCGCCCCAGGTCTGTGTTTAGCTAAATAAAGAACTGTTGCTTTTAACCTCCTCCTAGTTGTCTTTATTGGACTCTATAAGACAACCAGGCACTTCACTACAACTGATCTCCAGCCGATAGAGATCAGTCCACCTGGAGAAAATGGCCACTTTGGCAATTGGTTTCTATGGCATTGACATCCCTCCCTTCCCCAAACCCACCCTTCTCAGGCTCCACCCAAAAAATCCCCAGGTATTTCCCAACCTAGAACTGGCAACCCTAGTTGACAATCCTATCAGGGATCCAAACCGAAGAGTGGCCATTTGACCGAATACACTGCTTGATGTATACACATCCTTGGAAGCCCAGCATGTAACAGAAGGTGAGACATGGAAGCCATGTTCTAGTATATAAGGAATAAATAACTTTACAGGAAGCTTCATTATACTAGAAGGGCTTTTATGTATTTTTCTACTGTGCATTATGACACTATTATATTATTAGCATGTGTACTAGATTACAAGTCTGTGTCTGACCACTGAGGAAGTCCTTTTTTGGCCGAAACGCGCTTGGTCCTTATTGGGTCCTACTTTGGTCATTGTAAGACTTTACATCTCATGTGTATGAGTTTGTATGTATTTATTGACTGTGAAAGACTCGCCTATGTTATAGGCCTTATGTTTTTAACTTTACTGTGCATCTTATTAAAATTTATATATTTATAATTTTAACATTTTCTAGCTCAACCTCTTCGGTTTGGATTCAGTACTTTGGTTGAGTTTAATTTGGTCCCCCCCCCCCTTTTTGTTGTTGTTAATCCTATCAGGGACTCGGCGTCACTAGCTGGAAGGGGAATCACAACTCACAGATTAGTATCCAGGTTGGCCCAGAAAGGGGCTGGCAAATTGTCTGCAGGGGTGGGAGAGAGTGGTGTGCCAAATCCTCCCCCCACTGATATTATTTCCTGCCTGAACCACCTCCCAACCAACTTCCATTTTCTCCCACCTGGAGTTATTTCTTATATTTCTCCAGGAGAAAAAGCAATTTGGAAAGGGGAGGAGTGCCGTTGGGAAAGTGTTCAGAACCTAGGATTGATAGGTCTCTAAGTTATGTTCAATGAATTGGAACATAATTTTTTTACAAAATGGTATAAAACACCAGCGCAATTAGCGAATATGTTTCCAGGACTAAGCCCTATGTGTTGGCACTGTAGACAATCTAAGGGTTGGTTCTCCCACATGTGGTGGGAATGCCCGAGGTTAAGGTCTTTTGGACACAAATACTAGAAATTATAAGGAGAAAATGTAAAGTATCTTTAACCATAGATTTTAACCTAATGTTAATGAGCACTACAGGGAACTCAGGGGTTAATAAGAGGGACCAGGCCATGTTCAAGGCTATGCTATTAGCAAGTAAAGCAGTAATAGCTCTGGGTTGGAAGGATAAAAGTAAATGGACTATAGAAATCTGGCACAACTATTTGTTTGAATTTATACAGTCGGATATCGTCGAGATGATGCGCCAGAAGACTTCATGGGAAGACAAGAGCAGGGAAATCACGAATAGATGGAAGACCTATTTAGAGTGGATATCAACGGAAGGAAGAAAAGACATTCGGTGGAAGATCCAGACTTTGTGCCCATGGCTGGGATTAAGAGACTAAAAAATATAGAAAAAGAGTGGGGTTAGGGAGGGGGATGGGAGGGATGGAAGGGAATGAGAAAAATATGATACATAAACAATGTATGCAGAATAAGAAATGTATATTTGAAATTTGTATAAAAAGAAACAATAAAAAAAGGTTTTTTGTGCCCATTCAAAAACAGTCAGCGCAGTGGTTTGCCTCCCATGCCTTGCAAATATGATTTCCAGCAGCTGTGATAAGATGTAACACAACAGGACACAAGTTGTTGAAAACCTTAGGAAGATCCAGTAGCAAGCACAATACCCAGCCATGCCACCTTATTAGTCTTTCAGGTGCCACAAGATGCCTGTTTATAGAAGTCTTGCAGAGTAATTCCCCAGAAATCCCTGTTTCGGACCTTAGGTGGCACTCCATCCTACCGATTTTTCAGCTAGCACCGCTGCTGCTGTGGAAGACAGCTGGCGTGTGCCAGCCAGCCAGCCTGACGTCATTGCATCCCAGTGCAGAGAGAGAGTCCCTCTGGAAGATATTTCCTCTCCGCTGCAGCTGGCAACCTTCGCGCCAGAAGGCTGCCAGGTTGTAAGATGCGTCTCTCTTCTAAGATTCTGCAACTCTTCAGCTGGGAACTCCTAACTCACCACCCGGTTCCAAACCAAGGCCTGCGCTGAGCCCCTGAATTGCTACCCTAGCCTTTTGCTATTCAGAGAGACGGTCTCTGGCTGCTCTCACCTGCCCGTGCTTCCTCTAGAACCCCCTCTGCAACCTGGCCCTTCTTCATGGCCCACCTCCCCTGGGACAGACTCGCCTTTCCCTAGTGCAGTGGTTCCCAACCTTTTTTTGACCAGGGACCACTAGGACTTTTTTGTTCGGTGCAGGGACCCCAAGGTTCAAAATAAAAATTCCGAGAATTTGAAAATAAACTTTAATCACAACTGTTAGTTAAACATTAAACTTAGAATAATATTTGAATATATATTTTTATAATAGAGAAATTTTAATTGAAAATATTTATTATGGATTTATAACTTTGTTTCGCGGACCTTAATTTAGTTCTCGCGGATCCCTGGGGGTCCACGGACCCCCGGTTGGGAACCAGTGCCCTAGTGGGTAGGAAGAAGAAGAAGAGTTGGTTTTTATATACCGACTTTCTCTACCACTTAAGGGAGACTCAAACCGGCTTACAATCACCTTCCCCTCTCCACAACAGACACCCTGTGAGGTAGGTGGGGCTGAGAGAGCTCTAACAGAGCTGTGACTTGCCCCAGGTCACCCAGCTAGCTTTGTGTGATTATTCTTCCTCTCGCCTCCCGCAGCAGCCCAGTGTGCACCATGAATTTTAGGGGACATATATGAACTGGGTTGTTTTCCCCACTCCTCCACATGAAGCCTGCCTGGTAACCTTGGGCTAGTCACAGTTCTCTTTGAACTCTCTCAGCCCCACCTACCTCACAAGGTGTCTGTTGTGGAGAGAGGAAAGGCAGGTGATTGTAAGCCAGTTTGAGACTTCTTAAAGGTAGAGATAATCAGGGTATAAAAACCAACTCTTCTTCTTCTTTTTCTTCTTCTTCTTCTTCGGGCTGCCTTGAGAGGCAGGAAAATCTCACTCCACAGCAGTAATGACTTGCAATCATGGAAACACTAGTTGGATCCAAGCTTGGGGATCTCTGAAATTGACTGCTGGATAAACAAAGTAAATATAAATAATTATGAGGTGAATATGGTTGGACCAAGGTGGAATTCTAACTCAAGACAGCCCACCTCAGATGTTATGAAACCATTATCAATCTGCCATAATCCAATTTTTGTCTAGATATTGTATATTCGACCTCTCCAGAGACCTACTGGAGGTGTCTCACAAAGTAAGACCTGACAAAACTTTTAAAAAGTATAAAAATAATTAGCATTAACAAACCATTAAAAACCCAGCCATTAATAACTCAGCTAGAGCATAAACACAGCAGAAAACACTTTGGAGGCTACATTTATCTTCTTAAAATAGTCCTGTGTTTAGAAGAAGACCAAACCATTTCGGAAGACAAAATCCCTTAGTTAAAAGCTTGACTGACAAGAAATATTTATGGCCTGGTGCCTAAAAGACAGTAGGGTAGGTGCCAGGTCACAGGGCTGGATCTTGGGGGTGGGGGTCTGGCAGGGGCACTTGCCCTTGGCGCAAGGAGAAAGGGGCGCCAGCGTGGCATGGGGAGCACAGGCTTGTGAAGAAGGAGCTCCACACCACCGCAGCAGGGGCGCAGCTGCTCACCTGCAGCCCAGCTGCTGTGCACGATGCCCACCTGGCCACTGCTCTCCCTCTATTTTTGCTTCTGTGGGGCAGCCGCCACATGCCCTGCCTGCCGTGATTGTCTCTGCCCCAGTGCCCGGCTCCAGTGCGCGCATGCACTTGTGCAGCACATCCCCTTCCTCTCCCCCTGCCCTGGGCGCTCCTTCCCCCAGCTCTGTGCCTGCCCGTTCAGCCTCAAGGGTGGAGGGCATTCCACGGGCAAGCTGCCACAATGGAAAAAGCGTCTCTGGTCCCCACCCACCTCCCCTCACATGTGGGGACATAGAGAGCAGGGCTTGTAAGGAAGATCTTAATTGATGGGCTGAAAAGGTTCGCCAGCTATAGTTCAGGAAATATCTGGCGATTTGGGGTGTGTGTGTGGAGCCTGAGGAGGGCAGGGTTTGGGCAGGGAGGGACTTCAGTAGGGTATAATGCCATACAGTCCACCCTCCGAAGCAGCCATTTTCTCCAGAGGAACTGATCTTGGTTTTCTGGAGATCAATTGTAATAGCAGGAAATCTCTAGGTGCAATACTATCTGGAGGTTTGCAACTCTAGGGCTGGATAATGTACCATAAGTACAAAACAGG
The DNA here is from genome assembly GCF_029931775.1 of Euleptes europaea. NCBI lineage: Eukaryota > Metazoa > Chordata > Lepidosauria > Squamata > Sphaerodactylidae > Euleptes > Euleptes europaea. Next base: position 36,143,866 of record NC_079329.1, on the reverse strand, counting down.
AACTAGAAATAGGTGCAGAACCAATATTGCTACAGTCTAGTTAATGTCTGCGTGTAATGGATATTTATCATCTACTATTAATTAAAATAAAGCTGCTAACATTATTGGCAATCCTGTTCAAATGCAACGAAGGTGGGTTTTGGAACTGATTTCTCTTTTACAACTAAAGTTTTCCTGCTAAATTATGTACCAAAGGTTCCTAAAAATCTACAATCTACTGTTTTACATCCATTATGGCCTCCAGAATAGTATTTGTGAGACACTGGCAAGAAGAATCAGCCCTGGCAATCCAAGAATGGGTGCAAAAAGGTTTAGAGCCCTATCAATTGATTAAATTGACTGCTCTAATGAATGAAAAAAAATGTACAACAGACTGAGCTGATTTGGAAAGCAATAATGCAAAAGTTAAGACATATTGCTAAGGGGAGTCTTTATTTTATATCTTATATCTAAGCTTACTTTCTGTATGTAAAGTACTTTTTAATAATAAAAAAACCAAAATAAAATGGAAAAACACACTGAAATTGGTTTTCCAAACAATTCTATTATTTTCTGTTAACACAAGTGACACATTAAATTCTGAGAAGTGTAATATAAGTAAGAAGTTAAATGAGATACCAAGGAAGGAGTCTTATACTTGGCAACACTTTCCTCAAGTGTGGAAACGATGGAGCTTCCATATGGCTATATCAACCTAACTATTTCCCTGAATTTTGGGATAATGAGGCCCATGAGGGGAAAATGGTGCCAAGGTGGATGGCACCTTTAGAAGCACAGCAAACCTTCCTCACGGAAGGCAAGGAAGGGGCTTTATACCTGCAGGAAACAACAGAGATTTGAGAAAGCAGAGAGCAATAGAGTTGCCAGGTCCCCTTGTCCACTAATGGGGGATGGGAAGAGTAGGGTGTCAATGTCCAGGTTAGGAAACTCCTGGAGATTTGGGGATGGAGCCTGGAGAGGAGAGGGACCTCAGTGGGGTACAATGCCACAGAGTCCACTCTCCAAAAAATCCATTTTCTCCAAGGGAACGCATCTCTGTAGTCTAGACATGAGCTGTAATTCTGGGGGGTCCCCAGGTCTCTGCAGACTGGCATCCCTACAGAGAAACCTCAAGGAAACTGTGTGAAGACAACAAGTGGACAACAATGCCATGAAGAAGCTCATAACAGCCACTACAGTTAGGAGTGCAAGCCTTAGCAAAAAGCCTGTGGCCTTTGATTTACGGTCTGTTTCCTTGGATCTGCTGCTCTCTACCTGCACAGCGTTTGCAGTCGAATTCTCCAAACACTATGCACAGGGCCTTTTTGCCCGGAAGAAATTCCAGGAGTACCCCACAACGGGATTCTATCATTTGATCTGAACTGAGTCGCCATTTTACAGCCAAAGCAGAGAAGGATCCAGATGACAACCCCTCCCAACCAATTTGTTTCTGAGTAACTCAATGCAGGGATCATAAGAACATAAAAACACTCGCAGGGTCATTTGTGACATTCATTGTCCCATTGGTAGTCATGCACTCTAAAAAAAAAAGGCTTTCATGCCTACAAGAGGACATGTATAAGAGGAGGGCAGCTCTGTTCCATCCTGCCAAGGACTGAAACTGACCTATACTCGCTGTGAAACTGACCAAATAAGCAGCTGCACAGGTTGTCTGTGATTGCTTCAACCTTCTCTCAACTGTTCTATGTGAAACTGACACACATTCGCTCTGAAACTGACCAAATAAGCAGGCTCATGTTATTCCAGCATTATTCTCACCCTAGTGCACTCCATAATGGCTTCGAGGGGAGGGGTTGGATGAGGGGGACAGACACGTGGGAGGGAGAAGCAAGAATGGAGGTGGGGAGAAAAACTCAAAGGGACAAGTATGCACAAGACTGGCTTTCGATTTGGGATCGAGTCAGATTTTAAACATAGGGAAAAACAGCATCCTGAAAACACAGGGAAAATGCAAGGGGAGAGTGAGGTGACTTATGAAGGTTGGAAAATACATGCATAATAAAACAAAGCCCCAAAGTAGTTGGAGGGGGGGGGAAGACAGCGATGGGAACAACCCGTGCATAAAAGGCCTATGTGGAAGAGGCCAAAATTACTAGGTAGGCTCACCCAACTAGAGTTGCCAACCTCCAGGTGGTAAAGACTACAATAACAGCATGTGGGCTCAATTTTCCTTTTCCAAAAATCACTCTTATTTCGAACAATCAAAAACATCAAAAATAATAATCATTAAATAAAATAAAATTATTATAGTCTTGAACTTAAGACTAGGTTACTTCACCAGAATACAGTCTTTAACTTAGGACCTTGGTTACTTCACCAGAGGAATAAAGCATAACAGTCCGAGGTTCTCGCAGCAGAACCAAAGAACATAGAAAGGAAGACGTCCTTCTCAGTCACATCAAAAGTCACATCAATCACATCAAAACGACACCTCCGGATTGGTGTTCGTTTTGCAAATGATGCTTCATCAGTTGATTTCTTGTAAGTGTAAGTTCTTCAAAAAAAATTCATTTATATAGATTCTTCAGCATCATTCAATAATTTGGGTCTATTCAATCTCTCACGGGTCGGAGACCTCTATTACTGGTACTAAACCATCCCCAGATCGGGATCTTCTTGCTCAATGTGAGTTCATCCCCAGGTATTTCCCAACCCAGAGCTCACAACTCTAGGCCCAACCTTTGAAATAACTAGATAGGACAGGCCTATCATAAATTGTACCCCTGGGCTGGAGAAGAAGAATGAAGATCCTATTTCTTTGCTCTCCAAAACGAAAAACTAGGCTGGGAAGCCAAAATGCCTGGAGATGCCTAGGATAGTGTTGACATCTGGGGAAATTGTCAACCATCATGTTGAAAGGCTTCTCTCCCTATGATGGCGGCCTTCCATTTATTCACCCTCTATCTAGACACTTGGCTTGGCTTAGAAATGTGATCAGCCAATGCAAAGCGGACTGCAGGTAGGTATGGAGCGGTGAGTGTGTGTGTGTGTTGGCAGGAGGACTGATGGCGCTGACAAAATCCTGCGTAAAGGGCAAAAATCCAGGGACATCCAAAGGCTGTGAGAAGGGAGGGCTTTTCAAGCAGTTTTTTCCGCTCAGGAGAGAGACCCACACAACACACACAATCTATTTTTATCTACTCTCCTGCCTGAATGAGCAGAATCCCTTCTCTGCGCTGACATCCAATTTAGCAGTATCCCTGCTGGCTCAGCACGTGAGGGGGAAACCAAATGTCGGAGCTATTTTCAAACCCCATAAATATTCATCTCCTTCAGGCAGCCAGGAGTTTGTGTGTGTGTGGCTCCCCCCCTTTTTTTTGCTGTGCAGTGAAGGAGAAGAGGAGTGTCTGGGGAATGCCGGGATTTCTGCAAGAGTTTGCCATAAAAACACGGTTGCTGCGCTCCTAACGCAGGCTGCGCCTCCTGACATCTGCAGCTCTTTCGAGGAAGGCGAGAGTGATAAAACACTCAGTCCATTTCCCTAGCGCACACAGAGCATCTGAGTCCTTCCCCTACCACAGTCGGTTCTGGACTGCAGGCTCCGTGGAAACAAGGAACTATCTTTTTTTTTTTAACAGAGCCAAATATACTGATGACTCTGCACAAGTGAAATTTAGATAGATGAGCTAGAAATCAAAGGCAGGCTGGCCCCCTGACTTACAGGCAAAGTTCCTGGAGGATGGCCAGGGTTGCCAGCTCTGGGTTGGGAAATACCTGGAGATTTTGGGGGTGGAGCATGAGAAGGGCAGGGTTTGGGAAGAGGAGGGACTTCAATTAGGGTTGCCATCTTCCAGGAACTACCTGGAGATTTCCTGCTATTACAACTCATCTCCAGCCAATAGAGATCAGTTCACCTGGAGAAAATGGTGGCTTTGGCAATTGGACTCTATGGCATTGAAGTCCCTCCCCTCCCCAAACCCCACCTTCCTCAGGCTCCACCTCAAAAAACTCCTGCCAATAGTGAAGAGGGACCTGGCAACCCTAACTTCAATGGGATACAATGCCATCTTCCCAAGCTGCCATTTTCTCCAGGTGAACGGATCTCTTTCACCTGGAAATCTGTAGTAATCCCAGGAGATTTCCAGCCATCACGTAGGGAATGTAGGGGAGGAGCTGCGGCTCAATGGCAGAGTATCTGCTTTCCATGCAGAAGGTCCCAAGTTCAATCCCTGGCATCTCCATTTAGAAGGGACTAGGCAAGTAGGTGACGTGAAAGACCTCTACCTGAGACCCTGGAGAGTTGCTGCCGGTCTGAGTAGACAATACTGACTTAGATGGACCAAGGGCAGGAGTATAAGGTAGCTTCATGTGTTCATCCGGACTTTGGCAACCCTAAGGACAGCCGCTACGGAAGGCTGCTGGCAGCCAAGAGCCAGGTCAGCTAATGCCACTAGGGCTGCTTAGCTCAGCTTGCCCCAGGGCCACTTTTCCATCCAGCTCCGCCCCTGATAGGAATGTTGTCTCTCTGGATAGTTAGGGCTGTGTGAGCTGTTCTGCATGTCTAACCATCTTAAGCAGGTGTACCCAGAAGTAAGCTGCTCTGTGTTCCATTACTCCCTAGCAAGGCCTTAGGCTTCCATCTAGGGTTGCCAGCTCTGGGTTGGGAAATACCTTGGGATTTTGGGGGTGGAGTCTCGGGAGGGTAGGGTTGTGGGAAAGGAGGGACCTCAGCAGGGTGTAATGCCATAGAGTCCGCCCTCCAAAGCAGCCATTTTCTCCAGGGGAACTGATTTTGGTCATTTGTAAATCAATGATCATAGCAGGAGATCTCTAGGTACCACCTGGAGGCTGGCAACCCTACTTCCATCCTATGTATTCTTACCAGGGAGGAGCTCCTACTGAACACAATGAGACCTGCTTCCAATGAGCATGCACAGGATCAAGTTTTGGATTGGGTAGTTTGTCATGACCTGGATCGCCTAGGCTAGCTCAATCTCAGCAGATCTTGGAAGCTAAGCAGGGTAGTCCCTGATCAGTATTTGGAAGGGAGACCACCAAGGAATTCCAGAGTTGCTATGCAGAGGAAGGCAATGGCAAACCACCTCTGTTGGTTTCTTTCCTTGAAAACCGTACATAGGTTGCCATAATTCTTCATTAGGAAGAATTTTCTAACAGTTAGAGCGGTTCCTCAGTGGATCAGGCTTCCTCGGGAGGTGGTAAGCTCTCCTTCCCTGGAGGTTTTTAAGAAGAGGTTAGATGGCCATCTGTCAGCAATGCTGATTCTGTGACCTTAGGCAGATGATGAGAGGGAGGGCATCTTGGCCATCTTCTGGTCACTAGGGGTGTGTGGGGGGGAGGTAGTTGTGAATTTCTTCATTGTGCAGGGGGTTGGACTGGATGACCCTGATGGTCCCTTCCAACTCTATGATTCTATGATTCTAGGTCAGTTGTGACTTGACAGCACTTTACATGCATACAATTAGTCACTAAAGAAATCAGTGAAAATTTGTGCTTCAGTGCAGTTTTTAAACATATGTTTATTTTCAAGACCATAACGGCAGCCACCATCTTAAAGTTGAAGAAGAAGAAGAGTTGGTTTTTATATGCCGACTTTATATGCTGGCCTCGTGTGTAGGAGTGGGGGAAACAAATCCAGTTCACTAGATTAGCCTCCACTGCTCATCTGGAGGAGTGGGGAGTCACCGCTCCAAACCACTGCTCTTAACCACTACACCACGCTGGCATTCCTCTCAACACAGGGAATGCTTGAGAGATTGAATGGGAGGGGGGGGGGGATACTGTTTTCTTCAAAAATGTTTGTGTGCGTGTAAATCTGTGCAGGTGTTAAGTCAACAGTTGATTACAGGTACAACCAAAAGTCACTTTCCTGGAAGCAAGCCCTTTGCATAACATGTGACTTACTTCTGAACAAGCCTGCTTAGGGCTACTACCTATAATTCATATGACTAAGCCTTCTTTACTTGGACAATAGCCCCCCTCACCCCCGGCCACACACATGTATATGAAAGTCAGCATGTTGTACTGGTTAGACACCCAGGTTCAAATCCCCACTGGGTTGCTCACTGGGTGACTTTGGGTCAAACTTTCCCCCTAATCTTAGCCTACCTCACAGGGTTGTTGTGATTATAAAATAGGGAAGGGAAATAAATCTATATCCTAAAGCAGTGGTTTTCAACCTGTCCAGACATGGGACCTACCCCAGGCGTAAGCATGAGACTACCAGACTGCAAATTTATGGCAGGAAGCGACATATCACAATTGCGTGACAGGAAGAGGAGGGGCCAGAGTGTTTGAACCTCTTGACGTTCAAATGGAATCCTCTTGACATCTAAGTAACTTTGCCTCACCATCCCGTGTGCTGCTTCCTTTCAGTGTGCTTGTAAAGAGAGGTAGGAGAGATGCAGCATCCTTACCCTCTGTGCATGCGCGCTGGCACCTGCTCCTTCCATAAAGCAGCAAAAAGTAGTGGTTTTATGGGGGCTTGTGAATAGGTGGGGATCTGCAACTCACCTGAGGATCCAAACCCATGGACCAAAGGTTGGGTTGCCAACTCCAGCTTGGGAAATTCCTGGAGATTTGGGGGCGGTGTGGAAAGGGAAGCTGGGGGAGACATTTCACCTAGAACCTATGTTAGACTGCACTCCAAAGCTGCCATTTTCTCTAGCAGAACTGATCTCTACAGTCTGCAGATCAGTTATAACTCTGGGAGAACTTGAGACCCCACCTGGAAGTTGGCAGGGTTGCCAGCTCTGGGTTGGGAAATACCTGGAGATTTGGGGGGGTAGAGCTTGGGGAGGGAGGGTTTTGGGGAGAGGACAGAGCTCAGCAGGATATAATGCCGTGTTGGCGAACCTATGGCACGGGTGCCGCTTCCGGCACTCGTAGCCCTATCTGCCGGCACGCGCGGTTCCTCCAAGCCGCTGGCCTTTCCGGCTCTGCCCTGCCCCGGATGGGGGAGGCTGTAGCCCAGGGGTGGGGAACCTCCGACATCATTGGCGGTGGCCCCCGGACTCTCCCACAGAAGCTGCCGCCATTGCCGCCACTGGAGCGTGCGTGGCCGGCCAGGTGGGTGGGAGAGCGGGGAACAGAAGCCGAGCGCCCACACTCGGCATGGCCGGCGGCTTCTCCGGCGCCCTCTGGGCCTGTGCGGGTGGAGGGGCGTGGCTGGCCGGTGGGTGCGAAGGAGGCGTCCTCTGCCCTACCCTGCTCGCCTCTCACTAGCCTGCCGCCGCCGCCACGCCCCACCAAGTGGCAAATCCAAGGCAAAACCTCCCATGCATAAATGGCCTCTTTCTTTTTCTGTCTCCCTCTGTCCTTTTCTTTCCCTACTTTTCTTTCTCTCCCTTGCTCCATTTCCTTCTCCCTTTCTCTCTCTTTTTCTTTCTTTCTCTCCCTCCCTCCCTTCCCTTTCCTTCTCCCTTCCCTTCTTTCCTTCCTTCCTTCTTTCCCTCCAGCGGCTTCTCCGGCGCCCTCTGGGTCTGTGCGGGCGGAGGGGCGTGCAGTCCTATTCCACCTTTGAAGTGCCCACAAGCCATCCTCCAAACACCTTTCCATTTGTCTTGATATGTAGAGAGAAAACACTAAGGAACTAGTTGCCAATCTCCAGGTACTAGCTGGAGATCTCCTCCTATTACAAGTGATCTCCAACCAATAGAGATCAGTTCCCCTGGAAAAAATTGCCACTTTGGCAATTGGACTCTATGGCACTGAAGTCCTTCCCCAAACCCCGCCCTCCTCAGGCGCAAAAACCTCCCACTCATGGCAAAGAGGAACTTGGCAACCCTAGCCTCTCCCTCTGGGCCCCCTCTGGGGGTGGTATTCAGGTTAAATTGCCGCATTGGCACTCGGCGATAAATAAGTGGGTTTTTGGTTGCAGTTTGGGCACTCGGTCTCTAAAAGGTTCGCCATCACTGATATAATGCCATAGAGTCCACCCTCCCAAGAAGCCATTTTCTCCTGGGGAACTGACTGTGGTCATCTGGAGGCCAATTGTAATAGCAGGACATCTCCAGGTGCCACCTGCAGGTTGGCAACTCTAGCCCAAGGTCACCTAGCAGAATATCCGGCTGTTCCAGATCCTGGTCCACTGCTCTAACCATTATCCCACCGGAACTGACAACCACACTGCCTGGTTCTCCCTCATGGCCCACAGCATGGGCCAATTTCCCTCTCGGCAGTAGGGATGCCAGCCTCCAGGTGGGTCCTGGAGATCTCCTGGAATTACAGCTCATCTCCAGATGTCAAGGACCAATTCCCCTGGAGAAAATGGCGAAGAAGAAGAGGAGGAGGAGGAGTTTTTTATACCCCAATTTTCTCTACCTTTAAGGAGTCTCAAACCGGTTTACAATCTCCTTTCCTTCCTCTTCCCACAACAGACACCTTGTGAGGTAGCTGAGAGAGTTCAGAGAGAACCGTGACTGGCCCAAGCTCATCCAGCAGGCTTCATGTGGAGGAGTGGGGAATCCAACCCGGTTCTCCAGATTAGAGCCCGCCACTCATGTAGAGGAGTGGAGAACCAAACCCAGTTCTCCAGATCAAAGTCCCCCACTCATGGGGAGGAGAGGGGAATCAAACCCAGTTCTCCAGATTAGAGCCTGCCACTCATGTAGAGGAGTGGAGAACCAAACCCAGTTCTCCAGCTCAAAGTCCCCCACTCATGGGGAGGAGAGGGGAATCAAACCCAGTTCTCCAGATTAGAGCCCGCCACTCATGTAGAGGAGTGGAGAACCAAACCCAGTTCTCCAGATCAAAGTCCCCCACTCATGGGGAGGAGAGGGGAATCAAACCCAGTTCTCCAGATTAGAGCCCGCCACTCATGTAGAGGAGTGGAGAACCAAACCCAGTTCTCCAGCTCAAAGTCCCCCACTCATGGGGAGGAGAGGGGAATCAAACCCAGTGCTCCAGATTAGAGCCCGCCACTCATGTAGAGGAGAGGGGAACCAAACCCAGTTCTCCAGCTCAAAGTCCCCCACTCATGGGGAGGAGAGGGGAATCAAACCCGGTTCTCCAGATTAGAGCCCGCCACTCATGTAGAGGAGTGGAGAACCAAACCCAGTTCTCCAGATCAAAGTCCCCCACTCATGGGGAGGAGAGGGGAATCAAACCCAGTTCTCCAGATTAGAGCCCGCCACTCATGTAGAGGAGAGGGGAACCAAACCCAGTTCTCCAGCTCAAAGTCCCCCGCTCGTGTGGAGGAGAGGGGAATCGGACCCGGTTCTCCAGATTAGAGCCCGCCACTCATGTAGAGGAGTGGAGAACCAAACCCAGTTCTTCAGATCAAAGTCCCCCACTCATGTAGAGGAGAGGAGAATCAACCCCAGTTCTCCAGATCAAAGCCCCCCACTCATGTGGAGGAGAGGGGAATCGAACCCGGCTCTCCAGATTAGAGCCCACCGCTCTTAAACAGGACCCCATGCTGGCTCCCTTGGGCATTGCATCCCACAGGGATCCCCGCCCTCCCCAAAGCTCCAGCCCCAAAGCTCCAGGAGTTCCCCACCCTGGATCTGGCACCCCTACCCCCCCCATCCCCCGACGGTGGCCAGGGGGCAGCAGGGCCCTCCCCAGCCCCTCCCGCCCAGAGGTCCAAGGGCTGCTGCTGCAGCTGCAGCGCGCAGCTCCGGGTCAATCCCGGCTGCTATATTTAGCCGGAGCGACTCCAGCGCCACCGGCTATTTATAAACCTCCCTGCCAGCTTCCCACCCGCTCTGCATGCAGAATAAGGGGGCGGCCGGGGAAGGTGTGCGGCGCAATCCTACCGCACTGCAGCCTGCCTGGGCGGGGGGGGGGGAGGAAAGATTTATCCGCCGGCGACTGCAGGGGGGCTTCCCGAGCTGGCCGTCGAGGAAGACGGACTGCCTCGACCCTGCCGTCATTACCAGCCCAGGGGAGGCATAGGGTGAGGGGGGGGAGGCAGGTTTTGCACGCCCAGGGAAGAGGGATGCAACGTGGTGGGCTCGAGGGGAAAAGCCCGCCGGAGGAGAGCTTTGCATTAGCGGCCACGTCAATCCACTGATGGATCTGTGCCATCCCTAAACCACTGATGGATCTGTGCAATCCCTAAACCACTGATGGATCTGTGCAATCCCTAAACCACTGATGGATCTGTGCAATCTCTAAACCACTGATGGATCTGTGCAATCCCTAAACCACTGATGGATCTGTGCAATCCCTAAACCACTGATGGATCTGTGCAATCCCTAAACCACTGATGGATCTGTGCAATCCCTAAACCACTGATGGATCTGTGAAATCCCTAAACCACTGATGGATCTGTGCAATCCCTAAACCACTGATGGATCTGTGCAATCCCTAAACCACTGATGGATCTGTGCAATCCCTAAACCACTGATGGATCTGTGCAATCCCGTCGGGCTATCTTCTGGTGGCGAGCTGGGAAGGGGATGTGGCTGAAGACCCAGAAAAGTAGATGTAGGCAGAGCAAAAAAAAAAGAAAAGGGAAGGGAAGCCGGACAGCTCCAGCCTAAGAAAAACCAGGAGGTTTTTGGGGTGAAGTCTGAGGAGGGCGGGGTTTGGGGAGGGGAGGGACTTCAATGCCATAGACTCCAATTGCCCAAGTGGCCATTTTCTCCAGGGGAACTGTTAAGTCTGCATGGGGAGGACACATGAGTTGAGACGGAGTTCCAACAATTTCTGAAGAAGTGAGCTGTGGCTCACGAAAGCTCCTACCCTACCAGAAAATATTTTTGTTAGTCTTTAAGGTGCTACTGGACCAAACCAGTTTACAATCTTCTTCCCTTGTGAGGTAGGTGGGGCTGAGAGAGTTCAGAGGGAACTGTAACTAGCCCTGCATGCTTCATGAAGAGCGGGTAAACCAACCCAATTCACCAGATTAGAGTCCACCGCTTTGAACCACTACACCCCACTGGCTCTCCCCTTGGGAACGTCTCACCCCTTGGGGAAATGGAGCATGCGTAACACCTGGTCCAAAAATGGATCCAATTCTATAGCGCAGAGGTGCCCTTAATGCCCCTTTGATGCCATCTGGCTTTGTCCTCCTGTTTTGGCAGGCGATCTGGGCAGCTATTTTAGTTGTGCTTGGGAACATGCTCTGCCATATCTGCCTCTGCGAGAAAGGCCGGTGGCTGGACACACCCTTGCCACAACTTCCTGTTGGGATTTCCTTGGATAGTCTCTTGTTTGGATTATCAGCCTACGCTGGCCTTTTGTACGGTCCAGAAGTTGCATAAAGCTCCATTGCTATTGTCTGGAGGAAGTTTGAACCCACGTCAGCAGGGGCACAACGGACCCCCCTTCCCCCTCCCTCACCTTCTGCTTCTGGGTCACAAAATATTGAGGCAAGATTTTCCCATGACCCTGGAAGCAGGTGACCCCTTTCTTTTGTTCCCTATTCCCAGTTCCTTATTCACATTTCCTAGTTCCTGAATGATTTTGAGGACATTTCAAAAGCTCTGCACCACAAAATATGGATTGGGCCACCACATATCATACACCCCCACATTAAGGGGACTGTGCTTTTCGAGATGGCACATACTGGGTCCTGGTCCAAAGTCCGGTTCTTGTGCCAGTGGCTCCCAAGTGGGGTGACCCAGGACAGATGCCCATACAGACACTGCACACCAAAATAATCTTTGGACCACCCCAAATGACACATCCCCACACTCCAGACACTGTCCCCTCCAAGAAGACATACAGCGTTCCCGGTCCAAACACCGGTTCTGGCGCCATTGGCTTCTTTTTGGGTCCCCCCCCCGGAAACCTGTGTTGCAAAGAGGTTTTGAATAAGGAACTGGAGCTCTGCACCCCAAAATGTGGATTGGACCACCACATATCATACACCCCCACATTCAGGGACTGCTCTTCGAGAAGGCACATGCTGGGTCCTGGTCGAAAGTCTGGTTCTTGTCCCAGCGGCTCCCAAGTGAGGTGCCCCCAGGACCAAGGCACATGCAGACACTGGGGCTCAGCTGCACCCCAAAATAATGTTTGGGCCACCCCAAATGACACATCCCCTCACTCCAGAGACTGTCCCCTCCAAGAAGTCATACAGCGGTGCCCGGTCCAAACACCGGTTCTGGTGCCATTGGCTTCTTTTTGGGTCCCCCCCAAACCTGTATTGCAAACAAGTTTTGAATAAGGAACTGGAGCTCTGCACTCCGAAATATGGATTGGACCACCACATTTCATACACCCCCACATTCAGGGGACTGGGCTCTTCGAGATGGCGCATGCTGGGTCCTGGTCCAAAGTCCAGTTCTTGTGCCAGTGGCTCCCAAGTGGGGTGACCCAGGACAGATGCCCATACAGACACTGCATTCCAAAATAATCTTTGCCCTTCCCAAATGACACATCCCCACACTCCAAAGACTGTCCCCTCCAAGAAGACATACAGCGGTGCCCGGTCCAAACACCTGTTCTGGTGCCATTGGCTTCTTTTTGGGTCCCCCCTCCTGAAACCTGTATTGCAAAGAGGTTTTGAATAAGGAACTGGAGCTCTGCACCCCAAAATATGGATTGGGCCACCACATATCATATACCCCCACATTCAGGGGACTGTGGTCTGGAATTGGCCTTTGAACCAGGACCCAGCACGTACCCCCTTGAAGTGCACAGTACCCTGAATATATGATACGTGGTATATGATATGTGGTGCTCAAAACTTAATTTTGGGATGCAGAAGGCTCACAAATGTCCCAAACATTTCTTCATAATACAGGATTTTTAGGGGCCACCACAAATAGAAACAGGTGATATCAGAACCAGTGTGTGGACCGAGCGCCACTGTATGTCCTCTTGCAGGGGACAGTATCTTGCAGGGGACAGTGTCTGGAGTGTGGGGATGTGTCATCTGGGGTGGTCCAAAGATTACGGACTTTGGGCCAGGACCCAGCATGCGCCATCTCGAAGGGCACAGTCCCCTGAATGTGGGGGTGTATGATATGTGGTGGTCCAATCCATATTTTGGGGTGCAGAGCTGAGTGTGGGGATGTGTCATTTTGGGTGGTCCAAAGATTATTTTGGGGTGCTGTGTCTGTATGGGCATCTGTCCTGGGTCACCCCACTTGGGAGCCACTGGCACAAGAACCGGGCTTTGGACCAGGACCCAGCATGCGCCATCTCGAAGGGCACAGTCCCCTGAATGTGGGTGTGTGTGATATGTGGTGGTCCAATCCATATTTTGGGGTGCAGAGCTTGTGAATTGTCCCCAAAATCATTCAGAAACTAGGAAATGTGAATAAGGAACTGGGAATAGGGAACGAACTGGGAATAAGTAACCAACTTCAGCCTCCTGCTTTCTTGTTGCATTCACAGAGGGAACACTCCCCTTCATAAGAACAAGGATCTCCTCACTAAAAAAAGTTTGGAATCTGTTCTGAGTGAGAGAACCAGCTTTCCCCCCATGTTCAAGAGGAAGGGAAGCTTTCAGATTAGACCAGAAGCCTATGACCTACCAAGCCAAAAGCAGCCACTGATGTTGACCTAGAAAGGGTTCAACAGAACGTCAGTTATCACTACCTTTTCCTGGGACTGCAAAAAGGTCTGTGTGGAAAGTGTTCAGCACTAGTAGGCCTCAATTCATGGATGGGGGCTTTCTCATAAATTATTGAAGACAACAGTCCTGGAGGGAGTCATAAAGTTCCAATTGGCTGTGCTTCAAGGACCCCGCCATATCTCTTGAGAGAAGTGGGGTCTTGAGATCTCCTGGAATTACAACTGATATTCAGACTACAAAAACCAGTCCCCCTAGAGAAAATGGCTGGTTTGGAGGGTGGAATCTATGGCACTACACCCCACTGAGGTCCCTCCTCTCTCCAGATCTCTCTGTCCCCAGGTTCCATCCCCCTAGTCTCCAGGAATTTCCCAACCTGGAGTTGGCAACCTTATTGGTTCAGTCACTGCTCTTGTTCTCAAGACGGTACTTTTTCTGCACACTTCCTAGTGTGAATACCTTGAACCCTTGATTCTCAGAGAACACTATACCTATTCAGAGTATGCTAACACTCACCCTCTTTATGCTAGATTATGGAGATAATTTATTTTGTTTTCTTTACTTCACCTTTCTCACTGAGACTGAAATGCAGAAAATAGTTAGGGCTGGCTACTCCTGGCTGGGAAATACCTGAAGATTTGGGGAGTGGAGCCTGGGGAGAGTGGGTTTTGGGGACGGAGGGAACTTAGCAAGGTATAATGCCATAGAGTCCACCCTCCAAAATAGATATTTTCTCCAGGTAAACAAATTGTCTGGTCATCAGTTGTAATTCCAGGAGATCTCCAGGCCCCAGCTGGAGGTTGGCAACCTTAAACATTATTCAGTCAACCAGCATAAATTGTGCGCAATGCAATATTATTAGGATTGCAGAATTGGAAAACAGTGGAAATGAAAAGCTCTCCAAGGCCTGACATGCCTTAATACAGAAAGTGGATGACAAAGGTGGACGACAGCGCAGTAAAAGCAAGGTGATCCACATGATAAATACTGCAATAGATTACACATTTATTCCCTTAGAAAAGTGGCCTTGTGACCTATTCCATTACACTACAGTTCTAATCCCTTTATAAAAAAATTCCCTCCTGAACAGTTCAGTTTTGCACATTCTGCAAAATGATAGGGGTGGGGGGGCCTTCCTAACCTCCCCAGGCAGGCTGTTCCATAATAAGGGAGCCACCACAAAGAATGTGCGGGAAGAGGCAGCTGCTGAGAGAGCCAGCATGGTGTAGTGGTTAGGAGTGGCAGACTCTCATCTGGTGAACTGGGTTGGTTTCCCCACTCCTCCAGATGAAGCCAGCTGGGTGACCTTGGGCTAGTCACAGTTCTCTTTGAGCTCTCTCAGCCTCACCTACCTCACAAGGAGTCTGTTGTGGGGAGAGGAAGGGGATTGTAAACCAGTTTGATTGTCCTTAAAAGGTAGAGAAAATTGGCATATAAAAACCAATTATTATTATTATTATTATTATTACCCCTTAATGGGGTGGAACTAGAGATGCCAGCCTCCAGCTGGGATCTGGGGATCCCCTGGAATTACAGTTCATCTCCAGAGTACAGAGATCAGTTCCCCTGGAGAAAAGGGACGCTTTGGACGATTGGACTCTGTGGCATTGTACCCCACTGAGGTCCCTGTCCTCTCTGGGCTCCATCCTCAAATCTCCATGAGTTTCCCAACTTGGATTTGGCAACCCTACCTCACATACCCCGCCGGTGGCAAAGAGGGACCTGGCAACCCTAGGTGGCACGTTAAGAAGGCTTTGTTCAAATGAGCAAAGCGAAGACTGGATACAGGGGATTTTTTCCCGGTGCCTCTCATAACACTGGAATGGTGGGTTACCCAATGGAATTCATTGGCAGTAGATTCAGGAAAACGTCGTTCATCGCACAATGTGTGGAGTGCCACCTGTGCCTGTTTATGCAGAAGTGATTCCTAGTAAATCAGTGAACACAAGATTTCATACTTTGGGAATTCACTCTCGCAAGATGCTTATGAAAGCCACTGACCTCAATGGCTATATAACAAACTTTTAAAAAGGCCTCTTTACACATTGCATATGTCAGGTCTGGGATCCTAGCCCTGTGTCCTGGGTAAAAGTCAGAGCGTAGTTGCGGGTTCTCCTCAGTTTCTGCTTACATGCAGAAACCAGGACAATTCATGACAGAAATCACTGGAAATCTCCCTAGTTTTGCTAAGCTAGTT
Source organism: Euleptes europaea (assembly GCF_029931775.1). Classification (NCBI taxonomy): domain Eukaryota; kingdom Metazoa; phylum Chordata; class Lepidosauria; order Squamata; family Sphaerodactylidae; genus Euleptes; species Euleptes europaea. The sequence continues at coordinate 36,128,240 of NC_079329.1, read as the reverse complement.
AACACCTGTAATGGCTGAGAAAGCCCTGAGGACCAAGGGAGCCACTTCTCAAGCCTTCTCGTGATGGGTCGGTTGTGTCAGATGTTAGCTGGGTTGTTTTTCGACATGCTCTAATTGACACAGAACAAAGGGCATAAAATATAGGAGGGCATCCACCTCTGGGCAATGGATTTGAGAAACCATAATGATTGGCAGAAGAGTCACAGAGATCTGCAGAAGGCAAGTGGGACTCTACATTGAGAGCCAGCATGGTGTAGTGGTTAGGAGCGGTGGTTTGGAGTGGTGGACGCTGATCTGGAGAACCAGGTTTGATTCCCCACTCCTCCACATGAGCGGTGGAGGCTAATCTGGTGAACTGGATTTGTTTCCCCACTCCTACACATGAAGCTGGCTGGGTGACGTTGGGCTAGTCACAGCTCTCTCGCCCCCACCGACCTCACGGGTTGTCTGTTGGGAGGGGAAGGGAAGGTGATAGTAAACTGGTTTGATTCTTCCTTAAGTGGTAGAGAAAGTTGGCATATAAAAACCAGCTCTTCTTCTTCCTCCTCCTCCTCCGTTCCAATGAGTCTTGTGCAGAAGAACATCCTCTGGCATTGTGTCCCATGTTAGTTATCTATTTTGGGGAGGGGATTTTCTACCTCCAGGCACAACACGATTAGCATTTATGCTTGGTTACTTAGCCTTGCGATCTCTGCAGGACTGCTCCGGGGCTTCCTTTGGATTATTCATGATTTTTCTGACCTTCAGAAGTCACTTCGAAGCCACAGCGCACTTGTCCTGCATTTTCAGGAACCTGTTTGATCACGATTTGAAATTTTGCCTTGATCCCAAAGCGAAGCTAATCGAGGCAATTTGGTTTCTCTTCCCCCACCTATTCTCGCTTGTCCCTCCCTCATCCAACCCCTCCCAGATAAGCCATTTTGGTCAGTTTGGGCAGCAAGTGTAAAGATCTGGGAATGGAGCAGGCTGTTCTCCCCCCACACACACACACACACACAACTCATAGGCTTCCTCTCTGGTCAGTTTCAGCAGCAAGTGTCAAGATCTCTGAACAGGACCAGATGTTGCCTTCCCACTTCATTTCCATTAACTATTTTAGTGTGTCCCCTTCCCCGTTAAAACAACACTTAAAAACAACACAAAAATATATTTGGGGCAAAAAGCCCCCATGCATACAGTTTTGAAAATTTGGATCAGAAAACTGTAAATCTGCAGAGCAGCAAACCCAGCACAAATTTCCCCTGCATAAAAGTCTGGGGGCTTGCCCTGGCACTGATAGTTGTTTCTTAACAACCCCAGTTATGAGTCAACAGAGGTTCCCCCAATTAAAACCTTCTCTTTGCAAGCAGCTTCTCCCCCCCTCCTTTTGTGGCAAAGGGATTCTCCCTCCCAAGCATAGAACCGACCTGTCTCTCTGAAGCTGAAGTGTGTTTCCCCGTTGCCTGGAAACCGGGGATTTGCAAGAGGAGATCCAAGGAGCTTTACAAGCTTTCCCCCTGTGCTTTGGCTTCTTATTCCCCCTCTGCTACCTTAAGCAGCAAATTTCCCCCCCACACACCCCACCACCATTACCACCATGCTCTATTAGAAAGGGCAGCACGTTCTAAAATTAGCTCCTGATGGGAAAGTGGTTACTGCATGAATGGAGGGAAATCCTATCAAGGATTTGGAAAGGAAACACCTGGGGCCACCGTTGCTTCAGATTGAGTGGAAACTAAAAATAAACCTGGTGTGTACACACATTCTGTGCCCCTTGACAGGCAGGCTCTCAGATAGGCGTGTGGTCTGCCCTTCTCAAAAGCTACCATGCAACACCATCTCACCTCCTGTCCTTTTACGGAGTGTGCTTTTATTTATTTTTTTTGCTGTCACAGTTGACCAAGTAGGGTTTTCAAGGCAAGAGACATTCAGAAGTGGGTTGCCACTGCCTGCCTCCGCGTCATGCCCCTGGTACTCCTGGGAGGCCCCCCATCCAAATACTTGCCAGGGTTGAGGCTGAGAAGGTGCGACCGGCCCAAGGTCACCCAGCAAGTTTCCAAGGCAGAGTGGGGATTTGAACCTGGGTTTCCCAGATCCAAGTCCAACACCAGATTCAAGTCCAAGTCCGACACAACGCTACTCTTTTATTCATCAACCTTATCACTGCCCATTGAATCCCTCTCTCTTCCTATTCATCTATGGGCCATGAACAAGGAAAGGCATTTGTGAGGCAAATGAGCATTCTAGTTAGGTCTTCAATTCACATGATAAACAAGAATTGCTGTACACGTGGAATATGAACTGGACTTCCAGTTCTGCCATTTAAGCCGGAACCCTGGATTTTTTTGTCCCTTTCCTTCAAAACAGTTTAGAAATGCATGGACATTTTTTTAAACTAATGCTCCCACCCCCCCCTTTTCTTCCACCAGGAGTACAAGCTCTTGCAGGTCTAGGAATGCCAATCTCCAGGTGGGGCACGGAGATCTCCCAGAATTACAACTCATCTCCAGATGGCAGAGATAGTTCCTCTGAAGAAAATGGCTTCTTTGGAGGCTTGACTGTATGGCATTATACCACACTGAGGCCCTCCCCTCCTCAAACCTCAACCTCCCCAGGCTCTATCCCCAAAATCTCCAGGAATATTTGTTGCCCAGTCCCCCCTGGGCACTGGTAGGGATGGGGGGGTAGTAGGGTTGCCAACCTCTAGGTACTAGCTGGAGATCTCCTGCTATTACAACCCATCTCTAGCCGACAGAGATCAGTTCCCCTGGAGAAAATGGCCACTTTGGGAATTGGACTCTATGGCATTGAAGTTCCTTCCTTCCCCAAACCCCGTCCTCCTCAGGCTCCACCCCCAACCTCTAGGTACTAGCTGGAGATCTCCTGCTATTACAACCGATCTCTAGCCGACAGAGATGAGTTCCCCTGGGAAAAAATGGCCACTTTTGGCAATTGAACTCTATGGCATTGAATTCCCTCCTCTTCCCAAACCCTGCCCTCCTCAGGCTCCACCCCAAAAACCTCCCGCTGATGGCGAAGAGGGACCTGACAACCCTAGCAGGTAGGGTTGACAGATCCATGTTGGGATCTCCTGGATATCTGGGGAAATCTACTGGATATTTGGGGAAACTCCTGGATATTTGGGGATTGAGCCTGGGGAGAACAGGGCACTCAGTGAGCTACAATGCCATAGAGTCCACCGTCCAAAGCATCCATTTTCTCCAGAGGAACTGACCTCTGTAGTCTGGAGATGAGCTGTAATTCCAGAGGATCCCCAGGTCCTACCTAGAGGCTGGCATCCCTATGTCTCACCCTGGAGTTGGTAACCTTCCGAGGGCCTTGAATAATCAGTGGAAAGGGGGATGATGAGCTTATGAACTCTGGAGGCTGTCGAAGGGACCTTTCCAGACTGACCATCTCTTCGGACTTCTGCGTCTTAAATGTCACATTTTGTTCCTCTTAATTGAGGCAAGATCCTAGCCAGTTGCCCAGTAAATAGGTTAGTGCCTTAGTGGATCCAAAGGGGAGATAAATATATCAGGCGTGTACTGTTGGAAACCCATAAAAAGAAATGTAATTATCCAGTACTGTCTTGCTAATGGTATAAGGAGTCAGCTTGCAAAGCTAGCCTCTCGGGTGAGCTTCTGCCTCTGCAACACTTTGGTTGCATCCAAGGAATTAAGATAGGACTAAGAGAGCCCCATTAGAGATTTGCAATAAACATCTGGGCTCTTCTGTGACTGAACTGTTTCAGACTGCGAGATGGGGGAATTCTAGGGTTGCCAACCTTCAGGAACTGTTTAAACCATAAATAACAACAAAATAACCTATGCTGAATTAACAATGTTCCACACCAAATAACAGCACATAGGCTCAAATTGACTTTTACAATTTATTACTGTTCTATTTATTTATTCACAAACACATTCACTTTGAATATGAATAAAATTCCCAATGTAATAGTGCTGTACAAACATATATTTCGAAAACACACTGAATGATTAATTTCAGAGTCTCCTGAGAACAATAACCTTACACCACATTAACAGCAAAAGTGGTGGTAAAGTCCAAAGCTATTCCTGTCTCCAGGTGAAAGAAGAGAAGAACGTGTGGTCCAATGTAAGGCAGAGCCCAAACCAGACGCCACCTCTAGATCAGTGTGCGTTTCGCCAGCTTCATCAGCTAGTTGGTCTCCTCTACAAGAACGTTTTTCTGGCTGAATTGCCAATTATTAATGCCAGAATTATTAATAATCCTATAGTGGAAAATTATGGAAATATGTCCTATTAACTATAAAGCAAAGCCAACTGTCCATTTATAATATCGTTGGAACGCTGACGAAGTACCTACTCGAAACGTGCTGCAGGATCGACCCCACGTTCTCTCCTCACAGCTCCTTGAGCGAAGCTTCCAAAGCACAGCGGTGCCGGCTCACCTTTCTCCACGGCATCCCTGGGTTGCTTTGAATTATTCTCTGTACATGGACTTTTCCACAATAGTATTATCGTGGACACTCTATTAGCACATAGAGCCGTGCGGGGCTCCCTTTGTAATTGACACAGAGCTGAGTGGCACAGCAGAGCCAATCCAGGCCAAATAGTGCATCTTCGTTTTTCTGCACAGTAGCGGCTCAATATTAGAGTTTTGTTTTTGCAACCGTTTGGGAAACGTTGTGTTTATGTTTATTATAGTGGTTGATACTGAGGGATATTGGACAGACATGAATTAATGTCAGGTTACATTATTGTATACAGATAGAATGCAGCATTGTATATAGCATCTTAGTGGGTATTTGACTGTTTATTTATTTGTGCTTTCGTGCTGTTTTTTTCACTAACTTCCAGGTACTAGCTGGAGATCTCCTGCTATTACAACTGATCGCCAGCTGATACAGATCAGTTCACCTGGAAAAAAAGGCTGCTTTGGCAATTGGGCTCAATGGCATTGAAGCCCCTCCCCTCCCCGCCCTCCTCAGGCTGCACCCCCAAAAAACCCCACTGGTTGCCAAGAGGGACCTGGAAACCCTAGGGAACTGCATGCTTAAAATATCCCACATGTAAAAAACAAATCTTTGTGTTGCAGAATACATGGAACTGCCTTATACCGAATCAGACCATGGCACCGTCAAAGTTGATATTGTCTACTCTGACTGTGGCTCTAGGGTTGCCAGCCTCCAGCTGGGGCCTGGAGATCTCCTGCTATTACAATTGAGCTCCAGGCAAAAGAGATCAGTGCCCCTGGAGGAAATGGCTGATTTGAAGGGTGAGGTCCCTTTCTCCCCAGGTAGGGTTGCCAACCTCCAGGTACTAGCTGGAGATCTCCTGCTATTATATCTGATCTCCAGCCGATAGAGATCAGTTCACCTGGGGAAAATGGCTGCTTTGCCAATTGGATTCTATGGCATTGAAGTCCCTCCCCTCCCCAAACCCCACCCTCCTCAGGCTCTGCCCCCAAAATCTCCCATAGGTGGCGAAGAGGGACGTGGCAACCCTATCCCCAGGCTCAATCCCCAAAATCTCCAGGAGTTTCCCAACCTGGATCTGGCAACTCTAGTTTGAGAACTGATTAGTGACTATTTTAAGAGAGAGAGAGAGTCAGAAGTGTGTCCTTGGCTATCTAGGGATGCAGGAGAAATGCTTTTGGGGGGAGATCTGCTTGAAACCAGCTGACCCCTGGAGGCCTTCCACCAACTTTGCAACTCACCCTCCCTGTGTATAACCTGGTGGCTTCGGCAACTACACTGAACAATGGATTCTGGCAGGGTGCAGTTGGCCTTTGTAACAGGGTACCTGGATGTCCCTAGGTTGAAACACACATCTACCTCCCCAAGCCAACGGTCAGCTCTGGTCTGCACAAAGAAGAACATGCTCACTTTGCTATTCAGTCGCTGCTGCTGCTGAATTGCATTGTCCCATTTATTCAACACTACTGAATACTGTTTGGGAGAAAGCCATCTCCCCCCCCCCCCATTTGTCACCTCTCATAAAAAAACCAAAAGCTCCTGTAAACCACCTGCCCAGTTAAATGATCCTCACAGTACTGGGTTTCAGTGCTGTTTATTTACACAGCTGTATGCAAAGGGGGGGGGGGGGGAGAGAGAGAGAAAGCCTATGTACCTCTGATCAGATGGAATTCTTCTAAAATTGAATGGCATACAAGGGAGTCGTTGAGCCTGAACCCACCTCCTCATCATTGGCTTCAGGAAGGGAAGGAAATGATGACAGAAAATAATTTGGAACAGCATCCAAGGCTCAATTCAGACCTCACAACCAAGCCTGATTCAGAAAGCCTCACCAGGGCTTGGTGTGATGTCTAAACCATGGTTTGGCATCGCCAGCAACCCAGAAGAAGAAAAAGAAGAGTTGTTTTTTATATGCCAACTTTCTCTACCACTTAAGGATCAAACTGGCTTACAATCACCTTCCCTTCCCCTCCCCACAACAGACACTCTGTGAGGTAGGTGGGGCTAAAAGAGTGTGACTAGCCCAAGGTCACCCAGCTGGATTCATGTGGAGGAGGGGGGAAACAAATTCAGTTCACCAGATTAGCCGCCGCCACTCATGTGGAGGAGTAGGGATGGGAATCAAACCCGGTTCTCCAGATTAGAGTCCAACGCTCCAAGTAAAAACCATTATTTGAAGAGGGTTTGCAAACCATGATTTGGGCTCATGATGGGTTGAGGTCTAGATCCTGACATAGTTGCTCAATTCATGCAAAATAGTTAATCAATTTTATGGTCTGAATGCAAGCCACCCCACTAACCATGGAGAGCTAGGGTCTATTAAACCATGATCTGAAGCCAAGATATGCCTTATTAATCACACTCAGCCTATACCATCATTTTGTGTGATGAGAACCTCCCAGTTTAATCCTGGTTTCTTCTCTGGTGATGCCATCCCAGGCAACAGGGGGAAGGAAATGAAAAGAGCATTTGTTGAGGCAAACCAGATCTGAGTGATTTCTGCATGCTGAATCCTAGTTTCGTAAACCATGGTTAAAATAAACCTTGATTACACATGACATCAGAACTGAATTTTAAACCAATTATGGTTACTGTGATTTCTGAATACAAACCACTCCATTAACTATATTTTAATTAGAGTCCAGAGAGGATCTGAAATTATGGCTTGAAGTAGGGCTATGCAAAATAATAATAATAATAATAATAATAATAATAATAATAATAATAATAATAATCAGTAAATGCTGGGCTTGGGTTTATTGGACCCATTGGGGGGGGGGGGACTCAAAATAAGCCGAATACCCATACCAGTAAATGGGTATCCTAGCTTTTTTAACTTTTCCCTGAAAAAAATTGGGTCCATTTTAACCTACGGGAATTTTTTCCGAAGCTCCCTTATCAGAGATGGTGACACCAACAGGAGAGAAGGTCCCATCAATTGGGGGGGGGTTGTGCAGAGTACTTCCCAATTACCCAGGTACAGAGAGGAACTCCCCACCCCCTGCCTTTGAGAAACTGAAAAGCGGATGAAAAAAATGGCCTCCATAGTGACACTCTGAATTTCCCCTAGTTCTATGGTCTTTACCATAGAGGTTAGGGAAAATTCCAAGAACATTATCCAAAGGTGACACCACAAACTCCACTCCCCAAGTACCACCCACCAAATCTCCCCACATTTGCCAAGAGGTTTCCAAGCATGTATAGTGTTGGGAATTGCCAGTCACAGGATACATATTCTGAATATATCTGATTGTTTTAGTATTTCCTCATAGATTTGTCTCTTAGTGTTGGTGGTGGAAAGTGCCAACATGTCACAGCTGACTTATGGCAACCCCATAGGGTTTTCAAAGCAAGAGACATTCGGAGGTGCTTTGCCATTGCATGCCTCCATGTGGGCTGAAAGAACTGTGACTGGCCCAAGGTCACCCAGCAGGCTTCATGTGGAGGAATGGGGAAATTGAACCTGGTTCTCCACATTAGAGTCCGCCACTCTTAACCACTACACCCAGGGCCGGTGCTACCATTAGGCGAATTAGGCGGTCGCCTAGGGCGCAGACCTCAGAGAGGCACAGAACTGGCCTGAGGGGCACCGTTTTAAACAGATTCGTTTCTTGGGAAAAAATGCAACTGATAATTTATATTTTTTTTATTTTAAGATAAGTACCACAACAGTGCTATGGAATATAATGATAATGTCGGATAAAAAGTATTGTGCTTTTATTTTTTTTCTACAAGACATCGGTTTTTGAAAATTGGTTAGCAATGGGTGGGGGGCACACGTAGTTAGCCTTGCCTGGGGCGCAAAAACGACCGGCACCGGCCCTGACTACACCATGCCGGCTCTCTTTGTCTCTTAGATCCCTGATCATTTCTGTAGCTGTCCTCTGAATCTTTGTCGATATCCTCCCACAACTTCAGTGTCTAGAACTGAATCTGGAACGCCAAATGAAATTTTAGCAGCACTGAATGCAAAAAAACCAAAAAAAACAAATCTGCTCTCATTGTGGTACTCTAAAGTAGTATTTCTCTGTTGGACCTCACATGCTGCTAACTGGTGCTCAGTTTGTTCTCCAGAGTGACCTTGAAATTATTCCCGTTGGAGCTAGCCAGTTTTCTGCTGTTAAAAAAGAGGGGAGGGATCCCTCTGAACACCCCAAAAAGTCTGTGCTGGGGATTCTGGGACCTGCGTGTACAAAAGCCACGAGGGACAGGAGCCGGGTTGCCAGGTCTTCTACTATGGTGGGAGACCTCCAGCCGGCAACCCACACTTCCCACTGCGGCCCTGTTGGCCGGCAACAGAAAAAATTAATTTAAAAATAATTGTTGGTGTAACAGCGTGACATCACTCATAGGAAAAACTTGGAAGTGATGATGTGCTGCTCTAGGAATATCTGGCAATTCCTAGAGCAGCATGACATCACCTCCAGGTTTCCCCCAGAAGCGAGGTCACACTGTCATGCCAACAATGCCCCCTATGCCCCTGACTCATCTCCCACTGGGTACCAGCCATCAGCTGGCTCCTCTTGACAGGGGCTGTAGTAAGGAAGAGAGCTGGATGAGAATGAGTGGAAAAGCTGGCTGGATCCAGCTCTCCATTTGGGGCACAACAATTTCACATTATGTTGCTAAATTAGAGAACAAATTCAGAGGACTAGGAGGATAATGAAAAGTCTAAAAAGTGGGTGATCTGCAGAACAGCCCAAGGAGATGGATGAGAGGAAAATGCCTTGGGACACTTGGGATAGAAAATATCTTGAGCCTGCAATGGGCCCTGACCCCCATTCACCATGCCAATGAAAATCAGGCCTTCGCCAAAATAACAGCAAGGAGGATTCTTCCAGTTTGCCAGACAAAAACCAGCTGGGTGTCAAAAATGACTTTGTTTTAGACCATCTCACCCCTCCCTTTCTCATAGAATCATAGAGTTGGAAGGGACCACCAGGGTCATAAGAACGTAAGAAAGGCCCTGCTGGATCAGACCGAGGCCCATCAGGTCCAGCAGTCTGTTCACACAGTGGCCAACCAGGTGCCTCCAGGAAGCCACAAATAAGACGACTGCAGCAGCACCATCCTGCCTGTGTTCCACAGCACCCAATATAATAGGCATGCTCCTCTGATACTAGAGAGAATAGGTCATCTAGTCCAACCCCCTGCACAATGCAGGAAATTCACAACTACCTCCCCCCCACACCCCCAGTGACCCCTACTCCATGCCCAGAAGATGGCCAAGATGCCCTCCCTCTCATCGTCTGCCTAAGGTCATAGAATCAGCATTGCTGACAGATGACCATCTAGCCTCTGCTTAAAAACCTCCAGGGAAGGAGAGCTTACCACCTCCCGAGGAAGTCTGTTACACTGAGGAACTGCTCTGTTAGAAACTGTTCTTATCAACATTGTGAACAATATTATTTATTCATCTAATTAATTTCTACCCCACCTTATGTATCCTGAGGATGGCAAACAGAAGATATGAATGAAAATGTTTGGATTAGGGTTGCCAGGTCCCTCTTTGCCACCGGCAGGAGATTTTTGAGGCAGAGCCTGAGGAGGGCGGGGTTTGGGGAGGGAAGGGACCTCAATGCCATGGCATAGGGTCCAATAGCCAAAGTGGCCATTTTCTCCAGGTTAACTGATCTCTATTGGCTGGAAATCAGGTGTAATAGCAGGAGATCTCCAGCTAGTACCTGGAGGTTGGTGCAGCCATAGTTTGGATCCTTCCTGGAAGGGGCTCACAGTAAAAGCAGGATGGAGAAAGGGACCCTGTACCAATAAATCATACGCTTGCAAATTATTGATGCACCAATTATTATTTATCTTCCTGGGATCCCGCTCTTCTTCCAGAATGTGCAGAGCAGCTCATCTGAGCTCCTGGGAATCCCCCCACCCCGCTTTGCTGCAACACCACTAGAACACCAGGTGCTCCCCAACAGCCTCTGAGCTCATACATAATCTGAATGGTAATGAGACCAGCTGAGCAGAGAGCCTGGATTCTGCTGTCTTCCCAAATGGAGCCGTGTAATTCAAGAAGACAGGGCGCGCGAGGCTGCGTGCAGGGAGAGCCCTCCTCTGTTTCTGCCAAGCATCTGCATGAGGCTTAATTAAAGAGCAGAGAGGCTCTCTGCAGGTGAATGCAAAATGAACGCACTGAACCCCCAGGGGCCTCATCTTCCTCCAGTTAGCACAGGTAGGTACTGATGTTAATAGGCCATGTACAGATGATGGATCTGGGCCTCTCTTCATGTGCTCACACAGAGCCACCCCCTTTTATTTCTGACAAAAGTGCCGGTAATGATTGCAATGGGACAACCGTGTTAGTCCATCACAGAAAAATCCAGAGGCACTTTAAAGGCAACATTTATTTACCTTAAAGCCTCCTATGCTGGCCAGGCAGAAATTCGATAGGTGCCACTCTCTGCATGGTGCTGATAAAGAAAACTTCTTTGATTGGATTATTGCTTAGTGGGCAGTTGTCAGGGTGCAGGAGCCCTGTCTGAAATAAAGATGGCAACCCGATCAAAAGGTAAAGCAGTGAACCATAAAGCCCACCCACCCCCAGTCACAGCTGACTTAGGATTTTCAAGGCAAGAGACATTCAGAGGTTGTCTGCCATTGCCTGCCTCCGTGGCACAACCCTGGTATTCCTTGGCTCCTAGCAGTCTCCCATCCAAATACTAACCAGGGCTGACCCTGCTTCTGAGATCTGACGAGATCAGGCTAGCTGGGGCTATCTGTGTCAGGGCTAACTGTGTTTAGCATAAAGAGGAACAAAAAGAGAACTGTAGAAATAATAGCTGCAAAAAGAGATCAGGTTTTAACCACTCCTGTCACTAGAAAGCCATCAAGTATTTATTGAGTTGCATAGATTTTTATCCAGCTACATTTTTGCAAACCCAGACCATATAAATAATTTTAAAAGACATATCCAAAAGCTACGTCCAGATCTTGTAGGTTTGCCAACCTCCAGGTAGTGGCTGGCGGTCTCCTGGGATTATAGATGATCTCCAGGTGACAGAGATCAGTTCACCTGCAGAAAATGGCCACTTTGGAAAGTGGATTCTATGGCATTATACCCAATTGCAGTGCCGTCCCAAACCCCACCCTCCTCAGACGCCACCCCCAAAATCTCCAGGTATTTCCCACCCTGGACCTGGCAACTCTAAGATCTTGGCCTTCGTTGTCTGTTGAGATATCGACCTTCTCTGGGATCTCTGAGGAACTCAAGAAGGAATGTAATGCCTGCTTAGCTTTCTACATCACAGAAGTCCAAGAGACCCAAAAAAAGCCCTTCAGAAACCAGTAAATTTTCCATTTGAGGCTGAAAACTCAGGATGTTTTCCAAGGATGAAGGCAGCCAGAATTTCTACATCTATCTTTTCTGCAAATGTGCTTGCAGCCCATGGTTATAAGTTGACGGGGCACAAACTGGCATCCTCTTATGATCTTGGGTTACCAGCTAAATGTAGAACGATAGCGTTGTTCTAGAGCAGGTAAGAACCAGAACTGTAGGAGGATGTTACATTCAGAAATGGGTGATGGCTATGGTGAAAACAGTGGATATGAAACCAAACGGTGTTGGTTGAGATTCAGCAAGTGCCAGCATTCATGCTATCAACTGAGGGACTATTTCAGGTCATGTACGTGACTTTTAAAACTCTTCCTTTGGTATGGTAAATTCTTCCCATCCCTCAAGAATGCAACCTCCAAAAGGTGCCACTGGATGATATAGTTTATTCGGCCACTGCTGGAAAAAAAATGACCCCAAAATGTTTTGTTTGTTTGTTTCTCAATTCATGGGCATTTCATACCAGCTGCACTGAAAATGGAGTATGTTCTAAGGGACTCCCCATTTCAAAGTACACAGTAAGTAGTTCCCTGCACCCAGGCTCAATTTGAGGCAATGATTCATTTGTAAAATATTGCACATGCTGAACTGATAAAGAAGCAAATTGTGATATGTAGATAGTAGGCTGAAAAGTGACCGTATCCGGGAGCAGCTCCAGGAAAAATATAATGTGTAGGTAAGCCATACAGTAACCTGGTTCTGAAAATAAAGGAGTTCTGAGTTCTCCTGACATGTAGCAAGCCCAGAGCACATAATTTATTTGTTTGTTTTAAAACAAGGGCAGCAAATTTATTGATTTCCATCCTTTATATGCCAGCGTGGTGTAGTGGTTAGGAGAACCAGGTTGGTTTTCCCACTCCTCCACATGAAGCTAGTTGGGTGACCTTGGGCTAGTCACAGTTCTTAGAGCTCTCCCAGCCCCAACTACCTCACATGGTGTCTGTTGTGTGTGGGAAGGGGAAGGGAAGGTGATTAAGCCGGTTTGATTTTCCCTTAGTGGTAGAAAAAGTTGGCATATAAAAACCAACTCTTCTTCTTCTCTTTAGGCAGGCCATTCCACAAGGTGGGGGCCACAATGGAGAAGGCACGTGTACGGGCTGTTGTTGATTTTGCCCATTTGCAGGTTGGCACCTGCAGAAGGCCCAGCTCAGATGAGTGAAACTGTCTAGGCGGAGCAGAGGGGGAGAGCTGGTCTCGCACATATGAGGGTCCAAGACCATGAAAGGCTTTGTATGTGATTGCCAACACTTTAAATTGAGCCTGATAACTGATGGGCAGCCAGTGGAGTGTTTGTAGAATGGGAGTAATATTCATGCCCCATGTAGCTCCCAATAATGTCTGAACTGCAACTTTCTGCACCAACTTGGAGTTTCCGAATTGATTTTGAGGGGAGACCAATGTACAGTGCATTACAGTAGTCTAGTCTTGATATCACCATGGCATGGATCCAGGTGGCCAGATCAGTCTTCACAAGATAAGGAGCCATTTTTTGGGAAAGGCTGAGTTGGAAGGAAGCCTCTTTTTTTTTACAACTGCATAAACTTGCTTCTCCAGCAATAATGTTGGGTCCAGGCCAAGCCCGAGGGTCTTAACTGTGTCAGCAAGGGTCAGCTGAACCCCATCGAAAGTGGGGGGGCATAATGTCCTTCAAGATCTCCCCCTTTCACACCAGCATTACTTCTGTCTCTTCAGGTTTTAGTTTCAATTTGTTTACTCTTACAGTACAACCCTAAGAGTTACTCCAGTCTAAGCCCAATTGAAATGCATGGAATCCACCGCTCCTAACCACTACCCCATGCTGGATGCATAGGGCTTTGTATCATCTGCACAATGATGACAGCCAACCCCAAAACTACAAATGATTTGGCCTAAGGACTTTACCTAAAGATAGAAGAGCATGAGGGATAGGATTGTGCCCTATAGGACTCCACAGGATAAGTCCCACACGATAACTGCTCTCCAATGGCAATTCTTTGGATCCAGTCCGTGAGGAATTAATTGAATACAACCCCTGATGCCAGAGAGTTTCAAAGCTGGGGAAAGTCTCTATAATGCCCTCACTCGCCATTCGGTTCCGATTTATGTTGATATTTATAGCCTATGCTGGCCATTGGCTGTTACAACAATAAACAATATTTGATATATATAGCCTGCTGTCCCCCCAATGTGGATTTAGAAAGCTTAGATTTCCCCCCCTCTTCCTTATTATCCTCACAACAATCCCATGAAGGTAGGTTAGGCTGAGTGTCACCCACCAAGGTCACCCACCAAGCTTCAGTGCCAGAGCGGGGATTTGGATCGGAGTCTCCCAGATCCTGTTCTGACACTCAAAGCGCTATACCAAGCTGGCTTAAAACTAAGAAGAAGAAGAAGACGAGTTGGTTTTTATATGCCGACTTTCTCTACCACTTAAGGAAGAATCAAACCGGCTTACAATCACCTTCCCTTCCCCACAACAGACACCCTTTGAGGTAGGTGGGGCTGAAAGAGTGTGACTAGCCCAGGGTCACCCAGCTGGCTTCATGCGGAGGAGTGGGGAAACAAATCCAGTTCATCAGATTAGCATCCGCTATTGAGGCTAATGAAGGCTGGAACATTTTAAAAAACCAGTGCAGAAGATGTCAGAACAATTGAATATTACAACTAGAATATTAGTGGACAATTTCAGTTTGGTCTGGTTTGGTTTACATCAGCAGTCTGAGCAGCTCTCCTCACTCACTAGGGGTGAACTTACCTTCTATCGGAGAATGCTAAGGACAGATGCTTATCGCACCATTTGGAATGTGTACACAGTTGCATGATAGGCTCCGGACCTGAAAAATAGGACATCGCATTTTAAAAGTCACCCCTGCATAATGCTGAACCTGCAGTTTGGTCCAGCTCAAATATTTTAGCTTTAACGCAGCCTTAGTACTGCAAAGATACATGACAGTAAATCACCATCCCGGCTGTCCTGCCCGGATTCTGTACCCTTGTCTCCTGTGATCAATGAGTATCAGTTTCCAAAGCAGCTCGCTTCAGATGAAGCCCCCTTCCTTCAGGAGTTGGATGGGAAGATGAGCCCAAAATGGCTCCCAGAGGTGTTTTTAGTTTCAAGGTAGTTTCAAGGAAACAGGATATGTGATCTGAATATAGGTCCTGTCAAAAATGGTGTGCTATTTTTAAATAGCGTCAGCAGGCTTTATCTGCACAGTTTAGTTTTGGATCTATCTGCTGGATCTCCCAGGGACAAAGTGTCAGGTGGGGCTACCTTTCGTAAATCCTACAATTTTGCTCCCTGAATTTAAGACGTGGATTAACCAAGGGGGATCTCCTGCCAAACAAGGATCCGAGTCTGGAACTGGCGCCAAAGCTCTGAATTCAAGAGCTTCCTAGAGATCCCAAAATAAACAGGGGTCTTTGTGCCGCTTGAAGGACCAGTAAGACTTTATTCCCCAACACGCTTTCATGGACTACAGCCAGTGGCGGACTTACATTTTTGGGGCCCTGAAGCTTGAACGGTTATGGGGGGGCCCTTCACAACCAGCAACAATAGGGCCCTTTCAAGGACCTCGAGGCTAGGGTTGCCAACCTCCAGGTAGTACCTGGAGATCTCCTGCTATTACAACTGATCTCCAGCCGATAGAGATCAGTTCACCTGGAGAAAACGGCTGCTTTGGCAATTGGGCTCTATGGCATTGAACCCCGCCCTTCTCAGGCTCTGCCCCAAAAACCTCCCGCTGGTGGCGAAGAGGGACCTGGCAACCCTACTCGAGGCCCAAATGGTGTAGAACAGGGTGGTGGGGTGGAGACCTTGAAAATGGGCCATACAGTGATGAAATAAAACTACAGAACTATTAAGCCGTATACCAACAAAGCATTTGAAGATCCAGCTGCCAAAATGTAGGCTACGAATAGATTCTGGCGAGCTCAGAGAGCCCTTACAGCTGGGGGTTTGAGTGCTGCAAGCCCCCAATAAAATTCACGCATTAAAAAGAAGTTGCTTCAGGGGGGCCCTCCAGGATTAGGGGCGCTGAAGCTTAAGCTTCATTAGTAGATCCCCCTCTGACTACAGCCCATTTGTTCAGATGCAATGAAGTGGCTCTTCAGTAGGCAAGCATCTGAAAAATAAAAAATGAAACAGATTAACATGACGACCCCTCTGGAATTATTCTCCTTGAGCCCCAGTTGCTGTTTTTAGGAGGGAAAATATCAGATTGAGGCTTTCCTTTCTATTTAGCAGCATATTTTCCCCTGTCCAATCTTTGTTTAACGTCCATCCTGAATAAGACAGTTTCCCCCTGTACTGTCCAGCCTACCAGGTAAGATCCTCTTTCTAAACCCAACTTTTCATGCTGCATCTGCAGAAGTGTGACAGGTCACAAGAGACGGGGCTTTTTTAGTGGTGGCCCTTCACCTGTGGTATGAACTCCCCTTTGAAGCTTGACCAGCCACTTCTTGGCTGTCTTTTAAGAGCCAGGCCAAAACACTTCTCTTTACCTAGGCTTTCACTGAGGTGTTCTGTCTTTTAAGGATGCTTTACAGTCTGCTTCTAGCTTCACAGCTATACTAGGGATGGAATTTCAGGTTGCTGAATGTTGCTTTTACGACTGGCTTTTAATACTGATAATTTTATGGTTGCTGCTTCAATTATTTTAATGTTTTTATTTTATCAGCTGTCTCAAGCAGGTCTCAGGAGATGTGGCATGAAAACATTCCAAATAATCAAATAATTTGATTATTTTTGATGAGTGCCAAGGTTTGCTCACCATGGTGATTTATTGGAGAGGGGGCTCTGATACTAACTGATATCTTTCCTTCTATACCATTTTTGATTCCCTATCTTTGGGGCAGGGGTTGTGCCAGTTTCTCTGAATTTTGCATTGCTTATTCTGCTTTGGTAGTCTTGGGATGGAGCAAGAAGCAGGGTCTCCTCCTGCAACCATAGATATCTGTCCCCCCTTTTGATATTACACCTGGTATTGCCCACACTGTGGTGTGGTTCTCCTGGTTAAGAGTGGGACTAGGACTTGAGAGACCCACGTTCGAATCCTCCACTCTGCCACAGATGTTTGGTGGGTGACCTTGGATCTGTTCCACCCTCAGCCTAACTTACCTTACAGGGTTGTTATGAGGATAAAACGGAAGAGAGGAGACCAAAGTTGAGAAAGAGAGCATGGTGTAGTAGGCTTCAGTGAAGTCAGCGTGGTGTAGTGGTTAAGAGCAGTGGTTTGGAGCAGTGGACTCTAATTTGAAGAACTGGGTTAAATCCCCACTCCTCCACGCCAGCAGCGGAGGCTAATCTGGTGAACTGGATTTGTTTCCCCACTCCTCCACATGAAGCCAGCTGGGTGACCATGGGCTAGTCACACTCTTTCAGCCTCACCTACCTCACAGGGTGTCTGTTGTGGGGAGGGGAAGGGAAAGTGACTGTAAGCCGGTTTCAGTCTCCTTTAAGTGGTAGAGAAAGTCGGCATATAAAAGAGCAAGAGTCCAGTAGCACCTTAAAGACTAACAAAAATATTTTCTAGCAGGGTATGAGCTTTCGTGAGCCACAGCTCACTCTGTGTGGCTCACGAAAGCTCATACCCTACTGTCCCCCTTTTTGATATTACATCTGGTATTGCCCACACTGTGGTGTTGTTCTCTTGGTTAAGCTGTGGCTCACGAAAGCTCATATCCTACCAGAAAATATTTGTGTTAGTCTTTAAGGTGCTACTGGACTCTTGCCCTTTTCTACTAGCGCAGACAAACACCGCTACCCACTGGGAATCATCGGCACATCAAAACCAACTCTTCTTCTTATAAACGTCGCAACTGAACTGGTCGTCGTCTGCCATAAGGTCTAGAAACTTGTTGGCCAATTGAAAAGGCGAGGTTTCCTGGGCGGAACGTGTGCCTGCAGGGTGACTCGGGAACGGGCAGCTCTCCATGGGGCGAAAACGCACGGTCGCTTTAGCCTCCTTTCTTCCCTGTTCCAGCCAGGATTCAGCGAAAACGCACGGTCGCTTTAGCCTCCTTTATTCCCTGTTCCAGCCAGGGTTCAGCCAGGTTCGAACGCACGTTCGTGCTAAATATTGTCAAAGGCTTTCACGGTCAGAGTTCATTGGTTCTTGTGGGTTTTCCGGGCTGTGTGACCGTGGTCTTGGTATTTTCTTTCCTGACGTTTCGTCAGCAGCTGTGGCAGGCATCTTCGGAGGAGTAACACTGAAGGACAGTGTCTCTCAGTGTCGAGTGTGTAGGAAGAGTGATATATAGTCAGAAAGGGGTTGGGTTTGAGCTGAATCATTGTCCTGCAAAAAGTATCAAAGGTAAGGTGCTAATCATTGTCCTGTAAGTATCAAGATAATGTGCTAATGAGGGTGTGGTATGTTAATATGGAACCATTGTATCCTGAAGTGATCTGTTAATGTGTGAATCCAAAGCTAATCTGCATGGTTATTGTTGACTGTAGTCTTTGTTATTCTGGTGGTTGTTCAGGACAGTTAGCCAAGCCTTATTCATTCTTAAACTCTCTTCTTTTCTGTTAAAGATGTGCTGATGTTTATGAATTTCAATGGCTTCTCTGTGCAATCTGACAAAATAGTTGGTAGAATTGTCCAGTCTTTCAGTGTCTTGGAATAAGACCCTGTGTCCTGTTTGGGTCAGTCCATGTTCAGCCACTGCTGATTTCTCAGGTTGGCCAAGTCCGCAGTATCTTTCATGTTCTTTTATCCTTGTTTGTATGCTGCATTTTGTGGTCCCGATGTAAACTTGACCACAGCTGCAAGGTATACGGTATACTCCCGAGGAGGTGAGGGGGGTCTCTTTCGTCTTTTGCTGATCGTAGCATCGGTTGTATTTTTGTGGTGGGTTTAGACACTGTTTGTAGGTTATGTTTTTTTCAAAAGTGTCTCCATCCTATCAGTGACTCCTTTAATAAATGGCAACAATATCTTTCCTAGGGGATAATTCACAGTGGGTAGCCGTGTTAGTCTGTTTTCAGTAGTCAAAAAGGGCAAGAGTCCAGTAGCACCTTAAAGACTAACAAAAATATTTTCTGGTAGGGTATGAGCTTTCGTGAGCCACAGCTCACTTCTTCAGATACAGCTAGAATGTGAACCCATCGGTCTTTAAGTAGAGGAACAGTATGTCAATGTGAATAGCAGGCTTGATGGGATTAGGTGTGATATGCAGAAGAGTCTGTGATGTCCAGGGGAGAGATGGGTGTGGAGAAATCAGCATTGGTAATGGGCCATGAATGCAAGGTCTTTATTCAGCCCAGGTAAATGCATTGACTTTATTGGTTCTTGTAGGTTATCCGGGCTGTGTAACCGTGGTCTTGGAATTTTCTTTCCTGACGTTTCGCCAGCAGCTGTGGCAGGCATATTCAGAGGAGTCACACTGAAGGACAGTGTCTCTCAGTGTCAAGTGTGTAGAAAGAGTAATATATAGTCAGAAAGGGCTTGGGTTTGAGCTGAGTACTGTCCTCTTCCTACACACTCGACACTGAGAGACACTGTCCTTCAGTGTGACTCCTCTGAAGATGCCTGCCACAGCTGCTGGCGAAACGTCAGGAAAGAAAATCCCAAGACCACGGTCACACAGCCCGGATAACCTACAAGAACCAATGAACTCTGACCGTGAAAGCCTTCGGCAACACGCATCGACTTTAGTTTGAATATCAACGGTAATTCAGCAGTTTCTCTTTCCAATCATCCTATCAGTGACTCCTTGAATCAAGGGCAAGAACACCTTTCCTAGGGGAGGCTGTTTTTCCGGAGCGTTCTGGTTTCCGCGCGGCTTAATGGCCCTTCGGATTTCGCGTCTGGCGTAGCCGTTTGCTAGCAGCCCCGGCTGGGCCAGGGAAGGAAGGAGGCGAAAGCGCGCGCCCGCTCCCGGGTTTTTCCGGGCGGGGCTTGGCATCCCCGGCGGAGGAGGGGCTCTCCTGCGCCGGCGAGCCCAGCAGCCCGCCCCGGCCGGCCCCGGCGCGCCTTGCTGCGCTGCGCTCCCCATGGGGCGTCCCGGGGGGCGAGGGGGTCGGAGCGCGCCTCCCGGCCGGGCGTGCGGGGCGGCCGCCCGGGGCTGCTGGCGAGAGCGCCCCAATGCCCCGTGGCGCAGCGGCTCCCGGCCCGCCAGGCGCTCCGGCCAGCGGCGCAAGGTGAGTCGGCGCCAAGGTGGGCGAGCGGGCCGGGCTGGGCGGGGAGGCGGGGAGTCCCGCCGGCGCGCAACTTGGCGGAAAGTTGCCGCTCGGAGAGCTGCCCGGTAAGTCCCCGGGGCGCGCGGGAGGGAGGGGAGTCCTCGGTGGGGGGGGGGGGTCCGAGCCTGCGGCGACCACCTCTTCTTCCAAGGAGGAGGAGGAGGAGGAGGGTCGCGCAGCCCGGCGCGGGAGGACGTGCCGGGGCAGAGCGAGCCGGAGCCCCGCTTGGACAAGCGCGTCCCGGCTGGGCACCGGGCATCTCCCCAGCGTCTCCCCAGCATCTCCCCAGCGTCTCCCCAGCGTCTCCCCAGCATCTCCCCAGCGTCTCCCCAGCATCTCCCCAGCGTCTCCCCAGCATCTCCCCAGCGTCTCCCCAGCATCTCCCCAGCGTCTCCCCAGCGTCTCCCCACCATCTCCCCACCATCTCCCCAGCGTCTCCCCACCGTCTCCCCACCGTCTCCCCAGCGTCTCCCCAGCGTCTCCCCAGCGTCTCCCCAGCATCTCCCCAGCATCTCCCCAGCGTCTCCCCACCATCTCCCCAGCGTCTCCCCAGCGTCTCCCCACCATCTCCCCACCATCTCCCCAGCATCTCCCCAGCGTCTCCCCAGCATCTCCCCAGCGTCTCCCCAGCATCTCCCCAGCGTCTCCCCAGCGTCTCCCCACCATCTCCCCACCATCTCCCCAGCGTCTCCCCACCGTCTCCCCAGCGTCTCCCCAGCGTCTCCCCAGCGTCTCCCCAGCGTCTCCCCAGCATCTCCCCAGCATCTCCCCAGCGTCTCCCCACCATCTCCCCAGCGTCTCCCCAGCGTCTCCCCACCATCTCCCCACCATCTCCCCAGCATCTCCCCAGCGTCTCCCCAGCATCTCCCCAGCGTCTCCCCACCATCTCCCCAGCGTCTCCCCAGCGTCTCCCCAGCGTCTCCCCACCGTCTCCCCAGCGTCTCCCCACCATCTCCCCAGCGTCTCCCCAGCGTCTCCCCAGCGTCTCCCCAGCGTCTCCCCAGCATCTCCCCAGCATCTCCCCAGCGTCTTCTCAGCATCTCCCCAGCGTCTCCCCAGCATCTCCCCAGCGTCTCCCCAGCATCTCCCCAGCATCTCCCCAGCGTCTCCCCACCATCTCCCCAGCGTCTCCCCACCATCTCCCCAGCGTCTCCCCACCATCTCCCCACCATCTCCCCAGCGTCTCCATCTCCCCAGCGTCTCCCCACCATCTCCCCACCATCTCCCCAGCATCTCCCCAGCATCTCCCAAGCATCTCCCCAGCGCATCCCGGGCTGGCAGGAGGGACGGGGGTCCCCCGGGCTCGAGGGTCCCCCGCGTTCCCCGAGCACGGTCCTGCTTAACCCCTCCAACCCCCCCCCCCAACAAGCTTCGCTTTCTGGGGGCGAGAACGCACGGTGGCTGGAGCCTCCTTTCTTCCCTGTTCCAGCCAGGATCCAGCCGGAATCGAACGCACGGATGTGCGTTCGATCCCGGCTGGATCCTGGCTGGAACAGGGAAGAAAGGAGGCTCAAGCCACTGTGCGCCTTCGCCCGGTGGAGAATCGGGGCTGGGGCTGGGGGGTCCGCTCCCCTCGCCTCCATTGAGGCTGGATCCCCCCCATCAATCCGGAGACGGGCTGTGTGTTGAATAGAAAGGCTTGCTCGGTTAGGGATCGAGCTGATCGGCTGCCCTCTGGCGGCTCTCCGGCTTGGGAAAGCGGCCTCCAAGAGAGCAAGAGAGAGAGAGAGACGCCGTCTCCACGAGACCTTGCCAGTTCTTTAATGGTAAGTGGAACAATAAGGGGGGGAGAGAGAGAAAGAGAGAGAAAGAAATGACTTCGTGGCAGGTCAGCCTTACCTGTGGGTCAGCCGCTGGAGCGGCTGTCACGTCAGTCTTTGCAGCAAAGGGGGCATCCCCCCCCCCTTCCCCGGCGCATGATGTCCTTTTACAGAAGAAATTTTAAATGGTCTTTTCGCGTTGCCCGATGTTTTGTTTTCGGATTTTCCTAAAACCTGCCCCTTTTCTGTATCTGTGCACAAAATTCACGGTTGCAGAGGTTAGCTGTGTCTCTGCATCAAGGATTTCAGACCTCCCCCCCCCCACCCCAATAATGAGAATCGATGACACTGCCAAGACCCTCTCATGATGGCTAGATCTCATATCAGAGATCTGTGCTGTTATCTTCTTAGAGGGGGTGAGCTCATCTTAGCTGGACGGCATTCGTACAATCACATGGCGTACGCATGATTCAAATTTGCCTGATGCCCCCCCAGTTAGCGTGCTGCTTTTCAAACATCACACTTTATGTACACCCATAAAATACAGTATTGTTTTAGATGGCGGAAGGGAAAAGAAGCCCATCTTGGACAGATGCATTTAGAAGGGGCCAGATCTGCTGCCTCTGTCTACAAAAGAAATAGCGCGAATTGTGGCAGCAGCAAAGAGAAAAGGGGTGTGTAGGGGGACGGGCCATTTTTCGGCTAACCAAAACCTGCAGTGTGTCCTCTGAAGTTAGCTCTCCGCTCCACCACCACCACCACCACCACCCCCGGCAGAGGTGAACATGCTGCAGTTTCAAGGTGCCTGCAAATATAATGCGGGAAGAGTGGCACGCTTTGGGGAATACGAGCCTTTTTCAGATAGACTGCTGGGGATTTTTGCAGAATACCTGTCTTCTTTCGGAAGGGGAATTGCCAGTCACGATCCTTACCTTGGTGATGTGGACAGGGAAGGCATGGATTCTGTGCACTGCCTCTTGAAGCAAAGGTATTTCAGAAATGACCTTTGCCTTATCAGTCAAAACTGGCAGCCCTTGTGCTAATGAGCAATCGAATTAACAAGCTGCCAAGTTTAGGGGAATCGTAAAGTTTCAGTCCTGGAGAATCAGCTATCAAAACTCAGCTGCAATCACCCCAGAAGCCCAAGAGCAATATGATTCACACCAGGGGGTGCCAGTCTTCAGGGCACCATTTGCACATCAGCTCGCCGGCCGAGGGACCCCAAATGTCTGTCATTAACCCACACATAGCAGCATCATGTTCTGCAGCTCATACACTGCTCATGGTGGGATCTGGTCAGCCCTGTTGGGCTTCATTGGCAGACCAGTTAGCTGGGCTCTGAGTAGGAGTGGGAAAGAGAGCTGCTGGACTGCTGAGTGTGCCTAATTGAGGACGGTGCTTGCAGAGGCTGATTGTCCTTGGTGAGGGAGGGTCTGCTCCGCCTGGGCTGACTGCTGGCCTTGCCTTCTGCTGGGTGAGCCTTTAATTGAGTTAAATGGGGGTGTGGGAGGGAGGTAGCTGTGAACTTCCTGCATTGTGCAGGGGGTGGTACTAGATGACCCTAGTGGTCCCTTCCAACTATGATTCTATCTCCTCGAACATCTCTAGAATGCACCCAACATTCCTTTGGTTGCAAACTGCAATGTTGTGGGGGTGAGGGGGAGATGAAGGCAAAAAGACACTTGTCTGTTATTAACTGTCATTACCAGACTTCTTTTTCAGGGGCCCCTTGAAAGCTTTGGAAGAATCCTAGGGTTCCCCAGAGGAGAGTTTGTAATAAAACTCCATTCTAATGTATCTCAGAGGACTAGGCTAGTAGGCCTAAGTTTGTGCTGTAGTAGCCCATGCACTGTGCTGTAATAGCCCATATAGGGAGGAAGCAGTTCAAGGTGGGAAGATGTGAATCAGGTCCCCAATAATTAATGCATTTGAATTTTCAAGGGTATTCCTCCCTCCAAAGAGCTCATCACTGTTGTATATGCCCCCCCAGAAAGGTAGGTTAGCCTGAAAGAGAGAGAGAGTGGGATTGGCCCAAGGCCACCCACTGAGTTTCATGGCTGGTGGGGATTTGAACCTGGATCTCCCCACCTCTGTGCCAATACTCTAACCACTGTGCAACACTCTCTGTTCAGCTCCGTCAGTGAGATGTGTCATATGTATCCTGCACTTAAAAAACAAAATCAGAATTCTGTGCCCAGAAGCCCAGAAAGGCCTTTTTTCTGCAGCTCGTATAAATCCTGCAATGTATTCCAAGGTCACCCTGATCTGGATGGCCAAGGCTAGCCGTCAGATCTCGGAAGCTAAGCAGGGTCAGCCCTGGTTAGTACTTGGATGGGAGACCACCAAGGAAATCCAAGGTTGCTACATAGAGGCAGGCAATGGCAAACCACCTCTGTTCGTCTCTCGCCTTGAAAACCCGACGGAGTAGCCAGATGTCACCTGCGACTTGACGGCACGTCACACCCCCACAGCAAGGTTCTTCTGCTCAACGTGAGGACTGCCAACTCTAAAGCCCTGCCCTTTGCCTGCTGGTAATCCAGTAGCGGTTCCTCTGCTACCTACATACTTTCAAGCGTAGGCCATAGGGGTTGGAATCTTTCTGTTTGAAGAAAATGAGTGATGGTGTTTTTGGGTTTGCCGAACCCTGTACCTCTGCAAAATTCTGTGCTGTGAGATGCAGTAGTGAGAGGCACACAACTTTGCTGTTTATCTACCCTTCGGGTGTGCCTGCACATTTAACAAAGTCTCCTTCACATCCTCCCCCCACCCCCAGGTACAGCTCCGGCGGAGTGGGGCACAGTCAGTCCCCGTCCTGCTTCTTTGACCTCACCTGTTCTGCATACCCTTGGGTACTCCCCTGGTGACATGGGCCGTGTTTGGCAGCCAGCCGTTCCTTCCCAGCAACTTGCAACGAGAAGAGTCCAGTGGCTTAGTAAGGACACCTGAATGGCTTTTCACGTTTTATATCTCCCCACTGCTTTTCAAGGATCGAATGCTTTGAACAAACGTTACTGGGGCCTGCGTGCATGTAGGGGCAAAACCTCTGGGTTCCCGCTAGGATCGTGGAAGCCGTAGTTCACTCTCGAGGCCTACCTCTCGCTGTCTTTGTTTCTCAACTTTAAAAGGATCCTGGGTAGCTGTGGGTGGAAGTTTTGAAGAAACAGGAGGGGAAGTGGTCTGTTTCGGAGAAGCCGGCTCCCCCAATGCTCTCTGCTGTTCTCCCACGTTGTCGAAAAAAGCACAGCCTTTTGTGGCAGTTGTGCCCGCAAAACACTTTTCCCCTCAGCCCACCTGCCAACACGACGCATTTATAATTCTGACACACTTAGGGAGAGAAAGAACAGAAAAACCCAGACCTGGCTGTCTTGCAATTTCTAAAAGTTTCCCTGTCTGGTCACCTGGAAAATGTTTCATATTCAGCATAGGCGACTAAGGTTGCAATCCTAAAAACACTAAGAGCCAGCATGGTGTAGTCAGTGGTTAAGAGTGGCGGACTCTAATCTGGTGAACTGGGTTGGTTCCCCCACCCCTCCACATGAAGCCTGCTGGGTGACTTTGAGCTAGTCACAGTTCTCTCCAAACTCTCTCAGCCTCATCTGCATCACAAGGTGTCTGTTGTGGGGAAAGGAAGGGAAGGCGATTGTAAGCCGGTTTGAGACCCCTTAAGGTATAGATAATTGGAGTATTAAAAGCAACTCTTCTTCCTGGGAGTAAGCTCGATTGAACAAAATGGGACTGACTTCTAAGTAGGCCTGCTTAGGACTGCAACCTAAGTGAGCTACTGTTTACAGAGCTGCACTGTATAGCACTGTGAGAGTGGGACAATTTGAAATCTGTCGAGAAAATGAAACAGGTATAAAATATGGAGCGGACGACAAGTTCCATTGACTTTGCATTTGTCTCCTAGATCGAACCGCCTAACACCTGAGTGCCCTTTTCTTGTAATTCCCACCAGTGTGGTGTAGTGGTTAAGAGCAGTGGTTTGGAGCGGTGGACTCTAATCTGGAGAACGGGGTTTGATTCCCCACTCCTCCACATGAAGCCAGCTGGGTGACCTTGGGAAAGTCACAGCTCTGTTAGAGCTCTCTCAGCCCCACCTACCTCACAGGGTGTCTGTTGTGGGGAGGGGAAGGGAAGGTGATTGTAAGTTGGTTTGAGTAGAGCCGGTTTGAGTAGAGAAAGTCGGCATATAAAAACCAACTCTTCGTCTTTCCGGGGGGGCTTGCTCCAGAGCTGTCCTGGCTCAGTTACAGACTTCACTGTCAAGTGTATTGTGGGAAGGGCTTTTCCCATCCCTGCTGGCACTCTGAGATAAAAGCTGCTCATCATTTGCAAAGGCACTCAGCGAAATCCCTGGCATCCCTTAATGGGATTGCCTTTCTGGCAAAGCCCCATCACTTGAAAGGGAGGAAAGACCCAGGCAACTTAGCCTGGCTCCTTTCATGGATCTCAAGACCAAATTAGCTCATAAACACACCAGCTCCAAACCTCTTATTATTCCACGGAGCCCGAGGGCCATTTTGTGAGACTACCGCGGAGCGTAATTGGGCTTCTGAAGTGGGTAGAGGCTCATTGAGGGGAGGTTTGAGAAGAGCCGACTCCTTTGCAACAGCAAAAATTAAAACCATGCCGTACCTTTCGTTAAGGGCAACCAAAGTTTTGCTCACAGCTAGTGGGATTTCCTATCTGTCCAGTCCCTCCTGAAATAGTGTGGAATTGTGTGGACCGTGTCTGGTGATGGAGACCTTTGGTACTTTGTGTAGGTTCTGCTTGTGCCTAGAAGCAAAACGGCAGCCAGTGTAGCGCTTTTAAACCTTGACAAGATTTAACTTGTATCTGCTGGCAGACTGGGCTACCATGTTTGAAGCAGCTGAAGCTCCAGAACAGCCATCAAAGGCAGTCCCGTGCAGTGCAAATTGCAGTAGTCCAGCCTGGATGAGATCGTAACTGCACCCAAACCATACCTCTGAAGGAATGGTTGCAGCTGGTCATTTCCATTGCAGTCCAGCAATTCTTTTCCACAGGTAACATGAACACTGGTAGTTGAAAGGCAAGTGTAGTTGTTCAGCAAACAGATTGCTCACACTGACTAGCCAGGTTAGAATCTGCGGCTTTACACCGCCAGCTAGAACCATACAGGTCCTGGTGTCACCAGATCCCCTCCAGCTTTGTAGCTGCAATACCACTTCTTGTCATCTGCCAGGGTGGCACTGCAGTGCAGCAAATACCAGGCTAGCCGCTCCTTCCTCCAGCGGACCTCTACAGTGGCACAGAGTGTAGAGCTGCCAACTCCAGCTTGGGAAGTTCCTGGAGATTTGAAGGTGCTGTCTGGAAAGGGTGGACATTGAGGAGGGGAAGGTGGTTAGTGGGGACTGATTCCATAGAGTTTGCTCTCCATATCTTCTGTTTCCTTCAAGGGAACTGATCCAGTTACAATTCCAGGAAAACTCCAGACCCCACCTTTAGTTTGGCAAGCCTAGCTGCAATCCTAAGAACACTTTCCTGGGAACAAGATACATTGAACAAAATAAGACTTACTTCCAAATAGTCCTGCTTAGAATTGTTCCCTGAGGTCCATCACTACAGCAGTGGTCCAATAACCCTACCTGGTGCTTTATAGGTAGTGTTTAAAGGTTTTCTGCCTTTATTCCTAGCATAAAACGACAGTTGCAAGAGTTTTGCCTACCCCAAACTGCTGAAGTCAATACCAGGCTCATTGGTCAGGGGAGAGCTGCCTTGTGTCCCATCAGCCCCCTGGAAGATTCTGCTGTTTTTTTGAACCGCTTTGATCATGCCAATAAAGGTTTTTGTATTTGATTTTGATTTTCTGCTGTTTGCACATGCCCAGTTGCACATCTGGGCCTGCAGAGAGAAGAAAAGGAGTTGGTTTTTATATGCCAACTTTCTCTACCACTTAAGGAAGAATCAAGCCAGCTTACAATCACCTTCCCTTCCCCTCCCCACAACAGACACTCTGTGAGGTAGGTGGGGCTGAGAGAGCTCTAAGAGAGGTGTGACTAGCCCAAGGTCACCCAGCAGGCTTCCTGTGTAGGAGTGGGGAAACCAACCCAGTTCACCAGATTAGCCTCCACCATGTGGAGGAGTGGGAAATAAAACCCAGTTCTCCATACTAGAGTCCACTGCTCCAAACAACTGCTCTTAACCACTATACCATGCTGGCTCTGGCAAAGATTATGACAACTCTGGTTGCATTTGCAAATGACAAAATATTTTTAAAATTATTTTTAATTTTTTTTAAAAAACAACAACAACAGTGCAATAAAGCAGCTCAAGAGAAACTAGAGGCCGGGGAAAAAATGCATGCCAAGTTCAACATCCCCACAATTCAGCCTCTTGACTTTTGTCAAATGTCACATTTGGAATTTGATTTTGAAGGAAACTTTTTATTTGTGTATATGTATTTGTTTAGACATTTCTGTCCCATGTTCTCCTCAATGGGGACCCAAAGCAGGTTACACTATGATTCTCCTCCATTTTATCCTCTCAACAACCTTGTGAGGTAGACTAGGCTGAGCGTGTGTAACCGGCCCAAGGTCACCTGGCAAGCTTCTGTGGCAAAGTGGAGATTCAAACTTGGGCCTCCCGGATACTGGTCCAATACACTAACCACTTAGAAAAAGAAAAAAGACCTTTCAAAAGCTGAAGAATAAACAACGGAGGTTGAACCCCCCCCCCCATTTTGGCTGTAAATATAATTTAATTAAATATTTGAAAGGCTTAGTTCAGTGGTTCTCAGCTGGTGGTACATGTACCACCAGTGGGACGCAAGAAGTAATCTTGTTGGGATGCAGAGTTTTTATATTATTTTATACTCACTTTCCCTCAGGTCATTTATGCACGGTCGCTTTAACCTCCTTTATTCCCTGTTTCAGCCAGGATCCAATTTTTTAGTATGCCCATTACCTCATTCCTTGGAAGCTCAACGCTGTTTCGACGCAAAACGAACCCGGCTTTTCCCATTCCTCTTCTGGCTCGAATTAAACTGTTCTTCCTGGCTCATTCCGGAGTCACAGAGCATGCATACTCTGTTCTCGGGTTGAGCTTTGCCCCACCCTTTTCCAAACCCCTCTTCAAGGCAGCATGCAGATAGCCAAACAGGGGAAGCACAGAAGATTGGCTTCTCTCACAGCCAATCACGAAGCAGTGTGTAAAGAGGCAGGGATTCAAGTGCTTCCTGCTACCTCTGAGCTCTTTCTGAGCAAAAGAATGGCTTTTTTAAAACGAGGCTTGGATTTCCCCCCTCCCCTCCTTCTTTCACATGGCTTCATTTTTTGTTTTTTGTTCTTAAAATACTTTTTTATGCGGCAGTTGGGTTTGGGGGGAAGGAAATCTTCTCTCGCAAGGTAAGCCAATGACAGAGCAGCATTTAAAGGGGTGGGACTTGATTTGAACTTGGGAGGCTGCTTTTCTGTATCCATGCCTCCATTAGCAAACAGTTTCATCCCTGATCATTCCAACCAATGCGTACAGTTTCTCCCGACCCGGGTTACTTGATCCTGGCTGAAACGGGGAATAAAGGAGGTTAAAGCGACCATGCATAAATGACCTCAGTCTCCATGCCCACCTGCAAGTGTGATGTGCCATCTCCTGCCAACCCTTCCTGGCCAGAGATTACCGTATTTTTCGCTCCATAAGACACACTTTTTTCCTCCTCAAAAGTGAGGGGAAATGTCTGTGCATCTTATGGAGTGAATGCAGGCTGGGCGCGTGCGCGTCGGGATGGCCCGAGCCGGTGTTCCCCGCCCTGACGGCCAGCTGGGAGGCAGGCGGGGCCGCACAGAGCCGACTGGGCGCGTGCGTGTTGGGACGGCGCGAGCCGGCGTTCCCCGCCCCGACGGCCAGCTGGGAGGCGGGCGGTGCCGCACAGAGCCGGCTGGGCGCGTGCGCTGGCTCGCGCCGTCCCGACGCGCATGCGCCCGGCCGGCTCTGTGCGGCCCCGCCTGCCTCCCAGCTGGCCGTCGGGGCGGGGAATGCCGGCTCGCGCCGTCCCAACGCGCATGCGCCTAGCCAGCATTCACTCCATAAGACAAGTTTTTAGAGGAGGAAAACAGGTGCGTCCTATGGTCAGGTGCGTCCTATGGAGCGAAAAATACGGTATTCATTTGTAACCCTCTGGCATGCAACCGATCACTTTGAACACTCTGTGTTTCTTGTATTGCCCGGTTCCACCTGCCTGCAGGCCAGTATCTTTAGTGTACCATTTCTTAAGGCTGAGGTGCTATGATAACCATCTTCAAGTACTTGAAGGACTGTCATATAGAGGAGGGTGCCGAGTTGTTTTCTGTTGCCCCACAAGGTCGGACCAGAACCAACAGGTTAAAATTAAATCAAAAGAGTTTCCATCTAGACATTAGGAGGAACTTTATAACAGAGCGGTTCCTCAGTGGAACAGGCTTCCTTGGGAGGTGGTAAGCTCTCCTTCCCTGGAGGTGTTTAAGCAGAGGCTGGATGGCCATCTGTCAGCAATGCTGACTCTATGACCTTAAGCAGATGATAAGAGGGAGGACATCTTGGCCATCTTCTGGGCATGGAGTTGGGGTCACTGGGGATTTGTGAATTTCCTGCATTGTGCAGGGGGTTGGACAAGATTACCTGGTGGTCTTTTTCAACTCTTATGATTTTGTGAAGTCCCAGGATTCTTCATTGTAGTCCCGTAATTTTTTAATGTTCTTAAAACTTACTGTAAATGATAAATGTAATAATAGAATCCCTGTAAACATTTAAACGTCCTTGGGGAAAGTGGCCTTTTTTGTTTCAATCACTTTATTTTTTATAAAAAAAATATTTATTAAAACATTTATATCCCACCTTTTCACTTGGTTCCTCTTTGATAGAGTGATGTGGTAGAACATCAGATGTGAAAAGCTGAGAGCCAGTGCCGTAGCTGATTCTGCACAAACCTTCCTCCACTAATTAGAAATGTTCTAAATAAATGCATTTTTTACAAAAAAAATCTTAGTAATGCATATGGTGAAGGTTCACATTCTCCTTCTCTGCTGACAGACATTCCTACCTTGGAGCGGAGGACTGTGATCTGGAGAACTGGGCTTGATGCCCCACTCCTCCACATGAGCGGTGGTGGCTAATCTGGTGAACTGGGTTTGTTTCCCCGCTCCTACACACGAAGCCAGCTGGGTGACCTTGGGCCAGTCACAGCTCTCATAGAGCTCTCTCAGCCCCACCCACCTCACAGGGTGTCTGTTGTGGGGAGCGGAAAGGGAAGGTGATTGTAAGCCGGTTTGATTCTGCCTTAAGTGGTAAAGAAAGTTGGCATATAAAAACCAATTCTTCTTCTTCTACCATGTCCCGGACCCTTGGGTGCCCAAGCACTACAGGTAAGGTTTGCATAGAGTGTGTAACAATCGCAACTCTTGAAGATTCAGGAAATGGGCTGCCACATGTTGGCTTGGATCCCACCTAGATTAGGGATCCTGTAGCCCTCAAAAAATCACCCCAAATGCTGCTCATGGAGGTTGGGGGACCCCCAGGAAAACTGAGAGGGGGAATCAGAGGTCACCCACAGGAGGAGGAAGCAATGAAAATTGCCCTTTCTTGGGCAATTATTGGTGGCAGCTAAGACATTCTTTCTCAACAGGTTATGTGGGTATAATCCTGCTCCCTGCCCCCATGCATAGATCGTACCCAGTTTGAGCCTTCCCAGCTCTATATAGAACATTTTTCTCCCTTCTTCCAAGGTTCCCTATTTTACCCTCACAACAACCCTGTGAGGTAGGGGGGATAGGGGGACTGGCCCAAGGTCACTCAGGGAAATTCAGAGCAGAGGTTTGAACCCTAGAAGACTATAGTCCAACTAATGATGACACCACAAGCATGTCACAACCATTGTGAGATGAGTAAGGAGGTAGCGTTGCATCTAGTATATGTTGTGCTCTTCTTACCCAGAAGAAGTTGTTAAATGAATAAAATCAGGACATGACCTCACTATCGAGGCAAGGATACTGTTCGCACACGGGTCCATTCTCCAGAGAGCTTATCTGGTGCCATCTTTCCAGGCTCTACCACCTTGCTGTTTTCCTTTTTCTGTTAATGTTTCCTCTTCCTGATGATGTCTTTACTTTGTTTTTGGATGAGGGTTGTTTATTCTTTCAGATTTATTACTATTTATTCTTTCAGATTTAGGTGACTAAAGAGAACCTCCACATTCAGAGGCAGTGAACCTCTGAATCCCAGTGCCGAGAAGCAACATCAGGGGAAGGCCTCGGCCTCTGGGCCCTTTTGTTGGCCCTCCAGAGGAACTGGTTGGCCGCTGTGTGAGACAGGATGCTGGACTAGATGGACCACCGGGCTGATCCAACAGGGCTCTTATGTTCTTATATTCAAATAATTGGGTGGAGAAGAAAATTACAAAACCTTGAGTGGCTTTACTTTTCAGACATCATATGGCATGCTGGCAGCTAGAAACACTGGCCCGTGTTTTGCAATGACTTGTTTGGTATGGAGGAGCCCCCCGGTCTGGATGCTCTCAGCCCGTGAGCTTTGTCTTCAAGCAACAGGGAGGTGCACCATCAAGGCATGGGCAGTCTCAGTAATTCTGCAGGGAGGAAGGGATCAAGGCTAGCATGGAACATCTCAGATGGACACATGAAGCTGCCTTCTACTGCGTCAATCAAAGTCAGTATCATCTGGCAGCGGCTCTCCAGAGTCTCAGGCAGAGGTCATTCACATCATCTACTACCCGATCCTTTCCGCTGGAGATTGAACCTGGGATCTTCTGCATGGCCCCACTTCCTTTCAAAAGCAGAAGTCTTGGAAACCCCCCCCCCCACTTAGCATAGTTAAATTGTGGAACTCCCTGCCCCAGGATGTGGTGATGGCTGCCAACTTGGAAGGCTGTAAGGAGGGGAGTGGACGCATTCATGGAGGAGAGGGCTATCCATGGCTACTAGTCATGATGCATACCTATTCTCTCCAGTATCAGAGGAGCATGCCCATTATTTTAGGTGCTGTGGAGCAGGATAATGCTGCTGCAGCTGTCTTGTTTGTGGGCTTACTCGAGGCACCTGGTTGGCCACTGTGTGAACAGACTGCTGGACTTGGGTGGGCCTGGATCTGGTCCAGTAGGGCTTTTCTTATGTTCTTAAGCCCCACTAGGTATGGACGGAGCCGAGTGCACAGTTCTCTGGAGATGGGCCATCGTCACGATCCACTGATGTTGCAGTTACGGTAGCAGACTAGAGGTTAAGCATAATATGTCTATTGGCTCCTCTGGTCAGCTGACAGCCCTGCCCTTCCTTCGGGCTGCAGCACTGAAGCCACAGATCTTGCATCCTCCTTGCTTCTGAGCTTCATGGGCCAGCAAGTGCTGAGGGGGGTCACTTTGTGAGTTCCTGGCTTTGTCACCCGAGCCCTTGTTTCGGTTTCGTCAACCCAGAGCACAGTTTGTCATCTGCTAAGTGGGGGGAATTTGACACTCTGGCATGGAATTTCACTGGGCGCTCTTGCTTTTGAAAACGAATTCATTAGCAACTGGACACAGGTTTGCAATTACCAATGCCTGCTCTTTCTTCCTTTTTTTTTTAAGGTTGGTGGGAACCTGTCAGGACTTTCCATGTGTGGACTTTTCCATGCTGTAGTATCACTTTGGAACTGGGGTTGGCATTGCATGCCTTAGCATGCAAGAGATCGGTGGCCCATGTGCATGCCATACATCTGCATTAATGCTTCACACATAAGCAGCCCAGTTAAAATGCAGCTCTGGCCATGTGGAACTCTACAGGCATAGTTCCTTTCTTTCATACGCCTGTCGGTTGTCATGTTTAAACTGAAATGCAACCCAAAATGCCCTTTGTCAGTATAGTTACTGTAAGTTATCGAAGATGAAAATTCAGGAACAGTCAAAAATATCTGGAGATTCTCGTACCTGGCTAAGAGTTCAAGAAAGTCAAAGGAAGATGAGTTACTCAGGAGGCTTGTAACAGACTGACACCCTTTGCAGAAATGACAATTGTGCATACCAGCTGCAGGTAGATACTCCCAATACATGCAGTCATCTTGTGTGAACTGGAGTGCTGCACATATTTACAGTGCATGTACATCAGTGTGGCGTACTGGTTAAGAGCGGTGGACTGTAATCTGCTGAACCGGGTTTGATTCCCCACTCCTCCATATGAGCTGCAGACTCTAATCTGGTCAACTAGGTTGGTTTCCCCCCTCCTCTGCATGAAGCCAGCTGGGTGACCTTGGGCGAGTCACAGTTCTCTCCAAACTCTCTCAGCCCTGCCTACCTCACAAGGTGTTTGTTGTGGGTGGGGGGAAGGCGCTTGTAAGCCGCTTTGAGACTCCTTAAAGGTAGAAAAAAGCTGGGTATTAAAACCAACTCTTCTTCTCTTTCCTCCTCCTCCTCAAAATCACCCACCAAGATTTGGCTGTTATTCATTTACAAAAATATGGTGGACCTCACAATCCCTGTACCTTCACAGGGTCCCTAAAGAGAGCAGCGGCACCCCAAGGAAGCATCACTTGTTTTTATTAATTTTTTGGGGAAAATTTGTATACCACTTCTCCAGTGCTGTGCGGGGTGGCTCACAACTAAAACAAGAGCACAAAACCAAGCAAACGAGACAACGGATGGCAAGTCAGTAAAGATAAGCCATGCCAGTTAAAACCATAAAACAACCCAAGTCGATCCGTGATACAGAGTCAATCAAACTGTGCCAATAGAAGACAGCCAACAAAAGCAAGCCAGGCTATAAAAGCACATAAGACAACAGTCTAAACATGACATTCACGGAACT
Organism: Euleptes europaea; assembly: GCF_029931775.1. Classification (NCBI taxonomy): domain Eukaryota; kingdom Metazoa; phylum Chordata; class Lepidosauria; order Squamata; family Sphaerodactylidae; genus Euleptes; species Euleptes europaea. The sequence continues at coordinate 36,093,763 of NC_079329.1, read as the reverse complement.
GACCGCAGGTGAGGAGCGAACCATAAAACAGCTTCAAAAAATGGGTCCCCTTCAGAAGAAGAAGAGTTGGTTTTTATATGCTGACTTTCTCCACCACTTAAGGAAGACTCAAACCGGCTTACAAGCACCTTACCTTCCCCTCTCCACAACAGACACCCCATGAGGTTGGTGAGGCTAAAAGAGTGTGACTAGTCCAAGGTCACCCAGCTGGCTTCATGTGGAGGAGTGGGGAAACAAATCCAGTTCACCAAATTAGCATCTGCCATTCATATGGAGGAATGGGGAATCAAACCCGGTTCTCCAGATCAGAGTCCACCACTCCAGTGCGGGCTTCAGTGAAGTCAGTGTGGTGTAGTGGTTAAGAGCAGTGGTTTGGAGCAGTGGACTCTAATCTGGAGAACTGGGTTCAATTCCCCACTCCTCCACATGAGCGGCGGAGGCTAATCTGGTGAACTGGATTTATTTCCCCACTCCTTCACATGAAGCCAGCTGGGTGACCTTTGGCTAGTAACAGCTCTCTTAGAGCCCTCTCAGCCCCACCTACCTCACAGGGTGACTGTGGTGGGGAAGGGAAGGTGAATGTAAGCCAGTTTGATTCTTCCTTAAGTGGTAGAGAAAGTCAGCATATAAAAACCCAACTCTTCTCTGTTGGGGTGTGAGTTGAGCTTGGCTCACACATAGTGAGCAGTGGCACATGGGTGCACCTTGCTCAGGGCAACAAAATGCCTTCGCCCCCATCTTTAAAACATTGTCTCCCACAAGCAACACTGGCCAAACCAAGGAGATTTAAGGGAGGGGCCTTGGCTCAAGGGTAGAGCATCTGCTTTGCGTGAAGAAGGTCCCAAGTTCAGTCCCCTGCATTGACAGTAAAAAAAAACCCCAACCAAGCAGGTAATGGGTGATGTGAAAGACTTCTCTACCTGAGACCCCAGAGAACCACAGCTAGTCTTGAGTAGACAATACTGACCTTGATGGAGTAATGATCTGACTCGGTATGATGCAGCAAGGTGTTTAACTGAAGCTGTGGGAGGGGCTGTGGCTCAGTGGTAGAGCATCTGCTTGGTATGCAGAAGGTCCCAGGTTCAGTCCCTGGCATCTCCAGTTAAAGGGACTAGGCAAGCAGGTGGGGTGAAAGACCTCTGCCTGAGACCCTGGAGAGCTGCTGCCGGTGTGAGTAGACAATACTGACTTTGATGGACCAAGGGTATGATTCAGTATAAGGCAGCTTCATGTGTTCATGTCCCTTAGCGCAGCAATATTTTCAGAGGTATGCAACTTGGGGGTTGCTGGTCAGCATTGCACACTGTAAAGCCAGCACATGCACACACTAAAACAACTGGTTCATGTTCATTAAGTCAATGGTCTTCAACACATGGGTCTGGACCCCCCCCCCCCTCAAGTGGATTGTCAAGCTCCAGATGAGCTGCGTACTCTAATCTGGTGAACCGGATTTCCCTACTACTCCACATGAAGCCAGCTGGGTGACCTTGGGCTAGTCACAGCTCTCTTAGAGCTCTCTCAGCCCCATCTACCACTCAGGGTGTCTGTTGTGGGGAGAGGAAGGGAAGGAGATTGTAAGCTGGTTTGATTCTCCTTAAAAGGTAGAGAAAATCAGTATATGAAAACCAAGTCTTCTTCTCTGTTGGGCTGTGAGTTGAGCTTGGCTCACACAGAGTGAGCAGTGGCACGTGGGTGCGCCTTGCTCAGGGTGACAAAATGCCCTCACTTTAAGACATTTCCTCTGAGGCCCAGCTTGTGTTTCCTGCCCCTGGCTGGCTGGCTGGCACTGCCTCCCACCGTCCTGACCGTGACACTGTTTTGTATTCATTGATACAGTCTGTTTGAGCAGCCAAAAATTAATACATAAAATTATCTGACTTAATAGAACCGTAAAACTAATATAAATTACAAAATTAGATAAAAGTCTAATGATATTAAAATGTAAAATGTTAGTATATATCACAAGAATTAATTTAACATCTTATTATTTCTAAAAGTATAGCAAGGTTTAATATTTTTTCCATCCTATTTTTGCGAGTTTTAATAACCATGGTGCAAAATTTGTGGATTTTCACCCATCAGGAGCCTCTTGATCAGGAACTCTACTGGCTTATCGGGGAATCCACTGATCAGGGGAGCAATGCATTTAATATGGGCCTCATGATAAAATGGACAGCTGAACAATACATGTTTGGTGGTTTCGATGTCTCCTGATCTGCAAGGGCACAGCCTTTCTGATCTTGGTATCTTCTTGTATTTTCCTTCTAGGACAGCTGAAGGCAGAGCATGACATCTGGCTAGAGCAGTGGTTCCCAACCTTTTTTTGACCAGGGACCACTAGGACTTTTTGTTCGCTGCAGGGACCCCAAAGTTCAAAATAAAAATTCAGAGAATTTGAAAATAAATTTTAATCATAACTGTTAGTTAAACATTAAACTTAGAATAATATTTGAATATGTTTTTTTATAATAGAAAACTTTTAATTGAAAAGATTAATTTATTATGGGTTTATAACTTTGTTTCGCGGACCTTAATTTAGTTCTCGTGGACCCCTGGGGGTCCGTGGACCCCCGGTTGGGAACCAGTGGGCTAGAGTGTAGGAGACCGTGACACCAGTTAGGTCAGGGGTCCCCAACCTTTTTGAGCCTGTGGTCACATTTGGAATGCTGGCATGGCATGGTGGGCGCACCGACCAAGTGGTTGCCACAAAATGATTGCCACAGCTTAGCTTCAGTAACACAACGTAGATACTTGTGCTGTGGGGGCAGCTGCTGCCATAGCAGCATTTTTAAAAAAGCAGCATAGTCAATCAGAAGCCTTGCTGGCCAAAAGCCGTACTTAGCCTCCCCACTTCCTAAAAACACATGGTAGGCACCAGAAAATGTGTCGGTGGTGTCATGGCACCCACCGGCACCATATTGGGGATTCTGGCTCCCCCTTTTCCTGTCGCATTACCCTGGCATGTGCTCACAGCATTTCTGGTTCCAGCTCAGCTGAAGACCACTGCCCTGGGCCATAAGATCTGTTGTTAAATGTCTTTTTGAAGACAGAAGTATGATGGTGTAGTGGTGCAGTGGTTAAGAGCGGTGGTTTGGAGCGGTGGAGTCTGATCTGGAGAACCAGGTTTGATTCCCCACTCCTCCACATGAGCGGCAGATGCTAATCTGGCGAACTGGATTTGTTTCCCTGCTCCTCCACACGAAGACAGCTGGGTGACCTTGGGACAGTCACAGGGCAAAAATGCATGGTTGCTTTAGCCTGTTTCAGCCAGGATTGAACGCACGCGTGTGTGTTCGATCCTGGCTTAATCCTGGCTGAAACTGAATAAAGGAGGCTAAAGCGACCATGCGTTTTTGCCCACACTCTCTCAGCCCCATCTACCTCCCAGGGTGTCTGTTGTGGGGAGGGGAAGGGAAGGTGATTGTAAGCTGGTTTGATTCTGCCTTAAGTGGTAGAGAAAGTTGGCATATAAAAACCAACTCTTCTCTTTTAATTCAATTCTAGTTTTATCCTTGCTTTGTCTTTCACAGGTAGTGATTGCCCAACAGTTGTCTCCGGGGCTCCCTGAGAGTCAGAGAAATTGGAAGAGTCACCTGTTTACTGAGTAGATGCCCAGTCATCCAGATGCCCCAACATGCCTTTTCTGGACTGGTTCCTTTACCACTCAGTGGCCATGTGGCTGCTCCTCCAGAGCTTTGTCCTGATAGCCTTTTGCTTCCACTCAGCCACCACCTTTCCCAAGGGCTGCTACCCCTCCAGCGAAGATGGCTTGAAAACTTTCCGTTGTAGCAAAGCTCAGCTGACCATTATCCCGAAGGACATACCTAACGACACCAACAAACTGTTCCTGGATTACAACCAGATCTCTTTCCTACCCAACGATGCCTTCCAGAACTTGCCGCTTCTGATGGAACTAGACTTGTCTCACAATGTCATCAGCCGGGTGGAAGTCGGGGCCTTCCGGGGCTTGCCAGAAAACCTTCATTCTTTGGACTTGTCTTCTAACAAGCTGGTGTCGGTCAACAAGGATGTCTTCAACCCACTTAAAGCCAAAGCCAACCTTTCCAGCAACCCTTGGCTATGTGACTGCACTCTCCAGCAGCTCATTGAGAGGGTGGAGCTCATTGCTGGCACTTCCGACGGCATCTTGTGTGATGCATCTGTGCGGAAGGAACACATCGGCAAGCCGTTCCTGCAGCTGGTTGGGGACATAGACTTCTGCAACATCTACAAAAAGACCACAGACATTGCCATGTTGGTCACCATGTTCGGCTGGTTCGCCATGGTGATCTCGTATCTGATCTATTATGTCCGGCAGAATCAAGAAGACGCCCGACGTCACCTAGAGTATCTCAAGTCCTTGCCCAGCAAGCAGAAGAAGTCAGAGGAGTCTTCAACAATTAGCACTGTGGTGTAACCAATTTTTTTTTAAGTATGTCCACCAAAACCTACGTCTTCAGAAAATCATAGATCTGCTGGAATAGATGGGGAGATTCTCCATCTAATTCTAGTGGATCATGCTGGAACGCACAATGGCTGAAGAAACTGTTATTCAATGAAGAACAACAACAAAAACCACTGTGGGGAGGCAGGGCTTTGTTATACAAAATGCCTCCCTTAATATTTAGCTCCTGAACATCGAACAACAAGAATTATGTCTGAGTAAGAGCCATGACTGAATTCTTCAACACACGGAAAACAAAGAGTTGAATCGACTGTTTCCCAGGCCTATGGTAGAGACTCCATCATGCACTGAACTTGCAAAACACCCTCCCCTGTCCCTCCTCTAATGCTTGGTATCAAAAACCTGGAGCTTTGCATCCTGGGATGCATTCCCATTGTGCAATGCCCCAGAGGTATGATTGGGAGCGAGAGGATTTTGCTCAAGCTCTGATTTAGGACAAGTCTTATAATAGGAGTGCAGCTAAATCCTATGTATGTTGACTTGTAAGTCCCACTATCTTCAGTGGGGTTTACTTCAAAGTCTGTCTGCGCAGGCTGCAGCCTTAGAGGTTATTTCAGGGCCTGATGCACAAGAGCTGAAAATAGCTATAATCTAAAGTAATTACCAAGTGCTGGGAGGCTTTGGAGCCTCTTATTAATGCGTAAGATTAGAGAGGAAGAAACAAATTACACCAACCCATTAATGCTGAACGTTCGTCTTGAATGTGCTCTGAGAGCAGTGTCTCTTCCCCTCTTAGATCCTTTATATTATGGGGTTTTTTTGTTGTTTTTTTGTAATTCTTTTTCTTCTTTACAGAAATCCATTAGAGCATTAGGGGGGGGGGGAATCAACGTTTTGAACTTTTTGAACCGTTTCATCACAATTTCTCACTGCTGTTAGAGAAGCATGTTTCGAGAGCCTCCTGAGAGATGGAAAAAGCTAAAGTATGGTATAAAAATGTCAGGCCCCACACTGGTGTCCGAGAAATATAAGGAAAGCAGGCAGAAGCCCTCGTATCCAACAAACAGCAAGGACACCTGAGGGCTGTGTGACCCACTTAGTACTTGGGGTCCTACCCCAGGCCAGGGCACAGGGCCTCGAAGGAGTTGCCACTCACCTGCATACCTGGTTCAGCACATTGTTGATTGAGAGCTTTGGTCCCCCGTGGAGCCACCTTTCCTACACCTGGGAGGTCAGGTTCAAATATCAAGTTGGACCCAACCAGTTTTCTGGTGGTGAAAAGGTGGAAGAGTCCCCTTTGACCATGGGGCTGTGCGACCTCCATGGACAAAAGCCATGTGAAAGAGGGCTGGAGTTAGTAGGAGAACTGAGTGACACTGAGGGGAAAAGCTGACTGGATCCAACTAATGGAAACCTTTTTCTGCAGGTGGATTGCATTACCTGGTGTGGGGTGATTGTTACAGGTGGTGGCATCAGGACAATAGTAATCTGAGACTCCCAAAATGCAGACCTTTTATCATTTTGCTGAAGTAACTTTTTAATTTTTTTAAACACCAGAATTCCTAACCAGAAACCAACAAACCATAGCTGAAAATATTTGTAGAGGCGTTTATAGGCAAAACATCATCTTACCGAGAAATATATACCATCTCTCAACATTTTTGTGGGGGAACATGGCAACTTTCTTTTTCTAAATTTTCTGGACTACAAAAAAATATATATTGAAAATCCTAACATAATTTCAGTGGTTTTCAAAACTGATTGACTCTTTTATAAGTGCTGTAGCAATAGCTGGATATCCATTTTGCTGGAATGCCTCATTTTTCTCCATGGCAGCAATCAGAATGAAATGCATATGGATCAGTAGTATATATCTGTGGCGAAACATGACTTATAAAAAAACACATCTACATGTAAGGTATAGAATAGCATAAGGGGGTCACATTCTTTGGGACTTTTAAAAAAAATGAAAACAGTTTTAGGCCCAAGTTTGAAGAGAATTCACCCAAGTTCCAGAAACGTTCTTGTTTTCTTTCCATTTGTCTGAACCAGAAATAGAAAACTGCGAAACAAAGGACGTGAAGTTTGTCCGTTGCAATTTTGTTTAGTTTTGTTTTTTCCACTCAGGGGACTGGTCTACTCATGTGAGTGCTGAGACATTTGAGCAGTGATGAAAATCGGATTTCGTGCTTTTTTTCTGGAACTCGTATAAAATTATAGCGGAACTTTTAAGCTCTGCAGTCAAAAGTTTGCTCAGAACTCCAGAACTAACCTTCCACTATTCCATTTCCACCAATCCTTTTTCCATATTTTCATCCCTGCTCCCAGGCGTCAGCTGTGGGAATCTCTGCGGTTTCCAGAGATCTCAGATGTCCCTTACAGGTAGTGGGAATCGCCGCAGCTGAGGTGCCGTGTCTCCCAGCTCACGTGCTGCTCACACGAGTAGACTGCGGTTGTCAATGAAGAAAGGAGTTAAAAAAAAAGAAGCCTGCAGCGGCCCAAGACAAAATGTACAGCCGATGGAAAGCACCATCCAACCTGATATCTCTTGCTGTCCCACCTCGTACCATCTTTATACACCAACGTGCCACACGGAAGGGTCATTTTTGTCAAGACTTTCCCAACTGCCGGAAGAAGTGAGTGACGAGGACCTTAGGGCAGGATGCTGGGTTGGGGAAGGCATCTCTGCTCAACCCAGACCTTGAGGATGTGACAATTACAAATGAAGCTATGGGCAAGGAACATGCCTGCGGCACACCCAAGACCGCAGATGTGACCTGGATGCCTGCCTGTATTCCTCACGTGCCTACCTGGTTTCTGCTTGGGGGGAAACGATGCTCTACCAGGTTTCCAGACCATACAATACTCTGCTCCGGCCCAAGAGGGGCAAGAGATAGAGGTTCCATCCGCCTGCCATACTCTCAAGTGCCCTTTATTGAGAGACGTCCTCCTCCAGAGCTTTCTTAGTCTGGTGTTTGAAGGCAGGGCTTTCCAATGGGTGGACGTTGTTTTTGCAAGTCCTACCTACTTTGTAGCAGAAACGCTCCCCTTGTCCTCCTCCTCCTGTTCCCTTGCCAATAAAAGCCGGAAAAGCCTTCTGTTGAAGAAAGAGAACCTACCATCCGATCTAAGGGGCACTGGTCAACGGCAGTTTTAATCGTGGGGACCCAGAAGTCAGCCGACCTTCCACTGTGACCGTGCGTTGAGGGAACACAGAATTTTCGAAGAGAGATCCTAATGTACAAACTCTTTCTCCGCTGATATGCAGCCTTATGCCTAGAGCTCTCAAACTCAGTACCTCTTCTCTACATTCCTGGGATGCAGAATGACTCCTCCGTGGGGGCAGCCGGGCAGAGCCTGCATTCAGAGAAAACGAGAGAGAAACCAAAATGGGTGCTGAAAACCTACGCAGAGTGCACAAAGGGGGGGGAGGAATACACCCCGCTAATAAAATCTGTTTTCCAAATGTTATTTCCCATGAAAAAAAGCAAATAAAACAGTCCAACAGGTTTTTGTGTCTTTGACAATGTGCATTTCACCAAATGGGTGTGCTGCTGGTCTGTTCCGGCCTCAGCACAAGCAGAGCCCGTTCTGTGTCTGCAACGCTCGGGCAACTGCCAGGGGTGGCAGAGTTTCGGTTGGCTTCCAGGAGGCAACTGGCATCCTCTCCTGGGCCTAGGGTTGCAAACCTCCAGGTACTAGCTGGAGATCTCCCGCTATTACAACTGATGTCCAGCCGATGGAGATCAGTTCACCTGGAGAAAATAGCTGCTTTGGCAATTGGACTCTATGGCATTGAAGTCCCTCCCCAAACCCCTCCCTCCTCAGGCTCCACCCTAAAAACCTCCCGCAGGTGGTGAAGAGGGACCTGGCAACCGGTAAGCTCTAGTCCCGTGATAATCCCATAAACAGACTTCAGCAGACAGACAGTCCAAAGAAAGCTGATTTATTAGAAAATCCACAGGTAACAGAAGCCAGGAGTCAAAATGGACACTAGTAAAAGCTATGGGTACAGTACAGGGCATATATAGAAGAGCAAAGGGCAAATCTGGGTAGATCTGGATACCATGGCAGCCCCCCTCCCTGGAGCTGTCAGGAGGCTAGGAGAGTTCCCACATGAAGAAGTCTAAACACACTGTTTACAGGGCACGAGGCTGGCCTTGGCCGGCACCTGGCCTTGGCCGGCACCTGGCCTTGGCTGGCACCTTGGCTGGCACAACATGCCTTTCTCAGATCCATGCCTGGCACAACCCTACCTGGGCCCCTGCCAGGTCTGGCTCCAAGTGGTGGGTGTTCCTTGCTTGGGGTGAACCAATACCGTGAACTAGCTGTGGGGTACGAGGTATTTGGGCAACTGAAGTGGCAAATCCAAAGAAGAGAGGCAGTGTGGTGTAGTGGTAAAGAGCGGCAGACTCTCATCTGGTGAACTGGGTTGGTTTCCCCACTCCTCCACACGAAGCCAGCTGGGTGACCTTGGGCCAGTCACAGTTATCGCCAAACTCTGTCAGCCCCACCTACCTCACAAGGTGTCTGCTGTGGGAAGAGGAAAGAAAGGAGATTGTTAGCCGCTTTGATTCTCCTTAAAAGGTAGAGAAAATCGGCATATGAAAACCAACTCTTCTTTTTCTTAAACCGTATCCTCATCCTACTAATCAACCATGGGGCACCCTATACCAGGAATGGTTTTTCGCAAAACCTAGGTTCAGTGACGTCTTGCCTTTGCAGCCCTTCCAGCTTTGAGTGCTGGTTGTTCTTGGGGACAGGTTACTGGGCTGAAAGAAGACATGAAGCAACTGGCCTCAGGAGGTCAACGAGCTTTTTGGTGTTCTTTTCACAACACACACAACATTTGGTGAGGTGATCAGTGTTGCCCATGAAATGATGCCACTTGGAGCGCATTCCAGAAGTGACAACATTGCGCTGGGTGTGATGCTCTAGCATTCACCCATAACTCTATGGGTTAACCATAGACGTATGGGACGATGCTAGAGCATCAATGGACATGATGATGTCACTTCTGGGTTGCAACAGAAGAAATACCATGGAATTTCCTGCCACTGCCTAGCTGAGCAGCGGCGGGCAACAAGAGCAGGAGGCAGAAGGTTGCCTGCTATACCAGGAGAACTCAGACCCCGGTGGACAGAAAATGTGGCTGAAACATTTTAAAATGTGTACCTTCCACCCAGAAAGCTAGATAACGTGCTAGGAGTGTGCTCTTTCCCAAACGATTAGAGCAAAGTCGGTTTGGGAAAGAGCATTTTAAAAGAAATCCAGATCCAAGAGGCACCGGGTTTCTACTGCGAGGCTGCCCCCTATCCTAAGGTGGGTCATACTAATGGCATGACCATTGGATTTTTAAAATGGGGGAGGTTTCTAAGAAAGGAGAAAAAAAGTGTGAGAAAGAGACAGGGAGACAAACCAACTGACAGAGATGGGGAAAGAAATTTTTTACACTGTAAAAAAGTTGTTCCCATATTGTTGGGATGAATGGCTACTTCCAGTGGTTGTTCACCCAAAGGTGTGGCACAATAAAAGCTTAACTGAACATAAGAACATAAGAAAAGCCATGCCGGATCAAACCAAGGTCCACCAAGTCCAGCAGTCTGTTCACACAGGTGCCTCTAGGAAGCCCACAAACAAGACAGCTGAAGCAGCATTATCCTGCCTCTGTTTAGAACATAAGAAAAGCCACTCTGGATCAGACCAAGGTCCACCAAGTCCAGCAGTCTGTTCACACAGGTGCCTTTAGGAATCCCACAAACGACTGCAGCAGCATTATCCTGCCTGTGTTAAGAACATAAGAACAGAAGAAAAGCCACTCTGGATCAGACCCAGGCCCATCAAGTCCAGCAGTCTGTTCACACAGTGGCCAACCAGGTGCCTCGAGGAAGCCCACAAACATGACAACTGCATCCGGTATTCACACAAGTTAGTTTGGAAACCCAGGATTAATGCCAGGACTCGGTCCTGGAGCACATGATGCCATAGCAAGGAGGCGAGTTCCATGAAGCAAGTGCAGATTGTCTTTCCTTCTCTCTGGAGAACCTGAACAGAAGCCTCCTGGAACCTCTGTTGAGAATAAGGGGTAAACACTCCCTGTGCGCCGGCTCTGCATTCTGTGCACCCTCGGGCTCCATCCAAGGAGATCTTTGCAGCTCTCGATACTAAAACTCATCTGTTTAGAAAAGGGAGGGGGAAATAACTGAAACGCCGACCTGCAAGCTTTCATTTCTCACGCTTCAGGGGTCTCGCAATTTTTAAACCACACCAATATCAGTACGACATGTCCGGAAATAGAAACGAGACGGACTGTGCAATCCTTTGGCCTGGAGCATGCTTGTGGTATGCTTGCAGGATGGAGTTAATGAATCACTCTGTTGTGTGTGATTGTACAGGGCTGCCCCAAACCTCTGCAGGACTGTCAGAAATCTGCATCGTTGCCAGGAAGAAACCCCTTGGATTTTTTTCTCTGGCCCCGTTAGCTTAGAACAGCAGTCCCCAACCTTTTGGAGCCTGTGGGCACCACTGGAATCCTGACGCAGAGTGGTGAGTGCAACTGCAAAATGTCTGCCACAGGAGGCAAAGCCAACCACACACCGGAAGCCCACGTGCCAGGGAGAAGAGGGGTGATTTTTTAAAAAAGGAGTGAGAGAGAATAAAACCAACCCTGTGGTGGCAGCTGCAGCTGAATCAACGTTAATTTAATCTGCACAGCCAGTAAGAAGCCATGCTGGGCAAGAGGCCCATATGGCCCCACTCACTTTCTAAAAACCCCTGGCGTAGAAGCTCTTCATGGTGAAGTGTGGCAGAAGGGTTGCTTAGCAAGGTTCTGGAGAACTCCAGGCAGGCTTTGCTTCTGTAGAGCCAGTCTCGGTGGCAAGCATCCTCCAGCTTTGGCCTCTTTGATTCTACCCCTGCAGGCACGGGGTGGTTATCTGTTATTGTGAGCTGGATCTGTGCTTGGCAGTTTAGGGTGCGTGGAGAGGGTGGAGCGCCAGCAGCACCATGGCTCAGTTTCAGAGCATCTGCTTTGCACACAGAAGGTCCCAGGTTCAATCTCCAGCATCTCCAGTTTAAAGGATCAGGGAATAGGGGTTATGAAAGACCCCTGCCTAAGACCCTGGAGGGCTTCTTACAATACAGACCTCAATAGGCCAAGGGACGGTTTTAGGTTCATCTATGTGACTCATCACATTAATTTCTCATGCAAGTAAAGTGATGCTCAAAATCCTACAACAAAGACTGTTACCATATATGGAACGAGAAATGCCTGATGTTCAAGCTGGATTCAGAAGAAGAAGAATAGAATAGAATCAAAAAAGTTGGGACCACCAGGGTCATCAAGTCCAACCCCCTGCACAATGCAGGAAATTCACAACTACCTCCCTCTCACACCCCTAGTGACCAGAAGATGGCCAAGATGCCCTCCCTCTCATCATCTGCCTAAGGTCACAGAATCAGCATTGCTGACAGATGGCCATCTAACCTCTTCTTAAAAACCTCCAGGGAAGGAGAGCTTACCACCTCCTGAGGAAGCCTGTTCCACTGAGGAACCGCTCTGTTAGAAAATTCTTCCTAATGTCTAGACAGAAACTCTTTTGATTTAATTTCAACCCGTTGGTTCTGGTCCGACCTTGGGCAACAGAAAACTCAGAGGCACTAGAGATCATATTGCAAACTTATGTTGGTTAGTGGAGCGTACGACAGAATTTCAGAAGAAAATCAGTTTGTGTTTCATAGATTACAGCAAAGCTTTTGACTGGGTGGATCATGAAAAGCTGTGGCTGGTTTTAAAGGAAATGTGTGTGCCACAACATCTGATCGTTTTGATGCGCAACCTGTGTTGTGGACAAGAGGCCACAGTTAGGACAGAATATGGAGAAACAGAATGGTTTCCAATTGGCAAAGGTGTTAGACAAGGATGTATTTGATCTCCCGACCTCTTCAATCTGTATGCAGAACATATCATTAGGAAAGCTGGATTAGATTTAGAAGAAGGTGGAGTGAAAATTCTGGGGAGGAACATTAACAATTTGAGATATGCCAATGATACTACATTACTGGCAGAAAATAGTGAAGACTTGAAACGACTACTGCTGAAAGTTAAAAGAGAAAGTGCCAAAGCAGGACTGCAGCTGAACATCAGGAAGACAAAAGTAATGACTACAGGAGAATTACACAACTTTAAGGTTGACAATGAGGAAATTGAAATTGTTCAAGACTTTCTATTCCTTGGCTCCACCATCAACCAAAAGGGAGACTGCAGCCAAGAAATCTGAAGGAGATTGAGACTGGGAAGGGCAGCCATGAAGGAGCTAGAAAAGATTCTGAAGTGTCAGGATGTGTCACTGGTCACCAAGATCAGGTTAACCCATGCCATCGTATTCCCTACTACTATGTATGGGTGTGAGAGCTGGACAATGAAGAAAGCTGATAGGAAGAAAGTAGATTCTTTTGAAATGTGGTGTTGGAGGAAAGTGTTACAGATACCCTGGACCGCCAAAAAAACCCAACAAATCAGAGGGTTATAATCAAATCAAGCCTGAAGTGACCCTAAAGCTAAAATGACTAAACTGAGGCTATCATATTTTGGTCACATTATGAGAAGGCAAGAGTCACTAGAAAAGACAGTCATGCTAGGAAAAGTGGAGGGCAGCAGGAAAAGAGGAAGACCCAACCAGAGATGGGTTGATTCTATAAAGGAAGCCATGGCCCTCAATTTGCAATATCTGAGCGAGGCTGTTAAGGATAACACACTTTGGAGGACATTGATTCATAGGGTCGCCATGAGTCGGAAGCGACTTGACGGCACTTAACACACACACATGTGACCAGTGCTAGAGATCACCAGGGCAGAATCTCCATCATATGCCTCTGATAACTGCAAACCTCACTTAGGTCGTTTATGCATGGGTACTTTTCACTCAAGTTCACCCCCAGTCTGTCTCAGTTGTTCCTTGGAGTTATGCATGAGTTTTCCCTCCATTGGAGATGACCTCGCTGCTAGCCCTCACAAATCCTGGATCTTCCCGTTCCTCTGTTAACCCAATTCTTCCCTCTCGCCTGAGCTCAGCCCGCGTTAAATCTCCATCTATAAGGCAAAGCACGGGATACGCAAGCTTAGTTTCACTCGCAGCCAGTTACAAAGCAGCATGTCCAGAGGCGGGGATTCAAATACTTCCTGCTTCCTGGGGGCTCTTTCTGAGAAGAAGAAAGGCTTTTTAAAACCCAGGCTTGGATTTCTCCCCCTCCTGGCCTGGCAACCCTACCCCTTCCCCTCGATGCTTGCCCGGTGCCTGTGTTACTTTCTTTTAGGCACCAGGCCGAAACGTTTTTGTTCACCCAGGCTTTTAATTAAGGTTGATCTTTTAAAATGATTTTATAGAGTGCTTCGAGTCTGCAAATGGTTACATTCATTTTAAGTGGCTCGTTCATAATTTGTAGTGATTGTGTTTTATTAGGGAGGGAAAGCGACATGGTGTAGCCCTTTCTCATCAGAGCTCAGAAGCTAAGCAGGGTTGGTACTTGGAAGGGAGACCACCAAAAAAGACTCTGGAGAGGAAAGCAATGGCCAAGCACCTCTTCTTCTCACTTGCCTTGAAAGCCCCTTGCTGGGGTCACCATAAGTTGGCTGCGACTTGACGGGACTTTACATACACACATGTTTTATTATGTTATTTTGCAAGCTGCCCCAGGCAGGTTCCCCAGGAGAGGTAGCATGACAATTCCCTAACTAAACAAATAATTCCTTTTATGTGGAACATCCCCGATCCGTCAGTAGGGTTGCCAACCTCCAGGTAGTGACTAAGAGAGAAGGCTCAAAAGTCTTAAATAGCAATATCAAAAGGAGGCTTTTTTTTAGGTAAAGTAAATTACGGCATTTACTAGGAATGTCAGAGCAAAAAATAAATGTATTATGTGGAACATCCCCGATCCATCAGTAGGGTTACTAACCTCCAGGTAGTAGCTGGAGATCTCCTGCTATTACAACGGATCCCCAGCCGATAGAGATCAGTTCCCCGGGAGAAAATGGCCACTTTGGCCATTGGAGTCTATGACATTGAAGTCCGTCCCCAAACCCTGCCCTCCTCAGGCTCTGGCCTCCTTAGGCTTTGCTGGTGGCAAAGAGGGACTTGGCAACCCTATCCGTGTGTGGTTATGGCTAGTGAGAGTCAGAGTTAAGCATTCGCACACCCAAAAGATAGAGTCTAGTAAAAATATCAACCTTTACTTTCCAAATCAGGGAAAAGGTTCACGGGAGATTAAAACAATAAATTCCTCTCTACATTGCTAAGTTTCCTAAACTTGCCAGAATGGTCCTGGCAGGTTCTAAGCTTACAAACTTGGTATTTCTAAAGAACAGAAATACCCCATCTTTACTAGATGAGATCCAAATTGTAACTGGCTACTGCCTTCACTACAACACAAAGGAAATAGCAAAAGCAGTAAAATGTAGATTAGTTGTGTACGTGACAACAAGCACACGTCTGCCGTGCTAGCTGATCCTTACCTTTCATCCCATGCTCTCTGTGTCCAGAGGTTTAGAAACAATACACCTGGGTTCTGCTTGTAGAAGACAGCGCGTAATATGACCCTATCCCGGAATGAATAAAACAATAATAGCCACCAGGCTTTTGTGAACACAAGAAAGAGGTCAGGATCGGAGCCGCTGAGATCATGTTACAAGCCTTGAATTCAGCTGAACATGGTGGATCAAAATAGCCAAGCTTTTGCGCAACCAAAGAGAGAGAGAGAGATTTTTGCCGTCAAGTGACAACTGACTTATGGCAACCCTGTAGGGTTTCAAGGCAAGAGAAGTTCAGAGGTGGTCTGCCATTGCCTGCCTCTGCTTCATGCCCCTGGTACTCCTTGGAGATCTCTTATCCAAATACTTGCCAGGGTGGAGGCTGAGTGTGTGTGACTGGCCCAAGGTCACCCAGCAAGTTTCCATGGCAGAGTGGGGATTTGAACCTGGGTTTTCCAGATCCTAGTCAGTTTCAGGTAGCTGGCACAAGGTTGACTCAACCTTCCATCCTTCCGAGGTTTCAGGGCCAAACTAGACAAGGAGATTTTTCACAGGCTGGGTCTAGTTTCCCTGATCTAACTTTCATACAAGTTCTGTCACGCTGCTGGGAACGAACTTTTGAAGCATGTGGGGTGCTGATTTGAACTGGGACCATAGCACAGGGGAGCCACATTTTCCTGACCCTAAAGGCCTTTGAGGGCATTGTTTGCACCATTGTAGGGGCTGAACATGACCCAATGGATATGGTGGAGCCCCTTCTGCCTGGATGTTGCAGTCCTGAATTGTGACTCCACATGCTTGGGAAATGAATTTCCAGCAGTGTCGTGTCTGGCAAATGGTTTGAAAGTTGATTTGATGCAAAAGACAATTATATTCTATAATATATATAACATAGGGCGAAAACGCATGGTCGCTTTATCCTCCTTTAATCCCTGTTTTAGCCAGGATCGAACGCACATTAGGCGAAACGCATGCGTTCGATCCAGGCTCAATCCTGGCTGAAACAGAGATTAAAGGAGGACAAAGCGACCATGCGTTTTAACCCATAGACTGTACACTACAATATCTACCAATACCTATAACAATATGGCTAAACATCGTTTTGCAATATAATTGTCTTTTGCATCAAAATTGAGTGGTGGTCTGCGTGGCTGTAATACCTCTGTTTTTTTGCTGCTTCCTATCAGCACACATTATTTTGCTTGTAACTTCCAGGTGGTGGCTGGAGATCTCCTGGGATTACAACTGATCTCCAGGTGACAGAGATCAGTTCCCCTGGAGAAAATGGCCACATTGGAAGATAGAATCTACGGCATTATACACCTTTGAAGTTTGAAATTCCTGGAGATTTGGGGCCTGGTGAGGGCAGGGTTTGGAGAGTGGAGCATGCTCAGTGGGGATATGATGGCAAAGTGTCCCCTCTCAAAAGCAGCCATTTCCTCCAGGGGGATCGTTCTCTGTGGTCTGGAGTTCAGCTCCAGGCCCCACCTTGAAAGTGGTGAGCCTACTCACCACTTTCAAGTATACTGGAGCAGATAATTAAACAGACTTAGAAATGCCGTGCTCACTGACCGTCAACATGGGTTTCTCAAAAACAGGTCATGCCAAACTAATCTCATCTTTTTTTGAAAGAGTGACAAGTATGGTAGATGAAGGGAATGCTGTAGATGTAGTGTACCTTGACTTCAGTAAAGCCTTTGATAAAGTCTCCCATGATCTTCTTGAAACAAAGCTAGTAAAATGTGGGCTGGACACTGCTACTGTTAGGTGGATTGGTAATTGGTTGACCAACTGAACCCAAAGGGTGCTCATTAATGGCACAACTTCATCCTGGACAGGAGTGACCAGTGGGGACCCACAGGGGTCTGTCCTGGGACTGGTACTATTTAATATTTTTATAAATGATTTGGATGATGGAATAGAGAGCATGCTAATCAAATTTGCAGATGACACCAAGTTAGGAGGGGTAGTTAATACCCCGGAGGGTAGGGTCAGAGTTCAGAATGACCTTGATAGACTGGAGAGCTGGGCCATAAGCAATAAAATGGATTTCAATAGGGAGAAGTGTAAAGTACTTCACCTAGGCAGAGACAACATAAGGCACTGGTACAGGATGGGAGAGAGTTGGCTTGACAACAGTACATGTGAAAGAGATCTGGGAGTCTTAGTGAACCACAAACTGAACATGAGTCAACAGTGTGATATGGCGGCTAAGAAGGCCAATGCAATTCTGGGCTGCATCAATAGGAGTATTGTGTCTAGATCAAGGGAAGTAATACTATCACTGTATTCTGCATTGGTCAGACCTCACTTGGAATACTGTGTCCAGTTTTGGGCTCCACAATTTAAGAAGGATGTTGACAAGTTTGTGCGTGTCCAGAGGAGGGCGACCAGAATGGTCAAAGGTCTGGAATCCATGCCCTAGGAGGACAGACCTAGGGAGTTGGGTTTGTTTAGTTTGGAGAAGAGAAGGTTGAGGGGAGACATGATAGCCATGTTTAAATATCTGAAGGGATGTCATGTTGATGAGGGAACTAGCTTGTTCTCTGTTGCTCCAGAGACTAGGACACAGAGTAATGGATTTAAACTAATAGAAAAGCAATTCCACCTAAACATTAGGAAGAACTTTCTGACTATGAGGGCTGTTCGATGGTGGAATGTGCTGCCTTGGAGGGTGGTGGAGTCCCCGTCTTTGGAGGTCTTTAAGCAGAGGCTAGATGGCCATCTGTCGGGAGTGCTTTGATTGTGGGATCCTGCGTGGTGGGGGGAGGGTTGGGGTCACTGGGGATGTGGGAGGAGGTAGTTGTTAATTTCCTGCATTGTGCAGGGGGTTGGACTAGATTACCCTGGTGGTCCCTTCCAACTCTATGATTCTATGATTCTACTCTGAGTCATTTTTTTTAACAAAAGAAGAGGCGGGAATTGAACAGGGGAATGTCTGAGAACTTCCCTTTGCCAGCAGAAAACAAAAGTCTGACATTTCGTTTCTCACAGCATAAGGGAGTTCATCTGAAGGGAAGTTGCTGCAGAGACTGTTGGGTTCTGGGTTGCTGTTGTTAACAAAGGGCGTTAGAAGGGATTTGAAGGCTTGACAATTCTGGTAAGTCAAAGACTTTTGTGTTGTTGTTTTTGGAAAGTGGTCAATAAGAGAGCTGAAAATAGTGTGATAGAGGCATTACTGGCAATGAGCATATACGCATATTTCATTTGTCCCACTGTTATCGCTGGTATTTGAAACAATACAAAACTGCAAGGCAGTTCTGGGATGAGTCAGCACGCCATGGTCAATGTCGCCTTCTCATACCTAAGGCTGGACATCGGTTGTAATAGCAGACAGAGATCATTTCACCTGGAGAACATGGCCACTTTTGAAGGTGGACTCTATGGCATTGTACCCCACTGAAGTCCCTCCCCTCACCAAGCCCCACCCTCTTTAGTCTCCACCACCAAAATCTCCAGGTATTTCCCCATCTGGAGCTAGCAACCCTACCGGCAGAGGATACAGGGGTAGGGTTGCCAGCTCCTGGTTGGAAAACTCCTGAAGATTTGGGGGTGGAGCCTGAGGAGGACAAGGACCTCAGTGGGGTACAATGCCATAGAGTCTACCCTCCAAAACAACCATTTTCTCCAGTGAACTGATCTCTGTAGTCTGGAAATGACCTGTAATTCCGGGCGATCCCTAGGGTTGCCAGCTCTGGGTTTGGAAATACCTGGATATTTTGGGGGCAGAGCCTGAGGAGGGCAGGGTTTGGATAGGGGAGGGACGTTAATGCCATAGAGTCCAATTGCCAAAGCGGCCATTTTCTCCAGGTGAACTGATCTCTATCGGCTGGAGATCAGTTGTAACAGCAGGAGATCTCCAGCTGGTACCTGGAGGCTTTGGCAATCAAAAATAGGTCTAGTGCCCCAAACAGAAGCTGCTGGAAATCACAGGCACTTATGGCAAAGAGACAATTTACAGACAGAAATATGCTGTTACAAAGGTCTATTCAAGACACAAAGTGCACATACATTTATCCTTGCTATATACAAAATAAAA
Source organism: Euleptes europaea (assembly GCF_029931775.1). Lineage (NCBI taxonomy): Eukaryota > Metazoa > Chordata > Lepidosauria > Squamata > Sphaerodactylidae > Euleptes > Euleptes europaea. Next base: position 36,074,794 of record NC_079329.1, on the reverse strand, counting down.
TCGATGCAATTACATGAAATACATGTGTGAAATCCGTGTGGAAATGCATCAATTGTCCGTAAGACTCTAGGTCGTTAAAGATGCGTAACACTCTAGGTCCTTGAAGCTGCGTGGTGAAAGCCAAAATAGGTCTCCAGTAAGTGTCCTATTTCGCAAATCGCTTTTTCGTCATTGGCAGTCTCCAGAAGCTGATCAATCAGAACATGTGTTCTGCAAAAGTACATGTGCTCATAAATATTACAAAAATTACATTAGGAGTTACAATGCATAAATATTCCATACAATAAAAGAGTGTAACATACCCCAATCGCAGGCACATAGCCTTCCTGTGAAATTGGATGGCGAATCTGCGTCATCTGAATCATCTACCTATGGTTTCCAAATTTAAAGAGAGCGTGTCTAATTGTACACAGCTGGAAATCAATCTCAAATTACTGCCTAATTTTCAATAGTAAAAACTAAAAGGCACACATCCATAGAAAAATATTTTTCAATTCATCGTAAATTAATTATAAATATTCCTATGACTCCTTGTAAAAAATTCCTATGACCCCTTATAAAAAACTGGACAAATCAAAATTTGTATTTAGGCCATTAGGCGCTACCGTGTTAAATAAATAAATAAATCTACACTTTTGTTGATGCAATATTTTGTCAATGTTTTGGTGTTGATATGGTTTACCCTGGTATTGCCAGACCACGAAAAACTGCATTTCGTGGTCTGCATGTTTAGCTTGTAGGTAGTGTGTGGTGAGCGGCGCCTCTAAATTTTTGTTCCGCACACGTGACCGATGTTCCCCGATTCTAAGTTTAATTTGACGTTTTGTCTTTCCCGTGTATAATAAACCACATGGGCATCTAATAATGTAAATTACATTCTTACTGTTGCAGTTTGAAAATTGTTTTAGAGTAAATTTAAATCCCGTTCTAGTGTCCACAAATTCTTTTACAGGAAGCCCTTGTGCGCAGGCAATACAGTCCCCACACCGGAGGTGTCCGGCTGGTTGTGTTGTCCGATCTGTCTCACTGATGTCTGAGTGGATAAGGCGATCCTTAAAGGATCAGGTCCGTTTTAAGCCAAATGTAGGTGGTGACTCACAATCCGGGATATTACTAACTAAATGCCAATGTTTTCTGATTACTTTTTGTATATGTTTCAACCCTAGCCAACCCACCTGGAGGCTGGCATCCCTACAAACTGGGGGTACGTTCTCCTGCATGTGGGCTCTGGTGCAGCTGCTCTTCCTTTCAATGCTTGTTCAAGATAACTTCCTAGTGGATTGTGCCCCAGTGGTTCAGCACTGCCTTTTTTTCTGCTCCGCTATCTTAATGCCCCCCGCCCCCCCCCCATCCTCTGCCGGAGGAAGCCTTCTCACCTTACCTCAGGCAGTAAAGTTCTTTTTGTCTTTAAAAGTGCTAGAGAAATCGTTGCTAATTACAATGGTATCGATGTAATATGAGGCAGGAGAGCCAAGAAACCCTTTCGTACAAGGCGTCGTTGGTTTTAGCACTGGATCAATGAAACTTTGTAGAAGTACAATTTGATCCCTGTTCCCAGACTTCCCCTTCCACATTTTAAAAGAACTTAAAAAGCCAATAATTGTGAATTTTCATTCTGGTTCCTCTCTGTCAATCTTATTTCTCCATTCTAATTCATTTTAAGCTGCCATAAAATCAGTTTTGGATTTTGGTTTTTAAGATATTACAAAAAAAAAAAGTTTTCTTGATGGAAATGTCTGGGTACTTTTAATCAGAGATTCCACCTGTGCATCTTCAAGCTGCCAAACTTGTATGATAAGCAGAAAGTCAGTCGGCACAGCAATTTTTACAGCTGTATCTCCATTTTGGGGAAATTGGTGCCTTCGACATTTCTGACTCATGGGGCAGTTAATTGCAAGCCAACCAGCCCAGAGAGAGAAAAATGGACACCTTTCCTTGTGAATCCCATCTCTTCCTTTCCGATCAAACTCACTTACTTTTGTATTTAGCTCTACCTTGCAGATAAGTCCAGAAATATTACCTACTGGTTAAATACTCTCTGTGAATACCAGACATCATCCTGAAAGCAACCCACACCCCTCTTTTTTTCCAGCAAGCACAAAAAGGGGAGATTACATAATCAGGGAAGTGGTTTCTTCTCTTTAACTAAATATAAGCTAAACCACGGGGGTGGGGGGAACCCAAGAATCCTAGGTTGCATGAGAGCCAAGCTTCCTGTTGTAATCCTTTTAAAAGTTTATATGAGACATGTTTTGCACTGTAACTTTCAAGTCCCCCCGTTCCATTTCCCCCCCAGAAATGTTTCAAGCCTACCAAACTGATTGAGGCAGTAGGGTTGCCAGCTCCAGGTTGGGAAATACCTGGTGATTTTGGGGGTGGATCCTGAGGTGGGTAGGGTTTTGGGGGGGAGGGACCTCAGCAGGGTATAATGCCATAGAGTCCTCCTTCCAAAGTGGCCATTTTCTCCAGGTGAACTGATCTCTGTTGCCTGGAGATCAGTTGTAATAGCAGGAGATCTCCAGCCACCACCTGGAGGTTGACAACCCTGTTGAGGCAGTGATTTTAGGCATTCCAAAGAAGTGTCTTAGAAATATAGACTCCATAATGTAAGGTTGCTTAGCGCCTTCTGTGACATTGTATGGAGATTCTAGGGCATATCTGAGATCCTAACTAGCCCCCAGGCCCTGATTTCTCCTACTAGGGTGTGGGGTTCCAGCTGGGGTTGGCAATCCCTCCCCCTGCACTGTTTTTCTGAGCTAAAATGGTCCTGGGTAGTGCTATTTGGCCTATTAAGGAAATCCCCACAACTCACATCTACTGCAGGTGGGGGCTCTTGAAACAACCTGTGTACTCTGGAGGAGAAAGATGACGACGACGAAGAAGAGTTGGTTTTTATATGCTGACTTTCTCTACCACTTAAGGAAGAATAAAATTGGCTTACAATCACCTTCCCTTCCCCTCCCCACAACAGACACCCTGTGAGGTAGGTGGGGCTGAGAGAGTGTCACTAACCCAAGGGCACCCAGCTGGCTTCATGGGTAGGAGTGGGGAACCCAATCCAGTTCACCAGATTAGCCTCCGCCGCTCATGTGGAGGAGTGAGGAATCAGACCCAGTTCTCCAGATCAGACTCCACCGCTCTAAACCACCACTCTTAACCACTACACTATGCTGTAATGTGTCAATTGGACTCTAGCTTCAACTTGTATATGAAACCGGAACATTAAATCTATCGCATAGATATATCCTCAGAGTGTGCAGTGCCTTGGGGCAGCCTTGGGCAGATTTCAACTGGCTTTGAATTATTTTCAGGAAGGTGAAATTTTATGGTATATGTTGGAGCATTTTTTCCCCACAATATTGTTTTTTTCTCTCTCTCTAAATGGCAGTCTTCCCTAAACCTTACTAGCCATATGATGTTTAGATCTGAATACACAGATTTATAAATTCATTTTGGTTCTTGCAGACTGTTGCTTCACTGCCATCTCGCCAATCTTGTTTGTGCCCCCTTTGTGGACTGGTGGAAGATGTTTAAGAGGTTGGCCAAGCAGCTGATATAGGAGCTGGACTCCGAAAGGAAGCTAATTCCTCTGACTAGCCTGGCATATGCTGAGAACTTTCGGCCCCTCTCTTTGGTGACGAAAGATCCTTCCAAGTTGCCTTGGCATACTAGGAAATATTCCCCGACCCCTTTCAAGTTGGCAGACATACTCCAGGAAGGAGCAACGATGGAAATAGGTTGGTTGTTCACAAAACACCTTTGTGGGTTTGGGGTCAGGGTTGGGAAATTCCTGGAGATTGAGGGGAGGTGAATGGAAAGCATTGGGTTTGGGGAGGGACCTCTGCGGATATAACACCACCCAAAGGAGCTGTTTTGTCCAGGGGAACTGATAGCTGTAGTCTAGAGATCAGTTGTAATTCTGGGAGATCTCCAGGCCCCACTTAGAGGTTGATAACCCTAGGAAGTTCATGGCAACTCACTAGAAACAACGTGCATTCTGACTTTCAGGACAGATGCCCTTCTATTCAGCTAGCTGGTGGTATGGGAAAGCCAGGAGCCCCAGTAGGGTTGCCAGTTCTTGGTTTGGAAATACCTGGAGATTTGGGGGAGGGGGTGAACATGGGGAGGGTGGGCTCTGGGGAGGGACCTCAGCAGGATACAATTCCATAGAGTCCACTCTCCAAAGCAGCCATTTTCTCCAGGGCAACTGATCTTGAGCATCTGGAGATCAACTGTAATAGCAAGAGATCCCCAGGTGCCACCTGAAGGTTGACAACCTTAAGCCCAAAGCAAATCCACTCATTCTTAATTACAAGGATGAAGGGATGCCACTATGGAAAAATGGAGTAAGCACAGACAGTCCTATGGGGACAAACTAAGGGGTCCTACAGTAAGATCCACACAGGCATGAGCAACATGAAAAGAGTGCATAGAAAGAGTTTGTTCTAGCTCATTATGTCCACATGTATCAGGAGCCCAGCAATCGTGTAGATCCTCCTGATACACTCAGTCACCTTGCTGGCATAGATGGACCTCCAGTTTCATATATAAGCTGAAGCTAGATGGACCTTTGTTCTGATACAGCCTAAACATAGGGTTGCCACCAGGCCTGAAGAAAAATGTCCTGTCCCTTTAATAGGGGATTAATGGGATTTTAATTACCAGGTGATATTATTTACCTCCATGCTATGAAAAGCTTCAACTGCCAATTTCCACAAATTATCAGTATAGTAATAAGCAGATTTACTGAGAATCCTGCTGAAATCTACTCAATGGGGCTTACTTACAGGAAAGTGTTTTTAGGACTGCACTGTAAGCCTTTATTAAAGGGGTAGGGCATATTTCCCCAGACCTGTTGGCAACCCTACCTAGACAGTGGTGTGTTCTTGGCTGCAGAGAACCAGAGATACAAAACAACAACAACAACAACAAAACACATTTTACATTCATCCTTCACTGAGCACAGAACTGAAGAAATGGATCAGAACATCATAGAAGATTCATGAAACACACACATACACACCTGCTTTTGCAATCTCAGATGGGCAAGGTGGAAAGGAGCGTTATTTAGATCTTGGTGAGCCTTCTACATAGTTATATTTGGCTTGGTGAGTCATAGAAGGTCTCGGTTTTGCACACAAAAGATTCCCTGGTTCAGTCCTGAGCATCTCAATGGGTCTAGATTTGGGAAAGACCTGAGATCCTGAATAGCCACACCCAATCAGAGGTGATTATACTGAGTTAGATAGGCCAGAGATCTGACTTGGTGTAAGGTAGCTTCATTCCATTTGTACAGATCTGGTCCACGCACACCCCCCCACACACATAGGTCTTTTATGCTTGGCTGATTCCCTTGCAATCATCCCTCCGGTGACTTCAGGTCTTTGTTTGGATTATGCATGCCGTTTCTGACCATCAGAGGTCGCCTCGCTCTCCCCCTGCGTGTCCCCATGTTTTGCCCACGTTTTCAGAGACCTGTTTTATCTCAAATTTGAAAATGCGGGCAAAACGCAGGCAAACGCAGGGGGGAGAGCAAGGCGGCCTCTGACAGTCAGAAGTGGCATGTATAATCAGCACAAAGACCATACACATTTCCTGCTTTATTTCTCCCTACCTGGATATTTAAGCGGGCCTTAGTTGTCACTGGGATTTCATACGGATAAATCCAATGAAAGGGTTCTTGATTCTTGAATCTTGGAGTTGAGACATGGAAAGACACATTTTGAACAGGGATTTTATATTGCCTTCTGCTTTTGCAGAGTTGAAACATTCCAAGCCCCTACTATTTTCTGCAAACATGTGTAAAATGTCTGGAGCAAGTCTGGACCTTAAGATAAAATCTGCAGGCCTGGACATCGGTGGTTTGGGTGCCACTTGTTTATCTTCTTCGCCAGTTTTTGTGAGGAAAACCTACGTGGACACCGGAGACCTGTGGTGAGCATTGTTTCTTGTGTTGCTACCAAAGGCTGGGGGATGAGGGAACAGAATGCAAAGAGGATTCTTCTCCATGCTCTCTTGGGAACACTTGCAAAACAGGGCAAGGAACTGCCAACCTGGCTTCAAAGCTATGTGGAGTAATATTACAATATTAGCCCTCTTGAGGCATTCAAAGCATGGACATTTTGCATGCACAGAGAGGAATGGACCGCAACCACATAGCATGGCTGCCCTTGGACACTCATATATACGGTAGAAATGCTGAACATTTTTGCAGGGAATGTGTTTGATAGTTGAACTTACCATGCTCGACTGTGACAATCAGATATGAGCCGAACACCAGGTCCATTCAGTCTGTCACCAAACAACTCCAATACTTGCTGAACAGGTTTGTATCTATATATTTTTTTCATAACCATGCATGTGAAAAAATACTGCCAATCCAGATTGGCAGCTATTAATGTCAGTCAATGATTGGATATTTTTGTAAACCACAGCATTTATTTATGACTGATTTATATGATTTGTGACTACTTTGGGGAGGGCTATGGCTCAGTGGTAGAGAGCATCTGCTTGGCATGCAGAAGGTCCCAGGTTCAATCCCCGGCATCTCCAGTTAAAGGGACTAGGCAGGTAGGTGATGTGAAAGGCCCCTGCCTGAGACCCTGGAGAGCCGCTGCCGGTCTGAGTAGACAATACTAACTTTGATGGACCAAGAGTCTGATTCAGTATAAGGCAGCTTCATGTGTGTGTTCACTTTAACTGTCTATTTAAACAATTCTCTGCCAAGTGGAGCAGTACATAGGCAGGGGAGACAGAACTTTTGTGAGTGTATGTGTGAACATGCATGCACAAAGAGCCGATTGTGCTGTACTCATTGTTAGGAAATCTTATGGAGCAGCAGCCTGCCAAACAACCAGAAACAAGTTGGCAATAGAAAAACAGTCAGTCGAAAAATCAGGTCCCTGATCATAATTAGCAAGCAGTACATGAGCGAAGATGTGGTTATTCAAGCATCCCTAGTGTACAGCTGAATGTGGTTCCTCAACACATGTACAAGAGCTAAGTACATATTTGCTTGCTGCAAATGTTTGGCTGCTCACAACAATGCCTGGTGGTGAGGCCAGAATATCCTGCTCTGCTACACACGCTGTGTATGATCTGGGGTAACAACACAACTGTTGTATGATCTGGGGTAACAAAAGAGTTTAATGGGGACTAAATAAAAGAGGAATTAGACAGAGGTTACACAATCATAAACAGGGATTGGAAAGGAAATTTTCTCGTTCTTACAATATTACAACTCTGGTCCACCCAGTGAAATTGATTCACAAGAAGTTCGGGACTGAGGGCTTTTCCACATTCTCATTTTCCTCGGTTGTAAGTGGGACAGTGGTTAAGAACGGCGGACTTTAATCTGGAGAACCGGGTTCGATTCCCCACTCCTCCACATGAAGCCTGCTGGGTGACCTTGGGCCGGCCACAGTTCACAATTCTTTCAGCCCAGTCGGAGGCAGGCAATGGCAAACCACCTCCAAACGACTCTTGATCGCTATTGTTCTCCCCGTGCACACACACACACATACACACTGTGACTTTTTAAAAAGTCAAATTTCATGTCTGGGTTTCCACTCACGTATAGTCTGACTTCAAGTTGCTCCAGGGCTCCTGGGAACTAGGCTGGGGAGACCAATGGATTCTGCAGGTGGGTAGAGCCACTCTGCATCCTGGAAGGGCATCAGATCTATGCCACCCTGATTTGGCTCCTCATTATGGGCAACAGAACACAAAGTTCTGGAGGTTCATCATTCTGGTAGTAGGGGCTAACATTAGGGGCTAACATTATCATATAATGTTATATGATCTAAGATCATGTTATATGTTATATATATATATGTTATCTCTCTCAGATCATGTTATATGTTATCTATAACTTAGATCATGTTATATGATCTTTTAACATAGAAATCTAAGGCCTCTGTGTCTGACATAATGCCTTTTTTAATTAAGTGACACGGACCCCAAGGCTACATTGTCAGTGGCAAGATTTATTTCAGTCCTCCTATCCCTCAAACATTAGATTTAAAATCACGCTGCTCAAGATCAATGGCTCAAGTAGCTTCTAAGTGATAAAGGAAAGTAGCTGTCAGGAGCAAGCCATGAGAATGGTATGCGGTAGTGCGATTGTGCTGCTCCCAGGTGCTGTTGTGCTGTTCTGTCCAAGGCCAAGCTGTGCCCCGTGTTTAGTCTTCCTAAATTCCCATACTGTTGCCAAGTGCTCCTTCCTGCCTCTGGGAGGGGGGTTGCCTAGGTTACCAGTTATCTCTTTGTGCTTTTCCATAAATGCCATGTACCTTGCCTTTGCCCCTTACTAGTGTCCTTCTGAATATGGCTTCTGAAACCTGTCGATGATAACCAATAAAACTGCTTTCGTGGATTTGCTGTCTGCTGGAATCTGTTTATGGTTTGCTGCAGGGCTAGAGCTCAATGCTCCTAGGCAGAGGCATGCGGGCTAGGCAGGTGGATGGGAGTATGGTCTTGCAAGCTGGTGGAGGAAAGATATATAGCAGGTGGGGGCATGTGGGTGGGTGGGCCAGAAGGGTGATGATGTAACAAGAGATTCCCTCCTGCATCCTATTAGGGGATCAGAACTAAACAATTTTAAAGGCTTTGCCTGTGCAAAACGGTTTAGCAGCAGAATTCTCCAGGATTTATCAATTAAAGGCAATTTACAACCTTTAACTCTGATAATCCTGATGCGGGTATGTTAGATCTCAGAAGCTAAGCAGGGTCGGCCCTGGTTAGTATTTGGATGGGCAACCTCTAAGGAGCGTCAGGCAATGGCAAAACCACCTCTGAACATCTCTTGCCTTGAAAACCCTACAGGGTTGCCATAAGTCAGCTGTGACTCGATGCCGCACACACACGCAACTCTGATAATACAAAAGAGTAGGGAGTAGAGTTTGGTTGTCTGAACTATTAACCAGTAAACCAGACAGAACACCTGTGGAAATGTTTATCTTTTATTGAGAAAATAAAATATTCCTTTTATTGAGCAAGTCAGAAAAAAGTATAGGAATGAAAAAGTTAACCCTACAATTACTGTGAAGAGAAATGCTAAAATTATCAAAGTTCCTAGCATTGCTAAATGATATTCTAGCAAGTAATCATTTTTAAAGCTGCGACTTGATGGCACTTTACACACAAACAATAGTTTTTAAAAGCAACTCAGGTTTCAGCTTTTGTCTCACTGCTTTTAAGAATTATCAGAAATCCAAAATTGTCTCACTTATTCTTCTTCTGAAACTTCTATCCAGAGAAATCTGATTTGCTTGTCACAGGAGTGCATGGTTATCGAAAAATATAAATCTTATCTTTCTCTAAATCTGATAGATTATAATCATGTGATCATATCTAGATAACTGATTGGTTCACAAGTAATATCTGATAATCAACATAAGAGCAAATAAACCAATTAGCATGTGCATTTGAGTTACATCTGCTATAGCAAGATAAGAAGGCCAATCTCAACTCTTAACCTCTATCAAAAAGCAATGAATCTAATTTTTCTGTAACTGTTTCAACTAACTGTCCATGATGAAAGTAGCGACAGAGTTCATGGATAGTTGAAAAGTGCTTGAACTCTCCGTTAACTTGCAAATTCAGCAAGAAGAGTAGTGATGTCATTGCTACCGCTACAGTGTGAGTGGGGCAAATGTTGGTGGGCAGAGGAGAGTCCCTGACCCCTGTCTTCCCTTGGCCCCTCAAAATCTGGAACCGGTCCTGCAGCTATGGATCCTTTCCTTGATCCGTTCACAATTTGGTACAAGGAACTTTGCCGAACCCTTAACAATCTGTCCTCCAATCTCCAGGGCCTGGACACAAGAATAAAAAGGAAGTACCTGCAGATTCCCCGCGGCACAGTGGTGGCCTATGTGGTTGAGAAGCTCCACACCCCTGAGGAAGACTTATGTGAGTGAAAACTGTTGTGCACACATGTTGAAATGGGGGGGGGGCTTTCACAAGGGATATTAGGGTTGATAGGCGGCCACCCAGCTCCCCCAGGGGACAGGGCAAGAGGCAGACATGATGTTGCATGACATATCAACATCACGTCCGGGTGAAAACGTGATGCCAGAGCATCAGCAGATACTCTGGACTTCCCCCCAAACTCTGTGGAATTACCATAGGGTTTGGGAGACACTCCAGAGCATTGGCTGATGCGCTGACACCATGTTCAGGTTTCACCCAATGTGATGCCAATGTACTAAACAGTATCATTTCCACCACCGTCCTATTTTCCCCAGCAGCCCAGACCCAAGGACAGGTGGGAGGGCTGGACTGGCAAGGGATCTCTTGCCCAAAGCGGACACATGGCAAGGCTGAGGCATATGGTGAAAGAGAATTTCTCTCCCCTTAACCACCTTCTGTCCAAACTTGGAAGACTCACAGGGGTATTCTTCACGGAGATTTGCTGCTGTTTCGATGCTGATTTGCATCGGATGCAAATTTTGTTTATTCACTGCAGATCCGTGTTTTCCCCCACTGAGCAAAATAAGCTGGGTTAAAAGAGAGGCAATCCAAACCACTTCTGAGCCGTACTTTCCAGTAGAAGACGTTTTGTTGCTCGGATGCCCATGAAAAAATGTTTGCTTTGCTCCCCGGGACGTCTCCTTTCTCCTCCCCCAAGAACGTTGATTGGCTGGGGGAGTTGCATCGCACCGGCAGGAGGGAGACCCAAAGCAGACTGGCTGCCCCTCTTCAAAAGGGTGATGGGGGTTTTGGCTTGGATTTGCCGCTCTCAGGATACCCCCCCCCCCCAACACACACACAGGATCATGGGAAGAGTGGGCGGGATTAGGTGGATTTGGAGCGGTGAGTCATGAGCGGCAGCAGAGAAGTGCGCTGTTTCTCCCATGAAAAATTGAAAATGCCTCTGGATGGGGGGGAATCTGCTCTGCCATGAAAAAGCTATTTAAATCGGTTTATTGTTTGCTCTTATTCAAAACCGAAGCAAAATCCACCGTGAAAAATACCCCTGTGTGTTGGGGGGGGGGGTATCCTGAGAGCGGCAAATCCAAGCCAAAACCCCCATCACCCTTCTGAAGAGGGGCAGCCAGTCTGCTTTGGGTCTCCCTCCTGCCAATGCGATGCAGTTAGAGTGGCAACTCCCCCAGCCAATCACCGTTCTTGGGGGAGGAGAAAGGAGACGTCCCGGGGAGCGAAGCAAACATTTTTTCATGGGCATCCGAGCAACAAAACGTTCTTCTACTGGAAAGTATGGCTCAGAAGTGGTTTAAATTGCCTCTCTTTTAACCCGGCTTATTTTGCTCAGTGGGGGGAAAAACGGATCTGCAGTGAATAACCAAAATTTGCCTCCGACGCAAATCAGCATCGAAACAGCAGAAAATCTCCATGAAGAATAATAGAGAAATCCCAGCGCGGCTGCATGTCCTGCATCCGAATGCCAGCCACATAGGCCTAGAGGTTGAGCAGTGCTAAGGGGAGGCAGGGGAAATTCTCATAAATAAAGACAAGCCCTTCTTCTTCTGGAACTGTGACAAATCTCGAATGTTGATTACCTCTAAGTAGGGCAATATGTAGGTACTACATCCGAGTAGCAGAGCTCTGGTTTGTACTGAAAGCAAGGGTGAATAATCCACGGTGCACGTGTTGAGCAGCAGCCCAACAGACCATTGTGCCTGCCAGGGATGCTCCCTTTTCCCATCATAAAACCAGAGGTTTAGTCAAGCTGGGGAATGACAGGGTTTTTCAAACCAAAAAAGGTTGCTTATTCCTGACCTAGAAAGTAACAGGTTTAACCCCCCCGCCCCCTGGTTAAAAGATCCCTGGGCACAGAAAGAAACCTCTCTGCCTGGTATGCTGGAAAGCCATGGTCTTGTCACTCCGCCCAGTGGTGACCAAGCCCAGTCCTGCTTACCTTCCAAAGAATATGTGGAGCCAGAGAAAGGTGCCAACAGGGTCCCCTTATATCCATTTTCTCTGGTGAAAGCCAGAAGCTCCTCCCTTCACAGAGCTCTAGAAATGAACGCAGCAAAGGAGCCAGCGTGGTGTAGTGGCTTGGAGCAGTGGACTCTGATATGGAGAACCGGGTTTGATTCCCAGCTCCTCCACATGAATTGCGGAGGCTAATCTGGTGAACTGGATTTGTTTCCCCACTCCTCCACATGAAGACAGCTGGGTGACCTTGGGCAAGTCACAGCTCTTGCCCCACCCACCTCACAGGGTGTCTCCTTTGGGGAGGGGAAGGAGATTGTAAGCCGGTTTGAGTCTCCCTTAAGTGGTAGAGAAAGTGGGCATATAAAAACCAACTCTTCTTCTTCTACTACTTCTACCTCTGAGGTAAGCTCCTCAAGTCATACGTTTGGAAGCTAGGCAGGTCAGGTACTTGTATCCTGACTCATGTCCACGTATGTATTCAATATGGTATGACCATAAACAGAGAGGTGCCGACTCAAAATCAGGAACCACGCGCATCTTTGTCAGCCCCTCTCAGTGGGCAGATTAGAAGGAGATGGGCGGATTTCCCAAATAAAATTGGAAACCAAGTCACATGTGTCACGCTATCATTTTTATCTCTGTCTTGTTCCCATATTCTGCTTGAGCCAGGGTTGCCAAGCACGGCCTAGCATCTGGCAGGAGATGAGGGAGGCAGGGACTTATGGTTGGAGGGAGGCGATCGGTGTCCCTGCCACAATGACATCACTTCTGGCAGGACCCAGAAGTCAGGTCATTGCGCCGGGGATAATGCTCTAGCCTGAATGCGAGAGCATCACCTGTCATGATGATGTCACTTATGGGTCACACCAGAAAATGACTTCATCATGCTGGGGATGCTGATTGTCCCCAATTTACCTGGGAATTTCCTCCTGCCGTCCATCTGAGCAACGATGGGCAACCGCAGTGGGATATGCACCTTAAGACCCTGGACCCAACCTAGGGTTGCCAACCTCTAGGTGGTGGCTGGAGATCTCCTGCTATTACAACTGATCTCCAGGTGACAGAGATCAGTTCCCCTAGAGAACATGGCCACTTTGGCAATTGGACTCTATGGCATCGCAGTCCCTCTCCAGACTCCACACTAAAATCTACAGATATTTCCCAACCCGGAGCCGGCAGCCCTAACCCAACCTGTGTTCTCCATAGTGTGCAGATCAGCTGTTTGTCTGGGCAATGGCCTGACTCCAGTCCTGCTTTGCGGCTCCTCCTCCGCCTTGCCCCAAGGCGTCTTTCTGCCTGCCCACCTGTCCGCATCCTTGTTCCAGCTTCCCTTTTTGCACAATTATCTGAGCTTTGCCTTCAGCCTGCGTTGGATTTCTATTTCCAGATTGGTTCTCCGGTGTATGCAGTGGACACACCTCTGAGCCGGGAAGAGAGGTCATTAATCCTAACTTAGCACTGAAAGGGGCCTGCCAGAATTCCCCGATATTTCCTTCATAGAAAGTGCTGGTGAAAGAGGCGAGAATTGCAATTGCAATTGCAAATCTGTCCTGAAATCTGCCGCAGACAAGGCTGTTGTAATCAAAAATCCTCTCAAGGAGAATTTCTGACCAATTGGCCGAAGGAGGCATTGCTGCCAAGTGGTCCTCTCAGACCTCTCCCATCTTCAATCTCCGACAATATGTTTGGCGGCAGCAGTGGTGGCGGCGGTGGAGTATCGGGTGTCTCCCGAGCTGCTGCCTCCCTCTGCCAGCGGGAGCAGCAGAGGTTTTCCTACCAGAGGTTTAATTTCATATACCCAGCCAAGGAGGTGTTTTTCCCCAACCCCGCCGTGATGTCAAGCCAGATCAGGGAAGAGCCTGGAATATTTTATTTTTGGAAGACATTAAAATACGCTCTTGTTTCATGCCTTTTGAGCGTTCGAAGCACACTTCATGCATATAACCAGAACAATCCTTCCAAGAATCCTATACGGTAAGCCGGTATTAACCCCTATTGCGGGGTGGGGTGGGGTGGGGTGCGGCTCAGAAAACAGCAGCTCTCCTGCCCCAGGTCCTCCGCAGGAATTCAGGCCGAGTGAGATTTCAACCAGACAATTCCTAGCTCACCGGCCTGGGGCCAGCATTTAGTCGCTCAAAAATCTCACTGGTCATGTTTGGACAATAAGGTTATGACAGTAACAGATGATTTGGTATCACAAGTCACAACATGATTTAACGTCCTAACATTCTTGCTACACAGACACACTGCATTGGCAAAGGAAGATGTGGATTTTTTTTGGGGGGGGGGAATAACAACACTTTCTGCTGACAACTCTCCCCTTTTCCCTTTCAACTTTATTTAGCAAGATTTTGCTCCGTAGAATTTAATCCGGACGTTTGTACATTTCAGGCAAACCACGTGGTTGTTGGGGCTGTAGGTCCCTGGGTCACAGGCCACTGCAAAGCGAAAGGGCAAACAGACACCCGGTCAGGAAGAAAAATGGTTAAGCTTCACTGAGGCTGTAAGAGCTGAGAGGCAGAAGGAAAGAAGGACAGACATGTATTAATAGGAAGGCATACCAAGGCAGGACAAGGCCTTTGTCTTGGGCTGCCAGCTCCAGGTTGGGAAATACCTGGAGATTTGGGGGGATAGCCTGAAGAGGGGAGGGTTTGGGGAAGGGAAGGGACTTTATGGGGCATACACAGCACTCCCCCCCCATTCAGGTATCTTGGTGCTTAATGGCCTGATTGGGGGGTATATTTCTATTTATATATCTATCATTTTATCGGTAAAACGAATATGCTAGACAAAAAAAAAATTAACAGGCTTGTGTCCTGGGTGTGATTCTCTACTTTTAAAATGCTGCAATTGCTCAGTTAAAAATGAACCCCTGAGATTGGGAGAGAACACAGCTGGGCAGATCCCCCCCCCCCCACACACACACACACACACACACGTCCTCTTAAAGATATAAAACCCTTTTTCTCCCTGTTTGTGAGTGCTTGCTGATTCATTGAGCTAGCCTGAAACAAATTAGTTGGTGGTGTGTGTGTGTGGGGGGGTGTTTTTCCAGACCCAACTCTACTTTGGCTGTAAAATGACCACACAATTACAAATGCAAGAATCCCTCTGCAGGGCTGCCGGGGCTGGTAACATATTTCAAAGAACACACTACAGCCAATTCCAAAGCAGCATTGTCAGGGTGGAGGGACTCAGAAGCTCTGTATTTCACTGGGGATGAATCATTGAGAGCAAGATACTCCAGGAAGATCTTTGGGGCAAAAAGACCCCATGAATAACAGTTTTTAGAATTCGGATCAGAAAGCTGTGCGGCAAACCCAGCACAAATTTCCCCTGCATAAATGGTGTTGGGTATTAGAGAGCGAGCTTTGTTACATGTCAGACAGTTAAGGGGTTAATATTGTAACTAACCAAGTGGTCAGTTTTGGTGGCCATCGCGGCCGTGCCCGAGGGTCACGTATACAACTATTTTGCATGTTTAACTGCTTTTGATTTCTTTGTTAGAAGAGAAAGTAGTTGCACACTTTTGCTTCGACTGCTAAGCAGGCAGGATGGGAGGCTCTCCTTTCGCTAAGGATGCCTACTCATAAGTAAGCTTAGTGCCTTGCCAAAGGCTTTTGGCAAGTATAGGAAACATAGAATGTAGACAGGATTAATTATTTTGTATCCCAGTGATATTTTTCCCTACCCTGAGTTAGAGTAAAGATTGTTTAACACAAAGACAAATGCTTTGTGTCTTTTGTGCATGTGTGTGATCTCAATTCTCTATAGTTCAAGAGGAACGATCCAATCCCTCTGAATTGGTAGCAGAAAATTAAGCATCGGGGTTCCCTTTACAGGAACTGGGGCCCCGATCTCCCTAATAAATGGCCTAAGTGTTTTTTTAAGAGTTGCCATGTTGGGAAATTGGAGATTTGGGGTGGGTGGAGCCTGGGGAGGGCGAGGTTTGGGTGGGCAGGTTATAATGCCATAGAGCCCACCCTCCAAAGCAGCCATTTTCTCCAGAGGAACAGGTCTCTGTAGTCTGGACTTCAACTGGAATTCCGAGAAATCTCCAGTAACTCACCTACATCCTTGGCTGATAACCCTACATCCTATATATATTTTACCTTGAGGTCTTTTCCACAATGAAGTTTCTTGGAGTCCTGGCACAGTACAGAGGATTCTGGGACACCCTTTCCCTGTGTGGCTCACCGGACCAAGCCTATGGAACCTCACAGCCACCCAGAGCAAACTGAGAGTTTGCATCTAGAAGAGACACCCCCAACAGTCTCCTACAGCGCCCCACTGCAGAAGAGACTGGTAATGGAGGGTAAGGCTGGTTTTTAGGGGAGCACATCTGGCATTAACTGATATACTTCCAATAAACCTCAGAGTTCCCTGTACAGCTATGAAAATTACTATCCGATACCAGTTTACTATACCCAGTGCATATCTGTAGTGCAGCTACGGATATTTCAGCAACTGAAGATGCTGGAGATAAATTCTAGAAAATATTGGAGGTAACATTTAATCACAAATCTGGCTACGATAGTCCTTTGTGAAATTCTCCTGTCTTATCTAGCAGGCACAAAATGTTCAGTGCCGTCCTAAGCAGAGTCCGGCCCTTCTCAGCCCACTGACTTCAACAGAAGGGTGTTAACTCTCCTCGGGATAGCTTAGGAGGTGGCAGAAAGCGGCAAGCTCTTCTGGTGGCTTTAACGGGCAACCCAAGTGGAGACTTAAGGAAGTTCTGACCACTGGGTGACTTTGGACAAGTTGAACTCATGAACCACATGAAGCTGCCTTATACTGAATCAGACCCTGGGTCCATCAAAGTCAGTATTGTCTACTCAGACCAGCAGTGGCTCTCCAGGGTCTCAGGCAGAGGTCTTTCACATCCCCTACCTGTCTAGTCCCTTTAACTGGAGATGCCGGGGATTGAACCTGGGACCTTCTGCATGCCAAGCAGAGGCTCTACCACTGAGCCACGGCCCCTGCCCAGTTGTGCTGTCTCAACCTAACCTACCTCACAGGGTTGTGGTGAGGAAAGGGGGAGGGGAGAAACCATGCACCCTGCCCTGAGGAGAAGGGACAGGATAAAAATGGAACAAATACCACAGCAATTCGTGCAGTCGCTGTGGGTGACGTCGTTTTTCCCAAATCCTGGGTGACAGCTGTCGAGGCGAGTGACTTGGAAACTGTGGTCTATGTAATGAATGGCAGGGGTGTTCTGAAACTCAAGTTTCATGACGTACGACTGCTTGCGGAAAAACTCTTCAATGAGCCATCGGGCCTAAAACACACAAAGATATCACGATTCCTTATACGGAGTCAGGCCACTGCTCCCGATAGCTTAGTATTGTCTATTCTGACTGGCTGCTGCTCTGCAGAGCCTCAGGGGTCCTTCCCAAACCATCTACGTGAGAACCTTCTACATGAGAGCCAGCGTGGTATAGTGGATAAGAGCGGTGGTTTGGAGCAGTGGAGTCTGATCTGGAGAACCGGGTTTGATTCACCACTCCTCAACATGAGCAGCGGAGGCTAATCTGGTGAACTGGATTTGTTTCCCCACTCCTACACAGCTGGGTGACCTTGGGCTAGTCACATTCTCAGCCCCACTTACCTCACAGGGTGTTTGTTGTGGAAGGAGAAGGGAAGGTGGTTGCAAGCTGGTTTGATTCTCCCTTCAGTGGCAGAGAAAGACGGCATATAAAAACCAACTCTTCTTCTTCCTCTTCCTCTTCTAAATAGAGATGCCAAGGACTGAAACCCCCCCTCCCCCCTGAAATTGGCTGCACAGAGTTTTAACTTTTGCAGACCCTTGGGATGGAGCCGAACCCTGAAGAATGGTGATGCTAGCCACTCACTCTGACAAGTTTTCCCCCTCCCTTCAAATCATCTTCAAACAGCAAAAATAGGGACAGTGATTTACCAGGGACAGGGACCAAAAAAATAAGGCTATCCCTGGAAATAGGGACTGTTGGTAGCTGCGATATGGAATGTAAATTCCCTCCCCCCTCAAAAAAGGTGGAATATCCCAGTCGCGTAGGAGGCTGAAGTTGGTTCCTTATTCAGGAGGCTGAAGTTGGTTCCTTATTCCCAGTTCGTTCCCTATTCCCAGTTCCTTATTCACATTGCCTAGTTCCTGAATGATTTTGAGGACATTTCAAAAGCTCTGCACCCCAAGATATGGATTGGACCACCACATAGCATACACACCCACATTCAGGGGACTGTGCCCTTCGAGAAGGCGCAAGCTGGGTCCTGGTCCAAAGTCCCCTGAATGTGGGTGTGCATGATATGTGGGGGCCCAATCCATATCTTGGGGTGCAGAGCTTTTGAAATGTCCTCAAAATCATTCAGGAACTAGGAAATGTGAATAAGGAACTGGGAATAGGGAACGAACTGGGAATAAGGAACCAACTTCAGCCTCCTCAGTTGCGTTCAGTCCCTTTCAGGGCGACCACTGGCTTTCTGCTAGGATTGCCAACTCCAGCTTGGAAATCCCTGGAGGTTTGTAGGTAGTGCCGGATGAGGGCAGGATTTGAGGGGGGGGGGGCGCTCAGTATTGGTTTGTTTGTTGGATTTCTATGCCTACCATTCCTGACCAAGACATGGTCTGGACGGCTCACAGCCATTACAATACAATTACAAATAACCATAATTTACAATGAAAACGAGATACATAAATTTAAAAAAATGGGCACCCTCGACTATAAGCAGCATAAAACTATGACAGGAACCACATAACAACACAAAATAATCACCAGCAAGAAGGGAAAGGGAAGGGAGGTAGGCAGGCTGGAAACCGTCACTGTGCTCCACCATATGCCTGGTGGAACAGTTCAGTTTTACAGGCCCTGTGCAATGTGATGCCATCAAGTTCCCTGTCCCAAGCTGCCATTTCTTCCAGGGGGACCAGAGTCTGGAAATCCATTGTAATACCAGGAGAAGTCCAGGCCACACTTGGAGGTTGGCAGCCCTGCTGAGTCTCCCTGGCCCACCTCCCCCTTCCTTTTCCGGTTTGCACAACTGCCCTCCCTGTTGGGCAGATTTTCTTCAGCTGCCTGAGCTCCCCTCCCAACTCCCATCCTCCCTTCTAACATTCCACAGGTGAACATTGTACAGAATATTGTACAGAAATATTGTACAGAATATTGTACAGAAATATTGTACAGAAATATTGTACAGAATATTGTACAGAAATATGGCTAAAGAGGCACGGAAGAGGTGATGGTCATAGGGTGGCATGCTAGGGGGTGAGGGTTGCCCACCCAAAATACCAACACAGCAAGACAAGATTATGACTATTTCATGTGTACAGAAGAGTTCATGCTAGGAGGCAGGAGGGGAAATACTGTGTATTTTGCAAGCATGTGAAAATGTATCTCCCCCTTTTCCATCTAGGTAGCATTTTGGAGTGTGTAGTTGGACCCCTCTGCCCTGTTAAGGGCTTCTTGCTGGCAAGGCAGTCTCTAAGCCGGCATCAGAGCAGGGCACTGCTTGCCCAAAATGGATTACCCGCAGAGTTTGGGAACTGTTTTATTTCAAGCCTGGGCAGGAAGGGGTCGGCAGCTGACTGTCCGCCCCTTAGTCTAGAAGGTGTGCCTGGCTTAACAACAGCCCCCAGGGGGAGGAAGGGGGGACCCTCTTCCTCCAGCTCATCAGAAACTGACTGGGAACCTCGGCGTGCCAAGCGCAAAGGTCAACCCGATAACAAGAAAGGCAGGAGCAAGGTTACAAAAAAGGCGAGGGTAGCTGATTCCGATTCTGATTCCTCCACATCCGATGGTGAGACATCTTCCTCCAGTGATTCCTCTCAGGGCAATGGGGAGGATTATTGGCTAGCGGCGGCTGTGCCAGGCTTACCAGCTTGGTCCCTTAGGCGCAGGCGCCGTCATGCAAAAAGGCGTGGGGCCATGGAGGCTAGAGACGTGTGGGAGCCAGCACAGCTAGACAAGGGTTTCTTCCTCCCTCCCACGTTTCAGGATGAGGAAGACCCCCCAGGGATCCACCTTCCCAGGAGGTTAAGGGAAGACATTCTCAACTGGTACTACGTAGATGTACTGCGTCTCAGTAAGCTGGAGGTAGAGGAAGGGCGCAGATCCAGGCCTTCATCGAAGGATAAGAAAAAAGAGATGCAGGGAGCGATAGACAGGTCGTTCGACAGGTGGTTGGCCGGCTATAACATATTCGCAGGAGTGGTGGCCTCCGTCTACCCTGAGCGGGGGTGGCATCTTCTTAACCATCTGGGTAATGTTTTGAGAGCCAGAGCCTTGGCAGGCGATTCAGCCGCCATCGATTACGTTGAGTCATTCAGAAAGCGGGCCTTTCAGAATGAGAGAACCCGCTGGGACCTCATCAACGACAAGCTCTGGCTTGTTAAGGTGGGGCCTCACATTAAGGGGAGGACCAAGAGCTATAGGACCACCTGGGCAAACAGACCATGGCGTGACACCAATCGCCGTATATGTTGGGACTATGGTCTAGGAAAGTGCCAACGTAAGGCATGCAGGTTCGAGCACTGCTGCGAGACCTGCTCCGGCCCCCACCCTCGCTCGTCATACACTCGTGGCAATTCCAGTCAGCCTCCCTTTCGAGGAGGCAGGTCAGGCCCCGGCAATAACAAAAAAGATGGCGGTCCTTCCACCAACTCTTCCACATCCAACAAGTGAATGGGAAGCGTTAAGGGACCTGGCACTCCAATAAAAAATGACGCCTTACGATCATTACTGATCAGCTATCCTAATAAAGCTGCAGCACAATATTTGATGAATGTGTCGTGGTGCAGGTGAGGAGCGAGAGCTGTAAGCGTAGTCTGGGGAACAGTCCAAGGTCATTCACAGTGAAGGCAGAGTCCGAGATATCAATACAGGCAAGGGAAGCCCAAGGCGTTAGTCAGAGCCAGTCCAAGAAGTCAGGATACCAGGAATCCAAAGGATAGCAGGGAAACAAGGCCGGTACACAAGGAGGTTGGTGACAAGTTGCTTGCCCAACAGCCAAGCCTAATTGATGGCTTAAATCCCTTCCCCTGCTGCTGTAGCAGCCAGCTGATGCTGATGAGGCTGAGTTCCCAGGTGGAGCTTCAGCCCTGCTCTTCCTCATCACTGCTACTGGGGAGGTTCCTGTGTAAAGCCTTCAGTCTAGCACTCTGCCGTCTCGGCTGCATTGCCAGACGAACCTGTTTTCTTCACTGCTCCAGTGACCTTGGCGAGGCCTCTGGAGACACTGCATGTTGCAAGGTGTCAGGCCCAACTGGAGTCCTTGAGCTGGCAGGCTGCAGGCATGGTGAGTCATCTCCTGATTTTGGCTGATCCTCTATTCTGGCCTCTACTTCCTCTTCATCAGAGGAGGTCTCTGCAGGCTGACTCTCTGCAGGCTGACTCATGACAGAATGGCTTCATGGCCGGTTTTCGAATCCCCTTTTTTAATGCTCGAGTTCCCACGGAGGTGGGTAACTTGAAATCTGCCAAAGATATGCCAGAGGTTGTGGCCAAGAAAATCATGAAGGAGCTGGAGTTAGGCAGAATAGCAGACTCTTCTCACCACCTATCCCCAATTTAAGGATTTCCCCGCTGGGGGTAGTGCCAAAAAAGACGCCAGGTGAATACAGATTGATACACCACCTGCCTTATCCAAAAGGGGCTTCTGTCAATGATGGGATTCCAGCTGAACTCACTTCTGTGAGATATGCTTCTTTCGACCACGCCTTAAGTTTAGTTCGCACCTGCAGCCATGGCGCCCGGCTGGCAAAATGCGATATACAGTCAGCCTTCAGATTACTCCTGGTACACCCGGATGATTTTTGTTTATTGGGTTTTCAGTTTCAAGGGTCCTCATACTTCGACAAAGTGATGCCAATGGGGTGCTCTGTGTTTGAGGTGTTTAGCACTTTTCTGGAGTGGGCAATTCAACACCGAACGGGGGTTTCCACAGTCACCCATTACCTGGATGACTTTCTGTTTGCGGGGCCACAGAACAGCCCATTATGCGCCAACTTATTAACCTCCTTCAAGGAGTTGGCAGAGGAGCTGGGAGTGCCATTGGCCTCTGAGAAGACCGAGGGACCCACCCCGATTTTAACATTTCTGGGCATCGAGCTGGACACACTAGCAGGCACGTCCAGGTTGCCTGAAGAAAAGCTTTTGGCTCTTCGGGCCCTGCTTGCTTTGGTAGGCAACAGGGCAAAATGCACATTAAGGGAGATGCAATCCGTGATTGGCCACCTTAACTTCGCCTGTAGGGTGGTAGCCCCGGGCAGAGCCTTTTGTGCCCGTCTAAACGGTGCCACTCGGGGGGGGGGGGGTCACCTTTCCACACCATCGCATTACAGTGTCCAGAGGCATAAAGGAGGACATTAAAATTTGGTTACAGTTCCTGAAAAAATACAACGGTACCTCCCTCTGGCAGGGTTTCTTAGAAACAGGCTGTGACTTGCAAGTCCATTTCGATGCAGCCGGCAGCATCGGCTTCGGGGTATACTTCAACGGGCAGTGGTGCACCCAGCGGTGGCCTGACGGGTGGTGGGGGTCCGACATTTGTCGAGACTTGACCTTCCTGGAGCTATTCCCATTGGTTGTAGCCGTCTCTATTTGGGCTAGGGCTTTCTCGGATAAGAGGGTCCGTTTCTGGTGCGACAATCAAGCAGTGGTGAGAGTCGTTAACAGGCAAACATCAAGGTCTGAAAGAGTAATGCAATTAGTCCGGCACCTGGTATTAACATGTTTGTCACATAATAGCACCTTTGTAGCACAGCATGTACCTGGCTTGGACAACTGCTTAGCCGATGCGTTGTCTCGTTTTCAGCTCGACAAATTCCATAGTTTGGCACCAGAGGTGGATCGCCTTTCACTTCCCTGCCCGGATGAGCTGTGGGCTCTTGGGGACACGTTATCATGAGCAGCATTTGAAACTCAATTGCCCCTGCCACGGTCCGAGCATATGACAGAGCCGCTGCGCAATTTCAGGGTTTTCAGGGGGAATCAACACATGGTCAATCACAGAAACCATGGATCTGCAATATTTAGCGCATCTAAGAGAATCCGGGTACGCTGCCAGGACCATCGGAGTTCACATAGCAGCCATATCGTTCTTTTCTAAAGCCCACGGGTTTATCGACCCCTGTGAGTCTTTCCATGTGAGGCGAGCCGTGAGGGGCTGGCAGCGAAACACGCCAGCAGTCAGAGATGGCAGAAGACCTGTCACTATAGCCTTGCTGGCAGGAATTAACTCTTGTCTCCACAGGACATGCAGGTCACCTTACGAGTTCGTTCTGTTCAAGGCAGCATTCACCATCGCCTTCTTCGGGGTGCTCAGGGTCGGAGAACTAGTGGCCCAATCCCGCTATGATGGGTCTGGGAGGGCACTAAGGTTTGGAGATGCATGTATGTCAGCTAGGACATTAACCTTGGTGATAAGGAAGTCCAAAACGGACCAGGGCGGAAGAGGGGCATCGATTCAACTACATGCCACTGGAAAAGTGGGACCTTGCCCACACTGGGCTTTGCGCCAGTTTTTAGCTGTGTGCCCGAGGGGCGAGGGATACTTGTTTATCCATGCTGACAATACGCCATTGACAAGATATCAGTTTGTTAAAGTGTTTCGAACCATGTTAAGCAAGTTGGGTTTCCCTGCATCGGAATACGGGGGACATTCATTCCGCATTGGAGCAGCCACGTCAGCAGCCGGTGCTGGCATGGCAACGGAACGGATACAGGCCATAGGCCGCTGGCGGTCAGCGACATACAAGAATTATGTCCGGCCTGACCGGGCTTTCCTTTAATTGTGCTTATGAGCTTCAGGACGCTGTCGAACGGTGTGGATCGTGGGCCACAGTATCGTTTTTTGGTGTGGTCATTATGCTACAGCAGCTGGATGGGGATGACATTTGGGCCTGGAACATGATGTGCAGATCTTCTGGCTGGGCCAGCGAGGCATGTGTTGGCTTTCTTTCCTGCTGGTGATGCTACAGTGGGTACAGGAGTACGGGGCTCCTCAAGCCGTGGTTCTCCAATTGGGGGAGAATGACCTCTGCAGCTCGAGAGGTAAAGACCTGGAAAGGCAAGTAAGCAGGGATCTGGGAGCTTTGGCGAGAGCTTGCCCAGGCATGGTGATCTTCTGGTCGGATTGGCTGGAAAGGAGATCTTGGAGAGGTGCCCGCAATGTCAAGCGTATCGATGTGGCAAGGAGAAAGGTCACCAACGCAATTGGCAGAGCGGTGGCCAGATTGGGCAGAACGGTAATCCGACAATGGGACATTTCTTTCCGCTTGGCGGCATTGTACCGTTGGGACGGCGTGCACCTCACCAGCTGGGGCATGGATTTTTGGCTACAGAACATCGGGGCGGGGGGGCTGATGAATTGGCTTCAGCTGTGAGTGGTGGCAGAAGCTGCACCAGCCTGTGAGTTTGGGGGCCCAGCGCAGCTTTTTGGCGGATAGGCATGGAAATGTGTCAGTTGGGGGGAAAAGCGAACTGGAGGGGTCGCTTTCCTAACTCAGGCAAGCAACAGGTAAACACCCAGTGGCAATCGTCCTGGTGTTTTCTTGGTCCCCGCAAGGGTTGCCCACAGCGGGACCGCTGTGGGCTGGTTGGCACACCAGGCTGCATTGGGGTCGGCCTTGGTACCTGACACATTGTTCCTGCTGCGCCACATAGGGGTCGCAGCTTTTGCCAATTCCAAGTTGTGGCCTATTACCTTCCAAACTATCTATCAATCCTTTTATAATAAAGTATGATGTATGTTGTTGTTTAATAAAGTTGTGTTGCATTAAATTGCTCATTAATGTCTTCACTTATAACTCTAGCGCGTTGGCCTTCCCTCCCATTTACCCCTGGGTCTGCAAAGCTTTTTCCAGTTGAACACCAGCCTGGTTTATTTGGAGAGTTACACTGAGACAATCTCCATAAACGTTGGTCTTTCGATTTCAGTTACCTCCTCTCACACAATCTCTCACTCAGTCTCCAAATTAATTCCCCCAACTCTCAAGGAGACTACCTACTTAGGGTAACAAATGCCTAAGTTTGACCAACAAATATCTCTGACCTTTTGGACACGGCTGTTCGTCACATCTTCACAGTCAGGGCCGGTCTGTTGGCAAACAGCTTCCCAGCCGGGGGCAAAGGGGTTGACTGTAAGAGGCAAGGGAAGTGTTTTTCCAGATGAATATTCAGTTCCCTCTGAATTACACACCAAGTAATGAAAGAACCACAAAGAAGAAGTTAGGTCTATATTTGAACTGTAGTCCTAAACTTCGTTTCAGTTAAGTCCTGGCGAGTGGAAAGGGACTCCCAGGTAAGTCTGTGTAGGAAAGCAACAAGCCTCCCAGCGACACCATCTTTCTGGCCTGCAGGAGTATTGCTAGCAAAGGACTGTTGAGCCAAGAGATGTATAGGCTGTGTTGTAGCTCCATCTTTGGGCCAAAAAGGAGAAAAAATATCTAAATTTCGATGGGGAGGAGGGAAGCAAGTGAGGAATACAGAAACGTTCGGCTCCTATTTAACTATACTTGCACAGCATGAACTGAAGGCAATTTTTTTTGTCAATGCCCTGTGGTATGAGAGAACACCTCCTGTGCTGAAAAGGAACCCCTCTGTACTGTTTAGGATTCTGGAGCAGATGCTTTGGTGAAGGCTGCCTCCATGTGGTGAGGATTCTCCATTTTGCATTCATTACTACTTGCGAATGGAGAGGCATGCACACCGGCAACAGAGATTCCACATAGGAGTTTTCAGTGTATTTTCCTCCCTCAGCTGCAATTTTCCCTATGTCCCCCCCCCCAGCTTTTTGAGGGCTCCCCCCAAAAAAACAGTAACTTTTATGGAGCTATAATGATATAGCACTCTAGCAATTACCATTTTTAAAGCCCTCCAAAGGCCCGTGATGGGGAAAATAAAGGCCATGAAGGTTTGATGGAAGAAAGATAACTCCAAAAATATCACAGCAAAGCAGCTTTGAGCAAAAAGGGTACCAAAGACCCAGGGGGAAAGGAGATTAGAGCAAAACTTTGTGTGGGTGCTCCAAGAAAACAAACAACAAAAACCTTGACCCAGAAGAACCAGGTAACCAGGAAGGTTGACAAAAGGCCTAATAACAGAATGAATACTAATTGGTTACATATGATTAATTATCCAAAACAGATCATTAACCTGTCATGGGTCAGCCTGCTGAAGTTTCTGCCAGAGATCCGTCTGCTCAGGCTTCCTCAGGAGTAGAAGAGTTGGAAACTGCTGCCGGTGACAGGGAGGAACCACAGCAGGCAGAGCAGGCGCAGGCAGATGACTGTGCCCCATGCCTACAACCACCCAGGGCAGAGGACTCACCTGGACCCAGCAGCAGTCCCCCCACCACCACTACAGCAGCAATGCCAAAGGGGTAGAACCCTCCTCCTCTAGCGGAGGAGAAGTGCGAGACTGCAAGCTCGGCTGAGAACCATGTCAGCTGACAGCAATGAGGAGGATGAGCTCCCTCCAGAAAGGACTGCTGAGTCAGAGGAACCAGCAACAGCTGGGTCCTTTTCGGCTATTTAAACAAACCTTAGCAGGCCAACTGATATGGGAACAACTTGTGTTTTCACTCCATGCTACCTGTGAGTTACTCACCTGAAACCCTCCATGATTTCCCCCCTTTTAATATACAAATCCAATGCCTCTGTGACTGACATAATGCCTTTTTTACTAAGCGACAGGGACCCCAAGGCTACATTGTCAGTGGCAAGATTTGTTTCAGTCCTTATATCCCTCCAACACTAGACATATGCTGCTCAAGATCAATTGATCAAGGAGCTTCTAAGGGATAAAAGGAAAGGAAACCCTCCATGTATCTTTGACTGTTATCTTGCGCTGCGTTTATGTGCTTCTGACTCTCAGCTTTGAACTCAGACTTCTCTTGACCACCCTCCTGTGCCTCTGGCCCTGGGACCTGACATAACCATTTCTACCTTTGGGGAAGGCCTTGTGGCCAAAACGTGTTTGGTTTTCATGAACTATTTTTTTACTATTTGTGATGTGTTAAAGTTTTGGGTAATTTATCCTGCGTAACCCATTCGTATTCATTTTGTTGTTAGGCCTTTTGTCAACCTTCCCGGTGACCTGATAATCCAAGAAAAACAAAACGACACCTTCCCCTCTTGACAGCATGATAATGCATTCGGACTGCGCTCTTCCAAAAAAGGATCGTGGCAAAGCAGCTTTGGGTTTGGCCTCCCGAAGACAAGGAAAGGACACAATATCATGTGCATGCCCCCCCATTAAACACATTGGACACCAGAATGGAGGAAAACCTCAGGGAGGAAGCACAAGACCTCAATTCATGTTGGTCGATTCATGTTGTCTACATCATGTGGGGGCTTAAGCCTCCCCGCCTCCCCCGGTGCTGGTTTTCTGACTGGGGAGCCACTTTTTGCCTTGTTGGGGAAACTTCTGTGAGCTAATGGGCTTACGTGTAAGGTTCCCCTACATGGCAACAGTGTCTCTCTGGGGATCACAAGAAGTTGGGGAAATGATGTGGGGGGAAGGCAGCTTAAATCCCAGTCTCTGCCCAACACAGTCATGATATGAATCAGGCCCCCAAATGCCTAAGAGTCTAAGGCCATTTATGGAGGGTCGATTTTGATGCTAGCTCAAAGCTCTTTTTAAAAATGGGTCCTTTAAAATGCATATTCACGGTCCCAAAGCAAAAGGAGAAAATCCACCCCCCCACTCACCTGCTCCTTCATTCCTTCCATTAGCAACTGCCGTTTGCATAGCTAACACGTGGCTGTGATTTTGCATGCTTCCTTGAGGGGATTCTTTGAGGCGGGGGCGGAGCAAACACAAAAGGTCGTGTTAAACGATCTCTTAAGAAATGTGAAGCAGGTCTGTGCCTGTTCCACAGTCACTTCCTGAATGACCGTTCAGTGTGAAAAAAACAAAAAGAAATATGCTGGGCACTTCAGCCTGGAACGTGCTGCTAATTACCAAGCATAAATGGTGTATAAGTTTCAAGAGGGAACTTCCAGAGGAGGTCTGCTTGATCTGGGGGCATACCCATAAACAGTGTCATGTGTAGCTAACCCAGAGCTGCTGAAAGCACAGAGGCATCACTCGTGATATTTCCCCAACTGCTCTGCAGCTCCCTGTAGACACCTAGCATTATTTCATGATGATCTCTCACTCACACACACACACACACACACACACACAATCCATGCTGTTACCTTGAAAAGTAACAAACAGCTCATCCATCAGCATATGTTTGGGTATCTTGACGGAGTGACATTTGTACGATGAATCTATGACATGGCAGGTCAGGTGGGAAATCAACTGGTTTAGGACTTTCTCCAGCTCTTTGAAGAACTCTCCGTTGGCTACCAAACTGCAGTCCTTGGCGGCAAAGTGAACAGATACTTGATAGGTGTAATCAGGTTCCCTGTAAGCTTTTAAAAAACAAACAAAAAGAAAGCAAAGGTGTAGCTGGAAACATCGTATAATTTGTTTCTGTTGATGATATTAATCTGTAAAGCTCCTACAGTAAAGCAGGATTTAAAGTAGGATTTTAAAGTACTGCCAGTGTGGTGTCCGACAGGGGTCTGGGAGACCCATGTTCAAATCCCTACTCTGCCATGGAGGCTGGCTGGGTGACCTTGGGCCAGTCACACACCCTCAGCCTAGCCTACCTCGCAGGGTTGGTGTGAGGATAAAATAGAGCAGAAAAGAATGATGTAAGCTGCTTTGGGTCCCCACTGGGGAGAAAGGCAGGGTATAAATGAAGTAAATAACAATACATTTGTACATACAATAAAAGACACAGACCCTATGGGAATTTCAGTTTTTAGGCCAGACATCAATTATCTCAGGGTCTACAACAGTGGTTCCCAACCTTTTTTTGACCAGGGACCACTAGGACTTTTTTGTTCGGTGCAGGGACCCCAAGGTTCAAAATAAAAATTCTGAGAATTTGAAAATAAACTTTAATCATAACTGTTAGTTAAACATTAAACTTAGAATAATATTTGAATATATATATTTTATAATAGAGAACTTTTAATTGAAAATATTAATTTATTATGGGTTTATAACTTTGTTTCTCGGACCTTAATTTAGTTCTCGCGGACCCCTGGGGGTCCACGGACCCCTGGTTGGGAACCAGTGGTCTACAATGATACAAGGTGAGGTGGCGCCCTCAGGTGGCAAGGTTGGGGGATGGCAGCCCCACCTCACTACTCATGTCCACCATCCAGGAACAACTGAACTCCTTACCGTTTCGTTCCCCAAGGATGTTTAAAGAAAGAGTCGCCAGCTGTGGATGCCCAGCGCATGTGAGCTTGGGAATCCATACTGGACATGCACGGCTTGCCAGGTGCCCATGCTGCCTTTAGAGATTCCCCGGGGAACAAGGGGGTAATGAGCTGTTCTAAGTACCTGGAAGGGGACAGGAAGAGATGGAAAGGCAGGAAGAGGGGGGTCCAGTGTGGCACCAGGCAGTTTCCTGAGCTAAACTGTCACTCCTACTGCTACAGTTTTATTTTTAAATTATCCCTTTCCATTGCTGCATGTCGGGGGGAAAGCAGAGTGCAGAGGGACACCCCCATCCACCCACACACAATGCGGAGCACCCCCTGCTCCTGTGAGGTGGAGTAAAGCCAGGATTGGCTCTTTGGTTTGGGGAAAAAGGGAAATGGGCATCAGGAAACGGGCCGGCAAAAGCCATGTTAGAGCTCACTGGCGAAGAAGAAGAAGACGAAGAAGGAGGAGGAGGAGAGTTGGTTTTTATATGCTGACTTTCTCTACCTTTTAAGGGAGAATCAAACTGGCTTACAGTCACCTTCCCTTCCCCACAACAGACACCCTGTGAGGTAGGTGGGGCTGAGAGAGAGTGACTAGCCCAAGGTCACCCAGTTGGCTTCGTGTGTAGGAGTGGGGAAAGAAATCCAGTTCACCAGATTAGCCTCCTCTGCTCATGTGGAGGAGGGGGGGGAATCAAATCCAATTTTCCAGATCAGAATCCACTGCTCCAAACCACCGCTCTTAACCACCACACCACACTGGCCTAGAGCAAGGGGGGAGGGGAAAAGGACAAGGCAAGGACAGGATTAGTTTCTCTTACCATAAACCATAAATTTATATGCCTGGAGTTTTTCTTCTTCAACTTGCATCTCCCCTTGGACAACTCTGTAAGAAAGCGTGCAAGTATAAGATCCGGACATGCGCTCATTAAAATCGAGCAGCATCAACTTTCCGGTCTCTGTGAGATTCACGTAGCTTTGACCTGAAAAAGAAATGTGAAGCCAGGTCAACAGTTGTACTGTGTGGCCTTAGCCACCTCCATAGTGTAATGCCTGAAATCATTATATGCTATGGGAAATGTATTGGAAATGTATTCTCTGATTTGAAATATATTCTTTGTACTCAATAAAGTATATCTGCACTCATGAACATGCCACACTCAGCATATTAGAGGTGGCTTGTATAGTTACACCAAGCACTTGCATATGTTACAAGCCTCAAGTATAAGAGGCCCACTGTTGCTCCTTAGTTAGAAGCTAATTGAAGAATCCATAGATGGCTTTAGTATGCTTGCATAAGCTGGTTTTCCAGAGATAAGAACCAGCTAGGAACCCTCTTAGTTAGCCTTGGCAGCTGCCAGGGTCCAAGATAAGAAGAACTGCAGCAATTTAGGATCAAATAGAGAAGTACCTGGGAATATGGGTCTTCACTGCTCATTAGTGAGAATGAGATCACCATTTCTATATAACGCCTCCAAATCTCTAATAGGGTATTCAAATCCTTAAAATATCTATTATTGGTTCTATGTATTGACGCCATGTATTTCGTCTTTTGTACCTCCCATTACCAAAGATTATATCCGTGTTTGCACTCCTTTGATGTTTGTGTGAATTGTCCTGCGCATCTGGGCAATTTTCACCCGGTGTGTATATTGGGCCTAATAAACAAACTGCTTTGAACTATCAACCTCCTACTGTGTTATTGTCATTGGGAATTGATACAATAATACAGGCATATCATTTGTCACACCATAGCAAAGGATCTGGGTTCACCCCCAAGAAAAAGGGGGCTTGTGACATTGCCTTCTGGCCTAGGAGTAGGGTTGCCAACCTCCAGGTAGTAGCTGGAGATCTCCTGCTATTACAACTGATCTCCAGCCGATAGAGATCAGTTCCCCTGTAGAAAATGGCCACTTGGGCAA
This sequence comes from Euleptes europaea, assembly GCF_029931775.1. Lineage (NCBI taxonomy): Eukaryota > Metazoa > Chordata > Lepidosauria > Squamata > Sphaerodactylidae > Euleptes > Euleptes europaea. The sequence continues at coordinate 36,043,726 of NC_079329.1, read as the reverse complement.
TTGGACTCTATGGTATTGAAGTCCCTCCCCTCTCTAAACCCCACTCTCCTTAGGCTCCGCCCCAAAAACCTCCCGCCGGTGGCAAAGAGGGACCTGGCAACCTTACCTAGGAGACTGGCCGCCAGCGGAAGCTGAGCAGGCACCTTGTAAGCAGAGGCGAAAAGAATTCAGACTGCTTTTCGTTCAGCAAAAAGAAGGCTGAGGGCTTAATAACACATTAGGATTCTTCTGCAGTCATTTTAAACAACATTTCCCCCCTTTGAAAATGCAGCCTGGAAATACTTTATCCTGGAAGAGAATGATGGCAGGAACAAAAGAGCGGGAAACTATAGCACTTGCATCTCCTGCCACTGGAAAAAGCTACCACCTTTGCTACTTTCCCCCCCAGCTGGGGGGAAAATATAGATGCCTGTAAGTTTTCCCAAGCAGAAGTAAAAACAGCTTACGGGTGTAGTGGTTAAGAGCAGTGGTTTGGAGTGGTGGACTCTGATCTGGAGAACCAGGCTTGATTCCCCACTCCTACACATTAAACCCGCTGGGTGACATTGGGCTAGTCACAGCTCTTAGAGCTCTCTCAGCCTCCCCCTCCACCGCACAGGGTGTCTGTTGTGGGGAGGGAAGGCGACTGTAAGCTGGTTTGATTCTTCCTTAAGTGGTAGATAAAGTTGGCATATAAAAACCAACTCTTCTTCTTCTTCAAGAGGGGAAACAGCAGCGGAGGGAAGGCATCGTCATTTAAGCACAGAGGGAACTGGAAGGAGTGCAGTTCAGTCCATGGATGGGATATGAGATCACTCCAGTCTATAAATGTGTAAGAAGGACATTCAGGGGAGGGGGTCTAGCTACATAGCAGAGCGAAAAAAAGCAAAAAAGTCAACAGCTGTCAATTCGCCTTTTGCAAATCAAAGTAGGAAATCTGATGGTCCTGTTTCGAGACAGAGCCTGTGCCCTCTTTTTCTAGAAATCAACCCTAGTAGCTCTCAGTAGAATGTCTAGAACTGATGAGATGAAGTATCAACTCTGCTCTGGTTAGACCTCACCTAGAGTGTTGTGTTCAGTTTTGGACACTACAATTTAAGAAGGATGTAGACAAGCTGGAACATGTCCAGAGGAGGGCAACAAAGATGGTGAGGGGTCTGGAGACCAAGTCCTATGAGGAAAGGTTGAAGGAGCTGGGTATGTTTAGCCTGAAGAGGAGAAGACTGAGAGGGGATATGATAACCATCTTCAAGTACATGGAAGGGCTGTCATATAGAGGATGGTGCTGAGTTGTTTTCTGTTGCCCCAGAGGGTCGGACCAGAACCAACTTTCAATCAATGACAAGAAAACTAAAGTGATGGCCTTCGGCAGGCACAGAAGGGATTATACCTGGTCTATAGGCAGGAAAGGAATCGAGCAGGAAAAGGCCATTAAATATCTGGGGGTGTCCTTTCAGGAATCTGGACTATGTGTAGAACACCATAGGTCAGCAGCGAGTTTGGCTGAAAGATCCTCCAACAACATTACTGAAATTGGTTCTTGTAGGTTATCCGGGCTGTGTAACCGTGGTCTTGGAATTTTCTTTCCTGACGTTTCGCCAGCAACTGTGGCAGGCATCTTCAGAGTAGTAACACTGAAGGACAGTGTCTCTCAGTGTCAAGGGTGTAGGAAGAGTAATATATAGTCAGAAAGGGGTTGGGTTGAGCTGAGTATTGTCCTGCAGGTCCTTCAGTGTTACTACTCTGAAGATGCCTGCCACAGTTGCTGGCGAAACGTCAGGAAAGAAAATTCCAAGACCACGGTTACACAGCCCGGATAACCTACAAGAACCAATGAACTCTGACCGTGAAAGCCTTCGACAATATTACTGAAATTCTTTAGAACAAGGGAAGCATATTTGGTTCCGGCTGCCCTAAAATTATTTCAGGCGAAGTTGATTGCCCAGATGTTGTATGGAACCTTACTGGGGCCACCGTCATCCAGTTTTGTGCCATTGGAGAGAGTCCAATCTAAGTTTCTTAGGGCAATTTTCCAACTCCCCTGTTGCGTCTCAAACTCAAGGATTAGGCTAGAGGCAGGCACTCTGAAGGTGGAGGCCAGGATTGCTCTTTCTTCCATTCTCCTCTGGCTAAAAGTACATTGGGCCACAGAAAGGCTCTTTCCGCTACTCCGCAGTGACAACTTTAAATCCAGGTGGTGGCAGTCAACTGTAGGGAGAATCAACATCCTAGGCTTTGCCCTGTAAGTCTGCTGGAGCAGGGAGCAGGCAAAGCAGGAAATCAAGCAAAGGCTAGTTGACACTGAACGCCAGATAGACCTCTCGAACTCCCCAGCATTTATGGCACCTGACAGGTCTATATTTGTCCTAGCACCAGCGGAGTATTTATCCCTGCTAGAGGTGAATAAGTATAGGAGGGCCTTTACACTGGCAAGAAGCACAGCCCTACCTTCAGCGATTTTAGAAGGCAGATATAAGAAGGTACTGAGATCAGAGAGACTCTGTCCCTGAACGTTGGGAGAAATAGACAACAGTCGAACATGCTTTCCTTAAGTGTCCCTGTAATGAGGAAGCTAGACTAAAGTTCATAGTTCCCTCACTTAAAAAACTATTGCTAGCTCTGAAGAGGGGAAAACCAAGTACTTACTTTGGGAGGGGGATGCCTCAGTCACAAAGCAGGTTGCTAAATTTGTGCATTCATTTGTAAGATTCGCTCATAGAGTGGGCCTCGGAAACTTAAATGAATATTAATGTTTTAACTTCTCGCTGTGTAAGGAATTTTATATTGTGAGTATGCCAGGTGCCTTATAACTTTATATTTTATAAGGGTATATATTTATTGTTGTCTGGCTGGTGCGGTATCAATAATCATTTACATTTTAGAGCAGTTCTTCAGTGGAACAGGCTTCCTCAGGAGGTGGTAAGCGCTCCTTTCCTGGAGGTTTTTAAGAAGAAGCTAGATGGCCATCTGTCAGCAAAGCTGATTCTATGACCTTAGGCAGATGATGAGAGGGAGGGCATCCTGGCCATCTTCTGGGTATGGAGTAGGGGTCACTGGGTGTGTGTGAAGGTAGTTGTGAATTTCCTGTGTTGTGCAGAGGGTTGTGCAGACTAGATGACCCTGGTGGTCCCTTCCAACTCTATGATTCTATGAGATCTGCAGGAGGGTGCAGTACTGACCGCTTGGAAAGAGGTCAGACCTGGTCCCCCCTGGCCACCGGTGGGGAATGGAGGGGAAGGGTGGCCAGATCTAGGTTGAGAAACTCCTGGAGATTTGGGATGGCGCCTGGGGTGGACAGAGACCTCAATGGGGTACAATGCCATAGAGTCCATCCTACAAAGCAGCCATTTTCTCATGAGGGAATGATCTCTGTCGTCTCTGGAGGTGAGCTGTAATTCCGGGAGATTCCCCAGGCTCCAACTGGAGGCTGGAATGAGATTCCTCCTGAAGAAGGCATCCCTAGACCCAAATGTCCTAAACTACCATCACCTAGTGTCTAACATTCCATTCATGGGCAAGGGTCTTGAGCAGGAAGTAGCTATTCCAGGTGCTCTTGGAGGAGATGGATTACCTAAACCCATTTCAGTCTGAATTCAGGCCTGGCTTTGGGTTGGAAACAGCCTTGGTTGCCCTGACTAATGATCTCCACTGGGAGAGTGACAGGGAGAATGTGTCCCTGTTGATTCTCCTGGACCTCTTAGGGTAGGATTGCCTACCTATGTATGATGTACACCATCCTGAGCTCTTTGGATAAAGGGCAAGGGGGGATGTATTAAGTAAATACATGAATAAATGATGACAATAAACCTCAGCATGCTCTCACTTTGGGGTGGGTTTCAGGGGGAGGACTTACACTTAACTTCCAGGCCTGTCTGACTCTCAGTACCTTCTTTTTTTTTGAAATTCAATCCTGGTGCTGGAACTAGGGTTGCCAACCTCCAGGTGGTTGAACTCAAGCAAAATCAGCACAAGCACAAAGGCCAAAATATCTGGCACATAAACGCCACACTTGGAAGTATGCTGAATATCTGTATTGTCAAAAGACAACTATGCAACCACAGTTGACATAAAACAAGAATATGCATATAAGCTCATAGAATTTACATGGAACACAATGCATTTAAGATGTCAAGAAAAGCAACGGAGCATATACGACGCAATGGGCTTCCGGTAAATTACCCATTTCATAACGGCTTGGTCAAGCTTCAATTTCTTCCGTATGCTTGAAAATTCTGTGAAATATAATATAAAACTCAATACCATGCTCAATACCTGCTTCCTGAGCTGTAACTCCAAGGGATCCCCAGGTCCCACCTGGAGGCTGGCTTCCCTAGCTCTTGTCTCTTTCCATTTGTGATTTAATGCAATTCGAAGAGAAACTCACTTTCTAGATTCTGTCCCTCCGGCCCGATCCATAGGTAACTGGGGTCTATGACTTCACTTTGCGAAAGAGTCAAGTCCATGCAGACTAGAAAGGGGCTATCTCTGTGCATTTTCACATAGACATTTACTGGAAGACAAGAAGATGAAACAGAAACAAATGGTTGCTACAGGGGCCTAAGGAAAAGCAGGTGGACCCAGGGAGAAGGGACCCTAAACTTCTCCCCAACACGTTTATTTCTGCATGGAGAGAAATTCTTCTATTGCAGGAGTAGCCAATCTTGAAAGCCCTACCTGCTACCTGAGGGCCTAATTCCACTTTGCACCATTTCCCAGCCCACACCAATTTGTATCAAACCAGGCATTCTGAAACCTCGGCATACTCTATCAGTGTACAAGAATCCCCAGTAGGGCAAATACCACCCCCTTGGGGCCATTTTTCACTGGGAAAACGGTGTGTGGGGGAGAAAAGACTGGAGAACCCTCTCGTGTGCCATGGTACAAATCCAAATCAGGGTTGCATATGCCTAGGATTAAGTTCCCAGCACAGAACCCGGAATACATGTTTCATCACATGGGCCCAGGGAGGAAGAACAGCATTTATCATTCCATTAGGCCCATAGGGGAGTATTCCCCACCATGGCCCACGCCATGATCCTCCAAATGCAGCTGGATGGGGTGACCTCTGTCTTAACATTTCAGCATCCCTGGATTTCTTTCTCTTGCATTTGTGAACTGAGCTTTTGATTCCCTAGGCTTCTCCCCTTGGAGTTCAGGTGGCCAACTGTCTGGAGGGAAAAAAAGTCCTTTCCCTTTAATAGAGGAAAGTCACAGCTGACTTATGGTGACCCTGTAGGGTTTTCAAGACAAGAGATGTTCAGAGGTGGTTTGCCATTGCCTGCCTCCACATGGGCTGAGAGAGTTCTGCGAGAACTGTGACTGGCCCAAGGTCACCCAGCAGGCTTCACGTGGAGGAGTGGGGAATTGAACCCAGTTCTCAAGATAAGAGTCTGCCATTCCTAACCACTACACCATGCTGGCTCTCTAAAGGCATGCTGTGTGGGTGTGTGCGCCATCAAGTCATAGCTGACTTGATGGCGAAGCTGTAGGGTTTTCAAGGCAGGAGACATTCAGAGGTAGTTGGCTGCCTCTGCATCATGGCCCTGGTAGTCCTTGAGGTCACCCATCCAAATTCTTACCAGGGCTGACCCTGCTTAGCTTCTGAGATCTGACGAGATCAGGCTGGTCTGGGGCTAACCAGGTCAGGGGTACAGGGCTTACGGGATTTTATTTGTCAGGTGATGTTATTTATCTACCTGCCATGAAAAGCTCCCCTGCCATTTAGAATCATAGAGTTGGAAGGGGCCATACAGGCCATCTAGTCCAACCCCCTGCTTAACGCAGGAACAGCTTAGAGCATCCCTGACAAGTGCTTGCCCAGCCTCTGCTTAAAGACTGCCAGTGAGGGGGAGCTCACCACCTCCCTAGGTAGCTGATCCCACTGCCGAACAACTCTTACTGTACACATTTTTTTCCTACTATCCAGCTGGTACCTTTCCACTCGCAATTTAAACCCATTATTGCGAGTCCTATCCTCTGCTGCCAACAGGAAGAGCTCCCTGCCCTCCTCTAAGTGACAGCCCTTCTGATACTTCAAGAGAGCAATCCTGTCCCCCCTCAACCTCCTCTTCTCCAGACTGAACGTTCCCGAGTCCCTCAGCCTTTCCTCGTAGGGCTCGGTCTCCAGGCCCCTGATCATCCTTATCGCTCTCCTCTGCACCCACTCGACTCTGTCCGCATCCTTTTTGAAGTGAGGCCTTGAGAACAGCACACAATACTCCAGGTGCGGCCTGACCAATACAGTGTATGGCGGAACTATGACATCTTGCGATTTGGATGTTGGATTTCCAGACATGAAGCCTCTGCTAAGGCACAGGACATTTTTCTCCAGGCCTGTTGGCAACCCTCGGTAGCAGTGAAGAACTCTTTGCCCAGTAAGCAAAAAAAAAAAAAAAACCTGAAGAATGGCACCTAGCCAAGGGCTTGCATATGCCTAGGATTAAGGCAAGATTCAGATACCTGATGCATGCCATTGAAACACTTTTGAATCACACACCCAGGCAATGGTGAAGGATTGCTTCCCTCTCTGTATGGGTCAGATGCAGAAAAAGATTCCAAAAATATTCCCCGTAGACGTGGCGGATGAAATTTGCAGATTCTGCTTACATAGAATATCCCACATTCATTTGTCACTTTGAGGCCAGAAATGAGGGTGGGTTGGGTTGTAATTTTTAAAAATAATGTTTTTAAAAATAAAGGTGGATCTAGTTATGTTGTTGACCAGACTTTTAAAATGCCTCTTCTAAAATCTGGAGTTCTTCCATTGAACTTTTGTCAGGCTAGGAATGAGCTGTATTTTTTTCCTTTGGCGATTCACTGTTCATATATAAACACACACACACACACACACACACGTTGCATAGCCTTCATTCTTGAGATTAAACATAAAATGTTACCTTTATGTTCCGTGTTGCCATAAATATAATTCTTTGTAATGAACTTAACAGAATACGATTCCTCATCTGCTCCATTTTCTACTGCAGGGGAAATAACAAGCATTCACTCTCATATAACAATATGTATACCGAGCTGATGTGTGGATTATGCTTGGACTAGAGACCCTGGGGTCAAACCTTGACATACATTTACACGGAGCTCCCTGGAGAATTTAGGGCTATGACTGCTCAGTCTAAGCTAACTTACAGGCTATTACAAGGATCAAAACTCCTTCACGGAGCTCCTTGGAGCTCACGTTAGAAATGTGAGAAATTAACCCAATTAACCCGTTAGAAATGTGAGAAATTAAGAGGCGGGATAGGAGAGATCATTTAGTCCACAGGTGGTAAGGAAGGGAGGGACAGTTTCACTTCTGAATTCCATCTTGCACACTATTGGCATTAATGCATGAGCAGTCCAGGCACATCTGGAAATAGGGTTGCCAGCTCCAGGTTGGGAAATACCTAGAGATTTTGGGGGGTGGAGCCTGAGGAGAGTTGCTAAACCCAGTTGCTAAAGCAGCCATTTTCTCCAGGGGAATTGATCTGTATCACCTGGAGATCAATCATGATATTGGGAGATCTCCAGCCACCACCTGGAGGTTGGCAACCCTACCCAGACCACACCTTTAAACTACTGAAACATAGTTGTAGAAGTGTTTGCTGGTAACATGGACATTAAACGTTTTCAGGACGTTTCCAACATCAGAGGGAAAACAGTGCCAACACGAATAAATAAAACTTGCAGTCACTTCTGAAACCTGTCAGAGGTGGTCTTTGGTTTCTTCTGCACCGATGCCTGTGTTGCCTGTGTTGCCCATACTAGCCGTGCCGGAGCCGGCCCGTACAAGCGGTCAGGCTCTTGACATGAGTCAAGGCCCTGCGGGGTGTTTACATTGTTGCTCTACTGTTCTCACTCCCGGTTTCCCCCCGCCGTCTACCTTGGCCTTGAGCGGCTAACAAGCTGTAGTCTGTTTTGGGTTGCTTCGCTCTCCTCTCCACCAGACACTGTTATCATTCCCTGTCCTGTTATCAATCCCTTTCCCAAGCCTGTTAGTTTTCGCACCTGTGATGTAATCTTGTAACCATGCTTTAAGTATTATCCTGTAGCCTGGCCCGCCATTAGCAGCTTTGAAACCTGCAAGTTACCTTAGCTGTACCCGATGCTTCTACAATAAAGTGTTCCTGCTTCTGACTTGGCTGTCTGAGCGAGTGGCTTTTTGGGAATTGCCCAGGTTGGCTGGAGAACCTGACATTAAGCTGCTAATCCTCGCGCTCTGGATCTCACTCCCATCCTAACGTTGGGGTGGCTATGGCAGGAGACGGGGATGACAAAGCTGAAGGGGACAAGGTGACACCAGGTGAGACCGATCCTAACATCCCGAAGGAGAAGCCGGTGGGAGAAAAGCCGGTGGGTGAGAGGCCGGCCGGAGCGGGTACTGGGGCCAAACAGAAGGCGTCCCGTCTCAGTACCTGGCTGGACTCCCCTTCCCCCTGGGTCCCATTGGGGGTTACGACCACCCGACAGAGGCCAGCGATCTCCGGGTTGGAGGACCTGGAAGGTGATGCAGTACGACGGGAGTCTCTCTTACGGCATGAGTGGGAAGAGGAACGTCGGCATATGCAATACGAGAGACAGGAGATGTCTGACCGTATGGATGCTATGTACGCTGTGATGCAAGACATGGCACGGGAGCTCGATGATTTGCAGCGGAGGCCGCCACAGTCACAGCAGCCCCAACAGCCCGTAGGGGTAGGGCAGCCGGTTGTGCCGGTGCTGCCCCCGGGGGACCACCCCCCTCCAGCTCCGCCGCACGGACGGGACTTGAAAATAACGTTTGATGGGTCGAGTGACCTGCTGTCTTATTTTTTGATCCAAGTGGATGTGTTCATGCGAGCGCAGGGGGACACCTTTCCCTCCGATGAAAGCCGGGTTCAGTATGTTGCTTCGCTGCTTCAAGGTGAGGCTGCGGCGTGGATGGTACATCAATATGAACTCCGCTTCTGTATATTACGAAGTCTGGATGACTTCATGGTCGCTCTCCAAAAGCGCTATCTCCCATGGGAACGGCTCCTCATTAGAGGGGGGGCTGCCATGACCCGTTGTGACTAATACTTTCCCTTATAGGCCCAACACTGTGCTCCCAGTTTCCATTCGTGCCAATTTACCTGTTTGCTCTGTATACCTGTGGTGTACTAATAAATCAGCTCTCTTTTGGACTTCTCGTCTCTGGATGCTGTAAATGATCACAAAGTCTTCATTAAGCATGATGGGTGGGGGACGGCCGTTTCAAGAATATTTCTTCAGCCCCATTTCCAGTCAAGTATCCAAGCTTAATAAAATTCTATATTTCATGCGGTCAATTCACCAGTTCCCGTAGGATACTCCAAAGTGTAGGCAGCAGCTAAGCTTAGCTTAGCTAAGGAAATGGGGCTGAAGAAATATTCTTGAAACGGCCGTCCCCCACCCATCATGCTTAATGAAGACTTTGTGATCATTTGTACATGTACCTGATGGACTTTTTAAACTATTTTCCTACATATATATACTAAGAAGATTGTACTATTTATTGACTGCTTCAAACACGCCTTGTATATTTTGTATATATATTGTTCATTGTCACTTTTTGTAGTCCACTGTGCTTGTTGAATTGTTTTGAAACACAATACACGTTTTGTATCATTGTACTGTATTTTCTCCGTGCCCGTTTCCAAACCTTACGGTATTAGCACGGAGGTGCTCTTTTTTCTTCTTTTGCTAACCTCCAGGTGGAGGAAGGAAGCCACTGGCAGGTGTATCTTTCCGAAGTGAAACCCAAAATCAGAAATTCAAACAAAGAAGCTCATCTGGAGCCTTGTCTCCCGATAATAGAACCGTGTGCTGATGAAGCCGCTAACGCAGCGGTGAAAACGTTGAAGTTAATCCGGACTGCGTTTCACACAAACCGTTTTTTTCACCGTCCTTCTTATGGACTTTGCTTGTTGAAACCTTTTGGACCTTATTAAGAACTTCAGTGAAGATTGTTGAAGACTCTGTGAGACTCCTTGAGAGCTATGTATTCTTCCTGTTTGTAATGTCTGTTGTTTGTTCACTGTGCACTTTTTCACTGTACTAAACTTAGGTTGCATTTACGTTGTTTTGGTACTTATTTTCTCTCAACCTCCAGGTGGTGGCAGGAGATCTCCCGCTATTACAACTGATCTCCAGGCAACAGAGATCAGTTCACCTGGAGAAAATAGCCGCTTTGGAAGGTGGACTCTATGGCCTTTTATGCAGGGACGTTTCCCTGCAGTCACCCCCGCCGACTGCTTTGGGGCTTCCTTTTGATTATGCATGCCTTTTGATTATGCATTTTGCCCACATTTTCCAGGTTCTGGCTAAAACAGTATCCGGAAAACCACGGGCAAAACATGCAGGGAGAGCAATATGGTTGCCAGCCTCCAGATACTAGCTGGAGATCTCCCGCTATTACAACTGATCTCCAGCCTTTAGAGATCAGTTCACCTAGAGAAAATGGCCGCCTTGGTAATTGTACTCTATGGCATTGAAGTCCCTTCCCTGCCCAAACTCTGCCCTCCTCAAGCTCCACTCCAAGTGCCTCCCACCATTGGCAAAGAGGGACCTGGCAACCCTAGAGAGCCAAAGTGGTGTAGTGGTTAAGAACAGTGGTTTGGAGAAGTGGAGTCTGATCTGGAGAACCGGGTTTGATTCCCCACTCCTCCACATGATCGGAAGAGGCTAATCTGGATTTGTTTCCCCACTCCTACACACCAAGCCAGCTGGGTGACTTTGGGCTACTCACACTCTCTCAGCCCCACCTACCTCACAAGGTGTCTGTTGTGGGGAGGGGAAGGGAAGGTGATTGTAAGCTGGTTTGATTCTCCCTTAAGTGGTAGCGAACGTCGGCATATAAAAACCAACTCTTCTTCTTCTTCTTCTTCTTCTCCTCCTCCTCCTCCTCCTCCTCCTCCTCCTCCTCCTCCTCCTCCTCCTCCTCCTCCTCCTCGAGGCAACCTCTGATGGGCGGAAAAGGAAGCCTTGAATCAGTCGGCAGGGGTGACCACAGGGCAATGTCCCTGCATAAAAGGCCTATGTCATTATACCCATTGAAGTCCCTCCCCTCCCCAAACCCCACTTTCCTCAATATCCAGCTACTTCCCAACCCAGAGCTGGCAGCCTTAGCTAGAATGGTGTGTAGGGTTGCCAGCTCTGGGCTGGGAAATACTTGGAAATTTGGGGGGCTGGAGCCTGAGGAGGGTGGGGTTTGGGGAAGGGAAGGACATAGAAGGAGTATAATGCCATAGAATCCACCTTCCAGAGAGGCCATTTTCTCCAAGTGAACTGATCTCTGTTGTCTGGAGATCAGTTGTAATAGCAGGAGATCTCCACCCACCACCTGGAGGTTGGCAACCCTAACGGTGTGTGTATGAGTGTGTGTGAACCACGGGTGCTGAATTCGTCAAACAAATTTATTACCTTGGTCCAGGCCGGTGACAGGCTTCAGCAGGACTCCCACAGCAAGAAGGAGAAGTTGGGGGCTGATTTGCAGGGGAAGGGACAACCGACCTCTGCCCCCTTGCATGGTGCGAGAGAGGGCCCATCCTATCCTCCTACTGCAGGCCTTCTCAGCCTTCTGCCCATGGGGGGAAGGGGAGAAGAGCCTCCTTGACCCAGTCGCGGTTCCAACAGCTGCTCCAACAGTCTCCTTAGCGAACTCACCAGTAATCATGGCTACCTGCCCCCCTCCCATGGCTTTCAAGCAGGGCTTCATTCCAGAGAACCTCGGGTTTCCTTGGAGGCCATTATGCAGCAATAAAGGAATATCAGTGGGTTCTAGGGCAGCATTCACACATTGCTGGGTACAGTGTTTGCCATTGCACAAAAGCAATTGTTTGCCACTGGATAGTCTTGCTCCCACACATCAAACCTTGTGGTGAATCGTCACTTTTTTCTTTTTTTGCTGTCAAGCCACAGCTGACGTATGGCAACCCTGTAGGGTTTTCAACACAAGAGATGTTCAGAGGTGGGTTGCCAATGCCTGACTCCATGTCATGCCCCTGGTATTCCTTGGAGGTCTCCCATCCAAATACTTGCCAGGGTCGAGGCTGAGAGTGGCCATTAATGCATGGGCATGTGCGGATTTATTTGTCTCTTTGATACTGCACGCTTTCCCCCCGAAACTGCAAACATGGGGAAAAGGAGCGCCTTGCCTGAACCGCCGCTCTGCTCTCCTCCACCCCGCCGTCCCCGGGCAGAGGCGACATGAAGCCGGCAGGGTGGTGGAAGGAGCTGCCTCTGCCGGGTGGAGGTGAGAGGAGGCCGGCATCGGGTGGAGAGGGGGAGAGGGGGAAAGGGGGCCACGGGGTTGGGGGGTGCCGCTGCTCCTGCTGTCAGGCCTGCCAGGCTTCTTCCAGCAAGGGAGTCGACCAGGATGCTGAAACACTCCAGGAAGCTCTCATGGTTGCAGTAGACTTTAAATTAAAGTCGCTGCAAACCAGCCCTTTGCAGACCCGGGGAAGTTCCGGTATTGGGTGGGTTGATCACACAGGCCATGCATGTTGCCTCGTAAGATTTGTCACAAGCCAGGGAGTTTAGCAGGATAAACGCCCATGCGTTAATGGCCAGTGTGTGACGGGCCCAAGGTCACCCAGCAAGCTTCCATGGCAGAGTGCGGATCCCAAATTGGGCTTCCCAGATGCTAGTAGTCCAACACCTTAACCACTACACCCCACGGGCTCTCTTATGACAACAATAATTTGGTGTAGTGGTTAAGGTATGCGATTAGGATCTAAGAGAGCCAGGTTGGAACCCCCACTCTGCCGTGGAAGATGGCTGGGTGACCTTGGGCCAGTCACCCACTCTCGGCCTAACCTACCTCACAGAGCTGTTGGGAGGATAAAATGGAAGAGGGGAGAGTGACACACACAGCCCGGAGGCCCTTGGTGGAGGGGCAGGATGAAAATATATGGAACGAACAAATAATAGTGCAACGTCCAGCGATCACGCTCTCAGTTAGGGTTGCCAGCCCCAGGGTGGCAACTACCTAGAGATTTTGGGGGTTGAGCCAAGGGAGGGCAGAGTTTGGGGAGGGGAGGGTCTTCAATAGAGTATAATGCCATAGAGTCCACCTTTCAAAGCAGCCATTTTCTCCAGGCGAACTGATCTCTGTCGCCTGGAGAAGAGTTGTAATCATGGGAGATCTTCAGCCACCACCTGGAGTTTGCAAAAATAAACAGCAGGAGCTCGATTCTATTCAATGGCAATTCTATAAGATACAAGATTTATGTTATACAAACAAAGAGATCATGTGTAAACACCCATAAATGTGAACTAAACAAACGGTCAATAACAAAACATAGACAAACACTATATACATAATACACAACGTTCTTGTTGCAAGCAATAAAGCTACAAAATGCTAATCAAAGTTCATAAGCTGAGTGATGCAACGAGGACGGTATCTTCTTAATGCCTTACGGCTAGAGGTAAGTAAATGTGGCTTATCAAAGAAGTCTTCACAGCCAGAGGAAAGAAATATTCAGGGAACGTTTTCCGGATTAATTTCAAACGTTTTCGCCCACCGCTAGGGGGCTTCATCAGCCTTAAATCCTTGACTTGAGAAATGATTTAGCCCGTAGAGGCATCGCTGATTTTTCAAGCCCGATGAGGCAATGTGAGGTGATTATGCCATAGAATTTTGTTTGTATAACATAAATTTTGTATATTATAGAATTGCCATTGAATAGAATCGAGCTCCTGCTGTTTATTTTTGCTGGCTGCCTATTTTACAGCACAGGTGTTACCTTTCTGCCAGTACCACACCACCTGGAGTTTGGCAACCCTACTCTCAGTTCACAAGGAAAACTGTAGGACACATGCAGGTTATCATCCTCTCTTGAAAGTAAAAGTTCTTGTTATCACCATCCAACCATACCTATTTGGAAGTCTCAATTTCCCTATAACAGAAAGTTGATGAAAGATGGCTGGAGTCCCTTCCTCTGCGAATGAGTAATAAAAATAATTATGCCTCTTGAGTGCTTAGGGTTGCACTAGATCAGCCACCTTCCCCCACCACCTGGGGACGCTCTGCTCCTACACAATACACACCCATTTCCTGTTCTTGTCCAGCCCTGAATGTTACTATTACAATCACCCCGACCCCTTTTTGAAGCAGAAGCATTTCTGGTTGGGAATCTTCCTTTCTTTCTGAAAGCCAGGCACATCGGAGAACCTAGAAAAGGAGCAGCTATTGCTGAGCATGATGGAAGGTGAGATTTTGCTGGAATTCTGGCGGGGTTTAGTTTAGTGAGACATCCTTAGATTGTTTTAATTTGCAAGCAATGCTTTGATAACTCCTCTCCCCATTTCTGATGGTTAACTTTGTTTCAAAGTGTTGCCTTTCTCTCATGTCTATCCCTGCTAATAAAAGTAAATTCCATCAGGTGAAATTTGCCGAGAAAAAAATTCAAAAACAAACAAAAAACAAGGGATGCAGGCAGCTATTTCTGAACTAACACCATATCCCACTCTGTGGAAATTATGGGGAAATCCATTCTGTTGTCTGATTTTTCATAATTTGCTTATGTTCCCCCCCCCACCCCACACACACACTTCTAGGATTATTGCAACCGCCTATATAAATAAGAAAAAACTGTAAACCTTCTTGGATTACATGCAAAAGATAGATCACGATGGGTAGCCGTGTTAGTCTGTCAGTAGAAAAGAGCAAGAGTCCCGTAGCACCTTAAAGACGAACAAAATTTCTGAAGAAGTGAGCTGTGGTTCACAAAAGCACATACCCTGCCAGAATATTTGTTAGTCTTTACGATGCTACTGGAGGCTCTTATGCTACTGGAGGCTCTTACGAGGCTCTTATGCAAAAGATAAAAATTCTGAAATAGCCAGGTTTTAAAAAGTCATCCTCTGTCACCTAGATAGATGCTAGCTTATTCCTGGTTATTAAAATGGGGTGAATTTCTGGGGTAAGAAGGTAATATATAAAATGTATAAAAAGCCTTCCTTCAAAATACTTAAGGAGGCAAAGTTCTGGCTCTGTTAGCTGTACAAAATGCAAATTAAAATGGCAAAACAGGTTGATCACTGGCTACAGTTTGGAAATTTACTTTCTCCTTTACCATTTTTTTTTTTAGTAATCAAATGTGGGTTCATTTCTATTTGTATTTAAACCCACACACAGAGAGACAGACATGTGCATGGAGATCCAGCAAAACCCCCAATTTTTACAGACCAAAACTGTCACATCAGGTTAACTGGTATATAGCACACATTACAATTATAATTCTCTACACACTTGCTTGGGGAAAAATCTGACTGACATCAGACACAGGATTTACACTCAAGTAAACATACCCAGAATTGGTCTGCAGTAATAGTTCTCATTCTCCTTTAATTAAAAAAATGTTTGTTCCCGTATCCATGAGCACTGCTGAATTGAAGGTTTTAATTAATATTTCTTCTTTCAAATTCAAAATTTCAGGAAAGCCCTTTGGTTTTCAAAATTTTTGGCAGCTATATTTTTGTTCAGTGTTCAGCCATCTGCCCAATTGGTTTCAACAGATAAAGTGTGTTTAGATTAGAGCAACCCCGGGAATAGTTTGGATTTCCAAAAAATTTGTCACACTGTGAAAAGCACAGGTAGTTACCAAAATCCTGGTATCAAGTGCATATAACCCCATAATGGCTGAGCTTTATTTAAGGCATCCTACCTCCTGAGTAGAAATGACTAGATCTTGTTTGTTTACTTCATTTATACTCTGTTTTTATTCCCAGTGGGGACCCAACGTAGTTTATATTGTTTCATCTCCTCTATTTTAATCCTCACAACAGCCCTGTGAGGTAGGTTAGGTTGATCTCATCTTTGCGTTGTCTTGATTTGACCAATGACATTTTTCTTGATCATGAACTGTTCCGCTGAGGACCCATGGCTCCATCCACACATCATTGGATGTTGCATTATTGTACATCGTGGCAATCATTTGCAACTGAATTGGCTTGTCTGCACAGGATAATCCACTTGCAAAGGGTCACACAATCCATTGATATATGAATGCACCCTGAATATCTATAGCACATAATCTTCATTTGCCTCATCAGTGATCCATCCTTTCTTTCTGAAATCTGGTAGGGTGGTAAAATAGCATTGTCAAGTTTTTCTGATTTTTTTTTAATGTCAAAAGCAAGGGAATTTGTAAAAGTTGCATTCCTTTGCATTCAGCCATGTGGACATCTTTCTTTCTTTCTTTCTTTCTTTCTGTCTTTCTTTCTTTCTTTCTTTCTTTCTTTCTTTCTTTCTTTCTTTCTTTCTCATTTACACTCTGGCTTTCAGATCTGATTCTAAGTGGTGTTGTTATAGAGAAATTAGAAGGGGCCTGTGTGTTGTGGGTTTGTGTGTCAAAAGGCAGCTGGGCCTGTCTTTGCAACATCACTCGTTGTAAAATCTGCTTTTAAAACAGACGCCCATTTTGCAGTTGGATCCTGGCCGGTCGTCATCCCTTGCCATGGCTGCCCTCCCTGCAACGCTCTCAGTTCTTCCATTCCCCACCACTGGCTGAAAAACGAAATGGCGGCCCCTGCCATTTGCGCCGTATTTCTTCTCCTGCGAGCGCGACAGCCGCAAATGGTGACGATGGTGAGGCGTGAACACCTCACCATCTGTATCATGAAGCTCCGACCAATTCTTACTTTGAAGAAAAGCAGACTTGGGGAAGCTGTGATTTTGAACAGAGGGGCGGTCTTATGGGGGGAAATGGGATCTTAGCTCTTTCCCCATCACCTGGTTTTTAGGGTTGCCAGCCTCCAGGTGGGGACTGGAGATCTCTAGGATCTACACCTGATCTCCAGATGACAGAGATCAGTTTCCCTGGGGAAGATGGCTACTTTGGAAGATGGGCTGTTTGGCATGGCCCTGATGAGATCCCTCTTCTCCTCAAACCCTGCCCTTCTCAGAATCCACCTCTACATGTCCAGGCATTTCCCAACTCAGAGTTGGCAAGCCTAGTTTTCACACAAAATTGGTTCCAAGCTGCTTTTCGCCACTGTGGCGTTCCAGTCCCCATGGAACTCAACGGATCATCCCCCCCCCGCGAAGGGCAGAAGTACAGCTGTAATTTCATGGTGGGGAATTTTTTAGTAAGAGGGCAGGGCAATTTTTGTCAAGCAGGAGGGATGGAAAAGCCTACCTTCCCATTCCCTCCTGCTATACCCTTTACTCAAAATGGCAACCTTGCTCTGCTGATTTTTAGATGTGGTTCTCAGACCTCAAGACAAAGATCTAGTGTGGCATTTTTTATAGAGGCATCTCAGAGAGTTGCCAAGCTCCAGGTGGGACCTGGAGGTCTCCTGGAATTATAACTGATCTCCAGACTACAGAAATCAGTTTCTTTGGAGAAAACGGCTGCTTTGAAGGGCCGGCACTATGGCATTATACCTGGCTGAGGTCCCTCCCCAAACCCTGCCCTTCCCAGGCTTCACTCTCCCCAAATCGCCTGGGATTTCCCAACCTGCAGTTGGCAATCTTATGAGATATAGCGTAAGCCTTTCTGTTCTGTGGCTTGGCTTTTGTACCTTCATGGCTCTGTGACGGACAGTTAATATTTAGTAACATAGAGGGGTTTCCATCATCTTATGTCCATCCCTCGGAAAAGCTGTACCTGCTGGGTGTCTGCCTGATAGCTGTTAAAAGCACAGGAACCATGCAAAAATAAATAAATAAATATTGCAAAGACCTGAGAAACAAGGGTGTTTTTTTTTTTAAAGGGGGGAGGTTTATAGCATTTAAAGTGGTTTGCTTAAGTGCAGAGAGTTGCTTTATTTTGTGGTTGCCCAAGTTTCAACTATACATGTTCTGAAGATATGTCCTCTTTCCGTGCACTGCTTATGAAGGTGAGGATGGATGAAAGTGAGAAATGCTCCCTCTCTTTGTTGATTTTTCTCATAAGTTCTAACATTAGTGGACAGTGGCTGAAACGTCCAAGAATAATATGTTGTCTACCTCTGAAACAAGCTTGCTAGATTTCCGTGCAGGAGTCCGAGGCCTGGCTCACACGTGCAGGAAAACCAGGGGATAGAATGAACTTCAGTCTGCAGCTAGGGGGAAATTCCAGTTTTCAATATTCTCCCCCCCCCAAAAAAAACACACACACACAAATTCGTTGCATATAGAAAAATAACACATCAGGGAGAAAAGTTCTACCCACTCTACTCGCTTGCTGAGCTGATTTTCTATTTTTGAGAGGTTTTTTTAAAGCCTAGGAGAGGTTTCCAAAATGTTTCCACCTGCAGCTTGATGCGGTACAATCCTTTCTACCACCTCTGCTCTTTGCCACCCATTTATCACCTTCAGCCCCTCTCCATGGGCTTCAAAAGTTACATCTTTGAGGAGGAGGATTGCCAACCTCCAGGTGGTGGCTGGAGATCTCCTGGAATTACAACTGATCTCCAGGCGATAGAGATCAGTTCAACTGGAGAAAACGGCCGCTTTGGAAGGTGGACTCTATTCCCTATTGAAGTCCCTCCCCTCCCCAAACCCCACCCTCCTCAGTAGGGTTGCCAACCACCAGATACTAGCTGGAGATCTCCTGCTATTACAACTGATCTCTAGGTGACAGAGATCAGTTCCCCTGGAGAAAATGGCCACCTTGGCAATTGGGCTCTATGGCATTGAAGTCCCTCCCCTCCCCAAACCCCGCCCTCCTCAGGCTCCACCCCAAAAACCTCCCACCAGTGGCGAAGAGGGACCTGGCAACCCTACTCCTCAGACTCCATCCCCAAAATCTCCAGGTATTTCCCAATCCTGAGCTGGCCACCCTACTGAGGAGAGGGGAAAACATCTTCCACATGTGAGGATGCCAGCAACCTCCAGGTGGGACTTGGGGATCCCCCCAGAATTACAGCTCATCTCCAGACTATAGAGATCAGTTCCCCTGGAGAAAAGGGCTGCTTTGGAGGGTGGACTCTATGGCATCGTACCCCACTGAGGTCCCTGTCCTCCCCAGGCTCCATCCCCAAATCTCCAGGTGTTTCCCAACCTGGATCTGGCAACCCTACACTCCACCACCACCCCACTGTTGGCCTGGGGGGACCTGTCAACCCTATCCACATGTGCTGACATGAAACACCTTTTCATTTCTTCTTTACTATCCCAATGTCCCACCCCTTTAATGGCCTATCCAGATTGTAAATGGTTGCTGAATCTCAGTTGATCTACTATAATCAGGTCTACTGTGAGATTAAACATTCGTATTTTCTTTCATTAAATGGTTCTTGTCAGTTTAATAACAATGACCTGACAGAGAGAGAGAGAGAGAGAGAGAGAGATGGTGGTCAGGTAGTGAGAATAGGAACGTTTCCATTTAGATACATAAAACTATCTACATGGAAGAAAAAGGTAGGTAGCAACTGATCCCCCCCCCCCATCAAATGCTCCTAGTCTCTACCTCCCTTCTTTAAAACAGCTTGGTTGTATTGAGACAACATTAAATTTTTCAAATGACTAAAAACAAGAAAGAAAGAAAATATTACAATAAGTCTTGGTGCTGGGGGGTCAAGAATGTTCAGAAACTGCACCCTCTGATGTATTGGGGAGGGGGTCGTGGCTCAGTGGTAGAGCATCTGCTTGGCATGCAGAAGGTCCCCGGTTCAATCCCCAGCATCTCCATTTAAGGGGACTAGGCAAGTAGGTGATGCGAAAGACCTCTGCCTGAGACCCTGGAGAGCCTCTGCCGGTCTGAGTAGACAATACTGACTTTGATGGACCGAGGGTCTGATTCAGTAGAAGGCAGCTTCATGTGTTCATTAATTTCTTTTCAAAATATTTACATCCTTCCCTTTCACATGCTTTCCATTAGAATTAAGCAATAGAACGCCATCAGTAAAACCACCATTGCCAGCATTACAGGCCCCGTCAGCAGCAAAGTATTCCCCATGGCACATGCACAGCCAAAGAGAAACTGAAACACTCTGCAGGATGCTCGGCCAGGGAAAGCTTGCTTAGAATGCTTCCTTGACCTCAAGGGCTGCATTCACATGGCGAGGATCTTCTGTTTCCCACTCCCCACTGCAGCAAATGCAGAAGCATTCATACAGGCAACAGAGCACCCACTCAGGACAGCCAGCATGGCATAGTGGTTAAGAGTGGCAGACTCTTATCTGGAGAACCGGGTTTGATTCCCCGCTCCTCCACATGCAGCTAGCTGGGTGATCTTGGGCTAGTCACAGTTCTCTCCAAACTTTCTCAGTCCCACCTACGTCACAAAGTGTCTGTTGTGGGAAGGAGAAGGGAAGGTGATTGTAAGCTGCTTTGAGACTCCTTAATAAAAACAGAGAAAGCAGGGTATAAAAACCAACTAATCCTCATTCTCATCCTCTTCTTCTTTTTCTTTTATGCACACCTTTCCTATTATTTTCCCTGCAGTTGTCTCCATCACACCACTGCTAGGCTTTACGAGGGCTTTACATCAAAAATCAGTAATTGCCACTGCAGAAAAGGAATTACGATGCAACAGTGGCCATTTATGCATGGTCGATTTTGATGCTCGCTGAAAGCTCTTTTTTAAAATGCGACTTTTAAAATGCTTATTCACGGTCCTGACACAAAAGGAGAAATTCCACCCCCCACTCGCCTGCTCCTTCGTTCCTGTTTGCATACCCATTAGCATGTGCATAGCTAACGCCTCGCTGTTATTTTGTATGGTTCGTTCAGGGGTTTCTTCGCGGCAGGGGCAAAGCAAACACCAAAGATCACATTAAAGGGGCTCTTAAGTAATGCAAAGCAGGTATGCGTCAGCTTCGCAGTCACTTCCAGAATGATGGTTAAGCGTGAAAAATTCAAAAAAATATGTGGGGCAATTCAGCCAGGAACGCGCTGCTAATTACCATGCAAAAATGGCCAGTGGGAACATTTATGGTCAAAATCAATAAAATTGACTGTCAGTTATAATGTGAGAGAGAACTGGTATAAAAAGTTCTTCAGATGGTGTATAATTCCATTGGACATTTAAAAAGATGAATAAGAATGCTGATGGTCAATGCTGGAAATGCAAAACAATGGATGGGACCTACTTTAATACCTGGTGGTCATGTAAGAAAGTTAAGAAATTCTGGATAGACATTCATCAAGAAATGTGGGAGATTTTACAAATAGACTTTCCTTTAGACCCAGAGACAATGCTGCTAAGAATATTGCCAACAGAATTGTTCAACTATATGATAACAGCAGCCAGAGTAGTCTTAGCGTCAATGTGGAAGCGAGATGAAATCCCAGAGATTGAAAGATGGCAAGAGAAAATGGCAGAATATGCGGCGATGGCCAAGTTGACGCACTTGAATAAAAGACCATTGGGGGAATTGCAAAGAAAATGTGAACGTTATTATGATTAAGTAAAATAGCTATTAGGACAAAGTATAACATCAATATGGAGAAATTCATATTAAGATAGACACGTTATTGCATCTTAATAGTATTTGTATTGTATTGATGAGGTAGACATTTAAATATAGCAATTTTATTAATGAGCAATTTTCAATTTAGAATGCTACTTTTAAAATATTGTCGAAGGCTTTCACGGTCAGAGTTCATTGGTTCTCGTAGGTTATTCGGGCTGCGTAACCGTGGTCTTGGTATTTTCTTTCCTGACGTTTCGCCAGCAGCTGTGGCCGGCATCTTCAGAGGAGTAACACTGAAGGACAGTGTCTCTCTGTGTCGAGTGTGTAGGAAGAGTAATATATAGTCAGAAAGGGGTTGGGTTGAGCTGAATCATTGTCCTGCAAAAAGTATCAACGGTAATGTGCTAACCATTGTCCTGTAAGTATCCAGATAATGTGCTAATGAGGGTGTGGTATGTTAATATGGAACCGTTGTATCCTGAAGTGATCTGTTAATGTGTGAAATCCAAGGCTAATCTGCATGGCTATTGTGGACTGTAGTCTTTGTTAGTCTGGAGGTTTTCAGGACAGGCTTGGCTTCCTCCCACCTGTGGCAACCCTACGCTATAGGGATCAGTTCCCTTGGAGGAAATGGCAGCTTCTGAGGGTGCACTGTGTGGCATCATCTCCTGCTAAGATCTTCCCTTCTCCAAATCCTGCCACCCCAGGCTCTGCCCCCAAATTTCTAGGAATCTCCCAACCCGGAGCAGGCAACCCTACCTCTTGTATTATAATATTTCTCCCATCTTTCTCAGCTAGGTTTGTCAGCTGTGAACATCTTGGGGAATGGGAGCTGCTGTCAGCGCGACAGAGTAACATCCTGTTTGGGAATACCTAGAAGTGAAGTCAGTCCGCTCTATGAGTCGCTAGAAGCACCGTTTTACCATAGAATGTCTGGCTATTCCTAAGGCAGTCAGTCATAAATGTTCCCACTGGCCATTTTTGCATGTAACACTATTGTGCTGATGGTGATTTTTAATTGGGTTTTTTTTCCTGCCACTGGCTGCCAGAGTGACAGCAGGAAACAGGAGCTGGGGGCAAAAGATCCCCTGTCCCTAATGGGAACTAGAATCTCTAGGTCATTTCCTTCAAAAGCTGTTTTGTGGTCATTGGTTTGTCTCTAATGCAGTGTGGGCCTGCAAGGGGCTGTTTTCTCATCTGTTTGCAGCGGTGAGCAAAACTGCTGCTGTCCCAGCATGCCTGAAACTTCCCCGATTTTTGGGGACTCTTCCTAAACTCCACCATGACAAGGCAGAGGCAGAGTTCGTCCCGGCAAACCTTTCAGTTCCGTGAGAACAACGGCAAGGGGGCACTTCCACCCCTCCACATCCTAAAATGTACTGATGTTGCCAACACCAGCTTGGGAAGTTCCTGGAGATTTGGGGTGGAGCCTGGGGAGGACAGAGTTTTGGCAGAAGATGGAGTTTGGCGGGGTATAATGCCACACAATCCACCCTCCAAACTGCCATTTCCTCCAGATAGGGATGCCCAGCCTCCAGGTGGAACCTGGGGATCTCCCAGAATTGCAGCTCATCTCCAGACTGCAGTGATCAGTTCCCCTGGAGAAAATGGATGCATTGAAGGGCATTATACCCCTCTCAGGTCCCTGTCCTCCCCAGTTTCCATCCCCAAATCTCAAAAGTTTCCTAACCTGGATCTGGCAACCCTATCTTCCCACCCCCTTCCGGTGGACAGGGGAGACCTGGGAGACCTGACAAACCTACCTCCAGGGCAACTGATCTCTGTAGTCTGGACATCAAGTTGTAATTCTGGAAAATCTCCAAACTCACCTAGAGCTTGGTTACCCAACCTGACACCTGCACACTTCCAGCTGGTCAGCAAGAGGTCTAGAGTGATCTCCTCCCCCCAATTTTTTTTACAGATGCCCTTGTGCACTCCTGTGGATTTATACCATTTCACTAATTCTTTTTTTAAAAAATAACTTTAGTTTGAACACATGAACACATGATGCTGCCTTATACTGAACCAGATCCTTGGTCCATCAAAGTCAGTATTGTCTACTCAGACTGGCAGCAGCTCTCCAGGGTCTCAGGCAGGGGTCTTTCATATCACCTACCTGCCTAGTCCCTTTAACTGGAGATGCTGGGGATTGAACCTGGGACCTTCTGCATGCCATGCAGATGCTGTACCATTGAGCCACAGCAGATGCTCTACTACTGAGCCACTGCTCATTTCTAGTGGTGGAGAGTATGTCTGCAGTGCTTTAGTGAAAAGCAGAAGATAGGAGGGAAGCAGAGCAGGGATCCGTTTCCTACACCACCACCATCATGGCAAACTCCCAAAATTCTGGTGCCTTGATGGAACATAATGGAACATAATGGAGGCAGTCAGGGCTGGCGTGCCAGCCTCCAGGTGGGACCTGGGGATCCCTTCCCCGTTACTACTACCAGAAGCAAAATACATCAAGCCAAATAAGTCAACTGACAGAAATGCACATTTTGCACCTGGGTGCCGGGCCTCAGGCGTCAACGTGAAGCCGCAGGGCTTTCAGCTTCTTCATTTTCTCCAGGTAGGGATGCCAGCCTCCAGGAGAGACCTGGGATCCCCCAGAATTACAGCTCATCTCTAGACTCCAGAGTTCCCCTGGAGAAAATCGATGCTTTTGGGGGTGGACTGTAATTGTATCCCACTGAGGTCCCTGTCCTCCCCAGGCTCCATCCCCAAATCTCCAGGAGTTTCCCTGCCTAAATATGGCCGGGGGCCCTGGCAACCCTTGTCAGGAGCAGAATCTTGTCCATTCTGGGGGCCAAGCACAGGTGTTTCTAGCAACTCCAGATGCATCCTTTCCCTTACTTTTCCAGTTGCTGATGGGGTGGGGGAGCTCAATTAGAGACTTGCAAGGCTAACCTGCCACTATCCCTCCCCCAACACGGCTAGCTTTTTGCATGGGGACAGGATATCGTGTTATTAATGCACGATCCATGAAAGCAAAACTGAGAGTGGGGGAATAAATGGCTTGATGGTGGTTTAGAAAGGTCTTCAGTTACCAAACCTCTTGTGCTCAGATGTTACAGAGGCCCCAGCTATGTTCCATAAACCTTAGTGGTGAAGCGAGTGTAGCGGTTACCACTTCCCCGCTGCTGCATGTGAGCGGAGCTTTGCAGTTATGTAACAGCTAGGAGCAAGGGTTTCATTTCTTAGTCAACAAACAGACGAAAGAGGCAATTTTCTCCAGATGAACTGATCTCTATCGGCTGGAGATCTCCAGCTAGTTAGTTGGCAACCCTAACAATGGCTGAGCTCAATTCACAATGGTTCACAAGAAGTAGGGTTGTCAGCTTTGGGTTGAGAAATACCTGGAAATATTGGGGGGGGGGGTGGAGCCTCAAGAGGGGAGGGTTTGGGGAGGGGAGGGACTTTAATGGGATATAATGCCATACAGTCCACCTTCAAAAGTGGTCATTTTCTCCGGCTGAACGGATCTCTGTTGCTTGGAGATCACTTGTAATAGTGGGAGATCTCCAGCCACCACCTGGAGGGTGGCAACCCTATTCACAAGGCATATCAGATTGAAGTCAAATTGGGTCATTATTAGAGTTGCAAACCTCTGGGTGGCATCTGGCAATCTCCTGCTATTGCAATTGATCTCCAGGCGACTAAGATCAGTTCCCCTGGAGAAAATGGCTGCTTTGGAAGGTGGACTCTATGGCATTATATCCTGCTGAAGTTCCTCTCCTCCCCAAACCCCACCCTCCGTCCTGCCCTTCCCAGGCTTCAGCCCCCAAATCTCCAGAACTAGCAACCCTAGTCATTATTAACTTGTGTCAACAGTCTTTTCCCAGGTAATAACTGTCCCATTGATCTCTCTTTCTTGGCTGAAATAAATTAAGTATTCATAAAGTTGGAAAAGGTTGTACACTGCCATATAGGCCCACACAGAATCCAGAAGAAGAAACAAGGTCCATATAATACCTTTTATTAGGCCAACCAAAACGACATTTTTGGAAATCGAAACATTTGAAGTGCTGAGAATTTGCTCCAGGGGCTCTCTTTATTCTAGAGAAGTGGTCTTCCTATCCTTCAGGAGAACTTTGGGAAATGTTCCTCAAGGAGAAGATCAGTCCTGGCAGAACACCTTCCTGGGAAGATTTACTGGGGAGACTGTGAACATCTCTGCTGTTGGGGGGTGGGGACTAGATCTCACAGTCTTATGTTACAAGGAGAGAAGATTTCAGTTGAACATTAGGAGAAGTTTGCTATTGATGTGCCCCCTCCTTAACGTAGGGTCCAACGGAGCAATGAAGGCAAGAAGGCTGGTGTGAGCTTACGGCTTGCTTTATTGGCCAAGGAATCATAACCGGGTGATCCAGGACACAGACAATGAGCTCTGCAGTCCTGTCACACCGAGGGAGGGGCGATGCAAGAGGTTTTATTGACATTTGACATTCCAGTAACATTCGATGTTGGCTTGTCAATGCAACGTCATTAGTTTCTACAGCGCCTGCGTGAGCATTGCTACATCACTGAATAGAACTCTATTGTCCCCTTGCACGGTGAAGCGAAACTTAAAGGAGGAATAGGTGGGAGGAAGGCTGTTCTCTTATGTGAAAGATTCCAGCCTTTGGCATGTGTGTGTGTGTGCCTACTTGCTGAAGGAAAGGGTGGGGGGCACTGACAAGCGGCTTCTGTGGGTATGCGTGTAGCTTGCGTGTCTGAATGTGGTTAGGTCGGCACAACACTATCATCGAGTGTACTTTAGGAACAGAGGCAATAACCTAGAATGGTGGCAAACTCTTTTACTGGCTGCTGTGAAGCAGAAGCTGAACCTCTGTCCGGGATTCTCTGGCTGCGGTTTCCTGCATAGAGCAGAGGGTTGAACTCGGGGCAGGAGCTGCTCATCTTTTCTTGCTCCTGGGTGATTTTAACCTCCTAACCCGCCCCTGTTTCCAGGCCCAGCAGGCCCAGGATAAATCAAGTTACCTAAGGGCACAAGAGACCTTTCTCTGTCCTATGACTGAAAAGCAAAGGACATGTGCAGGGCATGTCAAAACATAACTAAGGGCAGGAAAAATGTCCAAGAAGAGCTTTTCAAGTGGTAACATGTGCATAATGCAGAAACAGGGTTGCCAGGTCCCTCTTTGCCACCGGTGGGAGGTTTTTGGGAGGGAGCCTGAGGAGGGCGGGGTTTGGGGAGGGGAGGGACTTCAATGCCATAGAGTCCAATTGCCAAAGCGGCCATTTTCTCCAGTGGAACTGATCTCTATCAGCTGGAGATCAGTTGTAATAGCAGGAGATTTCCAGCTAGTATCTGGAGGTTGGCAACCTTATGCATAAAGGAGTGTCATGGCAGATTTTACAAATTAGAGATATTCCCTTATATTTCATTAGCTATCACATACAAAGCCCTTCATGGCCTTGGGCCCCCATATCCACGAAACCACCTCTCACCTTATACTCTGCCTTGACACCTTCACTCATTGGAGCAGGGACTTCTGCAGGTGCCAACCTGCCAATGGGCAAAATCAACAACTGCCCGTACACATGTGCCTTCTCTGTGGTGGCCCCCACCTTGTGAAACAGCCTGCCTGAGGAGGTCAGGAAGGCTCCCGCTCTCCTGGCTTTCCGCAAACTATTCAAAACTGAATTATTCAAGAGGGCTTTTCTATGCAGGCAATAGAGTTGAACTGAACTAAATGGTTCACAAAGTTACTTGGTTAAATCAGTAGGGACTGTGGTCTATGCACTGTGTATAGCTTGCTGAAAGTAGGATCCTACTATGGAATTTTGCATCGTTTAACGTGTCATGTTTGTTTCGGTTCTGTTTTTAGACTGCTGGTTGGTCCAAGTAACCAATCTAGGGGGATTTGTATGTTTTTATAAAAATGATTTTATAGTAAACTTTACTATATAATACCTGCATACTTTATATCATGATTTTACTGTAAACTCCACTGTACGTTTCCCCTTTTAATGCCAATAAAGGCTTTCGTATTCGTAAAAGACTTATGGTTGGTTCTACAACCCTAATCCTATTGCATTGTTTATTGAATGTCCCATCCATCGATTGTATTCACTCAGTGGTCTTTCATGCATGGCTGTTTCACTCAGTGTCACTCCTCTGACAACTCTATGTCTTTGTTTGGATTATGCATGCCGTCTCTGACCATCAGAGATCACCTTGCTCTCCCCCTGCATTTCCCCATGTTTTGCCCGTGTTTTCAGGGACCGGTTTATCTCGAATTTGAAAACATGGGCAAAACTCAGGGAAACACAGCAGGAGAGCAAGGTGACCTCTGATGGTCAGAAATGGCATACATTTGGCAAAAAAGACCCAAAATCGCAAACAAAGAAATGGTAAACAAAGACCAGAAGTCGTCAGAGGGGTGATGGCGAGGGAAACAGTTTCAATAGCAGGAGCTCTCCAGCTAGTACCTGGAGGTTAGCAACCCTAATTCCATCACAGAATTGTCATTGATCCTTGGACAATTTGTGGAGGCTGAAATTTTTTTGGGTGGTTCTTTCCAGGATCACCAGTTGGCATGGACCTCAGCCGTTCCCGGGAACAGTCGGAGGCTACAGGTATTGTACCTTTCTAGGGTCACCAGCTCTGGACTGGGAAATTCCCCCACAAAGTATTTTTCCCCTAGCCTGCCTGCTTGCATCTATTGAGGTAACTCTTCTTTCTTTCTTTCTTTCTTTCTTTCTTTCTTTCTTTCTTTCTTTCTTTCTTTCTTTCTTTCTTTCTTTCTTTCTTTCTTTCTTTCTTTCTTTCTTTCTTTCTTTCTTTCTTTCTTTCTTTCTTTCTCTCCTGCCTGGTCATCTGGAGGTGGTGCTTTAGAAACTAGATCTAAATAAAGTTGGATGTATCTGTGCCTCCCTGCACAGGGCTGATGCTTTTGATAGCTTCTAATAATGTGATGCTGGTGCCAACCTTAAAGCACTTTTAAAATGTTGCTTAAATGAATCCGTTTTTTAAAAATCTATTATGTTATTCTTTAAAAAATAAAATTACAACCTGCTTCCAGAAGTCCAGGATGTTTTGGGTGATGGCAATTCCAACACATCCCATGAAATGGAAAACATGGACAGTGCTGAAGATGCAAAGGAATATCATCTGACTAACGGAGGAGGGAGAGATGGTAAGTAATGTGATAAAATAGCATGTATTAGTTAGGGCTACAGCTTTTAATTAATTAATCTACATGATTAATCAATAAAATATGTTCCAAACAGTTACAGAAGTGCCCCTAATTAATCAGGTATGATTTTAGATAAGGAAGTCTCTCTCTCTCTCTCTCTTGTCTGTCTCTCAATTAGCACCTGACTTTTCTCTTCCTCTCTATTCCCCCCCCCCCAAAAAAAGTATCTAGAAGGAAGGGTTGCCAGCTCTAGGTTGGGCAATTCCTGAAGATTTTGGGGGTGGAGCCTAGGGAGGGCAGGATTTGGGAATGGGAGGGGCTTCAGCAGGGTATAATGCCATACAGTCCACCCTCCAAAGCAGGCATTTTCTCCAGGGGAACTGATCGCTGTAGTCTGGAGATCAATTGATCACTTGCATTAGCGGGAGATCTCCAGGTGGCACCTGGAGATTGGCTACCCTACTAGATAGGGAAAAGAAGTTCAATGGCGACCAAGAGTTCTCTTCCATACATGGCATCTTTGCTGACTTTTTGGGTGAATCTGGCAAGCAATAAGGAGAGTTAGGCAGCAATCATAAGCACTATGCTGGCCAACTCCAGCCTGGGAAATTCCTGGAGATATGTGGGAGGATAGAATTTGCGGAGGGATTTCACCTAGAATGCATGGCATACCATAGAGTTTGCTCTCCAGAGCTGCCACTTTCTCCAGGGGAACTGATCTCTGTAGTCTGAGGGTCACTTTTCCAGTTTCACTTCCAGTGCAAAAAGAGCTCCTGTATGCAGGCTGTTAAGTAATAAACTACAGATAGCGTAACAGCCTTGTCTTTAAGGATCACTTTTAATTCCAGGAGGACCCCAGGACCTACCTAGAAGTTTGCAACACTAATAAGAACACTTTCCTGGAAGTCAGCCCCAATGACTAACATAAGACTTACTTCTGAATGGACCTGCTTAGGATTGCCCCCATAGCCTGCTCTGTCACCATGGCGAGATATTACTCGGGGAGTTTCCAAGCAGCCTACAATTCTGCAAATTTCCTTGTAAATCCCATTGAAATGAGTCGGACCTACTTCCAAGCAACCCAATTCGGAAAGCTTTTCTTCAGAGCTACCCGTTTTATGCAGACTTATGCAATCGCATGCCAATTTCATTGATTAAACAAAAGCTCTCATAGTGGACAGCTCCTATTTCAGCCCTTTTAAAATATTTGATTTGGCTGGCAGTCCATCCAATTCGACTAGGGCTGTCAACTCTGGGTATGGAAATACCTGGAGATCAGAGGGTGGATCCTAGAATTATGGGCTTTTAGGCAGAGGAGGGACCTCAGTAGGGTGTAATGCCAAACAGAACAGTCTACCTTCCAAAGCAGCCATTTGCTCCAGGAGAAGTGGAATGTGTGTATGTCTGTGTGTAAAGTGCTGTCAAGTTGCAGTTGACTTATGGCAACCCCAGCAAGGGACTTTCAAGGCAAGTGAGAAGCAGAGGTGGTTTGCCATTGCCTTCTTCTGCAGTCTTCTTTGGTGGCCTCCCATGCAAGAATCGACCGTGCTTAGCTTCTGACATGGCAAGCTCAGCAAGGGGCTTTCAAGGCAAGTGAGAAGCAGAGGTGGTTTGCCATTGCCTTCCTTGGCAGAGTCTTCCTTGGTGATCTCCCTTCCAAGTACTGACACTGCTTAGCATCTGATATCTCACAAGATCGGGCTATACTGTGTTGCCTTCTTTCCCCAAAGCGGAATACGTGTTTTAAATAAATAAATAACATAAATAAGCTATGTTAGTCGGGAAAGCAGTTTAATTCTAGGGGATCTCCATCCCCCCACCTGCAGTCTGGCAACCCTAAGTTAGACTCATTATAAAAAGAGCATCTCTAGTGGTTGGAAGACTCAGCAGCGCATATTCAGGGAAGCCCGTGTGCTGTTGGACTAGAATCCTGGTCTGCAGATATCAGGGAAACCTGGGCTCCATAGGGCACCAAGCCGTGGAGATGAGATTAGAAAGCTGCCACCATTGAATTTAGCCCAGCTGAAATGTGAAGGAAGATATAAGCGTGTTTGAGCAATCTCAGCAGTTACCTCATCTGTATTGCAGCCCAGATTCAGTTTGCCTGCAAACTAACACTGCAGCAAGTTGAGTGCTGAATAAACCTGGATAACCATTTCCTTTTTTAAATTTATTTTTATTTTTAACTTTATTACATACATAAAATTACATACAGACATAAAATTGGGGGAAAGAAAAGGAAAAAAAATATCAATCAAAATTACATACTGTTACTGATAAAAGTAGTAGTAGTAACAACAACAATAACAACAAGAACAATAATAGATAACAAACTCAGCTACACATATTAAAGCCAGCAAAAACATTACTCATCTTCCTCTCCACATTCTAGATTTTTGAAAGTTTTTTCCATTCTGGAGATTATTGGGATCCAGACAGCATCTAGATCTTCCATATCTTTATCATTTTTATAATAAATCAGTTTAATTAATACATAAGTTTGTTTAACCTTATCTATCTAGTTATTTATATCCGGGAATTTGTTTCCTTTCCAATATCTTGCGAAGTTAATTCTAGCTCTTGTAATCATATGAAGGAATATGTCTCATAGAACTTTTTGTATATCTGGTATATACTTTAGTAAAAAGGTCTCAGGATTTGCTGGAATATTTATTTTGAGACTGTTAGATATAATTTGGGTCACTTTCTTCCAGTATGCCTTAGCTCTTCTACAACCCCACCACATGTGTAGGAAATCGGCTTCGGCAAGGTAACCATTTCCATTCCTCTTTTTGCCAAAAATAAGTCTGCGATCTGGCATTCAGTTGGCAGCAGTTTGGGGGAAGATGTAAGTACCCATAGGCATAAACTATGTGAGGGCTCAGGGGCTCAACCCCCCCCCCCGAACTTGGCCGGGGGGGGGCTGAGCCCCCCCCCAGGCAAGCAGTGCCCACATGAGGAGCTCAGTTACAATGGCAGCTGAAGCACAGTCCTGTCCTACCTTCCTGTTGTATCATATTACAATTTCCATGATTCCTTGGGGCTTTGTTCCTGTTTGCTAGTATGCATTTATGTGTTTATTAAGAATTTATACACTGCCTTGAAAGACTATGGCCCAAACAAAGGCTCTTGCCAATAAACTCTGCAGGTTTGTTCTTACCCACAACTGCTTCAGGTTTGGTGAGGAGTTAGACCTTCAAATCAGTGGCACAGCTGTGGGCACCCCCATGGCTCCACAGTTTGCCAACGTGTTCATGGCGTATCTAGAACAGTTTCTGAACTCCTACCCATTGGATTGTGACACTTCCCTCTTCAGAGAAGAGAGCTTCTAATGTGAAGCAAAAGCCAGGCTGAGCGTACCAAGGTACTTGGAAAAGAACCTATGAATGGCTCTCTTATGATGTGGCAATAGAAAAAGCATATTGTGACATCTGTCGCTCACTAGCAAATGACAGGAATGTTCCTCTTCCAAACACATCAAGAGACAAGGATGCACATGAAACTTTTGTTCTCAAACTGGAAGAAGTCACTGTTTAGATTTCAAACCCATTCGAATTCTAACTTGCACCGTGCAGCTGTCCAAGCTAAAGCCTCTGTTAAAACAGGAGTAAATGAACAGAGCAAGTTTTCAGAAGGCCAGCAGAAGCAAATGAGAGATGCTAGAAAGGCACTGCTGACAATTTTAGCAACAGTAAAGTACCTTGCCTTTCAGGGCATCGCGATATGCAGCCATGACAAGGAAGAGTCAAACCTGAAACAGCTCTTGCTGCTACCTGCTGCAGATGTTTCACAGCTGAAATCGTGGTTGAATTGTACAAGCTACAAATGGATTTCACCTACCATTGTGAATGAAATGCTTGAGATCATGGCTCACAATGTCCTATGTACACTAGTGAGAGAGATTAACGGCGCATTCCTGAAAGGAATGCCTGCGCCGGGCTTAGGAGGCAAACTGGCGGCGTTGCCTCCTAAGAAGGTTTCTGCACCGCCAAAACCTTTGCCCGGCGCAAAAAAATCGTATACAAACCTCATAGGTTGACAAAAACAAAAAAGGGCGTTCCCCATCCGAAACAGTTCGGGAGGCACCGGAATGCCTCCCAGCTCGCCGTCACGGCCTGTGCCAGCGGCCAGAGGCCGGCAGCAGGCTGCGGTGGCGGCCGGGGACCGGTGTCCAGGCCTGCATGCCGGTGCTGGGGCCACTCACACCGGCGTGTGCCTTCCGGTCACCGGAGGTGTGGGCCCCTGCACCGGCGGAGGCCTTCGTCGGCCTCCTAAGGCCTTTGGGTCGGGCCGCCGGTGCATTTCAGGAATGCGCTGTAAAGCAGCTGTTTATTACAATGTAATTGTTGATGAGAAACATTCAGTGTCATAGAATCATAGAGTTGGAAGGGACCACCAGGGTCATCTAGTCCAACCCCCTGCACAATGCAGGAAATTCACAACTACCTCCCCACAACACCCCCAGTGACCCCTAATCCATGCCCAGTTAAAAGTTAAAGTTGTATTTCAGCTGTCTGATCCATCACTTGTTGAAGCCCCCCTAAATTTCTGGGAAGCCCCCCTAAATTTCTGGGGAGCCCCTTCCTAAATCCTCCATGGCCCTGCCTCCATAGATAGTGACAATGGAGGCCCCTCCCTGTGATGACACTGGCTCCTCCCTATGATGCCATAGTAATGTCTCTGGTCCAGCCCCCCCCCCCGGGAAATTGGAAAGTCTATACCCCTGTAAGTACCAGTGGTGGCATGGAGAAAGGCAGTGTGGTACAGTAGTTAGAGTGTCAGATTTGGTTCTAGCAGACCCAGGTTCAAATCTCCACTCTGCTGTGGAAGCTTGCTGGATGACCTTGGGCCAGTCCCCCTCTCTCAGCCTAACCTACCTTACAGGGTGGTTGTGAGAATAAAATGAAGAATGATGTTGTTAGTTACTTTGGGCCCCCATTGGGGAGAAAAGTGGAATATAGGTAAATAAAAATAACAAAAAAAAGGCTCTGTGGATTGGCTGACCCAAGGCAAAGGAGCTGAAAGCAGGAGCAATAGTACAAACATTTGGGAACACCCTTGGGTGGCAAAGAATGGTGAAGGGGCAGGCAGACTGGGGGACCCAAGGACTGTATCCAGCCTGCCACTTGCACAGTTCCCATTCATTTCAGTGAGGCCTGTGGAGAAGAACTTTTCAGGGGATATTACCCCAAGTTGGTTATGGGGGTAGTGTTGCCAGCTCTGGGTTGGGAAATACTTGGACATTTAGGGGGTGGATCCTGGGGATGGTAGGGTTTTGAGGAGGGGAGGGACCTCAGCAAAGGCCATGGCTCAGTGGTAGAGCCTGTGCTTGGCCTGCAGAAGGTCCCAGGTTCAATCCCCGTCATCTCCAGTTAAAGGGACTAGGCAAGTAGATGATGCGAAAGACCTCTGCCTGAGACCCTGGAGAGCTGCTGCCAGTCTGAGTAGACAGAACCGGCTTTGATGGACCAAGGGTCTGATTCAGCATAAGGCAGCTTAATGTGTACAGTCCTTCCTCCAAAGCGGACATTTTCTCTAGGGGAACTGATCTTCGTCATCTGGAGATCAGTTGTAATAGTGGGATATCTCCAGGTGCCATCTGGAGGTTGGCAGCCCTATGTAGTGGGGTGGGATCACCAGCCCTGAGACTGGGACCAATATCTCATCAAGAAGGAGGCTGTTTCCCTTAGGCTGAAGCACCTACAGACGGTACAGAGGCGGGCGAATGGTGGAATGAACCTCCATACAAAACAATTCCTTCTTCATAGAATGGCAGATATCCTGCAGATGGATTCTAGCCTAGAAAATATACTGAATTTCTATGGGCAAGGAATATTTTGTTATGAAAGAGCACTCTGGCTTCTTAGCTGCCCCCTCCTTCATCTAGGATGACAAGTCGTCTGCTTTTTCAGAAAACGGTCCCCGTTTTTGAAGCCTGTCCTCTGAAATGTCTGGCTTCTGCTGCTCTCCTGTGGTACAGACTGAACTGGCTTTGGAGGATCAATCCCCGAGAAGCTCCTGAGTTTGGTGCAGGTAGAAGGGCTGTTTGGGGTGAGTTAAGGATAGGGTTGCCTGCCAACCTCCAAGTGGCACCTGGAGATCTCCTGCTACTACAACTATTCTCCAGACAATAAAGTTCCCCTGGAGGAAATGGCTGCTTTAGAAGGTGGACTGTATATCCACAGTACACTTCTGAGGTCCCTCCCTTCCCCAAACTCCACCCTCAAAATCTCCAGGTATTTCCCAACCCAGAGCTGGCAACCCTAGTTAAAGAGGACAAGCCAGAAGAAGGGAAAGCAGGGAGGGTCCATACAAAGCCCCACACCAACAGTTAGCACCTGGACTGTAGATAGAGCTAGCACAACTGTGAATTGCATTTCTAGTTAAATTATAGAAATATGTTTAAATCTCCATTTATGAATGTCAATTAGCTTGTGCAAATCTTGTCCCCTCTTTTTTCAGTCATCCATAGATGGCCATTCTACCCCTACTTGCCGCTGGAAGTGCTGAAGCCCAATTTAGGGTTGTCAGGTCCCCCCTGGGCACTGGCAGGGGATGGGGGTGGCGGCGTTGCCAGATCCAGGTTGGGAAACTCCTGGAGATTTGGGTATGAATCCTGGGGAGGACAGGGACCTCAGTGGGGTACAATGCTAAAAGCCCACCCTCCAAAGCATCCATTGTCTCCAGGAGAGCTTATCTCTGTAGTGTGGAGATGAGCTGTAATTCCAGGGGATCCCCAGGTCCCATCTGGAGGCTGGCATCCATAGCCTAATCACAGGGTTGACACCTTCTCGAGAACTAGCCCTAGGGTTTCTGGTCTTTCACTAGTCCTCTAAAAGTCCTTCCACCTGCCAGAACTCTGTGCCCCACTTGGCTCTCCAACCTCCTTGCCATCTTAATTGAAAAGGCGGGCTGAGATCTGCCTGCCTGTGCTGCTGTCTTGGCCCCTTATCACTTCCCAGTGCCAGCCAGTCCCTTTCTTGCCTCACCAGAAGTCTGTATGGAAATGTCAATTTTATCTCTTGTATCTGTGGAGGCAACAGGACACCAACTGTCTGTGCTGAGAGAAAAGATAAGGGGCTAAGCAGATAACGGGGAGGCCATGAACTTCTCTTTCCCCTTCCCCTAAGCAGTGGTTCAGAGTGACATGACTGACTTATAGACATAAGACTCCCCTGAGAAGTCAAACAGTGCTGTTGACTTTCACAAAAGAGGAATAAGGACCAGTCCATGTATTACTATAAATAGGGCCCAACGTTAGGGTTGCCAGCTCCAGGTTGGGAAATACCTGGAGATTTTGTGGGTGGAGCCTGAGGAGGGGAGGGTTTGGGGAGGGGAGGTACCTCAATGCGGTATAATGCCATAGAGTCCACCTTCCAAAGTGGCCATTTTCTTCAGGGAAACTGATCTCTGTCACCTGGAGATCAGTTGTAATAGAGCTTAGTTCCCCTGGAGAAAATAGCTGCTTTGGAGGGTGGACTCTATAGCATTATACTAGAGTTGCCAGATGGTGGCTGGAGATCTCCCACTATTATAGCTGATCTACAGGAAAAAGAGGTCAGTTCCCCTGGAGAAAATGGCCACTTTGAAGGGTGGACTCCATGGCATTAGACCCTGCTGAAGTTCCTCCCCTCCCCAACCCTCCTCAGACTCCATCCCCAAAATCTCCAGGTATTTCCCAACCCTGAGCCGGCCACCTTAGTAACATGTGAACAGGGCTTGTATGATCCTGGTTTTAGGGAGAAATCTTAAAATATTCTGTTTTCAAACTTCTCTCAAAGCTAAGGTGCCATGCTATGCGTGTATACTACATTTAAGCTTTCTCTGTGTTGCGGGTATCCCTTAACAATTTTGGTGCTCTTCTAAGAAAGAAGGGCATCTAACTTAGGCAAGTGATAAATTGCTGCCTGCTGCCTGTTCATAAGCCACTTAGTCATTGTCTGAGCTGCTGTGGGGTCTTGCCATTGTTCAAAGATATTCTCTTAGGCAGGGAACGTTGGAAATTGGTGAGGGAGCTATGTCTGAAGTAGACCATTGGTTTGGTCCAGTGAGTAAGTGTGTATGTGTGTGTGATCTAGGGTGGCCAAGTCCCTCTTGGCCACCAGCGGGAGGTTTTAGGGGCAGAGCCTGAGGAGGGTGGGGTTTGGGGAGGGACTTTAATGCCATAGAGTCCAATTGCCAAAGCGTCCATTTTCTCCAGGGGAACTGATCTCTATCAGCTGGAGATCTGTTGTAATAGCAGGAGATCTCCAGCTAGTATCTGGAGGTTGGCAACCCTAGTGTGATCTCACTGATATGCTAAAAGGCACTTGTGAGAGAGGGAAGGCTGTGATCTGAGGAGTCTCGGAACAAGGGGGGAGTGGAGTAAAATGGGAAAGAAATGGATCTGGTTCCAGGTTTTTATGCAGACAATAGTAAAGTCAGAGGGGGCATGGTTATTTTCAATAATCTGTATAGCCAGTAGGGCACTTATTCCCTTCAATTTAGCATTACTTCTAGGTTCTGTAATACTTCTCTTTATGTTTACTAGTTTTACTAACACTGTTTTTTCGCAAGGACATTTGATAATATAAATAACCACTGTATAATTACATGTTGCAAAGTCCTTTACTACATTTTTCCTTATTCAAAGGATTGATCAAGATTTCATATTATATGTAAATTTGCAATAGATTCAATTTATATAAGTAAAGTGTCCCGAGGGAAGGTTAGCACCCAGTAAAACCCTTTGACGAGTCACACATTTCTAAGTATTGCTATGAACCAAATGTTTTTTCAAGTTCTGAATTCTCCCAAAAGCAATCAGTGGTAATTTATTACATGAAGGAATATTCTCTAGTAAATGCCAGTTTTTGTAGATGCTGTCCTTAAGAATCACACTTACATGGTTGAAAGGACTGCCTACAATTCTATCGCATTCTATTTTCTCCTTGTTTGTAAGTGGTTTTCTTTCATTAGAAGCCAAAACTTAGAGTAAGCAGATTGTAATGTGTGATTTGGATAACCTCTATAAGTCAAATGGCGCCCAAGACTGCTAGTTTCCCTTTTAAAATCATAAATCCGTGAACAGCTTCTTCGGAGTCGTAAAAATCTGGCCAAATGGCAAGTTATTTCTTATATCTTTGGGCTGATGACCGTCAGATCTCAAGAGGGAGTTTTAGTCTGTTGGTTTTTTATGTAGGGCTTTCCTGAATGCTCAGCTTACTCCTGATTTTGTTGACAGTCGATCTACAAGTGTTGGAATCAGGTGGGGCGCAGTTCTTCTACACGTCTGCCCTCCCTCTGCATTTTCACTGTTGTGGAGTCAGTTTATTTCCTTCCGCATGTGCCTTAAATAATCAGGATTTTCCTCATTGGCGGCATCACAGCATTCCCCCCCCCATTTTTTGTGCATGCTTATATCAATATATCACTATACCGTTGTAATGAGAGATTAAGCGGGTTCTCTGAATCCCCAGCTTGTCCTGTTCTTTTTTGACCATAACATCTAGAAAATTAATTGATCGTCCATATTTAAAGTCAAATGTAATATTGCCATCCTGTATATCTAACCAGTCATGGAAATCTGACCGACTTCTTTCCATATTTTTTTCCAAACATTTTCTATCTGAACAGTAAAGATTGTTCTTTGCACCACTGGCTCTTTTGCCTATTTTTAGCTTTACGATTGGTGCGGTCCTTCTGTTTCTTCTTCCTCAACAAGACTGTACAATTCACTTCCCAAACACTGAATGGATTACTGTGCTGTGGGGTTTCCTGGCGGCTAATTGGCCCATTTGTGCATTTAAGAATGGAAAAGAAGGATAGTTAAGCGGGAGGAATGTGCCAAACTATTGCTCAAGCGCATGGCTGAGGTTGCAGCCGCCACTGCCTGAGAAGAGCTGTGGCTGAGCTTGGGAAGGAAGTGCTGCTTTTTTTATCAGAATATTCTATCTCTCGTGTCTGCTAGTGGGACAAAGTGGGGGGGTTATCTTGTAACCTCAGCAGTACTTTTCTTCAGAGGCTCACTTAACAGGAGATTTCGTAAAGAATTTGAAAAACAGAACACATTAAAAATGCTGCGGCACTTGAACTGTGAGTCCCTTTCATCGTGGCTTCTGATCTGAAAGTCACAGCCAGGGCCGTATTCTCTTCTCTTCTCTCCCCCCACACCCGGTCTGTGTGTGTGTTTACCCAAATTCTGTACCAAGGAAACCCAAACTGTGCCCGGAAAAGCAAAATAGTGACATGCACAAAATCACACAATTTTTAAATATGTATTCATGTGGTGTTATCTGTTTGCATGACACTTTATGGAGTAGCATGAGCCAAACAAGAACGTTCCTCATCTCCAAAGAATTTAACAGCGGGGATTTAGGCTTGGTGCAGCTAGAAATTCCAGAACAGCATATAGGCTCCAAATTTATTCAATATATAACAATTTAGTTTATTAAATTCATAAACCATGTATAGGAAATCTTACTCTAATTCTAATCTAATCTATTCTATATACAATTCATTCAAGTGTACATTCACCATGTGCATAACAGGAAGCACAGATCTTGCTGAGTGCAACATAGACAACGTAACTAAACAATAATGAAAATATGCAAGAAGAGAGTCCCAAAAGAGTATGCGCCCTCTACATCCTGGCTGCGTTTCGTAGAAGCCTTCTTCAGCTCATTAATATTTGTTGCTTAGTAGTCCAAGAATTTGCATGCTCAGTAGTCCAAGAATTTGTATTAGAACTTATATCCCGATAGGTGTCTTGATATTTTTTGATATTTAAGGCAAATTGCCAAAATAACTACATGTGTTTCTCCACAATTCAAACATTCCTTCCGACCTCAGAGGGTTCCAAAATGTAAGTCAATCAGTGGGTCCAGGTGCAGCCTGGAGTTATCCCAGAATTACAGTTGATCTCCAGACTACTCAGTTCCCCTGGAGGAAATGGCAGCTTTGGAGAGAAGACTGTATAGTATACCATAGAGTCTAGAGCAGTGGTTCCCAACCTTTTTTTGACCAGGGACCACTAGGACTTTTTTGTTCGGTGCAGGGACCCCAAGGTTCAAAATAAAAATTCCGAGAATTTGAAAATAAACTTTAATCATAACTGTTAGTTAAACATTAAACTTAGAATAATATTTGAATATATGTTTTTATAATAGAGAACTTTTAATTGAAAATATTAATTTATTATGGGTTTATAACTTTGTTTCGCGGACCTTAATTTAGTTCTCGCGGACCCCTGGGGGCCCATGGACCCCCGGTTGGGAACCAGTGGTCTAGAGGAAATGAAAGTCCTAGAGTGATATCACATTCCCACTGAGTTTCCACCCCTTCCCATACTTGCCCTGTCCAGGCACTGCCTCCAAATCTCCAGGTATTTCCCAAGCTGGAGTTGGCAACCCTAGAGGAGTGGGAAGTCAACATGGCAACATATTTTCTTACTTTGTACAATTTTGTTTTGCATTCCATGTGAACTGGTATGTGATCTAACATTCTACCCAGAATCTTCTGCAACATGTCTGGGTTCCTCAGTAGCAAATTCACAGAGAAGGGTTGCTTGAAGCTAGACCCTTTAAAAGTTTCTTACAGCGCAATCCTAAAGAGAATTACTCCAGTCTAAACCATTCATTTCAATGGGCGTAGACTGGAGTAACTCTGTTTAGAAATACACTGTTCATGTAGTATTTACAGCCCATTCCTGAGGGGGGGCAGTCTTCTTTGGAGGCTGGGGGACCTCGCCGCCAGCGTAAGTGCGTGTAATCACGCGATTACACTCACTTATGCTGGCGAGGAGGGCAGTTCCGCCGGCGCCCAAGCACCGTGGAGCTGCACCATGCCCCGCCGCCAGCGCGGCCTCTCTGTGGCGCAGGCCACGGCATAGAATGGCTACGCCTGCGCAGGGGGCGTTCCGGGGGTGGGGGAAGGAGTCGTCAGTGAGGCGGCTTCCTATCCCCGTTCGGCCTGTTACACCGGCACCGGGAACGGCGGTGCTGCGCCTGCTTTTTAGCAGGTTCAGCTTCGCTGTTTTCAATGGGGCTTTTAGCCCCTTTGGATTTTTAAAAAGCCTTCTCAAGGCTTTTTTCGTTCTCGCAGCGTGTGCAAAACGGCTTAGGAGGAGTTGCGGCTGCACCTCTTCCCCACCGTCTCCACACGCTGCCAGCTCAGGAATGGGCTGTTAATCCCGTTACGTCAGTTGCCTTTGAGATGTTGCACAGCACAGTTGTAAATGCTCAGTGGTTGAAAATATTTTCCTGGTTCTTTCTACAATCTGCCTTGTTTGTTTGTTTTGTTACCTGAGGGGCTCAGGGAGGGGAAACCAGTCGGCTAAGCATTTGTGCTCAACAAGGAATTCAGAAAACTTTGGTGCTATTTTTAGTATGTGAAAATTTCCACCAGGTGCTGTCAACTGTCTGTTTGGGTTCACTGAGGCGTCACCCTAGAAATGAGTCGTTTCAACCAAACCCAAGAGGAGATCAAAATCTCCCCCCACTCCATCCCAGTGTACCAGGGTACTGGGAGCTTAGAGCGTGGGAGGAGGTGCAGGAAACACAGTTCAGAATGAGGCTGGATTGGCAGGCTGGTGGACCCAGCTGGTATTAATGGTATTAATGTGGTATTAATGTGGAGTGCGGGGGCTAGGAGCTGTGGAGCTGTGGCTCATCCCCTTGCTGAGGCGGTGCACAAAAGATCTGGCTGCGGGAGATCAGTTGTAATAGCAGGAGATCGCCAGCCACCACCTGGAGGTTGGCAACCCTACCCTTACAGCACTTTCCCCTAAGAACCTAAGAACATAAGAAAGGCCCTGCTGGATCAGACCAAGGCCCATCAAGTCCAGCAGTCTGTTCACACAGTGGCCAACCAGGGGCCTCTAGGAAGCCCCCAAACAAGACGACTGCAGCAGCATTATCCTGCCTAATGTAATAGACATGCTCCTCTGATCCTGGAGAGAATAGGTATGCATCATGACTAGTATTCATTTTGACTAGTAGCCATGGATACCCCTCTCCTCCATGAACGTGTCCACTCCCCTCTTAAAGCCTTCCAAGTTGGCAGCCAGCACCACATCCTGGGGCAGGGAGTTCCACAATTTAACTATGTATTGTGTGTAGAAATACTTCCTTTTATCTGTTTGGAATCCCTCACCCTCCAGCTTCAGCAGATGACCCCGCATTCTAGTATTATGGGACAGGGAGAAAAGCTTCTCCCTGTCCACTCTCTCTATACCATGCATAATTTTATAAACCTCTATCATGTCTCCCCTTAATCACCTTCTTTCCAAGCTAAACAGCCCTAAGTGTTTAGCTTGGAAACCCCCTCTGAACATCTCTTGCCTTGAAAACCCTTACATCTAATTAACTGCTGTCAAAATATTGTTAAACCATTTAGGCAGTCTCACAATTTTCTTAATTGGATAGTTAGGAAACAACAATGCACAAATAAAGTTACTATCTATATCATATACGTTTGGGAGAAGATCGTCTGTCTGACTGAACATCTGCGAGGATAAGGTCTCTTTATCTCTGAATTGGTCTTGCAAATCAGATATGTCGTTAACTTGTTACGTTACGATGTTTA
Organism: Euleptes europaea; assembly: GCF_029931775.1. Lineage (NCBI taxonomy): Eukaryota > Metazoa > Chordata > Lepidosauria > Squamata > Sphaerodactylidae > Euleptes > Euleptes europaea. The sequence continues at coordinate 36,001,706 of NC_079329.1, read as the reverse complement.
AATTCCTTTCTTATCTAGATGGCCTTATTTTTATTCTTTTTAAAATATAATGTCACATATAAGCACAGGGTTCTGCAACTGGGATTAACTAGAGTTAACAAGCATGCTGTGTCCCCTGGAGGCTGATGGACCCTGATGGTTTCTGGAAAGCCCACAGAGGAGTTTCCCACTAATGTGGCTGGCATTCCTGCTAAAGCCCTGGTTGACGTCTGGAAGATGGAGGTGACCTAGATGTTGGGATGCCAGCCTCCAAGTGGGACCTGGAGATCCCCCGGAATTATAGCTCATCTCCAGGCTACAGATATCAGTTAACCTGGATAAAATGGCTGCTTTAGAGGGTGGCCTTTATGGCATTGCACCCCACTGAGGTCCCTCTCCTCCCCAGGCTCCACTCCCAAATCTCCAGGAGTTTTCTGGATCTGGCAACCTGGATCTGGCAACCTTACCTAGATGGTAGATAAGAATGGCTGCTCAATGTCTAGGGTCCCTCTTTGCCAGTGGTGGGAGGTTTTTGGGGCGAAGCCTGAAGAGTGTGGGTTTGGGGAGGGGACTTCAATGCCATAGAGTCCAATTGCCAAGGCAGCCGTTTTCTCCAGGTGGACTGATCTCTATCAGCTGGAGATCAGTTGTAATAGCAGGAGATTTCCAGCTAGTATCTGGAGGTTGGCAACCCTATCAGTGTCTTCTGTTGGGACGAGCTTGCTTAACTCCCTAGGTCACAGGGCAGCCGGAGCTCAAGGGAAGGGCTACAACACAAGAGGAGGGAAACTCAGAGGAAACGCAGCATAACCCACTCTAGAACAGGAGTGAGCAGTCTTTTATGGGTTAAGAACCAAACAACTTCAAAAATTCATAGCAAGAGATCAACCAAGAGGCTCAGTAAGAAAGCCTATATGCATAAATGAAAATATAAAACTTAGCATTGCTGACATGAAATAAATAGGAGTCCAGTGACACCTTAAAGACCAGCAAAGTTTATGCTAGCGTAACCATGATGTTGATTAATAATCCACAAAGGGTCCGCAACCCAAACACTGTTTGTTACAAGTCTTTTATTACAAAGTGGCTGGCACTAGGTCTCACAATAAGTAAGAAATGTACACAGGAGCACCTGTAAGGTCTGAGTTCACCTGTTAAATCCCAATCACCAAACGTCCAAACAGAGTATTCTGAGAAGCTGGTTTATTTGGGAAGCAGGAGGTGAGTAGCAGAAACTTACAGGGGAAGGTAGGAAACTAATGGGGGGGGGGGAAACGAGCAGGTTGGAATATATACAGAAAACCAAAGGCACGCTTGGATCCCAGGCCAAGCCTGGTTCCCATGGTAGATTACAGTTATCACGCAAACGGAGAGCAACACAACCTTGGAGGCCAGGTTGCCTGGAGCTCACAGCACTCATAGTGCATAGAGCTCATAGTGCTGTGAGCTCTATGCCTGGAGCTCACAGCACCCTGCACAACTGTTTTTAGTGCAGAGACATAAACCCGTGCATGGTTCACCCTTGGATTCCTGGAAATTCTTTACCCTTCCATCATTTTCCAAGGACTGGCCCAACCATATAGGCAAACTAGGCAGTTGCCTAGGGTGCCAGGCTTTAAGGGTTGCCAAATCAGACAGAAGTACATGTCTTTTCTCTATTATTCACACAGACACACGCACAAGTTGGGGACCCACAAGGACTTGCAGAGGGCATCTCATTTCCCCCTGTATACCCCATCTCTGTGTTTCTTCTGAGACAGCAAGGTAGACTTCCTCTGAATGTGGGGGAAGTCTGCTGCAGTACAAGACAGCTCTGTGTGTTGAGTCAGTGGGGGGGAAAGTCATGGTGAATGATAAAGGGAACTGGATAGAACTGCTATGCTCTGGTGCTCCCGAGCATGTGAAGCTACCAGATAAGCACCAAATGGTGACGTGTCATGTCGTAGCCTGGAATCAGGATAAAAGTTCATTCCCCAGTACAATCGAGGCTCAGTCTTTTATGCTTGTTAAGGCGGCTGGGCCACAGCTGTAATAAAACTGTTTTCTTGACTAACGGTCTCGGGTCTCTCTCCTCCACGAACCTCCGTTTTCCCGCAACACTTCTTTCCCTCCCCTGGTAGCCCCCATAGCCTCTCCCCTTTTCCTGTTTCCTTTTCTCCTTCCCACCCACTAGCCAACCTACCATTATCCTCCCACCACCACCCCACCCCGTCTTCAGCTTTCCCTCCTTGCCTTGTTCTAGCAACCCCTCCAGAGGAAAGGTGTGACCAAGTTGCCAAAGTCACACCGCAGCTGCCAGGCCTGGCCACTCCTCCTCCATCAGGAGACATGACAGGGGAGGGTGGTGGCACCTTTTCTGGTGCTGCTTTCACCTCCCAGCCCACCCCCGCTCTCCCTGGCTTTACAGAAACTAAGGCTTGGGTGGCTTGGCAATGTTGTTGGGGTTGCCAAGCAATCTCCGAAATGGCCACTGAGAGCTCAGTGGAAATTCCTTTCTTAAAGCTACAGCTGTTGTTTCTATTGTTATGGGGAGTTGTAATCCCCCAATGTAGTCTGGTTTTTTTTTAGATTTCTGTGTTGTTGTTTTTTGCAAACCTGAGACTTCCTTTAACTTTGTAGAGAAATCCCCACTGTTTGTCCCCTAGCTCTATTTTGCAGCTCTAGTGATTGTATCATCTATGGCCTGGTTCAGAATCAGATACAACAAGCCGGACTCATGGTGGGGGATCCCATACTCCTTCATTTAGATCTCTCACCCCTCCAACATTGGGTTCCAACTCCTCCCCCTTCAGAATCTAAGGGAGAGGAAGAATCTTGCATATACCCTTCACTCTGCTTTCCTATCCCCTCCCCACTGCTCTGCTTTCCTATCCCCTCCCCACTGCTCTGCCTGCCCACCTCCTTGCCCTCACCCATCTTCCGGCCTGCTGCTCTGGCCTCCCACCCCTTCCTAATTACTTTGCCCACCCTCCCACCTGCTCTCCCACCAGTTTGCCTGACAATCCCCTTCCACCACCTCCTGCCTGCCACTGTGCCCACCTGGCCATCCCCCTCTCTCCACTGCTCTGTGGTGGGTGGTGGGGTTTTCAGCTGCCTTGGTGGCAGAGGTCCCACTATTCCTCCATGCCTACAGTGCTGCTGCCTACTTGTAACCCTGCTGTCTCCTCCACCTATCTGGTTGAAGCAGCAGGGGCTTCCCGTCACCTCTCATCTCCTACATGCACCTGCCATGGACTACAGTGGGCTCAAGGAGCCACATTCCTCTCCTGTCTTTTGGAGGAATTTATCCCCCCCCCCAATTTTGTATAACTTTTCAGATTTTTTCTGCAAACGTGGGAGGATCCCTCAACTTTGTTGAAAAATGTCTACGTAGCCCCAATCTGTGGATTTAAGTATCTACAGATGAGGCCAAGTTGAGAATTAGTATCTATATGTGGCACCGATTTGTGGATTTCTGTACCTACAGATGAGGCCAAGTTGAGAATAAAATATATCTGTGGATATATCTGTGGATACTTAAATCTGTGGATTTAAGTATCAACAGATGGGACCAAGCTGAGAATTAGATAGATCAATATATATATATATATATATATATATATATATATATATATATATATATATATATATATATATATATATAATATTGAATATGGGAGGCAAAGTCACAGTTTGCCTCAAGCGTAAAAACCCTTGAAATGGCTCTGCATTTCCCTTTCTGTAAAGCATGTCTAAGGAGCCCTTTGGTGGTGTACAAATTTCTTCCTGTCATTCCCTTCACATCCTGGTTATTCTAGTATTCTGCCTATCCCTCCAATATGGTGGTGGAAAGTACCGTCAAGTCACAGCTGGTTTATGGGGGGGGGGGCTGTAAAGATTTCAAGGCAAGAGGTGCAGAGGCAGTTTACCATTGCCTGACTCTTCACAGCAACCCGGGACTTCCTTGGTGGTCTCCCATCCAAGTACCAACCAGGGCTGATCCTGCTTACCTTCCGAGAGCTGATGAGATCAGGCTAGCCTTCTGTTTGAAAGAGTCACATTTCAGTGCAGAACCAAATGTGCAGAACAACAACAACAACATTTGAACAACACTTTGAACATGGTTATGTGTGTGTGTTAAGTAAGGAGCTAGCCAAGTAAGTAAGGAGGCAGCCATGAAGGAGCTAGAAAAGATTCTTAAGTGTAAAGATGTGTCATTGGCTACCAAGATCAAGTTAATTCATGCCATAGAATCATAGAGTTGGAAGGGACCACCAGGGTCATCTAGTCCAACCCCCTGCACAATGCAGGAAATTCACATCTACTTTCCCCACACACACACACCCGGTGACCCGTACATGCCCAGAAGATGACGAAGATGCCCTCCCTCTCATGATCTGCCTGAGGTCATAGAATCAGCATTGCTGACAGATGGCCATCTAGCCTCTGCTTCAAAACCTCCAGGGAAGGAATGCTCACCACCTCCCATAGTATTCCCCATTATTACGTATGGGTGTGAAAGCTGGACAATGAAGAAAGCTGACAGGAAGAAAATGGATTCCTTTGAAACATGGTGTTGGGTGAGAGTTTTACGGATTCCATGGTCTCCCAAAAAGACAACGTAATGGGTTCTAGTTCAAATCAAGCCTGAATTCTCCCTAAAAGCTAAAATGACTAAACTGAGGCTGTTGTACTTTGGTCACATTATGAGAAGACAAGAGTCACTGGAAAATACAATAATGCTAGGAAACTTTGAAGGTTATACAAACGTTTATTATTGTCGTCAAGAAGCTGAGCAGAACCTTGATTTTGCCCATTTCTGAATCCATGCAAAATGTTGTCTCTAGGGTCAATCTGTAGGACAAGACTCCTGCCCCCATTCCACTTTCCCACCCTCCTCTCTGTAAACATGGTGTTTCCCGAAGCTTTTAATTATTTTTTGGTGCAAACAGTAATTAAAGTTCCTCCCACAGAGTGCTCGAGTCGGGCTTATAGGCCATCTAGTCCCATGGCTGGGCCACACCAATGCAAGAACACTCTTCTAGCTTAGCTGAGAGCAGATTTTGTTTAGTTTGCCATTTTTCAAGCAGGCGGTGTGCTCTTGAGCCTTTAGCACTAGGAAGAGCCTTATTATAAACTCTGTGGGTGAATATTAGTGTGTTAAGTTCTAAATTTGTGCCAGGGCTCAGCTTGGGCGTCAGTTTTCAATGCCAAGGCTGGAACATACCAAGGGGGGAAAAAACAGATGAAGTAACAAAAAGAGGTCCAGAATGCTTTTCCCTCACCTCTGAGTCACAGGGTTGCCACCCTCCAGGTAGCACATGGAGATCTCCCACTATTACAATTGATCTCCAGACAACCAAAATCAGTTCCCCTGGAGAAAGTGGCTGCTTTGGAGGATGGACTCTATGGCATTATACCTGCTGAGGACCCTCCCCTCCCCAATCCCCACCCTCCCTTGGCTCCACCCCCCAAAATTTCCAGGTATTTCCCAACCCAGAGCTGGCAACCCTGCTGAGTCAGGACAGCCCCCCACACCTCAGGCCTTGATTGTAACCCCACCATCTGAGATAGGGTTGCCAGGTCCCTCTTCACCATCGACGGGAGGTTTTTGGGGTGGAGCCTGAGGTGAGAGGAGTTTGGGGAGGGATTTCAATGCCATAGAGCCCAATTGCCAAAGCCGCCATTTTCTCCAGGTGAACTGATCTCTAACAGCTGGAGATCAGTTGTAACAGCAGGAGATCTCCAGCTAGTACCTGGAGGTTGGCAACCCTAAGCTGAGAGCTGAGCCCGTGGAGCTTTCTGGGGGCTTCCTTGCCCACAAGCAGAGGAAAGGTAGAGGGGATAGGAGTCATGCACGCAACGCAGGAGTGGGTTTGTCGCTGACTGCCTATCTCCTCTTCATCGCCCCTTATCGCTCTTCTGAGCAACGCTTTCCTTAGGAGCTGGGAGGGGGAGGAGGAGGCAGGGAAATTAGCTTCTCAGAAGATAAGGGAAGGGAGATACTGAAAGAAAACCAAGCCAGCCCTCTGTATGTGCCTGAGCTGAGTGTGCAATTTCTATCTCCTCCACCTTCCTCTGCCCAGAGTCAGGGGAGCCAACCATGGTTGTGGTGTGGTGAGCATCGCATGCAGCATAGGCAGGCTCTAAGGGGAAGGCTTCCCAGTCAGAGGCATTGCTTCCAGATGAAGTGCCTATAAACTTCATTTATTGGAAAACATATATTCTTTCATATGTATCAACATTCATAGGTTCATGAGGTGCTATGCTCAAGAATAGAGCAGAGCATCAGGCAGATATATTCTACCCACACATGGAGACTTTGGGAACGTTGGCATCCATAACTATAAAAGGCCAACAGAACACATTGCCTGGTACAGGCTTTCCCCTGTAGAGAAAAACAGTGTCTTACCTTCACTGTTAGGGATGTGAATCACAAGACCAAGTGCTTGCTTAGAGACAGCTTCTACCAGTCTCTATATACTATGTTAATTAAAGAAAGGCAGACAACCAATGTTTAGTAAGTCAACGTAATTGGAACATCCCTAACCAGAAGTTATAACTGGGGTAGCAATCCTTTGTTCTGTATGAAGACTGTCCTGCGCATTAGGGCAGTTTCATCCGGTATGCATATTGAGCTCAATAAACTACTGCTTTGAACTATCAACCTCCCACTGTGTTATATTAATTCGAAAATTAATATTATAACACAGGCATAGCACAGATAGGATTGCCAGCTCTGGGTTGGGAAATTCCTGGAGATTTGGGGGATGGAGCCTGGGGAAGGTGGGGTTTGGGGAGGGGAGGGAGCAAAGTGTAATGCCATCGAGGCCAACTTTCAAAGCAGACATTTTCTCCAGGGGACCTGATATCTGTTTGCTGGAGACCATCGGTAAAAGCTCGGTGGCCATCTGTCAGCAATGCTGATTCTGTGAACTGAGTCAGATCATGAGAGGGAAGACAGGGAGGGTTGCATCAGTATTTGGCTCTTGTGGCCCTCTCTGCCACGGGGTCACGTCGGCTCCTTAACTGACTTCCCCCCCCTTCAGGATTGCACTGTTAGTGCAGGCAGCTGCTACAGGTTTTTTCTTGAATTTCTGCTTGCACAAAAGTTCTAGCACCTGCAGAGATTTTGTGCTGGATACACCATGTTGTCTCAAAATTTGCCATTCCAATATTTTATACTTGCTGGTATTTCTTTGTTTCTATTTAAGAAGGCTTGAAATAAAAAAAACCCCGAAGTGGCTGTCAAAGACTAAATACTATTGTCCTTTATCAGATGCTGTTGGATTTTTTGTACCTCAGCTATCAAATGTAGTCTATATTAAACAGTATTCTGTGCCAGCTATCAGTTATCAATGTTTAAACATCAAGCAATCACTGGATGTCAAATAGGGTTGCCCGGTCCCTCTTGGCTACTGATGCGGGGTGAGGGATAGGGTTGCCATCTCCTGGTTGGGGAACTCCTAGAGATTTGGGGGGTAGAGCCTGGGGAAGGCAGGGACCTCGGTGTGGTACAATGCCACCCTCCAAAGCAGCCATTTTTTCCAGGGTAACTGATGTCTGGAATCTGGAGATGAGCTGTAATTCCAGGCAATCCCCAAGTCCCACCTGGTGGCTGGCATTCTTAATGTCAAATATTCTGCAAATGGTCAGATAGCTGGGGACTCGCAGCTTATGCAGAGAATATCATGAAAATCTGCAGGAGAAAATTGTAAGGAGGATTTTTGAGAGTAACCGGATAGTTTAAAAAGGATCTCCCAGATGTTACATGGACCCTTTCGGTCTATCCAACAAGCAAAAAAACATAATTTGCCTTTGAGTCATCACTCACATTGCTGACTCATATGCCAACTGAGATTTACTTATTACCCCTGGATACTTGTCTATGATGTTTGACCCAAGCCACATTTCCCCTGTATTTTGTATCTGCCCGTTCAAGTTCTTATCCTGCCCATCTGGATACATCAGGACAGTAACAAAACATTACGTTTTGGTAGCAGATGCTTTTCAACAAAACCAGATAGGAAGAGAGCATGGCCAGCTTAAGTTTTTTGGTGCCCTAGATGAACAACGACTTTGCCCCCCCCCCCAACCACCTACCCCCGCCAATTCAACAGAGAGGAAAGTGGGGTCTAGAATGAATGTTTTACTGATTGGGGCATTCAAAACGAACAATGTAAAAATAAAATAGATAAGCTCTTCCAAAGCCCTCCATGTACCACCAGGGCAGTTATAGAAGACCAGAGTCGACAGATATGGAGATTCTAGAAGCCAGTTTACGCCAGGCTTCCCTTCACACCAGTAGAGGTAGCTTCTCTTGCCTTTTTGATACCCTTGAAGACATGAACACATGATGCTGCCTCATACTGAATCAGATCCTTGGTCCATCGAAGTCAGTATTGTCTACTCAGACCAGCAGCAGCTCTCCAGGGTCTCAGGCAGAGGTCCTTTCCCATCACCTACCTGCCTAGTCCCTTTAACTGGAGACGCCGGGGATTGAACCTGGGACCCTCTGCATGCCAAGCAGATGCTCTACCACTGAGCCAAAGCCCCCTGACCCTTCAGAATCTGGTGCTCTGGGCATTCGCCTAGGTTTGCCTAGTGGTTGGGCCGGCCCTGAAAAGGGCACACCAATAAATCTGGGGGAAAAAAGTTAGAATGGTTTTAAATCATAGAGTCATAGCGTTGGAAGGGACCACCAGGGTCATTTAGTCCAACGCCCTGCACAACGCAGGAAAGTCACAACTATCTCCCCCCCCCACTTACCCCCAGTGATTACCACTCCATGCCCAGAAGTTTCCATTTGCAATGGGAAAATAGTGTGGCCATCTTCCTTCCGCACCTTGGCTTTTGCCTGCCCCATTTCTTTCTTTTTTCACACGTCTTCCTTCTTCCTGCCCCCATCTCCAGTCAAGGGTGAATATGTTGAAAAGGAAGACTGCAGTTTGAATCCAGAGATGGTGGAAACCCGAGAAGATCCTGGGATCCTTTATAACTGCCCGCAAGATTATGGAGAATATGAAAACATTAAGCTAGAGAGACATTCCGGGCCGTACGACCTCGTCAGGCCAACTAGCGGAAAGCTGAGTTGCGACATCTGCGGACTGGCCTGCGTCAGCATTAATGTTCTGATGGTTCACAAACGAAGCCACACTGGTAATTGCTTTTAGGCTTTTCCCAAGCAGGAGCGAGGTCAAAAGCATTGGATCAGAGGACATTCCAGTAGCCAGCCATAGTCTTTTCCATGCAAGTTATTTGCCCTGGAAACTGATGTGGTTGGGAAGCTGGGCATTGGGGGGGGGGGCTTCTTTTTGGGAGGACCTGCTGCTAATGTGCATCACAGCTCCTGTTTCTGTTTGCCTATGTGATGAGAGGAGCAACAGGATTAGGAATGCCAGGTCCCTCTTTGCCACCGGCGAGAGGTTTTTTGGGTGGAGCCTGAGGAGGGTGTGGTTTGGGGAGGGACTTCAATGCCATAGAGTCCCTGCCGTTGGCCGGGGGGGGGGGTCCTGGCAACCCTAGTGCCCATCAGATTTGCCCAAGCCCTTCTGCCCCACTACCCCCTGATCAATCTTTGTTGCCTTCCCTGGCTCTGCCTTGCTGCATCCTGCAAAAACCGACACTATCATATCAGCAGAAAGGTGAAAGAAGTAGGGTTGTCGGGTCCCTCTTTGCCAACAGTGGGAAATTTGGGGGGCGGAGCCTGAGGAGGGTGGGGTTTGGAGAGGGGAGGGACTTCAATGCCGTAGAGTCCAATTGCCAAAGTGGCCATTTTCTCCAGATGAACTGATCTTTATCGGCTGGAGATCAGTTGTAACAGCAGAAGATCTCCAGCTACTACCTGGAGGTTAAAGAAGGAGAAAACAGACACCTCTGTACACGTATCAAGAGGATGAGAAAATCAGTACAGGAGCATAGCTGTTAACAATGCAAAATGTATTGTAGCTATATTTTTCACAGTATGTGGTAATAAATCCACCAATAACACATATATACACTACAACAAAGAGATGTGTGTTTTTATATTATTGTGAAGTATCCAAACAGGTAAGTCTCAATGAGTTCCTCTGTCAGGTAAGTATTGAAACACAGTTCATTGAAAAGACGAACTGTGCTTCAGTACTTACCTGACAGAGGAACTTATTGAGACTTACCTGTTTGGATACTTCACAATAATATAAAAACACACATCTCTTTGTTGTAGTGTATATATATGTGTGTTATTGGTGGATTTATTACCACATACTGTGAAAAATATAGCTACAATACATTTTGCATTGTTAACAGCTATGCTCCTGTACTGATTTTCACTACCTGGAGGTTGGCAACCCGAAGCAGGATGGCGAGTAAAGACCATAGAGACAGCCTAGAGCGTCACCCAGAAGTGACATCATGTCCTCCCCAAACTCTACCCTCCACAGGCACTCCCTCCCCACAGATCTCCTGGCATTTGCTAAGGCAGTGTTGGGAACCCTAATGAAGGCCACTGTTAGTTGCCAATTGTCAGTAAGGTTTCTAGACCCCCGGCGGGAGCAGAGGATCCCTGCTTTGTGGCCCCTTCCCCGGGTGCCATTCAGCTGGCCAGTGGGGGGCTTACGATCAGCAAACTGAGGCCATCCCTCTGTCACTGGCAACATGGCGATGTCACTTCTATCGAACACTGGATGTGACATTATCAGGTTTTTGATGACCACATGGATGCTCTGGTACTGGGCAAAACTCTGGTAAAAACAGCTTCTACCATAAAGGTTTTGCCCAAACACTAGACTGTCCCCACAGTGCCAGTGGCGTGATGACATCACTTAGGGGGCTCACTGGAAGTGACGTCCCCACGTTGCCGACCACAGAGGCCTCAGTTCCCCACCCCTACTACCCACCACCCTCTGGTGTCCAGGGGGTACCTGGCAACCCTCATTGTCAGACACATCCCTACCAAGTTGGTGAGAGCAAATATAAGTAAATCAAACACGAAGGACTAGTGGCCTATTCACAGAGAACAGCTGCAGTATCACCTTGTCAAATTCAGGAGGGAAATTGGCTCTGGAAGATTTTATAGGGCTGAAGCAGTCCCACATGACCTTCTCTGGCCTTTCACTATTAAGACACTTCTGTTGCTGTAGGGTTGCCACCACTGGCGGGAGGTGTTTGGGGTGGAGCCTGAGGAGGGCGGGGCTTGGGGAGGGGAAGGACTTCAATGCCATAGAGTCCAATTGCCAAAGTGGCCATTTTCTCCAGGTGAACTGATCTCTATTGGCTGGAGATCAGTTGTAATAGCAAAAAACCTCCAGCTACTACCTGGAGGTTGGGGGAGAAACAGGCACCTCTATACTAATACCAAAGGTTAGGAAAACAGTATTGGAGCGAAAAACATTTACAAACAAGGTGCAATTTTTATATAAGCTACCGAGGTTCCTATAAACATACAATGTACAAATACAAGTAACCACACTGTAACCAACACATAGTATGTACAAAATATACAGTAAAGGAGCAAAAAATCTTTCAAAGGTCTCAGCAGAGTACCAAGTATGTATAAGTTCAAGTTTGTACGTACTATGTGTTGGTTATAGTCTGGTTACTGTATTTGTACATTGTATGTTTATAGGAATCTCAGTAGCTTATATAAAAATTGCACCTTGTTTGTAAATGTTTTTCGCTACTATCTGGAGGTTGGCAACCCTAGTTGCTGGTCTGTCACGAAGCCTGGTCCCAGTACAGTTTGACTGGCAATTCTGGTATCAAATCCCATTCTGCTATTTGGGAGGTGACCTGCGCCAGGCAAATCAGGTTTGAGTCCACCAGAGTAGAATCACACCCCCTGTCTGGATCAGGATCCTGCTGTTTCAATGCACTTTTTTCAATTAAGACCAGACATTCTGGGCTGTGTATCACTATAGTCCAGTAATCTGCCAAACTACATGCTGGGACATACTGGGACTCCTGCGAGAAAACGGCACATACGTTACAAGGAATATATTAAATGCAGGTTTCTGTGAGCTTCAAGTCACTTATTGCAGAGAACCCTCCCTGCTGCATCTCTGCATGACTCACTGCTTTTGTTTGGATCCTTCCGGTCAATCTCCACTATGGTGTTTTCTGCATGGGGACAGATATGTGTAGTTTCCCATGTTTGCTTCCATGGCTGCACATGGCAGGTTTTTCCATAGTTTTCCTTGCAGTAGCCCCCCCACACACACCACCGGAGCTAGTTTGTTTGTTTTAATCTGCATTTGACTATTGTGTAACAGGTGCTCTGAATTCACAGCTTTCTTTCTTTTTTTAAGTAAGTCTCTATCCTCTTTTGTTGAGAAAATATGCCTTTCCCCTTATAGCCCTGCAACAGAAGGGGCTAGACTCGAGACTTAATTTTTAAAAAAAACAAAGCTGGGAATTCAGAGAACCTGTTGCACATATTGTTATAATGTTATAGCAGCATAACACTGTTCAATTGATATTTAAAAACAGAGGTGGGAAGTGGAAATGGCTGCCATGTGAGCGAGATTGGAGAAATCCAGACTTTCCTGCCCAGAAAGTAGCCATCAGGATTCGCTGCAATATTTCCCCAAAACTCACAGTAAAGCAGGATTGGGAAAGACTGGGGGAAAGCCATGAAATGCCCAGGAGGCACGTGAGCTTACCATGATGATTTGAGTAAGCGGGGTGGAGGGTGGGGGGACCACTTTCCCAACAGCATCAAACGTGGTGTAAATAACCTGTGTGGAAATGGCCTAGGAGTGGGTGATACACTGAATGAGACTGGCTCAGGTCAGTCAGTGACTCCCCAGTTAAGAAATGTAGCAGAACGACTGAATTCCTCAGCCAATGCTGTACATTGTGTCTCTGCATGAGTCCTGCTGGGGCTTTCCTTTATGCAGGCATGTATCAGACAGGGAATCAGGCTCCTTTTAGGATAGATAGTTCTTCCTCTTACAGCTGGTAAAAGTAAACTTTGCATATACAAGAGTGAAGTTTTCCACCAATTTTAATTCAGAAAAAAAGGTGCCCCAGCAATCAGAACTCTGGGAACTCTCTAATCCTTTCCCTTAGCTTTTTGAGGTCTCATTTCATCAGACAGAGCTTGGTCCTGTCACACAAATTGATAGTTCAATCCTATATTGAGTTACTCCAATCTAAGCCTATTCATTTCAGTTGGCTTAGACTGGCCTAACTCCACAATAGCACTGCCAATTTCCTAGCCTAATATCCTTTAGGGCAGAATTGGGTGTGGGGTGGCAAAGAGGTTGGAGTCTCAAGCTAGGATCCAGGAGATCCGGGTTTAACTCCCCAACTCTGCCATGCAACATAGAAACCTAGATCTGGAAGGGACCTCATCTAGTCCAACCCCTGCACAATGCAGGAAGTTCAGAACTACCTCTCCCCCACTCCCCCAGTAACCCCTGCTCTATGCCCAGAGGAAGGCAAAAACCCTCCAGGATCCCTGGCCAATTTGGCCTGGAGGAAAATTGCTTCCTGACGCCAAAGTGGCAATTGGCATTGCCCTGAGCATGTAAGAAAGGACCACAAGAGCCAAGCACTGACTTATCCCTTCCTGCCCTCTTACGATCTGCCTAAGTTCACAGAATCAGCCTTGCTGACAGATGGCCATCTAGCCTCTGCTTAAAAACCTCCTAAGAAGGAGAGCCCACCACCTCCCGAGGAAGTCTATTCCACTGAGGAACCATTCCAACCGTCAGTAATTCTTCCTAATGTTTAGCCGAAAACTCTCTTGATTTTATTTCAACAAGTTGGTTCTGGTCCATCCTTCTGGGGCAACAGAACATAAGAAAGGCCATGTTGGATCAGACCAAGGTTCATTAAGTCCACCAGCAGTCTGTTCACACAGTGGCCAACCAGGTGCCTCTAGGAAGCCTACAAGCAAGACGACTGCAGCGGCATTGTCCTGCCTGTGTTCCTGCCTATGCTCCAAATAATATAATAGGCATGCTCCTCTGATCCTGGAGAGAATTAGTCTGCATCATGACTAGTATCCATTTTGACTAGTAGCCATGGATAGCCCTCTCCTCCATGAACATGTCCACTCCCCTCTTCAAGCCTTCCAAGTTGGCAGCCATCACCACATCCTGGGGCAGGGAGTTCCACGGAAAACTACTCCGCTCCATAGACCTTGGGCTAGTCGCTCTTTCTCAGCCTAGCCTACTTCACAGGGTTGATAAAGATGAAGTGGGGCAGGGAGAACCAGATGCGCCTACCTGAGCTCCTTGGAGAAAGGGCAGGGCAAAAGGTATGCGAGCAAAAGGAATGTGTTGCTCTCCCGCTAACCAGTAAATGCTTTCTCCTCTCTCTTGCACATGTCGTTTTTAAGGCGAGCGCCCCTTCCAGTGCAACCAGTGTGGAGCCTCATTTACCCAAAAGGGCAATCTCCTCCGCCATGTTAAGCTTCACACTGGGGAGAAGCCATTCAAATGCCATCTGTGCAGTTATGCCTGCCAAAGGAGAGATGCCCTCACTGGTCACTTGAGGACCCATTCTGGTAAGTGACTTCAAAAATGCCTTCTTCCCCCTGCAAGCTGAGTGGATCCACTTCCCTCTGTGGATCCACTTCCCTCTGTGGATCCACTTCCTCCAGCCCCTTTTTATATGTTTTGTATCCCAGAACCTTTAAAAGGTTTATGAGAAAGCATCCAGGTATTTGTCACTGGAGATTAACACCCTGAGAGCCAGCGTGGTGTAGCGGTTAAGAGAGGTGGACTCTAATCTGGGGAACCAGGTTTGATTCCCCACTCCTCCATGTGGAGCCAGCTGGGTGACTTTGGGCTAGTCACAGTTCTCTGAGCTTTCTCAGCCCCACCTACCTCACAACGTGTCTGTTGTGGGGAAAGGAAGGGAAGGAGATTGTAAGTCAATTTAATTCTCCTTAAAAGGCAGAGAAAAATTGGCATATAAAAACAGCTCTTCCTCCTCTTCCTCCTCCTCCTCCTCCTCCTCTTCTTCTTCTTCTTCTTCTTCTTCTTCTTCTTCTTCTTCTTCTTCTTCTTCTTCTTCTTCTTCTTCTTCTTCTAGAGGCCCCTCATTGAGGTCCTAAACCAGGTATCCCCAGCATGGTACTCATGGGCGCCATGAGTCCCCATGTTTTTAGGAAGTGGGTGGGGCAAGGTAGGGCTTTTGCCCAGTGTCAGCTCTCACCTGTTCTCCCGTGGTTTGCTCCGTGGCGCACACTCCCCTTTTACCTCCAACTCCTACTTATCGTGTCCAGTCCCCTTTCTTCCCGGTTCCTCTGTCACTCTCTCCCTCTGCTTAGCCTCAGACGTCCGAGTTATAGAGACCGCTCGCCTCTCTTCGTCACTCGTGGCCTCTTGGGAGATAGACTGCTAAACGCTCGCGTCCATCTCCTATGCCCATCTCCTCCTCGGCCAGCAAAACCCTTTCCTTTTCAACCTTTCCCCTGTAACACCTGTCCCAACCACCAATTAACGTCTGTTCCCTTTCTAGCCCTCTGCAGGTGTTGTTTCATCACCCCTGCCTGGGTCTTCTCTTCCCCCTGTCTCTTCTGTCCCTCCCTATTAACCTCCTGTGATCTCTCCCTTTTCTCTAAGTGTACCCTCTCTTCCTTACTGGCGATCTTCTCCCCTTCTAGCGAGACCTCGTCTTCCCCTCCAGCTACTGTCCTCCCATCCCTGTCCCTCCCAGGACTTTGCTTCCCAGAGTGATTCCGGCAAGCGAGGGCGACTATGCCCGCTGGGCATAGTGCTGGGTGCGGCACACCCAGTAAAACATTTGATTGAATATTGGAGATTTGATTGGCTGTGCAGATCTGTTTTAATGTTGCTTTAGCACTAGATGCCACCTGAGCACAAGTCTCTGCACTGTGTGACTGAAGTCAAGCTGTGTCTGGCTCCGCCTCCTGCGGCAGCCATTTTGTTGCTGTGCCCACCATGCCATGTCGGAATTTGCCCCCAGGCTCAAAAAGGTTGGGAACCCCTGTCCTAAACTGTATTTCACTTGTACGTAAATTTGGCTCTGTCCAAGTGATTGGTGCTGATGTGTTCAACTTGCATGGGACCCAATGAGGCTGGAAAAACCATTATCTCTGAAGAAGAAGAAGAGTTAGTTTTTATATACCGACTTTCTCTACCACTTAAGGGAGACTCAAACCGGCTTACAATCACCTTCCCTTCCCACAACAGACACCCTGTGAGTTGGTGGGGCTGAGAGAGCTCTAAGAGAGCTGTGACTAGCCCAAGGTCACCCAGCTGGCTTCGTGTGTAGGAGCGGGGAAACAAATCCAGTTCACCAGATTAGCCTCCGCTGCTCATGTGGAGGAGTGGGGAATCAAACCCGGTTCTCCAGAGCAGTGTCCACTGCTCCAAACCACCACTCTTAACCACTACACAGAATCATGGCTACGGATAATCTATATTGTATTATGCTTGTGGAGCTGAATTCTCTGATGCCAACTAGCTGAACTGCTGTGCTCAAATGCAATGATGATAAATTATTTTTATCAGTAGAGCCATCAGTGAACATTCCAGTCCTGCAGGGAGCACAGTGCATGCTTGCAGTCCAGCCTGTGGGACAGAAGCGAAAGTTGTCAGTCTGCCTGGGACTAAAACTTCACACATGCTACAGGGACAGCCATAGATTTGTAATGCCCACTTAGGACATGGAAGAGATCCCAGAAAGCAGAGAAGCTGAAGGCAGAATTAGATGCAACGTCGATTTCTGTGAACATTTTAAAAGGCTTCCCCACCCCCCTTTTCCAAATGCTGAAGCAGGAGCTGCTTTTCCCAGAGGCTCTTGAACCCATTTCTGTCCTGCTGTTTCCCCACAGAAAACTGCTCCTCCAAGTTGCTTTTACCCCCACTGAGGAAAATAATATTTTCCCCCCTAGGAGAGGAAAAACAACTTGGAGGGGGCAGCATTTTTAAATCGGTCAACAGCTGAGGAGGACAGGGTTTAAGGAACCCTCTTCTCCCCACACACACGCACACACCCTGTTCTCCCCCAAAAAAGAAGATTCAGCAGCTGTAGGAAGGGACGCAGAGCAATTCTTTTTCCCATGGAGAAAGGAATCTAGAAAGAAGGTGACGCATGGAAGCATGCAGAGCATACAATGGACTATGAAAGAGGAGCCCAAGGGAAAGGTCTGAGGGTAAGAAAGTGTAAGGAAATACACCGAGAAGACAGGAAATAGATAGACCCTAACTGCGTGATACACTGTTCCTGGGTTTAACGTAAAATGGCTCTTTGGGGAAAACTACATGTCTTGATGGGCTGTCCATGTACCAATGGGTAAGGTTGCCAGCTCTGGGTTGGGAAATACCTGGAGTTTGGGGGGTAGAGCCTGGGGAGGGCGGGGTTTAGGGAGGGGAGGGACCTCAGCCGGGTATAAAGCCATAGAGCCCACCTTCCAGAGCAGCCCTTTTCTCTGGGAATGCATCTTGGTCATCGGGAGATCCACTGTAATAGCAGGAAATTCAAATCAACTTACAAATTACAAAAATACAATTGAAGCAAGTGTGACTGTGAGTGTGAAGTGCCATCAAGTTGCTTCCAACTCACGGTGACCCTATGAATCAATGTCCTCCAAAGTGTCCTATCCTTAACAGCCTTGCTCAGGGTCTTGCAAACTGAGGGCCGTGGCTTCCTTTACAGAGTCAATCCATCTCATGTTGGGTCTTCCTCTTTTCCTGCTGCCTTCAACTTTTCCTAGCATGATTGTCTTTTCCAGTGACTCTTGTCTTCTCATAATGTGACCAAAATACAATAGCCCCGTTTTAGTCATTTAAGCTTCTAGGGACAGTTCCAGCTTGATTTGATCTAGAGCTCACTTATTCGATGTTTTGGCGGTCCACACCAAATATACGTGCAAGAAAATGCAATCTGATGCCCTGGGCTGAGGCTGGCTCTGCTAGCCCCAGCTGCAAGCCACAGAACATAAGAACTTAAGAAAGGCCATGCTGGATCAGACCATCAAATCCAGCAGTCTGTTCACACAGTGGCCAACCAGGTGCCTCTAGGAAGCCCACAAACAAGACTACTGCAGCAGCATTATCCTGCCTGTGTTCCACAGCACCTAATATAATAGGTATGCTCCTTTGATCCTGGAAATAATAGGTATGCATCATGGCTAGTATTCATTTTGACTAGTAGCCATGAATAGCTGTCTCCTCCATGAACATGTCCACTCCCTTCTTAAAACCTTCCCAGTTGGCACCCATCACCACATCCTGGGGCAGGGAGTGCCACAATTTAAACTATGTGTTGGGTAAAGAAATACTTCCTTTTATCTGTTAGTTGGCAGATGCCATGGCACCCACAAACACAACATTTGCGATCCCCACACTAGATCTTCTCCCAAAGGGCAGGAAACCAAGAGACTCAATGCTTTGCTTCAGAGACATGTTCCGACTAACAGCCAACAGCCCAGAACTGTCCAAGTCTCACTCCTCTGGCCACGCTCAGGCTTTAGGAGAGAGAAACAGATCAGGTTTTCGACAGCAATCTTCTTACCCTTCCTCTGAGGAGCTGAGTGATGGTATACACAGTGCCCCCCCACCCCCCACACACACTGTAGCCCAGGAAACCACTTATGCCACACATTGGGGAAGGGCTGTGGCTCAGTGGTAGAGCATCTGCTTGATCTTGACATGCAGAAAACAGCAGGGAGACAAAGAACCAGTGTGATGTAGTGGCTGGACGTGGATTTGGGAGGCTTGGATTCTAATCCATGCTCAGGCCATGAAGTTCACAGGACCACCTTGGGACCAACATGAACACATGAAGCTTCCTTATACTGAATCAGACTGTTGGTCCCTCAAGGTCAGTGTTGTCTACTCAGACTGGCAGCAGCTCTCCAGGGTCTCAGGCAGAGAAGAAGAGTTGGTTTTTATATGCTGACTTTCTCCACCACTTAAGGAAGAATCAAACCAGCTTAAAATCGCCTTCCCTTCCCAGCTTAAAATCGCCCCATAACAGACACCACGTGAGGCAGGTGGGGAGAGCTCTAAGAGCTGTGACTAGCCCAAGGTCACCCAGCTGGCTTCATGTGTAGGAGTGGGGAAACAAATCCAGTTCACCAGATTAGCATCTACCGCTCATGTGGAGGAGTGGGGGATCAAACTCGGTTCTCCAAATCAGAGTCCACTGATCTTAACCAGCACACCTCGCTGGCTCTCAGTCTTTCACATCACCTACTACCTGATCTGTTTAACTGGAGATGCCAGGGAATGAACCTGGGACTTTTTGCCTGCCAACTAATGCTCTGCCACTGAGCCACAGCCCTTCCCCAAGTATTACTGACTTCTTTCTCTCCCAGCTGTTTAAATTTCCTGCTCAAACAGGACCAAAGGGTAAAATGTCCATAAAGGGGTGGGTGTCAACAGAAGCAGAGGCTGTAATAGAATCACTGCAAGCACAATTCCTGTGCCTCTTGTGATACGCATGGAAGTGTGTGTGTGTGTGTGTGTGAGAGAGAGAGAGAGTGAGAGAGAGAGAGAGAGAGATTGCATTTTCCCATCCATAAAAAATGTGCAGTTCAAATGCAGGGGAAAATGCAATTCCTCCACAAAAGGAGCACAGCTTTGAAGAAAAGGTATCGAAACAATCCAAAGAAAATGGTGGTACTGTTTTTAAGAGAGATGGTTGGGTCTCCTGCACGCACTGGGTAACAGCTTTATGTCGCTTGTGCCCCCAAAAAAGAAAAGGTTACGGTCGTACAGAAAGGTCTTGGTTGAGGGGAAAGGAAGTGGTAAGGGGGTGGGTATGCAGAACACAGATGTTGGGTTGGATCCAGACTACATTTTCCATCAGCTGAATGGAACTTTCCTGTCCTTCCCGCCCCTCACTGCAGCCCACTGATCTCCTTGAAATGCAACTCCTGGGGGTAGGGGGCACTGAGGAATGACATTAGGGGGTCAGCAACAGAAAGGGGAGCTCGAGAGAAAATTGCCAAATTTAGTCAGGATCCAACCTGTAGTATGGAAAAATAATTGCAGCTTGAATTTACCGTATGTACTTCAGATCTTGACAAAGAGGAGTTATCAGAGCAATGTTCGTGGTGACTAGGTCATTTCTTTCTCTGCCTCAGTTTTTTCCATCTGCAAAATGGGTATAGTTGAGGGGGATGTTCTTAATTCCTCATTGCTACCAATATTTAGGCTCATTAGACAACTGGGCACCTGGCATTTTCCCCATGCTTTGGTTTAATATTGAGGGAACTTGATGGGCAGTCCTGAGAATGAACATGGTTAAGATGTTAAGTACTTCTTCATTTTGAAAGTAGGATATGAAATGATAAGGAATATAATGCCCCCTTTGTTTACCCGTTTATCCTTTCTAGTGGAGAAACCATTCAAGTGTGAATTCTGTGGACGGAGTTATAAGCAAAGGAGCTCACTGGAAGAACATAAAGAGAGATGCCGGACCTATCTGCAGAACGTCGGTCTCAATGAACCTAGTGAGAACCTCAAAATTAATTAATGTTAACTGGATCCAGAAAATTCGGAATTAAACTATAATGCTAACAGGAAGGGTATGGAATGGAGGAATTGTCTCCCTGATGAAGGGAGGTTTGGGGTCCCCTTTTGGTTGCTGCTGGGGGAATCAAAGAATCATAGGCATGTAGGGTTAGGGTTGCCAGGTGGGTGGTTTCAGCAGGCAATTGCCTGCCAATTCAACTGGCTACTCCAGAGTGGCAATCGTGTACGCTTGTGCACAGCAGCATGTATGCAATTACCCCCACCCCCTAAAACCTCCTGCTGATCGAGAGAAGGGACCTGCCAATCCTATGTAGGGTACATTTTATGCATGAGTGATGGAATCTGTTGGCTTGGGGACAACACTTATGCAGCCTGGTGCCAGTCTCAGAGGGCACATTCAAGCACATGAGTGTCATACCCTAATATAGAGGTAACCCTTTAAATTCCCTGGGGAAATTTGGTTAATATAGCAGAGTTTTGCCCAATCAAAGAAGCGTGATATTGAGTGCAGTAAATAATCCTCCCCAGAAGTACTTACATTTATTCAAGTAGATTCTGTTCACAGTAAGGTTGCAGGCGAATGGAAGAAAGTAGCAGAATCTAAAGAGTATTTTCCCTATCACAAGCGGCCAGCTGATCCGGCATCATGTGTATGGAAGTATGAGGCATGGTTTCTACAGGAGAGACCTGTAGAGACCTGTGACTCCATGAAGAGCCAAGGGGAGAGTGGGAAGAACAAAGGAGACACAGAGAGAGGAGGGGTCAGAGGTTAAGACAAAAAGAGTGACATCCCATTCAAGAAGATAGCACTTATACACACTTAGAGTGATGTAGCCCCCCACCTCCAATGTCCAGGTATGCTGTCACTCACTCCAATGGGGAAATATTTGATGAAACAGAAGAAATTTACTGCTTCTTTTTAGATCACTGGAATGGCTTAGCCTCAGTTTTTGCTGCCCATATGACAGCCATCTTAAACCATACGAAGCTCATCTTCTGCATTTGATATAATTTAAATAGATAACAAAATACACAATATTTGATTGTATTTGGTGCACTTCTTAACAATGGTATTTACAGTGCACTCCAAAGAGCATTTTCCAGGAGAATGCCCCATTGAATGGAATTCAGTGAGATTTTTAGAAGGCCTACCTAAGATTGCTCTCTTAGTGTTTGACAGTGTACTTGGTGGCATTCAGCTAATTACACGGGGATGCTTCTCTAAATCAAAACTATCAAAAGGTTCCCCACAAGCTTAAGCACTAGGGTTGCCAGGACCTCCCTGGCCACCGGCAGGAGGTGTGGGGGTAGGGTTTCCATCTTCAGCTTGGAAAACTCCTGGAGATTTGGGGTTGGAGCCTGGGGAGGAAAAGGAGCTGAGTGGGGTGCAATGCCATAGAGTCCACCCTCCAAAGCATCCATTTTATCCAGGGGAACTGATCTCTGTAGTCTGGAGATGAGCTGTAATTCTGGGGGCTCCCTGGGCCCCACCCAGAGGCGGGCGTCCCTATTAAGTACCCATTGTCAAATTTTAATGTTCCAATAAACAGTTCCAATTTCACCTGTGAACTTGGTACAAAAATGGAAAAATTCAGGGGTGAATTACATAGGGTTTGAGCCAACCAGTTTTTTTCCACTGCTGAAAGAGGGACTCCAGAGATCAGTTCCCGTGGAGGAAATGGGTGCTTTGGAGGGTGGGCTCTATCTCCCAACAGAAGCCCCTTCCCCAAGCACTGCCCCTAAATCTCTAGAAATGTCCCAAGCTGGATTCGGCAGCCCTGCCTCCCATTCAAATTCCAGATTACAATTTAGTAATCATGTCTGAAAGAATGAAATGGCAAATTTAACTATAAGAACTTTTGTGTATTCAGTTTGGTTACTGAAAGGCAGAGGGATCCATCCTGGTGACCATGAACAGGGTATATAATTATACATAACCGAGCTTGACTACTAGGTATTTTGAATTGTACTTGTTTCCTCTGCGGCGACTCAGTGTTCACTGCTTTAAACCACCCCTCTGGAATTCATTATTGATGAAAAAGTTGACATTTGCACAACCACATGGCTGGGAAGGGGGGGAAATGCTTGCTGCTGTGACTCTGGTGCTCAATCAGAGATGCTTATCGGGCCATTGACTTGTTCTTTTTTGTTCCATGCACTATCCCTTACTGACCACATCGTTTGGTGTGACAGGATGCAATGCCTCTAGTTTGGGTCTCACTTAGCACTTTGAGGTTTTAGTAACCAGACCTGCTCGCTCTGAAAAATGTGAAATTGTGGTCTTAATGGTGACAGAAGTCACACGTTGGGAACCACTTGAACTGCCTCCTAAGAACACACACTTTCCACTCTGGCATTGCTAGAATGGAGGGCCAAAGGTTACAGAGAGAAACGGAAACATAAAATAAAAGTCCAAAAGTGGGGAAGTAGAGGCTGGGCTTTTCCCAGCCGCTTCCTTGGCTCTCCTGCAGCTTATCGTTCCTCCTGATATCTCTCCTTCCAGCCAAAAACCAAACTTTCACTTCCCTCACATCAACTGTACTTATTGTTAATATTCTATGTCTGCCCCAGTGAATAGCTGGGGAGATGCGGGGAGCATTTTGTAAGATAATGTCATACTTAAAAAACGACAACACAAGGCTGCAAAGTTTAATTGGAGACTAAATGTTAGTTGCTTAATTGGTACGATCTTTTTGGTGGGGCTGAGAGATAAGGATACTTTATCCTGTGCTTTCCCCACTCCGGTCGGGAATGGGCAGGATAAAAATCAAATAAATAAATGTATATTGGCTTACTGTTAGAGGCTCTTTTGTTTCTGGTGTGCCTCTGTAAAAAGAAATTAAAAGGAAAACCTTAAAAGCCGACTTTCCTTATAACAACATGTGCTATTTATAACATTCTTTGTTACATCTTACTTCTTCCTTTGGTATCTCAAAAAGACATCTTTAATGAGTGAAGTGCCTGGTTGTCTTATATAGTCCAATGATAGACAACAAGGAGGAGGTTAAAAGCAACAGTTCTTTATTTAGCTAAACACAGACCTGGGGTGAAATAACCAAAGATAAGATGCAGGGTTATTCACCAGAGAACAAAGGAAGCTTAGTATCATTTATGCATTCGGATGGGGCAGGCCTATAGCTGCTAACAAGCAGATTGATACACAAAAGCACCAATACACATTAGGTGTCTACTTCACATTAATTAGCATAGCCTATAGATATTGCCCGAAGGCATCTCTAAGCAAGTGCTAGGTCTTGTGATCTAGGAAGTAGAAAACACATTCCTGAGGTTTGAGATAATTCAGAGCTCTCTACTGGTGAAAGGCCGTACCAGGCAAGCAATGTAATCTGTTGGCCTCTTATAGTTGAGGATGCCAACGTTCCCAAAGCTTCCATGTGTGTGTGTATGAATACATAGTGTTCTATACCAGCCCTTATATCTGGGCATTACATGAGGTGTCAGCATTGTACAGGTATATTAATATTTCATCAATTCATTGGTTGATGAATTATCTACCCCTTCAACTAAAATTCATTCAAAAAATGTTCCTGTAAAGCAGAGGGTCTCCAATGTGGTGCCTATGGGCACCATGGCACCCACCGACACCTTTTCTGGTGCCCGCCAAGGGAATGAGCTGTTACCTCCCACCCCCTGCCAGCTGAGACACCGGAGTGGCCGCCTGTTTCTTTGGAAGAAGTAGTTGAGTTAATTCAACACATAAAACTGAGGAAAGCCCCCGGCCCGGATGCTCTGGGCCCTGAAGTACTTAAAGCAGATCCCAATTGGTGGGCCCCTGTATTGGCTCAACTGTTTACCTGGGTGGATAGAACTGGTATTATGCCAGAGGCATGGACTAAAGCAATATTGGTGCCCATACATAAAAATGGAGACTATACAATTCCAGCTAACTTTAGACCCATCAGTCTCCTCTCGATTGTAGGGAAACTCTACGCCAAACATCTATTGAATAAACTCTTAGCTTGGATGGCAGAACATAAGATTCTAGGCCCTGAACAAGTGGGTTGCTACCAGGGGAAATCCACTTTAGACCACTGCATTGTACTTGCACATCTAGTTAACAAGTACGCTAGGAAAACCAACACCGAGTTATACTCAGCCTGTCTGGACCTTAAAGGAGCATTTGATTCCATCCCAAGAAACCTTCTATGGGGTAAGTTAATGAGCATGAACATCGACAAGAGATTAGTATTCCTAATCAGAAGGTTGTATACCAACACAAGTTGTCAAGTCAAGTGCACACCGCTGGGCAAACTATCCCCTAAAATCAATTTCAATAAAGGAGTTAAGCAGGGCTGCATCCTGGCCCCGACTCTTTTCAACCTCTTCCTAAATGATCTGGCTACTGCGTTAAGAGACGGCCATTGTCCCAAACTCAGCTCCGTACATACTCCTCTGTTACTTTACTCTGACAATGCTGTGCTATTGTCATGTTCAAGGATTGGCTTAAAGAGATTACTAAACCGGTGTAGTATTGTACTGCAAATGTTCTGGTGTGGAACTATGCAAAATCTAAGGTCCTGGTATTCTCAAAGTCCTGGAAACCACTTAAATGGATAATTGGTGGCAACTCACTTGAGCAGGTCAAATATTTTAAATATTTAGGCATTTATTTTCATCATAATGCATCTTGGAAAACCCATTATCAATTTGCAACTAAATCAGCAGAACTTAGCTCATTAGCAAATATTTGGGTTTTTTTCAATAGAGGTTTTTAACGCCAGAGTCAATGCACAATTACTGTATGGTATTCCTGTCTGGATTAGTGCACTAGGTTATCCACTGGAACGCACCCAAGCCAAATTCCTTAGAAAAATAATGGGAATGCCCTGTTGTGTCCCATATGCTGCATTGTGCTTGGAAACTGGCCAGATGCTACTTGAAACAAGAGCATGGCTCATGACTGTAAAATTCTGGTTACACATCCACTTTAAGGCAGATTCCTCTTCCCTTATCTATTATATGCTCATGGAGTCACATGCTTCTTCAACATATTGAGAGCAAAATTAAATCTGTTGGCTTTAACTTTGACTCCTTGCTTATGCTTACTGAGGCAGAAGCTTTTCAAAGGATAAAATGCAGACTCTTAGATATAGGACTTCAAGACCTAAATAGCGCTACTAATAAAACATGCTCCCCTTCAAATTTAGGGGTATATTTTGACTTTTATCAGCCCTCCCCATACTTATCTCACCTGTGTGATCCTTCTCAACGTAGAGCCATTTCTCTGGCCAGATTTAATGTTTTGCCATCTGCGCGACTAGAAGGCAGATTTCGGAAAATCCCTCTGTCTGCCAGGCAACAGTTGTATTGAAACGGTTGCTCGTGTCTTATTTTATTGTAGTTTCTACCCAGAATCTCGCAATGAACTTTTAAGCCCCCTGTTGGTTAATAGACCGAAAGTCTCAGATTCTTTTAACGTTTCCTATTTATTGAACAATCGTTCGCCCCATATAATGGAGATGGTGGCACAGTTTTTAAAGCTTGTTTTAAAAGCCCGCCAAACTGTTAATTAGACGGCAGTATCAACAAACAGCGTTATTCGATGTAACTGTCTTTTAACTATGCCGTAAAGGGCACTTTTTAATATCTCCATTCCTTTTGTACCCTTCTGTATTATGTTTTTATGCCAATAAAGGGATGATGATGATGATGATGGTGATGATGATATATTGATGATATATATATATTGGTGCCCGCCAAGTGTTTTAAAAAAGTTGGTGGGGCCAAGTGGGGCTTTTGCATATCAAGGCTTCTGGTTGAGCACTGGAGATTTGATTGGCTCTGCAGATTTTTAAATATGTTGCAGAATTGCAAATGTGCCTGCAGGCTCAAAAAGGTTGGGGACCCCTGCTGTAAAGTGTGGCCCTGGTTGTCAGCCAACAAGAATGTTGTGTTTCTGTTGCAATATTCTTCATTGCTGAACAAATTTGGAGGAATTTTATGGGATGTGTTTGTGTGCGATTCACAAGCCACTCATTAGCATCAGAATAACAGCCATTGTAGCAGTGGAGTCAATATTTGCATAGGGATGCATTTGACTCAGGACTTCTATAGGTCACCAAGTGGTGTATCTCTTTCCATTGCATCTGAGGTAAGAGTAAATTTTGCCAGAATCAGCTTTATTAGCTTCTATTAGCAAGGTTGGTATCCAGGATATTTAACTACTGTTCCAATGGGCAGATCTGACTTGCAAACAGCTAGAAGAAGAAGTGTTTGTTTTTATATGCTGACTTTCTCTACCATTTAAGGAAGAATCAAACCATCTTACAATCCCCTTCCCCTCCCCACAACAGACACCCTGTGAGGTAGGTGAGGCTGAGAGAGTTCAGCGAGAACTGTGACTAGCCCAAGGTCACCCAGCTGCCTTCATGTGGAGGAGTGGGGGAAACCAACCCAGTTCACCAGATTAGCCTCCTCTGTGTGAGAGATCCCCCTCCCTGAGTTTGCTTCTCCAAATCAGTTGCTCAGACGTTGATACAGAAACAATAGATTTATTGAAGCCTTCAGGAGATGAGACAGGCACAGGTAGAAAGTTGCAAGTGAGGGGCTATGCGGGTTTACAGAATATATTGACTCCAGGGCACTGGGGCACTGGGGTTCACACTTATTGTTATGGGAAGTTACAAGCTTGGCATAATACAAAACATCAGACGGATCCCAGGAAGTCTGGTGCGGCTATCACACTTCCAAGGCCGCACCGGCCAGAGGGAGTACTGGCAGGAAGAACAGCGGGGGGGAAGATACATGGGCCATCAGGCCTGGCGCCTGAGACCAGAAGGTGTGAACTGCTTTTACGAGTTCACTGATAACACCGCAGGTGATGGAAAGCAGAGACACAAAGACAGAGACCCTCACATTCTGCCCCCCTTAAGGCCCCCCTCCGGGAGGACGAGGCTTATCGGGATAAGCGAGGTGGAATTCTCGGACCAAGCGAGGAGCTGCCATGTGGGGTGCGGCCACCCATTCGTCATGAGCGGAGCCAAGGTTTTTCCAGCGAACAAAGTAAAACAGTTTCCCTTTCTTCCATTTGGAATCTAAAACCTTGGATATTTCCAAATGGGTATCCCCTCCTACTACGGTAGGAATCTCATGAGCGGGAGGGGGGTGGAATTGGGGAGCTGCTACATAAGGTTTGAGGAGGCTTATATGGAAGACTGGATGAACTCCCTTGAGAGTCTTAGGGAGACTCAGTTCCACGGTAACCTCGTTGATTACTCTGGTAATGGGGAAAGGTCCTACATAACGGTCGCTCAGTTTTTTGCAGGGGCGAAGAGAGCGAAGGTTTTTGGTGGACAGATAGACTTGCTCCCCCACCTTGAGTTCCCATCCCGGAGACCGGTGTTTGTCTGCTTGTTCCTTGTACTTGCTTTTTGCCCTTTCCAGATTTTTGAGCAACCATGGCCAGGTGGATTTAACCACCTGAATCCACTCCTGAAGATCAGGGGTAGACTGGAGCTCTGGCGAGACGGGGGCAGAACCGAAAGGGCCAAAATCCGTCCCGTATATAACTTGGAAGGGACTAAAGCCGGTAGAGGAATGAGGCGCATTGTTGTACGCATATTCGGCAAATGGCAGCAGGTCGACCCAGTCGTCCTGGTGGAAATTTACATAGCAACGCAAATAACATTCTACTACCGCATTTACTCGTTCCGTTTGACCATCCGTTTGGGGGTGATAGGCGGACGAAAGGCCCTGTTCCTCCACTCCCATTAACTTTAGGAAAGCCCGCCAGAATTTGGCAACAAACTGGACCCCCCGGTCGGAGAGGACCTTCCTCGGGATCGAGTGTAGCCTGAGGACGTGCGTGATGAACAGTTTAGCTAAGCCCTGGGCTGAAGGAAGACCTGCACATGGAACGAAATGAACCTGTTTGGAAAAGAGGTCTGTGATAACCCAGAGAACCGTTTTCCCCCGACTTGGAGGTAGGTCGGTGATAAAATCCATGGCGATGACTTCCCAGGGACGGGAGGGGTTCTCAAGCGGTTTGAGAAGCCCCGGGGGTTTTCCCATCCGTTTCTTGGCTGTGGCGCAGGTGGGGCAGCTGCGCACATACAACTCTACATCAGATCTCATACCGGGCCACCAGAATTGCCTTCGAACCAGGTGAAGCGTTTTTATGAAACCAAAATGACCCGCTAGCCTGGCCCCATGTACAAGTCCCAATACTTCTTTGCGAAGGGAAGATGGGACATATAGTTTCCCCCCCTGCACCCACCAAGTGTTGGTTCGTTCCAAGCCAGTGGGGAGGAGATGGTGCTCCTCCTCCTGTAAGGAGGCGTCCCGGAGTCGCTGTTGGAATGCTTCCGGGATACCTTTGAGTGTAGGGGGGGTCTCCGGTTGGCGGGCTTGAGATCGGGTGGTGACGGCCAAGCCAGGGACTTCCCCTCGCTGTTCGGGAGTGAACAGGGAGTCGACGGGGCGATCGAAATCGTTGCGATACTGGGGAAGTCGTGACAAAGCATCAGCTAGGGCATTTTCTTTGCCAGGGACATGTTTGAGGGTGAACCGGAATTTTGCAAAAAATTGGGCCCACCGAATCTGTTTGGCATTGAGTTTTCTAGCTCCCTTGAGAGCCTCAAGATTCTTGTGATCTGTGCACACCTCAAACGGCAGCTCGGCCCCCTCCAAGAAGTGTCTCCATATGGTAAGGGCATGTTTGACCGCTGCTGCCTCCTTCTCCCAAATGGCCCAGTTGATTTCGGACTGGGAAAACTTCTTGGAGAAGTAGGCGCATGGCCTCAACCGTCCCCCCTCATCCCTCTGCAATAGGGCCCCGCCCATGGCTACATCCGAGGCATCCACCTGCACCACGAAGGGCTTGGTGCAATCCGGGTGAGCTAAAACGGGTTCGGATGAAAAAAGTAGCTTTAAACGTTCAAAAGCTTGCTGGCATTGGGGAGACCATTGCAGACGGGCTGAGGGGAGTGCGGCGCTAGCCCCCCTGTCCTTGGTACGCAACAGGGCAGTGAGGGGAAGCGCAACTTGGGCAAAGTTGGGAATGAAATTCCGGTAAAAGTTGGCAAACCCCAAAAACTGTTGAAGTTGGCGGCGGGTAGTGGGGGTTTCCCAGTCCCGCACCGCCTGGACCTTGGTGGGGTCCATTTCCAACCCTTGGTGGGAAATCACATACCCCAGAAATGTAATAGAAGGTTGGTGGAATTCACACTTGGACACCTTAGCATACAGTTTGTGCTCCCGCAGCCGCTGGAGCACTTCTCGCACTAGGCGCACATGTTCTTCCATGGTCTCAGAGTAAATAAGAATGTCATCGAGAAATACCACCACCCCCCGAAACAGTAAATCATGCAAAACTTCATTAATTAATTGCATAAAGACACTCGGAGCC
The DNA here is from genome assembly GCF_029931775.1 of Euleptes europaea. Taxonomy (NCBI): domain Eukaryota; kingdom Metazoa; phylum Chordata; class Lepidosauria; order Squamata; family Sphaerodactylidae; genus Euleptes; species Euleptes europaea. The sequence goes on along the minus strand of NC_079329.1, from coordinate 35,971,940 downwards.
CCCGAAAGTCCGAACGGCATGACCAGGTACTCAAACATCCCAAAACAACTGGAAAAGGCCGTTTTGGGTTCGTCTCCTTCTTTGATGCGAATGCGGTGGTAGGCTTCTACCAAGTCCAGTTTGGTGAAGATTCGGCCCTCCTTTAATTGTGCTAGAAGGTCAGGAATAAGAGGGAGGGGGTAAGCATTAGACTGGGTGACTGCGTTCAGTCTGCGAAAGTCAATACACAGTCTTAAATCTCCCGTCTTTTTCTTTACAAAGAAAGCTGGGGCTGAATAAGGAGCCTTGGAGGGGCGTATGAAACCCCTCGCCAGATTGACATCCAGATAGTCTCGCAACACAGTCTTTTCACTAGGGCTCATGGGGTAAACCTTTCCCTTGGACAGTTTGCCTTCCCCTACAATCTCGATGGCACAGTCCGTTTCTCTGTGGGGAGGCAGTTCGTCGCACTCTCTAACATCGAAAACATCAGTAAACTGCGAGTACTCAGAGGGTAATTGAGGAGAGACTGGGGCGGGGGACCCTACCAGTGCGGCGGCTGGAGTTCTGAGTACCCGTTCCTTGTCATGCAACCCACAGGGGTTTTCGGGGAAGGAAAGCACCCGTTTAACCCAATCAATGGAGGGATTGTGTCCCCTTAACCAGTTCATCCCCAACACCACAGGGGTTACAATAGGGGCGATGGTGAAATACAACCGTTCCCAATGTTCCCCCACGGACATAATCACGGCTGCAGTTCTGTGGGTCACAGGGCCCCGTTTAAAGTCACTCCCGTCCATTTGGGAAAAACGGAGGGGCCCCGGAAGCCGTTTGCGCCGGACACCCAACTTCTGGGCAGTTTCCTCATTTATCATGGTGCGGGCACACCCCGAGTCGACCAACGCGGGGACCTCTAACGGGGGACCCCCTTTGGGTAGGGACAGATGAACACGCACAAATACATTGTCCTCTTGGGCGCTTACCATCGGTGGAGCTCCTTGCACAACGATAGGGACGGTCTGCTGCGGAGCCCCCTCTACAGCAGACCGACGGCGTTTTTTGCCGGCTGTTCCCACTCTTCCTCCTCGCTGGAAGAGGGGGACGGGGTGGTGGCTTCCGGGGAGCCGTCCGAATCAAAGACGGTATTTGTAATCCGGGACCCCGATGGGACCGTAGAGTCGGATGCCCCATCCTGGGGGCGCGCGTGGAGAGCGGAGGGTGCGCCGGAGCGCCGGCTCAGTGGTCCACTTCTGCGGCGAGGCTGGCTGTCGGCGGCCGGTTTCGTCGGCTCGGCCTGGGTTTGGCGGGGGGGGGTCGGACGGCCGGAGCGAGAGGGGCATTGCGATGCAAAGTGACCCTTTCCCCCGCAGATCAGGCAGACGCCGGCCTCGAACCGCTTGCGGCGTTCCGCGGCCGAGAGACCCCCGCCACCCCCTTGCCGGAGTTCCCGGCCCCGGTCACCTCGGGGCCTGGGGTCTCGCCCAAGCCGTTGCTTGGACAAGTTCAGGAGTTGTTTGCGATTCTCGATGTCAGCAGCATGGCGAACCCAACCTTCCACATCCGGGGGGTTCCCTTGCATGAAAGCCCAATGTTGGAGGTCTGGGTTGAGACCCTCCCTGAAACATTGTACCAAGGTAGCTTCACTCCAGTCCAGAATTCGGCTGGCCAGTGACTGGAACTCACTTGCATACTGCGCCACCGACTTAGTCCCTTGGCGCAGTTGCATCAGGGAGGCTTTAGCCCGCTCACCCAGAGTCGGGTCCTCAAAACGGTTTCGGAGCGCTACCATGAACTCGTCCAGGGTTCGCAGCACCGGCGAGCGGAGTTCATACTGCAACACCATCCAGGCAGCCGCCTCCCCTTGCAGTAAGGAAGCCACGTACTGCACCCGGGACTCCTCAGAAACGAAGGTTCGGCCTTGTTCCCGCATAAAAATGTCTACTTGGACCATAAAAAAGGTCAACTGGTCTCCCGACCCGTCATACGTGACTTTCAGGTCCCGACGGGCCGGGGGGGCAGGGGTTGCGGGCGGAACTACCGGCGCCCCGTCTGGGGGAGCACCGGCTGGAGGTTGCAACTTCAGCGCATCTAGGGCCGTGGCCATCTCACCCATTACGCGTTGCATGGTCTCCATCTGCTCCTGCATAGCCCGGCGGTCTTCCTGCCACTGCTTTCGTTCTTCCTCCATGAGGGCCTCTTTGCGGGCCGGGTCCCCTTCGAGTCCCGTGCTGGGGAAGGCCAACCGGCGATCCTTCGCCGCAGTCCGCGAGAGCGACCAGCCCTTGGGGGAGTCCAGCCAATAAGTAAGCCCCCGGGGACGTTCGTCCCGATCTTGGTCGGGGGCGCGACCCTTCGGTTTCTTTGGCTTGGCTCCCTCCTCCTTCGGGTCCGGCTTCTCCGGCTCGTCCGGTTCCTTGGGGGCATCGGGGTTAGGGGTGGTGTCCTCGTCGGCTGACATTCTGTCCAAAGCGGTACAGCTGCAGTCCGGGAGGCAAAGACTTGCAACTTAATGTGAGAGATCCCCCTCCCTGAGTTTGCTTCTCCAAATCAGTTGCTCAGACGTTGATACAGAAACAATAGATTTATTGAAGCCTTCAGGAGATGAGACAGGCACAGGTAGAAAGTTGCAAGTGAGGGGCTATGCGGGTTTACAGAATATATTGACTCCAGGGCACTGGGGCACTGGGGTTCACACTTATTGTTATGGGAAGTTACAAGCTTGGCATAATACAAAACATCAGACGGATCCCAGGAAGTCTGGTGCGGCTATCACACTTCCAAGGCCGCACCGGCCAGAGGGAGTACTGGCAGGAAGAACAGCGGGGGGGAAGATACATGGGCCATCAGGCCTGGCGCCTGAGACCAGAAGGTGTGAACTGCTTTTACGAGTTCACTGATAACACCGCAGGTGATGGAAAGCAGAGACACAAAGACAGAGACCCTCACACTCTGCTTGTGTGGAGGAGTGGGGAATCAAACCCGGTTCTCCAGATCAGAGTCCACCACTCTGAACCACCGCTCTTAACCACTACACTACGCTGGCTCTCTATTGGCCTGATCCAATGCAATAAGCATGAAAATCACCTGGACAGCCAGACAAGGAATTTTTTGTAAACTGGAAGAAAATAGCTTTAAAAAAAAGGCTATCAATGTGCCACAAATTATGAATTCTAGAGGGGTACTGCGCTGCAGCAAAAATGAACAGGAGTCGTGTGGCACTTTAAAGAATAGAGCACTTTCATGGAATAGAGCACTTTATGCCATGGAAGTTTAAGGGGGTAACCACACTTTGTATTCCCAGGGAAGAGTTTGAAAATGTTATAAAAAACATCGCTTTTAAAAGGTTTTTTGGATACCACGGCTTATAAATGGTTGGAAGACTTCACAGCTAAAGGGGCGAAACAAAGGGTGTTACCGCACTTTGTATTCCCAGCAATGTATTAAGGGTTTGAAAATGTTATAAAAAACATCGCTTTAAAAGGGTTTTTGGATACCACGGCTTATAAATGGTTGGAAGACATCTTCACAGCTAAAGGGGCCAAACAAAGTGCGAACAGTATTTTTTTATAACGTTTTCAAACTCTTAATACATTGGTGGGAATACATAGAAAGTGCGAACAGTACTTTTAATAACATTTTCAAACTTTTAATACATCACTGGGAATACAAGTGCGGTAACCCCCAAAGTGCGAACAGTATTTTTTATAACGTTTTCAAACTCTTAATACATCGGTGGGAATACAAGTGCGGTAACAGCCTACGTTGGAATAAAAAAAAATGGTTAGTCTTTGAAGTGCCACAAGACTCCTGCTCACACATTATTAACAAAGGTATGGGTGGGCAGGCGTATGTTAGTTCCCTGGGTGTATTTCCTCAATTCCTGTTGGCTTTAGAACATGGTGACCAAATTCTCATGAGCACAGCTAGGTGAACTCATGAAAATGGTTTATACTGGGGGTCGGACCCTTGGTCTGTCAAAGCCAGTATTGTCTACTGTGGGAGGGGCTGTGGCTCAGAGGTAGAGCATCTGCTTGGCATGCAGAAGGTCCCAGGTTCAGTCCCCAGCATCTCCAGTTAAAAGGGACTAGGCAGGTAGGTGTTGTGAAAGACCTCTACCTGAGACCCTGGAGGGCCGCTGCCAGTCTGAGTAGACAATACTGACTTTGATGGACCAAGGGTCTGATTCAGTAGAAGGCAGCTTCATGTGTTCATGTGTCCAGCCGTGCTTCTCCAGGGTCTCAGGATAGGGTTGCCAGCTCCAGGTTGGGAAATACCTGGAGATTTTGGGGGCGGAGCCTGAGAAGGGCGTGGTTTGGAGAGGGGAGGGACTTCAATGCCATAGAGTCTAATTGTCAAAGCGCTTATTTCTCCAGGTGAACCGATCTCTATCGGCTGGAAATCAGTTGTAATAGTAGGAGATCTCTAGCACCACCTGGAGGTTGGCAATCCTATCTCAGGAAGAAGTCTTTCATATCACCTGTTACCTGATCCTTTTAGCTACAGACGCCAGGGATTCAACCTGGGACTATCTGCATGCAAAGTAGATTCTGCCACTATTAGGGTTGCCAGCCTCCAGTGGCACCTGGAGATCTTCTGCCATTACAATAGATCAAGATCAGTGTCAGCTCTGGGCTCACCAGATAAATCCCACAAACAGACTTCCAGGCAGGTCTTCCTACGAAAGCTGGTTTATTAGGAAATATACAGTGAGTTACAGAAATTGACTTGAAACTTTGACAAGGATACTAATGGAAGGGAAACCAAAGGTACGGGTGATATAAAGGCGAAAGTAAACTTTCAGGATGACTACTAGTTGCTAGGGCAACCCCCTAGATAACATTCGTTCCCAGGAGCGATCAAAGACTAAACTGAATAGGGCTGAATAACAGTGAGACCTTGAAACGCCACCTGGCCTGACCACTGGGCGCCTTTCCCAGGCCGGTGCCTGACATTACTACTGGGAGGGCTTGTCCGGGTATGACGTATGGAACTGGTGGGTTAGCCGGGGGGCTGAAACATGGTGACGAGCAACCCATTCATTGTAAGCAGGACCAAAATGTTTCCAACGAACTAAGTACTGCTTAGTTCTCCCGACATGGGAGGAGGGAGGCCTGAGGGGGGCATAAATACAAGATTCAGGCAGATAAACATTGTTCACCTGGTTGGGAATTCAAGGTGGGGGATCTGGTGTACCTGTCCACCAAAAAACTGCGATCCCTCTGCCCTTGTAAAAAACTCCGTGAAAAGTATGTAGGACCTTAACGAAGTAACTGTGGAACTCTGTCTCCCCAAATCACTGAGGAGGATCCATCCAGTTTTCCATATTAGTCTTTTAAAGCAACATGTGCCCTCGCCCAGATGGCATCCAGAACCCCCCCCCCAGGAGGTGCCTGGGATGGTGGGGGGGGGGAGAGCACTTCAAGGTTTCCAAAATCCTCGATTCCCGCATCCACCGGGGGGTAATGCAGTATTTAGTTTGTTGGAAACATTTTGGTCCAGCTTACGATGAATGGGTTGCTCGTCACCATGTTTCAGCCCCCCGGCTAACCCACCAGTTCCATACGTCATACCCGGACAAGCCCTCCCCATTGTAATGTCAGGCACCGGCCTGGGAAAGGCGCCCAGTGGTCAGGCCAGGTGGCGTTTCAAGGTCTCACTGTTATTCAGCCCTATTCAGTTTAGTCTTTGATCGCTCCCGGGAACGAATGTTATCTAGGGGGTTGCCCTAGCAACCAGAAGTCATCCTGAAAGTTAACTTTCACCTTTATACCACCCGTACCTTTGGTTTCCCTTCCATTAGTATCCTTGTCAAAGTTTCAAGTCAATTTCTGTAACTCGCGGTATATTTCCTAATAAACCAGCTTTCGTAGGAAGACCTGCCTGGAAGTCTGTTTGTGGGATTTATCTGGTGAGCCCAGAGCTGACATTTGAATAACAGTGAGACCATGAAACGCCACCTGGCCTGACCATTGGGTGCCTTTCCCAGGCCGGTGCCTGACAATCAGTTCCTCTGGAGAAGATGGCTGCTTCGGAGGGTGGACTCTGTGGCATTATACCCTGCTGAGGTCCCTCCCCTCTGCAAACCCCATCCTCCCCAGGCTCCACCCCCACAAATCTCCAGGCATTTCCCAACCCAGAGCTAGTAACCCTAGTCACTGAGCCATTTGCCCTCCCAAAAAGGCAATGTGTGTACATCTTAAGTGCCATCAAGTCACTTCTGACTCATGGCGACCCTGTGAATCAATGTCCTCTGAAATGTCCTATCGTTAACAGCCTTGAGGGCTGTGGCTTCCTTTAATCTATCTCATGTCAATCTATCTCATGTTGGGTCTTCCTATTTTCCAAATGCTTGTATGCGGAGGCAGTTCTCCATGGAAAGCCTCTATTATCTGTCTTTTGTGTGTACAGGGTAGGGTGTCTAGGGTATTTTCACAGGATTATACTGTCCATTGCTTCCGTTAGCTTGGTATTTTATTGCCATGAAGTCACAGCTGAATTATGGCAACCCCATGGGGCTTTCAAGGCAAGAGACATTCAGAGGTGGTTTGCCATTGCCTGCCTCCATGTCATGACACTGGTATTCTTTGGTGTTCTCCCTTCCAAATAATGGCCAGGGCCAACCCTGCTTAGCTTCTGAGATCTGACAAGATCGGGCTAGCCTGAGCTATCCAGGTCAGTTTGGTAATACAAATGTGAAAGCTGCTGTTCACCAGAATCCCAAATGCCTTCCCACTTCCCCTTTCTGTGTCAGACTTTGGCAGAAGAGGCTCAAAGGTGAGTTGAACTCACATCTTAAATTGCTTTAGAATGTAGACAATGTTAGTTACCATGTTTAGTTTTGTTTTAATATATTTTTTATTGCATTGGAGGTCATTTTACATCTCCATACCTTTATAATTACAATTTACACTTTCCTTCTTCCAATACAAATTCCCCCCCCCTTTCCCTTCCCCCACGGACCAATCCATAATATCATATTTTCAGCCATGAGCATAGCCCTTTTAGTTTTACTAGTCTCTATGTTGGCTTCTCCTCTTTTCACCCAGTTAATGTATGGGTTCCACTTAGTCTTTATTTCCATTTCTTCTGTTTCTCCCATCGTCTGTTGTTTTAAGTATCCCAATACATCTGTTTGCACATATTCGAACACATAATTATTCCACCTGTCCATAGTCCACTTTGTTTTATCTTTCCATCCAAAAGCTATAACTGCGTGAGCCCCTAATATCATCGCTTTCAACATCTCTTGTTCACTCTTTTCTACCTTCTCACACCCCATTATTCCCATAAACATCGGGTCTACAGTTACTTGAAGTCTAATCTTAAACAATTCTCTAATTTTACTAACTATTTTGTTCCAAAATTCTATTACCCTTGGGCACTCCCACCACAAATGTGAGAACCACCCCTCTTTTGCGTTACAATGCCAACAATTCGGTCTCATTCCTTTGATCATATGTGCTATTTGGGCCAGTGTTCTGTACCACTTCAGCATTATTTTCCTTTCCAACTCTTTATATCTATCCATCTTCAACATTTTAATACCCTTCATCAATTTATTCACCATTTGTGTTGATATTGTAGTTTCTTGTGCCCATTTTGCCTGTATTATTCTAATCATGAATTCTTTCTCTTATCATCATTCTGTATATTTTCCCTACTAATCCTTTTCTAATATATGCTTCACTCTTTATTAACTCTTCCAATTCATTGTCCTCTCTTTTCATACATTCTCCCCATCTTCCTTGTTTTACTGCTTCATGTAGTCCCCTCAGTCCCAGCCAATGTCTTTGGCCCACTTCATCTAATACTCTCTGAAAAGGTTTCAAATTTCCTTGGTGATCTAATATGTCCTTCACTCTTTAATAACTCTTATTTTTCATTTTTAACCCTGTTACCATCTATGACCCTTTCCTTCACTCAGACTATTGGAGTCAATCTTGATTGTTTGTTCATCCACTTCATTTTCCATTTCTTCCAAACACTCAATACTGCCCGTCTCGGGCCCTTAGTTAATTGTAAAGCTTTAAATTTTCTGTAAATATCCCATATTTTCCCATACCTTGATTTAATTCATTCTCTACTCTTATCCATTTCATATTTTCAGCTCCCTCAATCTCCATCAATGCTTTTAAATGAAATTCTTCATAATACTGTTGTAATTGTGGGAGACCCCATTCCAATTCCTCCTGAGGCGCATAAATAATTTTCTTCATTACTCTTGCCTTCTTTCCTCCATATACCCATTTCCTAATAGCTTCATCCCACGCACCCACTTGCCGTGAATCTAGTTCCACCGGGAGAGTCTGAAACAAGTACATCATTTTTGATATTATAAACGTTTTGGCTGCCCTAATTTTATTTAATATACTCAAGCTTTTATTCTTCCATTCCTCCATCTTCTTACTCATCTTTTTCCATATCTCCTTATAATTAATATTTATCATTCTTATTATATATTCTTTGGTAACTGTACTCCCAAGTATTTAATCTTTTTAATGCCTGTTTTCATTCCTGTATATTTCCTGACTTCCTCTTTTTCCTTTTTCGTTCCATTGAACCACATAATTTCTGATTTTTTTATGTTTACTCCCAGCCCTGAAATATTCTTGAAATCATGCAAAATAATCATTAGCTCTTTAAGACCTGCCAATGGTTGTTCCATTATCAATAATATATCATCTGCGAACAGATTAATTTTCACCTCCTCTTTTCCTATCTTATATCCCTGTATTCTTACACTGTTACAAATTCTATCAGCCAATGGTTCCATTGCCAGTGCAAACAGCATAGGTGACAATGGATCTTGTTTGACCCCTCTTTGTATAGGGATCTCTTCCGAGTGCCCCTCATTTACCCTAATTATTGCTTTCCCTCCTCTATAGATTTCTTCTATTACTCTCAAAAAAGGACCTCTGAATCCCATCTTTCCCATTACCTATATTAAATAATCATGGTTAAATGTATTGAATGCTTTGTAAATATCCAATTTTACTATTGCAAAGTTCCTCCTGTCCTTATAAGTCAGTATATTAATTACATTTCTAATAGGGTGCCCTATATACCTTCCTTTGACAAATCCATATTGGTCTTCTTTAATCAAATTTGGCAAAATCTTTTCCAAGCGGTTCGCTAATACTTTTGCAAATATTTTGTAGTCCTGATTCATTAAACTAATTGGCCGATAAGAGCCTAACTCTAATGGGTCTTTCAGGTCTTTTAGTATAGTGACTATCTCTGCGCTTTTCCAAGATTCAGGGGTATTTCCCCCTTTCCATATATTATTACATAAATTGCATAGCTCAGGAGCAATTAGTTCTTTCATTTCTTTATAAAATTCAGCTGTGTACCCGTCAAGTCCTGGCGATTTTCCATTCTTCAAACCTACTATTACATCTAATATTTCCTGTACTGTAATTTCTTCATTTAACCCTTCATTCTCTTCCTCCTTCAATCTTTTGTTTACTATTTCTCCAAATTCTGCTCCCTCCTCTGCTTTATATAAATTTTGATAAAATTTAGCCAAAGCCTCTCTTATTTTTTTATTTATATATACCTGTTTTTTTCACTCTCCTATAATACTTCCCACATTATGCCTTTCTTTTCTTTTCTTCAGATAGTTTGCTAATCTTTTCATTGTGTTTACATTGTTTCTATGAAACTCATTTTTAATTAGGGTATCCCTCTTCCATAAGAATAGTTCATCCTGTTCATCCATCCTTTTCTGCATCTCTCTAATTTTTTTCCTGGATGCTACTATCATATCTCTTTCGTAACTCCTGTTGCAATTCATTAATTTCTTTCAAACTTTGGTTCCTATTTTTGTTTATCTCCTTTCTACGTCTACTTTCTTTAGATATACAAATGCCCCTCATAGTTGCTTTGAAAGCATCCCAAACAACTTGCTCCTTAGCTGTATTTTTGTTCTCCTTAAAAAAATATCTTATATCTCTCTTCATATCCATTCTATCTATTTCCCTCCTTAATATATTATTTTTAAATCTCCACATTCTCCTTTTCTGCTCTTCCCCTATTTTAACCTCCATTGTAATTGGTGCATGGTCAGACACCCAAATTATTCCCGTTTCTACCTTTATTACTTCTAGCTCACCCATGTCCTTAACAAGCACATAATCTATTTGGGTAAATTTTTTAAATAAGCTTGAAATTGTTAAACAAGAAATGGAACGTATGGACATTTCAGTCCTGGGAATAAGTGAATTAAAGTGGACTGGATTAGGACATTTTCAATCAGAAAATTACAAAGTGTTTTATTCAGGGAATGACAAAAAGAGAAGAAACGGAGTTGCTTTAATAGTGAGGCAAGATGTAGCAAAGGCAGTCAGGAGCTATAATGCAAAGTCTGACCGAATAATATCAATCAGACTTCAGGGAAAGCCTATCAACATAAGCATCCTTCAAGTTTATGCCCCAACTACAGATGTTGATGAGGAAGAAATTGAAAGTTTTTATGCCAGTGTTCAGGAAGAAATTGATCACACACCTAAACAAGATATGCTGATAATCATAGGTGATTGGAACGCAAAAGTAGGAAACAAAGCAGAATCAAATGTTGTTGGCAGATTTGGGCTAGGAGCACGGAATGAAGCAGGAGAACGCCTCGTAGAATTCTGTGAAGACAACAATCTGTTCATTGCAAACACATGTTTCAGGCAACCAAATAGACGATTGTATACATGGACATCACCAGACGGCCAGTATAGAAATCAAATAGATTATATAATTGGAAGCAGAAGATGGAGAAGCTCTATTCTCTCGGCCAAAACAAGACCAGGAGCCGACTGCGGTACAGATCATGAATTGCTAATATCGAAAATAAAGATAAAGCTTAAGAAAAACACCAAAACATTCATAGCACCAAAATACAATCTAAGCAATATTCCGGAAGAGTTTAAAGACCATGTAAGGAACAGATTTGCATTACTAAGTTCAAGTGAATGTAAACCTGAAGAACTATGGGTGGAAACTAGAGATATTATCAAGGAAGAATGTGCAAAGACTATTCCTGTAGCCAAAAGAAAAGAAAAACCTCGATGGATGTCTGAGGAGACTCTTAAAATTGCCAGAGATAGACGAGAAGCAAAAGTAGAAGGTGACAGAAATAGAATCAAAAGTCTAAGTGCAACGTTCCAGCGACTAGCACGTAGAGACAAAGAGACCTATTATAATAACCAGTGTCAAGAAATAGAAGAGAACAACAAAAAAGGAAGAACAAGAGATCTGTTCCACAAGATCCAAGAAATCAAAGGGAAATTTAAAGCTCGGTTAGGCATGCTGAAAGATCAGCATGGAAATACATTAACTGAACAGGACAAAATAAAGAAAAGATGGGAACAATACACTGAAGAACTATATAGAAGAGATGAAAGGATAAAAGATTCTTTCCAAGAAGAATCTTTTGAAGAAGAACCTACAGTTTTAGAAAGTGAAGTGAAAGCTGCATTGAGAGCAATCGGGAGAAACAAATCACCAGGAGCAGATGGGATATCAATAGAGCTATTCCAAGCCACAGAAACGGAGTCCATCAAAATCTTGACAAGAATATGTCAACAGATATGGAAAACAAAACAATGGCCCACAGACTGGAAACAATCCATTTACATTCCAATTCCCAAGAAAGGAGACATCAAAGATTGCAACAACTATCGGACCATTGCATTAATTTCTCATGCAAGTAAAGTGATGCTCAAAATCTTACAGCAAAGGCTGTTACCATATATGGAACGAGAAATGCCTGATGTTCAAGCTGGTTTCAGAAAAGGAAGAGGCACTAGAGATCATATTGCAAATATACGCTGGTTACTGGAGCGTACGAGAGAATTTCAGAAGAAAATCAGCTTGTGTTTCATAGATTACAACAAAGCTTTTGACTGTGTGGATCATGAAAAGCTATGGCTGGTTTTAAAGGAAATGGGTGTGCCACTACATCTGATCGTTTTGAGGCGCAACCTGTACTCTGGACAAGAGGCCTCAGTTAGAACAGAATATGGAGAAACGGAATGGTTTCCAATTGGCAAAGGTGTCAGACAAGGATGTATTTTATCTCCCTATCTCTTCAATCTATATGCAGAACATATAATTAGGAAAGCTGGATTAGATTTAGATGAAGGTGGTGTGAAAATTGGAGGGAGGAACATTAATAATTTGAGATATGCTGATGACACTACATTATTGGCAGAAAATAGTGAAGATTTGAAACAACTATTGCTGAAAGTTAAAAGAGAAAGTGCCAAAGCAGGACTACAGCTGAACATCAAGAAAACAAAAGTAATGACTACAGGAGAATTACACAACTTTAAGGTTGACAATGAGGAAATTGAAATTGTTGAAGACTTCCTATTCCTTGGCTCCACCATCAACCAAAAGGGAGACTGCAGCAAAGAAATTAGAAGGAGATTGAGACTGGGAAGGGCAGCCATGAAGGAGCTAGAAAAGATTTTGAAGTGTAAGGATGTGACTCTGGCCACCAAGACTAGATTAATTCATGCCATCATATTCCCTATTACTATGTATGGGTGTGAAAGCTGGACAGTGAAGAAAGCTGATAGGAAGAAAATAGATTCCTTTGAAATGTGGTGTTGGAGGAGAGCGTTACGGATTCCGTGGACTGCCAAAAAAACAAATCAGTGGGTTATAGATCAAATCAAGCCTGAACTGTCCCTAGAAGCTAAAATGACTAAACTGAGGCTGTCGTATTTTGGTCACGTCATGAGACGACAAGAGTCACTGGAAAAGACTGTCATGATAGGAAAAGTTGAGGGCAGCAGGAAAAGAGGAAGACCCAACAAGAGATGGACTGACTCAATAAAGGTAACCACAGCCTTCAATTTGCAAGATCTGAGCAAGGCTGTCAAAGATAGGACATTTTGGAGGACTTTCATTCATAGGGTCGCCATGAGTCGGAAGCGACTTGACGGCACTTAACACAAACACACAATTTTTTATGCCTTTTAGAGAAGTATGTGGGCTGACAGTCTCCCCCAACCACTTTGAAAACATCCTGTATTTTCCAATTATTTAAATTTATTTTATTACATTGATGTAGGTCCAGATTAAAGTCTCCTGCTAAGATTAAGTGTCCTTCTTGAAATTTCTGTAGTTTTCTAAAAATTCCTTCAATAAACTTTCTCTGTCCTTTATTTGGTGCGTATATATTTACTATTGTAAACTTTTCTCTATTCATTTTAAATTTCAAGAATACATATCTACCTTCCCTATCAATTATCTGCTCCATTATCTCTATACTCATACTGTCATGAGTTAGTATTGCCACTCCTCTGGATTTCCTCGTCCTCCTTTCCTCCACTGTGGTCTGCCATCTGGGTATATTTAACAAAGGTTTTGCATCCTTTTTATCTTTATGTGTTTCCTGGATACATAATATGTTTATCCCTTGTTTCTGTAGTATATTTTTCAATCTATACCTTTTTACATTTGAGGCCAAGCCATTTTCATTCAAAGAAAGTAACTTAATTGACTCTACCATTCCTTATTAGTTTTAAAATTAAGGTGTGCCCATGGCCCCTTTTTTTCCCCTTTGTTGGTCCTCCCCCCTTCCCCTCTCCCTCCCTCCCTCCTACCCCTCCCCTTCCCCCCTCCCCACCCCCCTTCCCTCAGAAGATGTTGAAAATACCAGGGGTTTTCACCCCTTCCCATCTTCTTTCTCAATGGAGATCTGCGTTCCCCCCTTATGCCCCCCTTAACAACATTTTACCATTCTTGTTAAGCCCCCTGTAATTGCTTGTCAAAAGGTCAACAATTAATTTCACTTAAACAGTTTAATATCTTCCTTCTTCTTCTTCTTTATTCTTCTTCGGCTTATCTCTGTTGCACTCCATAGTTCCAATTTATCATTTGGCTCTTTTTTCCAAACATACTTGTACTTCAAGCCGTTTTTTTGCCTTGTCTGGGTCTCTTGGCTCTGCTTTGAGTCTGGCTGGGTCCTGGTTCCTCCTCCTCCTCCTCCTCTTCTTCATCTTCTTCCTCCTCACTCTGTAGTTCCATCGATTCCCTGGACTCCTGTTCCAAGTTGCCTGCATTTATGCCAAACTTCCCCAGCATTTTTAAAGCCTCTGTTGGGTTCTTTGCTCGGTGCATCTTTGCTCCATCTTTATACACCAGAATCACTGCTGGAAAGGTCCAGGACAGCATTATTCCATTATCAAACAGCTTTTGGGCATATGGTTTCATTACTGCTCTCAGCTACAATGTCTCCATTGAAAAGTCCTGTCAAACTACAATTTTATTCTCTTTGAATTTCAGGTCTTTGATTTTTCTCAAGGCTTTATGCACATACTCCTGCATTTTTTCCTGGCAAAGGCAATTATTACTTCATGTGGGTTTGCTCCCACTGGGGGGCATGGTCTCAATGCCCTGTGAATTCTTTCCAAATAGGCTGAATTTGCACCCCCAGATCCTGGAGCCAAGTTACGAACGTTTGTTGTTACCATGTTAAATAATATTTCTGCTTCTACAGGAAGCGTTTGTTTCTTTCTCTTCTGTTTCCCTTTTTTATATATTGGGGGGGGTGTCTCCCTTTGAGAACCATTGTTCTAGTCTAAGGAGCACAATCTATATTCTGCATGGGCAGAAGCTCTGTGTGTCCAGGTGGGAAACACCATTCCTAGCAATGCAGCAAGATACACATAACTCCCCAGGCAGCATAAATTTACTTGCTAGGCCCTGTGTATTCACATGCACACATACTTGGACAGTTCCTGTTATCTTCTACATTATCTAAGCTGTTCATGCTTGATGATGATGATGATGATGATAATGATGATGATGATGATGATGATGATGATGATAATAATAATAATAATAATAATAATAATAATAATAATAATAATAATAATAATAATAATAATAATAATAAAAAGAAGAGTTATGTACCCAGGCAACCCAAATATGAATTATGAGACCTGTAAATTATGCAAATAGAACTGATGTGCACAACGCTCTTCTTTTTCTTCTCCCTCCCAACCCCGTAATTTCTTCTGGCTTTGGTTTTTACAAAAGGGGTTAAGGGCATTGAAGCCAATTACTCCAATTACTAAAAATGTTACTCTGGCTTCTGAGATGTCAGCCCTTATTCAGTCTTATTTTCTCTGCCATAAGAACTATGAGCTTCCTTTTAAAACTGACGGCTGAGATTCTCTGGGTGCCGAATACTTCACTCCCTTACCTATTCTGCACTTGTTATGAACTCCAGCAGAGGTTTGTGTGTGTGTGTGTTTGTGTGCTTTCAATCAGGGGAAGGTCCTGAAAGCGAAAGAGCCATCACGCCGTGATTCAACCCGTCCCCTTCCCCTCATCCCTTCTGACTCATTTTCTGAGCGAGATTTGGGAGAGGCGCGCTTTGATGGCCCTTGGCCCACAGTTTCAAAATGTGGTGTGAAGTGCAAGCCAGCAAATTAAGTAATCTGCTGCGGGCCCTTTCTGTGACTCATTTCAGGGCTGATTCAAAGAGGTCTGAAGCAGGCTTAACCTTGAGTTGCCAAAACAAGCAAAGGGTTAACTTTGCAGTTCTCAGTATTCTGCTTGGGTTGGAGAGGCTGTTTTTTTTCTGCCAAGCTCAGGGCTTCTGTCTTTAGCCTTGCTTCCATTTACAGCCCTCTTCACCCGTTCATCACTTTCCTCTGGTTCAAGATGCTTCTTGCCCTGACCTGGATGGCCCAGGCTAGCCTGATCTTCCGAGATCTTGGCTGCTAAGCAGGATCAGCTCTGGTTTGTACTTGGACAGGAGACCACCAAAGGAGTCCAGGGTTGTCGAAGGCCTTGAAAACCCTACCTTCAGTTGGCTCTGACTTGACATCACTTTCCACCACCAAAGTGCTGTCCAGTTCATTACAATTGGTCTTGCATTGGGGGGACCTTAGCTGTGTTAGTGTCCTTCTGCAGAAAAAGTAGAAGGACACTTTTGCCAACCTCCAACTGGACCTTAGCTGTGTTAGTGTCCTTCTGCAGAAAACTTTTGCCAACCTCCAACTGGTGGCTGAAGATCTCCTGGGATTTCAACTGATCTCCACGCAACAGAGATCAGCTGACCTGAAGAAAATGGCCACTTTGGAAGGTGGACTATGGACTTATACCCCATTTCAAAGGAATCTACTTTCTTCCTATCAGCTTTCTTCATTGTCCAGCTTTCACACCCATACATAGTTATCGGAAATATGATGGCATATATCTGTGGTGTTGGAGGAGAGTGTTAGGGATACCGTGGACTGCCAAAAAAAACAAAAACAAATCAGTGGGTTATAGATCAAATCAAGCCTGAACTGACCCTAGAAGCTAAAATTACTAAACTGAGGCTATCGTACTTTGGTCACATTATGAGGAGGGCAGGGTTTGAGGAGGGGGGACTTAATTTTATATCTTGTCCTCTAACATATGCTATATCCTATCCCAAGGGTCGGCAAACCACGGCTCCCGAGCCACATGCGGCTCTTTGGCCCCTTGAGTACGGCTCTGCCCACGTGCAGGCGCCCGGAGGAGGAAGCCCCGTGCAGCGCCTTTCTCTCTTGAGGCTGCCCGCAGCTCAGAGGGGAGGGGGAGGCAGAGAGCGAGCTGCCCCGGCGGCCGCCACCTCCCCCTCCCTGCCATGCGGGCCCTCCTTCCTCCGGGGCTGGCAAGGGGAGCGCCAGAGCGCAGCGCTCCCTGCAGTGGAGAGGGGGGCTTGCCGACGACGGAGGGGCCTAAGCCCCGAGGTGCCCTCCCTGGCACCGCATAAGGCCCCGACAGGAGCAAGAGGCGGGAAGGGGCCCACCCCGGCGCTCAGTGGCTTGACCTTTGGGGAACTCTGAAGGAGAGGGGGCGAGTTCTTAGCCAGTGTGTCCTCATTTCTTCCATGCAGGAGCAACTCCGGCGTGTGGCTGGATGGCTACGCCCGGCTGGTGCAACAGACCATCCTGTGCCACCAGGTGGGCGAGTGTGCCACCGGTTGGATGCCTGCCTGCTTGCCCATGTCAGGGGGGTCATCTGGGGCAGCTGCCCGCTTGGGGCTTGGTCAGCTAATTTTTAAGTTGATAATTTTGTATGGCCCGCGAATGATGTTATAAATATCCAAATGGCCCTTGGCGGAAAAAAAGGTTCCCCACCCCTGGTGTAGAAGAAGAAGAGTTGGTTTTTATATGCCAACTTTCTCTACCACTTAAGGAAGAATCAATCCGGCTGAGAGAGCTGTGACTGGCCCAAGGTCACCCAGCTGGCTTCATGTGGAGGAGCAGGGAATCAAACCCAGTTCTCCAGATCAGAGTCCACCGCTCCAAACCACCGCTCTTAACCACTACACCACGCTGGTGAATACCTCAATATCAATAACCAGTCAGCCATTGCTTCACACCAGGAGGAGGTCAAAGTTTCGTTCATGAGTTTTTCTCTGAGCACACAAGAGTGACTACCATCTGAGGGCTGAATGTTTCCCCTTTGCCTGACTGTCTGCCTTTGCTGTATCTGGCCTGTCTGCAGGTGTCTTGCAGTCTTACTCAAAATCAAGTGGAAAATTGAGCGGGAGGGGTGGGGGAGGGCTGAGGTCTCCATCTGCACTGCACAAGCTACCAGGTCCAGGCTGTTCATTAGCAAGGGGACATGGACAGTTAAGACACGGATTTTGTGAGGTTCTTCTTAACTCGGAGCTTTGCAAGGTTTGTGTGTGTGCTGACCACAGAGGGAGGGGGGAATGTCCAGTACAGCAATGTCCATTCCGCTGTCCTGGTGAAGCCACCGCGGGTAGTAACATGTTTGTCTCCCCTTTGACATTTCCTTCTCTGTGTTTTCTTTTTCATCTGATTCCCCTCCTCCTCTTTTCCCAATGTAGAAGGCGTGGAAGGAAGGCACGGCAAAATCGAGATGGGCACTGAGCGGGCCCTGGTGCTGGATCGCTTAGCGAGCAACGTGGCCAAACGTAAAAGTTCCATGCCCCAGAAATTTATTGGTAAGAATGTTTTCTGTACAGACTTGTGTGCACGCCCACTGGAAGGTGTGGAAAGGTGGGTAATTTCGAATGGTTCTTCAGCAAAGCTTGATTCAGAAGCTCGTATTTAACAGGCGCAAGAATCCATCCTCCATTGTATGCAGGAAATCGGGTTTGTTCATTACCACAGTGGTCATGGGAGATTTTAATTACCCAGATATCTGTTGGAAGTCCAACTCTGCTAAAAATGCAAGATCCAATACATTCCTGACTTATCTTGCTGACAACTTCATATTCCAGAAAGTGGAGAGAGAAACAAGGGGATCTCACCAACAGGGAAGAACTGGTTGATGAGGTTAAAGTAGTAGGCACCCTGGGTAGTAGTGACCTTGTAATCTTGGAATTTACAATATTTGCGAAAGGGAAAACTGTATGTAGTCAGACATATAGGTTGGACTTTAGGAGAGCAAATTTTAACAAACTTAAACTTCCGCTAGGTAGAATCCCATGGTAAGAAATACTTAAGGAGAAGGGAGTTCAAGAAGGGTGGGAGTTTCTCAAAGATGAAATACTGAAGATGCAATCAAAAAACATTCTTATGAGAAGGAAAAATGGGAAGAGCCTAAAGGGGCCAGGGTGGCTCCATAAACTGCTTTTTAAAGATTTGAGAAATAAAAAAAGACTCATTTAGGTAGGGAGAGTGTTAGGAAAGCTAAGGCTCAGAATGAGCTTAGGCTAGCGGGAGATGCTAAACACAACAAAAATGGGTTCTTTTCCTATGTACAGAGTAAGAATAAGAATATGATAAGCCCATTGCGGGGACGAGAAATTGAAATTGTAACAGGAGATGAAGAGAGGGCAGAACTGCTCAATTCCTACTTTTCCGCAGTCTTTTCTTGTGAGGGAAACAGTGCTCAATACGGCATAAACAGAACACATGATGAGGAAAGGGAGTTGCAGCCTAGGGTTGGCGTTGGGGTAGTGCACAAACATCTAGTTTCTTTAAATAAAACAAAGTCCTCAGGCCCAGATGAATTGCATCCAAGGGCGGTTGCTCAGTGGAACAGGCTTCTTTGGGAGGTGGTAAGCGCTCCTTCCCTGGAAGTTTTTAAGCAGAGGCTAGATGGCCAATTGTCAGCAATGCTGATGGATTCTATGACCTTAGGCAGATCATGAGAGGGAGGGCATCTTGGCCATCTTCTGGGCATGGAGTAGGGGTCACTGGGGGTGTGGGGGGAAGGTAGTTGTGAATTTCCTGCATTGTGCCGGGGATTGGACTAGATGACCCTGGTGGTCCCTTCCAGCTGTATGATTCTATGATTCTATATCCAGAGTCTTGTGTAGTTCATGAAATGTGCACGGTAACTTTTTTGTCTCTGCAGTCTTTACCATGGAGCAAGTGGCTTCATGTGCTTTCTTTTCACATTGCAGAACTTTTCGTACTGTTGAAATGAATGGTAAAGCTCTTGAAAGTAAGAGGGAAAGGTGTTCTCACTCTGAGTGCCCCCCCCTAGCCTGCAGGGGTCATTAGGTGGATTTCTATTGAAGTCAGTGGCGGTTTTCCAAGTAAACAGCCCACTTCCAGAGAAGCGGATTCTGGAATGCCCATGGACCATTGGATGATGCGTTTGAGATTCAGGCCACTCCTTAGAGGGCAGCGCATACAATTCTGAACCCATCATTCCATTGCTGGATCCGGTCTTAGTTTCCACATGCACTTTTCCCTCCTGGTAATCTGTTTTTGATGAGGCTGTCCGTCGATTTAAAGACTTTTTATTTCTACCTGTTAGCTGGTGAATCGGTTTAGTTGATCAGCTTTGAATAAATTAGCCGATTTCCAAAATATGCTTTTGAAATATGGAAGCAAGTGTGAAGCAGCTTATAGTTTAATAAGATAAATTTCATGGTGAGAAGATGAGGTCGGCTTTACTATTTTCTTGGCCATTCCCTGTTGCAGTCGGGTACCAGAGCCGGAATAATGTTGGGGGAAAAAGTAATTGTCTCATTTATTCACAGCTCCTAGGACTCCAGTAATTAAAATTTATGCTTGCTGAGCACAAAGAGCACCCTACAAATTAATCAACCAAATCTTGAGGTGAATAATCTTTTAGTTAAAGCAATTCAAGTTTGCAGTCCTAGCATTTTTTTGCAGACAGGTTTCTGGATTGGGGCAATTTTCTGTAGTCATATTTGTGGTTTTGAGAGAGAGAGAGAGAGAGAGAGAGAGAGAGAGAGAGAGAGAGAGAGAGAGAGAGAGAGAGAGAGAGAGAGAGAGAGAGAGAGTAAAATGTGTGCTTTTTATTTGCTTTCAGTTCTGATGTTTATAGCGTGTTCTTAATATGAACTATTAACTGAGAACATCCTTAGAATGGATAAGCTCAGTTACAGAAGCTATTGCTGATCAATTAACAGCTGATCAATTATTGTGCCAAGTTATCCCATGATTTTTTTTAGTATTAGTGCTATCATGTATAATAAAATATTGGCATTGTCAGTATTAGTGCTAACAGCGTTTGTAGTATTTTCCATATCATTTACATTTACTGTTGTTTGTATCGTTACAATAGGATTGTTAGGTGATGTTCTGCTAGCAAAATGTTTTCACAACTCGCAGCCAAACTAGAAGTAGTCTTTGGAGATTCATGAATAGATCCTCTGCTTTTTAATAAGTATAAATAAAAGCTGCAGGAAAGGCCCTGATTCAGATTAGAGCGCAGCATGGAAGGGGGGGATTAACCCTTTCCTTCATGCCCTCTTTCCCATGCAAATCATAAATGGTTCCTGTATGTTTTACCATGCATGGCAAATAGGGGAGGGGGAGTTGGGAAATTGGCTGCAGCCACAATCCAAATCCCCAGTCTGCTACTATTTATACTTACAACCTCTCAAGAAACCCACTTACAGATCTCTTTACATCACATTTAGGGATGTACAAACATGCCATTGTTCGTTTCCTTTTGCTACGCGCATAACTTCTTATGTTTTTGTCCTGCCTAGTTTTCCATTTTGTTTCTTTTAATGACATCTTTATGTTCTGAACCGTTTTATGACATCTGAATGGCATTTAAATGCAAGATTAGCCTTTAAACACTGGTTTTACTGCTGAATTTCATTATTTTGGTAAAGAAAAAGACTGCAGTAGTTTCATCCTGGACATTCAGATACCATGAAAGCAACTCCCACTTTCAAATTGAACCAGAATAGCAACAATATTCAGTAACATTCCTGGTTTCCTTTATCCCTTCGATGGTAGTTTAAGAGCTAAACAAGACATCTTGGAAAGGTTAGCTGGAAAATACTAGTCCACTGTTCAAAGGTTGTAGTGATCTGTATTTCCATATTATCAAAACCAGTTTTTGAAAAAATTGGAAGAACAATTCAATTTAATCAACAAAAGTTACTACTCACTGTTAGAAGGAAAGTTTGTGTTCAACATTTTCTTTTTCATGCCCAATGGAAGTAGCTCTCCCAATCCAAAATAGCCTCAAACAAAAGGGACAAATTCTCCACCATGCCATTGTATTTTGCTCCATTTTTACAGCAATTCTATTTTGCTCCATTTTTAAAGCAATTCAAGGTTTTCAAATGATCTCTGCCTTCTAGAGTGGGTGGACGGGTTAACATTAGTAAATAATCACATCTCTCCCCGAGCAGCGAAAAGCTTTGCTGTCATATTTCTACACACCTCTGCTGTTAGGTCAAGCCCAGATTTTTCTGGTCAATTGGAAACACTACTGAAAGTTTGACGCCCTCATAAAACCCAGCCTTAATGAATCAGTAGGAGCCAGCATGGTGTAGTGGTTAAGAGCGGCAAACTCTAATCTGGAAAAATGGGTTGGATTCCCGGCTCCTTTGCATGAAGCCTACTGGGTGACCTTAGGCCAGGTCACAATTCTCTCCAAACTCTCAGCCCACGGGGAGGCAGGCAATGGCAAACCACCTCCGAACGTCTCTTGTCTTGAAAACCCTATGGGGTCGCCATAAGTCTGCTGTGACTTGACGGCACACACACGTACACAATGAATCAGTGCCCAAACTCCCAAGACTGTCTTCCCGTGAGACGTTATTGTACTTTTGAGAACCAGCCTGCAGTCAGCTACGCATTTCTGGAGGGGGGAAAATGAGTTTCAGTCCAGAGCAGGCAGATTTCTTGATTTTTTTGCATCTGGTGTTTGAACAGCCATCACTATTGTACAACCCAGTTTCTGGGTGCTGCATTTTTATCTGATCTTGCTGCAGAGTCCTCTGACTAACTGACATTACCTCTCCTCCTACTTTGAATGCCTCAAACAAAAATAAAACTGACCTTAAAAAAAAAAATTCCCAGCCTTTGCAAAAGCAGGGAGCAAGGGACACAATTGTTCACTGTTTTGGATGTTGACTAGCCAAGAGGTTGCCAGGGCCTGTACAACATGAGATGGGGGTGTTGTGTGTAGTTTAAGCTTTTTATGCATGGGTAGTTTCCACTGGATATGCTGCTGTCTCGATGGACGGTATTTGAACGCTGAAGTTTCCCTGACAAAATTCCCAAAGTACTTGGGGTTAAATTTATGCATCACCAGGGAAAATGCAGATCTTCTTGCATTCTCGCTAGTCGCAAACAAAAAAAACCTGTTCAATCAGGCTGAGGTCTGAAACTGATGACACTCGCTGTGAAACTGACCAAATAAGCAGCTGCATAGGTAGTTTGTGATTATTTCAGCGTTCTTGCTAGTCGCAAACAAAAACTGTTTGATCAGGCTGAGGTCTGAAACTGACCAACACTTTCTGTGAAACTGACCAAATAAGCAGCCTCATAGTATTCCAGCTTGAGGGGAGGGGGTTGGATGAGGGGAAAGACACGTGGGAGGGAGAAGCAAGAGTGGGATTGGGGAGAAAACCCCAAATTGACACGTGTGCACCGGACCAGCTTTCAATGTGGGATCAAGGCAGACATTAAATGGGGTAAAACAGCATCCACAAAATGTGGGGAAAACAAGAGGGGAGAGCGAAGTGACTTCTAACGCTCAAGAAATACATGCACAATGAAAACAAAGCCCCAAAGTTCTCAGGCCCTTGACAGCGATGGAAACAACCTGTGCATAAAAAGCCTTATTTATAGATTGCCCTTTAACTAAAAGTCCTGAAGGCAGTTTACAACACAATAAAATACAAGAAAATGGAAAAGCCCAGTAAGAGACAATAAATACAGAATTAAAACACATTAAAGTCAATAAAAACAATAAAAAACAATTGATTTAATAAAATGCAGTATTCTCAAATATCTGTCTCACTTCTTGATTATAACACTTGAAGATTCTACAGATAAATAAGAAGGAAATAAATAACTAACAAGGAAATTGTATCTACAGCCTGCACAATTTTGCAGCCAAACTTTTGGGTTGTATCGCTTCTGCTATTAAACTCCCCAACCCTGTATTTCTCCATAATATGGAGAAATAATTTTAATAATTTTACACGGTGATCACTTTTACAGTTCATTCCTAAGGAGAGTTACTCCAGTCTAAGCCCATTGAAATGAATGGGCTTAGACTGGAGTAACTCTCCTTAGGAATGCACTGTTAGATTATATGTTAGCTCGAATATTTTTTTCCCTCTTTAATAACTAGAACAAGTATATGATCATAATGCAGAAAAGCAGAGCAATGTAGTCTGACTGACCTATATTTGTATGTTGGATATCTTCATTTTTTACCCTATCCCTTTTTCCTTCTGTACCCTTCTTTATAAAACAATAAAACAATTAAAAAAAAACAAAAAACAAAAAACAACAACTCCCCAACCTTGTCCAGCAGCTCCACCTCCCCACCCTGGCTACCTGCAACAGATGGGCTCTGCCCCACTACGGGAGGCCCATTTATTTCATTTATGCATTTTGTAATGTTATTTCGTATATTTCTGTACACTCTCCCGCAGAGTTCTCAAAGACTGTTTCCTACAAATAAAATACGTTCAACCCATCAAAGTCAAAGAATAGGCAGATGATGAGAGGGAGGGCATCTTGGCCATCTTCTGGTCACTGGGAGTGTGTGGTGGGGGAGGTAGTTGTGAATTTCCTGCATTGTGCAGGGGGTTGGACTTGATGACCCTGGTGGTCCCTTCCAACTGTATGATTCTATGATTCTAATAATGAAAAAGTCCCATGCGGCCCTTTTGCAAACTGAAAAAAACTGAAAATGACAGCCGTAAAAGTAGTTCTCATAGCAATTAACAGCAACAAGGAAACCACCCAAAGAAGCAGGGAAACATGGCCTAAATAGTGAAAATAAACCAGGGCTCAGAGGCTGTTTCCCCATAGTGTTTTTGCTGCATTTCAGGTTCTTAAAAGACCGGGTTTTCTCCATAGGACTGTGCATCAATTTCCCCCCTAGTATTTTTCGGATTTGGGTTTATTGGACCTGAAATTTTTTGGAAAAGCTGAACAAAGCCAAATACCCATACCCAAATGGGTATTTTTGGCTTTTTTCTGGTTATCCGGAAATTTTTGGCTCCATTAAAGTCTATAGGGAATTTTTTCAAGACTCTGGGGGGGTCTGTTTTTTAAGGTAGAGGCACCAAATTTGCAGCATAGCTGCAGGTGATTATCCTTAGAAGAACCTCCAAGTTTGGTGATGTGTGGGTCAGAGAGGGTCCAGTTTTGTGGGATCCAAAAGGGGATGTTCTCATCTATCCAGGTAGAGGCACCAAATGTACGGCACTGCTTCACATGACTCTCCTCAGAAGAACCCCCCAAGTTTGGTGAAGTTTGGGTCAGGGGTTCCAATTCGATGGGCATCCAGTTTTCCTCCATTTCTTCCATATCCCTGACTTAGCAGAAAATAATCGATGTAAGTCAGGGGTGGCACATTTTGGTGTGTGAAAGAGTTGGCTACTGTGGTGTAGTTATCAGAATGGAAATCGCATTCCCCTGCCGGTCCTACCTGTGCTGGCTCAATTTTCTCCCTGGCTCCATCTCTGCTTCCCCCACCCCACCCACTCAGGCTCTTTCTACCCTCAACTCTACTTCCCTCCACCCTCAGCTTCTCAGCATCATCTTCCTCCATCTTGAATGACCAGGGCTATCTGATAAGCCATCCATGCACTGTGAGGTTTTCTTCTATGGAGAGCCAGCATGGTGTAGTGGTTTGGAGCGGTGGACTCTGATCTGGAGAACCGGGTTTGATTCCCCACTCCTCCACATGAGCGGCAGATGCTAATCTGGTGAACCAGGTTGGTTTCCCCACTGCTACACATGAAGCCAGCTGGGTAACCTTGGGTTAGTCACAGTTCTCTTTGAACTCTCTCAGCCTCAATTACCTCACAAGGTGTCTGTTGTGGGGAGAGGAAGATAAGGTAAGCTGGTTTGATTCTACTTAAAAGGTAGAGAAAGTCAGCATATAAAGACCAACTCTTCTTCTTCTTCTATGTCAGTGCATGCGCGGACATCAATTTTAACATTTAAAAAATATAATTTAGATTTTTCCAGGGTTTTCCCCCAGGCTTTATGGACCTGTCAATTCTAGCCAAGGCTAGACCTATTTTGTGGATTTATTTTTTTTATTTTTTTATTTTTCTCCATATGGGTCTCAGCGCCTTGGCTGTTAGACATAAGGATGGGAAAGAGAACTATAGATGGGAACTATAGATGAGAAAGAAAACTATAGAGGTTTGGGCAATGTGGACTTTAAGCTTTCACAGTGCATGTCAGTGCATGTGCGGACATCAATTTTGACATTTAAAAAATATAATTTGGATTTTTTCGGGGGGGGGGGGGCGTTCCCAGGATTTGTGGACCTGTCAATTGTAGCCAAGGCTAGACCTATTTTGTGGATTTATTTATTTATTTTGCTCCATATTGGGGCCCAGCACCTTGGCTGTTAGACATAAGGATGGGAAAGTGGACTATAGAGGTTTGGGCAGTGTGGCCTTCCCTGCCATCCTCAGCTCTGCTTTACCTTGGTCTCAGATCATGAGACCCACTCGGGCGCTTAACAGTGAAGCTGACAGAAATCTGACTATAGGAGAAGGGAACATGCCTATGAACTAAGACAATTCCCTGAGGCCCTGCTCTATGGAGGCTACAGTTGCCAGCCTCCAGGTGGGGCCTGGGGATCCCCTGGAATTACAGCTCACCTCCAGACTACAGAGATCAATTCCCCTGGAGAAAATGGATGCTTTGGAGGGGGGACTCTATGGTATTGTACCCCATGAGATCCCTGTCCTCCCCAGGCTCCATCCCCAAATCTCCAGGAGTTTCCCAACCTGGATCTGGCAACCCTATCCTGCCATCCTTGGCTGGTGGCCACAAGGGACCTGGCAACCCTACTGGAATGTGTTGCAAAAACTCATATTTGCAAACACACTCAATAAAGAGCCATTGGCCAGCATACAAAATCCAATACATCCATAATTTAAAAAGCGATCGCACTATATTTCCCCCCTTTTAATATACAAATCCAATGCCTCTGTGACTGACATAATGCCTTTTTTACTAAGCGATAGGTACATTGTCAGTGGCAAGATTTGTTTCAATCCTTATATCCCTCCAACACTAGATATATGCTGCTCAAGATCAATTGATCAAGGAGCTTCTAAGGGATAAAAGGAAGGATAATTTAAAAAGAAGCAGGAAAAGGGTATCAAGGCATTATTACATTAATTCAGTAACATTTGCAGACTACATAATCTAGACATTCTAATATTTGTTACAAGATCGGCACCCTACAATTGAGGTTCAGTCCTAAATGATATGCAGTTAATTTGGTTTCTCATTAAGTGATTAAACTCCCTTCTTCCTGAGTACAGCGCGGCAGAACTTTGCTACCATGAGGGAAACAGTAGAGTTCCTGTCTTCCAACAGAAATTTTACCAGTGAATCACTACCATGATTAGAGCTACAATCATATCAGATCTCTGGAGAGGCAGGATATACATTTTCAAAAACAAGAAATAGGTTCAGCAGCCTGATCTGCAATGGGGCTGGTTGGTTAGGGCAACAGGAGTTATAGGGCTTTGTGGTGTGCCCTTTCCACGCAGTGTGGATGCTTGCAGAGTGAGTGGGACAGGGAGACATCCGGGGTGTCTTAGCAAGGCTGTTCTCCGAAATCTTTTCTTCTTTTTTTGGATGTTGTGGTAATCATGTGTAAGATGTGCTTTTTTAAAAAAAAGTGTGACTCACTCTCCCTCTTTGATCCTTCATCATGTGCCTCCACCGGCCCCCTGTCTGACCTTAAATGCTGATGTGAAAAGATGGGCTGGAGGGGAAGGTTTTCTTAGGAAAGGCTCTTTACGCATGGAGGAAGAGATTAGACACCATGATGTGGGCGGAACAGCCAAAGCTTCCTGCAACCTTGGCTCAGGGGTAGAACATGATGGGCCATTACTGAGGCACAGCAGATAATTGAGATGTTGGACGTCCTTCACCTGCAGACTCTGGTAGACCACAGGTTTTAGCAAAACAGAAATCCGGGAGAAAAGATCAAGCCCATCCCATCTTCTTCCCTGTAGTGCTAGTTTTCAGCTTGTGGTGAGCTTGATACGTGGAAGAGCATAAAAAATGTGATTTCCCCCACCTGCAACCTGAATCAGTATGGTCCTTTTTTTTAACCTTTGGACTCTACCATATCAGGGCCAACAGAGATACCTCCTAAATACAATTTGTGGTGCATAGGGTTTTAGGGGGGGAAATCAGTAAATTTCAGGTTCAGGTTTTTTCAGCCTGATTTTTTTCAGTAAACCTGAAATAAGCCGAATACCCATACTGGTAAATATGGGTATTTGGCTTATTTTCGGGTTTACTGAAAAATCCAAAGCTCCTGGGTGTGTGTGTATTTTTGGAGGTAGAGTCCCCAAATTTGCAGTGTGGCTGCAAGGGACTCTCCTTCGATAGTCACCAAAGTTTGGTGAACTATGGGACAGCGGGTCCAATTTTATGGGCCCACAAATAGGTCACCCCATTACCCAGGCAGATTGCAGATGGGAAAATCACATTTTTTAACTTTCCCTATGTACAAAAATCTTCTCCTTGCAGGTAGAAAACTAAGCAAGCAAGAAATGTGCTGGGCTAGAACTTTTCTCCCAAATATGCTAGTTTTTTAAAAAAAAATTGCAAGGAGGGTTGTTTTTTATGTGGGGGATTATTTAAAAATGGTGTCTGCAGGCCTGTTTATAGTTACTCTGCACATTGTTCAGAATGAGGCAGGTGGTAGTTTGAAGTGGTTCCATTTCATGATGTAGCAGGGGAGGTCTTTTTTTTAGTTGATTTAAAAAACTCTTCTCATGCTGAGTCCATCAGAACAAAAAGAGGAAGATAAATCCCGTCCCCCCGCACTACCATATTGGATAAATAGATGGGGGGCGGGGGAAACAAATTGCTCTGAACCAGCCCAGTCCAATCTCAAATAAACATTAGCCGGGGGGGGGGGGGATAAACGTGTCATAAAAATGTCCAGAACCGCCCCTCCTGCAATAATTTCACACACCACACATGTGCACAATTCTATTCTCTCTCTTTTTTTTTAAATGCTCTTGTTTGCAGTTGAAATGGTACCCAGGTTTTCTGGGTCATCTTGTGGTGTGCCACCTGGGATAAATATACATAGGTATGTGCAGCTGCTGTGACCCAATTAAATAGATCCGACTGGGTACAAGGGAACAGGTGGAAACTGGTCTTCCCGTTGTCTCCTGTTTTTCACTGACTCAACCTTTCCAGTTTGGGGTTTGCCTTTGTGGGGGAAGGCTTTCAAGTTTCCATGCTGCCAGAATTTCTGTGAACGCACCAGATATGGGGCCTTTTCTTGCTTGGTGTTGCTTTTCAGAGACTTTTCCAGGGCAGAGAATGGCAGAACCAGCACCCGGGGTGCCCACTATCCCTCCCCGAGTTTTCCCCTCTATTCTAGTGAAATGGGTGAGATAAACATTCTCTCCATGGGAAAGGAACGCTTTATTCAAAGTTGCCCTAACCGTGGTGCTTCATATTTGAACAAGGGCAGTGCTAAATGTCATACCTGTCATGTTGTTTGAACTGCAAGCATACTTCTGAATATTTGAGTATTCAAGAGTAATATTTTCCCCTCCAACAGCCCTCAAACAAAGCAGTTTCAAAGGAAATTGCACATGAACAATCCAGCCCTGTTCACATGTTACAGTGAACAGACATGCATCTTATTAGTAGGGTTGCCAACCTCCAGGTGGTGGCTGGAGATCGCCTGGGATTACAATTGATCTCCATGTGACAGAGATCAGTTCCCCTGGAGAAAATGGCCACTTTGGAAGGTGGACTCTATGGTATTATACCCCACTGAAGTCCCTCCCTCCCCAAACCCCATCCTCCTCAGGCTCTACCCCCAAAATCTTCAGATATTTCCCTAACCAGAGCTGGCAACCCTACCTATTAGCTAGAAAGAGCCAACACGTGTTCACTTAAATGAAACCAGAGCCTGGTGACTAGATAGGGTTAGGGTCGTGCAAAAAAAATTCAGTAAATTTTGGGTTTGGGTTTATTGGGCCCAATTTTTTTGGGTAAATCCAGAATAAGCCAAATACCCATGCCAGTAAGGGGGAATTTTGGCTTTATTTCCAGGTTTACCAAAAAAAAATTCAGGTCCATTATAGTATATGGGGATTTTTTTCAAAGCTCCTGTGGAAGCATTTTTGGAGGTAGAGTCACCAAATTTGCAGCGTGGCTACAAGGGACTCTCCTTAGATGGTCACCAAAGTTTGGTGAACTTCGGAACAGGGGGTCCAATTTTATGGGCCAGCAAAGGGGTCGCCCCATCCTCGAGGGATTTGCGAGCTGAGCTGTCCATCAGTTTTCAGGTTCAGAAGTTCAGCATTGCTGAGGACTGGTGGAAAGAGGCGATTGGCAGGCTGGCACCTCAAAGTCTGAGGCTTCCTTCATATCCAGGGCGCATAGCATGATGTCCATGCAAATCAGCTTCAAAACTGAGGAAAAAGGCTTAAAGGCAAGAAAAATAAGGCATGGAAAACATTTCTTTTGGTGGCAAATGACATCCTGTGAACAGTCCTTTACTATGGTCATCCCTACGGTCATCCCTATTCTCCCCCCTTCTGTTATATTATTAATGTCAACTGAGGGGTAACCTGCTACAAATATCCGGCAACACAAGTAGTGTTTAGGCGCCATCTGCAATTTTGTAGTTTTTAAGTTTTAAATTGGGATTTTATTGTTTTAAATTTAGATTTTGTGATTAATTTGATTATTGATGTATTAATGCTTTTGTATGATGTTACCCGCCCTGAGCTGGCTTCGGCCAGGGAGGCAGGGCTATAAGTCACAAAGTAAATAAATATATAAAATTTTAAAAATCTGATTTCGAGAGATGGTCACGGGGCGGGGAAATGAAGCCACTACTTCTTTTTGAAACCCGGTTTTCAGGGGAAGGTGATATCGGAGCCAGCTGAAGTCTCGACCACGAGGGCTGTTCTGAAGGAGCCTGCTCATCTGTGCGGGTGAGGAAGTCTCCTTCGGAAGCTTGGTGGTGTGAGCAGCTATCAAAGCTAGTTCTTTTTAGTTGGAGGGTGTATCCCTCCCGACGGGACTGGGTGAGCCCAGTCTTTTTAAAAACCCTTATGCTTCATCTAGATTAACCCACTGAATGGTTGGTCAGACCAAGTTGGCTGCAATTACACGACCCCTACTTCAAAAGGATCCCAACTAATGGGCCCTAACAAAACCAGTCAAAGATAGAAAAATGGGAGAAAGTACAGAGCTGTGCATCTGAGCAAAGGCGAATAGCCGAACCCAAAAAATCAGGAATCACCTTGTCGGCTTTGGGCAGATTCCCAAGTTTTGGTATTTGGTCTACCTAAAACCCGAATATTGCCAAAACGGCTTATTTCAGGTTTATTTTTGGTTCGGGTATATCGATATGCACAACCCTAGTGGGAGTTTGAATCACACATTCAGCTGGACATGCATTGAATGTGATATGAGAATTACTCAAAGCACATATAAAGAAAAATCCATATGCCCTATACATGCAAGGTACGTGCTTTCCTTGTAACTTGTGAACAGGGCTTCCATGTACAGTGTATGCTTGATTTTTCTTTATGCATAATTCTTGTGTTATGCTCATTACATGTATAACTTATTGTGTCATTTAAACCCAGTTTTATACAGGTGCTGGTCTCCGGTGTGATTTTGTAAAGTGAACGTACATTGGGCCTTTCTTGCGAACAGATGTATGCATGCACATCTAGGATGCATGTGCATTCACTGCACCGTGTGAACAGAGCTAGTGATAAGAGTCCCTGCAGGAAGACGCAGTACATCTTCCAGCACAGAGATACAGCACTCCATTCCAGTACACAAGCACTCTTTTGTGTGTGCCCTGCCCATCAGAACAATGCTAGTTAATCTGCAGCTGCAATTTCAAAACAAAGCAAAACAAAATGAGAACGCTTAGCATCCCTTGAAGTCCTTGCCGAAGAATTTTCTTGAATTTGTCTTTTGTAGAAGTGGCGTTATGAGTCACAGAGAAATGTCATGCCAAGGGGGATTTTTTTTTTTCGTTTTGCAATTCCTTTTAGCTATCTGATGGAGCCCAAGATTTGCAGCTCTATCTCAAGCAAGTTACTGCAGAAACGTGAGCAGATGGTTTCACTTCTATCCACAGCACTGTCTGACGAATTTCATGGTCCTTGACTCATAGAACTGACAGCGATAACTATCTCAAGGGTTTGACATTCAAATTTTTATCAGCTTGGAGGATATGAATGCTTGCATGCGCTGTTATGTTTTGCACAAGAAAACAGCTGACCGTGTCAGCAGAATTCCATTTTCTTGGGACCAAGGCTAAGTTCATTTGGTGATTCTGTGACTGCAATCACCAAAATGCAGAACTCCATATTGGGTATGGTACTGAAGATCGTGACATTCCCGTTTACATTTTATTGCCAAGTTTTTAGTCCTTAAGAAGATATGTTCAGGCAATACTGGGAGGCTGAGTAGAATTTTTAGCGGTCAGCAGTGGAGTTTCAGTGTTCTTACAATATTTCTTTCCTGATGAATAAGAGCACAGCCCAGTCCCATGCAAAAGACCCTCCTTCTCAGCCAACAGGTTGTTACAGGGATATGAGAGGTGTGTGAGCAGTGGAGTGGAGTGTTGGATTAGGAATCTGGGAGACTCAGGTATCAATCCCTGCTCAGCCATGGAAGCTGGCTGGGTGACCTTGGGTCAGTTGCACACTCTCAGCCTAACCTACCTTACAAGATTGTCATAAAGACAAAAAAGAGAAGAGAATGTTGTATGCTACTTTGGGTCCCAGTTGGGGAGAAAAGAGAAAAGAAATATACATGAAGGAAATAAATGAATCTCTCTTCATCCCTTTCTTGTTCTGTGTATTACACCGTATTCATATTCTAGAGCTGGGATCCCCAACATGGTACCCGTGGGTGCTATGGCACCTTCCCTGGTGCCCACCAAGTGTTTTTAGAAAGTGGGTGGGCTATTATCTAGCAGGACTTCTGAATGGCCACTGAAGATCCCATTGGCTGTGCAGTTTGAAATAGCATTGTTTCAGTGGCAGTTGGCCCCACAGGACTGGTTTTATTCTCTCTCACTCCTCTGTCCCAGTGTATTTTTAAAAACCATCCCTCCTCGCCCCCCGTGCTTGGGCTTTCCCCTGTGTGGTTGGTGCCGCCTCCTGCAGCAGCCATTTTGTGATTGTGCCCACTATCCTGAGTATTCTCAAAGTGCTCCAGGCACAAAAAGTTTGGGGAGCTCCGCTCTAGAGCATTAAGAACATAAGAAAAGCCCTGCTGGATCAGACCAAGGCCCATCAAGTCCAGCAGGGAGAGGATAGGGACACAAGAGAGGCTCGCACACTTCCAGGTAAGGTGAGAAGGAGGAAAAGCTCTGTGGAGCCTCTGGGAATCTCAGTTCATGGGTGCTACTGTGCCTGTGATTGGATTCAATCACCTTAATTGGCACACAATATTCAGTCTGTAACACTACATTCAGGTTGTTGAATTCACCTTTTCTAACTGCAGACTTTAGTGTTACTCTGATGAAGATCTGCCTTTTTAAAAAAAAAAAAAGGGTGAGGGTCTACAGAGACCTGCTCACAACTTGGTATAAATGCATGCATGTTTTGTGTGTGTGTACATCCAAATGTGGAGTGCACAAGCAGCCTTCCCTTTCTGCATGCACAGTTGGCTGTGCTCTTGGACTGTAATCCAGTGACTCAGATTCATGCACGGTGCACATCGTGCACAGGGTGTGTTAACTGCTGCTGCTGTGAACACAACCACACTGCTCATACCCAATAGGAAACCCTCATGCATATGCAGGCTTTTCCTTTCACACAGGAGGGTAGGGCATGCTTGCATTGGAGATTTGGATTGGTAAGAACTGCTCTTCTAAGAGGTAGGGTTCATGGCTCAGTGGCAGAGCATCTGCTTTGTGTGCAGAAGGTCCCAAGTTCAATTCCTGGCATCTCCACCTGAAAGCATCCAATAGTAGGTGATGTGAAAGACCTCCACCTGAGACCTTGGAGAACTGCTACCAGTCAGAATAGACAAGACTGATTCTGATAGACCAAGAGTATGGGCCTTTTATGCAGGGACGTTTTCCCCGCAGTCACCCTGCCAACTGCTTTGGGGCTTCCCTTTGATTATTCATGGCTTTTCCTCCCTTCAGGAAAAACCTCGCTCTCCCCGCACGTTTTGCCCACATTTTCCAGATTTGGGCTAAAACAGCATCTGGAAAATGCGGGCAAAACACACGGGGAGACCGAGGCTACCTCTGAAGGGCGGAAAAGGCATGAATAATCAAAGGGAAGCTCCAAAGCAGTCGGCAGGGTGACAGCAGGGAAAACGTCCCTGCATAAAAGGCCTATGACTCAGCACAAGGGAGCATTATTTGTGGAGTGGCACAGTGGTGGAGTTATCTGCTTTGCAGGCAGAAAGTCCCAGGTGCAACCCCTGCCGTCTTCAGGTAAAAGGATCAGGCAATAAGTGCTGTGAAAGCCCTCCACCTGAGACCCTGGAGAGCCACTGCTAGTCAGAATAGGGAAGACTGACCGGGATGGACCAGTGGTCTGACTCAGAAGGAAGCTTCGTGTGGTTCTCAACTGGTGGCACTTGTACCATTGATAGGATGCAGACGTTTTCTAGACAGGATGCAAAATTTTAATAACAATTACTATGAATTCGCTCTCCCTCAATCCCCATGTCCACCTGCAAGTGGACAGCCCTTCAAGTACTTGAAGGGCTGTCATATAGGGGAGGGTGCCGAGTTGTTTTCTGTTGCTCAAGAAGGTCGGACCAGAACCAATGGGTTGAAATTAAATCAAAAAAATTTCCGTCTAGACATTAGGAAGAATTTTCTAACAGTTAGAGCGGTTCCTCAGTGGAACAGGCTTCCTCGGGAGGTGGTAAGCTCTCCTTCCCTGGAGGTTTTTAAGAAGAGGTTAGATGGCCATCTGTCAGTAATGCTGATTCTGTGACCTTAGACAGATGATGAGAGGGAGGGCATCTTGGCCATCTTCTGGTCACTAGGGGTGTGGAGGGGGAAAGTAGTTGTGAATTTCCTGCATTGTGCAGGGGGTTGGACTTGATGGCCCTGGTGGTCCCTTCCAACTCTATGATTCTAAGTGTGATGCAACATTTCCTGCCAACCCTGCCTGCCTTGGATTAACCATCTGGGACCTTTCGGCATGCTAGTGGTCACCTTGGACATTTGGTGTTTCTGCTAATCCCATGTCCTCCAGGCCCACCAGCAAGTGTCTTTGATTGGCCGCTTTCTGCTGACTATCCATTGTGCTTCTGTAATTTTTTTATGCCCTGAAATTTTATGGTAAATGACAGACGTAAGAAACGGCATGCCTGTAAACGGTATGCCACTTCTTGGGAAAAGTGGGCTTTTTGTTAATGTTTTGGTGCGACCTAAGGCGATTGATGGGATGTAAGATATGAAAAGCTGAGAACCACTTAGGTCGGTTATGCATGGTTGATTTGTCTTGCGATTCTCCCGCGAATGTCCCAATTCTTTGCGGGGATTATACATGACGTTCCTCTCCCTCGGGGCTCAGCTTGCTTCCATCCGTGATTTCCCCAGGTTTTCCAATCCCTGTTTTCCCTCCAAAATAAGTTTACTTATCTCAGATGTGAGTAGGTGCATAGTTCAGCTGCGGGTTGATCTTCCCATGTCACGACACTGTTTGGGGGGAAATGCAGTGACACAGAAGGTGGAAAATTACAGAACAAAGCTGTATAGAAGCTTCCCCCCCCCACTCCCCCCCAAAAAAATAGCCCTGAAATGTTGAAGAGGTACTATTAGAGTTGTATATAGCCTCGCTCCCTGACATTTTATGATTGGCTCCACCTCCCATGGCAGCCATTTTGTGATTGTGCCCACCGCCCTGTGTCACAAAAAGGTTGGGGACCCCTGTTTTAGAACCTCGTGTAACTGCTCGAGTGTACTTCTCTTTGTTGCAGGTGAAAAACGGCCCAGCTTTGAGATGAATTACAGCCCCAGCTTCATGTACGAGAAGGAGAGGGACCCTGTGCTGCAAGGATGCATGGTGGATCAAGCCATCGGCTACCTCAGTGCAGATGCACTGCGCCCTCTCGTGCAGACTCCAACGGCCCCAACCTCCGAGATGGTGCCTGTGATCAGCAGCCTGTACCCCCTTGCGCTCACCCGCAACGAAGTGCCCAACGGCAGCCCACAGGACGTGGAGAAGGGCCACGCCCAGCTGAGGGACAAGACCGTACCTTCCGAAAGGGATCTCTCTCCAAACAACAGTGGCCAAGATTCCACAGACTCGGACAGCAACCAAGAAGAACACCAGAGCCATGCCTATCACCCAGGCCAGCCTGGTCCTCCTCCTACCCTGCAGAGTCATAACGGTCTTCTGTCCTTCAAGGAGCATGTGAGGGTATATGACCTCTTCAGGCCACCTCCGGTCTGTCCCCGCGATGTCTTGAAGGTCTTCAACAAGGAAGGCGAACCCATTGGGGTCTATCGATGTGACCACTGCCGAGTCCTCTTCTTGGATTATGTGATGTTCACCATCCACATGGGGTGCCACGGCTTCCGTGACCCTTTCGAGTGTAATGTGTGTGGCCACAGAAGCCACAACAAATACGAGTTCTCCTCCCACATAGTCCGTGGCGAGCACAGAATCGGACTCAGATGAAACTCCTCCGTCATTTTTTTTTTTTTTTGGCAGAAGCCAAGTGAACGTGTCTACACCACAAACTTAAAACCTGTCTGAAGCTCATTTAAGCATTGTGGCTTCTCTCACTATCACCCTGGGAATCATGGTTTTGCGAGGCTGTTGTGGATATTTTATTAACATCCTAACAGTGCGATCCTAAACAGAATTATGCCCTTCTAAATCCATTGAAGCCAGTGAGCTTAGAATGGCATGATTCCATTTAGGAATATACTCCATATTTCATTAGGATATTAACAGTGCAATCTTAAACAGAGTCATGCCCTTCTAAAGTCCCTAGGTCCATTGAAACTAATGGGCTTAGAAGGGCATAATTCTGTTTAGGGGTGCACTGCTAATCTTTGGAGAACTATAGTCCCCAGGATCCTTGACCAAGGGCCAGGAGAGTTAAATCAGTTTGACATTTGTAGTGTAGACACATCTTAAACGACCTTTCTTTTTAAACTTGTCTCAACAATAGTGTATTCAGTATTTTTTCTATATCATTTATAATGTAATGGTTCTGCTGCGTCTGCATACTGTGCTGAAATAGGCTCTCCTTGCCTCCACAGTGTGTCATGTCTTGATCTAACAAGAACAGTGTCAAAGTTCACAGTTGAGTATTAGGTATTTGGGGGTGGCTGGGCATATTATCTGATGATGGGAAAGTACTTTGTACATGCTCAGAGATGCTGCTGTGTTAACAGTTTATCATATATTCCAAGACCTAGGACCAATTTACACAATCAGCAGAAGGAGGTAGCAAATCTTTCCCAGTCTTGTTAGTGCTATCCTAAGTAGAGTTATACCCTTCTAACTCCATTAAAGTCAGTAAAGTTAGAAGGGTGTAACTCTGTTTAGGACTGCTGTGTTATGTTACACGTGTCCAAGGGCTCAGAGATAAAAACTTTAATGATACTGTTCATATGGCCAATTCAGCCCTGAACAATGTCACACTTAGACCAAAATAAAAAGGGGGGAAAGGAACTATCTGAATAGCCCATAAGGAAATTAGTATTTTTTTAATCTTAATTGACTGGGAAAGAAATTTGGCAACTGCCAATGTAGTATTAAAATCCACCCCTGCTAAAAGAACCCTCAGATTATCAAGTTTAGAGACATATTCCTGAATAAAAGGCTTTATCCATTTCTAGCCTGGGCTCAAAGACAAGACATCTGTCAGGCTCCATTTCTGGAAAGACCCTCCATCTGACATCCTGGAGAGCTGCTGCCTGTCAGAGTAGACAATACTTTTAGCTTGATAGGCTGATAGTCTGAGTAGCTTCATTTAGGCAGGGGCTGTGGCTCAGTGGTAGGGTCTCTTAAAGGGGCATGAAGGTTTGCACAGCCCTGATTCACATGCTTGGCATGCAGAAGGTCTTAGGTTCAAACTCCAGTTTTCAGAAAGAATCAGGTTGAAAGTGATGTGAAGGACATTCACCTGAGACCTTGGAGAGCTGCTGCCAGTCAGAGTAGATAGATCAAGAGTCTGACTCGTTGTAAGGAAGCTTCATGTGTTCCCTGACGTGGAAAAAAAAGTCCCCGCTTATGGAATAATGGCATGTATGAGAAAATACTACCCATTTCCATGGCTTGCTGCTTTTTTGTGTGTGGGGAACTTTTTGATGTGGTGGAGCATTCTGTTGTATTATGTATTTCATGTGCTGTCAAATGTGGTACAGTCCACGGAAAGCTCTTCGACTTCATTCTGATGACTGCACAAGCTGGCCTTGGAAGATGAATAAGAAGAAGAGTTGGTTTTTATATGCCGACTTTCTCTACTACTTAAGGGAGACTCAGACCGGTTTACAATCACCTTCCCTTCCCCTCCCCACAACAGACACCCTGGGAGGTAGGTGGGGCTGAGAGAGCTCTAAGAGAGCTGTGACTAGCCCAAGGTCACCCAGCTGGCTTCGTGTGTAGGATTGGGGAAACAAATCCAGTTCACCAGATTAGCGTCTGCCGCTCATGTGGAGGAGTGGGAAATCAAACCTGGTTCACCAGATTAAAGTCCACCGCTCCAAATCATTGCTGTTAACCACTACATCACGCTGGCTCCCAAAAAGATGGCGTCAAAAAGAGATTCCAGGGCTGGGAATCCCCCTTGTCAACCCCCATCCCCACCCAAATGATCTCTGGCTCCAGCCCATTTTTTTCTGTATACTGTGAATTCTCATGTTGCTGTTCCCAATGTTCTGGGGGGGGTGTGCATATGGGGTCAGTCCCATTACACATTAAACAGCTTCTTTGTAGACTTGAGTTTCCCTGTCAGCATCAAGGATGCAAAAAATGGCACTTCTAGCATTGATAAAGCTTGTATAAATGTCGCCAACAATGGCAGTTTTTGGCCTTGGTATCCCAACCTGGGCACGTGTGTGCCTGTGCGGGAATTCACCCAAATGGTTTCAAATCACATGTGGTTATTTTAATAGGGGCACTTCTCTTTCTGGCCTGCTCACAACCTCCACATATATATGGTTGCTGGGTTCTGACTTCTAAAAAGGCTGACCCCTTTGACAGGATCAGTAGGCAGGGCTGAGGCAGAATGTGGCAAATCAGGAGCAGAGTATGGTGATGGCAGAGCTTGGTCAGTCTTTTAAAGGCACACGAAGGCTTGCACGGCCCTGATTCACATGGGGGTTCTACAAGAAGAGGAGAGGGGCCTTCAGCCATTCATGCTTGCATGGTTTCACTATTGAAAACTGGGGATCCTGTCCCCATGAGACTTTATAGGGGGAGAGTGGGTGCTTGAGGGACCTGCTGATTGGGTTGCCACCCTCCAGGTAGCACCTGGAGATCTCCCACTATTACAATTGCTCTCCAGGCAACCAAGATTAGTTCCCCTGGAGAAAATGGCTGCTTTGGAGGGTGGATTCTATGGAATTATAACCCTACTGAGGTACCTCCCCTCCCCAAACCCTGCCCTCCCCAGGCTCCACCCAACCCCCCAAATCTCCAGGTATTTCCCAACCCAGAGCTGGGAGCCCTACCTGCTGATATTTCCCCTTTAGATTGCTATAGCAACTTAGGGAGCCAGGTTTGGATTTGCAAGACTTTGCAAGGTTGACATATTTAACCTCTTCTTTCCCTCCCTCCCTGTGTGGCCCCAATCCAAACTGGGAGCCACATGCAGCTGAAACTGCAACTTGAATAGTGGTGGTGAAACAGAAATCACACCTCTACACCTAATAATGCTGTACAAAATCAGTATAGGTTAAGGAATATGTCACTTTTAACAAAATACGCAGCAAAATAAATTCCAGTACAATAGCATATAGTGCACAGTGTTTCCAATAATGAATTACACCGGAATAACAAAACAATGTGGGAAACCTCAAAACAGCAAACCATGAATGGCAAAAGTCCCACAATAACTGGAAACAAGAGGAGTCATCCAAGGTCTTGAATGCAAGGTGCAACAAATTGGAGAGAGCTCCGTGTGTCCAGTCGGTCAAGTTCCGTGTCAATTTCACAATGGAAATAGAAGCATGTAGCATCACAAATAAGATTGTTTTCAGCTACAGTGAAGTGCACAAAGGGCTTTCCCTGATATCAGGCCGTTTCATTCTCATGAATTTCATCAGTGTGCACAGAAATAAGTATACAAATCACAATAAATTTCAATATTCAAATTAAAACCTTGCACAATATACAGATAACACATATTGTCTACATTTCAAATTGCATACGTATTTTTCCTCTTATACAAGTTGCTTACCTATCATATACTTGCAATATCTTACACTTAATTGTGTGTCACACACACACTGTGTTTTTTATCTCAAGGTAGTTGCCACTTGTGTGTCATTCTCCCCCTCCCCCACAATTAGGATATAGATAAACTGCCTCCCCTCCCGCCAAATCCTTCCTATCTTCCAAGTCAAGTTTATTGATATGGTCTATTTGACTGGGAAGATGACTGGGGAAGGCACTGGCAAACCACCCCGCAAACAAAGTCTGCCTTGGAAACGTCGGGATGTGACATCACCCCATGGGTCAGGAATGACCCGGTGCTTGCACAGGGGACCTTTACCTTTTTTACCTATTTGACCAGCCAGAAGTTAGTACATCAAATTGTCTAACTTGATAAGACTGTAAAACTGATACAAAGTACAAAAATTAATAAAACTCTGATATTAATAAAATATAAAATATTAGTGCAGAACACAAAAGTAGACTTACCATCTTTAAATTACTAAAAGTATTTAACATTTTTTCCCACCCTGTTTTTGCGTATTTTAATTGCGATGGTGCAAAATTTGGCAGTATGGAGCGAAAGATGAGGAGTCTCCCCCATCAGAAGCTTCTTACACAGGAATTCAACTGACTTGTCTGGGAATCCGCTGATCAGGGGAGCAATAATACGAGCCCCATGGTAAAATGGACAGCTGAACAATACACGCTTGATAGTTTCAATGTCATCTGTCCTACAAGGGCACAGCCTTTCAGATCTTGGGATCCTTCCTATCTTCCAATCATTGATTGTGTTGGACATGATTATATTTGAAACTGGCCTGATAGAGCCAGCATGGCATGCATTGTACCCCGTCATTTTAGCAAATGTCATTGTCAGTTTGTTTGAGCAAAGGGTTGGATCCAGCCAGCTCTTTCACTCAGTCTTGCCCAGTTCTCCTGGTAACTACAATCCCATGTGGCTTTTGCCAACCCCTTAGGACCCCCAGTGCTGCCATTTGGGTGGCCAAAGAGGACTTCCTACTTATTTTTCCCCTGCCAGGAAAACAGGTTGGATCCAACCCAATGAACTTAAATTTGTAACTCCAGTTTCCAACTCTCAAGGCAAACTTGGAGGTTCCTGCTTAGGCAGAAAATTTGAGCAATTTTGAATGAAACAAGAAGAGTTTTGATAAGGCTCATGAAATTTTTCAGAATTATGTGTAGGGGGGAGTGGAGTTGAGATTCCACACATCGTGAAATTGCCACCCGCTGTGGCCCTAAAGTGACATTTCAGGCTGAATTGGAAGGTTTCTGGGCAAAACAAATGAAGGAATCTGAAGACAGCACAACCATCTTCTTATCGAAGTTGCAGAATTTCTGAGTTGGGAGGGAGGGGCAAGACAGCCTGTGGATCTCTGCTTGGAAACCTCTTGTGGGAATTCCTCTTGCATCAGATTTTCAGAACCACAGTCAAGATGAAGTCTTTGCAAGAGGCAAACATCGACAGTCGGCATTCTGAGATGCCAGAGCTGCAAATTCTGTTCTGCTGACTGCAGTTCTGCTTACAAATATAGCTTGGTGTGAACTTTTCCAAACAGCTGTTCAAAATGGTTTTTCTTAGACCAGTGGGATGGGCTGTCTCTGTTTTGAATGAGACTTTTTGGAACTGTAGTTCTATTTTCTCATTGGATGATGAGAATTTGATATTTCTGGGTGTGGTTTGATTGTTTTATAATGCTTTTCTATAGTGTAAAGTGATGGATTTATTTTTAATACAAGTGTTTTTCAGAATGCATGGCTCTGTGATTCAATTTCGGGGGGGGGGGGTTTCCCCCAGGCAGATAATAAAGGGTGTAAATTTGGGACAGAAAACCCCGTGACATCCTGAACTGGCACGAGTAATTTCTGTGCCTATGGATATATTGCAAAAGCATTGGGTGGGGGGGGGTTTGCTTCTGTAAGGCAGCCTAGCAAGAATTTTATGAACAGATTGATGGAGTAGCTATGGGAAGTCCACTCAGTCCAGTAATAGCAAACTTTTACATGGAATATTTTGAAAAGACAGTATTAGAATCAGCACCTTACAAACCTACAGTCTGGTTCAGGTTTGTAGATGATACATTTACCATTTGGAGCCATGGTGAAGAAAAATTAATGGACTTTCTAAACCATCTTAATAATATCCATCCAAACATTCAGTTTACCATGGAAAAGGAAATTGAGGGTAAACTCCCATTTCTTGATACCCTTGTCATCCGTAAATCAAACCTTCAGTTAGGTCACAAGGTCTACCGGAAACCAACTCACACAGATCGCTACTTACACAAAAACTCCAACCACCACCCCCGACAGAAAAGAGGAATAATCAAAACATTAATGGACCGTGCAAGACGGATCTGTGAACCACAGTTTCTCAAGGAAGAAACTAATCATCTAAATCACGCACTGCTAGCAAACGGCTACTCCAAGAATGAAATCAGAAGGGCCATTAAACCAAACAAAAATCAGAAAACTCAAGAAAAACAGTCTCCCATAGGAAAGGTATTCTTGCCATTTATTAAAGGAGTCACTGATAGGATGGAGAAACTTTTGAAAAAACATAACCTACAAACAGTGTTTAAACCCACCAAGAAAATACAACAAATGCTACGATCAGCAAAAGACAAAAGAGACCCCCTCACCTCTGCAGGAGTATATCGTATACCTTGCAGCTGTGGAGAAGTTTACATCGGGACCACAAAACGCAGCATACAAACAAGGATAAAAGAACATGAAAGATACTGCAGACTTGGCCAACCTGAGAAATCAGCAGTGGCTGAACATGGACTGACACAAACAGGACACAGGGTCTTATTCGAAGACACTGAAAGACTGGACAATTCTACCAACTATTTTGTCAGATTGCACAGAGAAGCCATTGAAATTCATAAACATCAGCACAACTTTAACAGAAAAGAGGAGAGTTTAAGAATGAATAAGGCTTGGCTTCCTGCCCTGAAAAACCTCCAGACAAAGACAACATTCAACAATAGCCATACAGATTAGCTTTGGATTACACACATTAACAGATCACTTCAGGATACAATGGTTCCATATTAACATACCATACCCTCATTAGCACATTATCTTGATACTTACAGGACAATACTTTTGCAGGACAATACTCAGCTCAAACCCAACCCCTTTCTGACTATATATTACTCTTCCTACACCCTTGACACTGAGAGACACTGTCCTTCAGTGTTACTACTCTGAAGATGCCTGCCACAGTTGCTGGCGAAACGTCAGGAAAGAAAATTCCAAGACCACGGTTACACAGCCCGGATAACCTACAAGAACCAATGAACTCTGACCGTGAAAGCCTTCGACAATATTTTGCAGCCTAGTAAGTTTAGGACTGATGTGAAACTGGACCTTTTCATTTTTGGCTCACCCATAGGCAGTATATTCCCAGTGCCGTCCTAAGCAGAATCGCACCCTTCTAAGCCCATTGACTTCAATAGACTGAGAAGGGTATCACTGCCTGGAACTGATTTCACTGTGCTCCAACTCTTCAATGCCTGTATGGAATACACATTCTCCCACCACTCAGCTTGCATAGATTGTCACCCCACACCAGCAACTGTATCTCAGGATGCTCCATAACATAAGTTGTTTCCTTCCTATGACTCCATAAGGTCTGGACCACTCCGCTTGAAAGTCTTTTTTCACATAAGTCCATTAAAAATGCAGAATATAGGGCAG
Source organism: Euleptes europaea (assembly GCF_029931775.1). Classification (NCBI taxonomy): domain Eukaryota; kingdom Metazoa; phylum Chordata; class Lepidosauria; order Squamata; family Sphaerodactylidae; genus Euleptes; species Euleptes europaea. The sequence continues at coordinate 35,928,448 of NC_079329.1, read as the reverse complement.
GATTGATTTGTTTATTTAGAAAATGTACCTGCCTCTGTAGAGACCTGCTTGGAGGAGTATCACAAGAAAAAATAAAACATTAAAATAACTGAAGAAGAACAGTTGGTTTTTATATCCCAACTTTCTCTACCTTTTAAGGAGCTTCAAACCGGCTTACAGTCACCTTCCCTTCCTCTCCCCACAACAGACACCCTGTGAGGTAGGCGGGACTGAGGAAGTTCTGAGAGAGCTGTGACTGGCCCAAGGTCACCCAGCAGGCCTCATGTGGAGGAGTGGGGAATCAAACCCGGTTCTTGAGATTAGAGTCCACCTCTCTTAACCACGACACCAATATAATTAAACATGCCACGCAAACAACATAAAGCAGCCCCAAATGATACCCATATAATTTCCCTTATGCCAGATTCAGACAATCAAAAAGCGTGAATCTTAGTATGGGCTGGAGTTTAGAGTGATAACCTTATGACTAGCTAATGAAACACTATCACAGATTTGGAAGAAACCCTGAAAAACCCAATAGCGCTAGCAATCAAAACTGAAGATTATTTAAGAAAAACCATGCACTGCCCTTCAAACTGCATCCCAGCAGGAGAATTGGCAATCTAGGTGTGAGATTGATTCCAAGTACCGTGGAGTCTGTGCACGTTATCCCAGTTGAATGGAAGAGAGGAGAGAGTGGAGTGGGCGAAGAAAGAGGGGGATGCTGAGAGATTTGGGGAATCCAACAAGAGCCCAACAATGACTGGCTGTCCAGGCAGCAAATAAATCCAATAGGTGGAAGAAGGGACATTTGTTACGTGCCAGTAGCAGCTCGCAAGACGTGTGGACCTGGAACCAAGTAAAAGTACACTTTGAGGGAGGATTCTGTCCCCCGTTATAGGGCAGAAAGGACTCAGTAACTGAAAGGGCAGGAGGCAAATTTGTATTCAGGAGGGGTGTTTGTTTGTTTGTTTGTTTGTTTGTTTGTTTGTTTGGGAAAATGTCTGTGCTGCCTCTCCATGGAACCAACCCAAGGCAGCTTACAAAATAAAACATACTAAAACCATCAAACAGTAAAGTTGTTAGTTGAAACGGATCATTACAAACCAAGACAGAGCATGAAAACAAACCACTGCGAAACCTAAAAGGAATTTAACTTTTTTTCAGTCTAGTTCGGTCACAATTAGGGGTGCCAGGTCCCTCCTTGCCACCGGTGGGAGGTTTGGGGGGCAGAGCCTGAGGAGGGTGGGGTTTGGGGAGAGGAGGGACTTCAATGCTATTGAGTCCAAATGCTAAAGCGGCCATTTTCTCCAGGTGAACTGCTCTCTATCAACAGGTGATCAGTTGTAATAGTGGGAGATCTCAAGCTAGTACCTGGAGGTTGGCAACCCTAGTCACAATCCTAAATATGGTGAAATTTGTGACAGTTTTAAAAGACAAAGGAGGTTTCCTGGTCAAATTCAAGAACTGATCTCTATCGGCTGTAAGTAACTTGCTGTAAGTAGGATCCCACTATGTAATTTTTGCATTGTTCAATGTGTAATGTTAATACTTACACTTTGCTTCCATTCTGTTTTTAGATTTATGGCTGGTTCTACAACCCAAATCCTGTTTCATTGTTTATTGCATGTCCCATCCTGTTGACTGCATTGGCTCACTCTGTAATCCACATTGAGTTCCAGTGAGAAAAACGAACTATAAATAATATCAAACAAACAAACAAAAGTAATCTATACAGTTGCTTTTCCTATTAATGTGCAGATGTGATAAGCTATATAAAAAAAGAAGCCACACAGCCCCAAAACATATCTTTTGTTAGCCAAATTACTTTTAAAAACATAAATTTTAGCAGATGCTGGAAGAATTATGTTTTAAAAAAGAACCACATATCCCATGAAACAGCACAAGAATATGCATGCCCAAACTGCATGCTACTTTTTTTGCAGTAATAGGGGAGTAGGAAGACATGTCAAAATGAAATGGTAATGCTTTGTGTATACACAGCAAATGATAGGGTTGCCAATCTCCAGGTACTAGCATGAGATCTCTCGCTATTACAACTGATCTCCAGCCGATAGAGATCAGTTCACCTGGAGAAAGTGGCCGCCCTGGCAATTGGACTCTATGGCGTTGAAGTTCCTCCCCTCCACAAACCCTGCCCTCCTTAGGCTCCACCCCAAAAACCTCCCACCGGTGGTGAAGGGGACCTGGCAACCCTAGCCAACGATGAGGTAGTGGTGACAGTAGATGAGAGAATGAGGTATGTGATAGTGCAAAGGCAATTATCTTTTTTTGCCGCCAAACATTGTGATCTGTTAGAATACAGGAAAACAGATTGTCAGACATTCAACTGTGATGATTGTATACCACAAGTTGAATTGCTGGGTGCTCAAGCATCCTTAACGCCAAAGAGCCTTTGCTGTAGAAGAACTTGCTAACAACTTCTCTTGTGTGGCACCCTTGTACCAGTGAGATTAGAGTCCACAAAGGGAGTTTTGACTCTCGAAAGCTTCTACCCCAACAATCTTGTTGGTCTCTATGGTGCTACAGGACTCGGATCTAGCTGTTCTACTGCAGACCAACATGGCTACCCTCGGAAACAATCCATACTATCGGGTCATCCTTGAAAATTGGCCACGCAACTCATTTCTCCCCTCCTCCTCCTCTCCTCCTCCCTAACCTGCCAATCGGCCAAGCCATGCTTTAAACCACCCCACCCACACACCCTTTCCCACCCTGGGTGAGCAAACTAGCAACTACTGCAAAGGTGAGAACTTTAACACCGCTGCGTTCAAAATCCTTTAAAGAGGTTTTCACAGCCCTTAGAAGACATTTTCCAGGCATGGAGTGGGGGTGGGTGCTGGAATCAAAAACATGAAATCTTGGTCTTTCGGCAGACACTTTCTCACACGCTTTTTTCTGCTATAAAAGGCTAGTAAGTCCTTTCTTTCTTTCTTTCTTTCTTTCTTTCTTTCTTTCTTTCTTTCTTTCTTTCTTTCTTTCTCTCTCTCTTTCTCTCTCTCTCTCTTTCTTTCTTTCTTTCTTTCTTTCTTTCTTTCTTTCTTTCTTTCTTTCTTTCTTTCTTTCTTTCTTTCTTTCTTTCTTTCTTTCTTTGTAGACAAACAGGGATAAAAATTCCCAACTCAAGTGGTCTGGAGAAGCCGAAGAGAAACTGTAGTTTCCAAGAGAACTGAGACAGGATTGGGACCTCATAAGAATTAGGGTTGCCAACTTTGAGTTGAGAAGTTCCTGGAGATTTGGGGGTAGAACATGGGGAGTGTGAGGAGGAGCGGGTTCTTAGCAGGGTATTATGCCATAGAGTCCACCCTCCAAAGTAGCCCTTTTCTCCAGAGGAACTGATCTCGGTCATCTGGAGCTCAGTTGTAATTCTGGGAGCTCTCCAATCCCCACCTGGCAGTTGGCAACCCTACATAAGAAGAGCCCTGCTGGATGAGACTGGTGATTCACCTAGTTCAGCATCCTTTTTCCCAATTAGTTGCCCTGGTGGGCCAACAAATGGGGCAAGGCCTCCCCCGATGTTGCCTCCTACTGTTGTTATTCAGAGGCTGACCATGCCTGGATGTAAAGGTTCCTTTTAGTCACCGTGGCAAGAAGCAGAAGCAGAAGCAGAAGCAGAAGCAGAAGAAGAAGAAGAAGAAGAAGAAGAAGAAGAAGAAGAAGAAGAAGAAGAAGAAGAAGAAGGAGGAGGAGGAGGAGGAGGGTTGGTTTTTATACCCCACTTTTCCCTACCTTTAAGGAGTCTCAAAGCTGGTTATAATCACCTTCCCCTCCCCACAACAGATGCCTTGTGAGGTAGGTGGGGCTGAGAGAGTTCAGAGAGAATGGTGACTAGCCCAAGGTCACCCAGCAGTCTTCATGTGGAAGAGTGGGGAATCGAACCTGGTTCTCCAGATTAGAGTCCGCCACTCTTGACCACTACACAGCGCTGGACCATTGATCACTTGGGACCACTACACAGCGCTGGACTCTCTGCTATCAGTCTGTCATTACCTTTATTAGGCCTTTACATCAGTATACCATAAACAGAATTACAAAATTGGTTAAAACAGATTACATTAAAAGGGCATTACTTAGAAGTACATACAAACTGCTCGTGAATCCTTTGTGCAGACAGGAGAAAACTAGCTATTTGTTGGGTAACAGTAGGGTTTCTATCAGATAAAAGGTACATCACCGACTGCTGATCTGAAAGACTCTGTTCACTAGGCCATAGGGGTTTAATATAAGTATTCCTTGGCCTCATGTAAAGCTGGCAGTCTGTCTACTCACATCATTGCGTGTGTGGAGGAGTGTGTGGACTGCTTTGCGTGTCCAAGTTCAGCCCCTAGAATCTCAACTTTTTAAAGGTCTGGGGGCTGGGGCTTAAATGCTGAAATGGGGCTTAAGTGGGGCTTGTCCTAAGTGCTTTCTCTACAGAGGCACCTTTATATGGGGGGAACACATTTGTCTTTTGGACCAGTGGCCACTCTAGTCAAATGGGTCTTGCAGCACTGTTAGCAGAGACTCTGCCATATAACCACCTTCACTTTGGACACTCGGTTTTTCAGAGCTGAAGGTGGTATTAAAAGTGGCGTTGTGGATTAGGGTTGTCATTTGCCTGCTGTAAATGGACAAACCCCTACCCAACCTCTGTGACCTCCATCAGCACTCAATGGAACAGTGGGATGGAAATGGAGGGGTGACATTGCGCAACATGACAAAGTCACTTCCAGATGAAGCCCTGGAAGTCACAATGCCTTGTTGAGCGATTCTCTAGGAATCCTCCCAATCTTTATGGTAAAGATTATTATAGATTGTGGAAATTACTAAAGCACTGCTCAACGCAGCAACATCTTCACCTGGAAGTGACATGACCTCATCACATGACACTCCACCTCCTCTCCAACAAACATCCACTATGCCCAGGCCCAGGCCTGCCAACTAGGGTTGCGATCCTCCAGGTGATGGCTGGAGATCTCCTAGGATTACAACTGACCTCCTGGTGACAGAGATCAGTTCACCTGAAGAAAATGGCTGCTTTGGAAGGTGGACTCTATGGCTTTGTAGCCCATTGAAGTGCGTCCCCTCTCCAAACCCCACCCTGCTCAGGCTCCACCCCCCCCCCCAAATCTCCAGGTATTTCCCAACCCGGAGCTGGCAACCCTACTAAGTAAGCGGGGTATGAGGAAGGAGTTGAAATGGAAAAACTGGGAGGGTGGGACTCAGCTTCCTCCTCGCTCAGACCCTGTGGCCCCAGAGTTCTGGGATGGGAAGAGTAGAACTGTGCCCCCTTCCAGATTTTCTAGTGTAGCCTGGTGCCTCTAGAAGTCTGACTGCCCCATAACCTGCCTCCAGGACTGATTGTGCTGAGTCAGCCTTTGCCTAAGAGTCTGAATAAGGTGACAGATGGCTCAGTTCATCCAGCCCTGTCCCACCAGTCTTCTTTGAGCAAGGTCCAATTCCCAATTCTCGTACCCGGAGGATGTATGGCAGGGATAGCCTGCCTGGGGAGGAGGTGGGGATCCATAGGGTTGCTAACCTCCAGGGGGTGGCTGCAGATCTCCTGGGATGACAACCGATTTCCAGGCGATCGAGATCAGGTCACCTGGAGAAAATGGCCACTTTGGAAGATGGACTCTATGGTATGATACCTCACTGAAGTCCCTTCTCTCTCCAAACCCCACCTTCCTCAGGCTCCACCCCAAAATCTCCAGGTATTTTCCAACCCAGTCTTGGCAATGCTACTGCCAACCCTGTTGTGGGTAGTACAGAATGCTTGTTTCTTCTGTCCCCCATGAAGTTTCTGGTCAAACAAGTTTTGTGGATTTGGGGGGAGGGGGGAAGCACGAGGAAAAAACCTGCCAAACCTACTTGCCAGCCAATGGGTGTCAAATGAGCATTTCATCCAAACTTCAATTCAGAAAATAGTGGGGTCCCCCCCACACGTAGTGTTGAAGGTAGTAAAGTAGTGACACTATTCCCCTGGTGGGGAAACCTGCAAAACTGGTTAGACCAAAGATCAATGACAGGACCCGTGAAATTATGGTGTGCTCCACAGGAAACAATGCCTTTCTCATTCTACTTCCAACCCACTTAAAAACTGTCATCTGCCTACAGCCAAAAGGTGCAGTGCAGGAGTGGGTATGAAAGGGTGGGAAAGAAACACAAGAGAGAAACTATTGTGAATGCCTGAAATGTGAACACACACATGAACACACAGGAAGCTGCCTTGTACTGAAACAGACCCCCCTCGGTCCACCAAAGTCAGTATTGTCTACTTGGACCGGCAGCGGATCTCCGGGGTCTCAGGCAGGGGTCTTTCACATCACCTCCTTGCCTGGTCCCTTTAACTGGAGATGCCAGGGATTGAACCTGGGACCTTCTGCATGCTAAGCAGATGCTGTACCACGGAGCCACAACCCCTTCCCATGGGGAGATTTAGCAGTAATAAATGCAGAAAGAGGACTAAGAACTTGAATTTGAATTTTGTTCATGGTAGGAACCATTTGGAGCAAACAGGAGGGTATGGGATGGCAGAAGCGCTGGTAGCCAGCCACTCGTCCAAAGCAGACAGCAATTCCCTCTGGTTAAGGAGATGTCCAGAACTGCCACTCCAGATGCACCTGTGTTTGCCAGCTCCTAAGGCTGAAAACTGACAACCGTTTTTCAAAGAGCAAGGGGTGAATGGCGAGAGGCTTCTGTTTCCTGGGATGTCCTACGCTTGCCCACTGCTGAAGCAGCTGGGGAGGTTTTTGCAGGGGTTTTTGTAACGCTGCCCTGCTGCGACGGTGGCTGCTTGTGGAAATCTGTGCATTGTCTGGGAAATGGTGCTGCCTCTATCATACCCCCTTAATTTCTCTGCAGTGCAAAGGCATGCTTGGCTGTTTGAGATTAAAATTCTGGGCATGTTCCCGCCAAGACGTAAGTACTTCTTGAATAGGGTTGCCAACCGCCAGGTACTAGCTGGAGATCTGCTATTACAACTGATCTCCAGCCTATTGAGATCAGTTCAGCTGGAGGAAAAGGCCGCTTTGGCAATCGGACTCTGTGGCATTGAAGTCCCTCCCCAAACCCCACCCCGAAAACCTCCCGCCGGTGGCAAAGAGGGATCTGGCAACCCTACTTTTAAAGTCCTCTACTGATTCCAACAGTAGAGTTGAGGAGCATTTAAATGAGGCTGCCATGAACGGGGGGGGGGGGGGAACCCAACCACTTCAAGTTGCTAGCCCTCTTGCTTCATTTGTGAACTGCCGAATCGCTGAATTCCTGCCCACTCTTTTCTTTCTGCCTGCCAGGCTCTTCTCGCACGTCTCGTCTCCCGCACTCCCTGCCTTTTCTGAGCAGAGGAAAGTCCTATGCAAATTCTGAGAAGCCACAGCTTCAGGGGTGGCTGCTTCTTCTAGGGGCTTTGATGGGAACACATGTGAACTGTGGATCCGGCAGGTGTTCTTCCTGTTGCTGCCGTGACAGAAGAGGCAGCCGTCTGCGAAACACGTGGCTCTCTCTTTGGTGCTCTAAAAAAAAAAAGGGGGTTCTGCAAGGCCCAATAATAGTTTGCAAAAAGAAAGAACACCCCCATGGCCCCTAGATGCAACAAACAAAAGGGAAACGAAGGAGAAAATCATAGACGCTGCAGGCAGTCTGCAATATATATTTACCATTCTTTTTTTTTTTTAATGTGGTGAAAGTTGCAATAGCTGAAAACAAGCAGCAAGACCCAGTGAGAAATTGGACCACTTTTCCTGCCCCACCATCTTTCCTCTTGAACAGGAAAGAGCCCCCCATAAGAGACCCTGCCCTCCTTGCCCTCCCCCTGCACCTCCCCTCAGCCCCCGCTGATACAGCTCAAAGACTGAAGAGGGGACAGGGAGAGATTCAAGAATAGAACTGTTTTCTTTTGTAAAGGTGAATTGTAGTGTGTGGGGGGCGGGTGTGTGTGTGTGTGCCAGCTCCAGGTTGGGAAATATCTGGAGATTTTGGGTGTGGAGCCTGAGGAGGGCAGGGTTTGGGAAGGGAAGGGACTTCAAGGGGTATAATGCCATTGAGTCCACCTTCCAAAGCAGCCGTGTTCTCCAGGTGAACTGATCTCTGTCACCTGGAGATCAGTTGTAATAGCCGGGACATCTCCGGCATGGTTGACAGCCCTGCCTGGCAACCCTAAGGGGGTTCCAGCACTAATGTTCCAAAAGACCCTTTGGTGCTTAGCCAGGTACCAAACCACAAATTGTCTCTGGAAAACAGGGCCTGTTGTACACTATGGGTAAGGTTGCAGGATCCCGTTGGGCTCTTTCCATTTCCCCGATTTTGCAAAAGCAGCAGCCAAAAGTGTCCTCTGCAAATAGGGTTGGCAGCCCTAAGAAGGGAAATTCCTGGAGATTTGGGAGTGCGGCTGAGGGAGGGTGGAGTTTGGGATGGGGAGGGTCCTCATAATGCCCTATGTTCCATATGCTCATAATGCTCCTATGCTTGAAGCAGCCATTTGCTCCAAGGGAACTGTTCTCTGTGGTCGAGAGATCCGCTGCCATTCTGGGAGATCTCTAGGCCCCATCTGGAGACTGGCAACCCCAGCTACAAGGCAGACAACCATGTTTGCTTCACAATATCACTTCAAACGACTCAACCGAGTTGCTTTTTTTTAAAGGACTCCATCATTTTTTAAGAAGAAGAGGAAGCGGCATCTCCATTCTGCTTTGGACTGAAGAGTCCTCTGCTTTGCAAACCACAAACCTGGGTTCCGCCACCTATGTCGCACCTGCCTGTTCAGTCCAGGGTCGTAAAAAAAAAAAAAGAGTTGGCTAAGTGATTTTTTTTATCGCTTTAACCCCAAACTGGTTAAAAATATCGGGTCAGGGTTTAATAAGCAGCTCTCACTGGAGTTATTTCTGGCTGGGACTTGGGAACTGAAACTCCTGAGGGCTGCTCATGAGCTGTGTGCCTCAGGATCTTATGACTGAACCAACACAGTGGGGGGAACGGTGCCCCCTCCTTCCTGTCCCATGATGAGGGTTGCCATCCTCCAGGTGGTGGCTGGAGATCTCTTGGGATTACAACTGCCGACTTGGAAGGCTTTAAGAGGGGAGTGGACATGTTCATGGAGGAGATGGCTATCCATGGCTACTAGTCAAAATGTGGTGCATTCCTATTCTCTCCAGTATCAGAGGCACATGCCCATTATATTAGGTGCTGTGGAACACAGGCAGGATAATGCTGCTGCTTGTGGGCTTTGTAGAGGCACCTGGTTGGCCGTTGTCTGATCCAGCATGTCTTTTCTTATGTTCTTATGATCTCCAGGCAACAGAGATCTGTTCACCTGGAGAAAATGGTCGCTTTGGAAGGTGGACTGTATGGCATTATACCCTCCGCTCCCCCAAGCCCCGTCCTCCTCAGGCTACACTCCCAAAATCTACAGGTATTTCTCATCCCAGAGCTGGCAACCCTACGCATGACCAAAGTCACCTTTCCAAGTAGCTGGGCTCCCATATGTTTAACACCCCTTCCAATGAGTGATCCACAAGCTCCATAGCAAAGGCTGCCATATCTGACTTCTAATTTTATTGAGCTCCTACACCCAAAGGCAGTCTACCTCTAGAAACCAGCACTAGGAGGCAACATCAGCGGAAGGCCTTTGCCTCTCTGCCCTGTTGGCTGGTTCTCCACAGTATGAAACAGTATGCTGGGCTAGATGGACCACTGGTCTGATCTAGCAGGGCTTTTCAATGTGGTGTAGTGATTAAGAGTGCTGGACTAGTACCTGAAAGATCTGTAGGGTTGCCAGCTCCGGGTTGGGAAATACCTGGATATTTTGCTGGCGGAGTCTGAGGATGACAGGGTTTGTGTCAGTCTCAGGCTTCTGCCTCTAGTATCCCTCAAGCAAACTCATCCAGAAAGGTAGATCTGAAGCTGTAATACTTTATTAGGAACTAAAAGGCAAATAAAAGAACTGACTGCACACAGGCAGACGAGGTTAGCAATAGAGACCCCTTACAGGTTACTTGCTTAAAAACGCTAGTCCAAGAGAGTAAGATAAATATTGCTAGGCAACAGCGAGATAAGCGATTCCCATGAGTGAAGACAAAACACACTGCAGCTGTGAGAATCAGTACAAACAAAAGTATACACAGGAGCTTCAAAGCCCTGAGAACCAAGGACTTGACTCGTGGCCAGAACTTGGCCTGAACTCATGTCAAGAGCCTGACTTCAGTGACGACCTGACAGTTTGGAGAGGGGGTAGACTTCAATGCCATAGAGTCCAATTGCCAAAGCGGCCATTTTCTCCAGGGGGTGTGATTTCTATTGCCTGGAGATCCGTTGTGATAGCAGGAGATCTCCAGCCACCACCTGGAGGTTTAGACAAAATACCAGCAGCAAATGCCAAAGGTTTATGAAATGCAATTATATTGTCACTGCTTATCAACACACTCTAAATCCGTGTTGGCGAACCTATGGCACGCGTGCCACTTCCAGCACGGGTAGCCCTTTCTGCCGGCACGCGCGGTTCCTCCAAGCCGCTGGCCTTTCTGGCTCTGCCCCGCCCCGGATGGGGGAGGATTTAGCCCAGGGGTGGGAAACCTTCAACATCATTGGTGGTGGCCCCCAGACTCTCCCACAGAAGCTGTCGCCACTGCCGCAGCTGGAGCTTGCGCGGTCAGCCAGGCGAATGGGAGAGCGGGGAACAGAAGCCGAGAGCCCACACTCGGCATGGCCGGCGGCTTCTCCGGCGCCCTCTGGGCCTGTGCGGGCGGAGGGGCGTGGCTGGTTGGTGGGTGCGAAGGAGGCGCCCTCTGCCCCACCCTGCTCGCCTCTCACAAGCCTGTCGCCGCGCCCCACCGAGTGGCAAATCCAAGGCAAAACCTCCCATGCATAAATGGCCTCTTTCTTTTTCTGTCTCCCTCTGTCCTTTTCTTTCTCTCCCTTGCTCCATTTCTTTCTCCCTTTCTCTCTCTTTTTCTTTCTTTCTCTCCCTCCCTTCCTTCCCTTTCCCCCTCCCTTCCCTTCTTTCCTTCCTTCCTTCCTTCCTTCCTTCTTTCCCTCCAGTGGCTTCTCCGGAGCCCTCTGGGTCTGTGCGGGCGGAGGGGCGTGCAGTCCTGTTCCACCTTTGAAGTGCCCACAAGCAATCCTCCAAACACCTTTCCATTTGTCTTGATATGTAGAGAGAAAACACTAAGGAACTAGTTGCCAATCTCCAGGTACTAGCTGGAGATCTGGTATTACAGGTGATCTCCAACCAATAGAGATCAGTTCCCCTGGAAAAAATTGCCACTTTGGCAATTGGACTCTATGGCACTGAAGTCCTTCCCCAAACCCCGCCCTCCTCAGGCGCCACCCCAAAAACCTCCCACTCATGGCGAAGAGGAACTTGGCAACCCTAGCCTCTCCCTCTGGGCTCCCTCTGGGGGTGGTATTCAGGTTAAATTGCCGCATTGGCACTCGGCGATAAATAAGTGGGTTTTTGGTTGCAGTTTGGGCACTCGGTCTCTAAAAGGTTCGCCATCACTTCTCTAAATCATACATACAAACAATACCAATCACAATCAATTTTTCTACTTTTTCTAAATAACTACTTTGTGCCAAAGTCCTTATATTTAGGGCTGTCAATTCGGTTCGGCCTGAACTGAAAATCAGCCGAATTTCCCCTGATTCGGCGGTTTTTAGTTCAGGAGGAACCGAACTCAAAACTGACGGGCAACCAGGGGGGCCGAATTCAGCGAGTTCGGGAGTTCGCGAATAAATTCGGCAAATTCGGGGCCATCAGTAAGCAGCATAACCGTCAGTAAGCAGCATTCTCCTCCCCCGGCCAATCGGTGGCCAAGCTGGGTCTTCTTCTGGCCAATCAGTCAGGATTGAGTACTGGAGGAATCAGCTGATGTGCGGCCCGGCCAGGGAGAGAGAGAGAGAGAGAGCGAAATCCTCGTGTGTGTGTGTGGGGTGCTTGTGCACATTCGCTCCTTTCTGTGGCTGCAGGGGGCGTATTTTTGGAGGTACAGACACAAACTTTCACTGGAGCTTCAGATGAATCTTCTTAAGATACCCCCCAAGTTTTGTAAACATTGGGTCAGGGGGTCCTGAGATATGGGCTCCCCCCTTTTTCTTTCCATGGCTGCAGGGGCGCATTTTTGGGGGTACAGACCCCAAACTTTCACTGGAGCTTCATATGAAGCTTCTTAAGATACCGCCAAAGTTTTGTAAACATTGGGTCAGGGGGTCTCGAGATATGGGCTCTCCCCCTTTTCCCTCCCCCCCTTTTTCCATTTATGTGGCTGCAGGGGGCGCTTTTTTGGGGATATAGCCCCCATACTTTTAGCATAGCTTCAGACAATTATTCTTAAGATACTACCCAAGTTTTGTAAAGATGGGTTTAGTGGGGGCAGAAATATCGCCTCCCCCTTTTCTCTTTCCATGGCTGCAGGGGGCGCATTTTTGGGGGTGCAGATCCCAAACTTTGAGCGGAGTTTCAGACCAGTGTTCTTAAGATTCCCCCCAAGTTTTGTGAACATTGGGTCAGGGGGTCCCGAGATATGGGCTTTCCCCTTTCCCCTTTCCCCTTTTCCCTATTGGGATGAATGGATCAGCCGATCCTGTGCATCTTCTCCAGAGCAAAACCTCCCGTGCCTAATTGGAATCATCTTGGATTACAAGTCCTCTTCAGCCCCTCTTGATGGAACAGAAGACAGCCACAGTAAGACCCCTTTGGGGGCTTTAATCTATAATTTTTCTCCTGTGTATGTGTGTGTGTGTGGGGGGAGGGAGCAGTTTCTGTGGGTGGGGGGGAAGCCAAAGGGGGCTTTCGTCGGTTCTGCCTGGGGTGTGTGTTCCCCCTTGAGTCTCTCGCTCCCTGGTTTGAGGGGGGAGGTTTCAGTTGTGTGTTGCAAAGGTGTTGTTTAACAAGGTTGTGTTGTTTTGCAGTTGTTTTGCAGTTGCTTTGCAAATTTTTCGGCTGTTGTCGGGGCTGGGAGCTTTGTGCGTGGGCGGCAAGCTCTGCTGAGAGATGCACATTAAGGGTGGGGGGGACCCCCTTCAGGGCCCATATCTCAGCCCCCCCTGACCCAATCTTTACAAAACTTGGGGAGTCTTTCAATAAACGTCCTTTGAAGCTCTGCCGAAAGTTTGGGACCTCTAACCCCAAAAATGCCCCCCCCAGAGCCGCGGAAAGGCGCGGTTGTGTTTTTAATGGCTTTATTCGGCCGAATTTTTTTCCGAACTTTGAATTCCCGCCGAATTGAACGGATCCGAAGTGGGGGAGTTCGGACTTCGGCATATCCCGAATCTAAACGGGCTGAATTCGGCCGAATCCGAACTATACCGAATTTTTTTTAATTCAACAGCCCTACTTATATTTTTGTATCCTGACTTCCAAGCCAAAAAGGTTCTTCTGAAGAAAAAATGCTGTGGATTTCTTCTGGATCGGCCACTACTGTGTTGTGACGATGTAGTTTTCCACGATCCTCAAAGGGGATCCTCAAAAGGTTCAGTAACCTTCACGAACCCTGAAACTATGCCCATAGGTCCCTGTTTCTACCAGAGTCTTCCTCAGGGACCAACAATGGCTGCTACGTAGCATGCTCCTGTATTGGTAGGAATGCTGGTATTTGGTCTAAGCATACTTTACAGCAGGCTAATATTTGTTATCTCCCCACCACCTGGAGGTTGGCAACCCTAGAGATCTGGGTTTAAATCCCCACTTGTGCCATGGAAGCTTGCTTGGTGACCTTGGAACAGTCATATTCTCTCTGCCTAATTTACCTCTCAGGGTTGCTGTGAGGATACAACAGTGGAGTGGAGGATGGTGTAAGCTGCTTTGAGGAATAAGGTGAGGTATAGGGTTGCCAGCCTCCAGGTAGTAGCTGGGGATAGCTTGCAATTACAACTGATCTCCAGCCTATAGAGATCAATTCACCTGGAGAAAATGGTTGCTTTGGCAATTGGACTCTATGGCATTGAAGTCCCTCCCCAAACCTCGCCCTCCAAAAACCTCCTGCCGGTGGAGAAGAGGGACCTGGCAACCCTAGTGAGGTACAAGTGAAGTAAATAAATTAAAATGTTTGATTTACTCCAAAAAGACTATAAGTTCATCAGCACAGGGGCCTGTTCATTCTTTCGCTTGTTCCTTTGTAAAGAACCATTTAGACAGATGCCATACTAATAATTGTAAAAAAGCAAAAAAATCCCAATTCTTCCAAATGCTCCCATCTCATACCAATGGTAACAGGGCTCTTTGTAAAGAATAGGTCTTAGAGATTCACACCATCACAGAGCCCAAGGCAGGCATGTCCAGTTGTGCTCCCTAGCCACACCACATGTCTTCTCCCCATTCCAGCCCACAAAATTCATACCAGAGCATCCCAAAAGCAGGAAACAGGTCGATTACATTACAGATAAAAGGGTCTGCAGGGCACAGAGGACCAGATGACTCAGGCCAATCGATTCAGGCAAAACAAAACCATACCCTCAGTCCTTCCCAAGCTGGTTGCCTTCCGGTGCATGTCCATCATCTGCCATTGTGGGGAAAACCTTGCAAAGGTGTGTCACGAAGAGTACATTAATCAAATAATTAAAGGTAACCCATGAGCCAGCATGGTGTAGTGGTTAAGAGTGGAGGACTCTAATCTGGAGAACCAGGTTCGATTCCCCACTCCTCCACATGAAGCCTGCTGGGTGATACTGGGCCAGTCACAGTTCTCTATGGACTCTCTCAGCCCATGCGGAGGCAGGCAATGGCAAACCACCTCCAAATGTCTCTTGCTTTGAAAACCCTAAGTATGGGTCGGCCATACTTGACGACACTTTCCACATTGGGGCTCACTCTCGAAAGAGGCTGTGTCTCTGCATGACTGACTGCTCTGTCCTTGCCTCCAACTAATCAGTTGTTGCTGGAGGTGGGAAATTCTACTATATGTCTGACCAGTTATTCATTCCTCATGCAGAGAAGCAGCAGGATCCTCTGCCTTCCAAGGAAAATGCCTAGCATAATTGTATGAGTCACTGCTCTTGGTCTGCTTCCTTCTAGTCAGGGGGCATAATCAGAACAGCGACTCATTTAGACATACCAGAAGATGGGTAATTCTTACTCTTGCACACTCTACCAAGTAGACCTTTTAAAGTGTTCAAAAGGAAGTTGTGCATCTAATTTTCATTTTAAAATGTGTGCTTCAGCAATGAGAAGTCCAAGGAACTCTGCCCTTGCTGATGTGAACAAGAGGAAAATTCCTTTGAGGCCCTAAATCTGGTTATAATTCAAGTTTATAAGGTGGAGCAAAATCTCACCCAGCAAAGTTTCTGAAGGAAAAATGAGGAGGTAAATAAACTCAGTGGGTTCTAGATCAAGCCTGAACTCACTCTAGAAGCTAAAATGACTAAACTTAGGCTTTTGTACTTTGGTCACATTGGAAGAAGACAAGAGTCACTGGAAAAGACAATCATGCTAGGAAAAGTGGAAGGCAACAGGAAAAGAGGAAGATACGACATGAGATGGGTTGACTCAACCAAGGTAGCCACAGCCCACAGTCTGCAAGACTTGAACAAGGCTGTTGTTAATTATAGGACGATTTGGAGGACATTGATTCATAGGGTCGCCATGAGTCAGAAGCGACTTGATGGCACTTAACACACACAAATAAACTCTACACCACCCAGTATTGTGGCATGTCTGGATATCTCAGAGGAAGGGGACTTTCTGTAATTTCCTGTAAAAAACAGAATCCCAGTGCACACAAACGACCAAGTGATATTTATGTCATATCCGGCCCTCCTAACAAATGAGTTCGACACCCCTGCCATAGATTATCTTTCTTCCTCCTATTCAAATCATCTTTCCCAGAACCATTAATAGTCTTACTAGTTTAACCTAACTTTTTAAAAAAATTAATTCAGAGCTGATCTTGCATCGAAATAAATTTGATTTGATTTGAGACTTTAAGATGTCACTGGGATTCTGTTTTGTTTTTCTACAATACGCTAAGATGGCTACCCCACTGGAGCATCCTCCCTTTGCCTGGTTTTAAAGCAGGGTGTAAGCTCTAGCCCTGCGGCAAACCCATAAACAGACTTCAGCAGACAGCAAATCCACGAAAGCAGTTTTATTGGGAAGAATCGACAGGTTACAGAAGCCATATTCAAAAGGATACCAGTAAGGGTCCAAGGCAAGGCAAGGCACATATATGGGAGAGCAAAAGGAGATAACCGGTTACCCCCTCCAACAGGCAGGAAGGAGCACTTGGCGATTCCCACACTATGGGAATCTATGAAGACTAAACACGGGGCATAAACTGGCTTTGGACAGAATAGCACAACAGCACCTGGAAGCAGCACACCAGCACTACCGCATACCATCCTCATGGCCTGCTCCTGACACAGGGATGGGGTAACCATTCCATATCAATGTAGGTCATAGAATCATGGAGTTGGAAGGGACCACCAGGGTCATCTAGTCCAACCCCCTTCACAATGCAGGACATTCACAACTACCTTCCCCCCAACACCCCCAGTGACCCCTACTCCATGACCGGAAGATGGCAACAAAAACCCTCCAAGATCCCTGGCCAGTCTGACCTGGAGGGAAATTGGTGATTGGCATTACCCTGGGCATGTAAGAAAGGGCCACGAGAGCCAAGCACTGAGTCATCCCTTCCTGCCCTCCCTCTCATGATCTGCCTGAGTTCACAGAATCAGCATTGCTGACAGAACTGGAGCAAATTTATTCTTGTCAAATGTATTCATCTCAAAGGCCCAGGAAATCTTTTTTTCCCTTTTCCTCTGGGCAAGCCTCGTAGTCAAAAGCCCTGCCCTCGCCTCAAGAATGAAGACAAGGTATTATCCAAAGGTACCACTGGGTGTCATCATACCCACAGGTTCATCCACCAACGGCAGAGACCATAGTTTATTGGGAAAGTTATCAGTTTCAGGTTCCTGGGAGAAGTCATCTCTGGCTCCGAATTCTCAGCAGGGTGCCATCCCTGTTTATGTCAGTGGAGTTCTTGCTTCAGGTTCATAAGAAGAAAGAAAAGCTCCTGCGGTGACCCAGTAGCTTGCTGGGGAATCCAAAGGAATCCAAAGTCTGTAGCAAGTTCTGATTTGGTTCCTAAAGAAACGGAATTCTGCATCCTCAAGGATTGACTCAATAAAGGAAGCCACAGCCTTCAATTTGCAAGATCTGAGCAAGGCTGTCAAAGATAGGACATTTTGGAGGACTTTCATTCATAGGGTCGCCATGAGTCGGAAGCGACTTGACGGCACTTCACACACACACACAAATGACAAATGCACATAGTGTTGCTCATATTGCATCATTTGTTTCTGAGCCAAGGGGTCTGTGTCTTACTCCCACCCAGTTTTAGTGTGTTTGTTTGTTTAGCAGTAGAAAAGAGCAAGAGTCCAGTAGCACTGTTTGTTTAGCATTTATGTATTTCAAATACTGACAGGTCCTCCTTTCTCTCAACCATTTGTGAGCCATGGTGGGAGACGTTTTTGGGAAGTTCATAGCTGTTCCAAGATTTGAGTTTACTAGAGCGCCAGCTTCCAGCTCTTTACCTACAGCAGGGGTGGGGAACGTCAGGCCCTGGGGCCATTTAAGGCCCGCGAAATCATTTGGTCTGGCCCTTCGTGGGTCCTGGCAGATCTCTAGCTCAGAAGGATCTAAGACTGGTTATCCGCCCCCTCCTGCGGACAGGAATAGCCTCTATTCAAGGCAGATGTGAGTTTGTTTTGCTGAGAAAAGGAATATTTTCCCCCATTGCACAAGAGTCGTTAGCTATGGAGCTGCTTGAACCGCCCAAGAAACTAATTTTTAAGTTGATAATTTTGTATGGCCTGCGAATGATGTTATAAATATCCAAAATGGCCCTTGGCGGAAAAAAGGTTCCCCACCCCTGACCTACAGGGATCCCTTTCCAGATTCTCCTGGATTGAATAGAGACCTGGGATTCAAGTCTCATTACCAATGCTGATTACGCCACACCTACTACCCCTCTGCATATCACATTTGATCCAATCACGCCTGCTAATGTCATTTACTTGTTATTGGCATTTCCATGCTATTGCCATTGGGCATCTGAATTCACTCTTCTCTACTTCAGGTTAGATGGACTCACATTCTAGCATGAAAGCTCCTACCCTGCCAGAAATTTAGTTAGTCTTTCAGGTGCTACTGGACTCTTGCTCTTTTCCGCTGCTACAGACAGACTAACGCGGCAACCCATCGTGATCTATTTCGACACTGATGTCTGCCGTGGAACCTCCTGTGCATTGCAAAGGATTCTGGGACATGTTCCACCATGTGCTGTGTTAGGTCTAGTGGACCTTACTGTCACCCTGAAGAAGCTGAGAGTGGGCCCTTGAACGCACTGTTTTATGGCTCCACATTGCAAGGGAAGAGAGTTGTAGTCTTCCCAGGAAGGTGGCCCCCAGTAAGAGAGTTAAGTCTTCCCAGGAAGGTGTCCCCCAGTAAGCTCCTGAGGAACCTCAGGTTTCCCTGTAAGACCATTTGTACCTCACACTGAGCTAGTTCAAGGCATTTTGCAATATCATTTCAGTCCTTGCAAAGTCCATGGATTTACGTTGGTGCAAGTTGACCTTGGATAGTGGTGGTCTTTCTAAACCAGGGTTCCCCAACATGGTGCCTGTGGGCACTATAGTGCCTACTGACACCTTTCCTGGCGCCCACCAAGCATTTTTTGAAAGTGGGCAGGGCCAGATGGGGCTTTCACCCAGCCAGGCTTCTGATTGGCTGTTCAGATTTTTAAGAGGTTGCTTTGGTAGCAGCTGCCACCACAGCACAAAGATCTTCACTACGGAACTGAAGATAAAGCAGTGTAAGTGAGAATTCATGACCTCACACCCTGAGATTTGGTAGTTGGTTCTGCCTCTTGTGGCACCCATTTTGTGGCTGTGCCCTCCATTCAATATCATAATTCCAAAGGTGCCCACAGGCTCAAAGTGGTTGGGGACCCCAGTCTAAACTTTGAAGATAGGCTAGGAAAGAGGGTCATGGAATTCAGGGATAGGAGAAAGAAGCCGTCTTTGGGGTTGACTCCCTTTCCTACATTTCCGTGACTCTTCTAATGACAACATTCTCAAAATGATGATGAACCACATGTGTGCCGCCTCTTTCCTCCGAGGAGCTCCAGATGCTGTGACTGAGGTTACCCTCACAACAAACTAGGGTTGCCAACTTCCAGGTGGGGCCTGGAGATTTCCCGCTATTACAATTGATCCCCAGACTACAGCAATCATCAGTTCCCCTGGAGAAAATGGCTGCTTGGGACGGTGAGCTCTATGACATTATACCCGGCCTTCCCCAAAGCCTGCCTTTCCAAGCTCCAACCTCAAATCTCTAGCATCTTCCCAGCCTGAAGCTAGCTATCCTACGACAACATTGTGAGGTAGGTTCAGCTGAGACAAAGACCCTAGCATAGGGTTGCTAACCTCCAGGTAGTGGTTGGAGATCTCCTGCTATTATAACTGATCTCAAGCCGATAGAGATCAGTTCACCTGGAGAAAATGGCCGCTTTGGCCATTGGACTCTATGGCATTGGAGTCCCTCCCCTCCTCAAACCCCACCCTCCTCAGGCTCTGCCCCCAAAATATCCAGATATTTCCCAACTCAGGACTGGCAACCCTACCCTAGCAAGGTCACCCCCAGCGAGCTTCGGAGCTGAACGAACATTTGCACCTGGAACTCCCCAGTCCACATCTGACAATTTATTCATCATCACTGCCATATAATCTGAAGTGAACCAGCAACAGATAATTAAAGATGGGTTCTCACCATCCCTCCTGTGAGGGATGATTCTACCAGGGAGGGTAGCAACCCTAGAGGGGAGGGACTTCAGCAGGGTATAATGCCAAACAGTCCACCCTCCAAAGCAGTCATTTCCTCCAGGAGAACTGAACTTGGTCATCCAGAGACCAGTTGTAATAACGGGAGATCTTCAGGTGCCACCTAGAGGTTGGCAACCCTAGAATGAGAATCTGAATCAAAGGGGGGTCATACACATGATAAAATAGAAAGGGAAGGGAAAGAACTACAAATGCAAAAGTGGGTTAAAAGGAGGTAAAAATACTTGTATGCAAACTAGGGGGTTTAAAAGTGTGAACAAAAAGGAGGCTTACAAAGGCATGTTTTATTTCTTCATTTGCTGCGTAACCAGCTCTCTTTCTCCCAAGGGTCTAGAACAGTCGAAAGAATGGTTCCCCGGTTTCTTCCATCAGGCCCTGCTTGCAAGCAGAGCTCAACCCCACCTGTCCCCAGTCCTGCAGTTTTATTTATTCAGACATTTACCATGTAGCTGACGTAGTTCTCCTCTCCATTTAATCCTCAGAACAATGACATTGTCAGGTATGTTAGGCTGAGAGTTAGTTGGATCCAAAGGATGTGTGTGAAGCAATGGGGAGGGCCTCCTTTGAAAGGGCTGCCAGCCTCCAGGTGGAACCAGGGGGTCCCCCGGAGTCACAGCTCATCTCCAGAACACAGAGCTCAGTTCCCCTGGAGAAAATGGATGCTTTGGAGGGTGGGCTCTATGGTACTGCACCCCACTAAGGTCCCTGTCCTCACCAGGCTCCACCCCCAAATCTCCAGGAGTTTCCCAGCCTGGATCTGGCAACCCTACCCCATCCCCCACTAGTGGCCATGGGGGGGCAGAAGAAGAGGAAGAGGAAGAAGAGTTGGTTTTTATATGCCGACTTTCTCTGCCACTTAAGGAAGAATCAGACCAGCTTACAATCATCTTCCCTTCCCCTCCCCACAACAGATACCCTGTGAGGTAGGTGAGGCTGAGAGAGTGTGCCTAGCCCAAGGTCACCCAGCAGGCTTCATGTGTAGGAGTGGGGAAACAAATCCAGTTCCCCAGATTAGCATCCGCCGCTCATGTGGAGGAGTGGGGAATCAAACCTGGTTCTCCAGATCAGAGTCCACCACTCCAAACCACGGCTGTTAATCACTACACCATGCTGGCAACCCTATCCTTTGAACATCCAAAAAGGATATGCTGGGGATCCTGGAAACTGCATGGACAATGCTATATGGGATGAAGGATGTGCTACGCAGGGAAAAGCTGGCTGGATCCGATCTAACGACGGGCCCAAGGACACCCAGCAAGCTTCTATGGCAGAGTGGTGATTCGAACCTGGGTCTCCCAGATCATAGATTGACACTGTGACCACACCATTGACCCTGATCACCTGCCATCAGACCCCAGAGCAATAAAAAGAACAATGGAAAATGTAAGGTGCAAAATCAAATAGCAAGCAGGTATAAAGAGTCAGAATTGTTTATATCCAAGGGTTAAAAAAAAAAAACCCAAAAGATAAAAATTCATGAATAAATGACAAAGTCTGGTAAGGTGAAATGGAGCAGAACAGCTCCCTTGGTAAGGTTGCCAGCCTCTCAGTGAAGCCTGGGGATCCCCCAGAATTACAGCTCATCTCCAGACCAAAGAGATCAGTTCACCTGGAGAAAATTGCTGCTTTGGAGGGTGGACGACCATATGGCCTTATACTTGGATTGCCAGGCCTTGGTTGGGAAATACCGGGACATTTTGGGGGTGGAGTCTGGGGAGGACAGGGTTTGGGGAGGGGAGAGACCTCAATGGGCTTAAATGCCACAGAGTCCACCTTCCAAAGCTCCCATTTTCTCCAGGTGAACTTATCTCTGTCACCTGGAGATCAGTTGTAATCCTAGGAGATCTCCAGACACCACCTGGAGGTTTGAAACTCTATATTATACCCCGATGTGCTCCCTACCCTACCCTCCCCAAACCCCACTCTCTCCAGGCTCCCCCCGCCCAAATCTCCAGGAATATCTCAACCCAGGGGCTGGGAGCTTTGTGCATGGGCGGCAAGCTCTGCTGAGAGATGCACATTAAGGGTGGGGGGACCCCTTTCGGGGCCCATATCTCAGCCCCCCCCCGACCCAATCTTTACAAAACTTGGGGGGTCTTGCAAGAAGGGTCCTTTGAAGCTCCGCTGAAAGTTTGGGACCTCTACCCCCAAAAATGCCCCCCTGGAGCCGCGGAAAGGCGTGGTTGTGTTTGTAATGTGTTTGTAATGGCTTTATTTGGCCGAATTTTTTTCCCGAACTTTGAATATGCGCCGAATTGCATGGACCCGAAGCAGGGGAGTTCGGACTTCGGCATATCCCGAATCCAGACGGGCCGAATTCGGCCGAATCCGAAATATACCGATTTTTTTTTTCAACAGCTCTATATACAATATAGCACTGTTTTGCAACACTTTTTGGTTTTGTTCTGCTGTGTAAATAGAGTACCTGGAGGTTGGCAACTAGGGTTGCCAGGTCCCACCTCACAACCAACGAGAGATTTAGGGAGGCGAGATTGGGGGGGTGGCGACCAGAGTCATCGATGCAATGATGTCACTTACAGTGGCTTCTCTGGCTGCCCCAGTGATGCGAGCCTTCTCTGCCGCTCTGTCCGACGTCTCTGGTTTCCCAGGCAGCTTTCCTCCCCAGCAGCTTTCCCCCCTGTTTCCCAGGCAGTTGGGAGGACGCCCTAGCACTCTAAAAAAAAACAACTCCATGGGAACCATAGAATTTTTCTTCTCACGAGTGCTAGAGCATCCCTCCAGCTCAGCTGCTTGGTAAACCGTAGGGGAAAGCCGCCAGGGAGGAAAGCTACCTGGGAAACCAGAGATGCTGGGCAGTGCAGCAGAGGAGGCTTGCACTGCTGGGGCGGCCAGGGAAGCCACGGACATGTGGCAGAGCAAAAGAGAAAGCCCGCACCACCGCCAAACAGCTGAGAAGCGGTGGGGCGGTTGGGGAGTGACACCGGCTGCCTGGAGACTGAGATAGGAGCAGGAAAGGGCAGGAAAAGCCTCACAACGGCATTTCCACTTAAACTGTAAGTGATGTCATCGCGTAGATGACGCTGGTCACTCCCCCTCTCTTCCCCCACCTACTTCCGCCTGCCAACTAGCTGAGAGTCGGTGGGCAACAGCAGCAATGGTCGGTAGATTGCCCGCCATAACTGGGCAGTTGGAAACCCTATTGGCAACCCTGTTTACCCCCGGAAGTAGAGTTGCCAACCTCCAGGTACTAACTGGAGATCCCTTGCTATTACAACTGATCTCCAGCCAATAGAGATCAGTTCACCTGGAGAAAATGGCTGCTTTGGCAATTGGACTCTATGGCATTGAAGCCCCTCCCCGCCCCTCCCCAAACCTGCCCTCCTCAGGTTCAGCCCCAAACATCTTCCACTGGTTGTAAAGAGGGACCTGGCAATCCTACCTGGAAGTCCCACTTCGCCATGGCCACTTTAGCACTCAAACCCACCAAAAGCTGGCATTTGGGGAGTTTGAGTGCTAAAACGGCTGCAACAATGTGGCGCTTCCAGGGGTGAACCCAGAAGTGACATGATCGTATCGTGTGCAACTGCGCACGCATGCAATCCCCGCTCTTGAGCAGCTGGGTGGACTGGCGGGCAATTGCCTGCCGAAACCACCCTCCTGGCAATCCTACTCACCGGAAGCCCAGCAACCGGGCTCCTTGCCTCATTTTCTGGGCCTGCCAGCGGAGGAGGCGGATAGCCTTCAGGCTGACGTGCAAGAGGGTGTCATATTTGAAGACCAGCTTGTAGAAGGAGTCGGTCATCAGGGCTCCGGTGGGGTCAGCGTGCTTCAGGGCGGTCATGGGAGTGTAGACGGCGTTGGTCTGGTGGCGGAAGGGCGGCTTGGCCATGCTGAGGACTTTTAGGGTGTGCTGTGGAGGGAAAGAGAAGGGACGGTGTGAGTAGGGTTGCCAGCTCCGGGTTTGGAAATACCTGGAGATTTTGGGGGCGGAGCCTGAGGAGGGCGGGGTGTGGGGAGGGACTTCAGCACCATAGAGTCCAATTCCCAAAGTGGCCATTTTCTCCAGGGGAACTGAGCTGTATCGTCTGTAGATCAGTTGTAATAGCAGGAGATCTCCAGCTAGTAACTGGAGGTTGGCAACTCTAGGCGTGAGAGAACGGAATGTTGCTTGCTCTAGGATCTCTCTTTTAGGCAGTTTGAGTGGTAAAAGGCCCCTTGCAATGCATTTACACCCGTACGTGCCGCATCACAAGCGGCCCCTCGCGAGGCGGCACTTCCAGTTGTAAACCGGAAAACCAAAAGTCTCCCGCCGGAGGAGAGGGGGGACCTGGCAGCCCTAGTTGCCAACCTTCAGGTGCCAACTGGAGCTCTCCCAGAATAACAGATTTCTGATCTCCTTCAATGCCATAGAAGTTTCGATTTCCAAGCGACAGAAATCAGCCCCCCTGGAAAGAATGGCTGCTTTGAAGGGTGGATTCTATGGTGTTATACCCCAATGATGTCCCTCCCTCAACCTCACCCTCCCCAGGCTCCACTCCCAAATCTCCAGGAATTTCCCAACCTGGAGTTGGCAACCTTACCTCCAGGAAAATACATACTACAACATGAATTCATTTTGCATTGGCATCTCTGTTAGGATCTGAAACTTACTTAATTAATCTGCTACCATTCAGGGTGATGGATCTTGGTTTATGGCTTATTGAAAATAAAGGTTAGTCACACATAAAAATACCACAGAGTCGTTTTCTTAATCAAATCAATTCTTTACTAACTAATCTCAAGGATAGGGTACATGGATTAAACAATAAACATCCTACATATCTAAGTTTCCTAGACTTGCTAAACTCCTTTAGCAGTTACTACGCTTACTCACGGGTAGCCATTCTCACAGGGAGAATGTGCTCGTCCATGCTTGCAGGTTGTATCTGGGATACAGTTTCCCTTTCAAACAAAAGATATACCAAAGCAGTAAAATGCAGATTACTTTGCCTACGTGACCATATGACATGAAAGCAATGGCGATCTGCTCTTCCTGACCATTTGGCTAATTAACCCTTTGACTGTCTGACATGTAACGAATCTCGCTATCTAAGACCCAACAATCTCCTGCTGTAAAAGGACAGTTTCACAGACCTTCCCAGTGTCTGCTGTAGTTATGGCTACTCCACAGGAACTAGAAACCCGCAGCCAAGGATTTGGCTGATCCAATACCATACACTGCTGCTTGCCCCGGTCCCACATTTTCCCAGCCTGCAATTGTCTTTTTGCCAACAAATTCTACCACAAACAGAATTTAGGACAGGGCTATGTTAGAACGTATTGTGGTTAGCGTGTCGGACTAGGGAGACCCAGATTCTAATCCCTGTTCTGCCATGGAAGTAGGGTCCTTCCTGTTAGGATCTGAAACTCACTTAATTAATCTACTACTATTCAGAGTGACGGATCTTGATTTTGGCTTATTGAAAATAAAGGTCAGTTACACACAAAAATACCACAGAGTCGTTTTCTTAATCAAATCAGTTCTTTACTAACTAATCTCAAGGGTAGGGTACAAGGATTAAACAATAAACATCCTACATATCTAAATTTCCTAGACTTGCTAGACTCCTCTAGCAGTTACTACGCTTGCTCATGAGTAGCCATTCTCACAGGGAGAATGTGCTCCTCCTTGCTTGCAGGTTGGTAACTTCCAAGTAACTGAGATACAGTTTCTCTTCCAAACAAAGGATATACCAAAGCAGTAAAATGTAGATTACTTTGCCAACGTGACCATATGACATGAAAGCAATGGCGATCTGCTCTTCCTGACCATTTGGCTAATTAACCCTTGACTGTCTGACATGTAACGAATCTCGCTATCTAAGACCCAACACTTCCCTTGCTGGAAATTTCCAGAAATCTGGAGATGGAGTCTAGGGAACAGGTTTTGGGGAGGGGAAGGACCTCATTACCACAGCATCCACTCTCCAGGAGAACTGTAGTTTGGAGATCAGTTGTAACTCCAGATTGCCAGGCCCCACCTGTAGGAAGCTTGCTGGGTGACCTTGGGCCAGCCATGCATCCTCAGCCTACCATACCTCAGGTAGTGGTGGTTGTAAGGATAAAACGGAGGAGAAGAGAATGTTGTAAGCTGCTTTGGGCCCCCATGGGGGAGAAAGGTGGGGTGTAAATGAAGTAAATAAATAAGAATTCTGTTTGTGAGGAATACTTAGTCATTCAGACTGCTTTAGCAGATCCTGTATTGTACAGCTTTCCTTTTCCGTCTGTAAAGAACTCTGCTGTGATCGCGCTCATGCAGAGTGATGGACTTTGTAGTAGGCTACAGATCATTCACTGTTCCTTCAGAACGAAGGCACCAGGGCCCTCCAGCTCAGTTTACGGAGAGGTGGAGGCAAGGGACTAAAGCTCAGAGGGCATCACAAAGCTCACAGAGGTTTAAAGCACTTGGGAACAGGATTAGTAGGATTATGTGTTAACAGCAGGAACGAATTAATTTGCAAACAAAGAGTATGAACTGAGAAGCAGGAATTGAGAGTTTACATCCAAAACAAGCGAAGACATGGAGGAGCTGCATTTGTTTCTGCAAGTTTTTGACAGTCGCTTGCATGGAGAAGCCCGGTCTCCTGAGATCTCTTTCCACTCCTCAGCCTCTTCTGTTCCCAGAAAGGTCCCCTGGTCTCTTTGGCCTAACTGTGATTTTTTTTTTCCAGGGCTTCTGAGAGGGAGGTGGTTGCCAATTTCCAGGTGGTGGCTGGAGTTATCCTGGAATTGCAGCTGGTCTCCAGACTATTGCAATCAGTTCCCCTGGTAGGGTTGCCAACTGCCAGGTAGTAGAAGGAGATCTCCTGCTAATTCAACTGATCTCCAGCCGATAGAGATCAGATCACCTGGAGAAAAATGGCTGCTTTGGCAATTGAACTCTATGGCATTGAAGTCCCTCCCCTCCCCAAACCCATCCCTCCTCAGGCTCTGCCCCAAAAATCTCCTGCCGGTGGCGAAGAGGGACCTGGCAACCCTAACCCCGGGAGAAAATGGCACCTTGAGGAAGCAAATTCCATGGCATCACATCCTTGCTGAATTCCCTCCCCTCACCAAACTCCACCCTCTCCATGTACTGTCCCCAAATCTTCAGGAATTTCCCAAGCTGGAGTTGGCAACTCTAGGTCATTGTGGAGGCTAGGGTTGCCAACCTCCAGGTGGTGGCTGGCAATCTCCTGCTATTACAACTGATCTCCAGGCAACAGATCAGTTCCCCTGGAGAACATGGCCACTTTGGAAGGTGGACTCTATAGTATTATACCCCATTGAAGTCCCTCCCCTCCCCAAACCCTGTCTTCCTCAGGCCCCACCTCCGAAATCTCCAGGTATTTCCCAACCCAGAGTCCGCAACCCTATTGGCGAGCTAAGTAAGGTGCTCCAGCTTGTGTATATTTTCAATGCTCCATCTTGAGAGAGGATCAGGAAGTGTGTGGCTCTCCTCCTTTGGAGGTTTTTAAGCAGAGCCAAGATGGCCATCTGAGAGCCAGCGTGGTATAATGGTTAAGAGCAGTGGACTCTAATCTGGGGAACCAGGTTCGATTCCTCACTCCTCCACATGAATCATGCTGGGTGACCTTGGGCCAGGCACAGTTCTCTCCGAACACTCTCAGCCCACACGGAAGCAGGCAATGGCAAACCACCTCTGAATGTCTCTTGCCTTGAAAACCCTACATGGGTCGCCATAAATCAGGAGTGACTACTTGACAGCACTTTCCACAACCACCAGATGGGCCCCAAGGTAACCTTGTCTGGAGGCCCAATAGGTGGCTCTCATTCATTCAAACAATTTACCTGTCGGGCCTTTGCTGCTAGCAGGGGTAAGGGCTCTTGACATAAGCAGGCCAGCTTCTGGCTACACACCAAGTCCTTGGTTCCCATGCCTGTAAACTCTGTGTACAGTTTCGCTCTTCCTTTCTCCCACAGCTGCGCTGATGTTTAGTCTGCCTGTCCTGGGAACAGCTTATCTCAGGGATGCTTAGCCGTGTTTACCATCGTAGCTTTTAAACATGTAACCTGCGCCATTACCAGCCTTACCTGTGTGCAAGCAGTCAGTTCTTTTATCGGTCTTTTTGCTCCTAATAAAGTATTACTGCTTCAGGACTACCTGCCTGGATGAGTTTACTTGTGGGATGCTAGGGATGGACGCCTGATCCTGACATTACCTTTCCCTCACAGATATTGGACAGTTGACCCAGCTTTGAAAGTCTGGAATGTTTATGAACATCATGCCTGCTCAGCCAATTGGTGTGAGAGGTCAAGGGTGATTCAATATTGATGAATGCACACTCCAGGCCCAGCAGTTATGTCTCTAGGACAGGGGTCCCTAACGTGGTGCCTGTGGGTCTCGCGGCACCTGCCGATGGTGCCTGCCAAGTGTTTTTAAGAAATGGGTGGGGCCAGATAAGGCTTTTGCCCAGCAAGGCTTCTGATTGACGGCTGGAGATTTGATCGGCTGTGCATAGGGTTGCCGGGTTGCCCCTCATCATCGGCAGGAACTTTGCAGGGGCATGGGGATCGGCGTGTGCACAGCGCATGCACCACACACCAGTGTGATGATGTCACTTCTGGGTTTACCCAGAAATGACGCGGATGCTCTAGCAATTGCCTCCGAAAACTCTATGGTTTCCATACAGGGTTATCAGGTCCCTCTTTGCAACCGGCTGGAGGTTTTGGGGGCAGAGCCTGAGGAGGGTGAGGGTTTGGGGAGGGGAGGGACTTCAATGCCATAGAGTCCAATTGCCAAGGCGATCATTTTCTCCAGGGGAACTAATCTCTGTCGACTGGAGATCCGTTGAAATAGCAGGAGATCTCCAGCTAGTACCTGGAGGTTAGCAACCCTAGTTTCATATAGTTTTTTGAGGAGAGTGCTAGAGCATCCGCATCCTTTTCGGGTAAACCCGGACGTGACCTCAGTGCATTGCGTGCATTGCACGCAGATCATGCCCCCCCTCCACCAGCCCTCTTCCACCCGCCGACCAGTTGAGGGTCAGCGGGCAGTTGGCAAGCCTAGCTGTGCAGCACCTGCCACCATAGCAGAAGGATCTGCACTATGTGACTGAAGTTAAACCGTGTCAATCTTTTTGTGGCAGGCTCTGCCTCCTACGGCAGCCATTTTGTTATCGAGCCCACCATGCCATGTCAGAATTCCCAATGTGCCCGCAGGATCGAAAAGGTTGGGGGGCCCTGCTCTTGGGCCTCTTGCATGGTTGAAAAACCTACAAAATGGCCATCTTTCTCATACGCGCGCGCACACAAGCCGTTGGAGTTTTTACCTCGGCAATGTCTTCGGGGCTCTGACCCAAGCTGGAGAAGATGGCCTTGGAATTCTTCAGGTAGATATTAGTGAATATCTCCGCCGTTTCTGGGTCCGTCTGGGAGAAGTCGGCTTTTCCCGCATCTTCGTAGATCTTCATCTCGAACTCGGTCACCACAGGGCCCGGCTCGATCAAGCTGATGCTTCAAAGCAAGCAGGTGGATAAATCACAGCTGGTGGAGGGATGCCAGAGACTCATTGGGTGACACGTGGCCTCTTGCTAGGAAGAGAGATGGGCTGGGGGATGTTCTGCCCATCAGAACTGCTATGAATAACACAAAGGCCTTTTATGCAGGGATGTTTCCCCGCAATCACCCCACCGACTGCTTCAGGGCTTCGTTTTGATGATGCATGCCTTATCCGCCCGTCAGAGGTTGCCTTGCTCTCCCTGCGCGTTTTGCCTACATTTTCCAGATGCTGTTTTAGCCGGAATCTGAAAAACACCCGGAAAACGTGGGGAAAGAGAGGCGACCTCTGACTATCGGAAAAGGCATGCATAATCAAAAGTATGTCCCGAAGCAGGGTGACCGCAGAGAAACGTCCCTGCATAAAAGGACAAAGCCTAGTTCCTCTTGCTTCTCGCATTTTCTGTGGTTCGGACATACTTTCTTTCCCCAGTTTTAAATTGGAGTCACCGCATTACTCTAAAAATAAATATTGTAAAAATACATGGAGTTCATCCTCTGTGGAGCCAATCACACGTGTGGCAGTGACAATTCTTTTTTTATATATTTTTATTAGATTTTCTTTAAAAAAACATAAAAAAGAAACAAATACAACAAGAAAAAATAAAAAAAATTACAAAAAGGAATACAGAAAAATTATAAAAGGGTAATTCTAAGCACACATTCTGATAGAAAGGAGCAAAACTCAGAGCAGAGAGGCACACAGAGTTGCCGCATGCAGCTTCCTTAGACGATACATAATTCTGCTGCTTTCATGTACTGGGGTGGCTAAGGATTAGGGTTGCCAGCTCCGGGTTGGGAAATACCTGGAGATTTGGGGGCGGAGCCTGAGGAGAGCGGGGTTTGGAGAGGGGGGGACTTCAAGGGCGTTTGGGGTATCGGTCAACTCACAAGACGTTGAACTTGAGCGTCTGAACAATGAGGCTTTCGCAGAACCCCTCAATGGCAAATTTGGACGCTGCGTAGATGTCGTTGAACATGATGCCTGAACAAAAGACACCGAAGAGAAGAGATTAAGGGGTATCAGGACAGCACCAGCAGAAGTCCTTCAGCGAGGACTTCAGAGAGGACCCTCCGCAGCAAGGCTGGCCCAAGAGGAGGAGGAGGAGAGTTGGTTTTTATATGCTGACTTTCTCTGCCAATTAAAGGAGAATCAAACCGGCTTACAATCACTTTCCCTTCCTCTCCCCACAACAGACACCTTGTGGGGTAGGTGGGGCTGAGAGAGCTCTAAGAGAGCTGTGACTAGCCCAAAGTCTTCCAGCTGGCTTCATGTGGAGGGGTGGGGAAACCAACCCAGTTCACCAGATTAGCCTCCGCCGCTCATGTGGAGGAGTGGGGAATCAAACCCGGTTCTCCAGATCAAAGTCCACCGCTCCAAACCACCGCTCTTAACCACTACACCACGCTGGAGGGTTCCATTATTAAATGTCAGCTGTTGAGGGCCTCAAGTCAGGCTGGGGAAGCTGCACCAAGGGAGGAGGTTAGCTCTTCCCCCCATGTAATCTTCCTATCCTCAGAGCAAGGGTTGCCAGGTCTCCCCTGGCCACCAGTGGGGATGGGGGGGTAGAGTTTCCAACTCCAGGTTGGGAAACTCCTGGAAATTTGGGGATGGAGCCTGGGGAGGAGGACAGGGCACTCAGTGGCATACAATGCCATAGAGTCCACCCTCCAAATGAAATGCCTGTGTTATAATATTAATTTTGAATCAATATAACACAGTGGGAGGTTGATAGTTCAAAGCAGTTGTTTATTGAGCCCAATATGCATACCGGATGCAACTGCCCTAATGCGCAGGACAGTCTTCACACCGAACAAAGGATTGCTACCCCAATTATAACTTCTGGTTAGGGATGTTCCAATTACGTCGACTTACTAAACATTGGTTTTCTGCCTTTCTTTAATTAACATAGTATATAGAGATTGGTAGAAGCTGTCTCTAAGCAAGCACTTGGGTCTTGTGATTCACATTCCTAACAGTGAAGGTAAGACACTGTTTTTCTCTACAGGAGAAAGCCTGTACCAGGCAATGTGTTCTGTTGGCCTCTTATAGTTATGGATGCCAACGTTCCCAAAGTTTCCATGTGTGGGCAGAATATATCTGCCTGATGCTATGCTCTATTCTTGAGCATAGCACCTCATGAACCTATGAATGTTTATACATATGAAAGAATATATGTTTTCCCATAAATGAAGTTTATAGGCACTTCACAAAGCAGCCATTTTCTCCAGGGGAACTGATCTCTGTAGTCTGGAAAGGAGCTATAATTCCAGGGGATCTCCAGGTCCCACCTGGAGGTTGGCATCCCTACTCAGAGCACAAACACAGCGGATTTGAGGATTCTCCCAGCAGGACAAAGAGCCACTCCATGAGGACGTCTGAAGCTACTATTCTGCCAGGCACGGCCTGATACTCAGCAGGAGACCCGATGGTATATTCCAAGGTCGACTTGTTATTCAACTCTGTGATGTTTTGTCTCGCCACTCCCAACCAGAAAGTTCATTTCAGCTTTATATCTACTGTACTCTGATCCCTACCCCCCATTAGTCTCATTGCATCTTCCCCGTTGGATTCTGTAACTTGCCCTTTAATTTTCCCTTTAAACCACTGGTTCCCAACCGGGGGTCCGTGGACCCCCAGGGGTCCGCGAGAACTAAATTAAGGTCCACGAAACAAAGTTATAAACCCATAATAAATTAATATTTTCAATTAAAAGTTCTCTATTATAATATATATATATTCAAATATAATTCTAAGTTTAATGTTTAACTAACAGTTATGATTAAAGTTTATTTTCAAATTCCCGGAATTTTTATTTTGAACCTTGGGGTCCCTGCTCCGAACAAAAAAGTCCTAGTGGTCCCTGGCCAAAAAAAGGTTGGGAGCCACTGCTTTAAACTAACTTTCTATGGAGACCGTGCCTAGAGGTCGTTTGTGGGATTTATCTGGTGAGCCCAGAGCTGACATATTCATTAAGGGGGGGAAATTACCAAGAAAAAAGAATCCAGACATCCAGCCAGGGATCTCTTGGTGTCCCATCCACAAGTTGTCATTACTGAACTTGGTATTTTGTGGGTGATCTAAGCAAAAAGAGACAAGTTCCTGCCCCAAGGAGCTTGCAAAGGAAATGGTCCTAGTGAGGGAGACAACAAAAGCAGTGGAGAAGCCAGGGATGAAATTGAGCCAGCAGAGGCAGAACAGACTAGTTTTTATATCAGGGTTTAAGCCTGTCCTTTTTTATACAGTGTTTCACACAGGAGGGAGTAATTGTTAAATAGTTCAGTTGTGGAACTCCCTGCCCCAGGATGTGGTGCTGGCTGCCAACTGGGAAGGCTTCAGGAGGGGAGTGGACATGTTCATGGAGGATAGGGCTCTCCATGGCTACTAGTAAAGATGGATACTAGTCCTGATGCATACCTATTCTCTCCAGGATCAGAGGAGCATGCCTATTATATTAGGTGCTGTGGAACACAGGCAGGACGGTGCTGCTGCAGTCGTCTTGTTTGTGGGCTTCCCAGAGGCATTGTGGTTGGCCACTTTTCTTATGCTCTTATTTCTAGCTTCCACATGCAGCAGTTTCAGTCCTAAGGTGATTGTAACACTGCAGGTGGAAGCAGCAGGGCAGAATTACATCATTTAATGTTCCCAAATGACTTTTTAAGAAGCAGTCTTGTATGTAGAAAGTAGAATAGCAGGGAGCTGGGCTAGAATATTTTATCCCTCTAGTTTTATTTTTTTCAGTGGCATGGTGGTAGGGTTGCCAGTTCCAGGTTCTGAAATACCTGGAGATTTGAAGGTGGAGCCTGGGAGAGTGAGGGTTTAGGGAGGAGAGGGACCTTGGTAGGATATATTGCCATACAGTTAGGGTTGCCAGGTGGGTGATTTCAGCAGGGAATTGCCTGCCAGTCCACCAGGCTGCACCGGAGTGATTACATCAATTCCGGGTTTACCCCACTGCCAGTCCCCCAGAAGCGCTGCATTGCCACAGCTGCAGCCGTTTTGGGGGTTTGAGTGTTAAAGAGGTCACGGCGATGCAGCACTTTCGGGGGTAAATTCACGTAATTGAGTTGCGCACAGTTGCTCTCGCAATCACCCCAGCTCCGCCCACTAAAACCTCCTGCTGATGGAAAGAGGGGACCTGGCAACCCTACATACAGATCACCTTCCAAACCAGACAATGTCTCCAGGAGAACTGGAATAACCCATATTTTAAATAAATAATGAATAAATAGGTGATTGATGTAGTCTAGAGATCAGTTGTCATTCCAGGAGAAATCCATCTCTCACCCGGAAGTTGGCAACCCTACATTGAGGGGTTTTTTAAAGCATTGGAGTACATTCAAAATTGGGATCTGACACACGGTGTTGAAAGTGGTACCATCATCTTTATCACCTCATTCTGGAAGGAAGGAAGGTTCTTTGAGGATAGTTAGATGGAACCTCCATGTACCAGTCAATACCAGGCAATGGAGAAAAGCATTAACAAATGGGCATCTTGCTCTGCTCTTGAGCTTCCTAGAGAGGTACCAAGTATGGCTGCCAACCCCCAGGTGGAGATCTCTCACTATTATAATTGATCACCAGACAACCAAGATCAGTTCCCCTAGATAAAATGGCTGCTTTGATGGGTGGACTCTATGGCATTATGCCCTGCTGAGGTCCCACCCCTCCCTAAACCCTGCCCTCCCCAGGCTCCACCAAATTTTCCAGGAATTTCCCAACCCAGAACTGGCAACCCTAGTACCAGGCTGACTGTCATTCAGGTGCTGGTATAAATGGACCATTGGTCTGGTCCCATTTCAATGGCTGTTTTTTTAAGGTTCTCACAAAACCTTCCAGGACAGCAAAGGCACTGGAGAAGACTGTAGCAAAGCATGGTCGTATGAATGTGGCCGTGTGAATGCCACCTCACCGGCTTACCTTGCAAACCCATAACACTGCTGATGACCACAATGTGGCCGCTTCTTCTTTTTTTCATGTCAGGGAGGACCTCCTTAATCATCCGCACCACGCCAAAGAAGTTGGTCTCCATGATGGCCTTCATCTCCTCAATCGATTGGCATTCGATAGGCCCAATGAGGCCCACCCCGGCATTGTTGACTGCAAGAGGAGGCCAAGCGATCTGACTTAAGTAGGGATTAGGGTTAGAATCATAGAATCATAGAGTTGGAAGGGACCACCAGGGTCATCTAGTCCAACCCCCTGCACAATGCAGGAAATTCACAACTACCTCCCCCCACACCTCCAGTGACCCCTACTCCATGCCCAGAAGATGGCCAAGATGCCCTCCCTCTCATGAGCTGCCTAAGGTCATAGAATCAGCATTGCTGACTATGTCGCACCCCATTTCAACCACTTCAGTTTCCCACTCTGTTTTTAGTAGCAAGGAACTCTGGTGGTTTTTTCCTGGGACGTCTGACTAATCCACTAGCTCCCGCGACAGCTTCAGCCTCAAGCTTAGTTCTGGTCCCTCAGAACTGTTACTCAGATTCAGACTCTCAGACTCTGTCCCCAGCTTAGCTCACAGGAGCAAAGGAAGTCTGAGTTCCTTTCCCTCCTCAGAGAACTCACAGAAGTTTGGGGAAATATTCAAAATCCCTCTTCCAGTTCTCTCTCTGATTACCCCACACCAGTGGCTGTAATCCTCCACACCTCCCTGTTACCGGAATAGCTCTACCTCAGAGACTAATTCCCCTTTGTGACCTAAGAATGGGTCCTCTCTAACCCAATTCTCACTCCTGTCACTACCACAGGTTGTGTGTTTCAATAGCTTTGGCTTTAACAGAACCCCTCAGGTTCACAGAGTACAGTCTGGCTTCAGCTTAGTCTCACTACCAAGCTTCCAATCTATCACAGCCTCCTTTCAGGCTGGGTCCCAAGCTTCGACTACTTTCACAGCCTCCTCTCAGGCTGGGTCCCAAGCTTCGACTACTTTCACAGCCTCCTCTCAGGCTGGGTCCCAATGCTTTTCTGTCGATCAGAGTGTCAGCTCTCTGGCTCTGCCCACTCTTGGTCTGTCAGCTCTTGCTGCAGATTAACCCCTTATCCATCACACTGACAGATGGCCATCTAGCCTCTGCTTAAGAATCTCCAGGGAAGGATTGCTTACCACCTCCCGTGGAAGCCTGTTCCAATGAGGAACCGCTCTAACTGTTAGAAAATTCTTCCTAAAGTCTAGATGGAAACTCTTTTGATTTAATTTCAACCCGTTGGTTCTGGTCCGACCTTCTCAGGCAACAGAAAACATCTCGGCACAATCCTCTATATGACAGCCCATCAAGTACTTGAAGATGGTTATCATATCCCCTCTCAGTCTTCTCCTCTTCAGGCTCAACATACCCAGCTCCTTCAACCTTTCCTCATAGGACTTGGTCTCCAGACCCCTCACCATCTTTGTTGCCCTCCTCTGGACACATTCCAGCTTGTCTACATCCTTCTTAAATTGTGGTGCCCAAAACTGAACGCAGTACTCTAGGTGAGGTCTAACCAGAGCAGAGTAAAGCAATACCATCACTTTGTGTGATCTGGACACAGCCCAAGATCGCATTTGCTTTTTTAGCTACCGCATCACACTGCTGACTCATGCTCAGTATTTGGTCAACTAAGACCCATAGATCCTTTTCGCACACCCTACTGCTAAGACAAGCCTCCTCCATTCTATAATTATACATTTGATTTTTCCTACCTAAATGCAGAACTTTACATTTATCTTTGCTGAAGTGCATTTTGTTAGTTTTAGCCCAATTCTCCAACCTGTCAAGCTCATCCTGTATCCTGGCTCTGTCTTCTACGGTATTTGCTACCCCTCCCAATTTAGTATCATCTGCAAATTTAATAAGCATCCCCACTATGCCTTCATCCAAATCATTTATAAAGATTTTGAACAAAACAGGGCTCAGGACAGATTCCTGAGGCACTCCACTAGTCACTAGTGGATAAGGAACCTTTAACAAGCACTCTTTGTTGGGTTGCCAAGTCCCTATTTGCCAACAGCAGGAGGTTTTTGGGGCAGAGCATAAGGATGGTGGGGTTTGGGGAGGGGAGGGACTTCAATGCCATAGAGTCCAATTGCCAAAGTGGCCATTTTGTCCAGGTGAACTGATCTCTATTGGCTGGAGATAGCAGATCTTCAGCTAGTACCTGGAGGTTGGCAACCCTAACTCTTTGGGTGCCATCTGTCAGCCAGTTACAGATCCACCTAAAAGTAATAGGATCTAAACCACATCTTCCCAATTTGTCAACAAAAATATTATGGGGAACCTTATCAAAGTAGCAAGAGATCCAAACAAACCAAAAGAAAAACGGTTGCCTCACCTCACGATGGTCCAATGAACATTCTTTACTGCAACAAGGACCATCGTGAGGTGACGCAACCGTTTTACTTTCGGTTTGGTTGGATCTCTTGCTACTAGGATTACTGTGAGATTCCTTTGCTACAAGAACCACTGCGAGGTGACGTAACCGCTTTTCTTTTGGATCGTTTGTCACTAGGATTACTATGAGGTGACATACCAAATTCTTTGGACCTTTGAGGGAGTACATTTTATCTTCTCCTATATGACCTTTTTTCCGGACTTGGGTGATGTTACCCCGTGTGGGGATATTTCTGTTTATTATTAATTTGTTTACTGTACCATTGAGATATTAGTTTCTTCGTGCTTAGTAATACTACAATTCAGTCAGTAAAATTGTGACGTCTTTCTCTTGAGCAGCGTGCTGTTTATTATATTATTACACAACTACTCGTTCAGCACAGGTTTTTTAACCTCCAGGTACTAGCTGGAGATCTCCTGCTATTACAACTGATCTCCAGCCAAGAGAGATCAGTTCCCCTGGAGGAAATGGCTGCTTTGGGTCATTGGCCTCGATGGCAATGAAGTTCCTCCCCACCCAAACCCTGCCCTCCTCAGGCTCTGCCCCAAAAACCTCCCACCAGTTGCAAAGAGGGACCTGGCAACCCTAGATATCCGGGTAATTAAAATCTCCCACGACCACCATGTCCCTTCTCTTTGAGAACTTTGTAATCTGGTCTAGGAGTGTCTCATCCAACTCCTCTGCCTGGTTTGGTGGTCGATAGCAGACCCCCACCAGAATATCACTATTATTTCTTACTCCTTTTATTTTTACCCATAGACTCTTGACTGAACTTCCATGCTCAGATTCATGTATTTCTTCACAAGTATACACATCGTTGACATATAATTCTACTCCTCCCCACTTTCTTATCTGTCTATCCCTTTTAAACAAGTTGTACCCCTCAATCTTAATATTCCAATTGTGAGTGATATCCCACCAAGTTTCAGTAATGCCTATCAGATCAAAATCCTCTTCCTGTATTAGGGCTTCAAGTTCTTCCTGCCTGTTTACCAAACTCTGCGCATTAGTGTACAGATATCAGAATCCGTGGTTTATGTGCCCCGAGATTTTCATTTCTGTACTTACCTGCGAGTTTATGTTTGCTCGCATACACTCCCTGCAAATCTTTATTGTTCTCATCTCCAGTTACTGTCATCATGCCAGGCTTTAAGTTCTTGCCTCGCTGCCCTATAGGATTTAGTTTAAAGCCCTCCTTATCAAGTTTACAAGGCTCTCACCAAACACATTTTTCCCTACCCTCGTGAGCGTAAGCCATGGTCCAAACATCCAAACCTTTCTTGACGACACCTTCTACGCATCCAGTCATTAACTTGTATTATTGTTCTTTCCCTTCCTAAGCCATGACCTTCAACAGGAAGAACTGACAAAAAACAACATGTGCCCCCAGGTCCTTCACCTTCTTACCCAGAGACGCATAGTCCCTTTTAATACCTTCTGGCCTGTGTCGGGTAATATCATTTGTTCCCACATGAATGAGCAAGAAGGGGTAATAATCTGTGGGCTTAATGAGTCTTCCTACCCTTTCTGTCCCATCCTGAATGCGTGCACCAGGTAGACAGTATGCCTCTCGAGA
Source organism: Euleptes europaea (assembly GCF_029931775.1). NCBI lineage: Eukaryota > Metazoa > Chordata > Lepidosauria > Squamata > Sphaerodactylidae > Euleptes > Euleptes europaea. The sequence continues at coordinate 35,890,190 of NC_079329.1, read as the reverse complement.
TGACAAGTCCGGTCGGCACACTTTAGACTCTACCCCTCTTAGTAGGGAATCCCCAATTACCAGAACAGTCCTCTTCCTAAATGGAAGCTTGAGTCCTCTCGTGTGCAGGAGCCTGAGAAATTTCTTTCAAGCTTTGGGAGGGTTGCCAATCTCCAGGTACGAGCTGGAGATCTCCAGCTGATAGAGATCAGTTCACCTGGAGAAAATGGCCGCTTTGGCAAGTGGACTCTATGGCATTGAAGGCCCTCCCTTCCCCAAACCCCACACTCCTCAGGCTCCACCCCAGAAATCTCCAAGTATTTCCCAACCCAGAGCTGCAACCCTACTAGGGATGCCAGCCTCCAGGTGGGACCTGGGGATCCCCCGGAATAACAGCTCATCTCCAGACTACAGAGAACAGTTCCCCTGGAGAAAAAGGCTGCACGAGCCCCAGAGTGGCAAGCTCAGGTGTCCTACAAAGCCATGGTTTGATTATACTGACAGGGTGATTGTCTGAACACAGGTTACTCCTCTGGGTAAGGTTAGGCCATTTATGCTTGGTAATTAGCAGTGCATTCCAGGCTAAAGTGCCCCGCATATTTTTTGATTTCTTTATGCTGAACCATCATTCCAGACGTCACTGCGAAGCCTGCGCATACCCGCTTCGCATTTCTTAAGAGCCCCTTTAACGCGACCTTTTGTATTCTGCCCCTGCATCGAAGTATTCACTGAAGGAAGCATGCAGAATCCCAGCCGTGGCTTAGCTATGCAAACAACTATTGCTAATGGCTATGCAAACGAAGGAACAAAGGAGCAGGCGAGTGCAGGGTGGAATTTGTTTGACTTTCTCCTCTTGCATCGGGATCGTGAATAGTCATTTTAAAGGTTGGATTTTAAAAAATCATCAGTGAGTGAGGAGCAGAAATGACTCTGCATAAATGGCCTCTGTTTTAGTGTCTGTCAAACTAGGGTTTGAACCCAGGGATTTCAATTGGTATATTAACCACAGTAAGGTTAGTTATACGTGGAGGTCTTGCTCCAAATTGCCTCCCCCATCACAGCGGATTTAAATTTTGCTTCTGCACAACATGGTCACCAACCTGGGTTTTCCCCAACTGCACCGCAAATTTCCCCAAACCTGCTTCAGTACAATCTTTCTGGGAAGATCATACCGCTAGGCGAACACGAATTGTGACTCACCAAAGAGCCAGGATGGTGTACTATTAGAGTGTCACGCTACAATCTGGGAGACCCAGGTTCAAATCCCCATGTGTGTCATGGAAGCTTGATGGGCGGCCTTAGAGTTTTCACTCTCAGTCACCATAACCTACTTCATAAGGTTGTTATGAAGATAAAATGAAGGAAAGGGGAACAACTTTGTAAGCCATTTTGGGTCCCCACGGGGGAGGCAGAAAGCAGATTGTAAATAAGTAAAGATAACAAAGCACTATGTTTAAGGGGAAGCATGGAAATTCTGGCAACGTTTGACCTCTGAAAAGCCTGTTCACACATGCAAACCATCAAGTGATAAACCTGCTCATATGAACCACCTTGCAGTAAACTTGTGAGCAAGCTAGCCAGTGATTTCCAGACAATCTGACAGTTAAGGAGGACGTTAAAAGTCTCTCAATCCAGTAGACTCTAGACTGGCTCAGTACATCCAGAAGCCATGAAAGGAGGTGGAGTGTATGTGTGTTGGGGGGGACCTTTTCACACTGGGCTCTATTGTTGGGTAATTAAAGAGGAAAGCCCTCCCCTCCAAACACACACATCCATTATCCCACAAATCCCCCTCTCCCTTTCCTGCCTTCCACACATTCCTGACCTAAATAGGTCTCCCAGATAACCATAGTATGAAGGCTGCTCTTGTCTATTGGTTTATTTTTTTATATACCTTGGTGCAAGAAGCTAGGAAGTGATCTGAATTACAGAGGATCAAACACTTTTGCATTTCCTGGAGCTTCCGCCTACTTTTGTTAGCCTGAAAGAGCTGACTCCAGCTCAGAGTGTTTGGAGGCTAAATGGAATTTGATCATCCACTCATCAGAGGTCGCCTTGCTGTCCCGCTGCATTTCTGTGGGTTTTGTCCATGTTTTCAGGGACCTGTTTTATTACAAATTTGAAAACACAGGCAAAACATGCGGAAATGCAGGGGGAAAGCGAGGCAACCTCTGATGGTCAGGTATGGCACGCATAATCAAAACAAAGACTCAAAGTCATCCAAAGGGTGACCGTGAGGAAAACACCCATGCATAAAAGGCCATTGTGTGGGTGCTCCTCTCCAAAAACCCCAGCCCCCTTCATGCTCCAATTTGGTGAAATGAAGGCTTTTGGGTGCTCACCAAGGATGTCTATATGCCTGTTGGGGATGCTGTTGATGCAGCTGCGGATCGATCTCTCGTCACAGACGTCCAGCTGCTTGATCTCCAGGGTCCTGTTGAGAGCAGCCCCGGCAGCTGATTCCAGCTTTTCTTTCTTGGCCACGTTCCTCAGAGTGGCAATCACTGCAACACAGGCACTATGACCCATGAAGGCATACGACAAATAACCAGTGGCTCTTTGGGATGTCAACCTCCAGAATAACAGCTCATCTGCAGACTACAGAGATCAGTTCCCCTGGAGAAAAGGGATGCTTTGGAGGATGGACTCTATGGCATTGTACCCCACTGAGGTCCCTGTCCTCCCCAGGCTCCATCCCCATATCTCCAGAAGTTTCCCAACCTAGAGAGGGCAACCCTATCCCCCCCATCCACCACCAGTGGCGAGGGGGGACCTGGCAATCCTAGTTAATGTGTATCTGCACAAGAGACATTGAAGGGGTGAGCTAGGCAGAGCCTGGCTGCAGTTTAACAAAGCCACATCATCCCTTATGTATCTCCCTTACCACTCTGGTAATCTGTAGCCATACAACACGTGTGATGTGACATGATGCCCTTGTTCTGTGGGATCTGGCAACCCCACCCCCTCCCCTGCTGGTGGCCAGGGGGACCTGGTAAGCCTAGTGGCTCTTAATATACACCACTCTTCAACGAAATATGAAATACATGTTTCTTTTTTTGGGGGGGAGCAATGAAAAATGGATGCAAAAACCACGATCAAGACCTTGCATAGTTAAATAGTATAGGATAAAAACAAATACAAAATTGATTTGCTATTAAAATGATTAAAAATGGCAAGATTATCAAGATGCATAATTGTGTCGGTCTGGACACTGGCCCAATATTGTTCAATGTTTTTTTGCTTTTCCTCATTTTCCTTTCTTTTTCTCTTTTGTATCCCATAAAACTTAATAAAACATTTATTTATTTATTTATTATTTAAAATGCATAACTAATTAATATCCGAACAAATACTAAATGTGGGTAAAATTAGAATGCTTGATAATATCTGAAAACTACAGAGGCTAAAACTAGAAAGGAAAATAAATAAACATGCATTCAATCTGTAGGATGACCTTGCTGAATCTCACCTCTACCTTACTGTGTCTCTTTCCCTTGCCAGCACAATCTGAAATGGTGCCTCTGTGCGTCTTAAAACTTCTAAGAGAGGAGAGGAAGTATTCACTTCCAGGAGGGTAGAAAAACTAGCCTTACACCAAGGCAGGAGAGGAACAGGGTTTTGTTTTTTAAAGAGTTGTAGGTAATTCAAAAAGGACTGTGATTCGTGGTGTGCCAGATCATGCCCCCTTTCCCTCTGAGAAACAGGTTGGCTAGATTTTTGTAGGTTTTTTGAAAATCTGCACCATCTATTTGATGAGAGGCAACAGAATGGCAAGACGGGCCTCTTCCAAACGGCTGCAATTTCTCTTAAAACGTATCGCTTTATGGCATATCTGGTCAGAATAATATATGCTAACTGTTGGACAACTAAAGAGGTGTCCGATGGAAACAAATCTGGGGGGGGGATTAGATTATGATGCCATTATGCCTAATTTAAGGAACTGTGCCAGGTTAAAGGAAGGTAGGCAGAGAACGATTCACAGAGAACTGGTTAGCTAGGCTTTTCAGGCTTAGACCTCGAGGGACGTTATATGATCATTTCGTTACTTATGATTTGCCCTGCACTTATAAGCAGTTATGCCCCTCTAAACCCATTGACTTCAGTGGACTTAGAATGATATAACTCTGTTTAGGAATGTGCAGTTATAGAATCATAGAGTTGGAAGGGACCATTCAGGCCATCTAGTCCAACCCCCCTGCTCAATGCAGGAACAGCCTAAAGCATCCCTGACAAGTGTTTGTCCAGCCGTTGCTTGAAGACGGCCAGTGAGGAGGAGCTGACCACCTCTAGGCAGCTGATTCCAGTGCTGAACTACCCTTACTGTAAAAAAATTCTTCCTAATATCCAGCCACTACCTTTCCGCCTGTAATTCACACCCATTATTGCAAGTCCTACCCTCTACTGCCAACAGGAACAGCTCCCTGTCCTCTTCTAAGTGACAGCCCTTCAAATGCTTCAAGAGAGCCATCATGCCCCCCCTCTACCTGCTCTTCTCCAGGCTGAACATTCCCAACTCCCTCGGCCTTTCCACACAGGGCTTGGTCTCCAGACCCCTGATCATCCTCGTCGCTCCATTCTGTCCGCATCCTTCTTGAAGTGAGGCCTCCAGAACTGCATGCAGGACTCCAGGCATGGCCTGACCAATGCATTGCCCATCTATTTCTGCATATTGCAAATCTCATTTGCAAAAAAACAACAACAAAACAACAACACCAGAAACCTTACCTTTGAACCTCCTCTGCTTGTCTTGTGCTAGTTTCACAGCCAAAGCTAGCCCGATGCCGGATGAGCATCCCGTGATCAGGACAGTTTTGGGAGCCATGGTGGCCAAGTGTTGAGAAAGACAGTTTGAACTTCTAGCAGATCAGAGCTTTACCCTCCCATCTTCCCTACAAGGTCCACAGATCCTATAAAAGGCCCGCTTGGGCAGATAAGAAAGGCTTTAATCTGCTCACCGGCACTAAACCCCAAGCGGATCTGCGTGGTAAATCCCACCTAAGCCCTTCCAGGCCCAGCTGCTCGTGATGCCTTAAGAGGACCACAAGACTTGGCAGACTTGTGCGGGTAACAGAAATTGATACGTCCCAGAATGCCTCGCAAGCAATGGCCAGCATGCATTGCACAATTAGGATCGCCATACACCAAAGCCTGGACTCTCCCTAGAAGCTAAAATGACTACACTGAGGCTATCGTACTTTGGTCACATTATGAGAAGTGTCACTGGAAAAGACTGAGGAAAAGTAGAAGGCAGCAGGAAAAGAGGAAGACCCAACATGAGATGGATGGACTCAATCAAGGAAGCTGAGACTCTCTGCAAGACTTGAGCAAGGCTGTTAACAATAGAATGTTTTTTTCAGGGGAGCTATTGGGTCATTTAAATAACGAAGAAGAAGAAGAGTTGGTTTTTATATGCCAACTTTCGGTACCGCTTAAGGAAGAATCAAACCGGTTTTCAGTCACCTTCCCTCCCCCTCCCCACCACAGACACCCTGGGAGGTAGGTGGGGCTGAAAGAGCTCTATAAGAGAGCTGTGACTAGCCCATGGTCACCCAGCAGGCTTCATGTGTAGGAGTGGGGAATCGAACCCGGTTCTCCAGATTAAAGTCCACCGCGCCAGACCACTGCTCTTAACCACTACACCATGCTGGCTCTCCACGAGTGTGTCAATGTGGTTCTGGTCAAATAGACACCCTTCAACATTCTCTATTCAGCTGTGACCTGCTCATTAAGGCAAGAAATGGATGGATTAAACCTTTTATCCGGGACCCTACGGGTGAATTGCATAATCTCAGGTTTCTTTTAGCAGGGCTGGATTTTAAAATTACATTGCCAGTTTTAAAGTTTTTCCCCCAGTCAATTAAGATTAAAAATTCGTAATTCTTAATTCTCTATTGTTTATAAATATATGAATAAATAAATATTTTTCCTTTCTTTTAGTTCTAATCTTAATGTGACACTGTTCAGAGCTGAATTGGCTGTACGATGATGATGAAGAAGAAGAGTTGGTTTTTATATGCTGACTTTCTCTACCACTTAAGGGAGACTCAAACTGGCTTAAAATCACCTTCCCTTCCCCTCCCCACAACAGACACCCTGTGAGGTAGGTGAGGCTGAGAGAGAGTGACTTGCCCAAGGTCACCCAGCTGGCTTCATGTGTAGGAGTGGGGAAACAAATCCAGTTCACCAGATTAGCCTCTGGAGGAGTGGGGAATCAAACCTGGTTCTCTAGGTCAGAGTCCACCATTCCAAACCACCTCTCTTAACCAATACACCATGAGCAGTATCATTAAAGTAATATAGGGTGTTTTGAAGGTCACTGACATTAGTCAGAGCGACTTGATGGCACTTAACACACACACACACCAAATGTCTAAACCTAACGGCTGCCATGGAGCCAGCTGAGAAAAACCAAGGAGTTTTTGGTCCAATGTTGTCTTTCCCCATGAAAAAGCCATAGCTCAGTGGTAGAGGATCTGCTCAGCATGCAGAAGGTCCCAGGTTCAATCCCCGGCATCTCCTCTTAAAGGGACCAGGCAAGTAGGTGATGGGAAAGACCTCTGCCTGAGACCCTGGAGAGCTGCTGCCGGTCTGAGTAGACAAGACTGACTTTGATGGACCGATTGATTCAGTATAAGGCAGCTTCATGTGTTCCCACATGAAGATTCCTCAGCGATTGTCCGTGCCGCCGCTGCCACCGCCACCACCGCCAAGATGCACTGCAGCATCCGGAAAAGCCCAAAGAGGGACATCGAATGGTCAAAAGCCAAGCTGATGCCTCTAAAGACCCAAGAAAAGCAGTCTGAGGTTGACTGAAACTCTTATTCGAGGGAAACAAGGAGCGTATGAAACATAAACTTTTATTTAACAGTAAGAAGCTTTGTGTCTTAGATAAATAATCTTTTGATTCTTTGCATGGTTACACTTGCTATTCACTTCAACAGTTGCTGGTAGCCCGCCGCTGCTTCTTCCTCTCACAATTGATTTGTGTACAAAAACCAAAGCAAAAATATGAAAAAAATAACATTTATCATCATCACCTCTATATATACAACTCATCACAGTTAAGACTGGCCTTGGGGATTTGTACCACCCCCGGGGATCGTGCTTCCGCTCCCACCCCTCCCTCCTCTAGGTTAATTTTTTTAACCTCTTCAAGCAGGAGAGAAAACCAGTTCTTCTGACCTCAGGCCCCTAATCTGTGGTGCTCTGGGGCAAGAATGCCAGCAGGCCCACAATCCATCCCAACAACTTTGAGAGAGAAACGGGGGGAACGTTACGGCACAGTGATTTGAGAGCCCCATTTACCAAATGCCCAGTGCAGTGGTGAAATGGAGTTGAAGGGACCACTGCAGTATATCTGCATTGGGAGCTACTAGGGCTCGAACACTCAGCATCAGAGCTTGGCTTCCTCTTGGCATGAGCTACCCAGGACTACAGAGTCAAAAGCTCTATGGGTTATCATGCTCTCCCAGGCTCCAGAGTGACTCCCTCTGTCTCCCCAGAGTTAGGAGGACCAAGGAAGCTTCCGGGCCAGGTCAATGGCTGATTCCATCATCCCAAGCTCTATTTGCTCTGCCTCTGGCCCAAGTCCCTCATACCCACCACCTCACTGGTCACCCACAGCCCAGCATCAATGACAGGGGCAGACGCTTGGACTCACTGGCCATTTATGCCTGGGAGGTTTTGCCTTGGATTTGCACATTTTCCATATCCAAATTCTCAAAACTCTGCATGGGGGCTTATTGTTGAGTTTTGAGAATCTGGATGGAGGAAATGTGCATCTAGAGAGTGGCAAATCCAAGGCAAAACCTCCCAGGCATAAATGGCCACTGAGAAAAGATTTATCAGCTTTTTAAACAAAGGAGGCAGCAAGAGAGTTGGGTGTTGCTGGAGAGAGGAACTGCTTCCTATGGTTAACGCCCAACTGGTCACACCGTGGCTTTTGTCTGAACCTGAGTAGTCTGTTTGCCAGAGGCAAAAGTCAGATGCAGGCATAGACCCCAAAAGAGCTTCTCCACCAAACACTTCCTCTCTCCCTCTCTCTCCCCCCATCTATTCTCTTGCCTTGGTCTTCCATTTGCTAGACCGGACACAGTATAGATTTCGATGGGAGACATGGATCATATTAAGCGAACCCTGTTTTAATCTGGGCATTAAAACAGCGATGCCTTCACCCTGTTTACTTCTTTACCACCAACATGGGACAAAGAGCGTTATCTGCTACGTTATCTGCCCATCAGGAAGGGCACCAGAATACTCCACTACCTCACACCTCCCTTTCCTTGGAACAAGTTCTAGGGATGCAAGGACTGAAAGAGCAAAAACTCTCCGATGCAGTGGTGACGCAGAGAGCCTTCACGTGGAGACGAACACTCAGCAGGCTGTGGGCGCATTTCCCCCCTCGCTGGGTCCAGCGAGAGCCACAGGCCAAAGAAGCAGCTAACAGACCACTTCCCCATTTGTCATCACTGTGACTCCCACCCCCAAATCCATTCTTGAGCCTGCTAAGAACTGCAACTCTTCCCGAAAGGTGTTGGAATGAGGGTGTTCAGATCTGGTCCTTCCTGGGTCGCTTGGTGGAGGCAAAGCCGAAGGCAGGGTCGAGGAGTGATCGAAAGTTCAGAGTCGGCCCCGGTCTACGGCGTTCGGAGGTGCCCGCTCTCCTGCTCCCCTCCCCTTCTGGCGGGCCGCAGCCGGCTGTGGGGCGAGGCATGGGGAGGCCCAGCCGGGAAGGCAACCTATCACAAGGCGACACACGTGCAGTAGTGCTTCAGCTTGCAAGGCAGGATGCCCCGGTTGATTTGGTGAAACTCCACCAGCTGGATCAGGTCAGCAAACCGGGTCTGCCCGTCGTCCATGGTGTAGTAGAGGCGCCCCTCCTCCTCACTCTGAAAACCACAAAGGACGGCCGGTCATTGGCTCCACCTCGCCCAGTTCTCCTCCTTACTACAGCCCCCATCCCATGGGGCTTTTATCCATGCAGCTCTCGTGATCCCTGGCAAACCCTTTCTCGTGGTCTACCTGTCCACAAGATGTGGAGGCGGGGTCTAGCCTCCAGAAGGTCCCAAGTAATGATTGTATCTCGACCAGGGCTTTGGAATGCATGCTCTATGTGCTGTGGATGCACATCTACACTTTTTTTATTGGTCAGATTTCCTCCCTACTTTGTGGCCGAGACTGGATCCCAAAGAATCAAATAGCAATCAGGCCCAGGGTAATGACATGCCAATCACAACTTTGGGGTCAGGATAGGGTTGCCAGGTCCTCCCTCTCCATCAGCAGTAGGTTTTGGGGTCAGGGCTGGGGCGACCGCACACGCACACAGTTGTGCGTGATATGATCACATCACTTCAGGATTTACCCCCAGAAGCGCCACATCGCTGCAACCGCTTTAGCGCTCAAGCCCCCCAAACGCCACCATTTTGGGGGTTTGAGTGCTAAAGCGGCCGCAGTGATGCAACATTTCTGGGGGTAAACCCGGAAGTGACATGATCATGTCATGCGCAGCCATGCACGAATGCGACCTCTGCTCCAGAGCAGCCCAGTGGATTGGCAGGCAACTGTCTACCAAAACTACCCACCTGGCAACCCTGGGCCAGGAAGGAATCTTCCTCCAGGCCAGATTGGCCAGGGATCTTGGAGGTTTTTTGGCTTCCTCTGGGTATAAAGCAGGGGTCATTGGGGTGGGTGGGGGGAAGGTAGTTGTGAATTTCCTGCGTTGTACAGAAGGCTGGACTAGATGACCCTTGAGGTCCCTTCCAGCTCTGTGTTTCTAATTGCATTACCAGGGTATATGGGTTTTATACCAGAACCATGGCTGTAGCAGCTCCTAAAAAAACCTGGGAGTTGTATTTTGTGAAGGTGAAATTATAATTCTGCATTAGAAATAGCTGGCCTGCCCCCTAGAATTATGGCGTCCAATGAACTAGCTGAAGCCTGTAGTGTAGATACCCCATGTGTTAATCAGGGGCAGCCTCCTAACCCCACCCCGGCACAATCTGAAGAGGAAAAAGCTAATGAGCAAGCTTGACCCTCTGCAAAGGCAGCAGTCTTCTCCCCTGGCTGACCTCTGCTGGCAAGATGGGAATACTGCTGAGAAGTCTTCCCTTTTCAGGGTACGGGGTGACTATTATCACTTTTTGGAAGAGGCTGGGGTTTCTGCCTCTCTGTTTGCTAGCCACATTTCTATTTAGAATCTCTCTTGCCAAACCCAGATATACCTGGGCTCACTGTGATCAGGGAAATGTACCCCGCACATGTTTCATCAGCACCCCACTTCTAAGGGGTTGAACACTGATGTACAAAGGAAATGCCAGGCCTGGATCAAACTAAAGGCACATGCCGTGCTTCCAGTATTTCTGCACGGAAGTAGGGGTGCTTACCGGAAGTATAAGATAGTGCTTCACTTTCTGCAGGTGACAGAGTGACAAAACAAATCCTTTGGGGTTCCGCTGGCTCTCCCGCACTAGGAATACCCTGCAGGTGCCAAGAAGTAGGAAAGGGGTGTTAGAGACACACTACCCCACATGGCCTCTTCTGCAACCTCTGCCCCCACCCCAGTTCCATCCACACTCCCCCTCCCCAGATGCTTCTTCCCCATAGAAAACCCACAACTATCACAACCACTCAATTCCAGCCTCTTCCCAATTAGTTTTTACAGTTACTTGTTCAGGTGATACCTCTTGGTATGATGGTGTCAGGCTGTTATCTCGGTTTCTCTGTTGCCTCTGTTCCTTGGCTGAACCATTCAGACTTCAAGGACAACTTCACATACCAAAGCCTGGGAACGCTACTCCTGGGAAAGTGTTCTCTGTTTATGCTTTGTGTGTTCTGTAATCACCCGCCTTTTTCAAGCCTTATATTGCCAACTAACGAGCAAGACCCTCATAGCTGTCATCTTATTCTATATGCACTGTAATAACTATTTGACCAGTAAAAGCCATCTGCTTGGATCCTGACTGTCTCTGTGGTGATTTCTGGTTCAATGGGTCAAGGGCTGACATTATGACAGCTATATCCTACAACTCTTCTTCAACGATCCCCTAGTCAGGCTAGAGCCCTGGAGGGTTTGCCTGCCACTCGGATGGGAGCTAGGAGGTCGCTCTCCGAGTGAACTGGGACTGCTACTTCCTGGAACCCTGGAGTCCTTATGTGGGGATCCTACCCTTCTACAGGATATAGTCGCTGAACTTTTTAGGACTACTCTAGAGGCTTGCCGCTTGGAGGGACTAGTACAGACACAGTGGCATTCTCTAGTGAAAGTTCTCTGGATGTTAACCTCGGATGATACTAATACTCGTTTAGATCTCCAGGATTTAGATCAGTTGCTGGATGATGCCCGGCTGGCAACTGAGGACTTACAGGTACTAACCGGATTATTGGACGAACTTATTGCCCGTGAGTCTCTCCCATTCACGGCCCCTACTACCCAGGGAAAAGGTACCATGGCAGGAGCCTCAGGTCTTTCCCTGATACCCGATGCCGCTAGTTGTCAAGCTGAAGCCAAGCGGGTCGCTGTCCATACGGCCCTCCTCTTTGCGGATTGTACAAAGGACACTACGGTAGCCACCTTGGCCCAACGTTTGGCTTCGACATTTGGGGCCGACGCACCCGCTATCGCGGTTCGGATACAACCATTACTGGGCGGGGAACCCGACCCCATACTCTCGCTCCTGGAAGCAGAATTTTTACCGCACGTTACCACAACTGAAGCTCTGAAACTCGAAACCCGAAAGGTTCTCGAGGATAAAGAAGCTGCTGAAGCGGCTAAGGCAGCAGCCGAAGCCCAAGCCGCAAGGGAGAAGGAGTTACAGTTGGCTGCGGATCGTGCGCGAACCGGCGGTCGCCCTAAGGACACTGTAAAGAGCGGCCCTCCGTTAGGTCTGTCTTTCTCCCCGGTGTTTGCCCCGTCACGCACGACCCAACGCGCACGCCGCCTTGCAGACCGACGCCAAGACTCCGGAGAGTCTGCAGACGAGGACCTATATGGGGACAGTTCTCAATGGGCCACGAGTTTCCGGACAAGTAAACCTCATCGTACCGGCGGCCCAGGAGAGGATGTTCACCTGTTACGAGCCCAGAATCGAGAGTTATCCGACCGTGTCGATCAACTCCAAGAGTTGATGGAACAAATGCTGCAGGACAACAGGCAGTTGCAGCAAGCCCTGATAGCCCAAGCACAGCCCGTCCCGGGTCAGGGGGGACCAGTCCAACCTCCTGCACCACCTCCACCTCCCGGAGCTCCCGTTCTACCTGCACCCGGAGCTCCTGTGCAACCGGGTCAGCCTGTGCCTCCGGGTCAACCCATACCCGGTCCTTGGAAACAGCTCAAGTTGAAAACTACGTATGATGGATCTCTTGAAGCTCTCCCCTGTTTCTTGCACCAGGTGGACAGTTATATGCGAGAACAGGGACAATTATTCCCTACCGAGGACAGCCGGGTGCGCTACGTAGCTTCCCTTCTGACAGGCAAAGCGGCCGACTGGATGGTGCTCCAATTCGACACCCGATCCCGCTCTATCCGTTCCCTCAACAATTTCATGACTGCTCTACGTAGGAGGTTTGAGGACCCCTTTCTGGGGGAACGGGCCAAAACCGAACTGCTACAACTAAGACAGGGCTCTACTCCAGTCCGAGAGTTTGCCGATGAATTTCAAAGACTGGCGAGCAAAATTGTGGGCTGGCCCGAAGCCACCCTAATTCACCATTTCAGGGAAGCCCTACACCCCGACGTCCTGAACTGGTCGTACATGCGGGGCGATCCCGATACTCTCGAGGATTGGATTCTATTAGCCGAAGAAGTAGAAAGCCGCCGGCGCTTCGTTTCCCTTGTCCACCAAAAACACAAGGAGAAAAGCGCCCCAAAGCCCCAGCCCAAGGCACCACCCCCCGCTATACGGAAGCCGACGCGTCCACTCCAGGATCGCGAAACCCGATTCCAAAGGGGTGCCTGCCTCATTTGTGGGGAACAGGGCCACTTTGCAGCGGTCTGCCCTTACCGCCCTGAACCTTTTCGTCCCAGCACGGCAACTCGAGCTAGGGGACGACCGCAACGCAGAGGCACCGCGGCCACCCGCAGCGCAGCGCCGGGAAGACCCACACCCTCTGCACTTCACGCTGGAGACTCATCCGTTCTGCCTGCATCAACTGACCCAGCCGGGTCTCGGATTACAAGTGCCCCATTGGGGGACAACTTTCCCTCTTCGGACGAAGAGAACCCATGGACCTCTCCGGCTTTAAACCTAGAATCTCCCCTTGACTTGTCAAAAAACGGCTCCAGTCTGTGGTGAGTGGAGCGTCTCCACAGACCTCTGCAGATTCTCCTGCTAAACCGACAGCTCCCACTAAAGTAAAGGAAGTAGAAACCACCGTTTATGTAGATGCCATTCTACAACATCACGAAGGTGGCCCCCAACTACCCGTTAAAGCACTTATTGACTCTGGTTGCAGTCGCACTCTCATAAGTGCAGCCACATTTGCAGCACTCAAAGTCGAGTCCGAGGCTTTACCAGCTCCCGTCCAATTTGCCCAAATGGATGGGAGCCATTTCAAAGGGGGTCCAGTTGACCATCGCACTATAGGGGTGGCAATGGGAATTGGCTCCCACTGGGAACAAATCGACTTTACCATAGCCCCTATTCGATTCGAGGTGGTCCTGGGAATTAACTGGATTAAAGGTCATTGTCCCAGTATCGATTGGGACACGAACACAATTTCCTTTAACAATCCCAAATGCGATCAACACCGACAACAAGTTGCAATGCTGTCTCCACCCGCTCCGGCATTACTCTCCGAGATCCTATCAACACCAGCCCTCCCTGAAACATACCAAGACTTCGCAGATGTTTTTAACATTAAAGAATGTGATGCCTTACCCCCTCACCGGGCTACCGACTGTGCAATTGAGGTGGTGAAAGACTGCACATTAACCAAAAGTAAAATCTACCCAATGAGCACTTCCGAGCGCACTGTGCTTCGGGACTTTTTGGACAAAAACCTTGCTAGAGGGTTCATTCGCCCATCGAATGCTCCCAACTCAGCCCCCGCGTTTTTTGTTCGAAAGAAGGAGGGCGACCTACGCCTCTGCATTGACTTCCGAAAACTCAATGCAGTTACTCAAACCAACGCCTATCCTATACCATTAATTTCAGATATCTTGGGACAACTACAAGAAGGACGTATTTTTTCTAAATTGGACCTGGTAGAAGCCTACTACCGCGTCCGCATCCGAGAGGGGGACGAACCCCTCACTGCCTTCTCTAGCTGCTTTGGAATGTTTGAATTCCTTGTGATGCCCTTCGGGTTAAAAGGGGCCCCGGGGGTCTTCATGCAACTCATCAATGAAATCCTTCATGATTTGCTGTACCGCGGGGTGGTGGTTTATTTAGACGACATTCTCATTTATTCAAAAACCATGGATGAGCATGTCACATTGGTCCGAGAAGTTCTACGCCGTCTACGCACCCACCAACTCTTTGCAAAGCTGGCTAAATGCGAATTTCACCAAAGCAAAATAACTTTCTTGGGATACATAATCTCTCACCATGGCCTTAGCATGGACCCGGACAAAGTCCGTTCCGTCCTCGAATGGGCACCTCCCTCCAACCGCAAGCAAGTACAACAATTCCTGGGCTTTGCTAATTTCTACCGCGGATTCATCCCAAACTTCGCCCAAATAGCACTGCCCATCACCGACCTTCTAAAAACCAAAGGTAAAGAAAGCTCGGCCACATTGCCCTCCGCTAAAATACTGTGGACTGATCAATGCCAAGCCGCTTTTGTGGCTCTCAAACGGCTTTTCACATCAGAACCGGTGCTACGGCACCCAGACCCTAATCGAATGTTCATTGTGCAGGTCGATGCCTCCGACGTAGCCATGGGGGGGGGGCCTGCTGCAAAGAGGACCTAATGGTCTCCTTCACCCTTGAGCATATTTCTCTAAGAAGTTTGCGCACTCCCAATTGAACTGGCCTATTTGGGAGAAAGAAGCCTCAGCTGTTCACCATGCTCTTACCCTTTGGCGACAGTTCCTAGAAGGGTCCAAAGTCCCCTTCGAAGTTTGGACCGATCACAAGAATCTGGCCGCTCTCACAGGAACCCATAAATTATCCGCAAAACAACAACGTTGGGCGGAATTCTTTGCTCAGTTTCGTTTTGTCCTGAAGCATGTCCCAGGAAAACAAAACGTTCTCGCGGATGCTCTCTCCCGATTGCCTCAATACCCAGCAAAACTCGATCGGCCAACAGACTCTCTATTTACGCCCGCACAAAGAGAAGCCCTGCCCGTATTGGCTGTACAAACCCGATCTCAAACGCTGCCCCAGCGACAACACACAGTTACCAGCGGGCAAACTCCTCCAACCCTACCGGCTACTCTCCTACCTCCGCGACGGGACGCCACGATGGCTCCGGCTCCAACTCCTCCAACTCGACCGGCCGCCCGGCCGCCTGAAGTCTACGCACAGCAACACGTAAGCGTTTCCCCCTCGCCAACCCCCCTACCTGCTCCGACTACTACGTTAAACGAGGGGGGGGGTTCCCATCTCTGATTCTTTCATAAAGTCCCTGCGGGACCACTGCCTTATGGAACATTCTAATCAAACCCTGCCTCCTGGTGTTATTGAACAAGGGGGCTCTTGGTACAAAGACTCAAAATTGTATGTACCCAAAGCGCTCCGAAAAGACGTCTTACACTTGGCCCATGGAATGAAAACCGCAGGGCACTTTGGGTTTCTAAAAACCCTTCACTTGTTGCGCAGACAGTTTTGGTGGGGGGGAATGCGTTCTGATATTGACTCGTTTATTCGCAGCTGTCCTATTTGCGCCACAGTCAAGCGATCTCAAGGCAAGCCCCCAGGACTACTGCAACCGCTTGAAATATCCTCCAAACCCTGGGAAGTGATTGCTATGGATTTTATGACGGATCTCCCTCTCAGCGGGGGGAAAACTGTACTATGGGTTATCACTGACTTATTTTGCAAGCAAATACATTTGGTTCCATGCGCAGGGATCCCCTCCGCTCAGAAATTGGCCCGCCTCTTCGTGTCACATGTCTTTAGACTACATTCGTTTCCGCGCAAAATAATCTGCGACCGCGGCAGTAGCTTTGTTGCAAAGTTTTGGAAAGCTTTTCTCAAATTGGTGGGGGTGGAGCAGGGATTGTCTAGTGCATACCATCCCCAAACGGATGGCCAGACCGAACGTGTTAATGCTGTACTTGAATGTTATTTGCGCTGTTATGTCAATTACCACCAAGATAACTGGGTAGAACTGTTACCTTTTGCAGAATATGCTTATAATAATGCTGTACATCAGTCCACTGGTTTCAGCCCGTTTTATGCGATCTATGGACAGGACTTCGGTCCTATCCCCCCTGTGGAGGATGTGGAAGGGGAGGGGGATGCCGACATTGCCTCTTGGGCACACACCCTCCGCACTACGTGGCCCTGGCTGATTAGCAATCTTGCCCGAGCCAAGCGCTTATACAAAGCACAAGCCGATAAACATCGGTCCCCCGGTGGGGATCCACAAGTAGGTGACCTGGTCTACCTATCCACCAAGAATTTGCGTTCCACCCGACCGTGCCATAAGCTCAACGCTAAGTTCATTGGCCCATTTCCTATCACTCGCATCATAAATCCTGTCACAGTGGAACTGTCTCTCCCCAAAACCTTAAGACGTGTGCACCCCGTTTTCCACATCAGCCTCCTGAAACCCCATATTGCTTCTCCGCAGTGGCATCCAGAGCAGCCTCCCGAGCAGCCCATAATGGTGGGGGGGGGGGAAGAACATTTTGAGGTCTCCAAGGTCCTAGACTCCCGTATTCACCATGGAATTTTACAATACCTAGTTCGCTGGAAACACTTCCCCCCTGCCTATGACGAGTGGGTTCGTGCACGAGATGTCTCCGCCCCCAAGCTCGTCAACGCCTTTCACGTTGCCTACCCAGACAGACCAGCCCCCTTGCAGGATGGGAGGGGGCCTTAAGGGGAGCAGGATGTCAGGCTGTTATCTCGGTTTCTCTGTTGCCTCTGTTCCTTGGCTGAACCATTCAGACTTCAAGGACAACTTCACATACCAAAGCCTGGGAACGCTACTCCTGGGAAAGTGTTCTCTGTTTATGCTTTGTGTGTTCTGTAATCACCCGCCTTTTTCAAGCCTTATACTGCCAACTAACGAGCAAGACCCTCATAGCTGTCATCTTATTCTATATGCACTGTAATACCTATTTGACCAGTAAAAGCCATCTGCTTGGATCCTGACTGTCTCTGTGGTGATTTCTGGTTCAATGGGTCAAGGGCTGACAGATGGTATATTTCTTGAAGGAAGGAATCTGGACTCAGTTAAGGTCTCAGAAATGCATACAGATTATCTAGCCCAGGGCCCCCCCAATGTGGTGCTCTCCAACACCTTTTCTGGTGCCTGCCAAATGCTTTTAGGAAATGGGCGAGGCCAGGCAGGGCTTTTGCCCAGCATGGTTTCTGATTGACTATTGGAGATTTGATTGGCTGTGCAGATTTTTGGGGGTGTTGCTTTGGCAGGAGCTCCCCGCACAACACAAGGATCTGCAATGTGTTAACCTGTGGAACTCATTTAGTGGCCGGCTGTGCCTCCTGAGGCAGCCGTTTTGTTGCTGCGCCCACCATGCCACGTCAGGCTCAAAAAGGTGGGGGACCTTGATCTAGTCACTTCTGCTGGAGCTCTTCAGCTGTGGCCCTCTGTGGATTGGGTTTTATTTTCTGTGGATCTTGGGGATGTCGGGGGCAATCGCAACGAGAGTGGTAAGGAACTCCGGGCCGCGAAATCTCGCTAGTTGGTTATTGTCAGCGCTTTTCAAATCAGGACGGAATTTCACCCTCAGTCAGATTGGTTCATGACTCTGCAACGTGCTCATTGTTTCCCCCTGCAATTTGAGGCTTGGCTCATCCACACCAGCACCGTTATTTTTTTCCTCAGTACCTGCAGCTACCACTTTCCTCACGCTACTGGAGGGATTTTTAAAAATCAGCAATTGCTAGACCGCTATAGTATTATAACATTACAATGATCTATTACTGCAATCAATTAGCTTTTAAAAAATTCCCAGGTTTCATTTTTTTAAAAATAGCCCTTCCTTACTTTTAAAAAAAGTGAAAGTTGTTTTTATTGTTTTGCTATGACTTTGAGCAAATGCAATAAAATGAACTAACACATAAATGAAAGCTGGAAATTTAGAGAAGGTGGTTGATACTGGCTCTGGGGCATTATAATGACATAGCGATTCAGCAATTGTCGATCTCTTTTTAAAGCTAGAAAAAGCCCTCTGGGGGTGTCCAGGGAAGGCCGATGCCTGGGAACTGCAGGAAAAACGGCTCTGTTGCCACTGCAAAGGCTTCTTGATCCTCAGCGGCAGCAAGAATGACAGTCAACTGCCTGTGGGGTTTGGTTGCACAGCCAATCAAATCTCCTTGCTAGGCCCATTATGGTCTGGATTGCCTGGGTTAAATGGACAGTAGGAATTGGACGGCTGATGGGTGAATAAGCCCTTCCTCTGAATGACTGCAAGGCTGCAGTCTAGGGTTGTCAGGTGCCCCCTCTCCATTGGTGGGAGGTTTTTGGGGACGGAGCTGGGACAATCGAGTGCGCACGGCTGCACACAACGTGATCACGTTACTTCCAGGCTTACCCCTGGAAGCACCACATCGCCACGGCCACTAAAGCAGCCAGGTCCCCCTCTCCATTGGTGAGAGGTTTTGGGGGGCAGAGCTGGGGCAATCGCATGTGCACGGCTGCAAACGGCACGATCACGTTACTTCCAGGCTTACCCCCGGAAGTGCTGCATCGCTGCAGCCAAGTGGCAGCAGTGATGCAGCACTTCCGGGGGTAAACCTGGAAGTAACGTGATCATGCTGTGTGCAGCAGCCCGGTGGACTGGCGAGCAACTGCCCGCCGAAACCACCCACCTGGCAATCCTACTGCAGTCCTATGTATCCTTACCTAGGAGTGAGCCCCATTGAACACAGTAAGACTTCCTTACTGTAAGACTTCCTTTTGACTAGGCACACATAAGGATAAAGTGCCCAAGAACTGAACAGATATTGCAAGATGCTTACCCATCCACCAATCCCTGCTGGATAATGAGGCGCTGGGTGTCTTCTCTAGAGATGTGTCCGTGGAACCATGGCTGAGTTCTGTGGATGGCTGGAAAATAAATGGCAGGGATTTACTTTGAGAAACTTCTATCTCGAGCCAAGGGACTAGAATGTACAGCTGCAACATATATTTACAGCAATGAGACATGCTGGGGTTTGAGATGCCTGGGAGACCCTTGTTGCCCAGGCCTTGTTGCAAATTAGCCTGGAAAGGCTGTCTGCACAGCCTCAAAGACCTGCTTTCCCCTTTCTGTTTTGCATGCTGCAGAGTGCCTTTAGGTGGGCCTAGGATAACCCCCTGGCTCAAATTTAGCCCTTCAATCTGCATATGTTCACAGGCACCTTTGACCTGATACCGTCTTCCCATGTTCCAACAATGAAGAAGAAGAGTTGGTTTTTATATGCCAACTTCCTCTGCCACTTAAGGGAGAATCAAACCGGCTTACAATCACCTCCCCTCCCCCTCCCCACAACAGACACCCTGTGAGGTAGGTGGGGCTGAGAGAGCTCTAACAGAGCTGTGACTTGCCCATGGTCACCCAGCTGGCTTCATGTGTAGGAGTGGGGAAACAAATCCAGTTCACCAGATTAGCCTCCGTTGCTCATGTGGAGCTAGTGGGGAATCAAACCCCGTTCTCCAGAACAGACTCCACCGCTCCAAACCACCACTCTTAACCACTACATCATGCTGGCTCTTACAATGGCTTTCACAAGGGGTGCCAGGGCTAAGTGTCAACCTGAACTTCAAATAAGTCCTTCAGAACAGCTTCAGGAATTAATGGAGTGGTGGGAACCAGAGGGACTTGGACCCCCTCACAGGAAGAAGAAGAGTTGGTTTTTATACCCTGCTTTTATCTACCGTAAGGAGTCTCAAATCAGCTTCCAATCACAATCCCTTCCTCTCCCTACAACAGGCACCTTGGGAGGTAGGTGGCGCGGAGAGAGTTTGGAGAGAACTGTGCCTGGCCCCAGGTCACTCAGCAGGCTTCATGTGGAGGAGTGAGGAAACAAACCCAGTTCACCAGATGAGAGTCCACCACTCATATGGAGGAGTGGGGAATTAACCTCTCCAGATTAGAGTCCACCACTCTTAACCACTACACCATGCTGGCCCTCCTATGGAACTAAAAAAAGGTTGAAGCCAATGGTGCAAAATATGTGAAAAGATTTTTTATTACTCAGAAAATTCCCTACATATTTTGCCAAAGGGGCTTCTTCAGGGGAATCTGCAGTTATTGAAGTCCTTATGAGCATAAATGCTATACAGAATTGGCTACAGATTCCCCATAAGAAGTCCCTTGGGCAAAATGCATAGGGGATTTTTATACTGAATAATAAAAAAATCTTTTTACCTATTTTGCACCATTAGCCTTGGCCTTTATTTCCTGATATTTCTTTTTTTCTCCCACGAAAATGACATATTTATTTTATTTTAAATTACTTTTTTTTTTATTTGTATCCCGCCTCCTCTCCCATCCTTGGGCAGACAGGTCTCCCCCATCTCAGGACCTGCTACCACCAAGTCATTGGACATTCTGACCTGTTTTCAAGTTAAGGAACTTCTAATTCAAGGTTATTTCCCACCCTGAGCCTGGCTCGTCAGGAATGAGGGCAGGCTATAAATTTGAAAAAATAAATAATAAATGAATAAATAATTATATATAACACCCGTTTCCTATCACTGACACTCACCAGCACTGAGTGGGGAGCTCTGGAAGGGAGTGGGCAAGCTGTATCGGTGGCTTGTCTTCTTCTGCGGTACAGAAATAAAAATATCAGAGGGGGTGGCAATGGGTTTACTTGGGGAAATTCCAAGGAGCTCGCTGTGCTTACTTTTGCAGAGGACCAAGACTAGCAGTTGTGCGGCAGAAGCTTTTGTAGACCGGAGCACTGTTGTCAGGTGTCTCTGCAGAATTGGGTTCCATATCCACAAAAGCTTCAACCACAATCAATCCTTTTGTCATTCTGGTGCACAAGACACCTTTGTCTAGTCCATAGTTTGTACCAACAATATATGCGAACGCTATCAAAAACCCACACAACAGAACATATAGATTTTCCCACCATGGCACAAATCATGCAAACAAAAATCAGCAAATGTACAATAAAATAATTTGATGCAGCCTCGCTGTCTGGAATGTATAAGATTGCCAATGCCAACAACTTTGAGGAAGCTTCGGGGCTTCGTTTTGATTACGCATGCCTTTTCCGCCTGTCAGAGGTCACCTTGCTCTCCCGGCAGATTTTGCATGTGTTTTCCAGATTCTGGCTAAAATGGCATCTGGAAGACATGAGCAAAACGTGTAGGGAGAGCAAGGAAACCTCTGACAGGCAGAAAAGGCATGCAAAATTCAAAGGAATCCCCAAAGCAGTCGGCGGGGGTGACCGTGGGGAAACGTCTCTGCATAAAAGGCCATAGAAAAGTGGTCCCATGGTTGCTCAGTAGTCAAGATGCTACTGAGGCTCCACCAAGTCTCCACCCGGATGGTTGTCATTGATGGGCCAGGTCATGGATAGTTCTCTGGCTGAGAAATGCCCTCATGGGTCCAGATCTGCTTCTTTAAGGGTCAAAACAGACACTGGTAGATCAAAAATTGCTAGGAAAAGTTGAGGGCAGCAGAAAAAGAGGAAGACCCAACAAGAGATGGATTGACTCAATAAAGGAAGCCACAGCCTTCAATTTGCAAGATCTGAGCAAGGCTGTCAAAGATAGGACATTTTGGAGGACTTTCATTCATAGGGTCGCCATGAGTCGGAAGCGACTTGACGGCACTTAACACACACACACAGATCAAAAATGATCCCCGATTCCCCACCTCCTGCTCTCCACAATCTCTAACTAGGTGCAGAACAGCAGACTCACCCTCCACGCCTGCGCCTCCTCCAGAGCGACTGTCAGGACCTCGTTGGGGTTTTCGATCACTCGACCCGTACAACCCGAGAAGTCCATGGCCACCAGAGTGTTATCGGACACGCTCCGCTGCAGGATTAAAAAACAAAACAAAAACAGATTCGGCAACAGATCTCTCCAATAATAACAGATTCTCATCCCCAATAGCAGTATGTAAAACCCAAATCGGTTTTTCAAAAACCGAGGAACAGAAGATAATAAGAGCTTAAAAGGCATTTATGATAACCAGGTAAAACTGAATTTTAAAACACCTAAAACACAGGAACTTTAAACCCAATTACAATGGGCTTTTCCTCATTCTCATTTTCCTCGCTTGTAAATTCCTGTTTCTTTTTTTTGGGTGTGGGGGTTCTGCTCCACATATGTTTTACTACTTCTAGTGGTTGCTTCGATTGGTTGATTGGTTTATGTCCGTAATAAAAACGTGCAGTTTAAATCTGCAGGGAGATACGCCAGACATAAACTGATGTAATAGTCAATCAACTACAAGATGGAGCAAAACATGTGTAGAATAGATCACCCCCATCCTGAGGAAACAGGAACTTGTAAGCTAGAAAAATGAGAATACAGAAAAACCCAATGTCTATTTCTAATGCAAATCCTTTTAAAGTATTTCTGGCTAAGGCTATGTTAAAATTTCTAGGGAACAGAGATGTGTAGGGTTGCCAGCTCTGGGTTGGGAAATACCTGGAGATTTTGGGGTGGAACCCAGAGAGGGTGGGGTTTAGGGAGGGGAGGGACCTCAGCATGGTATAATGCCATAGAGTCCACCCTCCAAAACAGTCATTTTCTCCAGGGGAACTAATCTCTATTGTCTGGAGATCAGTTCTAATAGCAGGAAATCTCCAGGTGCCACCTGGAGGTTAGCAACCTTATTCATGTGTTCAGGAAGGTTCTTCACTTGGGCAAATGTGGTCTGATCACTAGTTTGGCTCTCACTCATGCCCCTTCCCTCCCTATTTCATGACAGCTATCCATTACCTGTTTAAAGAAGCTACAGAGGTATGATCATTCATTTATATATTCATCCTTTCTTTAAAACAAAAAAAAACCATCTAGCAAACATTTAAAAAACCGATGCAAATGCATCCAGGGATTGTGAGGGCTGATGCAAGGCATAGGGTGGCGTTACAGACACTAGCCTATCAGTCCTATCCACAGAGTGCTTTTCCTCATTCAAAACGAACCACGGTATAATGGGTTTCTTCAGAGCTTGTCCAAGTCACATATGGATGGACTGCACTTAGGATGCTTCCAAACCGCCTGCACTTCATTATGTTTGTCTTCACCGTCAGGTCATGACAATCGCTGCAATGTTATCATACAGAAAGCTTACCAGGGGCATGGTGCCAATCCAGGCTGTTTCCCTTTGCCGTGCCTGGCACTGCTGGTAGTTCCGGTAGAGCTGTATGCCATACTGTGGAAAGAACAATCCTAGTTAGTGTCCAGCCTGGAATGCTTGATATTCCTGATAGTGATCCTGAGGCCTAGGTTCTTGTTATTTGCAAAAGGTGAGAATTTTGTCTCAGTGTAGCTGTAAAAAAATCAGGTTTTTTTTCAAGATCATTAAAAAACCTCCTGAAGTGCACAGATCTAGAAATATGAATCATGGGTGCATAGGAAACAGGCGATACGCTTTGTGGGCAGAGACTAATAGCAGCGGGAATCTGACTTTCAGGGAATTTTATCTGACCTGAGGAATCCCTGTTAGGCTTCTGAGAAGCCCCCAGCCTCCTCTGGAAATTGCTGGAATCCGTTTTGGGAACCACCAGTGTTGTGATCAGAATACTGGGTTTGGCTATGGATACAGCAGAGATACAAATTCCAGCTTCACCATAAAGCTCATGGAGTGGGCCATACACTTCACCCGAAACGCCTTGCAGGCTTTTTTGCCAGGAAGACAAGAATTATCAAGAGAAAAAAAAGCTAGAGAAGTGGCACCATTATAGCTGTCCAGAGTGGACCATGTGGATTTTTATTCCCCGGTGAGTTGTCCGTTTCTACTTCCTGATCTAACTAAGGATTCTATATACTGATATACTGATCTTCCATCCCACCCTACCTCAAGATGCTCAGGAGAACATATGTGTCCCTCCCCCATTTTTATATGAAGAAGCAATCTGTAAAGCAATGGGTGAGATCCAACCTTTTCTGCTGGTGAAAAAGGGAGGAGGGGTCCTTGATGACCACACAAAAAGGCTATGCTGGAGATTGTGGGTCTTCTGTGAAAAAGGGCTTTTCCACATTCTCTTTTTCCTGTTTCTTTTTGGGGGGTCCCTGTTCTGCACATATATTGCTCCCTCTAGTGGTCGATTCGATTTTACATCAGTTCATGTCCAGCATATTGCCCTGCAGATTTAGGTCTTTTATGGATGGCTGTTTCTCTCACCGTCACCCCTCCGACAACTTCGGGTCTTTCTTTGGATTATGCATGCCGTTTCCGATCATCAGAGGTCTTCTCGCTCTCCCCCTGCGTTTCCCCCATGTTTTGCCCGCGTTTTCAGAGACCTGTTTTATCTCGAATTTGAAAACGTGGGCAAATCGTGAGGAAACGCAGGGGGAGAGCGAGGTAACCTCTGATGGTCAAAAATGGCATGCATAATCAAAACAAAGACCCGAAGTCATCAGAGGGGTGACCGCGAAGGAAACACCCACGCATAAAAGGCCTTTAACTTTAGGTTTTTATGCTGGACATAAACAGGTGTAATATCAAATCAACCATTAGGAGCAAAACACATACGGAAGAGAACCGCCTTCCACCCACCCCCAGACAAGATTTCACTGTTAGGTAGGGACGAAAGAAATTTGTCTCAAGGAGAGACAAGAATTAAACAGCAGAAGGGTGGGGATTCATTGAACCAGCACCTTGAAGAGGCGGAAGGCAGCCATCCAACAGGTGCGGCTTTGTTCATCTTCGCTGCAGAAGAGCTTCAGACCTTTGACCCCACTGCGTGCTTTGAAGGGCTGTGGAACAAAGAGACAAAATCAAGGACTCACACACAATAGAACAGTGTCGCCTTTCCTCTTGTTTCTGAAAAATGCCAGCACTTTGCACTTGTATAGTGGCCCTGTGTTTAATCCATCGCTGCCCATGTTTGAGGACTGAGGTCCAGCTCCCAGAACAGCCTCCCTCATTCAACCAGATCAGAAACCTTTCCAGAAAGAAAGCATAACAGTGAAACCTGCTTCCAATTTTAATTAGGGGTGCGCTAAAAGCAGCTATCACCCACCAGAACATGGTTAGCATTTTGTGCACTGCCTAGATTATTAATCGGGGGTTCAGATACCCACACCTTGGCTTATGGTGTGTGTGTAAAGTGCCGTCAAGTCACAGCCAACTTATGGCAACCTCAAAGGGTTTTCAAGGCAAGAGAAGTTCAGAGGTGGGTTGCCATTGCCTGCCTCTGTCTAGCAACCCTGGTATTCCTTGGTGGTCTCCCATACTAACCAGAGCTGACCCTGCTTAGCAGCTGAGATGTGATGAAATTGGGCTAACATGGGGCATCCAGGTCAGGGCACCTTGGGTTATACTATTCCAAATGTAGGACTCCCCACCCACCCCCTTAATGGTCTTAAAATAACCAATGAGGTTTGATTTTAGTTTCTGTCTAATCCATTCTGACCACCTGCTTTAACCGAATCACGCTCTAACCTGGATGACCCAGGCTAGACTGATCTCATCAGATCTCAGAAGCTAAGCAGGGTTGGACCTGGCCAGTACTTAGATTGGAGACCACCAAGGAAATCCCAGGTTGCTATGCAGAGGCAGGCGGTGGCAAACCACCTCTTAGTCTCTCGCCAGGAAAACCCTACTGGGTTGCCTTAAGTTGGCTGCAACTTGATGGCACTTTACACACACACACATCTGAAGCACAGTTAAGGGTGGATTATACTGGGAAGCACTCCCCCCTCTTCTTACCTTGATGCAGAAGCCGTACTCAGTGGGTGGGCTGTACTGCTTTTTGCCCTGGGTGATATAGTAGATGTTGGATTCATTCACATCAACGCAATACTGCAGATGTCGAGGGTCCTAGCATGGGAAAGACAAAAAGAGGCCACAGGTAAGGCTGTGCCCCCCAGCAAGCGATCCTACCCCCATCTCTATCATCCCAGCAGAGGAGCTGGTCTGCAATCATACAGCCATGGGTTTTCTGTCTTCTGCTGCTGCTGCTCACCTTGCCCCCTCCCCTCCAAGAGATTTTAAAACTATGGCAACTGACATATCCCTATAGTGTTACAGCATTATAGCGATCTACAGTGAGGGGGAAAAGTATTTGATCCCCTGCTAAATTTGCCCGTTTGCCCTCTGAGGAAGAAATGACCAGTCCATAATTTTAATGGTAGGTTTATTGTAGCTGTGAGAGACAGAGTAACAACAGGAAAAACCCCAGAAACCCAGAAGACAAAAGTCAGAGATTGATGTGCATTATAATGAGTGAAATAAGTATTTGATCCCCTGTCAACCAGCCAGATTAGGGTTAGGGTTAGGGTTCTGCTGTCGACAGAAGCAATCAATCCATCAGATTCCAAACTAGCCACCATGACCAAGACCAAAGAGCTGTCCAAGGGACAAGATTGTAGACCTGCACAAGGCTGGACTGGGCTACAAGACTATCGCCAAGCAGCTTGGTGAGACTGTGACAACCCTAACCCTAACTGTCAACCTCCCTCGGTCTGGGGCTCCAAGCAAGATCTCATCTCGTGGAGTTGCAATGATCATGAGAACGGTGATGAAGCAGCCCAGAACTACAAGGGGGGAACTTGTCAATGATCTCAGGGCAGCTGGGACCATAGTCACCATGAAAACAGTTGGTAACACACTACGCCGTGAAGGACTGAGATCTTGCAGAGCCCGTAAGGTCCCCTTGCTCAAGACAGCACATGTACAGGCCCATCTGCAGTTTGCCAATGCACATCTGAATGACCCAGAGGAGAACTGGGTGAAAATGTTGTGGTCAGATGAGACCAAAATCGAGCTCTTTGGCATCAACTCAACTCGCCGTGTTTGGAGGAGGAGGATTGCTGCCTACGACCCCAAGAACACCATCCCCACCGACAAACATGGAGGGGGACATATTATGCTTTGGGGGTGTTCTTCTGCTAAGGGGACAGGACACCTTCACTGCATCGAAGGGATGATGGACGGGACCATGTATCGTCAAATCTTGAGTGAGCACCTCCTTCCCTCAGCCAGGGCATTGAAAATGGGTCGAGGATGGGTATTCCAGCATGACAATTACCCAAAACACACGGCCAAGGCAACAAAGAAGAAGAAGCACATTAAGGTCCTGGAGTGGCCTAGCCAGTCTCCAGACCTTAATCCCATCGAAAATATGTGGAGGGAGCTGAAGGTTCGAGTAGCTACACATCAGCCTCGAAATCTTACTGACTTGGAGAGGATCTGCAAAGAGGAGTGGGACAAAATACCTCCTGAGATGTGTGCAAACCTGGTGGCCACATACAAGAAACGTCTGACCTCTGTAATTGCCAGCAAGGGTTTTGCCACCAAGTACTAAGTCATCTTTTGCAAAGGGATCAAATACTTATTTCACTCATTATAATGCACATCAATCTCTGACTTTTGTCTTCTGGGTTTCTGGGGGATTTCTGTTGTTATTCTGTCTCTCACAGCTACAATAAACCTACCATTAAAATTATGGACTGGTCATTTCTTTGTCAGAGGGCGAACGGGCAAATTCAGCAGGGGATCAAATACTTTCCCCCCCCCCCACTGTATCTACTATCTACACTGTATTCCCAACTTTCATTTAAAAGTCCCTGCCATTGTACAGTGGGAAAAGCATATCTTTTATGCTGTGATCTTTCTCAATTCTGCCTTGGTATGAACTTTTGGGACAGATCAGAGTCAAAATTCCTTTGCATGCCATGTGGACAGGAAGCTGTGCATTTTGGCAGATCCCACCAATGTTGGAGCCATTTTCCTTTCCCCCACTGCAAGCACAATTTCCCCCTGCCAACAGAGGGCTTTAAAAAAAATCAGCACATTGCTATAGAGATGTTATAATGAGTTCTCTACTAACTCCTCCGAATTCACAGCTTTCATTTTTAAAAGTATCTAGCCATTTTCATTGTGGAGTTATGAGAAATGTGCAGAAAGTACCTTTCCCCTTATACCTCCATAACAGTTTGTCCTAGAGCCTTCCTTTTTTAAAAGAAGAAAGCTGAGAACTGATACTTTGTTGAAATTGATCTTTATAATATTATAATGCTATAGCGAACTAGCTATTACTAATTACTTTAAAAGTTCAAAGAAAGCCCTCCAGTTATGGAGGGAATGGCAGCTGTTGGTACTGAGGTTTTAAAAAAATGAACCAATGTGGGCAGGACCTGCAAAAATGTGCATGCTCCAGTCAACATCGTGTCCAAAGAGGCTTTCCAAAAAGATTGTACCAAGCCAGGTATGGAAAAGACTGAAGCAAGGGGGGCGGAGGCACAGAAGCAGAGCAAACAGAGGACGATATCATGTGAATGCTGCCCAAAACAGCAGGGAGAGGCCCTCCTGACTATCCCACCAATCAAAGAAGCTTGTCTGGTGCCTACATGAGACATGGCCTCTTCAGTGGCAGCCCCACGATTATGGAACAATAGTAATTTATGCATGGTTAGTATGTCTCTGGTTTGTCCCTCTCTTGTCTCACACTTTTATATCCCAAGATTGGAGAACCTTATGCATGGTTTTGCTTGTATTTAACAAAGTCCTGGACAGTCTCTTGAGCACAGAATAATCACAAGGAGAAATCAGGAAGTTCCTGAATCCCCGTCCCTTTAAACGCTGCATTGTCATTGGCAGTAATACTGACTCTGACAAAAATGTCACCCCACCCCCTCCCCGCCCCGTGAGTGGCCATTTCACACCCCAAAATGGAGTACAGAGTTGCATCCACAAGAGTAAAAGGGGGGAGATTCTCTTTTGTACACACATTGCTGAAACTGAGTAGAATCCCTGTGAATTGCGCAAAAGGAAAGTGGGGGGAAATCTCCGTGGTTGGACACACACTGCTGAAAATCACTAAAATAGAAGCCTCCTTCTCTGTGCCTCCTTGCCATGTTTTTTTTAAAAAAAATATATATTCTGCCACTCCAATGGAATACTGATATATTATCATATCATCCAAAATACTATTTAAAATCACAGTTCAACACACAGTGACTTGAGTAGACAGGCAAGTTCACCATTTGTTCCTGTGAATTGCGCAACAGGAAAGTGTGGGGGGGAATCTCCGTGGTTGGAACACACTGCTGAAAATCACTAAAATAGAGGCCCCCTTCTCTGTGCCCCCTTGCCACATTTAAAAAAAAAAAATTCTGCCACTCCAATGGAATACCAATATCATATCATCCAAAATACTATAAAAAATCACAGAGAGAGCCAATGGAGCCTAGGATCGTCCACTCCCCCATCCCCCGTGGGTAAGTCATCACCCAAATGCAGGGGCGGGGAGAGAGCGAACATACAATCCTAGCCTCCACTGGCTCTCTCTGCAATTTTTAATAGTATTTTGGATGATATGATGATATATCGCTATTCCATCGCAGCAGCAGGGGGAAAAAACTAAAAATGTGACGAGGGGGCACAGAGAAGGAGCCGACCATGGCTGCCTCCGTCTCCATCTCCGATATGGCTTCCTGGGGCATTGCAAAGGAGATGGCTGAAGGCCGGCTGAAGGAGGAGTTGGAGAAGGGGTAGGAGAATGGGGACATGTCATGACATGGAAAAATCAACCTGCGGCTGAACTACGCACCTACTCACATCCGAGATAAGCTCGGAAGTAAACTTATTTTCGGGATAAAACAGGGATTGGAAAACCCAGGGAAATCACAGAATGGAAGTGAGCTGAGCCCCAAGGGAGGGGAACGTCATGCATAATTGGGACATTTGCGAGAGAATCGCAAGACAAACCAGCCATGCATAACCGACCAATAACCCCAGGGAGATGCGCCTAAGCCCCCTTACTCAATCTTAAGGAGACAGTTGAAAGACAGTTTTTATTTAGGATGGCATTTGATTAATTTAGTTTCTCTGTTTTAAGGTGTGGTTTTTTTAATGTATTTTTATGGTCACTGCCTGTTTACATTGTAAGCTGCCTTGTGTTTCATAAAGTAGAAAGGTGGCTAATAAATGTTTTAAATAAAATAAAATAAAATAAAATAAAATAAAGGCAGATAAAAATAATCAGGGTTGAAGCAGCCATGGAAATGAATCTGTGGTAAAATGATGGTAAGACGGGCGGAAAAGTACTGGCTGGACATTAGGAAAAATTTTTTACAGTGTCAGTAGTTCAGCAGTGGAATCAGCTGCCTAGGGAGGTGGTGAGCTCCCCCTCACTGGCAGTCTTTAAGCAGAGGCTGGACGAACTCTCAGGGATGCTCTAGTCTAGGCTGATCCCGCACCGAGCAGGGGGTTGTACTAGATGGCCTGTATGGCCCCTTCCAACTCTACGATTCTATGATTCTAAGACAGCAGAGAGAATTGTGGCCAGAAGAAGGAAATATAAACCCAGCCTGCACATAGAGAGAAAGACACCTCCCGAGTAAACCCCCTTACTTTCGAGGTGCCTTTGGTTGAGTAATACAGCCCGGAGCGCCGCAGGGAGAAGTAAAACCTTTTCCACACTTTGCGCCCAACTTCCTTCATGTGCAGGAACCCTTGGATTTCAGGGCAGCTTCCCGAATTTAGTACATTCTGAGCGAGGAAGCCAGGGAAAGAGAAACAGCATTAACATTTCCATCAGCAGCTCCATCTCAGTTACTGAAAGCATTTCTCTTTCATCTTTCCGCTCCGCAAGGAGCAACCAAGGCCAATGCTTGCAAACAGAGCACAATGAAATCAAAACAAAGAATGGTGCAATCCTTTGTAGAGTGACACCCTTCTAAGCTCACTGACTCCAGGGACTGCACTGTGCCTGATTTGCATAAAATCAAAACATCAGAAAAGAAGAAGAAGAAGGAGGAGGAGGAGGAGAAGAAGAAGAAAGGAGAAGAAGAAGAAGAAGAAGAAGAAGAAGAAAGGAGGAGGAGGAGGAGGAGGAGGAGGAGAAGAAGAAGAACAAGAAGAAGAAGAAGAAGAGTTGGTTTTTATATGCGGACTTTCTCTACCACTTACGGCAGAATCAAACCAGCTTACAACCACCTTCTCTTCCCCTCGCCACAACAGACATCCTGTGAGGTAGGTGGGGCTGGGAGAGCTCTAACAGAGCTGTAACTTGCCCAAGGTCACCCATCTGGCTTCATGTGGAGGAGTGGGGAAACAAATCCAGTTCACCAGATTATCGTCCGCCGCTCATGTGGAGGAGTGGGGAATCAAACCTGGTTTTCCAGATAAGACTCACCACTCCAAACCACTGCTCTTCACCACTACACCACACTGGCTAGAAGAACTAACTGCAGATGGCGGATTGGGCCATCAAAATGATTCAGGAGCAAGCCAACCCAAGTAGCCCTAGACTAAGGGTAGGGTTGTCAGCTCCGGGTTGGGAAATACCTGGAGATTTTGGAGGTGGAGCCTGAGGAGGGTGGGGTCTGGAGAGGGGAGGGACTCCAATGCCAAAGCAGCCATTTTCTCCAGGGGAACTGGTCTCTGTTGCCTGGAGATCAGTTGTAATAGTGGGAGATCTCCAGCCACCACCTGGAGGTTGGCAACCCTATCTCAGGCTCAAAAAAGTTGTGGGTTTTTTTTTAGCACTGAGGAGGTGCTTGTTGCCCCATTGAAGGCTGCGCATGAGGTCTTCAGTGGATCTAATTTAAAAGCGGAAGACCTAGGAATTCCAGTAGTGATGCCTGATGTCATGTGGACGTTCCCGTTAAATGCAGAAGCTTCCTGCTCTCCCACAACAGGACAAAATCCCTGTATGGAAGCAGTGTGTGTGTGTAAAGTGTTAGTTTATTCAATTTTACAGTCCTTACACCAGACGTAAAATGTTTGCAGGTACATTATCCAAACCAGCAGTATAAAACAATACCTTTTGGTTAAAACACTATACAAAACATTACTCTCTTTAAAAACTGGTCAGCCATATAAAATTAAACAATCAATCCACTCTACAACTTTTCATTTCTATTTATATTTCCTATTATTAAATACATTCTACAAAACTTGGCCACTAACTTTGTTACCTGAGAACATCCATCCTTAAGAAGGATGTTAACTCTAACGAATTCAGGATAACCAGTGCTCTTTCTTAAAAGAGGGCCAAGAATCTTCTCCCTGTCCTCCCTATAGTAACCGCACCTAAGACGGACATGTCCCAGCGTTTCTGGTTCACTGCTGTTGCAGGGACAGATCCCTTGTGAGAAGGGAGTCTTTTTGAATTTTCCTTCTAATACTGCAGAGGGCAGAGCTGAACATCGAGCTACAGTGTGTAAAGCACCATCAAGTCACGGCTGACTGATGGCAACCCAGTAGGGTTTTCAAGGAACGGGACAATCAAAGTGATTTGCCGTTACCTGCCTTTGCATAGTGACCCTGGACTTCCTGGGTGGTCTCCCATCCAAGTACTGACCACGGCCGACCTTGCTTAGCTTTTGAGATCTGAGGAGGTCAGGCTAGCCTGGCCCATCCAGAACAGGGCCACATGGAAGAGCCCTCTATTAAATCTCCCCTTTTATTGTCTTGATTTCTAAGCAAAACAGACCCACTTCCTTTCCTCTTTACTAAAAAAAATCCTGTGCATGCGCAGTGGAGGCAAAAGGACACCTAGAAAAGGTTTGGGGGCAACAAGAACAGGAGGTGCCTACCTGGATGAGTTCTGAATGGGACATGCCCTTGTCGGCCGTGTCCAGGCAGCTGGAGACCATGACTTCCGGGAACAGGGATTGCTGCGGTGGTGGAAGTAGGAAAGAGGTGAACCTTCAGCCCCAACCAAGACACACGAGAGCAGGGCTGGACGCTTGTCTTCCCCTGGTATAAAATTTGATCCCATTCCATACAGCTAATAATGCTCAAACTACTCAATATAAAACAGGGACCAACCCCAAACTAGGGTTGCAAGGTCCCCCCCCCCTCCTCCGGCAGGAGGTTTTGGGGGAACTGGGGCGGGGGTCGCGCACGGCCATGCTGACGCCATGACATCACTTCCAGTTTATACCCGGAAGCGCCGCATGGCAATGGGCTGCTTTACCACTCTAACACCCAAAACGCTAGTGATTCTTGCTCCTGAGCTGGCCGGTGGACTGGTGGGCTGCCAATCCACCGGCTGGCTCAGGAGCAGGGATCGCTAGAGTTTTGGGGGTTTGAACGTTTAAGTGGCCCGTTGCAATGTGGCGCTTCCGGGGGTAAACCGGAAATGATGCAATTGCCCGCCAAGCCAAGCGATCCTGGCAGCCCTATCCCAAACTCTTAAAGCGGCTGAGGGATAAGATCAACCGAGATGTTCCGCCAGGCCTATGGCTGAGGACAAAAATGTACAATACAATTACTGTTAAGTGCAACCAATGTTTATCTTATGGTGTCTAAATACAACTATACATTTAAACATACAGTGTTATGTACAAGCATACAAAAATAACAAGCACAACCAAACAAGTCCACATGGATGGTGACACAGACAATAACAAAATTCACAAAAATGCAAGGTCTTTAGCAAGGTGCTGCATTCTTCTATAAGTCCCATGCAGGTAAGAGTGCAATTCCATCTAGCTGGCCTCCTTCCCTGTTTCTAAAATTATTATTATTTCCATGTGCCTATTCCCAATCCCCATTCCTTTCTTTACTGAGATTGTCTGTTTTTCCCTTCTCCTTCCTTTTTCCTTCTCCTCTTTTCCTTCCTTCCTTTTTCCTTCTATCCCTTCTCCTCTGGTTAGCCCACCCCCCTGCTATTGAGATGGTTTAAGGGCGTCATCAGAATGTTAATAGATGTTGGAGAATGTTTAACTGTAACTTGCTATGCTTTTATTTGTTGGGATATGTTGTAAACCGCCCCAAACCCTACCTGTTCGGGGAGAGATAGAAACCAAATAAATAAATAAACAAACAAACAAACAAACAGCTGCCCTGAGCATTTTCTGTTGAGGTGGAATGGCGGAACGGCTTGCCCCACGAAGGGCCTGCCCCACGAAGCCAGGGAGGCTGCCCGACTTTCCTCGTTCCGCAGAAGATGTAAAACCGAATTTTCAGGACGGCATTTTTATAAGGGGAATAAGCAGAGCTACGCCCTTCTCAGTTCACTGAAGTCAGTCGGTA
Organism: Euleptes europaea; assembly: GCF_029931775.1. Taxonomy (NCBI): domain Eukaryota; kingdom Metazoa; phylum Chordata; class Lepidosauria; order Squamata; family Sphaerodactylidae; genus Euleptes; species Euleptes europaea. Next base: position 35,855,971 of record NC_079329.1, on the reverse strand, counting down.
GGGTGGCACATTTTTTTACTGCATTGCTGTTTTACTGCATTGTTCATTGTATGTATTATACCCTTCTTGCTAAGCTGTTTTTAAAAATGTGTTGTCCACCTTGGTGAGACAGATGGACTATAAATGAATAAAATGAAACCCCACAAATTGTAGGAAGTAAAAAAAAAAAAAACTTGTTGTAAACCTCTGGAGATAAAACTTCACTAACACAGAAGTGTAGGAGGTCCAAAAAGTTCACAGAAACTGGGTCCAGGGCTTAATATAGCACCGAAACCAAGCTGGTAAAGAATTAGACTTCATTGTAGATAAACAGGGTTGCCAGATCTAGGTGGGGAAATACCTGGAGATTTTTGGGGTGGAGCCTGAGGAGGTTGGGGTTTGGGGAGGGGAGGGGCTTCAATGGGGTATAATGCCATAGATTCAACCTTCCAAAGTGGCCATTTTCTCCTTGGCCTTTTATGCATGGCTGTTTCCCTCACGGTCACCCCTCCAAAGACTTCGGGTCTTTGTGTTAATTATGCATGCCGTTTCCGACCATCAGAGGTCACCTCGCTCTCCCCTGTGTTTCCCCACAGTTTGCCCGCGTTTTCAAATTCAAGATAAAACAGGTCCCTCAAAACGCGGGCAAAACGCGGGGAAATGCATGCATAATTAAAAATAAAAACCAGCAACCTGAAGTTGTCAGAGGAGTGACAGCAAGTGAAACAGCCATGCATAAAAGACCCAGGTGAACTGATCTCTGTTGCCAGGGGATCAGATGTAACAGAGGGAGATCCTTAGCCACCCCTTGGAGTCTGGCAACCCTACTAAACTAACAGAAGGGAAATCTTCTTCTTGAAGAACTATTTAGGAGACAAGAATCAGACAGCTTCCACGTCCAACCGGGGGAAAGGAATGATCTCCCCTTCTGGCCTTCTGGCCCATCCATCCCACTTACCGGTGAGCTCTTGAACAGCTCATACTTGGCGTAGTTCTTCCGGAAGACGAACCTGCTGTCACCCCCAACAGGCCATGTGGCCTGGACCTCCACCACAGACTCATGGTCTTCCAGGCACCGCTCTGAGGAAGCAGAGTGGAGAGAACAGGTTGCAGAGCCTCCGAATCTCCCTCGCAGCCCTTCCCTTACTCTACCTGGCACAGACAAAGGGGACGGGGGGGAGCCGGCGGGCATTAAACATGGCAGCAGGGATTTAAAAAACAGATGTGCCTCAGGGAGACCTGTGAGTGGATCTCCCCAGTGGCTTTCAATGGCAAATGACAGTTCTGCTTGCCACAATTTTGGATTCCATCCTTTATGAGCTAGCGTGGTGTAGTGGTTAAGAGCGGTGGTTTGGAGCAGTGGAGTCCGATCTGTAGGACCGGGTTTGATTCCCCACTCCTCCACATGAGCAGTGGAGGCCATTGTGGGGAACTGGATTTGTTTCCCCACTCCTACACACAAAGCCAGCTGGGTAACCTTGGGCTAGTCACAGCTCTGATAGAGTTCTCTCAGCCTCACCTACCTCGCAGGGTGTCTGTTGTGGGGATGGGAGGGGAAGGTGATTGTAAGCCTGTTTGAGTCTCCCTTAAGTGGTAGAGAAAGTCGGCATATAAAAACCAACTCTTCTTCTTCTTATGGGTGGTCAAAAGGGACCCCTGTAGTCTATTTCCCAGCCAGAAAAGCTGACTGGGCCCAGACTATTTATACATGTGCATACATACACTCACACACTGCTAGAACCCTTTAAGGAAAAATGGAATTTCCCCCCTTAAAAAGAGCTAATCACAGTGTGGGGAGAGGGACTGGTCTAGATTAGTGAAACTGTGTGGGGCTGTAAGGTTAAACCACCCAGATCCAAATATGGCTTTGTAAGAATGACAAAGAACTGTATCTATGGGATAGACAGATACAAAAGTATGGGTCACAGTGACAGCAATCAGAATACTGATAGAGGAATTCGAGTTGCCAACTGCCTGGAGGGGAGGTAATATCCTGACCTCTTTCTTATATTTTGCCATCAAGTCACAGCTGACTTAAGGCGACCCCGTAGGGTTTTCAAGAAAAGAGATGTTCAGAGGTGGTTGCCATTGCCTGCCTCTGTGTCACGGCCCTGAACATAAGAAAAGCCATGCTGGATCAGACCAAGGCCCATCAAGTGGAGCAGTCTGTTCACACAGAGGCCAACCAGGCGCCTCTAGGAAGCCACAAACAAGACAACTGCAGCAGCACCGTCCTGCCTGTGTTCCAAAGCACCTAATATAATAGGCATGCTCTTCTGATCCTGGGGAGAATAGGTATGCATCATGACTAGTATCCATTTTGACCCCTCTCCTCCATGAACATGTCCACTCCCCTCTTAAAGCCTGCCAAGTTGGCAGCCATCACCACATCCTGGGGTTGGGAGTCCCACAATTTAACTATGTGTTGTGTGAAGAAATACTTCCTTTTTCTTGTTTTGAATCTCTCACCCTTCAGCTTCAGCAGATGACCCCGCACTCTAGTATTATGAGAGAGGGAGAAAAGCTTCTCCCTGTCCACTCTCTCCCCAGCGTGCATAATTTTATAGACCTCTATCATGTCTCCTTTTTTCTATGCTAACCACCTTTGTTCTAAGCTAACCACCTTTTTTCTAAGCTAAACAGCCCTAAGCGTTTTAACCGTTCCTCATAGGGCAGTTGCTCCAGCCCCGATCATTTCGGTTGCTCTTTTCTGCACCTTCTCAAGCTCTGCAGTATCCCTTTTCAGGTGTGGTGACCAGAACTGTACACAATATTCCAAGTGTGGTCTCACCATAGATTTGAATAAGGGCAGTATGACAGCAGCAGTTTTATTCTCTATTCCTTGTCTAATTATGGCCAGCATGCAATTTGCTTTTTCACATCAGCTGCACACTGGGTGGACATTTTCATCAAGCTATCCACTACCACCCCAAGATCCCTTTCTTGGTCTGTTGCTGCCAGCACAGATCCCATCAGTGTATATGTGAAGTTGGGATATTTTGTCCCAATATGTATCACTTTACATTTGCTCACATTGAGTCTCATTTGCCATTTAATGCCCATTCCTCCAGTTTGGAGAGATCCTTTTGGTGCTCTTCATAATCTGTTTCTGTTTTAAGCACCCTAAATAATTTGGTGCCATCTGCAAACTTGGCCACCTCACTGATCACCCCCAGCTTCAGGTCACTGATGAAGAGGTTGAAAAGCACCTGTCCCAACACAGATCCCTGAGAGACCCCACTGCTCACATCCTTCCATTGTGAGAACTGACCATTAATTCCTACTCTCTGCTTTCTATTTTTTAGCCAGCTCTCAATCTATAATAGGACTTGTTCTCTTACCCATGACTATGAAGTTTGCTTAGCAGTCTTTGGTGGGGGGCTTTGTCAGAAGCCTTTTGGAAATCCAAATATACAGTGTCCACAGGCTCATTCCTGTCCACATGCTTACTGACGCTTTCAAAAAGAAAAACTCTAAAAGGTTAGTGGGATAGGACCTACCTTTGCAGAAGCCATGTTGGCTTTTGCTCAGCAGGGCTTGTCCTTCTATAAGGTTGACCCTGGTATTCCTTGGAGGTATCCCATCCAAATACTTGCCAGGGTCAGGGCTGAGAGTATGTGACTGGCCCAAGGTCCCCCAGCCAGCTTCCATGGTGCAAGTGGGGATTTGAACCTGGGTTACCCAGGTTCTAGTATGACACCTTAACCTCTACACCATGCTTGTCCTCTTTACTAGAGGTTGAATGGGATCTTATTTACCTCCATGCCATGAAAAGCTTCCACTGAGCATTTTCATACATATGAACACATGCCTTATACTGAACCAGACCCTCAGTCCATCAAAGTCAGTATTGTTTACTCTGACCGTCAGTGGCTCTCCAGGGTCTCAGGCAGGGATCTTTCACATCACCCACTACCTGATCCTTTTAACTGGAGATGCTGGGACCGGACCTGGGACACTTGTCATGTCCAACAGAGCCACAGCCCCTCCCCAGGGGCCTCTACATTAAGCCTCTATTAAAGGGACAGGGCATTTCCCCCCGCCCCAGCCTATTGGCAACCCTATGGAGGAGTTGATTTATTTATTTGTTTTGATATCTCTTTTGCCCTGTCTGTTTTAAATGACTCTGTCTTTTAAGTTATTCTGCCTCAACTAGCTGAAAATGGGTTGAGTTAGATGAACCACAGGATCCTGTGCAACTCTGGGATGCTCGGGATAAAGGCGGGCAGACAAAAATTTAAATCACTGCAAAAACAAACTCTGTGATTCTGTCCTCCAACACACTTACATCATTCCCTCCCCCACTCCCCCCAGCCCCATTCGGAGGCCTCTCTCCCCTCCTCACCTAGAGCTAGGTGCTGATAGACCTCGACTAGGGACCAGCAGTCGTCATGCAAAGCATGGGTCTTCTGTACCAGCATCTCACAGACATGGCGAGCCGTGGTACCAGCTGTGACCTCCAGTGAGCGGCACGTACCATCTTCACTGTAGACCTTCACCACCTGAAGGGAGAAAAGACGGGGAGAGGTGAACAGCGGAAGGATGCTGAAGCATCGGCTGAGCTGAAGCCTGGTTCGGTCCTCTGAGAACGAAGTGATGGAAGACCCACTGAGAAGAGCCCTGGCCAGGTCAAACCATCTGAGGCAGGGTTCCCCATGGGCACCAGAGCAAGAACTTGGGGGTTCTTGCAAGGAGAGTCCCTTGCAGCCACTCTGCAAATTTGGGGGCTCTACCTGCAAAAATGCCCCCCCAGGAGCCGAGGAAAGCCAATCCCGATTTTTATCTGGCTTTTTCGGGGATGGCAAATTCGGCTTTGCCATCCTCCCCAGCTTTAGGGACTCAGTAAACCCGAACCCGAAATTTACTGAAATGGCTCTTTTTCAGTATTTTTTCGGTTCGGGTTTTACCGAATGCACAGCCCTAAAAGGGACTAGGCAAGTAGGTGATGTGAAAGACCTCTCTGCCTGAGACCCTGGAGGGGTCTGAGTAGACAATACTGACTTTGATGGACCAAGGGTCTCATTCAGTATAAGGCAGCTTGATGTGTTCATAGCTTAGGGTAGCAAACTCTGTATAATAATCATGCATTGTGTAACTCCCTTCCCTTCATCTGTCTTAAACCCCCTGCCCAAACATTGTTTCTTAAAATGTTTCAAACTCTAAATGTATGGCTTAATCCAGTCAATCACAGATATCTCTTGATGGCCTCCAAGTCCAGACTACAAACAATGGGTGTTTTTAGAAAAGAGCAAGAGTCCAGTAGCAACTTAAAGACTAACAAAATTTCTGGCAAGGTTTGAGTTTCATGAGTCACAGCTCGCTTAGAATCATAGAGTTGGAACGGACCACCAGGGTCATCCAGTCCAAACCCCGGCACAATGCAGGAAATTCAGAACTACCTCCCCCCGACACACACACACACAGGGACCCCTACTCCATGCCCAGAAGATGGCAAAGATGCCCTCCCTTTCATGATCTGCCTAAGGTAATAGAATCAACATTGCTGACAGCCATCTAGCCTCTGCTTAAAAACCTCCAGGGAAGGAGAGCTTACCACCTCCTTAGGAAGCCTGTTCCACCGAGGAACCGCTCTGTTAGAAAATTCTTTCTAATGTCTAGACGGAAACTCTCTTGATTTAATTTCAACCCGTTGGTTCTGGTCCAACCTTCCAGGACAACAGAAAACAACTTGGCACCCTCCTCTGTATGACAGCCCTTCAAGCACTTGAAGATGGTTATCATATCCCCTCTCAGTCTTCTCCTCTGCAGGCTAAACATACCCAGCTCCTTCAACCTTTCCTCATAGGGCTTGGTTTCCAGTCCCCTCACCATCTTTGTTGCCCTCCTCTGGACATGTTCCAGCTTGTCTACATCCTTCTTAAATTGCAGTGCCCCAAACTGAACACAATACTCTAGGTGAGTTCTAACCAAAGCAAAGCAGACCATTTTGCGTGATCTGGACACTATACTTCTGTGGTACATCCCAAGATTGCTTTTGCCTTTTTAGCTTCTGCATTACACTGCTGACTCATGTTCAGTGTTTGGTCTACTAAGACCCAGAGATCATTTTCGCACACACAACTGCTAAGACGAGTCTCCCCCATCCTATAATTATGCATTTGATTTTTCCTACCTAAATGCAAAACTTTACATTTATCTTTGTTGAAGTGCATTTTATTAGTTTTAGCCCAATTCTCCGACCTGTCAAGATCATCCTGTATCCTGGCTCTGTCTTCTACCATATTTGCTACCCCTCCCAATTTAGAATCATCTGCAAATTTAATAAGCATCCCCTCTATGCCTTCATCCAAATAATTTATAAAGATGTTGAACAACACAGGGCCCAGGACAGATCCCTGAGGCACTCCACTAGTCACTCCTCTCCAAGTAGATGAGGAACCATTAACAAGCACTCTTTGGGTGAGATCTGTCAACCAGTTACAGACCCACCTAACAGAAATAGGATCTAAACCACATTTTCCCAACTTGTCAACAAGAATATTATGGGGAACCTTATCAAAAGCCTTACTGAAATATAGATAAACTATGTGTACAGCATTCCCCTGATCCAGCAAGGTAGTAACTTTCTCAAAAAAGAAAAGATTGGGTTCTGCAGAATAGGCATTTTTGATGGGCATCTCCACAAAGAAAACTCTCCCCAGCTTGGTCAAAGAAGCCTGAGGACCTCTTTGCTCACTCAAGTCCCTCTATCTGCAAAACCGAGCGATGGCTTTGTATTTGCGGAAGAGCTCTCTCCCAGCAAACCCTGCAAAGTTTCCGTCATCACCTGCGATATGGATGCTGCTATGACCCAACAGGTCCACAAGAGGGAACCAACCGGCCATTCAAGCCAAGCTGGTGTGATAATGCCTGACAACCGAGGGGACGGAGGGACAGTGCCAAATATCCTAAATGAGATGGTGCCAGCTAAGGCCCGCTCTACCTGTGGTTGCCTGATGGTATGGGGAAAATGTACTCTGCACATGCACAGATGCCACCATCATTTCCACATTAGCCTGGCATTGGAAACAGGCTTTGGTGCTGGTAGGGTTGCTCGTTCTAGGTGGGGAAATACTTGGAGATGTTGGGGTTGGAGCCCTGGGGGTGGGGTGTTTGGGGAGGGGAGACACTTCATCAGGATAAAATGCTATACAGTCAACCCTCCAAAGCAGCCATTTTCTCCAGGGGAACAGATCTCTATTGCCTGGAGATAACCTGTAATAGCGAGAGATCTCCAGGCCCCACCTGGAAGTTGGCAACCCTAGGTGCTAGGCCCTGGTTCACATTAAGCCCTGACAGAGGTTGTGGGTCCTTCAAAGGGGGGTGGGGGGAGAGGGCCTGACTGTCCTCCACTCAGCCACAACATACACACACCAGTTCATTTGAGGCACTGGAATTATTTTGGTTAGGTTCCCAGACCATATTTTTCTTCTCCCTCCACCCACCAGGCTGCATGAAAAATTATCAGGGTGATACCGAAGTCCCCCCTCCGTCTAGAACCAAGGCAGGATTATCATCATCATTATCATCATCATCATTGCTGTCAAGTCACATCTGACTTATGGGCAACCCCTAGTGGGGTTTTCAAGGCAAGAGACGTTTGGAGGTGGTTCTGCCATTGCCTGCATACAAGCCATCTGTCAGCAATACTGATTCTATGACCTTAAGCAGATGATGAGAGGGGAGGGCATCTTGGGCATTTTCTTGGCATGGAGTAGGGGTCACTGGGGGTGTAGGGGGGAAGGTAGTTGTGATTTTCCTGCATTGTGCAGGGGTTGGACTAGATGACCCTGGCGGTCTCTTCCAACTCTATGATTCTATTATTCGACCCTGGTATTCCTTGGAGGTTTCCCATCCAAATACTCGCTGGGGCAACCCTGCTTAGCTTCTGAGATCTCACAAGATTAGGTTAGCCTGGGGGTATCAAGATCAGGGCAAGGCAGGAATAAAGAAACGGAATTCCTTTTCTGCCTCCAGTTCGGTCAATCGAATGGTTGACTTGAGTGGTTTTTCAACACCTGGGCAGGTTACCAGCTTGGGCTCTCAAGTGGTCCATCTTCTCCGGTGCCCCTTCCTCCCAGATTGTTATGCCAGCTGCAACAGCCAGCATGGTGTAGTGGTTAAGAGCGGTGGTTTGGAGCGGAGACTCAGATCTGGAGAACCGGATTTGATTCCCCACTCCTCCACATGAGCGGTGGAGTCTAATCTGGTGAACTGGATTTGGTTCCCCACTCCTACATACAAAGCCAGCTGGGTGACTTCAGGCAAGTTACAGCTCTATTAGAGCTCCCTCAGCCCCACCCACCTCACAGGAGAGGGGAGGGGAAGGAAGGTGGTTGCAAGCCGGTTTCCCTTAAGTGGAAGAGAAAGTGGGCATATAAAACACAACTCTTCTTCTTCTGATCTCCGTAGGGTTGCCAACAGGCCTGAAGAAAAAAATGTCCTTCCATGTTCACGTGTGGAAAGAGGCAATGGACGCTTTTCATGGCATGGAGGTAAACAACATCACCTGGCAAAGAACATCCCATTAAGCCTCTCTGAAAGGGGAAGATATTTCTTTTCTACTCCAGGCTGTTGGTAACCCTACTGTTGAGCACGGGGCTGGGTGAAGCCTCCTAGATGGAGACTGAGCGTCCTGTTCCTGTTCCCTGGCAGCCCTATGAAATCAGGATTTCAACTGAAGTAAATCTGAGACACATGAACACATGAAGCTGCCTTACACTGAATCAGACCCTCGGTCCATCAAAGTCAGTATTGTCTACTCAGACCAGCAGCAGCTCCCCAGGGTCTCAGGCAGAGGTCTTTCACATCACCTACTGGCCTAGTCCCTTTAACTGGAGATGCCGGGGATTGAACCTGGGACCTTCTGCATGCCAAGCAGATGCTCTACCACTGAGCCACGGCCCCTCCCCTGGGAGCCTATAGAGAGAAACTTTCCCCTCTAGTGAGCCAGCAGCAACTTCTCTAAACCAAGTTTGCTTGCTTACAACAGAACCACAGACATGCCAGAGATTGGCACCCTATGTGGGTACCACGCTGCATACATTGAGGCACAACTTATGGAATACACATGTGGGGTCCCCACCCTGTGCTACAGTTAGATGTGTGTTGTGAGTTCTCCTCAGTTCCTGCAGTAGGGTAGCCAACATCCAGCTGGTGGCAGGAGATCTCCCACTATTACAACTGATCTCCAAGTGACAGAGATCAGTTCCCCTGCAGAAAATGGCCGCTTTAGCAATTGGACTCTATGGAATTGAAGTCCCTCCCCTCTCCAAACCCCACCCTCCTCAGGTTCCACCCCCAAAATCTCCAGGTATTTCCCAACCCAGAGCTGGCAACCCTATCCTGCATGCAGAGTACGAAGTTCGGATCTGGACTGTGATGCATGTGAACAAGAGGTGTTATTCGCCTTCTCCTTCACAACACTGTCCATTTGAAAGGGCTGGGGGGGTGGACATTATTTTTCCTATTGGGGAAGGTGGAAGCAAGATAAAGACACCTTTCTATGCGCCACAGGTGTGATCTGAATTGGGCACTGCTTGTGTAGGAAGTGAGGAGAAGAGACAACTCCTGTCTGACACTGGACAGGACCCTAGCACCAACTAACATACTTTGTAATGAGTGAATCGGTCCCATGGCATGCTGACACTGCATGCTGCTGTGCTGGGGGCCACACTCGAATGAGATGCCTGACTCTGCAACCCAGGAGCAGAACGACAGGATCACATACCCACACCCCAACCTGGCAGGGAAAAGGCATCCCAGAGGCAGCCAGGGACCTCTTCCCAGAAAAGGAGGTCACGGAAGGTTTGGTTGACCTGGCTGGCCAAGAGGGGCACAAACTGCAGCTGGTGCTACCTAGAACTGGCCCGCTTCCATCAAGGGCAGGGGCTGGCGGGGGAAGAGGGGAAGAGCTGGACTTTGGACGGCGCTGGATTCACTTACTCTGCTGGCCCGAGCGGCCCAGCTCCACGTCCCGGAGGAACCTCTGCAGGCTGAGAGACAAGACAGGACAGAGCCTGGGACTAGCCTCCCCCCCCACACACACACACCGCCATGCCCACATACGCATGCACTGTCAGATACTCCGATAATTCACAGCCTGCTTCTCTGCTTTCTATTTGCACTGCTTAACACCCCCATGTTGCCTGTGTCATACCACGTCCCCATCTCTAATGCACATAACCAGCGGTTTATTTATTTGTACTAGAAGAAGAAGAAGAAGAAGAAGAAGAAGAAGAAGAAGAAGAAGAAGAAGAAGAAGAAGAGTTGGTTTTTATTTGCTGACTTTTTCTATCACTTAAAGCAGAATAAAACCGGCTTACAGTCTCCTTCCCCTCCCCGCAACAGACACCCTGGGAGGTAGATGGGGCTGAGAGAATTCGGAGAGAACTGTGACTAGCCCAAGGTCACCCAGCTGGCTTCATGTGCAGGAGTGGGGAAACCAACGTGGTTCACCAGGTTAGCATCCGCCGCTCATGTGGAGGAGTGGGGAATTGAACCCCGTTCTCCAGATTAGAGTCCACCGCTCCAAACCACCGCTCTTAACCACTACACCACACTGGCTCACGCTGAACAGAATACTGAGTGCTTTACAGAGTAACAGAGGTGGGGGGAGTGGGCTCCTTCCTTGTGATGATCATCTAGATGCAGAAGAGGGTGGGAGAAATGCAACCCAGTGTGCAGACTTGTGCTTTGTTTCAGCAGGGGAAGCAGGGGGGAGTGTCAGAGGAAAGGTTTCCCCCACTAGGTGAGTTTTGAAGGAAGAGGAGCCTGGGATTGCCAGCTCTGGATTGGGAAATACCTGGAAATTTGAGGGTAGATCCTGGGGAGGACGGGGTTTGGGGAGGGGAAGGACTTCAGCAGGATATAATGCCATACAGTCCACCCTCGGAAAGCAGCCGTTTTGTCCAGGTGAACTGATCTGTATCAGCTGGAGATCAGTTGTAATAGCAGGAGATCTCCAGGTGCCACCTGGAGGTTGGCAACCCTAAGGTAGGCCGGTCATATACACCAATGCAATGCTCCAAGCCAAAGGCAGCCTGTCAACCATCTATCGCAGCCTCGCTGGTGCTCAACAACCACCCCAAGCAGGTGACGGAAACAGAGGTTTTCCGAGCCCCTGATCTGCTGTCATCCACAGCTGGTGGGCTGCCTCAGGTGGGGTGGGCAGCAAGCCGAATGCCAACCACACTTCTCCTGGGGAAAGCAGTTTGTGGGTATGACAGAGCTAGGGTTCCCAAGTGCCTGCTAATGGTGGGCAATTGCTCTCCAACTTGAGCCGCTGCCCACCGACACTAAGCAGGTCGGTGGGAGGAAGCAGGCCGGCAGAAGAGGGGGAGCAACCAGCATCCCCTGAGCAATGCCGTCACTTCTGGATTGACACGACGTCATCGCACCGAGGGGGTACTCTAGCACTCTCCCCAAAAACTCTATGGAAAGCCTAGAGTCTGGGGCAAGTGCTAGAACGTCCCTCCCAGTGCGATGCTGGTGTTTCCACGTCAAACCGATGTGACGTCATTGCGCAGGGGACTCTGATCACCTTCCTTGAACCCACCTTCCTAAAGTTCCCACCAGTTGCCAAGAGGGACCTGGCAACCCTAGACAGTAGTGCCCCAACCCAGTAGCATCCCCAAAACTAAGACAGCCCTGCTGTCAGTGCCAGCAGCTCTGGAGAAACCCAGCCATTGGAGGTAGGGTTGCCAGCTCCGGCTTGGGAAATACCTGGAGATTTTGGGAGTGGAGCTTGAGCAGGGTGTGATTTGGGGAAAGAAGGGAGAGCCAGCGTGGTGTAGTGGTTAAGAGTGGTAGTTTGGAGCGGTGGACTCTGATCTGGAGAACCGGGTTCGATTCCCCACTCCTCCACATGAGCGGCAGACGCTAATCTGGTGAACCAGGTTGGTTTCCCCATTCCTACACATGAAGCCAGCTGGGTGACCTCTCTCAGCCCCACCTACCTCCCAGAGTGTCTCTTGTGGGGCGGGAAAGGGAAGGTGATTGTAAGCCGGTTTGATTCTGCCTTAAGTGGTAGACAAAGTCAGCATATAAAAACCAACTCCTCCTCCTCCTCCTTCTCCTTCTTGATATAATGCCACAGAGTTCACCCTCCAAAGCAGCCATTTTCCCCCGGTGAACTGATCTCTGTTGCCTGGCGATCAGTTGTAATCCCAGGAGATCTCCAGTCACCTCCTGGAGGTTGCCAACCTTAATTGGAAGGCTGTTCACATGTACGCAGGGCCAAAACTTGAGTCAGCTCTTTCCATCCTTGGTGCATCATTGGGAGGGAAACCGGATACGCTGGAGGGGCGGTGGGGGAAGTGTGGGAAAGTCATTGGCCTCTTAAAAAGCGGCTCCCAGAATAGCAGCCGCCACCCTGGCTCAAATCCCAGGGGACAGATTAGACCGTCAGCCTCTCAGCAGCCCTCCCACCCTGCCCCAGATGAAAGGGAAAGACGGGGTCTCACTGTCATACTTCACGTAAACACCTTCATGGTAATCTCTAGTCTGGGCTGCCAGCAAAGCTAGAAACTGGCAGGGAGTTCTAACAGCTTCAAAGTGCCAGACAGGCTGACGGAGAAGGACTTTTCCTAGAAGAGGCCCATAATCATCCCCCTTCTCAAGATTAGGAGGCTGGGGGGTTAGTAACCTCTTCCCCATAAGAGATGAAAGGAACGGTGTTGGGGGCAACTGTTTCTCACGGGCGCTCCTGTCTGATCTGTTCTTTGTGCAGATGTGCACGGTTGGAACCAGGAGCGGCTTCCCCTCTCCTCTGCTTTTGCAGGCACGCAACCGGCATTCTGCTGCCCCAAGCAGGGTTCATCCATTGCTTGGTTTGCCAAGTCTCCCCTGGCCACTGGCAGGGGACGGGGTGGGGGGGTAGGGTTGCCAGCTCCTGGTTGGGAAACTCCTGGAGATTTGGGGGTAGAGCCTGGGGAGGACAGGGACCTCAGTGGGGTACAATGCCACAGAATCCACCCTCCAAAGCACCCATTTTCTCCAGGGAGCCAGCGTGGTGTAGTGGTTAAGAGTGGTGGTTTGGAGCGGTCTGGAGAACCAGATTTGAGTCCCCGCTCCTCCACAACAGCGGCGGACGTTAATCTGGAGAACCGGGTTGGTTTCCCCATTCCTACACATGAAGCCAGCTGGGTGACCTTGGGCCAGTCACAGTTCTCGCAGCCCCACCTACCTCACAGGGTGTCTGTGGTGGGGAGGGGAAAGGAAGGTGATTGTAAGCCCTGTTTGACCCCCTTCTCTATTTTTATGGGGTCTGTAAAATGACCCTGCGAGTTACACTTTACCCTAATGGTTGTATTTTGATACAAAGCACGGATTAGGAAAAGGAGTCGTTTATCTATAGATGTCTTCCCTAGTTTTTCTCAAAGTATAGGTCTTGAGATTGAGTCAAAGGCAGATTTGAAATCTTTAAAGGCAGCATACAAGGATACAATGGGGTTAGAAGAATATTTGGCTATTAGATGGTCTAACATTGCACACTGATCTATGGTCGATCTCCCCTCTCTAAACCCTCCTTGCTCTTCTGCTAAATATTTATCTTGTTCTATCCATTCCTTAAGCTTCCACTGCAGGTGTTTCGCATACAGCTTACTTACTACACTTAATAAACTTATCAGCCTATAGTTAGCTGGATCATTTTTATTAACCTTCTTATATATGGGAGCTACTATTGCTACCTCCCACCCTTTTGGGATCCAGTTTTATCTATTGTTGTAAATAAGGTAGTCAAAACTGGGGCCCACCAATCAATGTTCCTCTTGATTAAATCTGGAGGCATTAAATCTATTCCTGGTGCCTTCCCTAACCTCAAGGATCCTATGAGGTTTCTTATCTCTGATTGTTCAATTGGTGGCCATATTGGAATATTATCAATATTATCAGCATTTCCTAAATGTGAATCCTCCAAGGCTAGGGATTCATAGAGTTCCTTAAAATGTGTCTCACATATTTCTGGTAAGCTTGTCAAGGAAGAGTAAGTTCTTTTAGGATAATCTGACACCAATCTCCAAAATTGGAGATTTTGTCTTAGTAGCTAGTCTTAGTAGCTTGCCTAAACTGTTCCCATGCTTTAGCTATGTCTTCCTTCCTTTTATGTCTGTAAGTGTTTTGTATTGGAGTTTCTGTACCTTCAGATCTCTCAGTGATGATATACTTGGATCATTCCTGTATTTGGCATACTGCTCCCTAAGTGCTCACTTTGCTATTCTGCATTCTTTATCAAACCATTGTTTTGAATTATTATTCCGGTTATTTAACAGGCTTTTATTATTTATATTTATGCTAGTAAATATTCGGGTGGTCATCTGCTCATAACCATTGTAACAGCTATCCGGATTGTCTGCATTCAAAAAACTCCTTAGAGTATCTTGTATGACATTCATATTATACAGATCCTCCGTGATCCTGATCATCTTGGCATTCCATATTGGACGCCTATACTTGGTAACGTCTTCTGTTAAATCTATATATCTCTCAGCCATACGTGGCTGAATCAATGGGTAATGAAATTTTAAGTTAAGAGGTAAATGATCACTGTCATAATACGAGGAAACCTCAAATGAATCAACGAATTGAGCAAAAAATTTTGACACCATGATATAATCAATAGTGCTCATCCTATCCCCCATCCAGCATGTATATTCCGCTGGATGATCCCCAGGGACAGCACCATTCAAAATACAAAGATCAAGCTGACAAGTAATTTGTGCTAAGAGGTAACCTGCACAGTTACATTTAGAGTCCTTAAATTTTCTCATATAAGGCAAATCTAGGTTTCCAGTATCTGGTGGACATGTCTTATATTTAGCATATAATGTATTGTCATCAGGGCTTAATCTAGCACTGAAATCACCCCCTGCTATAATATATGCTGTTGGATAACTATTCCTCAATTGCCATATAATGTTTTCAAGGCCTATCCAATCTTCCTCCACATGGGCTTTTGTTTTTGCTGGTGGCATATAGACATTTATAACCAAGTATACAGCTTTTTGAAAATGCAACATTAATGCTAGAGCCAAATGAGAGAGGGGAGGGAATGTTACTACTTTGACCATTAAGGCTGTTGATATTAAAATGCCTAACCTCCCCCCCCCCGCCCCCCTTAGCCCTCCCATGTACTGATGGTTCTGCATTCAAAACAAAAGACTTATATCCATCATATGCAGGCAAATCTAACATCCAGGTTTCCTGTATCATGATTAAGTCGAATCTAGATATAAATGTACAAGTATCTGCATCCTTTACTCTATGTGCCCATCCCATGACGTTCCATGACAGCAGGAATAGTTCTTGGCTATTAGATTTATTTATTTTCAGGGATAGCTGCGATAGTCATTCCGTTGAGATCAAGTCCAATTGGCCTGTTGTATCATTAAAGATGCACTCATTTTTGACTGCAGAGTCTCTCTCTATGCTCTTCCCCTATTGATAATTGTATTTCCCCTTCTATCCAGTCCATTTGCTGCACAGTAAAAGTTCCTTTTTCTCTTGGATTAATCCAATCTTCATCATCAGTGCCATTGCTAGTAGTGGGTTTATTAGCACCTCAACTGTTTATTTTTTATATTAATGACATAACAACTTGTCTTGGGAATATGGATTTTCACCCTCCAAAATTAGTGGACAAACACATTTCATTACTGAGGTATGCAGATAACCTTTCAAGGACCCCTACTGGGTTAAGAAGGGCATTGCATTCCTTAGCGCAGGGATGGGGAACCTCAGGCCAGGGGGCCGTATGCGGCCCCCGAGGACATTTTTTGTGGCCCTCGGGAGCTCCGGAGCCCTGCCGCGAAGGCGCGGTGCAGGGCAGCCCTCCCTGAGGGTGTTCCGGGGGCCACGGCTTGCAGGGGCGCTGCGGCACCCTTTGGACCTCCTCTCGCCGACTGACGGCTGTTGGTCGGCGAGAGGAGGGGGAGGGACGCTTTCCCCTATAGCCGCAGTGTGCAGGAACGCCAGGGCACACTGTAAGCCCCTCTTGCTGCCTGTTGGCTATTGAACAGCTAGAGGGAGGGGAGGAAAGAGGCCCGTGGCTCCCGGCGGCAGAGCATGCGCGCAGGAGCCGATTGTGGACTCTGGGGGGGGGCATGGAGCCTGGGGCCAGGTTGCGTGGGGCCGGCAGGTGTGGGGGGGGGGAGGGAAGGCTTTTCTCCCTCTCTTTCTGTCTCTTTCATTGTCTGTCTCCCTCCGTCCTTTTCTTTCTCCCCCTTTCCATTTCTTTCTCCCTCTCTCCCTTTTCCTCTTTCTCTGTTTTCCTTCCTTCCTCCCTTGCCGATCGACTGCGGGCTGTGCCCCCCTGGCGCCTCGTTTGCTCGGGCCCACCGCTGGCTGCCCTCCCGCCTGGGAGGGGGGAGCGGGGGCACCCTCCAGGCCTTCTTTGCATGGCCTCCCCTGAGGTTGCCAATCTCCAGGTGGTGGCCGGAGACCTGGCAACCCTAGCCTCTCTCCCCCCACCAGGAGATCTACACCTAGAATGGCCCCCGAATGATGTTATAAATGTGCAAATGGCCCTTGGCAGGAAAAAGGTTCCCCACCCCTGCCTTAGCGGAATATTGTTGTGAGAATCAGTAAAGTTCCGCAAAACATTTTCATTCAACAGGTGCTTTTTTTTTTTTTAAGTCCCCACCTATTTCCCCATTCCTTTCTATCCCTATAATTTTTTTTTTACTATTGCTATGTCTAATCATTAAGGGCTAGCTCCTATGTAAATAGGCACATCCATGCCCTGATGGTCATTCAGGAGTTTGTAAACCCAAGAGAACCGCCAAGTTTGGAGAAAAATCATATTTTAAAAATAAAATCTCATTTGGGGTATTAAACACCTAAGTTAGTAGTGATGTCCGAACATGTACAGATGTCATAAAAACCAAAGCACTGGGGTTCAGGTGGCATTTAGTATAAGGCTTGCCAGCTTTGGGTTGGGAAATACCTAGAGATTTGGGAGGTGGAGCCTTGGGAGGGCAGGTGTGGGGAGGGAAGTGATCTCAGCAGGGTACAAGGCCATAGAGCCCACCCTCCAAAGAAGCCATTTCCTCCAGGGGAACTGATCTTGGTCATCGAAAGATCAATTGCAATAGTGGGAGATCTTCAGGTGCCACCTGGAGATTGGCAACCCTATTTAGTTTGCAAAAACTAGCGGTGGCTAGCAAGAAAAAGGAAGGGTGTGTGTGCAAGCCTGAGTCAGCAATGGGGAGGAGGGAGAAAATGAGATTTCCCTACCCTCATCCCCAGAATCCTTGCAGGTCTCCCTATTGTCTGATATGAAACACCAACTGTTATGTTGTCTTTCAGTATGTTCAGGGGGCACCAGCTGGCGCTGGTGAAGATGGGGGCAGAGGAGGCTATATCATTTCAATTATTTTATTATTGCAATCATTATTGTCACTATCTGGTTTGCAAAACACAGTCTGTCTTAACGGCTGCGACTAGATGATGGTTTCCCATACTGCTGTTTTGTAAAAATCTAGCAGGAACCCTGAAATAAAGGAAGCAGCCCTCAGAAGAAAGAGGCACAACTTTGTTCCCACGGAGGCCCAGTTTGGATTGGGACTGCGGTGTGTGGGGAGACAGCCTTCACACCAGCAGCATTTGTCCTATCTTCCAGCATGGTGTGGTGGTTAAGAGTGGTGGACTCTAAACTGGAGAACTGGGTTCAATCCCCCAGTCCTCCACGTGCAGCTTGCTGGGTGACCTTGGGCCAGTCACAGTTCTCTCTGAACTCTCTCAGCCCCACCTACCTCACAAGTAGGGTTGCCAACCTCCAGGTACTAGAACACTTAGAAACTATTAACCTACTGTAATAAGGAATTGTGCAAGAGAATAACCAGCAGCACTGGCTTTACAATAAGAATTTAAAAAACAATAATAGACGCAAAAGTCACAAATCTATACTAACAATGAAATAAACAAGTAATGAGGTGCAAAATTTGTGAGTCCAAAACAATGCCTGTTACATCACAGGGTATATCATGTAGTAAATTCTGTCCATGAAAGGAATCCAAAATTTCCGTGGTAATATTAATAGTCCACACAGATGACTTCAAGCCACATATATAAGAAGAATAAGAACCCCTCAATAATGATAGACAGGGATCCGGTAATCGCTCTGTTTCGGTGTTAGTCTTCCTCAGGGTTCAACACTGACTGCATGAGAACATTTTTGTTCCATTCAGCACAGAACCTGCTACTATTCTCTTGCACAACCTCCAGGCACTAGAACTCCAGGAGATCTCCTGCTATTACACCTAATCTCCAGCCGATAGAGATCAGTTCACCTGGAGAAAATGGCTGCTATGATAATTGGACTCTATGGCATTGAAGTCCCTCCCCTCCCAAACCCCAGCTCCTCAGGCTCCGCCCCAAAAATCTCCAGGTATTTCCCAACCTGGAGCTGGCAACCCTACTCACAAGATGTCTGTTGTGGGGAGGGCAAGGGAAGGCGATTGTAAGCCACTTTGAGAGCCAGAATGGTGTGGTGGTTAAGAGCGGTGGTTTGGAGCGATGGACTCTGATCTGGAGAACCGGGTTTGATTTCCCACTCTTCCACATGAGCAGCGAAGGCTAATCTGGTGAACTGGATTTGTTTCCCTACTCCTCCGCATGAAGCCAGCTGGGTGACCTTGGGCTAGTCACAGCTCTCTAAGAGCTCTCTCAGCCCCACCTACCTCGCAGGGTGTCTGTTGTGGGGAGGGGAAGGGAAGGTGATTGTAAGCCGGTTTGAGTCTCCCTTAAGTGGTAGAGAAAGTCAGCATATAAAAACCAACCCTTCTTCTTCTTTGAGACTCCTTATGGTAGAGAAAAGTGGGGTATAAAAACCAACTCTTCTTCTTCTACCCAGGGAGCTGCTATTAGCCCCACCGGGGAAACTTGCATGTACTGATGGACTATATGTAAGTTTCCCCAAGGAAGAAATTAGCAGCTCCCTTGGACCATTTCAGGTTGGGAAAATGTTTCAGGAAGGGGGACGTTTTAGCTCTGTCTCCCCACGGGCTGCAGTCCTGCTCCAAATTAGGTCAAGCCAACACCAGATGGGAATTAGGGTGGGGCATGAAAGTACTTGAAGCAACAAGGCAGGGGGACCCAACCTTTTTCAGCCTGTTGGCACCTTTGGAATCCTGATACCGTGTGACGGGCACAGCAGCAGACTGGCTGCCACAAAGTTGGTTGCCGCAGCATAACTACAGTCACACAGCGAAGATCCTTGTGTTGTGGTGGCAGCTGTTGCCAAAGCAACATATTTAAAGATCTGCCCAGCCGATCAAGTCTTCAGTGCTCACTCAGAAACCCTGCTGAGCGAAACCCCTACCTGGCCTCGCCCACTTTCTAAAAACACTTCGTGGGTGCCAGGAAAAGTGTTGGTGCACCACATTGGGGACCCATGTGATAAGGTATGGGGAAGGGGGTTTGGCTCCCCTCACCTGCCTGCATCATCTGTTGTCAGGGTTGCTAGGTCCCTCTTCACCACTGGCGGGAATTTTTTGGGGCAGAGCCTGAGGAGGGCATGGTTTGGGGAGGGGAGGGACTTCGATGCCATAAAGTCCAATTGGCAAAGCGGCTATTTTCTCCAGGTGAACTGATCTCTGTCGGCTGGAGATCAGTTGTAATAGCAGGAGATCTTCTGCTGGTACCTGGAGGTTGGCAATCCTATCTGGGCAGGTGCAGCAGTATACAAATGGGTCCTTCCCCCGTCAGGTCAAGTTTGACTGTTGGAGAAAGGGAGGCCTGCGCAATGAGAGAATATGCTTTCCGGCCGGTTGAGAAACACCTGCTCTCAACGCGGCGCTTTTCTATTAGCTAGGGTTAATGCATTCCCATCTAGGATGCTCTTAGGCCGATACCTCCAGATCCCTAGACATGAACGCCTATGCACATGTGGTTTAAACTTGTTAGATACAATTGACCACATCCTTTTAGATTGCCCCTTCTATGTGACTCTGCGGGATAAACTGCTATCTACTTTGCTCCAGTACAAGACATACAGGAGTAATGAAGTGAAATGCAAATTTCTTTTGAGTGACCATGATCCTAAAATTACAGCTACCGTGGCTGAATTTCTTACAGGAGTTCTTAAAGAACAAGAAAAGTTTTATTAACCCAACTTGTAACTTATATGTATTGCCCTTTGGAGGTATATTGTTGTTGTTTTCTATCTCTGTCTTTTGGTATGCCAATAAAGGTTAATGAAATGAAATGAAAAATGAAATGAGAAACACCTGCTTCGAATGTAATTTTCCTGGGCCTAAATGGGCAGCGTGGAGGCTCCTTCGGGTCTTAGCCGGCTAATCGAGGCCATTCTTTTTGCTTACTCCGCATGCAAAGGGAGCATCTCTTGTTTTCCTCCGTCAGAGAGGGGAAGGTGTGGGCGAGGCTTCTGCATTGGGTCCCGAGAGGCCACAGGTGGGTTGAAACCCTTCCAAGGCTGCTGGAAGCCTCCCGTCCCATAATTACAGGCTCTCCGGTGGAGGACCAGAGGCTGGCCAAACAAAACCAGGAAGCCTTGGCAACAGTCCCGTGGCGACCGGCCTCACCCTCCCATGCCCAGCAAGCTCAGGTCCTTCAACTGTAATTCTGAGATTCTCTGTACCTTGCTGGAGGGGTGGGGAGGAAGGTGGGTTAGAGCCTGAGGGTACCCTAAGAAGCCAGAACACCTTGGTGCAGTTCTCAGCTCTGAAGAGAAACTGAGGCACAGTTTCTTGAGCTCTCTTGCTGCCCTGGGCAAGATTCACTTTGCTTCCTCCATAGTCGTTCCCCCTGTAAAGATCTTTTCGATTGTAACCCCTTTCCTCTGCTCCCAAAGTAATAGGGTTGACATCCTCCAGGTGGTGGCTGGAGATCTCCTGGGATTACAACTGATCTCCAGCCAACAGAGATCAGTTCAACTGGAGAAAATGGCCGCTTTGGCAATTGGACTCTATGGCATTATACACCTTTGAAGTCCCTCCCCTCTAGGGTTGCCAGCTTCCTCTTCGCCACCGGTGGGAGGTTTTGGGGGCGGAGCCTGAGCAGGTTTTGGGGAGGGGAGGGACTTCAATGCCATAGAGTCCAATTGCCAAAGCGGACATTTTCTCCAGATGAACTGATCTCTGTCGGCTGGAGATCAGTTGTAATAGTAGGAGATCTCCAGCTAGTACCTGGAGGTAAAGCAACCAAAATAAACACCTCTGTACTACTACCACAGGTAAGGAACTAAGTACAGGAAAGGCTGATGATATTCAATCAATCAATCACAAGTTTACAAAAACAAGGTGTATTAAGTGCAGTGAATGACTAGCCCCCTTGCTACTCTTCTATGAAGATTTGTTGCAGTTCATTGTTGGATTCTTGTACCTGTATGGGACTGTTTATACCAAATTCCCTCGCCGTTCTTCTATGAAGATTACTCATAGTGGAACTTTTGAGACTTGTACCCTTTAGGACTGTTAACATAGGATTGTATATAGTTTTGTGTGTTGTATGTCATTCACTGCACTTAATACACCTTGTTTTTTGTAAACTTGTGATTGATTGATTGAATATCATCAGCCTTTCCTGTACTTAGTACCTGGAGGTTGGCAACCCTACCCAGGTCCCACCTGGAGGCTCCCCTCCCAAACCCCGCCCTCCTCAGGCTCCACACACACACCCTTAAATCTCCAGGTATTTCCCACCCCGGAGCTGGCAACCCTACTAAGTAAGGGTACGAGGAAGGAGATGAAATGGAAAAACTGGGAGGGTGGGACTCAGCTTCCTCCTCGCTCAGACCCTGTGGCCCCAGAGCTCTGGGATGGGAAGAGTATAACTGTGCCCCCTTCCAGGTTTTCTAGTGTAGCCTGGTGCCTCTAGAAGTCTGACTGCCCCATAACCTGCCTCCAGGACTGATTGTGCTGAGTCAGCCCTTGCCTAAGAGTTTGAATAAGGCGACAGATGGCTCAGTTCATCCAGCCCTGTCCCACCAGTCTTCTTTGAGCAAGGTCCAGTTCCCAAATCTTGTACCTGGCGGATATATGGCAGGGATAGCTGGCTGGGGTGAAGGTGGGGATCCATAGGGTTGCCAACCTCCAGGAGGTGGCTGCAGATCTCCTAGGATGACAACTGATCTCCAGGTGACAGAGATCAGGTCACCTGGAGAAAATGGGCACTTTGGAATGTAGACTCTATACCTAGGGTTGCCAACCTCCAGGTACTATTATAACTGATCTCCAGCCAACAGAGATCAGTTCACCTGGAGAAAATGGCCGCCTTGTCAATAGGACCCTATGGCATTGAAGTCCCTCCCCTCCCCAAACCCTGCCCTCCTCAGGCTCTGCCCCAAAAACCTCCCACCAGTGGTGAAGAGTGACCTGGCAACCCTATCTATACCCCATTGAGGTGCCTCCCCTCCCTTCCCCAAATCCTGCCCTCCTCAGGCGACACCCCCAAAATCTCCAGGCATTTTCCAACCCAGAGCTGGCAACCCAACGGATCCAACCCATCAAACCCCCTCCCTTGATCTAAAAGATCTGCAAAGTCAAGGAAAGGCATTACCCTTCTAAAAAGGCCCTTGGATTGGTCATGTGTTCCATATCATATGTTCCAGCCCCCGGCCATGAAAACGAAATGGGTTCCAAGGCTAAGCCCTGCTGAACCCGAATTCAAAGGACACCCCGACCCAATCTCTGTCCAACCCAAATACAAATGAACGCACTTACATGAGAGCCGCCTTCTCGCTGTGACCCGGACCCCAGGGAGGAGTTGCTAAGGATGGGCGAATTGGAGGGGCTGCAGAGCTCTGGGAAGGGGTTCGGTATGGAGGGCAGAGACAAGGCCCGCGGCTCCTCTTCCTCCTCCTCCTTTGGTTTTCTAGGAGAAAAGAAGCACATTGGGAAAGTCATCATGGAGGAAGCGGGCGCTGCCAGCCTGGAAGGGGTTGGGGTGGAAATTCTAGGGTCAGCAGACAGGACATTTATGCTAGAGATTTAGGGTTGTGCATCCTCCACACTAAAAACAGTCAATATTCTGTGGCCAGGCAATCCCAATTCTGCATCTCCCCCCCCCCAAAAAAAAGAAATCCTACGATTTGAATAAATCACATAATTTTGCTTCATTTCTCTTATTTTGCATGACTTATTCTGGTTCTGCTAGTCGTGGGGGGAGGGGGACAAAGACCTAAGTGAAGAGCACCAAAGCCTCAGGCCTTTTATGCATGGCCGTTTCCCTCGCGGTCACCCCTCTGGCAACTTCGGGTCTCGGTTTGGATTATGCATGCCGTTTCCGACCGTCAGAGGTCGCCCCGCTCTCCCCCTGCCTTTCCCCTTTTACCCACATTTTCAGGGATCTGTTTTATCTTGAATTTGAAAACGCAGGCAAAATGTGGGGAAATGCAGGCGATCTCTGTCGGAAACGGCATGCATAATCCAAACCGAGACCCGAAGTTGTCGGAAGGGTGACGGTGAGGGAAACAGCCATGCATGAAAGACCTCGTCCCCAGCCATCAGAAATCTCATTCAGCTGACTCTCTGAGATTCCAGCAGGCATGGCCCACAGACTGAAAAGCATATCTTAGCAATCATAGAGTCCAAAAACTTGTTTGCCCTGCAATTTTATTTTGTTTTTAAAAGAGCTGCCAGTATTCAAGGCCTCCAGGGATTTCTGCCTGGTACTCCTAGATCACTGGTTCCCAACCAGGGGTCCGTGGACCCCCAGGGGTCCGCGAGAACTAAATTAAGGTCCGTGAAACAAAGTTATAAACCCATAATAAATTAATATTTTCAATTAAAAGTTCTCTATTATAAAAATATATATTCAAATATTATTCTAAGTTTAATGTTTAACTAACAGTTATGATTAAAGTTTATTTTCAAATTCTCTGAATTTTTATTTTGAACCTTGGGGTCCCTGCACCGAACAAAAAAGTCCTAGTGGTCCCTGGTCAAAAAAAGGTTGGGAACCACTGTCCTAGATAGATATTCAAGAGTCTTTGTGTGGGGGGGGGGAGGGTGTTTTCTCAAAAATAAATATATTCATGCTGAGAAAACTCACTTCTGCATGACATGAGCACTGGCTAGGGTTGCCGGGTACCCCCGGCCCCTGGCAGGGGTTGAGGGGCTAGGGTTGCCAACTCCAGGTTGGAGAGCTCCTGGAGATTTGGGGATGGAGCCTGGGGAGGACAAGGACCTCAGTGGGATATAATGCCCACTCCATAGCCCCCACTGTCTCCAGGGGAACTGAGTTCTGTGGTCTGGAGATGAGCTGTAATCCTGGGAGAGCCCCAGGTCCCCCCTGGAGGCTGGCATCCCTAGCACTGTCTCATGTTAAGCACTTTGGACAGATACAACCTTTAATCATGTCCCGGCTCTGCCTGGGAACTGAACCCATGTATCAGGGCTGAAACCTGATACAAACGAAGCCCCAATGTCAGAACTGTTTCCCATGTCCTTACCGGACAAAACAGATTGGATCCATAAAATGTTTGAACTAGCAGAAATGGCAAAATTGACTGAATTAGTAAATCAAAAAGATAATGATGAATTTCTTAAGGAGTGGGAGGCGTGGATTGTTTATTGCAAAAATGAATTTAATGTGCAAAATGTTAAAGGTTATAACTTAGACTAAGTTAATTTTCGTGTTTCTATTTTTCTTTTCTTTTTTATTAACTCCAGAAGATTTTATTATAAAGAATTAGAAAATAATTGCTAAGAGGATTACGAAGATAAGTCAGAGACAGAAGAAGGGAGGGGTGAAGTTAAAGTAAGAGAAGATGTTTGTTATATATATGTTAGTTTTAATTGAGAATTAGGAAAGATTGAAAGGCAGTGTTAATTGATTGTATCGAATATATGAAAAAACAATAAAAAAATTTTAAAAAAGAACTGTTTCCCATGTCTTCTTCTGAAGCAGAAGAGGCCTCCTCGTCCCCGGAGGCCATGGCTGGCAGGGTCCGTCCGGCTTGGCCCCATCTCCCCATACCTGTTGCTTTGGATGAGCAGGGGCTGAGAACGCTTGACGGTATCGGCCCCTGTCAGAAGGCTGGCCTGCTCGCCGATGGAGACGGGGCTGCCATTGGAAAGGGTCCTGAGACGATCGGATTCCGGGCCCTCCTCGTAAACGTTGTCCAAGGCGCTGTGGACGTTGTTTTGGAGAGTGCCCAGGTCCATGTCATTATCTGTGACGAAGAAGGAGAGAACGGGGAAGGTTATTTTCCCCCAACCGATGCTTCCCTCCCTTTCACGTACCCAATGGCCCATTCATTTCCCTCCAGTAGGAACGGTGCAAAATCAGAGTCTGTGTCTAGGGATGCCAGCCTCTAGGTGGGACCTGGGCATTCCCTGGAATTATTTAAAAACATTGCTTTGGCGGTAGCAGCACAAGGATCTACACTGCATGACGGAGGTAAGCTGCGTGCATGCAAAAAAATTTTTTAAACAATATGTTCAATTATATTGTTAAACAGAGCTCCTGCCTGAAATGCTGAAGAATTATTAGGAGATTTATGCATGATGTCACTCCCTAACCTTTGGCAGTTGGCGCCGCCTCCTGTGGCAGCCATTTTGGTTTTGCCCCAACAACTTCTTTTTATATATATATAAATTTTTATTGGTTTTTATAACATAACATAAAAACAAACAAACAAACAATACAAAATACAAAAGAGTATCTATATATCTTGATTTTTCATTATCACAACCGTTAATCAATATTCAAAAAGATACCCCTACCCCCTCCACCCACCAAAGAAAAAAGTGACCCCTTCACCCGACTTCCGAAGAAGGGTCTGAACAGTATTTATCATACTTGTTACACAAAAAGTACAGTATTATTAAAACTGATTTCTATTTCTCGTTAATTAATGGTGTAAAATCCATTTTTGCCAAATTATCCCAATATGAGGCGCCCCAACAACTTCTGTAAGAATTCCAAAGGCAATTGCAGGCTCAAAGAGATTGGGGACTCCTGCCTTAAAGGATAATCCAAAATAAAACCAACATTTTAAAAAAGAACCGCTGCAGAGGAGACTCTCAGGCGTTCCCACCCCCTGGGCCAAAGTTCGGCTGGCGCTGGCGTGTGCAGACTTTAACGGATTAAGTCCGTCATCCAGTTCAGATACTAAAAGCACAATTCAACAAAATCAATAACCATGTGGTTTGTAACAACTCCCATTTCTTGATCAAGGCCAATATTTTAGATTGTCTGGAATAATTAACCTCATGGGACCAAGCCCCACGAGGAAAGGCTGAGGGACTTGGGAATGCTCAGTCTGTGCGAGCCACATTCTCCACTCGTAAGGAACTGCCTCCTGCATGGCTTAGCAACACAGACAATATTTGGCGAACCCAAGACATTCAGCGTTGGCATTTTAGCCACCCATAACAAGGACCCTACTGATCGCCACAGTCACCGTATTGTAAGAATTTTGTCTTTGCTATGTGCATACAGCTCTGGAATGCATGAACAAATCTGGTGTTCTGCTCATGTGTACTGAAACTATACGCACATGGAAAATATATGTGGTACCACATTTTTAAAAAATGGTGACCACTAGGGATGCCAGCCTCCAAGTGAGAGAAAACAAACACTCAACTCTTTTGATTTATGAATATTTCCCTACTTGGTCCCCTGGAGGCAATTCTTATTCACCACAGGTGAATATATGAGTGGCTGTTTACAAGTTTGACATAAATAGGAAAAGAGATATCTTACAATACAATACAACACAATACAAATACCTTTAATGGCATAATATAGTTTTAAAATACAATTTTAAAATATAAAAAGTGAAATCGGGTTAAAAATTGGGATGTAGTTCATTCCTTTGTGTTATAGTCTGTCTTCTGACTGAGTTCCCATTGAGTAGCAGCTATCAGCAGGAATCTAGCCACGTTTCCGGTGATCTCAGGATCCTGATCTGCTAGTAGATTATGAAGCATTTTCTTTTTGTTTGGGGCAAAGTTTGGGGCAAAGTTCGAGACTGAGGGTTTTATGGGTTTTTCTCTTGCAGTGCCCTATAGGTGACAGTCCAGGAGAATGTGGGACAAGGAGTCAGGGCATCCTATGCCACATCTGCAGACCCTTTCAGCGTGAGGTATTTTCAGGAATCTGCCACATAGGGTTGCCGAGGGTAGTGTGTTAGTCCTGGCTTGCGTAAAAGCTTTCCTGAGCTTGGGATTGTCAAAATATTCCAAATAATTTAGGCTGACGTTTGATGGAATTCCAAAATGTTGGGGTGAGCAGATTGGCGGAATGGAGGGGAATTTGCTCTGGAGCTCATGATTGATTAATCTTTGTTTTATTAGATTTAAGATATAGCTCTCACTGGATAGAGATATAGAATCCAGGTCAATACCTAATTGGGCTATTTTCTTTTTAATCTTAAATCACCACTCGGGACGACCAGTTCAGCGGGTATCTTCCAACGAGAATCTTAGAAGAGTTGATTCTCCTGCGTGGTAATGGTAATTCTGCGTGGTAATTCTCCTGCGTGTGTAAAAGAGATATCTATGCAACAGTGGGGGCAATTATGGACAAGAACAATAAAATTGACTGCCAGCCAAAGTCTGAGAGAGAATTGGTACAAACAGTTCTATAGATGGTACATAACACCGATGGATGCTAAAAAAAAATGAACAAGAAAGTGGATAGCCATTGCTGGAAAAGCAAAGAAATAGAGGCGACATACTTTCACTCTTGGTGGTAATGTAAAAAGATCAAAAAGTTTTGAAGTTCATAGAGAGATGCAAAAAGTTTTGAAAACTAATTTCCTTCTAGACCCAAAAATTATGTTACTGGAAATTCTACCCCCAGACATAGAAAAAAAGTAAAGAAGAACTATTCAACTATATGATAACTGCAGCTAGAGTGGCAATAGCAACAAAACAGAAACAAGAAGAAGTAATGGAAATAGAAAGAGGGAGGAGAAAATGGCAGAATATGCGGTGATGGCAAAGCTGACACATTTACTGAGTCAAAGACCAATGGGAGAGCTGGAAAGAAAATGGAAATCTTATTACGATTATGTGAATATGTAGTTATCTTGGTTTTTTTTATAACAACTAAGTGTATGAATTTGAAAATATATACTTAGTATGCTAATCAATAAGCCAAATATCAGACAGCTAGTATAATAGGTAAGAATACACAGATAATAATTTCTTGGAGAAGTAATATTAAAAGTTTAATATAGATGTTAAAGGAAGTTAGGCACATTATAGTAAGAAGATATTTTATATTTTAATAGAAATTCAAACAGACAAATAATGAGTAACTTTAAGCGTCTAACAGAGAAACAAGATAGAATGTTGATTACATGGTACAAAAAAATTGTCTGTTTAGGACCAAGTAAGGTACATTTTGTAATATGTTATGTGTAATGTGTTACATAGTATGTATGTGGTGTAGGGCAGAGATTACCTGAGGAGATTGTAGGGATGCCAGCCTCCAGGTGGGGCCTGGGGATTCCCCGGAATTACAGCTCATCTCCAGACTACAGAGATCTGTTCCCCTGGAGAAAAGGGCTGCTTTGGAGGGTGGACTCTATGGCAGGGGTGTCAAATATACGGCCCCTTGAGAGCTCTTATCCGGCCCATGAGCCAGCTGAGGCAGCCACCCCCCATCCCACTCTTGACTTGGGCTGGCGAGGCATGGCCCGGCCCCACCATGTGACATTTATGTCATATCCGGCCCTTGTAACAAATGAGTTTGACATCCCTGCCCAATGCATTGTACCCCACTGAGGTCCCTGTCCTCCCCAAGCTCCAACCCCAAATCTCCAGGAGTTTCCCAACCTGGATCTGGCAACCCTCCCCTCCCCCAGTGGCCAGGAGGGATCTGGCAACCCTAGTGACCACACATATCAGGAGGATCACATGTGATGAGCGCTCCCACCATGCATGGTTGGAGTGCCAAAATTTAATGTTCTGAAAAGGACTAAAGGCTCTTCCAGCCTCTTAAAGATTATCAGATTAATTGCAGCAATCAACTTTCTTAGGCAAGAATGTGTCCATGCTAAGACTCTCAGCTCATTAAAGAAATCAGATTTAATGAATCATGTTATTACAGGGGCAAAATTTGAAGAAAAGTATCCTTCCTTTGTTTTGAGATGATGATGTTATTGGCGGTCCCACCCTAGCAGAGGCTGTTCCTATTGTGTGAGAGGGGAGGAGGGATACTATACCTCTTAAGGAAGAGCCTGCCACGCATTTTGCACGAAACATAATTTCAAAAGTCTGCTGCATCAATCAAGCGATCTTATTCAAGGAATGTCACCGATCAGACCACTAAATAGCTCTGGGGATTATTTTGCAAAAGGGGATTTGAAACAGTAACTGAAAACAGATACCCTACAGGAGCTGGTCAACTGAAATAAATGCATAAGAATGTAAGAAAGGCCATGCTGGATCAGATCAAGGTCCATCAAGTCCAGCAGTCTCTTCACACAGTGGCCAACCAGGTGCCTCTAGGAAGCCCACAAACAAGACGACTGCAGCAGCATTGTCCTACCTTGTGTTCCAAAGCATCTAATATAATAGACATGCTCATCCTGGAGAGAACAGGTATGCATTATGACAAGTATCCATTTTTACTAATAGCCATGAATACCCCTCTCCTCCATGAACATGTCCACTCCCCTCTTCAAGCCTTCCAAGTTGGCAGCTATCACCACATCCTGGGGCAGGGAGTTCCACAATTTAACCATGCAGTTCAGTTGCATGAAGCTGCCTTCTCTGAAGGAGTCAGACTTTTGGTCTATCAGCAGCACTCTTGTCTATTCTGACTGGCAGCAATTCTCCAGGGCAAAGGACTTTCACATCACCAACTACCTGACCTTTTAATGGGAGATACTGGGAACTGAACCTGGGACTTTCTGAATGCAGAACAGATGCCAGGTGTGTCGTCCCCCCCCCCCCCCGGCCACCGGCAGGGTATGGGGGGCGGGGAGTAGGGTTGCCAGATCCAGGTTGGGAAACTCCTGGAGATTTGAGGGTGGAGCCTGGGGAGGAGAGGGACCTCAGTGGGGTTCAATGCCATAGAGCCCTCCCATTTTCTCCAGGGATGTAATGCTGGGGGGGTCCCCGGGTCCCACCTGGAGGCTAGTAATCAAAGTTATGGCTAGTGCTGAACAAAATAGACGTACTACAAAGAACAGCACTACTAACCGAACATGTAATCAATTGGCCAATCTTGACCTACTAGTCCTCTTTTGGGTTTTTTTTTGCTGCCATTGTGCTGTCATCATGGCATCCTATGTTTTATTGGTGTACTGTTTGTAACAGAAAAAGCCTTGTATTTATTCATTGAAAATTATTGGTGAATATGATAATAGCAATATTGCACAATATTATTATATAAACTTCATATTGACTATTGTATGATCACATGCTCAGTTAGGGAAACCAACCAAAGTGCTGTTTTTTTGTAGTACGCCCACTTGGAGGCTGGCATCCCTAGATGCTCTTCCACTGAGCAGGAAGGGAGCTGGGGGAAGGAGCATCCAGGGCAGGAGGGGAGGGAGGGAGGGTTGTGCCATGCGTGTGCTGGAGCCAGGCCTTGCTTTTTCCATTCAGATCGTAATCCAGTGGGCAAACGGGTGGCTCATTGTCCCATTTCCACCCTGTCACCAGCTTCCAGTGTGAGTCTAGGGTTGCCAGGTCCCTCTTCGCCACCAGTGGGAGGTTTTTGGGGTGGAGCCTGACGAGGGCGCGGTTTGGGAGGGGAGGGACTCCAATGGCCAAAGCAGCCATTTTCTCCAGGTGAACTGAACTCTATCGGCTGGAGATCTGTTGTAGTGGCAGGAGATCTCCAGCTAGTACCTGGAGGTTGGCAACCCTAAGTGTGACTCAGGCTTGGGCTTTCCAATGTTCAGCCATTTTCTCCAGGTGAACTGAACTCTATCGGCTGGAGATCTGTTGTGGTAGCAGGAGATCTCCAACTAGTACCTGGAGGTTGGCAACCCTAAGTGTGACTCAGGCTTGGGCTTTCCAATGTTCAGCGATTAAAAAAACTGTCAGTAGGGTTTCTTGTACACATACACCCCTCCGCCTGCCCTTCTGCATTCATTGAGCTGCCTGTTGTTTTTGTTACAAGAACTAGGGGAGGTGACTCATGATTTCTCTCTGGGTCACAGCTACCACGAAGCCACAGGTCACCAAGCAGTTTCAGTGGTTTGTGAAAAGGAACTATCAGAAAGTCACCCTTCAAATATGCCCCAGAGGGCACAAGGTAACCACAGTGTCTGCCTGCCCTGCTCGACTATCTTTGTGAAAGTGAGTCAAAGGATCATATATATTCTGTGCTATTTGAAGAAAATCAAAATTATGAGCCAAGGAATTATGCAAACTATAATATCAAAATCCAACAACGCTCACTTAATTCATACTACTTTCCTCAACCATAAAGACTAGAAACTTAGTTGGCTAGATTCAATCCCAAATTCAGCCCTTGCAGAATCAAGGAATACCCAGAGCCTTGCAAGTAAGCTAACAAAAGTAACAGGTCCTACTAGGTGGCACGAGGCATTTGTGACACCATTCACAGCCTGAAACAAAGAGAAAACAAACACTCATCTCTTTTGATTTATGAACATTTTCTTTCTTGGTCACCTGGAGGCAATTCTTACTCACCAGAGGTGAATATATGAATGGCTGTTTACAAGCTTGACATAAATAGCCCCCCTGGCCCAAACAAGGGCACAGATTACCTGAGGAGATTGTAGGGATGCCAGCCTCCAGGTGGGACCTGGGGATCCCCTGGAATTACAGCTCATCCCCAGAATACAGACATCAGCTCCCTTGGAGAATATAAATGTTTTGGAGGGTGGACTCTATTGCATTGTATCCCACGGAGGTCCTTGTCCTCTCCCCCCCACCCAAATCTCCAGGCATTTCCCAACCTGGATTTGGCAACCCTAGTGGACTCCTCTTTCCCTTATCTCTGCAGGGACAGCTTCCAGTTAATTCCTTGGGGGCTGGCTGAGACAACGTCATGTGAGATCCCCTCTATACAGGAGCGCGCATGCCCTTCACCAGGATGCCATCCAGGGAAGATCATGTGCAGAGAGGACATCCTGATATCTTGTCCTGGAGAATGTAGACAAGCTGGAATGTGTCCAGAGGAGGGAAACAAAGATGGTGAGGGGTCTGGAGATCAAGTCCTATGAGGAAAGGTTGAAGGAGCTGGGTATGTTTAGCCTGAAGAGGAGAAGACTGAGAGGTGATATGATAACCATCTTCAAGTACTTGAAGGGCTGTCATATAGAGGAGGGTGCCGGGTTGTTTTCTGTTGCCCCAGAAGGTCGGACCAGAACCAACGGGTTAAAATTAAAAGAGTTTCCGTCTAGACATTGTCAAGTTGGCTATTTTCTCCAGGGGAACTGATCTCTATCAGCTGGAGATCAGTTGTAATAGCAGGAGATCCCCAGCTACTACCTGGAGGTTGGCAACCCTAGCCTTTCTCCAGCCCATCTAGGGCTAGTTTTCTATTTATTTATTTATTAGATTTTTATCCCACCCTTTCCCAACCACCAGAAAGCGGCTGATATTTTTTTATTATTGTTGTTATTGTTGTTCTCTTAATCCTCCTCCCCATTTTATAGATGCCAAGATGGCCTTTGCAGACAATTATTACAACCAGCCAGGCATGACTCCCCAATCCACTGGACCGGTTTCAGCCAGCTTATCAGAAAAATCACCCGCCTGCCTCTTTTATAGGAGATGTCAACTCCCTTGTCAACAGTGAACAAATGGGTCGGATGAATGGCAAACGAACAAACATGCACCTGACACCAAAACAGCCCCTTTCTGCCGCACTGATCTCCTGGCATCAGCCGGTCCCTTGCCTGGAGGAAACAGAAGCCGGTCCTGACTTACTCTCCTGCACACTTCCTCGCTCGATCCAAACAAAGCCATGAGTCACAGCATGGGCTGGTGACTCGGCTCCGACGCTCCACCCTTCCTACTGGCCCAAGCACGTTCTGAGTCTTGCATGCCTTCACCCTTCTGTCTCCGCAAACTCCTACGGCTCTTTCCCCCTTCCTGCTCAGAGGGCTGTGGGGAAAGCAGGGCAAGTTTGACTCGCTTGCCTTGCCTCTGGGGCAGAGGCTGCCAGTATGCCCAGACCTGGTGCCTCTGACCGGCCAAAGCAAGAGACACTGGCATGATTCACCTGTCTCAGGAGACACCTGCTCCACCTACCAAACAGCTTAACCAGCCGCTGAAATGTAAGAACATAAGAAAGGACATGCTGGATCAGACCAAGATCCATCAAGTCCAGCAGTCTGTTCACCCAGTGGCCAACCAGGTGCCTCTAGGAAGCCCACGAACAAGATGACTGCAGCAGCATTATCCTGCCTGTGTTTCTCAGCACCCAATATAATAGGCATGCTCCTCTGATACTAGAGAGAATAGATATGCATCATGACTAGTATCCATTTTTACTAGTAGCCATGGATAGCCTGATCCTCCATGAACATGTCCACTCCCCTCTTGAAGCCTTCCAAGTTGGCAGCCATCACCACATCCTGGGGCAGGGAGTTCCACAATTTAACTGTGCGTTGTGTGAACAAACACTTCCTTTTATCTGTTTTGAATCCCTCACCCTCCGGCTTCAGCAGATGACCCCGAATTCTAGTATTATGAGAGAGGAAGTAAAGCTTCTCCCTGTCCACTCTCTCTATACCATGCATGTCCCCAACAGGAACTCTTATATATATGTATGTACATTGTGTGTGTGCCGTCAAGTCACAGCTGTCTTATGGCGACCCTGTAGGGTTTTCAAGGCTTGGAGATGGTTTGCCATTGCCTGCCTCTGCGTCAATGCAGCGGATGCATTTGGAGACTGGAGGAAAGGGACTGCCTTCAGATTGGAGGCTTTGAACGAGACTGGGAAAGCTGTGCACAGCTCTTTCATTGTGGGTTTTTTGGTGTCAAATCACAGCTGACTTGTGGCGACTTGGCAGGCTTTTCAAGGCAAGAGACGTTCAGAGGTGGTTTGCCGTTGCCTGCCTCTGGTATTCCTTGGAGGTCTCCCATCCAAATACTAGCTAGGGCTGACCCTGCTTAGCTTCTGAGGTCTGATGAGATCAGGCTAGCCTGGGGATCTCCATGTCAGGAAGCACAGCCCCATTTGTCCCTGTGAAATCCAAAAAAGAGAGCAAAACCCATGTAATACCTTCCATTAGAACCAAGCAAATGGACACAAAGCATTGCGCATTTTGTGACAGTTTGGTTGGTCTTAATAAAAAGCAGAGAGCCCCATGGCGCAGAGTGATAAGCTGCAGTACTGCAGTCAAAAGCTCTGCTCACAACCTGAGTTCGATCCCGCCGGAGGTTGGTTTCAGGTAGCCGGCTCAAGGTTGACTCAGCCTTCCATCCTTCCGAGGTTGGTAAAAAGAGCACCCAGCTTGCTGGGGGTAAAGAGTAGATAACTGGGGAAGGCACTGGCAAACCACCCCGTAAACATAGTTTGCCTGGTAAACGTTGGGATGTGATGTCACCCCATGGGTCAGTAATGACCCAGTGCTTGCACAGGGGACTACCTTTTCCTTTTTAAAATAAAAAGCATGGCATGGATTTTGCTCTCGTTTTTTGGATTGTAATAAGATTGCCTTTCTTATACATTAGGTCCATATAGCACAAAATGAACCCTAATCATGCTTTTTTAAAAAACTTCCATGAACTGTGTGAAGCCACTGAAAGATTTTTGAGGCAACTTTTAAAACCTTTTTTGCCATTGCTATGCTTGTACACAGTGCCTTCCCTCCGCCACACAGACAAAGGAGGGGACAGCCACAAGGTAATAGGGAGGGACAGAAGAAAACCATCTCCCACTTTGTTCCTTGTGTGTTGAAGAGTTGTCGAACACCTGAATTAGAATAGGAAACAAAAAGCAAACATTCCACAAAATGTTGGAGGGCTGGGTTAGGATACAGGAATGAGCAATCGTCCCCTGCTTTGGGGACTTAAGGAATATCCTGGGATGGTATCTAAGGAAGCACTCAGCCTCAAGAGGGGAAAGAATCCTTTTTGGAAATGGTGCAGCCATGGAGTGTCTTGCCCCTTTAGGAAGCCATATGCTCCATCCAACAGACGCTGTGATGCTCGAGCAATGACATTTGGCACGGCATTCACAATCACAACCAGAAGCGCTAGCTGCCGTGGGAAGGAATTCATAGAATCATAGAGTTGGAAGGGACCACCAGGGTCATCTAGTCCAACCCCCTGCACAACACAGGAAATTCACAACTACCCCCCTCCGCACACCCCCAGTGACCCCTACTCCATGCCCAGAAGATGTCCTCCCTCTCACGATCTGCCTAAGGTCACAGAATCAGCATTGCTGACGGATGGCCATCTAGCCTCTGCTTAAAAACCTCCAGGGAAGGAGCACATACCACCTTCCAAGGAAGCCTGTTCCACTGAGGAACTGCTCTAACTGTTAGAAAATTCTTCCTGATGTCTAGATGGAAACTCTTTTGATGTCAACCCGTCGGTTCTGGTCCGACCTTCTGGGGCAACAGAAAACAACTCAGCACTATCCTCTATATGACAGCCCTTCAAGTACTTGAAGATGGTTATCATATCCCCTCTCAGTCTTCTCCTATTCAGGCTAAACATACCCATTGCAGTTGCCCCAAACACTGCCGTTTGACTGCTGGGCAAGTGTAGTATTTTCACAACAAAATAATTGTTTCGAGGGACAACGTTCTGCTCTCTCACCCCCTCCCAACAAAAGAGTGACAACTGTGTAATTATTATGAAGGGCAATCTCATCTGCAAAGGGCGGCCTGAAAGGTGCTGGGAGATGAAACCAACCATGGTTGAGGGAACATTTAGCGTTGCGGCTCAATGACTGTGAATAGAGAAAGGGAGCAAAGGTGCCTATTCTCACATGCTTCTTCATGAGAATATGCCCCACTCGATGAGACTAGTGCTTAGCCTTGCCATCCTCCAGGTGGTGGCTGCGGATCTCCTGGGACTACAACTGATCTCTAGGCGACAGTTCTCCTGGAGAAAACGGCTGCTTTGGAAGGTTTACTCTATGGAATTACACCCACTTGATGTCTCTCCCATCCCCAAACTCCACCCTCCCTTTGCTCAACCCCCAAAATCTCTAGGTAGTTCCCAACCTACAGCTGGCAGTCCTACCAGTGGTCCCTCTAGTCCAGCATCCTGTTTTACACAGTGCCCAAACAGCTGTCCTGGAGGGCCAACAAATAAGGCACCGAAGCCCAAGGCATTCCTCTAATGTTGACTTCTAACTCTAATATTCTGAGATTAACTGCCTCTGGATATACTTCCAATCGAACTGCAATTGGTCAGTTCATAGACGCAGAACTATTACCTTAGCAAAATGTACCTCCTTAATCCAATTTTTTTATCACAAAGGCAATCAGATGGTACCAGCTGCGATCCGCATTTTCAATGCCAAAGTTCTCTCCCAACTTTTATATGGTATACTAATTTCGATACAAGCATTCAGCAAAGAAGTTGAGCAAATTCAAGCTACCTTCCTTCGTAAGATCCTTGGCGCACCAAAATGCATAAGTTACCTAACCCTATGTGCTGAAACTGGTCAACGTCTAGTGGAAACCAAAGCTTGGCTAGCTACCATCAAGGTCTGGCAAAAAGTCAACTTCAGAGCAAGGTCTGACTCATATCTTGCTTATATGCCGGAGGATAGTAAGCAACCTAGCTGGTCTAGAGCAATCCAAGGGAAAATCCGCAGCTTGGGCATCGACTTAGAAGATCTTCTATTAAGTGATGAACGCTACATCTTTCAAACTATCCAATGGCGATTATATGACCATGAAAGACAGCTCCTTCTTCCACACTCCCCAAGAATTTGTTCTCCAGGCACTTAGGCATTACTACAACCTATGGATCATGCGCCAACTACCTATATAATCTAGCTCTACCATTCCAGAGAAGAGCTTTCATGTTGGCAGGATTAAACGCCTTTCCATCGGCAGTGACTCATGGCAGGTTTCTTTGTACACCTCACAATGCCCGACTATGCGACTGTGACACAGGAGTCCCCGACTCTTTGGAACATATCCTATTAGACTGCCCACTCCACAGCAGACCTTGCCATATAATCCTCAATCATCTGCCAGATCCTCGGCATATAAAATCAAAAAGGGATATGACTCGCTTCCTTTTGTGTGTGTGTAAAGTGCCGTCAAGTCGCAGCTGACTTATGGTGACCCCCTTTTGGGGGGGTTTCATGGCAAAAGACTAACAGAGGTGGTTTGCCAGTACCTTCCTCTGCACAGCAACCCTGGACTTCACAATTCAAGTCCAATGTGCATGATTGAAAATTGGAGATAGAATTGTAGATGAAGGTCACAGGCTGAAGGCAAGCTGACGACGACACCCCGGTATTCAGTCGTTTCGCATAGCTTCCTGTATCCGCTAGAAAGGAGATGTGTATGCATGAAACATCTTCCCTGGAATTCACAGCGTAAATTAGCAGCTTCATGCACATTGGACTTGAATTCTGAATGGTGTCGGCAATGTTATTCTTAGTAGTAATTGTATAGAGTTGTGTTGATATTTTGGGATTGCATTACAGAGTCGTTATTTAGGATCTTCTATATACTTGGTGGGCCCTGACCTGGATGGCCCAGGCTAACCTGATTTCGTCAGATCTCGGAAGCTAAGCAGGGTCAGCCCTGGTTAGTATTTGGATGGGAGACCATCAAGGAATACCAGGGTTGCTGTGCAGAGGAAGGCACTGGCAAACCACCTCTGTTAGTCTCTTGCCATGAAAACCCCAAAAAGGGGTTGCCATAAGTCGGCTTCCTTTTACTGGCGACCTAATTCTCCACTGGCAGATCTCCGGCAATGAGGAGCCCACTGACCTACCTACTGCCCTGGAGATGGGTGTGAAATAATTAAGACGTCACAATCGGGAAGTGCTTTTGTAAAACAGAGAAGGTGTGATTAAGGATGGCGGCTCTCAAGCCTTGGAGGGAAAGAGACAGATGGCATAATGAAGACAGATGTATCTTGCAGAAGCACGGTGCCACATCCCAAGAGATAAACACACTGGGGATATCAGTCTAACAACCCGGAGGGTTGCCTTTTGCTGGTTTCCTTCTCAGCAATTTCCCTAACCCTGGTTTTGCAAACATCTGTTTCCGTGAGTGGCGTCTGAGGAATACATGTGTGGCCAGGTTCAAGCCCGCCCAGTCTAATTGTTCCTGATTTTGTGTCACAGTCATTCAAAATCTACTATTGCTCTATAGTACAGTATATGTTTTGCATGGCAAAGGTCCCATTTTCAATGCCCAGTGTCTCTAGTTATGAGGATCTCAGGCCGTGGGGGTAAGCAAAAACCTGGACTGGCACAACCAGTCAGAATAGGCTACAGATTCCATAGGGACCCCTGAGGGCTGATCTACAGATCTTGTTGGCCATTCAGATCTTTAAGGAGCAAACTGGAGGAAGAGCATTGGGGGGTTCAGGTAGCCCCTTCTCCCCACTTTCAATGGCTTCAACGAGTTAGCAGCGGCATGTTGTTTTCTACTGTTCAGCCCAGCCCTGCAGATAAAATCCCCAGGTCTCAATTTCTCTCCCAGGTAGGGTTGCCAAGGCCCTCCTTGCCACCAGTGGGGGATAGGGTTGCAAGCTCCAGGTTGGGAAACTCCTGGAGATTTGAAAGTGAAGCCTGGGAAGGCCAGGAATCTCAGTGGGGTACAATGCCATAGAGTACTCTTTTCTCCAGGGGAACTGATCTCTGTAGTCTGGATATGAGCTGTAATTCCAGGGGATCCTCAGGTCTCACCTGGAGGTTGGCATCCCAACTCCCAGGCCCTTAAAAACATGGCAGACAGTACATAGGTATCACACTTCAAATTCAGCTGATGGTTGTGAGGCCCATTGAACAAGCACAAGGACACGTGATGCTGCCTTATACCAAGCCAAACTATTGGTCTAGGCCAGTGGTTCCCAACCTTTTTTTTTGACCAGGGACCACTAGGACTTTTTTGTTCGGTGCAGGGACCCCAAGGTTCAAAATAAAAATTCTGAGAATTTGAAAATAAACTTTAATCATAACTGTTAGTTAAACATTAAACTTAGAATAATATTTGAATATATATTTTTATAATAGAGAACTTTTAATTGAAAATATTAATTTATTATGGGTTTATAACTTTGTTTCGCGGACCTTAATTTGGTTCTCGCGGACCCCTGGGGGTCCACGGACCCCCGGTTGGGAACCAGTGGTCTAGGCAGACCAGTATGGTCTACTCTGACTGGCAGAGGCTCATCCAGGGTCCCAGGCAGAGGTCACAGACTACCTGATCCTTTCAGATGGAGATGCTGAGGACTGAATTTGAGATTTCTGCACGAAAGCAGAGGCTGAGCCAGAGCCCTGCTTGTGAACGTCTCAAATTTATCAAATGTATTAATACGGTCTACAAATAATCTAAGCCTAAAAATTACATATTACATGTCTGAATAACATTTACATAAACATTGTATAACTTGGTGCGACCCCCTTAATATTTTGAGTAATAAAGTATTTCTGTTACTCTTATCCTGTCAGGGTACGACATATTTTGATGGCTGCAGTGTAGAATTTAGCAGTCAAGAGTGTAAACTGTGACTTTTCATCCGTTAGGAGCTTCTTAGCCAGAAACTCATCTGGTTGGTCAGGGAAAGTGTTAAGCAAAGGGGAAAGAACCCTTGTGCGGACTTTTGGGGAGAATGAACATCAGATCAAGACATGTTCAACCTCCAGGTGGTACCTGGAGATCCCCCGCTATTACAATTCATCTCCAGTCAACCAAGATCAGTTCCCCTGGAGAAAACAGCTGCTTTGAAGGGTGGACATTATGGCATTGTACCCTGCTGAGGTCCCTCCCCAAATCCCTCCCTTCCCAGGCTCTACCCCCAAAATCTCCAAGTATTTTCCCACCCAGCACTGGCAACCCTACATTAAAGTTAGGCCGAAAGTGTGTGACTGGATCAAAGTATATTCGCTGCACACAATTTCTCATGCTCTGAGCCAGTAAGTGGTCCTTATCTGGTGGGTCACAATCCACCACTGGGGTGCACCATCACTAGGGTTGCCAGCTCCAGGTTGGGAAATACCTGGAGATTTTTGAGGTGGAGCCTGGGGAGGGCGGGGTTTGGGGAGGGGAGGGAGTTCAATGCTATAGAGTCCAATTGCCAAAGCGGCCGTTTTTTTCCCAGGGGAACTGATCTCTGTAACCTGGAGATCAGTTGTAATGGTAGGAGATGTCCAGCTAGTACCTGGAGGTTTAGCAAACTAAAGTTAGCGTGCTGACAATAATTTGGCAAACAAAAAACAGCAACGATATGCGAAAGATACAAGTGGTATTAATTTATCATATCCACTGTTGCATAAGAAAATAGTTAATTCTGTAGAAAGGCAAACTTCCCATTACAAAAATAATGCAAAAATTAATACAATTATGATTATTCAAGGAATACACTGTGCATAGTAGCATGTGTAGCTCATCACTTTGTCCAAGAGGAGTGTTGCAGGTTCTTTCGACAGGTGTCCGGTAATCATCTGTTTCGGCTTATATCAAAGCCTTCCTCAGGGACCAACGCTTGCTGTTAGTAACTTGCTTGCGCGTTGGACAAAGTGATGAGCTACACATGCTACTATGCACAGTGTATTCCTTGAATAATCATAATTATATTAATTTTTGCATTATTTTTGTAATGGGCAAGTTTTCCTTTCTACAGAATTAACTATTTTCTTATGCAACAGTGGATATGATAAATTAATACCACTTGTATCTTTCGCATATCGTTGCTGTTTTTTGTTTGCCAAAGTACCTGGAGGTTGGCAACCCAAACCATCACCTCAGATGGGTCCTATCAGGAGCATCATCATCATCAATTTTTTTCCTCTCGGGTGAGGGGGGGGGTCTTAAGTGAAGGAGGGAAATAATGGTGAGAAAGAATGGGGCGGGGGTAAAAAAAAAAAGTAAACCGAACAATGAGACTCAATAAGAGCCATAAAGTAAAGTGTAATAAAATAAATTTCAAGTCAAGTCAAGTTTTATTTCGATACAATATCAGCTCTAGGTAAAAATCAAAGTTAGGTTAAAATAATAAAATAAAATAATAAAAGTTGATGATTCTGGAAGGATGATTTGAAGAAGAGGAGAGGCAGTATTGTAGCCAATGAGGTTAATCCGAGGCGCGATTATTGCTAATTGAACACTTAAAATAAATTTTATAAGTAGGTCTCTGAAAAGCTGGAGATGGTTGTGACCAGGGTTGCCAGCTCTGGGTGGGGAAATACCTGGTGATTTTGGGGGTGGACCCTGAGGAGGGCGGGGTTTGGGGAGGGGAGTGAACTCAGCAGGGTATAATGCCATAAAGTCCAC
Organism: Euleptes europaea; assembly: GCF_029931775.1. Lineage (NCBI taxonomy): Eukaryota > Metazoa > Chordata > Lepidosauria > Squamata > Sphaerodactylidae > Euleptes > Euleptes europaea. The sequence goes on along the minus strand of NC_079329.1, from coordinate 35,814,657 downwards.
CCTCCAAAGCAGCTGTTTTCTCCAGGGCAACAAATCTCTGACATCTGGACAACAACTGTAATAGCTAGAGTTGCCAGGTTTTTGAGGCAGAGCCTGAGGAGGGCAGGGTTTGGGGAGAGGAGGGACTTCACTGCCACAGAGTCCAATTGCCAAAGTGGCCATTTTCTCCAGGGAACTGATCTCCATCGGCTGGAGATCAGTTGTAATAGCGGGAGATCTCCAGCCACCACCTGGAGGTTGGCAGCCCTAGCTGGCAAACCTAGTTGTGACAGGCCTCTCTCTCACACACACACACACACACATAATTGAGACAACTTTGAACAATAATTTTGTACATATGCATTTGTATATATGGTCTTTTGTAGGTCTTTGATGTACATTTTGTTTTGTGTTGTCTTGAATTACATGTAGTAGCTTATAAAGAATTTTTGCACTTTGATTAAATTGTCTTCGCTCCTGTACTGATTTCCAGATTCCTTGATACTTGTACAGTGGTGTCTATTTCGTTCTCCCAACCTCCAGGTGGTGGCTGGAGATCTCCTGCTATTACAACTGCTCTCCAGCCGACAGAGATCAGTTCGGCTGGAGGAAATGGCCACTTTGGCAATTGGACTCTACGGCATTGAAGTCCCTCCCCTCCCCAAACCCCGCCCTCCTCGGGGTTCCCCCCAAAAAACCTCCCACCGGTTGCAAAGAGGGACCTGGCAACCCTACTCATGCCCCCCCTCCTCACCACTCACCCGGTCAACCCTCGCCTCGCAGGCCTGATTCCTCTTTGCTTCTGGTTCAACCAGTTTGGGCATCCAGATCTGCAAGCAGGATGCACAGACGGCCTCTCCCTTGTGCATACCTCATTGCCTTGGTATCTGGCACACCACGCTGGAAGGAGGGAGGGTTTGTTTTGGATGCCACAAGGAACGATCTGCAGATCTGCCAACATTGGCAGGGTGGGTGGGTGGCTGGGGAGAAGGAAGAGAGACAGAGGAGGCGCTGGCCCGGGCAAGGAGATGGGGAGGAGATGGCTCCATGAAGCCAGTTGGCTGGCCTGCTCCACCACAACACAGAGGAATTAAGAAAAAAACACACACACCTGGCTGAAGACAGATGAGCCGACTGAGCCTGGCTGTGGATTGTGATGTTCATTTTCCATCAGATTAGAAGTGCCCCCACCCCTGCATGTGTGGTTGCCAGATCCAGGTTAGGAAGTACCTGGAGATATGGAGGGTAGACTCTGGGGAGGGGAAGGGAGGGACCTCGGAGAGGAATAATGCCATAGAGTTTACCCTGTGAAACAGACATTTTTCTCCAGGCCAACTGAGCTCTGTCACCTGGAAATAGGATTGCCAACCTCCAGATACTAGCTGGAGATCCCCTGCTATTACAACTGATCTCCAGGCTGCAGAGATCAGTTCCCCTGGAGAAAATGTCCGCTTCGGCAATTGGACTCTATGGCATGGAAATCCCTCCCCTCCCCAAACCCCGCCCTCCCCAGGATCTGCCCCCAAAATCTCCAAGTATTTCCCAACTTGGAGCTGGCAACCCTATGGCAACCCTACATAGAGTCCACCTTCCAAAGTGGCCATTTTCTCCGGGGGAACTGATTTCTTTCACCTGGAGATCAGTTGTAATCCCAAGAGATCTCCAGTCAGTTGTAATCCCAGGAGGTCTGCACCGAGGCCCGTTTAGCTCAAGCTTCCATGATCCAGGCAAAGGGAAGCGCTCACCCAGCCTGGAAGCTCTCTTTCCATGGTCAGAGCCCCTTCAGCCCGATAGCCCAGATAAACCTGGGGTCTATGGTTCACATTTCAACAATTCAGACCACATCACAAATGGAGGAGGAAAATGCACTCAAAGGTTGTCGTTTGCAGTCTTATCTTGCTTGTCTCACCTAGCAACCAGCGGGAACTTTCTGGGGCTGGGGTGACGTGGCCCGGAAGGGATGTGGGCACTTTAGCAATCGCCTCTGAAAACTCTGGTTTTCATAGAATTTTTTGGGGGGTGCTAGAGCATCTGCATCACTTCTGGGTAAACCCTGTGATGGGGATGCTCTAGCAATCTCATCTGAAAGCTCTATAGAAACCATAGTTTTGGAAACACTTGTATTTTTGTTCCCTTGTATGTTAAAGGAGTGTCCCTTTGCAAATGGAGAATTTCATCTCTGGTTCTTTGATGTGTGAACTTCACAAGTATATCTCTCGGGATGTTCTTCCTATGTGCAACTGCAGAATTTATTCTGTAGATTTTCTCTACCTGTAAGAGTTCATCCCGTAGTTCATTGTAGTAGCGACTGAAGTTCTTCTTCAAGATCTGAAAACCCAAATTCTTCCGCAAAACCCCTATGGTTTTGAGAAACCAGAGTTTTTTTTTGGGGGGGGGAGTGCTAGAGCATCCATGCTACTTCCAGGTTTACCTGGAAGTGACGATCGCTCCACCCCTTCAGCTGGCCCTCTTTCACCGCCGACCAGCTGACACCCGGCAAGCAGCCTGGTGGATTGGAGGGCATTTGCCCGCCAATACCAGGCAATTGACAAGCCTAGTTCTACCCCCACCCCTGCTCTTCTGCGATTGTTCCCAAACTTGTTCAGTACAATGTTTCTGAGAACACTGCAGACAAAGCACATGCAGACAGGAAGGTGCATTTTTCCCCCCAAGTTCCACCTTCATCAGTGCCATTTTCTATGCCTCAGCTTGCATGGGGAGAGGGCTGTCCATGATGACCCACACTTTCCTTCCTAACATATACTTACACACACACACACACACACACACCTTGGCTTAGTGGTACAGCCTCTGTTTTGCATGCAGAAGGTCCCAGGTTCAATCCCTGTCATCTCCAGCTAAATGATCTGGCAGTAGGTGATGTGAAAGACCTCTGCCTGAGACCCTGGAAAGCCTCTGCCAGTCTGAGCAGGCAATACTGACAGTGATACACCAAGGGTCTGACTCAGTATAAGGCAACCTCATGTGTTGATCTCTCACACTGATCCATAAGACAACTATCTCTCACTGCCAAAGCACTCTGGGATCTGCTGACTCTACCGTTCCATGCCATAGGGCCCAGCCTGGCCACTCTGATCCAGGCTGTTCTGCAATATGCCACCTGCATCAATATAGCACAAATCCAACCCCAACGAAACTGGCATCTCCACTGCCCCCTCCCCCAACGCAGAGATGAATTCATCTTGACTGTTCTTTCTGCCTTCCCTATTTAGGTTTGCCAACCTCCAGGTGGTAGCTGGAGATCTGGAATTACAACCGACTCCCAGACTACAGAGATCAGTTCTGGAGAAAATGGCTGTTTTGGAAGATGGACTCTATGGGATCATACCCTCCCCTCCCCAAACCAGGCTCCACCCCAAATTCTCCAGGAATTTTCCAAAACTGAGCTGTCAACCCTACCTACAGTATTAGCAACCGCATCCCCTTCCAGGACAATGTGATTCCGTACAGCATTGTATCTCAAGTGATGCAGGAATTAAACCTGGGGCCACACGTGTGGTTTTTTTGTCACGCTTGGCCCAAACTACTTTGAGTTTTTCTGCACGTGTTTTTTGCCCCCTAAAGATGTAGCTTCAATTTCTCCTTAGCTTTTCTCCGGCTTTTTTACGAGCACTTTTACTGCAAGATTTTTTCTCAAGCCGATTCTGAGTCAGCTTCACTCCATATGCGGAAATGCTCTGTTCGGGTTTTTCCCCCCACCATCCACTGATGACCACCTACACCCATATCCAACCTCCCCAATTGATTCCACACCCCTCTCCTGCCCCCTCTCCTCAACCCAAGGCTTCTTCACTCCTTTTATAAAAAAAAATTTTATAAAAAAAAAATTTAAATGTGCAAGATTAGCAATCTGCCTGCAAGCAGTGCGGCTCTTCTGGGATGCCTGGCTGCTAGGAAACTGACCAGAAAGCCATGCAATCATGAAACTGACCAGAAGCGCATAGCACTGTATTTTGCCACTATCTCCCCTGAGATCTGATCAGTTTCATGGCTGCATGGCTTTCTGTTTCAGGGTTATTTTTAAACAGCAATAAAATATCACTAGATCACTGGAGCGTTAAAGCAAGAGTTTTAGCACGTCCTCTGGATGCCCAGCTTTCATTAAAAAAAAGAGAGTAAGTCTCCAACCCCTTCTCTCCACGAGCTATAAGGGAAAAGGCATATCTCCACAAGAGAAAGGCTAGAGACTTCCTTAAAAAAAAAAAAAGCTGGGATTTCAGAGAACCTGCTAAGGCTATTGCTTCAGTGCTCCAGTGATCAATAAATATTTTATTGCCTTTTTAAATGAAAACACTCGTCTTCAGTGGGAAGGGTGGAAGAGACCGATCCTTCAAGTTCTATTTAAAATGGTACCAGTTAATGCTTAGGGTTGCCGGGTCCCTCTTTGCCATCGGTGGGAGGTTTTTGGGGCGGAGCCTGAGGAGGGCGGGGTTTGGGGAGGGGCTTCAATGCCATAGAGTCCAATTGCCAAAGCGGCCATTTTCTCCAGGAGAACTGATCTCTATAGGCTGGAGATTACTTGTAATAGCAGGAGATCTCCAGCCACCACTTGGAGGTTAGCAACCCTATAAATCACTGGTTCCCAACTGGGGGTCCACGGACCCCCAGGGGTCCGCGAGAACTAAATTAAGGTCCGCAAAACAAAGTTCTAAACCCATAATAAATTAATATTTTCAATTAAAAGTTCTCTATTATAAAAATATATATATTCAAATATTATTCTAAGTTTAATGTTTAACTAACAGTTATGATTAAAGTTTATTTTCAAATTCTCTGAATTTTTATTTTGAACCTTGGGGGTCCCTGCACCGAACAAAAAAGTCCTAGTGGTCCCTGGTCAAAAAAAGGTTGGGAACCACTGCTATAAATGCTGGCTCAGTAGCTATTTTCTTTCAAGTTCTGTTCCCCAACTCTTCCACATGTGTTTGCGCCTTCCCTGCAGAGTTCCTTTACAAAAAAAGAAAATGGGGGGGGGGGAGCTAGGTGCACCGGCTGCTTCAGTTAACTGCTAGTACTTGTTGAAGGAGTTTTGCCTAGCATATTATTTAAAAAGGCTCCAGTTGCACCTTCTCTGACCCTTCTTCCCCATGGGTGCTGATCGTCCAGTCAGTAAACAGAGAATCGCCAGTGACAACAGTTTTGGTGGAGGAGGAAATGTCTGCAGCGTTTCTGCCCAGTAGCGCTAAACCCCCCAAATTGATGCCCCCGGCTACGTCCAGCACCCTTGCTGGACATCCCTGTTTATTTGGCCATGTGCGAAAGAAGAAGAGCTGGTTTTGACATGCCGACTTTCTCTACCACTTAAGGGAGACTCAAACCGGCTTACAGTCGACTTCCCTTCCCCTCCCTGCAACAGACACCTTGTGAGGCAGGTGAGGCTGAGAGAGTTCAGAGAGAGCTGCGACTAGCCCAGGGGCACCCAGTGGGCTTCGTGTGGAGGAGCGGGGAAACCAACCCGGTTCACCAGGTTAGAGTCCGCTGTTCATGTGTTGCAGTGGGGAATCAAAGCCGGCTCTCCAGCTTAGAGTCCATGCTCTTAACCACCACACCACCCACCGACTCCACAGCAGAAGGGGTTGCGAGGAAAGGGCGCTCCTGCAGAACGGTTTTCCCAAGCGGGTTGCAATGCTTGCAGAGCGACTGCCAGGAAAAGCAGGAGTCATTTGGGCGTGCGGGACAGCCCTTAGTGACGCCAGGTGGCTTGCTTGGTGGTGGTGGTGGTTTCGCCTGGCCTGGAGGGCGAGTCGGGAAGGCGAGCGGACGCAAAACGAAGCCGAGTGGCAACAGTCCAATGAATGCTACCCAGCGACTCCTCTCCCAAAGGCCTCCCCGGCCCACCCTAGCAAACTACTTGCAGCTCGTGGGATGGAGCCCCAAGCCAAACGGGCTCCCAGGTGTCTTTTTCAGGTCATGCGCTGCTGCATGGGGCATGCACGCGCGAGCTGAGCACCACACAGGAAACGCTCCCAGAGCATCAAGAGACGAGGCGCTTGGACGAGCAGCCAGCCCCCCTGGCCTTGGAGCGGGAGCAACACAAACACATTGAGCTGGCTCGGCTTTTTGGCTCGGCGCCTCGGCCCAGCTATTTCCCAATAGTCTCAAGGTCATGCAGTGGGGGTGCGGGGGGGTACATATGTGAGAGGGACAGACTTGAGGAAAGTTTGCGCCATCCAGTCACGCCTCCCACCCCTTTTCACCAGGATCGGATCCAAACTGGCCCGTTTTTGGCAAAATGCAGAACATTACAAATGAGAATCAGTTAAGGCGTTGCAGCCTGAAGAAAGCACTTGGGGAGAGGGGGCACCCCTTCCTTCCTTCCCCCAAATCACTGGTCAGGCAGCTTCCTCCTCTTCTAGGGGTGCCAGCCTCCTAGCATCCAAAGCATCCATTTTCTCCAGGGGAACTGTAGTCTGGATTTGAGCTGTGATCTCGGGGGATCTTGCCCACAGTCTTGCCCACAACCAGCTCTCCACAAATCCTCTTCCATAATCCAGACCAGAAAGCTGATGCCTCAAAGAAGGTTTCATATCAAATAGATCGAAGGAAGCACAGCTAATTATAAACTGCAAGGGAAGAGTTTTTTTAAGAAAGAAAGAAAGAAAGAAAGAAAGAAAGAAAGAAAGAAAGAAAGAAAGAAAGAAAGAAAGAAAGAAAGAAAGAAAGAAAGAAAGAAAGAAAGAAAGAAAGAAAGAAAGAAAGAAAGAAAGAAAGAAAGAAAAAGCCAGACTTGACCACAGACTCGTCCCATGAAAGAGAGCCAGCGTGGTGTAGTGGTTAAGAGTGGTGGTTTGGAACGGTGGACTTTGATCTGGAGAACCGGGTTTTGATTCCCCACTCCTCCACACAAAGACTGCTGGGTGACCTTGGGCTAGTCACAGCTCTCTCAGCCCCACCTACCTCTCAGGGTGTCTGTTGTGGGGAGGGGAAGGGAAGGTGATTGTAAGACAGTTTGAGTCTCCCTTAAGTGGCAGAGAAAGTCGGCATATACAAACCAACTCTTCTTCTTCTTCATTGCTTCCTCCCTCTCCAGTTAGGGGTCCCTCAAATGTCTTGGCTACCTGGAAGAACCCTTCCAATTCATTGAGAATGTCCCCCGTCAGATTGGTTTGTGATTTTGTGCTGTTTACTGGTGTTGTGTGTGTGTGTGTCCTCCCCTACATCTACGGATGCCAGTCTCCAGGTGGGACCTAGGGATCCCCTGGAATCACAACTCATCTCCAGACTACAGAGATCAATTCCCCTGGAGAAAAGGGATGCTTTGGAGGGTGGACTCTGTGGCATTGCACCCCAATGAGGTGTCTGTCCTCCTCAGGCTCCATCCCCAAATCTCAAGGAGTTTCCCAACCTGGATCTGGCAACCCTTCTCCCCCATCCGCTGCCGGTGGCCAGGAGGGCACTGGCAACCCTACCCACACCTCGAGGCATGGCCCCACTCTCGTGCCACCTGAAGCACTTTCCTCAATGCACCTGCTCTGTGTTCGTGGAGCAGGATTTATATGGAAGAGCAGAGGGAGGGAGTCTTCATTGCCTGCAGAAAATCCCTGGCTCAGTCCCCAGAAAAACCTCTGTCTGATACTTTGGAGAGCTGCTGCTAGTCTGAATAGCCCATTCTGGGTTAGATGAGCCAGGATTGTTATTTCTTTATTTAAGACATTCTATCCATCTCTGATAAACAGAACCACACTGGGTCGGCCGTGGTGTCACCCACAAACAAGACAACTGCGGCAGCATTATCCTGCCTGTGTTTCACTGCACCTAATATATTCGGCATGCTCTGATCCTGGAGAAAATGCAGCAGTCTGTTCACACAGTGGCCAACTGGGTGCCTCTAGGAAGCCCACAAACAAGACGGCTGCAGCAGCATTGTCCTACCTTGTGTTCCACAGCACCTAATATAACAGGCATGCTCATCTGATCCTAGAGAGAACAGGTATGCATTATGACTAGTATCCATTTTATACTAGTAGCCATGAATAGCCCTCTCCTCCATGAACATGTCCACTCCCCTCTTAAAGCTTTCCAAAGTGGCAGCCATCACCACATTTTGGGGCAGGGAGTTCCACAATTTAACTGCGTTGTGAGAAGAAACACTTCATTTTATCAGTTTTGAATCTCACACCCTCCAGCTTCAGAAGATGACCCCACCTTCTAGTATTATAAGGGAATGGTATAAACTTAGTAAGAGGTTGTTCTCTGTCTTCTGTGTCATCCTTAGAACAGTTCCATCCTTCTTGGTCCATCGAAGTCAATGAGCTCAGAAGCATGTAACGCCAGCCTTTTATGCATGGCTGTTTCCCGGCTCCGATGACTTCGGGTCTTTGTTTGGATTATGCAGGCCATTTCCGACCGTCTGAGGTCGCCTCGCTCTCCCCCTGCCTTTCCCCACGATTTGCCCGCGTTTTGAGAGACCTGCTTTATCTTGAATTTGAAAACGCGGGCAAAACGTGGGGAAATGCAAGGGGAGAGCGAGGCAACCTCTGACAGTCAGAAACTGGATGCATAATCAAAGCAAAGACCCAAAGTCGTCGGAGGGGTGACGGCGAGTGAAACAGCCAGGCATAAAAGACCTCTGTTTAGAATAATACTGTCTCCAATCTTAGCATTTCCCCCCCAGCACTTGCTTTACTGCCAAGCCAACTTATTCCTATTTTCACTTCTTATTTCCTCATTCTGCTCCTACGATACACTCGGACAATTTCCCAAGCTGCATATGTGTTGGTAGAACACACAACACTCTCTTGGCGTGAGCCCAAAGGCAAGTGAGCTAATATCAACAGACTTCCTAAACTAAAAGCAAACAGTCAACATACCGTATGACCTTTCAGATGACTCCCAACGTTTTGTAACGTGTATGGGTTTCTACAGCCCAATATTCAAGTCAACCACAGTCAAGTGAATGGCCTCTAGGCTTCTTCACACAGAGTTTGCCTGCAGCAGGTGTTCTTTTGGCTTCCTCGCACCATCGTTGTACATTTGTCACCCATCATGTCTGCCTTTCTCTGGTTTCTCAAACCCACTTTGATTCAATTTGGGGAAAGCACAACGAGGAAACCGCAGAAAGACAGCAAATGGACAACGATGTCATGAGGAAGTGGGGTGGGGGCGGAAAACGCAGTTTGGCACCCAAGTTCAACATCCTCTGTGTGAAAAGGCCTTACGTTTCCCTGCAAGAAGGAGAGACTCTTCCATAGGGTTTGAAGCTCTGGGTTGGAAAATTCCTGGAGATTTTTTGGGGGGGGAGCCTGGGGAGGGGACCTCAGCAGGGTACAATGCCATAGATTCCACCCTCCAAAGCAGCCATTTTCTCCAGGGGAACTGATCTCTATAAACTGGAGGCCAGTTGTAATCCCGGGAGATCTCCAGCCACCACCTCAAGACTGGCAATGCTACTCTTCCAGCAATTCCCTTCCAAAGATCCACAGAGATCAGGGTTCAGAAGAGGAATCCATAAGCAGTTGCTGGTTGAAATGGAGAAATAAAAAATATAATGCAAATTAGAGGATTGTGCCGCGGCCAATTAAACACTCAAGAGTTAAATCGGCCGCAGTGATGCGGCACTTCCGGAAGTAAAACCGGAAGTGACATCATCACATGCATGCACCCGTGCACATGCCCAACCACCCCATCCCCATCCCCTAAAACCTCCTGCCGATTGGGAGGGGGGACATGGCAGCCCTACTCAGGTGATGGCTGGAGATCTCCTGGAATTACTGCTGGTCTCCGGATGACCAAGATTAGTTCCCCTGGAGAAAATGGTTGCGTTGGATGGTTGATTCTATGGCATTATACCCTGCTTAGGTCCCTCCCCTCCCCAAACCCCAGCTTCCCCAACCTCAGCCCCCCCCCCCAAGTCTCCAGGAATTTCCCAATCCAGAGCTGGCAACCCTGCCACCATCACACCAGCCTATGGAGAAGAGCCATAACTGTGGGCAGAGAAACATTCAGAACACCTATCCACATTGCAAGCCCTACCCCCTTCATTAGCATTACTCATAAGGTTGCCAGCTGCAGGGGAGGAGCCTGAGGAGGGCAGGGTTTGGACAGGGAAGGGACTTCAATGCCATAGAGCCCAATTGCCACAGTGGCCATTTTCTCCAGGGGAACTGATTGTTGCCTGGATATCAGTTGTAATAGCAGGAGATCCCCAGCCACCACCTGGAAGTTGGCAACCCTAATTACCCCACAGTAAACACCTATTTCAGAAGACATCTTTGACAAAGAAATAATATGGCCCTCTGGCCTTTGCGAAGAATAATGACCCATCTTGATGCTACAGCGAGAGACTGCAGCTTGCTTAAATCCACCCGATGTGATTTCTTGATCAGGATTTGAACTACAGGACTGTGCACATAAGTGATGTTTTGCAATGTTTTGTTTCCCATCAAGAATTTTTAAAATTTGTTTTCTACATAAGGTAATAGATATAACAACAAACAAGGCCTTTGTAACCTAGGATTTTCAACCTCCAGGTGGGGCCTGGAGATCTTCCAATATTATAGTTAATCTTCAGTCAACAGTTTCCCTGGACAATAGGGCTGCTTTGGAGGGTGGGCTCGATAGCATTGTACCTTTCCTTTCCTTTTATCCCTTAGAAGCTCCTTGATCAATTGATCTTGAGCAGCATATATCTAGTGTTGGAGGGATATAAGGACTGAAACAAATCTTGCCACTGACAATGTAGCCTTGGGGTCCCTGTCGCTTAGTAAAAAAGGCATTATGTCAGTCACAGAGGCATTGGATTTGTATGTTAAAAGGGGGGAAATATAGTGCGATCGAAGTTCCTCGTAAAAGCGGCATTCCCAAAGGGCATGGGCTAATGAGTCGATAGAGCCAGAAGAGCAAGGGCAGATCCTGTCTGAGTATGGTATATTCAGAATTCTGCCCTGCATTACCATAGAAGGGCTTGCATTCAATCTAGCCAAGCAAAAAGCTCTACAGAGACGAGGAGTTGTGATAGCATTGTACCATGCTGCAGTCCCTCCCCTCCCCAAACCATGCCCTCCTCACTCCCCACCCCCAAAATCTCTAGGTATTTCCCAACCCAGCTGGCAACCCTATACCCATCCTCTACTACGGTCAGCTGAAAGCTGAATTGAAACTGTGTTTTCTCATGACAATATGTTCACCATGAAAAAATCTGCCCTTATGAGCAAGCTATTACTGTATGCCTACTTGTAAGTACGCCCCAGGCAGACGACGAGTCCATTTCTTCCGGTAAGTTTCCTTTGCTTCACAATTAATTAATCACTTCCTGTTTTCTTGGGGCCAGCCTGTCCTCTCCCGGCATTCACGGATCAACTGCAAATTATCACTTCTTGCATGTGAAGGTGACGTCAAGTATTGCTTCTTGTTTCACAGTCAACCAAAGCCACTGCTCGTGTTTTTTTTTAAAAGATTTACTGTTTATAATCTTAATTTCATGATTACAAACCAGCAATAACAAATAACAATAAAGAGCAGCAGCAGCTTTGGATGGCTGCAAAGTAAAAAGAACCGTATATATTGTCGAAGGCTTTCACGGTCAGAGTTCATTGGTCCTTGTAGGTTATCCGGGCTGTGTGACCGTGGTCTTGGTGTTTTCTTTCCTGACCGTTTCGCCAGCAGCTGTGGCCGGCATCTTCAGAGGAGTCACACTGAAGGACAGTGTCTCTTCTGTCCTTCAGTGTCCTTCACTGTCCTTCAGTGTGACTCCTCTGAAGATGCCTGCCATAGCTGCTGGCGAAACGTCAGGAAAGAAAATACCATGACCAAGGTTACACAGCCCGGATAACCTACAAGAACCAACAAAAAAAAGTAGTTAGTCATCTCCCTCCTCCCCACCCCACAATGAAAACTGATTATTTACAGCAAGAGAGCCAGCTGCAAGAGATCAGAGGGAAGATAAAAGGGATATTTAAAAGGAAAATAGCTCAGAGAAATCTCAATAGCACTTGTCATAGTGTTGGAAGGGCTGTATAGTCCAGGGGTCCTCCACCTTTTTGAGCATGTGGGCACATTTGGAATTCTGACACGGCATGGTGGGCAAAATGGTTGCCACAAAATGGTGTCTGTTGTGGGGAGGGGAAGGTAAGAAGAAGAAGTAGAGTTGGTTTTTATATGCCAACTTTCTCTACCACTTAAGGGAGACTCAAACCGTCTTACAATCACCTTCCCTTCCCCTCCCCACAACAGGCACCCTGTGAGGTAGGTGGGGCTGAGAGAGAGTGACTTGCCCAAGGTCACCCAGCTGGCTTCGTGTGTAGGAGTGGGGAAACAAATCCAGTTCACCAGATTAGCCTCCACCGCTCATGTGAAGGAGGAGTGGGGGAATCAAACCCGGTTCTCCAGATCAGACTACACTGCTCCAAACCACTGCTCTTAACCACTACAACCACGCTGGCACAGTAAGCCAGTTTGAGTCTCACTTAAGTGGCAGAGAAAGTCAGCATATAAAAACCAACTTCTTCGTCATTCGCCTGGAGAAAATTGATGCCATAGGGCCCTCCCTCCAAAGCACTGTACCCCACTGAGGATCCTGTCCTCCCCAGGAGCCACCCCCAAATCTCCAGGGGTTTCCCAGGCTGGATCTGGCGAGCCTACCCCCCATTCCCTGCTGGTGGCCTAGGGGGGACCTGGCAACACTATTGCTAACAGAACTCTGCTTGAATGTGGCCAGTGGCAGTAGGGCAGTGCTGCAGTCAGCACCTCGGGCAGAGCACTGACACGAAGGAAGGAGTCACCCCGTCCGATCTGCACCCGGACTCTGGTGCTGGCTCCAAGCCTGGCAACTAAGCTGAACTTGTGCACCAGCTGCCTTTGCATCGCCCCCCCCCCCTTTTGCCAAAGGAGAAACATCCCTGGGGACTGTGGCCAGGCCTGCAGAGAGCAAGTAATAGGAGGTCAAAGTTCTGTGATTAGACAAAGGCTGCAAACACAGCATAACTGGCATGTCAGGTGAAACAGAGCAGCGCTTGTTACCATCTGGATTTTTGCCAACGGCTGATCGTTTTTCTGAGGCCTTTTATGCCCAGGTTGTTTCCGTTGGATACGCTGCTCTCTCAACGCACGGTATTTTCAGTCAAATTCTCAAATCCCTGTGCACAGGGGTTTGAAACTGACCAACACGGGCTGTGAAACTGACCAAATACGCAGCCTCAGAGGTCGTTTGTGATTGTTTCAGAGTTCTCACTAGTTGCAAACAAAACAACCTGTTCTATCAGGCTGAGGTCTGAAACTGACCTACACTCCCTGTGAAACTGACCAAATAAGCAGCCTCCTTGTATTCCAGCTCGGAGAGGATGGATTGGATGAGGGGGAAAGACCAGTGGGAGGGAGAAGCAAGAATGGGCGTGGGGAGAAAACCACGAATTGACAAGTATGCACAGGACCAGCTTTCGATTTGAGACCGAGGCAGACAGTAAACCCGGGGTAAAAGAGCATCCACAAAACGCAGGGAAAAGAGAGTGAGGCGACTTCTAAAGGTTGGGAAATACATGCATAATGAAAACGAAGCCCCGAAGCAACTGAAACAACCTGTGCATAAAAGGCCTGAGTTTTCTGATAATGTGGTGCAACATATATATAAAGTAACCCTGTTCACTTGGATCCCTCTGTTACCCTCATGTCCAACTTCCCTCCTCTCCCGCTATTGCTTTCCCCTCTGCCGAAAGTTAGGCTGCAAAATCCCCAGGACAGGAACTCTCGTTTCGCCAGACTCCTCTGCACAGCCTTGAGAACTACCTCCTTCCCCAGACCTCACTAAATGTGCCAGGATATCCACAGCAGGTACTTTAAAATCTATGTTCATTCAGCTTTTTGTTCCAAATATCACAACTGGCTGTTGAATTGTCAAGGACGTTTGTCCAAAAAGTAGGGTTGCTACATCCGAGTTTGGAAATATGTGGAGATTTGAAAGTGGAGGCTGGGAGGGTGGGGTTTAGGGCTGGGATGGGACTTGGTGGGGTACAAGGCCATGCCATCCACCTTCCAAAGCAGCTGTTTTCTCCAGGGAAAGTGGAATAAATGTTTTACATAAATAATAAACTAGCAATCTCTGTAGTCTAGAGATTAATTGTAATTCCGGGAGATCTCCAGCCTTCACCTGGAGGTTGGCAACCCTACTAAACAGCCACTATATTTGCCGTCTGAAGAGGAAAGAAGCCCATTATCCAATAAAAAGGCCCTTGCCTTTACACAATACATGCATTGAAATATCGTCGAAGACAGAAACAACTTGGAACTTTAAACAAAAGCAGGTTGCTCCACTGCCATGAAGTCCACAAGATATGAAAAGAAGCAAAAAAAAGGGAAGAACTGTGAGGACTGAAATCTGAGTCCATCATAGGGTTGCCAACCACCTGGTGGCATCTGGACATCTCCCACTGATACAACTGCCCACCAGACAACCAAGATCAGTTCCTCTGGAGAAAATGGCTGCTTTGGAGGGTGGACTCTATGCCATTGTACCCTGCTGAGCTCCCTCCCCTCTCCAAACCTCACTCTCCCCAGGATCCACCCCCAAAATCTCCAGGTATTTCCCAACCCAGAGCTGGCAACACCACTGCTCTACCAATGCAGGACTTGGTGGTGGTGGGGGGGGTATTTTGTAAATCGGTAATTGACAAATCACTGTCGTGTTCTAGTGAGGCAGGAAAAATGGCACCAATCTGAACTGTCACATCCACACAGCAGCCGTTCTGGCTTTCCTGCAATTTCCCCCAAAACAGCGTAATAAAACAGGTTTTTGGAAAGATTGAAGAACAGCCAGGAAAAATCTAGAAGGTGCATGAAAACACTATGATGATGTGAAACAAGGTGGGGTGGCCTTCCTATTAGGATTGGTGCTGAATGAAACACTTGGTGTGGAAGTCACCTTCGAATGTAGGTGAGTCTCTAGATTCAGTCTCACGAAGTTGCAGAGACTCCAAGAAAATGCTGGCTTCTTAGATGAACTCCTTCTTTCCAGTGATGCAGTATCTAGGCTGCAGTTATGCCTTGTTCCGAGTAATTAATATTTCCGAAGGTATCATGCATTTCTCAAGGCCAGCTTCGTTCCCAGAGGAACTTCTGTCACTTGACTCCTATCAGCACTCATCTAACCACCAGTAATCTAATTAAGACCACTTCCGATTTCTTTGTCTGAAAGGCAATTGATGTTGCTAGATAAACAACAAACTAGCGGCACAAATAGGGTTGCCAACCACCAGGTACTAGCTGGAGATCTCTCGCTATTACAAATGATCTCCAGCTGACAGAGATCAGTCCACCTGGAGAAAATGGCTGCTTTGGCCATTGGGTTCTATGGCATTGAAGTCCCACCCCTCCCCAAACCTCTCCATACTCAGGCTCCGCCCCAAAAACCTTCCGCCGGTAGTGATTTTAGGGTTGCCAGCACTGGGTGGGGAAATACCTGGAGATTTGCAGGGCAGGGGGTAGAGCCTGGGTAGGGCAGATTTTGGGGAGGGACTTCTGCTTTGGAAGGTGGACTGTATAGCTATGCTGAAGTCCCTCCCCAAAATTGATCTCTATTGCCTGGAGATCAACTGTTATAGCAGGAGATCTTCAGGTCCCACCTGGAGGTTGGCAAACCTAGTTGATTTGCTCTGACCACTTAAGCTTACACTACAGACTTAAACAGTAACTATAATCGAGGTGTGCATGCCAGGGACCTCTGATATTCAGTACTGTCACCAAACTAAAACACCCAGCCTCCTTTGGGAGCAGCTGGCATACAAGGAATTTGTTATGTGTGCATAATACCCAAAGGGTAGGGTCCTTGGGCACATCAAACACTAATTAATTTATTACAGGATGAACTTTGGTCCAAGGCGCAAGTTGCTCCTGAATGGAGATCTGCTCCACATTCTCCAACAGAGAATTGTTTTCTTTTTTGCTTCTGCACTTCACCATAGCATAGTCACTCATCTTCTGAGTCTCCCCTGCCTTTGCATATGTTTTCCCAAACCTGCTGTGGGACCATCTTTCTAGAAATCGAGAAAGATGGTACTCAAAGCAGTTCTGGGATCCGTGTAATGTCCAGCACTATTTCCTTTTGCACCCACTATTTCCCTTCCCTGGCAGGCTTTTTGCTAGGTTTTTAAAAAAGTGACAAAAAGCACTCCAGTAGAGGGGGAAATGGCAAGCAGGAGAGGATACCGTGGAGACGACCATCATGTGGTGCCTCCAATGCGAATGCCGCCGCAATGAGAACACAATGGGGGAATCGTCCCTGTGCGGAAGCAGCCCAAGGTCTTTTGTGCATGGCCATTTCCCTCGCCGTCCGTCGACTTCTGGTCTTTGTTTTGATTATGCATGCTGTTTCCAACTGTCAGAGGTCTCCTCGCTCTCCTCCTGCCTTTCTCCACTTTTTTGTGAGACCTGTTTTATCTCAAATTTGAAAACACGGACAAAACACGGGGAAATGCAGGGGGAGAGCAAGGCGACCTCTGACAGTCAGAAACGGCATGCATAATCAACACAAAGACCCAAAGTCATTGGAAGGGTGACGGCGAGGGAAACAACCATGCATAAAAGGCCCAAGTCAAACATTACAACCCTGGCATGCTTCATATCACTGAAATCAGTGGAATTTGCCACTACAAATGTTTAGGACCAAGCAGCACATTTCCATCTGCTTTACCACATAATTATCACTGGGAACTGCCACCCACTTGGAAATCCTGCCCGGGTAGCACACCTAGGAATGAAATAAGGCAAAAATGGCTTCTTAGCTCACTATGTAGATTATGGAGCCCCGAGGCTCCAACACAATCTTCCCAGCCCTTCCTCTCTCTTTGGGTAACCAGAGCCGTATAGTGGTTAGGAGTGGTAGAGGCTAATCTGGTGAACCGGGTTTAATTCCCCACTCCTCCACATGAACAACAGGCTCTAATCTGAAGAATTGGGTTCAATACCCTACTCCTGCACGTGAGCGGCGGACTCTAATCTGGAAAATCGGGTTAATACACCATCTGGAAAACATGGGCAAAACACACGGGGAGAGCAAGGTGACCCCTAACAGCTGGGAAAGGCAGACATAATCAAAAGGAAGCCCGGAAACAGTCGGCGGGGGTGACTGCGGGGAAACGTCCCTGCATGAAAGGCCTTAGTCTTTAAGGTGCTGCTGGATGCTTGCTGTTTTCAACCATTACTAGTGATCTTTTCTCAGTGTATGGATGCATGCGGGCACATTTTATTTTCCAGCACATTTTGGGTCAATCTCTGGGCAGCTGCCTCCCCAACAGTCTGCCCCATGCTAAAGTTCGAAGGCTTAGCTAATAACCCAGGCAGAAAGTTCGCATGTGCTGCCGGAGTCGAAGAATTTTTTTACAATAAGTGTAAAAGCGGATGAGCACAGAACAGTGCAATCCTAAAGACACTTCCTCGGGAGTAAGCCCAATTGAATAGATCGGAGTAGGATTCTGAGAAGAGCTGCTTAGGATTGCTCTCAATGGTCTTTTATGCACAGCTGTTCCACTCACCGTCACCCCTCTGACAACTTTGTGTTTTGCCTGCGTTTTGAGAAACCTGTTTTATCTCTAATTTGAAAACATGGACAAAATGCAGGGAAAAGCAGTGGGAGAGCGAGGCGACTTCTGACGGTCAGAAACAACAAGCATATTAAACAAAGCAAAGACCCAAAGTCATCGGAGGGGAGACAGCAAGTGAAACAGCCATGCATAAAAGACCAATGTCTAACCCACCAGATTTGTAGTATGCCACCAGATCTTCAAAGCCTGTTATTAGAAAGTCACACCCTCCTTATACCAGAGAGCGTAATATAAACCTGGGTTAATCTGGATGCAGTCCAGAAAAACGTGCAGACTGCCTGGACTCACTCATTCATAAACTGAATAAGGGTCATGTATGATGTCGGAGAGGGGGGGGGGCAAAGCCATCCAAATATCTACATTGCCCACTGAATTAAAACATACAGAAGGCATCTGGATTTAACCTTGTCCAAACCTTAATTCCCAGAAATTAACAAAAATTCTGCATTGCAAAATCCATTCCTTCATTCTCTAGCCTCTTTTAAGCCTAGCAACATTCCTAACTGTTTACTATTTGTTTTTATTGAATCCCAACCATCTTCCCAAGAACTCAGGGAAAGGTACACAGATTTTACATGTATGCTAATACCCCCCTTCTTCCCATGATATCCTTACAACAATCCCTTGTGGGACAGAGTAACTGTGACCTGTCCTCCCCCAGGCTCCACCCCCAAATCTCCAGGAGTTACCTAACCTGGAGCTGGCAACCCTACCCACCCCACCCCATCCCCTGCCGGTGGCTGGGGAGACCTGACAACCCTAGAGCCACCGGGCCTAGCAAGGAGCTACTTTCTGCACTCACCAGGTACCACCAGGCTCCCGCCTACAGGCTGATCTGACAGGTACAAGGACTGGAGAGCTAGCAGCCTTGATGTATACAGGTTGCAGAATTCAATGTTTCTAGGTACAGAGTTTTGATTCCTTTGGCTTTCCCCCCTATCTGTCTGTGCAGAGTCGGACCTAAAATAAAAACTCCACCTTCTCTAGGCAGTAACCCTTCTCCTTATGAATCCAGGAAACTGCCTTATGTAGCCTTGGACCACACGTTCATCGACCCCTGCATTGCCTAATCCTGCTCCAAGGCCTTTCCCAGCACTCCTGTCGTAAACCCTCTAATTGAAGGGCCCGGGGCTTGAACCTTGCATGTATTAAGACTCGTAAGTTTTGTACATGTGAAAATGTTATTGTATTTATCCAATGGCCATCACAATTTACTAAAGCAAATAAATAATAACACAGAAACAGTGGATTAGCAAATAAAATATTAAAATAGATAATGGAATATATTAAAACATTTCAATTTAAAAGTTAGGTAGCTACTCCTTCCAATACCGCATTATTTTCTTTGCTGCAAGAGCAAACAAAGAGACTTTAGATGATGCATATGCACTAATATCAGTCAGTCAGTCAAGCTTTATTGCGGTACATAACCAGCATAAGTCAAGTGAGACCATTATAGCCCCACACGCAAAATACACAGCCGTCAATACAAAAAAATACTTTGCACTATATACCTAAAAAACACCCCTATATGGCAGAATACATAAAAACAGACCCAGAAAACCTAGAACCCATTAATCTTCTTCCTTCTTGAGTTCTTTACGGATCCTAACAGCTGAATTAATATCAGATAACAGAAATGTAATTTTCTCCGCATCCGAGTGTATATTAATACCGGATAATATTTCTGCCAAAGATTTATCCTTGGGGCCAGCATACAATGGGCAAAACAGGATGGAGTGAGGCAAGTCCTCCAGAGTTGAGGATCCACAGATACAGACACATTGATCCCTTGGGGTTTGAGAGTAACGCCCCACCAATAAAGCCATTGGCACAGTTTGAAAGCATAATGATGTAAAGAACGCTTTAAGATTAGATTTTGCGATGTTGGCTAAATGGGGAGTTCTAAAGGGGTCATTTTTAATTAATTTGTAGTTTTAAAATTAATAATTGATCCATCGGCTTTAAACACCCAGTCTCTAAGCGGGTGGAGTAAGTTTCGTATCGGCTTTGGTCTGTTCCACAAGAGGGTCCAAACCCAGCACAGAAAAAAAATCCACAGGGTTGATGACAAACCCCTCCGAACGCCCTTCCACAGGGTGTGCATTTGGCTGCCTGCAGAGAAGAACCCAGATGCACCTCCAACTCATTGGTCTGGTTAATGTGCTTAAAGTTTAACCCTACCTGGCCATGGCTCCGGAGATGACGGAGGCCGCAGCAGAGAGCGGGCCACTCAGGAAGGCTGCTGAGAGAACGGCCTCTTTTATCAGGCAGCCCTGGGTGACATGAGAGCTGTCTGCCCCCTCCTCGGCCCGAACTAATTACACTTGGCGGCGGGGAGTTGAGTCCCACCTGGTTTTTTATTAACTGAACACTCTGTCCCTCTCCTGAACCACCAAGTCGTGTCCCTCCAGAACTGGCCTGGGGCCAACTGGCACCCTGCAGGCTGGGACCCTGCCAGCAAACTTTCACTAGATGGGAATGCCTCTCGGAGGATGCACTTCCCACACCGCTGAGCTAAAGCAACCGATCCCATGAATCTACGGATGCCAGTTCCAAGTGGGGAAACCCCTGGAGATTTGGGGCTGGCGCCTGGGGAGGAGGGCAGGGACCTCGGTGGGGTACCATGCCACAGAGACCACCCTCCAAACATGCATTTTGTCCAGGCATGTGAGGGATATGTAGGGTTGCCAACTGCCAGGTACTAGCTGGAGATCTCCTGCTGTTACAATTGATCTCCTGAGGAGGGCGGAGCCTGAAGAGGGGAGGGTTTGGAGCGGGACTTCAATGCCGTAGAGTCCAATTGCCCAAGAGGCCATTTTCTCCAGGTGCACTGATCTCTATCAGCTGGAGATCAGTTGTAATGGCAGGAGAAGCATTGAAAGTCCACATGTACAAATGTACAAAAAAGTCTCTTCACTGTGGCAATGTCCGTGAGATCAAGAAGATCGCAAGAAGCAATTCCAAAATAGGTGGGTGTAACGTTCAAGGAGGACGCTGGAGTACCTGGAGGTTGGCAACCCTATCTTTTTATCAGGTCCTCTAAATCCCCAGCTTTCTTGTCTTGAAGTAAGTCTCCCAACTCCTTCCCTTGTGGATATAAGGGGAAAGTAAAAAGGATGTGATTCAAAGGTTCTAACGGACAGATTGTTATAATGTTACAACGCTATAACAATACAGTGGTTGCCTGGGGGCAACACACACGCCCGGCCCCTTGTTGTGACTCCAGATCAAGCGAGGCCTTTCCCCAGGGACGCTGCTCACCTGTGTTTCAAGGAGACCCCTTCACAAGCTCCCCTTTGCCACTGCCAGTCTGGGCCTAAATCTCCCACCTGCCCCATGATCTGTATCAAAGAGGTCCACGGTCGCTGGCACTTTGCCTTTTCCCATCTTATCCTTCTCTGTCTCACCCCACAGCTAACAGATTTTGGGGGGATAGATTTATATCAGAGGAACAGCAATACCCCCTTCCTCGGATCTCTTCCCTGCCAATTAGCAACATTACGTGGCAGCTTTAAAGTGTGTGTTTTTTCTTAATTTTAATTATGGGAGATCCATCCTGTCATGGATGCTTTGTTTTATTTATTTAATTACTTATTCATTTGCTTCGTTGATAACCCGCCTTTCTCCCCAATGGGGACCCAAAGCGGCTTGCATCGTTCTCCTCTCCTCCATTTTATCCTTGCAACAACCCTGTGAGGTAGGCAAGGCAACATTATGTGGCAGCTTTAAAGTTTGGGTTTTTTTAATTTTAATTATGGGAGATCCATCCTGTCATGGATGCTTTGTTTTATTTATTTAATTACTTATTCATTTGCTTCGTTGATAACCGCCTTTCTCCCCAATGGGGACCCAAAGCGGCTTACATCGTTCTCCTCTCCTCCATTTTATCCTTGCAACAACCCTGTGAGGTAGGCAAGGCAACATTATGTGGCAGCTTTAAAGTTTGGGGTTTTTTTAATTTTAATTATGGGAGATCCATCCTGTCATGGATGCTTTGTTTTATTTATTTAATTACTTATTCATTTGCTTCGTTGATAACCCGCCTTTCTCCCCAATGGGGACCCAAAGCGGCTTACATCGTTCTCCTCTCCTCCATTTTATCCTCGCAACAACCCGGTGAGGTAGGCAAGGCTGAGAGGTTGGGACTGGCCCAAGATCACCCAGTGAGCTTCCATGCCATGAGTGGGAATTCGAATCTGGGTCTTCCCAGTACTAACTACTACGCCACCCTGGCTCTCACACTGGCTTTAGTCTTCAGGTAGGGTCGCCAAGTCCCTCTTCGCCACCAGCAGGAGGTTGTTTTGGCGGAGCCTGAGAAGGGCAAGGTTTGGGGAGGGGAAGGACTTCAATGCCATAGAGTCCAATGGCCAAAG
Organism: Euleptes europaea; assembly: GCF_029931775.1. Taxonomy (NCBI): domain Eukaryota; kingdom Metazoa; phylum Chordata; class Lepidosauria; order Squamata; family Sphaerodactylidae; genus Euleptes; species Euleptes europaea. The sequence goes on along the minus strand of NC_079329.1, from coordinate 35,792,753 downwards.
CGGCCATTTTCTCTAGGTGAACTGATCTCTATTGGCTGGAGATCAGTTGTAATAGCAGGAGATCTCCAGCTAGCTAGTACCTGGAAGTTGGCACGCCTATCTTCAGGCTGGGAGCAGCAGGATTCCCGGATCACGAGGTACAATCTGCAGTCAACCCCGAGCCACAACAAATTTGTTATGCCAACTCTGAAACAAATCACACCCTCTACGACTCCTTGCCAGCTGGTCCCGTGCCCTACCACCCACTGCGATAAACAAGGAAAGCCCAGCTCCAGCAGCCTATTCCCCTTTCCCACGTCTTGTTTCTGAATTGCGCCATGTATCTGGGTAGAGAAAAACCCAGATCTCAGCTATCCCCTTGGGGTCCATGCTCCCAGTAGGGTTGCTAACCTCCAGGAGAGGCCTGGAGGTCACCCAGAATAACAACTGATCTCCAGACTACAGAGATCTGTTCCCCTGGAGAAAACAGCAGATTTGGAGGGTGGACTCTACGACATTATACCCTGCTGAGGTCCCTCCCTTTCCCAAATCTTGCTCCCTGGGCTCTACCCCAAAATCTCCAGGAATTTCCAAATAGGTAGGGTTGCCAGCCTCCAGGTACTAGCTGGAGATCTCCTGCTATTACAACTGATCTCCAGCCAATAGAGATGAGTTCGCCTGGAGAAAATGGCTGCTTTGGCAATTGGACTCTATGGCGTTGAAGTCCCTCCCCAAACCCCACCCCAAAAACTTCCCACTGGTGGTGAAGAGGGTTGCCAACTCTGAGTTGGGAAATACCTGGAGATTTTGAGGGTGGAGCCTGGAGAGGGTGGGGTTTAGAGAAGGGAGGGACCTCAGCAGGGTACAATGCCACAGAGTCCACCCTCCAAAGCAGCCGTTTTCTCCAGGGGAACTGATCTTGGTCATCTGGAGATCAGTTGTAATAGCGATAGATCTCCAGGTGCTCCTTGAAGGTTGGCCACCCTATTCCCAAACCCGAGCTCCCAGTCATTCAGGCGACTGAAGTCCCAGTTTCACCCATAAGCACGCCATTATCTATTTATCTATAAGCACACTCTGTTATCTATTTCAGGTGCGAGTGCTGTGCAGAGTTTTCAAAAGTGATTTTTTTTCAGCTTTATGCATTCTTGAGGATGTGTCCAACTGAGACACACCCCGTAGCCCAGAAGATACAAAAACATGTGCACGCACAAAGGGAAAAAAAATGTCTCCGTTGAGTTCAGAAGGAGAGACTGGCGGCCTTGAGGCCAAATCTGGTCGCTGGCAGTTGACCCAGGCACATGGGTACATCAGGAGCAGCATGGAAATGGCCAGATGTCCCTTGAAGGGGGGGGGGGACTGAAGTGCGATCGAGTCCCTGGTACTGAAATGCCTAATTGTCTCATAGAGTCCAATAAAGACAATTAGGAGGAGGTTACAATTGGTTTTTTATTTAGCTAAACAACAGAGCTGGGGTGAAATAGCCCACAATTAAGATGCAGGGTACTCACCAGCAAGACAAAGGAAAGTCAGTATCATTTATGCCTTTGCATGGGGCAGGCCCATGTCTATTGACACGCAGATTGACATAGAAAAGCCCCAATCACACTTTAGGGATATACTTTACTTTGATTAAACTATCCTATAGATTTTGCACCAACCATCCCCTTTCCAAAGTGGCCCTCTAGTAAAATCAGGAAGTTATGCCAATGTTTTAATAACAATACGATGCTTCCTCTTCTGATGTTACCTAACCCCCCTCCTGCCCCCCAGATATATATATTTTAAAGTCAACACACTAGAAATGGGGTATCCTGGACCTCAGTTATCCCCAGTTGTTTCATTCATTAAGGGTTTTTATTCAGTGAGGTTTTTCAAAAGCGTCCCCTTTCTACTTTTGCTGTAAGGACAGGAAAAAGAAAGCTGGACATAGTGGGGGGAGGAAGAGGGGGGGGGAATCCAACTCTTGCGAAGGAAGCAAAAGAGAAGAGCAGTTTAAAAGACAAAGAAAGGAGAGGGCACACAAACAGCCAAGAACAGAGAAAGAAAGGTCGTTCAGGAACTCAAAACAGGTAAATCAAACAAAGGCAGGCCCAAACTACAATGCGAGAAGTTACCAGAAAAACAGAAAGAAAGAAAAAGATAATCCAATTTTGAAACACACCAAAGAGAAAATGCAGAGAAGGAGGTGGGGATTCCAGAGCCAACAGGTTGCAAGACAGACAAATGAGCCTATGAAGATTTGGGAACATCTGAATTCCTGCCCTGGCAACATTGGGGCGGCAAAGCGCCACCGAACCCAGCAGGACTTCCGTCCAGGTAAACCCAGAGAGGCTTGGGTTGCAGATCTCCCCGAAAAGCCTCCCAGCCCCAGTCTTCCCGGCTCCTCTGTCTGCAGAGGAAGGAGAGAAGCAAAGCCGGAGCGAGTTGACTTACCTGGCCCTGGTGATCCGGCCTTCCGCTGCTGCCCTGACTCCCAGAACTGGGGGATCCTGTTTAGTTTGAATCCTTTATCTACCTGCCTGTAAAGCAGCCACGCCTTCTCCTCCTGACATCACACTGAGCAAAACACACACACTCACAGAGCAGGATCAGCCAAAGGTGCTCCGGCAGGTGTGAGCAGGAGGAGGAGGAAGAAGAAGAGGAGGAGGAGGAAGAAGAAGAAGAAGAGGAAGAAGAAGAGGAAGAGGAGGAAGAAGAAGAGGAAGATGAGGAAGAAGAAGAAGAAGAAGAGGAAGAAGAAGAAGAGGAGGAAGAAGAAGAAGAGGAAGAAGAAGAAGAAGAGGAGGAGGAAGAAGAGGAAGAGGAAGAAGAAGTAGTAGTAGTAGTAGTAGTGCTGGTTTTTATATGCCGATTTTCTCTACTTTTTAAGGAGAGTCAAACTGGCTTACAGTCTTCTTCCCTCTCCCCACAACAGACACCCTGTGAGGTAGGCAAGGCTGAGAGAGCTCAAAGAGCGCTGTGACTAGTCCAAAGTCACCCAGCTGGCTTCATGTGGAGGGCTGGGTTATCGAACCCGGTTCTCCAGATGAGAGTCCACCACTCTTAACCATTACACCAGCCAGCTCCCTTCTCTTGTGTCCCCCTACCCCACACAGTTTGATGTCTTAACTTTCCTCAAAGCTTCCTGTCTCTTTAAAATACTTTTCTGGTTGTTTTTTTAAAAATCAGGTCATGATAACATTCTTGAGTACTCACATTCTGCCAGCTAGGAAGGAAAGGGTACTTGGTGCTGCGTGCCAGCCGGATAAAACCAGACTTCACAGCTTTGGAAGAGTGGAGATTGGAGGGGGAAGAGTGAATGATCATTTTTCCGCCTCAACAGGGTTGCCAGGTCCCTCTTCGCAACCAGCGGGAGGTGGCTGGGGCAACGCCTGAGGAGGGTGGGGTTTAGGGAGTGGAGGGACTTCACTGCCATAGATCCCAATTCACCAGCATCAGCATCATCCCTTTATTGGCAGAAAAACATGGTACACAAGGGGTACAAAAGGAATGGTGATATTAAAAAGTGCCCTTCATGGCATAGTTAAAAGACAGTTACATCAAATAATTTTGCTCTCAATATGTTGAACCCACTTAGCAGCATATGACTCCATGAGCATATAATAGATAAGGGAAGAGGAATCTGCCTTAAAGTGGAGGCGTAACCAGAATTTTACAGTCATGAGCCATGCTCTTGTTTCCAGTAGCATCTGGCCAGTTTCCAAGCACAATGCGGCATGCGGACACAACAGGGCATACCCATTATTTTTCTGAGGAATTTGGCTTGGGTGCGTTCCAGTGGATAACCTAGTGCACTAATCCAGACCGGAATACCATACAGCAATTGCGCGTTGTAGAGCCCAATTGCCAAAGTGGCCATTTTCTCCAGGTGAACTGATCTCTACCGGCTGGAGATCAGTTGTAATAGCAGGAGATCTCCAGCTTCAACAGAAGTCGGTTTCGGGTAGCCGGCTCAAGGCCGACTCAGCCTTCCATCCTTCTGAGTACCCAGCTTGCTGGGAGTAAAGCGAAGATGACTGGGGCAAACCCCCCTGCAAACAAAATCTGCCTAGTAAACGTCGAGATGTGATGTCACCTGGTGCTTGCCCAGGGGACTACCTTTCTCTTTTTAAAGTGCTACTGGACTCTTGCTCTTTTCTAGGATATGAGGCTTTTTCCTGATTAAATGTGAAGACCACCGTGTGGAAGTTTCCTCAAAAGCAATGCTGCCTTCAGCTGTGAGGTTCTTGCATAGTACTGGTATCACAGACCCACCCCAAGACGCCCTTTAGCATGCAAGCTACCCATTCCCTAAACCAGAGGTTCCCAAACTGTGCTCCACGGAGCACTTGGTGCTCTGCGAAACATCTCCTAGTGCTCCGTGAAGAGATTGCAAAGAAAAATACTACTGTCGTTCAGTTTCGCATATAGGTGCCAGGTGAAAACTAGTGCTCCGTGACGAATTTCTCTCCTGAAAAGTGCTCCATGACTCAAAAGGTTTGGGAACCCCTGCCCTAAACAAATATCCTGTGCTGCAACCTGCGCCCTCTAGTGATAGCTGCTAGCATTACTTGGTATCTGTGTACGTGTGTATATACAACGCACGCACACATACTGCGCTGATTCTCCAGGAGTTCTCCATCAATCCTGATTTTATTCCCTAAGAAGATAAACAGCTTCAAGTAGGGTCACCAGGTAACTCCTGGCTACCGGCAAGGTGGTTGGGGAGGGTTGCCAGGTTGGGAAACTCCTGGAGTTTGGGGGATGGAGCCTGGGGAGGACAGGGACCTCAGTGGGGCACAATGCCACAGGCCGTTTATGCTTGGTAATTAGCAGCGCATTCCAGGCTGAAATGCCCCGCATTTTTTTTTATTTCTTCACACTGAACAGTCATTCCAGTCACTGCGAAGCCTGCACATACCTGCTTCGCATTTCTTAAGAGCCCCTTTAATGTGACCTTTTGTATTTGCTCCGCCCCCACATTGAAGCATTCACTGAAAGAAGCATGCAGAATCCCAGCCGTGGCTTAGCTATGCAAACGACTATTGCTAATGGCTATGCAAACGAAAGAACGAAGCAGCAGGTGAGTGGGGGGTGGAATTTGTTTGACTTTCTCCTCTTGCCTCGGGACCATGAATAGCCATTTTAAAGGTCGAATTAAAAAAATCAGCATTGAGCGAGGAGCAGAATCGACCCTGCATAAATGGCCACAGAGTCCACCCTCCAAAGCATCAATTTTTCTCCTAAGGAACTGATATCTAGTCTGGAGGTGAGCTGTAATTCCAGGGGATCCCCAGGTCCCACCTGCAGGCTGGTATCCCTCGCTTCAGGGGGAAATTTCTATCAGGGAAAATGCAGCAAGAAGAAGTTGTTCTAGATGGCCTGTCCCAAGTCAATTCTATGACTCTATAAAGTGGGTGGGGCCAACAGAGCTTCTGATGGGCCAGTGGAAATCTTACAGATACTGCCAGATGAGTGTTCCTTAGCTGCCCCAGTATGTATACTTGCATGCATGCAAGAAAATATTTTAAACAAGATGTTAATTTTAAAAAGCATCCTTTTAAGCAGAGCTTCTACCTTAAATGCTGAAGAGCGACAATCAGAGTTATGCATAACCTCACTCCCTGACATTTTGGTCTTTTATGCATGGCTGTTTCACTCGCCGGCACCATCGTTTCCGACCATCAGGGATTGCCTCGCTTTCCCCCTGCGTTTCCCTGTGTTTTGACTGCATTTTGCGAGACCTTGGATTACAACTGATCTTCAGGAGACAGGTCATTTATGCATGGGTACTTTCACTCACATTCACCCCCGGTCTGTTCCATGGAGTTATGCATGAGTTTTCCGTCCATTAGAGATGACCTCATGCCCAGCCCTCACAATGTCCAGATCTTCCCATTCCTCTGTTAGCCCAACTCTTCCATCTTCCCTGAAAAGCCCGGGTGAAATCCCCATGTAGAAGACAAAGTGTGGGGCATGCAAGCTTGGTTTCTCTCACAGCCAATTACAAAGTAGCATATTCAAAGGTGGGGATTGAAATACTTCCTGCTTCCTTGGAGCTCTTTGTGAGCAGAAGGAAATCTTTTTAAAACCGAGGGTTGGATTTCTCCCCCTGCCTTCTCCTTTCAGATTGCTCCATTTTAGTTGTTGTTCTTAAAATGCTTTTTAATGTGCCAATTGGTTTTTTTTGGGGGGGGGGATTTTCTCTGATAGTGAGCACTACAAGTAAGCCAATTACAAAGCAGCATTTAAAGGGGCAGAACTTGATCTGAGCTTGGAGACTGCTGGTGCATAGATTCCCAACAGGAAAGTGTGGGTCCAGCCAGCAACGAACCTCAGGCAAAACTCCCATGCATAAACGACCATAGTATACCTGGACCAAATGGCTGCTCTGGAGGGTGGACTCTATGGCATTGTGCCCCCACTGAGGTCCCTCCCCTCCACCAAACCCCACCCTCCTCAGGCTCCACCTCCAAAATCTGCATACCGAACCATATATCTGTGTTTCCTTGAGCAGATCCCAGAACAATACGGTATATTTTTACTGCCTCCTTGAAGCACTGATGTCCTTGCTCGTGAGTGTGTGTGTGTAAAGTGCCGTCAAGTTGCAGCTAGCTTATGGCAGCCCTTGTAGGGTTGCCAAGTCCCTCTTCACCACTGGCGGGAGGTTTTTGGGGCGCAGACTGAGGAGGACAGGGTTTGGGGAGGGGAGGGACTTCAATGCCATAGAGTCCAATTGCCAAAGCAGCCGTTTTCTCCAGGTGAACTGATCTCTGTCGGCTGAAGATCAGTTGTAATAGCAGGAGATCTCCAGCTAGTACCTGGAGGTTGGCAACCCTATGGCCCTGTAAGGTTTTCAAGGCAAAGAGACGTTCAGAGGTGGTTTGCCATTGCCTGCCTCTGCATAGCAACCCTGGACTTCCTAGGTCTTCTCCCATCTATACACCAACCAGGGCCTACCTTGCTTAGCTTCCGAGATCTAAAGAGATGGCTAGCCTGGGCCATCCAGGTCACAGCCCTTTCTCATATATTGGCATAGAAAGCGATGGATGAATTCCGACCGGGGCTTCCCTACTCCGTGAGACACAGATACAGACGATATGGTGGACTAATTTTTTCAAGACACATTTAGCAATGTGTGTTTGGTGTGTTTCTGCACATGCGCTCTAGCACAGACGCAACCTACCATTAGACGGGAAACACTGTTGCAACCAGGGAATTGGCACACATTTGTCTCATCTGCTATTATGGAGTTGGAAAAGTTTGCACTAAAAATGGGTTCCCCAAACCGAGATTTAATCCACCATAAGACCGTTTCCCCCAAGCAAAAAGCAACAAGAAGCCCGGTGCATTTGTCTAATTTGCTTTGTACTCAGGCACTATCGAACTATTGTACTGTCGAACTATTGCAAAGTTTACAACACACTCCAATGTATTCAATTTTTTCCCTGCTCAAAGGGTTTCACTGAGCAACATTATGAACTTCCCAGAATTAATAGTCTGGCTCTCCCAGCATGTAACAAAAAGCTCAGAGTAGCAAAATTATAGCCTAGGGGAATGCAGAAATGGGGAGAGTTAGATCCAGCAGGACTGAAATGGACAGGGCTCGAAGAGCCAGGGCAGAGAAATTGACAAAGGCATTCATTCTAACCAGTGATCCATCTTTTTATTGCTAATCTCCTGTCCAAAAAAAAAATCAGGGGGTGAAATGGGTGGAGGAAGGGGAAGGGATGGGAGGCGAGCAAAACAGTGGGCATGGACAAGGGAAGGGTGTTTGGTGGGGTGGAGAAATAAAGAACATTTGAAGATGTCTGCATGCTCAAGGGAAGCTGTCTCGGAAACGGAGGGGGGGAACATTGTGGTAAAAGTGTTCAGGAAGACACCAGAGGAAAAATGATTGGAAAACGTTTCTGACACCAAACGAAGGAAAAAACATGCAGAAATAAAAATAAATAAAATGTAGCTTTTGACAGCATGAAACGTTGTAAACCATTTGCGCGGATGGCCTAAGTGTGATATGGTATATTTCCAGGCTATTCAAAGAAGCAGGTAAAATTGTAGTTTGTGCTCACAAGTGATCAGTTCAGATGACCTATGTGCCCGCAGTGGCATACTGCTTCCTTGTGGTTGTTTTGATTCACCGTGGCTCCCAGACAGGTCTTTTCCCTAGCATTTTCATGACATCACTATGCATTTATGCATCTTGGAGCTTTCCCCATGCGTTGCTTTGATCTTTCCTAAACCTACTTCAGGACAATCTTTTTTGAAAGATCTCAGCCACAGCACACTTGAAGCACCCTGACCCAGATGGCCCAGGCTAGCCTGATCTCATCAGATCTGGTGAAGCTAAGCAGCATTGGCCCTGGTTAGTACTTGGAGATCACCAAGGAAGTCCAGGGTCTCTGTGCAGAGACAGGCAACGGCAAACCACCTCTGTATGTCTTTTGCCCTGACCTGGATGGAACAGGCTCACCTGATTGCATCAGATCTCAGAAGCTAAACAGGGTATGTCCTGGCTAATATTTGGATGAGAGACTATCAAGAAAGTCCAGGGTCACTATGCAGAGGCAGGCAATGGCAAACTACCTCTGAATATCTCTTGCCTAAATCAGGGGTCAAACATAAGGCCCGTGGGCCGGATCCGGCCCCTTGAGAGTTCTTATCTGGCCTGCGAGCCAGCTGAGGCAGCCACCCCTCCACTCTCGATCTGGGCTGGCGAGGCATGGCCCGGCCCAACCAAGTGACATTTATGTCATATCCAGCACCCCTGCTCTAAATCGTTGGTTTGAGGAATGTAAACCCTGACCTGGACAGCCCCAGGCTAGCCTGATCTCATCAGATCACAGAAGGTAAGCAGGGTTGGCCCTGGGTAGTATTTGGACGGCAACCTCCAAGGAACACCAGAGTTGTGACATGGAGGCAGGCAATGGCAAAACACCTCCAAATGTCCCCTGCCTTGGAAACCCTACAGGGTCGCCCCGGCCTGGAGTCATCAGGGCCCTGCTGGATCTTAAGGAGTTCCACAAGGAGCTATTCCGCCAGGCCTATAACTGAGGACAGCTCCGAGAGGATCCATCATTACTGACCTCCCCATCCCACCCACCCCTCACTCTTGAAATCTGGGGGGGGGGGGGCTGAACTGCTGATATCCTATTACACGGTGGCACCCTGGTAAATTTATGGTCATCTGCATATAACTGTTTTATTGAGATTATTGTTTTAATGAAGTTGACGATTTTATGTTTTTTAATCATTGTTACCCACCCTGAGCCTGGCTCACTGGGGACAAGGGTGGGCTATAAATTTGAAAAATAAATAAAAGTGAAAGTCAGCTGTGACTTGAAGGCCCAAATATATATAAGCAATGTAACTATATCATTCTTTACAATGTAAAGGTTTGGTGGCTGTGTGTGTGTATATGTTTGAAGTTCACAACTGCGGGTGGAGCCTAAGGATGGAGAGGTATGGCAAGAGCTGAGTCTGTCGATCAGGGACCTTTGAGGCTGAAAAAGGAGCGATGAAACATCTCTTACCTTTACCTGCATTCTGGGCTCCGAAGCACTGTGAGCCCCCATAGATCCACTCCTGAATTCGGTTCTCCTGCAGATATGAAAGGGGAGAACATGAAACACCCCAGTTTTGCAGCAGTCACCAAGTCCTTGACTAGGCTTTTCCACCCTTTTTCTTCCTTCCCCTCTCTGCTCCAGCGCATACACCAGAATGTGATTGGGACAAGGGTAGAAAAACAGAGGGGCTGTGGCTCAGTGGTAGAGCCTCTGCTTGGCATGCAGAAGGACCCAGGTTCAATCTCTGGCATCTCCAGTTCAAGGGACCGGGCAGTAGGTGGTGTGGAAGACCTCTGCCTGAGACCCTGGAGAGCTGCTGCTGGTCTGAGTAGACAATGCTGACTTTGATGGACCAAGGGTCTGATTCAGTAGAAGGCAGCTTCATGTGTTCATGTGAACACAACACTACCTGTTAGTAAAACAATAAAACAGAACTGCCAAAAAAAAAATAATGTACTAAGTAAGTTCAATTCTTGGTCTGTCTATAATATAATATCTATAATATCAGGAACATAGTATCTGGTCTGAGAACTGGTCTTTCCTAGCCCTGCTGCCTGCGATCTTTACTGGATATGCCAAAAACTGAACCTGGGACTGATGCAAAAGTGAACCTGGGACTGATGCAAAACATTTGCCCTGACCTGCAGTCCTTCTGTTCAATCATCTAAAACAGGGATGGGGAACCTCAGGCCCGGGGGCCATATGCGGCCCCCGAGGACATTTTCTGCTGCCCTTGGGAGCTCCGGGGCCGGGGGTGTGGGGGGGAGGCATGGAGGTTGGGGCCTGGTCGCGTGGGGCCGGCGTGCACAGGTGTGTGTGTGGGGGGGAAGGCTTTTCTTTCTTTTCTTCTTCTTTTTCTGTCACTCTCCTTTCTCTCCCTCTCTCCCTCTTTTTCTGTCTCTTTGTCTGTCTCCCTTCGTCCTTTTCTTTCTTTCTCCCCCTCCCTCCATTTCTTTCTCCCTTTCTCTCTTTTCCCCTTCCTCCCTTTTCCTCTTTCTCTGTTTTCTTTCCTTCCTACCTTCCTTCCCTGTGGATCGGCTGCCTCCTGGCGCGTTTGCTCAGGCCTACAGCTGGCTGCACTCCTGCCTGGGAGGGGGGGACGAGGGAGCAGGGGCGCCCTCCTGGCCTTCTCTGAGTGGTCTCCCCTGGGGTTGCCAACCTCCAGGTGGTGGCTGGAGACCTGGAAACCATAGTCTCCCCCCCGGGAGATCTACACCTGGTTATGGCCCCCAAATAATGTTATAAATGCGCAAATGGCCCTGGGCAGGAAAAAGGTTCCCCACCCCTGATCTAAAATGACTGTTGAAGTGACAGCTTTCCATTCAGTCACAATAACAGTGTGCCTGGCCACCAGGTGAAAGTAGGGTTGCCAACTCCAGGTTCAGAAATACCTGGGGATTTGAGGGTGGAGCCTGGGAGAGTGGGGTTTAGGGAGGGGGGAGGGTTGCCAACCTCCAGGTGGCACCTGGAGATCTCCTGCTATTACAATTGATCTCCTCATGACCAAGATCAGTTAACCCTGGAGAAAATACCTGCTTTGGACTCTATGGCACTATACCCTGATGAGGTCCTCCCCTCCTTAAACTTTGCCCTCCTCAGACTCTACCCCCAAAATCTCCAGGTATTTCCCAACCCAGACCTGGCAACCCTAGAGGGGAGGGAACTTGGTAGGGTATAATGCCATGCAGTCCACTTTCCAAAGCAGCGGTTTCCTCCAGGAGAAATGGAATAAATGTTTTAAATCAATAAGCAATAAATAAATAGGTGATTTATGTAGACTGGAGTTCAGTTGTAATTCTAGGAGATTTCCAGCCCTCACCTGGAGGTTGGCAACCCTAGGTGCAAGGGAGGAGGCGGTGTTACCACACTCCAGATGGAACTCAGCGTTCTCCCACAATTACCACTCATCTCCACACTACAGAGATCAGTTCTCCTGGAGGAAATAGCAGTTTCAAAGGTTGAACTCACATCCCTGCTGCATTTGCTCCCCTCCCCAAACTCCACCCTTGCTAGTATCTGCCCCCAAATCTCCAAGAATTTCCCAAGCTGGAGTTGGCAACCCAAGGAGGAGGGTCTTTTGAATTGTGTTTCAAGCACCAAAACATCTGTGGATGATACTGGTTTGGTTTCCTGGGTTCAGGGGGGACTGATTATATTTTGGGGCTCTTGGGACTGTCACCACTAGGGTTGCCAGGTCCCCCTTGGCCACCGGTGGGGAGTTGGGGGTAGTCTTGCCAGCTCCAGGTTGGTAAACTCCTGGAGATTGGAGGGGGGGAAGCATGGGGAGAACAGAAACCTCAGAGTGGTATAATGCCTCCAAAGCTTCCATTTTCTCCGGGGGAACTCATCTCTGTAGTCTGGAGATGAGCTGCAATTCTGGGGGATCCTGGAGGCTGGCATCCCAGCTGCCATTGTGGACTTGTACCATAGAATCATAGAATAGAATCATAGAGTTGGAAGGTACCACCAGGGTCATCTAGTCCAACCTCCTGCACAATTCAGGAAATTCGCAACTACCTCCCCCACACACACACCGTGACCTCCTACTCTGTGCCCAGAAGATGGCCAATATCTCTCTTATGATCTGCCTCTCATGATCTGCCTAAGGTCATAGAATCAGCATTGCTGACAGGTGGCCATCTAGCCTCTGCTTAAAAACCTCCAGGGAAGGAGAACTCAATACCTCCAGAGGAAGCCTGTTCCACGAAGGAACCGCTCTGTTAGAAAAACTTTCCTGACTTCCAGGTCGGAGGAGAATCGCCACGGGATGTGTGACAAACCGCGCGCCGGCTAGGGCTGCTGGGGGGGCGAAAAGAACTGCCCCCCTCAAAGCGAGTGGCACCCCTCAGTGAAAGAGGGGGTTCAGAATCGGCGCAGGCGAGCACGCCGTCCTAGAAGCTCTCTTTGCCGAGGAATCGGAGAAGAGAGCTCGGACGGGTCACAGCTGTGAAGCGGGCGCTATTGTCTTCCCTTTTGGCAGCCAGGATGAGCGGCGGAGACTTCCACCATTTGAAACGAAGCAAGTACAATCTTTAATGAAACTTACAAAACTGCACAACTGAGGTGTCTAGCAGTTATTTTCTGGGAAAAAACTATTCCTTTTTTACTATAACTCTACTAACGAGAGCTGAAGTGAAACTTGGCTTTTTGCCAGCTGTTGCGCAGTTTAAAATCCAGCAGAGCTAACCACTGAAACTATTCATAAACAGATCCGTAGGGTGGAATAATGTTGGCATGATATAGACTTAAAAGAAGGCAACTATTCTGATCTATTCTCTAAGGTCTGGATTACAAAACAAGTAATAAATTCCAGGTTTTCAAGCAGAATCCCATGTTGATATACTGAACTGTTATAACCACCACCACCCCTCTCTTTGTGGATTACAAATTGTAGCCAATTCAGGTCTAATAGGGGATAAAGAAAAGAAAGAAAAGCATCCTAAAGAGTTTCTTAAGGACTCCAAACAATTGCAAGCGCAGCAGACTACTCAACAACTAAGGAGAGCATCAGTTTCCAATATAAATTTAACACCAGTGACTCCAGCACTCACAACTACTCCTGTTACAACCAAGATGGGACCTAAGCCAAAAATGGAGGACACTCTCAACTCTCTTCATGAGATGATGACAAAAACCCTTCAAGAGGTAACAGCTATTAAAGGGGAATTGAGTCAAAATACAGTTGCCATCTCTGCCTTAAAAGACTCAATTACCTCTTTAACTGTAAGACAAGACAAGGTTGAAAGTAAACTGCAAAAATGCTCACAGGACAACAAAGAAACTAAAAAGAAAGTAGACTCTCTGGTGCTTTCACTGGAATCAATCCAAGAAAGAAGAAAAAAGAGGAGATCATATTGCTATGTTGGAGCTTAAAGTTAAAGAGAACTTCATTCATATACGTGGCCTTAAAGAGAAAGCTGAAGGAAGAGATCTAAAAAGTTTTTTAAAGGTACATCTGGCAGAGTTTTTGCAGGAGGAGGAAGAAGTCATCGGACAGCCTATAGGGTTAATTCAGTTTTTGCCAGTAAAAACAATGTACCAAGAGATTGTTTGATTCAACTTTTTTCTAGAAGTAATCGAGATCTTATTCTGAACCAACATTACAAAAATCAACTTACAATAGAAGGCATTCCTTTGAGATTAATGAAGGAGATTCCTGTCAGTCTACTCAGAAAAAGGAAAGACTTCTCAGAGATTGTGGAAAGGCTGAAGTTCAATGGCATTCAACATAGATGGGAGTACCCACAAGGCATTTTGTTTTTCTTCAGGGCCAAAAGATACAAATTTACAGACACTCTTAAGGCTGAACAATTTTTAAGAAGATACAATAAGGATCTTCTTAAACCATCAAGACAACTACCATCAAAGAATCTACCAGAAGAGGCCAAAGCAGATGAAGCAAGTGGAGGGGTACAACCAAAAGAAACATTAGAAGAGGAGTCTCTACTAGAGCGAACTGTTGAACTGTTTCAACTAGAATTAAAGGAATAAAAGGGGGAGGGTGGGTTTAAAAGTGATTTGATTAAAAAATGGGGGGAAATAATAATGGAGAAAATTGAAAATTAATATGTTGCAAGTACTGTCATGGAATTTTAACGGGTTAAATTCTCCCAATATGAGGAGAAAGGTATTTTATCATTTACAAAAAGCTAAAGCTAATATTTTTTGTTTACAGGAAACACATATCTTACCAAAAGACATCTCACGATTAGAGCAGCCAAAACTAGGAAAACTCTTTACATCATGTAATGAGAAAAAAAAATTAATGGGGTAGCTATGTATGTTCCTTTGGTAATGGAGCCAAAGATTATATATAAAGATAAAGAGGGTAGAATTCTGTTGATAGAAATCACAAGTGAGTACCAAAAAATATTGTTGGTGGGTATTTATGCTCCAAATTTGAATCAAAAAATGTTTTATAATAATCTGGTGTCAATATTAGCTGAATATGTTACAGACAAAATGATATGGATAAGGGATTTTAATGGGGTAATAGAACCAAAGTTGGATAGATCAGCAAAGAAAAAAAAGGGGAAATGTGAGGGTAAGCTACTTGGTACTTTTAATAATATCACAGATCAATGGGATATGTTTGATATTTGGAAACTGTCAAATGGGGTTAGAAAGGGATATACATATTTTTCATCCAGACATCTTACTTACTCGAGAATTGATATGTTATGGCTTTCTAAAGGTTTAATGAATATAGCAGATAATCCGGAGATATTACCCAGAATATTATCAGATCATAATGCTGTTACAATAAGAATTAAAATAGGAGATAGGAGAAATAGACCGTGGTCAATAAATGAATATTTATTAAAAAATAAAAAGATTGTAGATAAATTGAAGGTAGATATGCAAAATTATTTTATTGAAAATGTAGACAAGGGAGTAACTGATACGATGGTATGGGATGCTGGTAAAGCTGTATTTAGAGGACTTTTGATTCAGCAAAACACAGGATGATTTTAAAAAGAAAGAGGTACAAAAAAACAATAGAAGAAATTAGAGTGGGAGAAAAACAAATTAGAAAAATACAAGATAAATTATTTAAACAGGAACAGGTCAACAACTTGAAAAGGTTACAACAACAATATGATTTTTTAATTACATCAGAAATTGAAAAAAAAAGGTAATGTTTAATAGACAAAGATTTTTTGAACATGCTAATAAACCTGGTAAGTTGTTGGCCTGGCAGCTTAAAAATAAAGAAAAGAAATCACCAGTATTAAGAATAAAAAAGAAGGTAAATTAATAACAAATAAACAAAAAATTATTGAAGTATTTGTAGATTAATATATAAATTTATACAAAAGAAAACCGGTGTCAGAAAAGGAAATGGATGTCTACTTGAAACAATTTGATTGGGAAAATATATCACAGGATAATAGGGATTTGTTAGACTCCATGATAACTATGGAGGAATTAAAAGATGCAATTGGTAAAAGTAAATTAAATAAATCTCCAGGCTCGGATGGATTTATGGCATTTTATTACAAAACTTTTGAAGAACAATTATCCCCACATTTATTAAAAGTTATGAATTCTTGCTTGCAGAATGGTTCTATTCCCCAGACCTGGAAACAAGCAAATGTAGTATTAATACCAAAGCCAAATACAGATTTATTAGAAGTTAAAAATTATAGACCTATCTCATTATTGAATAATGATTATACACTTTTTGTTGATATTTTAGCAACTAGATTAAAAATGGTATTAATGGATTCTATTCACGAAGATCAATAGGGTTTCCTACCAGGGAGAATGATTATCCAAAATGTTAGAACAGTGATAGATTTGTTGGAGTACGCAGAATATACCACAACCCCAATAGCTATGATTTTTTTAGATGCTGAGAAAGCGTTTGATAATGTTAATTGGAGGTTTATGAAAAAATGTTTGGAATTTATAGGTATGGGAGTTGGTTTTAAGACAGCTATTGAAAGTATATACACTCATCAAACAGCTAAATTGTTAATTAACGGTATACTATAACCGCAGATAGAAATTCAGAGGGGAACCAGGCAAGGATGCCCGCTTTCACCCTTATTGTTTATTTTAATTTTAGAAGTTTTACTTAAAAAGATAAGACAGAATGATAATTTAGTTGGTATTAGATTTGGGAGAAATCATTATAAGGTTAAAGCCTATGCAGATGATTTAGTATGTTTTTTGACTAATCCTAAGAGCAAAGGCGTTTTAAAAAATGACAAATCCAAAGTATTAGAGAGGGGACCACTGATTCTCTGTGGCAGGATATGATCAGTACGCCCTGTTGGCTGCATTGCCCAGAGAGTGGTACTGAATTTTCCAAGAGGATTAAAAACCAGGCATTTACAAAGCACTATAGTGCTATAACCATCTGTGCATCAGGTTCCAGGAGGTCTCCTGGCCCCAAATGGAGGTTGGCTACCTTAGTCACAATTGGCTTCTTCTAGTGGCTTCATGACTACAAGGATAGAAGTGTGTGGGGCAGGTGGTGCCTGAAGGAACATGAAGAAGTAGAGAACTCTCAGCCTGCAAACAGGGGGAGAGGCAGGGGAGGCAGCCCGGTAAAATTCCAACTGACCCGTCAATCCGATGATGGTTACATGGCCCAGACAGCTGCAACGGCCTCAGTAGGGTGTTGAAATGCACGGTCATCCTGGAGTTGCGAGCCACATTTGCTGCCGGAGTTTTAGATCAGCGGTAATCTGAGGCCTTAGCAAATTGACCAAGGAAGGGCTTTTCTGAAGCAGTCAAAGCCCAAGGATGCAGTTTCATGGGGTCTCCCCAGGGTAAAAATGTATACTTTTAAAAATCCAAACGTTACGAGTAAAATCTTTTTGAAGGGAAGGAATATTGGATCCGAATGCCCCAGATAAGATTTTAATGAAAATGCATTGGGATCACTGCCCCGATTCTTCAGAAATTAATCTTTCTATTCAACACTTGCCTGAGGACCGCCTTTAACATGGTTTTCTCTCTCCCCTCCCCACTCACGTTTGATTTTTGTTTAATTATTTACCCCATGCAATTAAACAATCAAGACTTGTGAAAAGAAAAGGAAGGGGGGAAAGGATCTTTGTTTTTGTACCTGCTGTGCACAATTCCCGCTTTCATACAAGGGACTGTATACATAATATAGCCAACACAGTTTATTTAAATCGTCCCATAAGAAGGAAATTTAGCAGGTGACTGCATATATCTTGATTAATTTTCAATACTTTCAAGAACCGCCTTTCATTTGATATACATTTAATCTGCTTCTACCCTGCCTTTCTTCCTGGCCTTTTATGGTTCAGGGTAGGGTTGTGCCAAAAAAAAAAAAAAGTTAATTTTGAGTTCGGGTTTATTAAGCCAATTTTTCCCAGTAAACCCAGAAATTTACTCATACTGGTAAATTTCAGTATTCGGCTTATTTCCAGGTTTACCCAAAAATTCGGGCCCATTATAGTGTATGGGGATTTTTTGAAGCTCCTGGGGGGGGGGCATTTTTGGAGGTAGAGTCCCCAAATTTGCAGCGTGGCTGCAAAGGAATCTCCCTAGACGGACAATGAAGTTGGATGAACTTTGAGACAGGGGGTCCAATTTTATGGGCGCGCAAAGGGGTCTCCCCCCATCCTCCAGGCATTTGCGAGCTGAGCTGTCCATCGGTGTTCAGGTTCAGAAGTTCAGTGTTGCCGAGGACTGCCAGAAAGAGCCAGGCTGGTGGCACCTCAAAGTTTGGGGACTGCCTTCATTTCTGGGGTGCATAGCATGATGTCCATGCAAATTAGCTTCCAAACGGAGGGAAAAGGCTTAAATGCAAGAGAAATAAGGC
Source organism: Euleptes europaea (assembly GCF_029931775.1). Classification (NCBI taxonomy): domain Eukaryota; kingdom Metazoa; phylum Chordata; class Lepidosauria; order Squamata; family Sphaerodactylidae; genus Euleptes; species Euleptes europaea. Next base: position 35,774,921 of record NC_079329.1, on the reverse strand, counting down.
ACAAAAAATATTTGGTGGCAAATGACATCCTGTGAACAGTCCTTTATTATGGTCATCAAATATCTGATTTCAAGAGATGGTCACGGTGTGGGGAAATGAAGCCTCTATTCAGGGCAACCTTCAGTTTCAGAGCAGGTTTTCAGTGGGGTGGGGGTGGTGATATTGAAAGGGAAAACCTTTCCCCAACCTTTTTGAATTTTCTTATAAAATGACTGTCATTCTCCAGCCACAGGGTTCAAAAAGGGAAAGCATAGGGATGCATAGGTAGGTGAATGTGTGCACAAGTCAATACATGTGCTGTCTTGAATTCTTAACATAAAACACAGGTGTGCTCACATTACTGACACACATACGCACCCACTGAAATATCTGCACTAAATGCTTATGCAAAGCACGTATTCACTGGTCCACTGTTATTCACATGCTCTTAAAAAAAGTAGACGTGGCCACAAACGAATACATGGAGCTGCCTTACCGCCAGTCCAACCCACTGGTCCACTAGCCCCGTACAGTCCACTCTGACTGCCAGAAGTTCTCCAGAGTATGAGGAAGAGGTCTTTTCCAGCCCTGTTCTGTTAGATATAGGGATGCCAGCCTCCAGGTGCACCCTGGAGATTCCCCCAGAATTACAGCTCATCTCCAAACTACAGAGACCACATCCCCTGGAGAAAATTGATGCTTTGGAAGGTGGACTCTGTGGCATTGTAACCTTACTGAGGTCCTTGTCCTCTATCCCCACATCTCCAGGAGTTTCCCAACTAAGATTTGGCAACTCTACTTTGATGTTTTTAACAGGAGAAGACAGGGACTGAACCTGTGATCTTCTGCATGCAAAGCAAGTGCTCCACTATGGAATTATGGCCCCTCCCTTGCATGCCCGTGTCCATACATGATCTGTGTCCATACACAGTCTAGCATGCAAATTCATGTGCTTACCAAACCTCAGCGTCAAAACTCATTAGTGTGCTCTCACACCTACAATGGTTTAATCAGTAAGAGAACAAGACATAATCTGGATACCCCAAAAAAATCAAGTACCACCACATTCCTTCAACTCTCAAGTAAACCTCTATTCGATTTGAGTTCTAAGCCCTAGCCTGGAACAAACAAGAGTTTTTCTAAGCGAGTGCAGAGTGTTTCCCCTGCAACAAGCAGGCATAGCCCATCCATGCATAGTCTGAGATTAGGAAGTTTCAGTTTTAAAATTGACCATGGTGTTGGGAAGCAGCATGGGTTGCCAAGTCCCCCCTGGCCACTGGTGGGAGATTTGGTGGGGGGGGGGTTAGGTTGCCAGATTCAAGCTGTGAAACTCCTGGAGATTTGAGGATATAGCTTGGGGAGGGGGGACAGAGATCTCAGTGGGGTACAATGCCATAAAGTCCACCTTCCAAAGCATCCATTTTCTCCAGGGGAACTGATGAGCTGTAATTTTGGGAAATCCCCAAGTCATACCTGGGGGCTGGCATCCCTAGGGATGGCTCTATCTTGGGGAAAGAGATAAGAAGAAGGAATTTGACTCAATGGAGAGCGAATGCATAAAGCGCCCCTGCACTGTATACCAGAAGACTGGTCTTTCAGATCTTATGACCTCTAAGCAACATGGTTCAGAAATTAAGGGCCAGTGCCCAGAGCGCAACAATTACCTTGTGGCGGAAAGCAGTGTTGCGGCTCCTCTTCTGCTCAGGACAGGAGTGTGCCTTGCCCGGGGGCCCCCGCTTGCGCAGGCAAGTGCAACAGAAGACGACCCCCACGGCTCTTTTCCAGTGCAACCCGTGGGTGTCTTCCATCTCGCGGTCCCCTAAGCAAGAGCCCGTGGGCCCCTTTCTTCAACAGAGTGCTCCCGTCCACCGGAACTGAGGCTCTGCCACCCCTTTCCACCTTATTCAAAAGCGGCCCACAGCTGCATCCGACAGCCCTGTCCACGCTTCCCGCCCCCCTCCCCAAACCATCACAGTCTGCTGAAGCCCCACATGCTTCACACTCGGCTACGATGACAGGACTGGATGTTTGAAATGGCGACAACTACAGCGGATCCGTCCGGCACGGCTTGCTATGTACCAGTCCCCATCTCGTCTCTTCTCAACCTCCCCACCAGTGTCATTTCTGCTCCCCTCGTCCCAGCCCCTGGGGCAGAAGCTTGGCCCAAAGGACCATCGAGGAGAAGGCGGCGGCGTCTGCCTTGCATGTGGCCAAAAAACGTCTCGCCTCTCCTTACGGAGCAGAAGGCATCCGGAGACGATGAGTGACTCAAAAGCCACATGGTGCCAAGCTATTTCTGTCTGTCTCGAGAAAGAGGCTGGCAGGGGCTAAGTCAGGCCAAGCACAGAGTGCAAACCAAGAGAGGTCGGAAGGAGGGGAGGGCTTTCTCACCAACGTGGCCTTTCAGTTCTGTGAAGCAGAGAAGCTCGCTGCTCTCCGTGGGTCACACCCACGAGGCCATCTAAGGCCATTTAAACTGCAGCAGAGAAAAGACCCTGCTCTCTAATCTGGAGAACTGGGTTTGATTCCCCACTCCTCCAAATGAAGCCTGCTGGGTGACCTTGGGCCAGTCACAGTCCTCTCCAAATTCTCTCAGCCCCACCTACCTCACAAGGTGTCTGTTGTGAAAAGGCGATTGTAAGGGAAGGCGATTGTAAGCTGCTTTGGGGCTCCTTAATTTAGAGAATTTTACCTTAACAATCACCTAAATATTCTTCTTCCCTTATTGAACAATGAATGCACTGAAGAACCACAGACAGAGGGTAGATCTGGCACCCAGGTGACCACACAGATGCGATGATCACTGGATGGCCCCCAACCGCTCACCATTGAAGGAGGAGGAGGAGGAGAGGAGAACATGAAGAACAAGAAGAAGAGTTGGTTTTTATATGCCAACTTTCTCTACCACCTAAGGAAGAATCAGACCAGCTTACAATCTCCTTCCCTTCACCTCCCCACAACAGACACCCTGTGAGGTACATGGGGCTGAGAGAGCTCTTATACAGCTGTGACTAGCTTGAGGTCACCCAGCTGGCTTCCTGTGGAGGAGTGGAGAAACTAACCCAGTTCACCAGATTAGCATCCGCCACTCATATGGAGGACCGGGGAATCAAACCCGCTTCTCCAGACCAGAGTCCACCGCTCCCTTTTCCAATTCACATTGAGAGTCAGCACGGTGTAGTGGTTAAGAGCAGCAGACACTAATCTGGTGAACCCCACTCCTCCTCATGAAGCCAGCTGGGTGACCTTGAGCTAGTCACAGTTCTCTCTGAGCTCTCTCAGCCCCACCTACCTCACAAGTTGCCTGTTGTGGGGAGAGAAAGGGAAGGAGATTGTAAGCCGGTTTGATTCTCCTTAAAAGGTAGAGAAAATCAGCATATAAAAACCAACTCTTCTTCTTCTCCCACTTACTCCTGGCTTCCTTCCAACAAACCAGATCTGCTGTGGCAAGGGAAAAGGTAACCCATTTCCCATCTCAAATCAGGCCTCCGAGGATCAACTTTTAACAAGAGGAACTAGCCAGCCTTTACCTGGGGAGGGTGTTTTTAAAAGTATAGTTCTTACCAAAAGAGCAGCCATGTTTCACTCTTAGCATTGGGATGGTAAGGGGTAGGATTGCCAGCTCTGGGTTGGGAAATACCTGGCGATTTGGGGGGTGGAGCCTAGGGAGAGCAGGGTTTGGGGAGCGACCTCAGCAGGGTATAATGTCCTAGAGCAGGGGTGTCAAACTCATTTGTTACGAGAGCCAGATATTACATAAATGTCATGTTGGTCAGGCCGGGCCATGCCTTAGCAGCCCAGATCGGGAGTGGAGGGGGGAGTGGCTGCCTTGGCTGGCCAGATAAGAGCTCTCCAGGGGCTGGATCCAGCTCTCAGGCCATACATTTGACACCCTTGTCCTAGAGTCTACCCTCCAAAGCAGCCATTTTCTCCAGGGAAACTGATCTTGGTCATCTGGAGATCAATTGTAATAGCAGGAGATTTCCAGGTGCCACATGGAGGGTGGCAACCCTAGGTGAGGGAGGATGGCACACCTACCAGAAAGGAAGCCATCCTGCCTGCATAGGCCCAGATTAGCATCCTGAAGATTCTAGATGTCATGGCATCTGAGGCCCATGACTGACCCATACCTAACAACGCAATCCTATGTGGACTTCCTTCAGTCTGATTTCATTGGCTTTATCAGTCTGCATAGCTTGACTGCAGCTAACTGTGCACTCTTGAGAATGCTTTCCTGAGAGTAGGTCCTACTGAACAGACCTAAGCACAATCCTAAGCAGAGTTGTGGTGGTGGAAAGTGCCATCAAGCCGTTCTAAACGAGGGTTGCTAATTCCAGATTGGGAAGTTCCTGGAGATTTGGGGGTGGAACCTAGGAAGGGTGGGGTTGGGGGAGGGAACTCAGTGGGGTATAATGCCATTGAGTCCAACCTCTAAAGCAGCCATTTCCTCCAGAGGAACTGATCTCTGTCATCTGGAGATCTCAAGGCCCCACCTGAAGGTTGGCAACCCTAAACAGAGGGTTTTGTCCACATTTTTGCGTGAAATGTCAGAATGACACACACTTTTCTTCAGATGAAACATAATGGTGTCACCCAGAAGCAGGGAAATGGCACCCCTTCTTCATAGAAGTTCTTAACGGTCCTTTATGCAGGGGTACTTTCATTTACGTTCACCCGTGGACTGACTCGGTTGTTCCTTGGAGTTATGCATGAGTTTTCCATCCCTTAGAGTTGACCTCACACCCACCCAGCACTTTTCTCGGGTTTTCCCAATGCTGTTTTGTCATGGATTTAAAGTCTGCTCTGAGATCAACTTGGTTCAAATTGTGTGCATAAGGCATTCCGGGTTTCCCCCTCCTCCTCCAGCCCAGCCGCAGGGCGGGGAGGTAGCAACTGCTTGCATAATCAGGAACCAATTTAGCTGCACTTGCATGGGCTTCACTGAAATACATTACAGCACAAAAACATTTGCAAAGAAAATGCAGAATTGATTTTCCATTAAGGTCACTTGGCCCAGATAGACTACTCTGACGCTGGATTGACAGCCCCCAGAGTGGAATGACACCCTCTGAGAGTAGCAGAACATGTTCTGGGACTTGAATGATAGCCCCCAGAGTGGAATAAAGGTGCACTCTGGGGGCTATCATTCAAGCCCCAGAACCCTTTCTGCTACACTCAGAGGGTGTCATTCCACTCTGGGGGCTGTCAATCCAGCGCCAGAGTAGTCTATCTGGGCCAAGTGACCTTAATGGAAAATCCATTCTGCATTTTCTTTGCAACTGTTTTTGTGCTGTATTTCACTGGCACCCATGCAAGGCAATTGGCAACCCTGGCTCCCATGATCTTCAATGGTCCTTCCAGCTTCTCCCTTTGTTTCCAGTGAGCAATCCTGTCAATCCTTTTAGTACATCCCTTTGCAGACTACAGCCAATTACAAAGCAATATTTTCAAGGGGCAGGGACTCAGATGCTCGAGATTTGTGCTGGTGATTCTGCATTTCAAAAACCTACTCCTGATATTCCAGGACTTTCTTCATGGCAAACAACCATCATGCATAGGATTTTGAGAATTCAGATCAGAAAAGTGTGGGTCAAGGGAACATCAAACCCAAGGTAAAATTCCTATGCATTAAAGACCAGTGAGGCCCACCCTAGGATGATCCAAGACTTTTGTGTGGTATGATATTAAATGTGGTTACTTGGAAACAAGTTGTGCTTAGTTCAGTATGCTTTGCTACCTTGTAAACATGCCATAAGCCTGCAACCTCAGTTCTTCTGAATGGGTGTGCAAGAGTCTTAAGTGTAACACAAGCTTAGATAGCTGAGAATATGCTGTCTCCAGACACAGCTCTCTGTGTTCCCCAATGGTTCTCAAATTGCAGCCAAATGGTTTCCCCTATAACTTTTATCCATGTTCCCCCTGCTGCTGTTTTCCCTGTGATCTATTACCACCTTTACAGTAAACAGAGTTCTGTGATTCTCTCCTGCAGTTTTAAAACCCAAAGTCTGCAGAAGGGCTGCCTCTGAGCCAATGAAAAGAAGTGGAATGAACAGGGTTGCCATGTCCCTCTTCACCACCAGCGGGAGTTTTTGGGGTGGAGCCTGAGGAGGGGAGGGTTTGGGGAGGGGAGGGACTTCAATGTCATAGAGTCCAATTGCAAAGCGGCCATTTTCTCCAGGTGAACTGATCTCTTATCAGCTGGAGATCAGTTGTAATAGCAGGAGATCTCCAGCTGGTACCTGGAAGTTGGAGCAACCCAAAACAGCACTATAACACTATAAAGCAAATAAGTGAATTTTATAAAGTGCAAAGTGAATAAATATATACAGCATATACAAAGGGAGTACAAACAGATACAAAATTTACAATAACAATCCAATAAGTATGACTTATCAAGAGGATGCCAAGGATCCTGATTCAACAGGTAAGTTCAAGTAATCAAGCAATTAAGGTATCATTTGATATTAGAATTTTTTGAATCATTCAAATTCTTTTTAGGTTGCAGTTATTGGAACAAAGCCACAGGAAAAAGATGTCAGACGTGTTGTCTAGATCGGGACCACGTTTCGCATATGGCTTCTTCGGTGACCTGTATCTGTGTATCAAAAATGCATGTATTCAACTAATAAATCAACATTTATAATAGACATTAAAACATTATTTAATCAATAATAAAAAGGCTATGCAAGCATAAATATTCTTACCAATAATAGATATAAGTATAAGTGCCTTAGTAGGTGTTGTCTCATAGGGACCGCAAAGATTTGTATCCAGGTCTCCAAAAGGACAGAATAGTCAAGGAAAGATAAGGATGGTATTTAAAAGTAAAAAGGATTTGGCTCTTAAATGATCGCAGCTGTAGCAGACAGGCTCAGAAAAAACTCAGAAAAAAGGGTTCTTAAAGTGATGCTATCCTAAAAAACAGGAATAATCTAATTCATTGTTTAGACCATTGGGAGACAATGTTCCCATAAGGAAAATAAGTTTAGTCTCCATTTGGTGCAGTGTTTTTTGGATATTTTGCGAGTCATAGGGTCGACCACGGAATTGCCATAAAACACAAAAGGAGAAATCCCTATCTCCATGTCCTTTTTCCAAAAAATGGGCAGTGAGCGGGGCTTCTAAATTTCTGGAGCGAATTCTAGAAGAATGTTCAGAGATCCTGATCCTCACGGGACGTATGGTGCTGCCAATGTATTTTAAACCACATTTACATTCCACGCAATAAACAACATTTTTTGAAGCACAATTAAAGAAATTTTTTAGAAAAAAACGGAAACCAGTGGTAGTAGATGTGAGCTCTTTAACTGTAAGGCATAAATTACACACTGAGCACGTACCACAACGATGATGTCCTATTGCTGGCGGCAAAAGTAAAGAAGTGGAAAAAGAAGGCTGGGGAGAAATGTCAGTGTGGACCAGGAAGTCACGCATGGATCGTGGGCGGCGTAATCCGCATAGAGGTGGATTTTTACAGCCAGGTAAGGTTTCTACTAGGTGCCAATGTCTTTTGATTATGTTATTGATCAGATGAGCCTTGGAGCTATGTTGTAAGGACCAAGTAATGTTAGTAGAAGATGTAGGTGGTTTTGATCTTAAAAGTTCCTGTCTGTCTTTCAGATCTGCTCTGGTTTTGGCTGACTGTAAGACGTGGGGTGGATATCCTTTGGCTGACAATGCATTGTTTAAAGAAGCAGCTGTATAGTGATAGTCTGTTGAAAGAGTTGAACTCCGCTTTATTCTTAAAAAATGACTGTAAGGAAGGTTGTTAATTAAGTGTGGTGGATGAAAAGAAGAAAACAATGCTTCTTTAAACAATGCATTGTCAGCCAAAGGATATCCACCCCACGTCTTACAGTCAGCCAAAACCAGAGCAGATCTGAAAGACAGACAGGAACTTTTAAGATCAAAACCACCTACATCTTCTACTAACATTACTTGGTCCTTACAACATAGCTCCAAGGCTCATCTGATCAATAACATAATCAAAAGACATTGGCACCTAGTAGAAACCTTACCTGGCTGTAAAAATCCACCTCTATGCGGATTACGCCGCCCACGATCCATGCGTGACTTCCTGGTCCACACTGACATTTCTCCCCAGCCTTCTTTTTCCACTTCTTTACTTTTGCCGCCAGCAATAGGACATCATCGTTGTGGTACGTGCTCAGTGTGTAATTTATGCCTTACAGTTAAAGAGCTCACATCTACTACCACTGGTTTCCGTTTTTTTCTAAAAAATTTCTTTAATTGTGCTTCAAAAAATGTTGTTTATTGCGTGGAATGTAAATGTGGTTTAAAATACATTGGCAGCACCATACGTCCCGTGAGGATCAGGATCTCTGAACATTCTTCTAGAATTCGCTCCAGAAATTTAGAAGCCCCGCTCACTGCCCATTTTTTGGAAAAAGGACATGGAGATAGGGATTTCTCCTTTTGTGTTTTATGGCAATTCCGTGGTCGACCCTATGACTCGCAAAATATCCAAAAAACACTGCACCAAATGGAGACTAAACTTATTTTCCTTATGGGAACATTGTCTCCCAATGGTCTAAACAATGAATTAGATTATTCCTGTTTTTTAGGATAGCATCACTTTAAGAACCCTTTTTTCTGAGTTTTTTCTGAGCCTGTCTGCTACAGCTGCGATCATTTAAGAGCCAAATCCTTTTTACTTTTAAATACCATCCTTATCTTTCCTTGACTATTCTGTCCTTTTGGAGACCTGGATACAAATCTTTGCGGTCCCTATGAGACAACACCTACTAAGGCACTTATACTTATATCTATTATTGGTAAGAATATTTATGCTTGCATAGCCTTTTTATTATTGATTAAATAATGTTTTAATGTCTATTATAAATGTTGATTTATTAGTTGAATACATGCATTTTTGATACACAGATACAGGTCACCGAAGAAGCCATATGCGAAACGTGGTCCCGATCTAGACAACACGTCTGACATCTTTTTCCTGTGGCTTTGTTCCAATAACTGCAACCTAAAAAGAATTTGAATGATTCAAAAAATTCTAATATCAAATGATACCTTAATTGCTTGATTACTTGAACTTACCTGTTGAATCAGGATCCTTGGCATCCTCTTGATAAGTCATACTTATTGGATTGTTATTGTAAATTTTGTATCTGTTTGTACTCCCTTTGTATATGCTGTATATATTTATTCACTTTGCACTTTATAAAATTCACTTATTTGCTTTATAGTGTTATAGTGCTGTTTTGGGTTGCTCCAATTATCCTTACAGCACTGAGCCTTCTTTTCTTGTGGTACCTGGAAGTTAGCAAAAACCCAATAACCTATGCTAAATAACTACGTTGGCTATAACAACCAGCATATGGGCTCAAATTTAAGATATATAGCAGTGATGGCGAACCTTTTAGAGACAGAGTGCCCAAACTGCAACCCAAAACCCACTTATTTATCGCCAAGTGCCAATACGGCAATTTACCCTGAATACTGAGGTTTTAGTTTAGAAAAAACAACTCATACATTCACATATTTTGCGTTAAAAGAAAAACACAATTACAGAGCTTTCAATGATACAAACAACTTTTTATTGAAAGGTAAAAGTTTGCATTTGGCATGCATCTCTCCAGGACTCGTCCTCTGCTCAGCCACCGGAATTATTGTACATAAGTAAACAATTATACTATGCCTGAACCTCCTCAAGAAGTGCTTGAAACTGTCGACAATTCAGAGCACAAGCCATGATGTAATTCACCATTTTTGTGACATCTTTGAGGACATCGTCAAATTTTTTGAACAATTAATGTGATTTTTGCTGTTGTGTGCATGCTGATAATTTGTCTACCCTTGGCTTATACTTTGTAAGTTTGAGAGCAACACATGCAACACTCAGGTCATCTGTTAGCCTGTTTCTGGTGTCAGATTTGATCATTCAAAGCTGAAAACAGCTGCTCACAAGCATAAGATGATCCAAACAAAGTTAGGAAAAAAATCCCAAGTGCTTTCATTTACTTAAAATTATTTGGCAGAGAATTCCACACTTGAAGGATTTCATTTTCAGAATTGTGCTGTCCTTTGGCATCCCTTCTATCTTCTCAAGTGTTTCAGGCAGGTCATAGAATTTATTTTTCCAGATAGAGCTTTCTTGAAATTCTATTAGCTCCATTTCCAGATTTTCTAAATCTAACCAGTGTAGGCAGGAAAGATCAAGTTCTTCAAATTTGGCTTTATTTGGAGAAGAAAACACAGGGTTGTCTCCATCTTACGGAACTGTAAAAATCTGTTACTAAAATTAACCTTTGCAGCTGCTACAATGCTAAAAAATTCCTTGTAGATTTCCTGATGGCTTGTAGGATTGTCTGCAAATGTTGTAGAATTTTCTAAATGCTTTTTTAGACGGGTGGGGCCCCCGAAAAACAGCTGGGGGGGCGTGGCAAGGTGCTCAGCCACAGCCTCCCGGTCCAAACTGAAGATGGGCGGGGCGCCCCGACAAACAGCTGAGCTGCGGCTGCAGCTCAGCTGAGAGGGAGGGGCTTGCCCCGGGTACAAGGAGAGGGAGGGCACCAGCACAGGCTTGGGGAGCATGGGCTTGGAGAGAAGGAGCACCGCCCTCAGCGCCCTCACTACGGCAACACGGCACAGCCCTAGGCAGATGCGACGGGTTTGCACTTGCCCAGAGTGGGCTCGGTGTGCTGGCTGCGGCACGCATGCCATAGGTTTGCCAACACGGATATATAGTGTACAAAATATTGTACAACTTAATATACTCTGTAGTAATGAACACAAACTGATTTGAGATTAAAGAAAATAGTGTTATTGTCACATAATATTCTAAATTGGTGTTAAATGCACACACATGTCAAAATCATATTACATATACAGGATCCCAATGTATTCCATGAAGGCACCAACAACGAAAGAAATCAAAATCCAATCACAATTCTAATTTAAACAGAAAATGTATTGAAAGTCCTGACACAAATGTGTTCAAAGCCCGTAGTCGAACGGCAGAACAAGTCCCGTGGCCAGGTAGGGCGCAAAGTCCAAAGGGGCGGGAGAGCACGAAGCTGCGGGGCTGCAAGGAAAGAGGAAGGTTGGCAACCCTAGGAATGATGTGGCTTTGAAGTGCCCACAATAAAGGTATTTTACCTGTGGCACTATAAACTGCCCGTGTACATAAACAGCTGCAGGAATCCTCCTTTTAGACATGACACCCATGTAGATAAATGCATGTCAAGAACCGCCCCCCCTTCCTGTGCAAACTCTTGCTTTTCACTAAGTCTGTATAAAAGCACCCACATACACTAACATTCCTCAATGTTGCAACGTCCCAAACATTTGCTTCGCTAGCTCGTTATCTCATTACAAGGACCTTCGAGACTCAGCAAAAGAACTGCTTGTTAATTTCAATAGCCAAGAATGATGCCATGGGAAAAAGGAAAATGTATCTTTATTGTTAGAAGTCTATAAAGCTTGATCAATTCTAAATGAAAATGTGATTCTTTCTGCAGTGTGACTGTCCTTTGGTCTCGGCTGGAGAAATTTGAACCCAGCTTGTACTTTTAAACTGATACCTTTAAATAGTAAAAGCTGTAAAAAGTAATTCCTGATCTCCAGTGCGTTATCCTTGATCAGATCTACCTGGGGTAACGTTTTCTAGGCACAACAGCTTCAACCTTTTCCCCTCCTGCCCTTTTCAAGCTCAGAATCACCGTCCTCAACCAGCTTTTATCACCTATGGGAGAAAGGAAGACAAAATAAAGCTACAAGGACCTCACTTCTTTTCCCCAGCTGATGATAAAGAAACTTTGGAAGTGTGATTCTGAGATATTTTAAAAAAAAACTTCAGAAGGGGAAAGAGTTAGCCCACCTTCAGCCCACTCTTCTGCCGCCTGCACTGGACTCCCTCAAGATTAAAATGAAACCTGCTACGAGGAGAGAAAACAATCACGTAATGTGTACTTTGATCCAGTGAGGCAAGTTATACAGTCATGCCTAAGAGGAGTGGCAAGTAGAAACATAACTGGTAGAGTCAAAAATAAGAAAATGAAACTTCTGCAGCTCAAGCTGGATCTTTGTGGCAGTGATCGCAGGAAACGGAAACTTGTTCAGCAGCTGGGCAGAACCCCAGGAGCCGGCTCAAGAGTAGAAGCAGAGGCTACCTTGAATGGTCTGCCGAAGGTGCTGGGTTTTCTGAAAGATTGCCACAAAAAGGAGGGTGACAAATCCGTTGTTTGCTCTTCTGAAGAATCACAAAGACATCATTATGGAAGCAGCAACAGAGACCAAATGCAGAAAGGAAGTCGAGGATGTCATCCAGAAGGTCCTGTGCTTGCACGAGGATGCAGAGAAGCTGAGCAGCAACTACCTGGCGAAGATCCGAGCAACCCTGAGAGCTCTGCAGACCTTCCAAGAGGAAGCAGCCGTAGAGTTCAAGACAATGCACGACTTTTTATACCAAGAGACCTCTCTCATGGGCAAAATAGAGCGAGAGAAGGAGACGGCTCTATGCGTCCTGGAGAACAAGATGATGGATGTGGCTGAAGCCGCATCCTCTGCATTGGAGCTGGTAGACAACCTTAGCAACGCCCAGGATCCTGATGGATGCTTAACGGATGAGGCCTTTAGACAACTGGAGCTGCTGAAAAGAGAGCTGACGAGGTACCGGAAAGAGATGAGGTCCTGTGGACCGGAAGTGTTGTCTAGTCCTCCTGCACAGTATTTGATTTGCTGCCAGATGCTAAAGAACATGGCAAAATCTGCACTGGAGAATCTCACCCTGGACGTCAACAGTGCACACCCTTACCTGGCGATTTCTGAAGACTTAAAATCAGTGCAACTGAATCCACGCCACCAGGTCAACCCAAAGAGTCCATCGCGTTTCCAGCCCTGCCTTTATGTCCTCTGCTCACAGGGTTTCCAGTCAGGCAAGCATTACTGGGAAGTGAGTGTCGGGTGGAAAACCAACTGGGTCCTTGGAGTAGCTAGTTGCCACGTCAAACGCAAGGCAGTGGAAAATCTCGCTCCCCAGAATGGCTACTGGGTCCTCCGAAAAGCACCAGGAAACCAGTTCTATGCCCTGAGCTCACCCCCACTTCTTCTGGCTCCCAAGCACAGTCCTATGAAGATTGGAGTATTGCTAGAATACAAAAATGGCAAAGTTGGATTCTACGATGCGGAGAACATGGTGAAACTCTGCTCCATCACAGGTGACTTTCAAGAGAAGCTCCATCCTTTCTTCTGCCCTGGCTTGGTGTACTCTGAAGAGGATTACCACCCTCTTACAATACATAATTAGAAGAAAAAGGAGGAGTTGGGGAACTGTTCTCTTTGTCAGAGACAGCAAGTGGTGAAAAAGCTGAGAAAAACAATTGTTCGTTTATGCGTTATGGCTTTCCCCCAGGTACACCTGAATGTTTTAGTTTTGTGAAAGGGTTAGAAATCTAGAACTCTCAGCACCCTTACAAAATTCCCAGGTTTCTTGGGGGAAGCATGGACTCTGATCTGGAGGACCAGGTTTGATTCTCCACTCCTCCACATGAGCGGCGGATGCTAATCCGGTGAACTGGATTTGTTTCCCCACTCCTACACACGAAGCCAGCTGGGTGACCTTGGGCTACTCACACTCTCTCAGCCCCACCCACCTCACAGGGTGTCTGTTGTGCGGAGGGGAAGGGAAGATGATTGTAAGCCGGTTTTATTCTTTCTTAAGTGGTAGAGAAAGTCAGCATATAAAAAACAACACTTCTTCTTCTTGTTGTTAAATCATTTCCTGTTTCAGATCAGTTTGATTTTACAATTTAAGAGTAGCTTGAAGTCTATAGATATCGCGTTTCTTGCTGGACGGCGGAAGGGAAGAGGAATGGTCAGCTCTGTTCTATTCATGATCATGATGAATGTATTAATGCAACTGAATAACACTTAAAATGTTTAAAGTGTGTTAGGGGTGGGGTGGGGTGTCAGATTCAACTGCTTCTGGGTCGTATTCAGCCCAAGTGCCAGCAACTGGTCATCTTTGGGTTCCATAATATGGTTCCATATTACCTGGTTAGCCTGGTTTGTTCTAAAGGCATCTTTGTGTCTGCAATGGCAAAACCTAAGAGAGGGAGAGGGGAAGGTTGTGAGAAGATTCAAAACATCCTGGGGGGAGAGGGGTAGCAGAAGAACGGCCAAGTGAGGGTCTGAGTTATGACTCCATAGGGTTGCCAGCTGTGGGTTGGGAGATTCCTGGAGATTTGGGGGTGGAGCCCAGGGAGGGCACAGGTTGGAGAGGGGAGGAAGTTCAACTGGGATATGATGCACTAGAGTCCCTCCTCCAAAGCTGCCATTTTCTCCAGGGAAATTAATCTCTGTGGTCTGGAGATTATTTGTAAATTTGGGAGAATCCTGGGCTGCACCTGGAGGTTCGTAACATTGCACACACTTTTCATTACAGCATCCTGCCAAATGCAATTCACCTGGATGCACAATATGCATTGGCTGTAAAATAGAATGTCCTGTACCAGGTACTGGAGCAGGCTGCATTCATAAACTCAACAGGACCATTCCTGATTTTTAAAGAAAGAAAAAAAGCAGAACATTTCTGCTCATGAAGGATCTGGTTGTCCTTCAAATCTTTGGAAGCTCAAACACAGCCAGCAGCAATTGCTGTTTGAATCACTGGTTACTGGTGTGTGTGTGTGTATAAGCGATACTGGCTTTTGGCTTCCACTTGCATGAGAATTCAGATTCATTTGGCCCACTCAGGTGAAGACGGGAGAGAGGATGAAGTCGAAAGATCTCGACTATACGTGTGCACATGCTAACAAAAGATTTTAAGAAGTACCTCCCCAGAAAAAAAAGGGAGGACAAAACAGTGTCAGTGATTTATCAGGGATGGCATCAGAAACTTGGGACTGTTGGCATGAGCGGTATAGCCCTTGGCACACATTGGTTGCTTCCACATGGTGATGATTCCCCATTGAGTACTTATTGCCATGGCAAATGCAAAAGCATAGCTGCAACAGCAGGGTTGCCAACCTCCAAGTAGGAGCTGGAGATCTCCTGCTATTACAACTGATCTCCCGCCGACAGAGATCAGTTTACCTGGAGAAAATGGCTGCTTTGGCAATTGGACTCTATGGCATTGAAGTCCCTCCCCAAACCCCACCCTCCTCAGCCTCTAGCCCAAAAACCTCCTGCTGGCGGCAAAGAGGGACCTGGCAACCCTATGCAACATAGTGTCTGCCCAGTAGGATCCAATTTACTTTTCTTGGAAACCCTCTCACAGCTGCCATTCTCCATGTCCATTCTCCATTTTTCAGGCAATTTTTTAAAAATAGCTATTTGCTACACTGCTATATTGTGGGGGAGAGGTTAAAAATGTACACCTTGCCATCCACACGGCATGCAAACGCACTTGTACAGCAGTCTTTGCAGAACGATCAGACTTAAGCAGGCTTGGGAAACATCAAATTAGAGGAAACAAAGGGAAAGTGGATGAATGGAAGGTTTTGTGTGGATGTTGGGAGTGGGGGAGATGCTCCAGTTTGAGTGCCAAGTAGGGTTGTCAGCTCTGGGTTGGGAAATATCTGGAGATTTTGGGGGTGGAGCTTGGGGAGGATGGGGTTTGGGGAGGGGAGGGATCTCAGCCGGGTATAATGCCATAGAGGCCACCCTTCAAAGCAGTAATTTTCTCCAGGGGAACTGATCTCTGTTGCCTGGAGATCAATCGTAATAGCAGGAGATCTTCTGTTGCCGCCTGGAGAGTGGCAACCCTAGACCCAAGGAAAGGAAAACATCCACAGGGAATCTGTCATCTCAGAATGAGGAATGACCTCACTGAGGGATGAGAGTAAAACCCCTAATTTGATGGCTTTCCAGCACCTGAAAGGGTGAATTATTTCAAAGGATTATTTAGTTAGTTCTATTTCATATACTTTTAAAAAAATTGTAACCCACCTCATCTGTTGGGAAGAGTGGTGGGCTACCGGTGTTTCAAATACATAAATAGTTTTCACAATCCTCCTGTGAGTTAATCCTCCTGTCAGGATGGAACTGTGATGCTTCAATGGCTTGCCTAAAGAATAGCAGTGGTGATTTACTGTAGGCAGGTAGAGAATAAGGACTGCCTGTGGTGAACGGGGACATCTCTGTGTCTCTGTGTTTCTATGTCTAGGATCTGGGAGGCTCAGGTTTAAGTCCTCCTGTCATGCCACTCGCTAGGTGACCTTGCGCCAGCTGTGCCGTTTCAGCTTAACCTACACATAGGGATCTCCCTAGGGTTGCCAGGTCCCTCTTTGCCACCAGCGGGAGGTTTTGGGGGTGGAGCCTGAAGAGGGCGGGGTTTGGGGGAGGGGAGGGACTTCAATGCCATAGAGTCCAATTGTCAAGGTGGCCATTTTCTCCAGGGGAACTGATCTCTATCGGCTGGAGATCAGTTTTAATAGCAGGAGTTCTCCAGCTAGTACCTGGAGGTTGTGGGAACAACAGCACGAGGCTCATATATTTACAATGTCAAATACACATTATGAAAAATAATACAAGGAGTGAAAATTGTCAATCCAATTATATATTTGTAACCAAAAAAATCTCAAAGGAAAATTGTAGAAAATTAGTTGGTATTTTTCCTTTATATTTCAACAACTCCCATGGGTAGTAATGATTTCATATCGTCTGCCAACAAGTGGCTAGAATAGAATCAAGGAAATGAATGGAAGCATTCTAGCCACTTGTTGGCAGATGATATGAAATCATTACTACCCATGGGAGTTGTTGAAATATAAAGGAAAAATACCAACTGGCAATCTAAGGGTTTGAGAAGGAAATGAGGAAAGAACTGAAACAACCGTCTTCCTTTTCTACCAGACACCTGTGAAAGGAAAGAAAAGAAATATTACATCATATAGAATATACATAATTGTATAATTCATAGGAGACTTATCTGGAATAGTTATATATACCTTTTGGATATAGGAACATGGCATACGTTGGTTTTTAAACCTTATTGGATATTGGAAAATTGTATTTTGTATGTAGTAATAAATGTGTGTGTAAACTGCCGTCAAGTCGCAGCCGACTTATGGAGACCCCTTTTGGGGGGTTTTCATGGCAAGAGACTAACAGAGGTGGTTTGCCAGTGCCTTCCTCTGCACAGCAACCCTGGTCTTCCTTGGTGGTCTCCCGTCCAAATACTAACCAGGGCTGACCCTGCTTAGCTTCTGAGATCCGACGAGATCAGGCTAGCCCGGGCCATCCAGGTCAGGGATAAATAATAAATATTGTGGTATAATATAGGATACTTGAACTGTAATTTAGATATTAGCTCTGTTTCTGTGTCATTTTGGATCTAACCTCCAGGTGGAGGCTGGAGATCTCCTGGGATTACAACTGATCTCCAAGTGACAGAGATCAGTTCCCCTGGAGAAAATGGCCGCTTTAGCAATTGGACTCTGTGGCGTTGAAATACCTCCCTTCTCCAAACCCCGCTCTCCTCATGCTCCACCTCCAAAATTTTCAGGTATTTCCCAACCCGGAGCTGGCAACCCTGCCCAGAAGTGACGTCAAGTCTTCTCTAGGAACTGCCAAAAACTCTACGGTTTTACCATAGTTCCTAGCGGTTCCTAGAGAAGTGCGATGGCATACTGGCCGTTTCTCCGGAAGTGACATCACGCCGTTGCCTCCCCTGTCTCCTGCTGGTTGTCAGGGAAGGCCGGGCGGCCCTAACCGCAGGGTTGTTGTGAGGATAAACTAGGAAAAGGAAAACCAGGTATGCTCCAATGGGTGGGATAAATATGAACACTGTCATATATGAGTAAGAGGCTGAGGTGTCCCTACTATGGTTAAAAACACAGATTCCTGGGGGGGGAGGAGCTGAGGTGTTCTTCCCTCCCCCACATTGCTTGAGGCGCTTGTTTACACGAGGCGTTTCTATGGTAACAGCAGCGTTTCTATGGTAACCGCAGGTGGAGTGGGCGGCGCTTTCCCACAAGGCTCGGCAGGGGGCGCCAAACCCTTTCTACGGCGAGGGAGCGAATGTGAGTGGAAAACCCGGAAACGGGGCCTTTTCTCAAAGGCCAGCGCGCCAAAAGGAACCGGAAGCAGTTTGTTTACCCCCCCTCCTCCTCTGTACGTGATGAGGAAAATACCGGAAGTCCATCTCGGCTTCGGTTGCGGCTCTCGGCCTCGCGGGAGACGGAGAAAAAAAAGGCGTTGGCGGCGAGGCTGACCCGAAGGCGGCATGATGAGCGACGGCTCCGGGGAGCCTGCCGTGGAGGCCCCGCCCGAGGCCGGAAGAGGGGTCCGGATCGTGGTCGAGTACTGGTGAGAGAGAAGGGGAGGGGCGATGAGGAAGGCGGCGAGGGGCGGGGCCGTTGAAGTTTAAAAGAGGCCCCGCCCACCCCTTGCAACCGACGTTCTGATTTCTCCCTTTGCGCTTCTCTGCTGGCCCCGCCCCCTTGAGCTGCAGGCCCCGCCCTTTTGGCCACGCCCCTGTGACGTATGACCGGGCAGCCTCCCGTTTGTGCCCCAGGAGACACGCTTTATTTTTATTTTATATCTTTATTTTTATACAGTAGTGGTACAGAAAGGAAGGGGAAGGAAAAATAAAATAAAATAGGATCTGCATCAACCTCCGAGTTCCCACTTAATTTTATATATTTTTATTTTATATCTTTATTTTTATACAGTAGTGGTACAGAAAGGAAGGGGAAGGAAAAATAAAATAAAATATCTGCATCAACCTCCGAGTTTCCACGTAATTTTATATATTTTATATCTTTATTTTTATACAATAGTGGTACAGAAAGGAAGGGGAAGGAAAAATAAAATAAAATAGGATATGCATCAACCTCCGAGTTTCCACGTAATTTTATATATTTTTATTTTATATCTTTATTTTTATACAATAGTGGTACAGAAAGGAAGGGGAAGGAAAAATAAAATAAAATAGGATCTGCATCAACCTCCGAGTTTCCACGTCATTTAAATTTAAGAAATAAAAAATATTACCAGGTCTTATATCGTTCAGAACATTAGTCCATCTCGTGATTCTCTTAGAAGAGAGAGAATATGTTTTCTCCACTATACCTCCAGTTTAACTGAACACAGAGAAAGAAAGAAATCTAGTACACATTTTATTATTGGTTAAACAATATTCATGAATTAATGGAACGTAGTTTTAATATATCACTTTTTTCTAACTATTAATATGGGAAGATAATTTTTAATCACAATATTAATATTCGACCGGAAATTGTATTTATTGATAGTCGTTAATAATCAAATAAGAATAATTTAGTCCATTGATGAGATTTCGTTAATTAATTATGAGACCCCACCAGCGGCATGCGCTGTGATGATCGCCTCTCTCTTTCCTATAGGAGAGTTGCCAGATGTGAATTGCCGCAGTGAGGGAGAGATACGCTTATTCCGATCCAGTGTGGAGCACTTATTTTAATGTGTTGTTCAAACGCAAACTCTCCCCAATTTTTCCCCCCGAGGCAGTTTTCAGTACAGCATACAAACCAAAAACAATCTGTTAAAACAACATAAACATGTGAGACCCAGTATGGTGTAGTGGTTAGAGTGACAGACTAGGATCTGGGAAGCAGGTTTGAATCTCCACTGCCATTGCAAATTTGCTGGGTGATATTGCGCCCTAATCTACCTCAAACGGTTGTAAGGATAAAATGGAATAGAAGAGAACAATAAAGAAGGAGAAGAGTTGGTTTTATATGGTTTCTCTTACCACTTAAGGGAGAATCAAACCTTCCTTTCCTCTCCCCACAACAGATACCCTGTGAGGTAGGTGAGGCTGAGAGAGCTCTAAGAGAGCTGTGACTAGCCCAAGGTCACCCAGCTGGCTTCATGTGGAGGAGTGGGGAATCAAACCCGGTTCTCCAGATCAGAGTCCACCGCTCCAAACCACCGCTCTTAACCCCTACACCATGCTGGCTCTTTGAGTCCCCTCCAAGGAGAAAGATGGGGTATGAATGAAGTAAATAAGCCATTTAAGGCTTGAAGCAGTACTGTTCTGTGTCCAGATGCCCCCCCCCCTCGCAGGGTTGTTATGAGGACAACTTTGGGAAGGAAGAACCTTTTATAACACCCAAAGTCCTTTGCAGGACAGTCAGTAGAAAAGTGTAATAGATAATAAGGCCAGATCTTTCCTTCTGTATCCACTGAGATCACATTTCTGTGCTATCAGTGTTGTGATAGGAAGACGGTATATTCACACAAATAATATACTTTAGACAATAAAATATTTTTATTTTAATATAGAAATAATCTCTTTAAATATTTAAATATATTAAAATATTTCTATCCCACATGCCCCCCCCCCAAAGGCCCAAGACCACTTACAGTAGGGTTACCAGGTCCCCCCTGGCCACCAGCAAGGGATGGGGAGGTAGGGTTGCCAGATCCAGGTTGAGAACCATCCTGGAGATTTGGGGATGGAGCGGGTGCAGAGGAGAGTGAAAAGGACAATCGGGCCTGGAGACCAAGCCCTACGAGGAAAGGCTGAGGGACTTGGGAATGTTCAGTCTGAAAAAGAGGAGGTTGAGGGGGGACATGATTGCTCTCTTGAAATAATTGAAAGACTGTCATTTAGAGGAGGGCAGGGAGTTATTCATGTTGGCAACAGAGGATAGGACTCATAATAAGTGCTGCTCCTGGGGTCCCTGAGGAACTACATGGGGAGGGTCTGCAGCAGGAAGGGGCAAATCAATGGAAATGGCCATTCTAGTCGAGATCCCGCCCTGTGTCTTTTTCTCAGGTCATACAGCCATATTGGTCCACGCAAAACCCAAACACAAGCATAAAATCTGTTTTGGATTCTTCTTGAGAAAGACAGACTATAACTGTTGTGAAATAAAAAAAGTGAACAAAATCCCAGGTCAGCAGAGAACATAAGCCATGCCAACCAGCATCCATCTTGTCTGGGGTTCATTTCAGCATGTTCTTCCTTGTCCATCCATCACCATTGGAGCAGTTTATATCCTGCGTTCCTTCTGTTGTGGAATTCAAGGTGGGATGCTCCAAGCGGTCTTCCATGCAGGTATTGGCCAGACCCAACCAGTTAGCCTACCTCAGAGGGTTGTTGTGAAGATAACATGGGGAAGGGAGTATGATGCATGCTCCCCTGAGCCCCTTAGAAGAAGGGCAGGGTCATGTGCCTTCCATCCACGTACATAGTAATGAACTAAACCAAGGAAGTATTTGCTGTGTACACACAGCCATTGATCCCTGGCAGTGGGGGCTATCTCCACTGGGCAATCCCGTCTGAAAATGGGCACTGTTTCAGTGATGCCTCTTCCAAAAGGAAGGCATAAACGTCAGTTGCCTGCAAACAGCATACAGTGCATACCTGTCTCTGTCCTGCACTGTTCCCTTATTCTTCTGAAGTAAGCAGCTCCTCCCTTGAACTGGCTGCCACCTGCAGCTTCCATTTCACACACACCCTGCATTTTCCTTCCCAGCAAGCCCTGTGGCTTTGAGTCCGCCTACCTGGAGCTGGCAAGCGCCGTCAAAGAAGAGTATCCGGACGTGGAGATTGAGTCCCGACCTGGAGGGACAGGTATGGCCCCTGAGTTGCTTCCACGCTGAGACCAGCAGTCCCTGGTAAAATCTCATTCTTAGCAGGATGCCCTTCACCCTGCAGTTCACACAGCACCTCAGCAACGGTGGCACGGGAGTGCTGAATCACCAAGCGTTTTGCACACCAGAAAGCCTCAGAAGCACACTAATGGTACAGAAACGATTGGAAGAAAAAAGAGGGGAATGAAACCCAACCTAGAAAACAGAAGTTGGGTGCCTGAGGTGTTCCTTTGGCTACACGCTGCAGGGGAAGATAAGCCATGAACAAACCGTCTCCTAGAAAGCAGATCTCTCATTACTGCTCTTTTCATTGAGGAACCCTTTACGAGGGACTGAGGGACACCCCCCCAGGGTGTCCATAACAGCCAATGGTGTCCCCTTCCAAGTGCTGAGAGGGTGAGATAGAGGCTGTTGTTTTGGTTAGGAACCAGGAAATGGGTCAGCAGCCGGACAGGGAGGTAGAGGGTTTTGTGTGCTCTAGGCAAGCTCAGTGGCTTCGGATCCATTCTTCTAGCAGAGGCAGCACTTTCTGGGGCCAGGAGCCTCCCCCAGTGCAAGGCAGGCTCTGTGCACTGGAGGGAAGCACCTCTGCTAGTGGAAGGGAACTGGAACCTGACCCCTTGTGCTCAGTCACTGGCTTGCAGCACCCCGTGGTCTTGATTTCATGGGCTGATGTTTAGGCAGAGACAGAGGGATAGTTTTGCCTTAGCATTGACAGTGGGGGAGACGGAGCTGGATTTGACACAGTTCTTTCGGGTACATTTCTGTTTTTGTTTTTTTTCTCTTTCACAGGAGCTTTTGAGATTGAGATAAACGGCCAGCTGGTCTTCTCCAAGCTTGAGAATGGAGGATTCCCTTATGAGAAAGATGTGAGTGGTCCCCATTCCAGACATCTCTTGCATTGCTCACTTTGCAAGAGAGGTTGAAATTCTGTGGGAATCGGTCTGTCTGTGATAGCTTCCGTTTCCTCGCGGCTGCCCTGTCCTCAGAGGTATTTCATCACCCACAGAGCTGCATCTCCCCATCCTGATCGGAGGGAATTTGCGGCCTGCAGCCTCTCCATTTATAATCCTGTCAGGTTTTTCTGGTTGTAGAACTCTTCATCAGAGTATAGTAACAGACCCTTGCTACAGTCAGAGCATTATAAATACAGCATCAACTAATTTTTTAAATATTTGTTGGTTAAAAAGCTGATTCAACTGAAATAACCTTGCAAGTTGTGACAGCCTCAGTATAAATCCTAGCAGGGCAGCCGTCACAATCTCCTGCAGCAAGAATAACAAAATGCCTTGTGACCCTTTTAACATGAACACATTGACGGTGGCAGAGTCCAGCTGAACTTCTGGTGAAGTGCAATCTGCCTCACAAAAGCTTCTGCTGTGATAAATAACTTTAGTTTTTCAGGGGCCACAAGACTCTTGGTTGTTTTTAATCTTGGTGTAGGTGAATTAAAAAAAAATAACATCTCTGGAAGAAGAAGAGTTGGTTTTTATATGCCAACTTTCTCTACCACTTAAGGGAGACTCAAACCGGCTTACAATCACCTTCCCCTCCCCGCAAGAGACACCCTGTGAGGTATGTGGGGCTGAGAGAGCTCTAACAGCTGTAACTTGCCCAAGGTCACCCAGCTAGCTTCGTGTGTAAGAGTGGGGAAACCAAACCAGTTCCCCAGATTAGCCTCCGCTGCTCATGTGGAGGAGTGGGGAATCAAACCCTGTTCTCCAGATCAGAGTCCACCACTCCAAACCACCTCTCTTAACCACTACACCATGCTGGAGGGAAACCAAAGGTGGTCACAACCATCAGCCCTGATTACAAAATACTTCTGTTTCCATGGTTGTGGTTGGGAAGAAGGAAGGTGCTTGGGAAATAATACTTTTATTCTGAATGTAATACTTTTATTTTGAATGTGGTTACCCATGGATGGTTTCCTCGGTAGTACAGATGAGCTCTCTGCCCGTCCTGGAAGGATTCACATCTCTTGCTTTTCTCTCTCCCGCCCCTTCAGCTCATTGAAGCCATCCGGAGGGCTAGCAATGGGGAGCCTCTTGAGAAGATAACCAAGAGCCGTCCGCCGTGTGTCATCCTTTAGCCTCACCCTCTCCATTTCTTGTCTTTCGACCCCCTCTCCTCTCCTCCCCCCACACCAACTTCTAGCTGTCCTGACATCTGCCTTCAGGTGTAATGATCTTACTAGGTGGGCTACAGAAGTGTCAAGATATTTTGGGGTGCTTAAGCCCAGAGAGCCTTATAGGCAGGAGCCACAGGAGGGGTTTTTGGGGTGGGGACCAACAGGGCCTTTCAGAACATGCTGGGCAAGCCTTTCTCCTTCAGGGAAGTTCCCCTCAGCGCTCATTTTTTAGACAAGGGAATGGACTCGTGTCTGCTACCTGCCTTCTCAGAAATGAGCCCCTATTTTTTTCCTGCTCCTTTTATAACTTGGCCCTCTTTGTTGCGTGTGACTTTGGGACTTCATCCTAGGACCCAGGCTTCTTTCCCTCCCCCTTCTGACCAGGAGCCAGAACAAGCTAATGTCCAGTCCTCTCTATAAGGCTTGCAGAACTGGAGAGAAGCTTGCTAAAAGGTCTGGAAAACACTGTCGGCTGACAGAATTTGTGCTATAAAGGAGGTTTAAAAGGACAGCACACCCCTCCAGCATACTCTTGTGTAGAACAGGAGGGAGTGGTGTTTTAAATCGCTGCTTCCTGGTGAAAAGCCTCTTGCTGTGAGTAAAGGTTTCCCACCGCAGTGCAGCAGCTGTATCAGACCCCCTCCACACACACACACAAATACTGTTGCCCAAAGATAGCGCTCAAGCAGGACTTTCGTAGTTTAAGGTTTAACAGCCACCCTTCAGTGTTAAGAGCTGCCTGGTTGAGTGACGTTTCAGAACCCGAAGAGTGGATCTTATGGGAGCCCCGCGTACATTCCACAGGAAGTCCCTCTTTGTTAAGTTGGATAAGTCAGATGCTTTGAGGGAGGGGCTGGGCACTGCCCAGCAAGAGGCAGGACTTGGGAAGGAACCATCCCATCAGGACTTTGCCAATCCAAACCAGATTCTCGGGGGCAGAGGAGAGGGAGAGACTGAGCATTTTTTATCCACACCTGCCCAACTCACTGTTTGCTAGCCAAGTGCTGTGTTCCTCCCCCCCTTCTAGGAGCCACCCAGTTTAAACATCTGTCTGACTCTTGCACATAGTTCATCAAGAGATTTAGATCCATTTTAAGCATTTTTTTAACGTTCCATTAATTTTGGCCGGGTTGTCCTGTTCTCTCTCCCCCCCACCCCCTGCAGACACTTTCTTTAGATGAAAATTAACTGCCCATCTGCACCCCCCCTCCACATCTTTCCCTGGGTCACATCTCCGTCATGCCAAAGCATTGATATGAGTTTCTCAAACTGCGCCAGCAGCAGCTGATCAAATGAAGCTGGGGAGGGGGTCAGAATCTCAGCCTCCCATCACACTATTCTTTTCAGTGACCGAAGAAGAGTCTAAAACACAGCTGGGGGTGCTGCTGTGTCTCTCTGATCACAACCAGTTTGTGAATGACGCCTAATTCCTCCTTTGCCCCTTCCCTCCTGCTTCCAAGCTCCTGGGTTTTTAGCACCCAGTTTTCACCTCTTTATCTGCCGCCCTGTGACTTTGGCACATCTGCCACCCTTGGAGTGCGAAGAGGCTGGGTCTCAGCGGGGCTGCCAACTGTGATAAAGACACACACATGGACAGCTGGGAATTGAAGAAGGAAGAGTCAGTGCTGCTTCTCGCTGCCTAATTTATGTGCTGAGAATGTTGAAGAATCTATTTGCTTATATATAATATTAAATATATATATAACATTAAAAATAAAAAGTTATATGCTTGTGCTATTTTTGTGTGTGTGTGCTGTCAAGTCACAGCTGACTTATGGCGACCTCATAGGGTTTTCAAAGCAAGAGACATTCAGAGGTGGATTGCCATTTCCTGCTTCTGTCTCATGACCCTGGTGTTCCTTGGCTCCTGGCGGTCTCCCATCCAAATACTAGCCAGGGCCGACCCTGCTTAGCTTCTGAAATCTGACGAGATCAGGCTAGCCTGGGGCTATCGAGGTCATGGCTAGCGGTAAATAGTATGGAGGAAAAGGATAGAACGAGGAAAGTTTCAGTTAGTACCTTGGGAGTGGTTGGGAAGGGGGCCCAGGCACTCTTTCAGATTTCCAGAGTAGGGCGCAGCCGATGTTCTTCAGGTTCACGACTTGCTTTCAGATGCATTCAAAATTATATTACAAAAAGAAAAGCTGTGTATTTAAAATCACCTGTTGAGTTTTTCTTATCTCCACCATAACCACAGCAACGTGATCAAGGCAGGAGAGTCACCTAAGTCCAGCCTGGGGGGGGGGGGGGTCTTCAGCAAAAGGGTTTTGCAGGCACATCTTATCCATAGACCTATTTAAGGGGTTCTGGAATACTTGGTGTGCAAGAAGTAGTGAAATGGCTTAGAATCAGAATCATAGAATTGGAAGGGACCACCAGGGTCATCTAGTCCAACCCCCTGCACAATACAGGAAATTCACAACTACCCCACGCACCCCCAGTGACCCCTACTCCATGGCCAGAAGATGGCCAAGAGGCCCTCCCTCTCATCATCTGCCTAAGGTCATAGAATCAGCATTGCTGACAGATGGCCATCTAGCCTCTTAAAAACCTCCAGGGAAGGAGTGCTTACCACCTCCCAAGGAAGCCTGTTCCACTGAGGAAGCTCTCTGTTAGAAAATTCTTCCTGTGTCTAGATGGAAACTCTTGATTTAATTTCAACCTGTTGGTTCTGGTCCGACCTTCTGGGGCAACAGAAAACAATTCAGCACCCTGTTCTGGGGAGTAATCCCATTGGACTCAAACTCAAGGGTGGGGGCTGCTCTCCCTACATGGTTCCCCTGCTGCAGGGGCACTATACCCAGAGGGGGACTGGTTGTCCTTTGAGGGTTTGGTTTGTTTTGCAAAAGTTGGAACAGAGACACACTTCTGAGGTTTATCATGTTTGAAGTACATTACAGAGGGTTGCCAGCTCTGTGTTGAGAAATACCTGGGGATTTTTGGGGTGGTGCCTGAGGAAGGCAGGGTTTGGGGAGGAGGGACTTCAAAGTGGTATAATGCCAGCGTTCACCTTCCAAAGCAGCTAGGTGAGCTGACCTCTGTTGTCTGAAAATCAGTTGTAATAGTGGGAGTTCTCCAGCCACCACTTGGCAACCCTAACAATAGTCCAAACTGTCATTATCATGTGCCTTCTATGTTCTGACCAGCCGTCCAGCTCAGGATGTGACCATAAGGGGAAGGTGCTCAATCATCTCTGATTAAGGTTGCCAGGTGGAGCTTTGAAGGAGGAGGAAGAGGTGGAGCAGGTTTTTATATGCCGATTTTCTCTACCTTGCTGCCAATCCAGCAGGAAACACCTATTTTAGCGCTCACTCTGTAAGCACCTACCCAACTGTATGCCACAGACTCTCTTGTTTCATCAGGAGTGGTCCAGAGCTGGTTTTTATATGCTGATTTTCTCTACTCTTTAAGGAGACTCAAACCGGTTTACAATCCCCCTCCCCACAACAGGCACCCTGGGAGGTGGGTGGGGTTAAGAGCTGTGACTGGCCCACGGTCACCCAGCAGGCGTCATGTGGAGGAGTGAGGAAACCAACCCAGTTCACCAGATTAGAGTCCACTGCTCCTGACCCCTACAACAGGCTGGCGCTCTTGATTCAGAGCTTCACAGTCTGGCAGCCTCCTTGGGAAGGGGGTTAAATCTGACACTAGGAAGCCAGTAATGGAGGGAATGCATTTCCCACAGATCCTTTCCCCACTTTTCTTTGTCCCCTTTTAAATCATTCCCTTCCCCAGCATTTTCTTCCAGACCCTTTCTGTAGGAAGATCACCCATCAGAAGAAGAGTTGGTTTTTATATGCCAACTTTCTCTGCCACTTAAGGAAGAATCCAACCGGCTTACAATCACCTTCCCTTCCCCTCCCCACAACAGACACCCTGTGAGGTAGGTGGGGATGAGAGGGTTCAGAGAGAACTGTGACTGGCTCAAGGTCACCCAGCTGGCTTTATCTGTAGGACTGGGGAAACCCAGAGCTGGTTTTTATATGCCGATTTTCTCTACTCTTTAAGGAGACTCAAACCGATTTACAATCCCCCTCCCCACAACAGACACCCTGGGAGGTGGGTGGGGTTAAGAGCTGTGACTGGCCCACGGTCACCCAGCAGGCGTCATGTGGAGGAGTGGAGAAACCAACGCAGTTCACCAGATTAGAGTCCGTCACTCATGTGGAGGAGCGGGGAATCAAACCCGGTCCTCCAGACTAGAGTCCACCACTCTTAACCACTACACCATGCTAACTCCCAAAAGCCTTACAGGCAAAGAGAGGTGATAAGAACGCTTTGCCATCCAGGCACATGCACGAACAGCAAACCTATCTGCCCAAATTTATCTGAGTGGTGTAGTCATTAAGAGCGGTGGTTTGGAATGGTGCACTCTAATCTGGAGAACCGGGTTCGATTCCCCACTCCTCCACCTGAGCGGCGGACTCTAATCTGGTGAACTAGGTTGGTTTCCCCACTCCTACACACAAAGCCAGCTGGGTGACCTTGGGCTAGTCACAGCTCTCTACAGCTCTCTCAGCCCCACCTACCTCACAGGGTGTCTGTTGTGGGGAGTGGAAAGGAAGGTGATTGTAAGCCGGTTGGATTCTCCCTTAAGCGGTAGAGAAAGTCGGCATATAAAAAACAACTCTTCTTTTTCCTGTTCTGTAGTTAAGGGGAAAAGTGCCTGATCCTGACACTTCACATCTGTACAGATGGCTGTTCCCGTGAGTGTGCAGGCCCCGGCCATGCTCCCCTCCCATGACCCCAAGTGATTCTCCCCTTTTCAATAGGATTGCTGACTGCTTGGAGGAAAAAAATACCCCTTTATTAGAGCGGGCAATGTGGGGAAAAGGGCAGCTGAAGCTTTTCACGACATGGAGGTAAATGAGGGTTGCAGGATCACATCGCCACTGCAGTCATGAGACGAGTGCACGCAAAGTCCCTTCTCTAAGTCCCTTCTCTAAGTCTGGTTTAAGAACATACCAGGAACTAACCAAAATGCGGTCCAAAGAGCATCCTCCTTCTCCAGCGCTGCTCCATTTGCTTCAGCAGAACATTTGTGGATGTTCCCAGAGGTCTGAGCCCCTGAGGAGTCTTCTTTCCGCCCCGCCGCCCTGGGCGGCACTCAGCCTCTGTAAACCACAATCTTGTCTCAGCGGAGAGACAGGCAGTCTAGGATGTGTGGGCTATCCGACGCTTGTGGAATCCTCCCGTTTATTCCCCCAGGAGAAGGTGGGGCCCAAACCAAAAAAGCCCTTCCCACAAAGAATGACTCAAGCCAAGAAGTAGAAAATGAAAACCAATCTACGGATCTCAGATACACAAATACTTGTGACATGGTTGGTTGGGGTTTTTTTTTTTTTAAGTCATGCACAACAGATTACCTTGGATGCACCAAAAAGCACACAAGTTTAGAAACAAAGGTTTTGGAGAGTCAGTGGGGGTGAGGAAGGGGTGGACTTCATAAATAGAAAGTAACTTATCCCCCTCTACCCCACCTCAAAAGGTTTGCAGGGTGTCAACCTCCCTTTTGTGTGATTCAAGGAATTTCTGAAGATGCCAAGGACAGCATGTTTAGTGCATCTGTCTTTACTCTTAAAATGGTTGCCCATCGTTGGTTCTAGTGGTAATCAAGTCATTCAGCTGACCTGCTTTTAGAGTAGAAAAAACATGCATTGTTTCCTTCACTTTGCTTATTTCTCCCAATTCATTTTTTTTGGGGGGGGGGGGGGAGGTTAGTGGCTCGGTGCAAACCCAGCTATTTCATAGCCCCAAGGAGCCATCCTGTCTTCCACACCTTCACCTTTCTTTTCAGCACAATGATTTGTCCTGTGCGAAGGCACCACAGTGTACGGTCAGTCTGGATTGAAAGAGCGGCCGTGCAATCCTCAGAGGAGGAAGCGCGCATGCAATAAGCCAAGCTCAGGGCAAGGAGAGTTGCCACGGGAAAGGGGGAGGGAAAGTGGCGCAGGAGGGTACTGGCCCGGGCAGGCCATTTGGGGCCCTTGTAAAATGCTCCAAGGGGAATGAGAGCAGTCGACTGCCTTTCTCCCCTTAACAGCCCACAGACAGCCCAAGACCATGTTGGTGCCTGTGGAAAACAAAAACGGCTGTCCCGTAAATTAGCCTACAGGCACAACCCACCGCGCTGTTCTGCTCTCCCCCCATCCCCAGTTGCAAATTGCATGGCTTCCCTCTAAACCAGGAGAGAGGGTGGACTGGCAACCTGATTCTAAGGCTAGTGGTCTTCTCTTCATGAGACTATCTGTGAAACAAGGTAGGGCTCCCGCAGCCATTCTTTTAGTGGACGAAGTGAAGAAGAAGAGCTGGTTTTTATATGCCGGCTTTCTCTACCACTTAAGGAAGAATCAAACTACCTTACAATCTCCTTCCCTTCCTCTCCCCACAACGGACACCTTCTGAGGTAGGTGGGGCTGGGAGAGTTCAGAGAGAACTGTGACTAGGCCAAGGTCACCCAGCTGGCTTCATGTGTAGGAGCGGGGAGACCAACCCGGCTCACCAAGGCTTCGGGCGTAGGAGTAAGGGCTTCCTTCCTTGGATGGCTGCAACTAGACAAAAGTTCAGATTGGAAGAGAGCCAGCATCATGGCCTTTGCCACGGGGGTAAAATGCAGCAGGGCTAAAGTCAGTCCCCTCCGATGAATGCTCTGAGCACTATCACATAATTCATAGCTATGTAAAAGAAAAAACTCAATCCTGTGATCTGTATAAGTTATGTGAACTGAGCAAATTGGCCTGGTTGTCCAGTTTTTGCAGTGTTCTCAATCTCAGGATGTGGAGCCCGGTGGTATACGAAACACTGGAGTTCCACCCCAACATCTGCGGCTGTCTTACTCGGTTATCTCTGGTTTCTGAGACTTCAGCAGGCACGGCTCTTCCCACCATTCCCCTTTCGCCACTTTCAAGCACATCGTGGCTGTCTGGGCTATGAACATGAAGGGGAGGGGAAGTTCTCATGGACTTAAATTCTGTGCCCACAACCACATTCTGCATTTTCTTTGCCTCCTGTGTAATCGTGGTATTCAAAAACACCCCGACCTACTTCAACATAATAAATATTCCATGAGTAAAGCTGGCATCTTGTTTCTGTAGGACTGGCACGGCATACCCTCTCTCGCCCTCCCCTTTGCCCCCCTTGATCACCAAGCTGCTCTAGGCTTTTGATTCACAGCCGCAACTGTTAGGGCACAGACTGCAGTGCTAAGAAAAGAGCATAATATCGAGTGTTATTTAAGACAGAAAAACTCCCTGAACTTTTTCAGATTCTCTCCAGACCAAACTGCCTATAGCATAAATCAAAGACAATTTTAGTTCCTCGTCTGACCTTTCTTGGATCTTTTTTCAATGTTCAGAGGGTAAGAGAGAGACAAAACACCGTTCGCTCGGCCAAGTTCTCTCCCGCACTAGAGAAGGGCTTGATGTCCCTTCCGCCACAGATCATTTCACCGTAACCCCTCGGAAGGTCAGTCTTTTCCGACCGTAAGGTCAAACGTTCCCACTTCGCCGCTGCCGTTAAAACAAACTGACAAAGGTTATGAGATACGCCCACACCTGGACTTCATTTTTTCTAATAATAATAATAATTAAAAAAAGTTTATCGTTTCCTAGCAATTTAAATCCTTCCAGTCCTCAAAAGCCCTCAAAAGTTTCATACACCATTTCATCGTTCTGATTCTTCCGCTCTTTACCTTCTTCTTTTTTTGTCTTGAGATCCAAGGAAGGAAAAAAGGCCGGGGCTGAGAGGGGGAAGGCTGAACGAACCCCTCCGTTTTCTTTGTCCAAGCTGCATGATTTAGGGGCTTGCTGGGGACAGCCGCACCAGCCCAGCTGCTAGGAGGAAGAACCCTGAGAGGGCCACCGAAGCCTTAAGGAATCCCGATCATCTTATGTGCATTAATAGTTTGTCAGATTGTGTCCTGAGCTGCCTAGATCGTGAAACGAGATTTCACTGGTGACCGGGGAGGAGGCCCTTTAGGCCGGCAAGTCCTTGGAATGAGGGACTGATTCTGCCAGTCCAAGGTACTCCAGGTTCTCCGCGGTCGGGGTCGTGGCAAAGCTGTTAGTAGCGGCAGGAGCAGCAGAGGCGGGAAATAATTCCGCTGGGTGCATCTTGGGGGTCTCCTGGTTCCAATAGTAGAGGTTGTCAAACGCCTGCGGCAACGAGCCAGCCACGGGGATGTTGCGCGGCGTCAGATACTCCGGGTTCTCCACCACGTTGGGGAAGCTGCTGGGGAAGGCACTCTTTGGTTCCTTGACGAGGCCGTTCTTGCCCAAGTGGCCCTTTGGCTTTTCCAGCGTGGACCCCGGCGTTCGCAAGCTTGGGCTGGCCGAGAGGCTGTTCTCCGGCTGGTTCACGTATTCTGCAGGGGGGTAAAGGAAAAAAGCAGAAAGGAGTGGAAAAGGCAGCCTGCGGCAGCTGAACAGGACTGCCAGCTCCGGTTTGGAAAATACCTGGAGATTTGAGGGGGTGGAGCCTGAGGAGGGCGGGGTTTGGGGAGGGGAGGGGCTGAAATGCCATAGAGTCCAATTGCCAAAGCGGCCACTTTCTCCAGGGGAACTGATCTCTGTCCCCTTGGAGATCAGTTGTAATAGCGGGAGATCTCCAGCCACCCCCTGGAGGCTATATGAGAGGGCAGCACGTGGCTCAAAATTAAAAAATTACAACATAAACTACCAATAGAGAACTGTAAGCATATATTATAAATTATAAAGTCAAACACTAACAAAAAAACAAACAACAACAAAACCAAAATTTCTAGAGGCCTCATATAGCTCTCACTAATTGCAGCATAGGTTTTCTATATCTCCAGTCTACCACCTGGAGGCTGGCAACCCTACAGCAGAACAAGGACTGTCTCTTCCTATATATCCCCATGTCCCAACTACTGTCCTTAGGCCAGCCACCGTCTGGCTGTCTCCCCACTTCAGGCATCAACCACAGCCTACGCCATTTCCAGTGTCGTTCCCACTTTGTGGAACCAACTCCGGGGCAGGGGGCTAGACATTTTCAGGGGGTCACGACCACAGTGGGAGGGGTTATTTTGTATATTTTAAATGGTTATGTTTGTATTTGTGATGTGTAAGCCACCATGGAGAGGCAGCGTGGTGTAGTGGTTAAAAGCGACCGACTCTAATCTGGAGAACCGGGTTCGATTCCCCATTCCTCCACATGAGGCCTGCAGAGTGACCTTGGGCTAGTCACAGTTCTCTCAGAACGCTCTCAGCCCACGTGGAGGCAGGCAACGGCAAACCACCTCTGAACGACTCTTGCCTTGAAAACCCTGCAGGGTCGCCATAAGTTACATGCCATAAGTGTGACTTGACGGCACTCACACACACGCCACCAGAGGAAAGACAGGGTATCTATATACTGATTAATAAATCAATAATCCCTTCCCAGCAACTTTTATTTCCTGTGTTCTCAAAAACTCATGACTGACATACTTTTTAAAAAATCTTCACAGCCAAGAGGACCAGAAACTTTCTTTAGAAACAATACTAGGCCTACATACATTTGGCCCAATCTTTGGTTACCCATGCATATTCAATCAATTTCATCAATTAATTGATACCCCACCTTTCTCTCCAGTTGGGACCTAAAGCAGCTGACACCATTCCTCTCTCCTCCATTTTACCCTGCGGGGTAAGTTGGAACGCATGTGACTGGCCAAGGTCACCCAGCGAGCTTCCACAGCACAAGTGGGGATTCGAACCTGGGTCTCCCAGATACTAGTCCAATACTCTTAACCACACCACCACACTGGCCGTCATACGTATTAAAAACTAACTTGTACCTGGAACAACTCCACAGGGTGCAGGTGAACAGTAGTTTTTGGCTTCCAGACTCTCGTTTTCGTCCATCAGAGCACTGGTAGGGTCTTCGCTGTAGCGCTGGAGAGTGCCAGGCTCTGGCGGCAGCATCCGCAGCAGCTTCCTGCCTGTGTAGTCATCCTCCAGGGAGTGGAGGAGGTTGGGTTCTAAGTGTTCGGGGAGATCCGGGCCCAGATAGGGATACTGGGCCGATGCCTCCCCCTCTGCCTCCTCTGTGCGCGTTGGAGTTTCTGTCGCACTCTGGGTAGAAACAGAAGTGGAGGGATGCATAAGTAACGGATTTTGTCCATAGTGAAATAATGAGGTTTAGTAACTTTTTTTTTTTTTTGAAAATTTTTATTGGTTTTTATAATATAAATTTTCCATGTTGACAAACAACAATAAAAGTAATATAAAAAACTAAATCATAAGTAATGTTGTTATGGCCCTAAAATCTTCCCTTGGATCATTGTTCCAGAAGAGGAAGGAACAATGATCCAAGGGAAGATTTTAGGGCCATTTTGTAGCCTGGGCATGAGTGAGGAAGCACGAATTATACAATTCCAAGCTTCCTCACTCATGCCCAGGCTACAAAATGGCCCTAAAATCTTCCCTTGGATCATTGTTCCTTCCTCTTCTGCTTATGGGCTGAGACGTCCATATCTCAGCTTGCCTTTTCAGATCCTCTGATTTGAAAAGGCAAGCTGAGATATGGACGTCTCAGCCCATAAGCAGAAGAGGAAGGAACAATGATCCAAGGGAAGATTTTAGGGCCGTTTTGTAGCCTGGGCATGAGGAAGTTTGGAATTGTATAATTCGTGCATGTCCTGGCCTCTGACACCCGACCAACGGCTAACCAGCAACGGGGGAAACCAGGGAATTAATGACCGCGCCCCTTGGTGCACATGGACCTCCGAAAGGAGAGAAGAGCATAGTGCACTGGAAGCCCAGAGTGGCCAAGAGAAAGGTCGACTTTGCCCTGAGCATCTCAGCCTTGTGCTTACTCTGGTGGAGGGGATCCTGGACCGGTAGTCAGATGGCATCTCGGCACTGAAGAAGCCCTGGTGGGGGACCAGATACTCTTCAGCATCCACCAAATCTTGCATGTCTTCCTCCTCCAGCAAAGTGCGGTAGAAAGTGCTGTCGATGGGACTTGCTAGGCCCGTTACATCGTCATTCTGTCAAGGAAGACCGACCGCAACATGTTTTTAAATACAAAAATAATAATTAGAATTGTGGGAGGTGATGGGTAGGAGAAGTTGAGAAGGAGGAGGAGGAGGAGGAGGAGAAGAAGAGTTGGTTTTTATATGCCGACTTTCTCTACTAATTAAGAGAGAATCAAATCGGCTGACAATCACCTTTCCCCACAACAGACAGCCTGTGAGGTGGGTGGGGCTGAGACAGCTCTAAAAGAACTGTGACTAGCCCAAGGTCATGTGTAGGAGAGGGGAAACAAACCCAGTTCACCAGATTAGCATCCGCCACTCATGTGGAGGAGTGGGGAATCAAACCTCCAAACCACCACTCTTAACCACTACACCACGCTGGCTCTCCCTTGCACAAGGGAGCAAAGAGTTCTAGAGTAGGGCTGTCAAACATAAGGCCCGGGGTCTGGATCCAGCCCCTTGAGGACACTTATACGGCCCACAAGCCAGCCGAGGCAGCCCCCCCCCACTCCTGATCTAGGCTGCCATAGAGTCCAATTGCCAAATAAATTGCCATTTTCTCCAGGGGAACTGATCTCTGTCACCTGGAGATCAGTTGTAATAGTGGGAGATCTCCAGCTAGTACCTGGAGGTTGGCAACCCTCGCCCGAAGTCACAACAGTGGCCACCACCAAAGACAGAATGCTGGATTCATTCCATAAGCTTTGTTTTATCTTGCAAGGGAAGTTGTGCATTCTTTCTTTCTTCCTCCACCCCTTCCCAGTTTAGTAATGCAATTATCCCAAGTCTGTGAGAGAGTATGTCAGTGTGGTTCTGGCCAAATAGACACTCTTCAGTATTTCTTGTTTAGCTGTGACTTGCTCAACGAGGCTAGAGACAGATGGATAAAGCCTTTTATTCAGGAATCTGTATCTTAACTGGATAATCTGAGGGTTCTTTTAGCAGGGGTGGATTTTAATACTACATTGGCAGTTGCCAAATTTCTTTCCCAGTCAATTTAGATTTCAAAAATCCTAATTTC
This sequence comes from Euleptes europaea, assembly GCF_029931775.1. Taxonomy (NCBI): domain Eukaryota; kingdom Metazoa; phylum Chordata; class Lepidosauria; order Squamata; family Sphaerodactylidae; genus Euleptes; species Euleptes europaea. The sequence goes on along the minus strand of NC_079329.1, from coordinate 35,739,248 downwards.
CTTATGGGTTATTTAGATAGTTCCTCCCCCCCCCCCCCAACCCATTTTTATTTGGGTCTCAGTGTGACATTGTTCAGGGCCGAATTGGCCACATGAACACTATCATTAAAGTAAAGCAATTATTCCAAGAAACTCCTCCCAGGAATGCCACGAAACCCTGCAGGATGAGAGAGAGATTGCTTTCCTCCCCACCGATGCTGCTGGCTCACCTGGATGACCACAAAGCGCTGCGGGTCTCTGGCCATCCGTGAAAACTCTGTAACCAGCTCACGGAACTTGGGCCGGCATTCCGAGTCAATCATCCAACCTGAGCAGCAAATGAAACACAAAGCTGATTAAAGTCCTCTTCTGTGCATAAGGGAACTAGTTCCCCACTATATGACTGAGAGAAGGTTGCAAAAAAATAAGTCACTCATGGGAGCCTCAGCTGGCTATTGTGTCCCATTACAGAATCCAGACATTTCAATGCATAGTTAAATTGTGGAACTCCCTGCCCCAGGATGTGGTGATGGCTGCCAATTTGGAAGGCTTGAAGAGGGGAGTGGACATGTTCATGGAGGAGAGGGCTATCCATGGCTACTGGTAAAAATGGATACTTGTCATGATGCATACCTATTCTCTCCAGGATCAGAGGAGCATTATATTACATTATATTAGGTGCTTTGGAACACAGGCAGGACAATGCTGCTGCAGTCGTCTTGTCATTTATTGTGCCTGTATTTATACTGTTTCAGTCTCCTATTATGAGGTTGACTTTGAGAAACGAGCAATTATCATTTTTACTGCACATGCTCAGTGGCCTCCCATTGCATTGCCAAATAAGGACTTCCTCTTCCAGGAGGATACTTTGCTAAACTATAAACAATCAGTTTTAAGCTTTAACATCACTCTATATAATCAATTTTAGTATCATTCTCATCTCCAGGAAAAAGGTTAAGATTGAACCCATTAATTAATTTATAGCATCATCCCTTCATGGTTAAATCATAAAATACAATTATTGTTTACATTACATCATTGCAACATCACATATCTCTGAATATAGTGGGTGTAGAGCATTTTTGCATATAGTGGGTGGAGAAGTCATTGGAAGGTAGGACTCTGACACTTAGTTTCTGCATTCCAATAGTTATATAAGGAGTTATATAAGGAGTGGCTGTTTCTAATTAACAACATTAGCTAACCGTTTCTTGCTGGGAAAGGTCTTAGAAAAAATTAACAGAATACATTGCTGGAAAATTACTGAAGCCATTGACAGAGTAATAGAAGCTGAAGCCTCTGGCAAAAGAATATTCTCCTTCCTTTTAAAAGGAAATTAAACCTTTGCTATATATCTTTTGCAGTTTGTATGTGTAATTGGGCTTTATATAGAATAATTCTGCACATGTACAACATTAATAACATGTTCATGTGCTCCAATATGTCAAAGCCTGTAACAGATGGAGAAAGACCTGCTCAGCCAGTTCCTTCCACAAATTCTTCTGCTTGATACAATTTACTGGTTACTTTCCAGTTTTGATTACTTTATGCAATTTCCCCTGGCTTTTCTAACTATGGGGAGGGATATGAAGTTATGAAAAGCGCTGGTATTCTGACAACAAACACTGGAAATCCCCTCTGAGATGTTCAGCAAGCAAGGTCTTCCACACTTTCAAGTATATCTTTGAAGCCATAACATCTAGAAATTTGCTTTCCCCCCAAAATAAAAGCTGAGGTCCACTATCAGCTGAATGAGGTCTCAACTATCGTACACTGTGCTTTTTCTGTCCTCTCGCCGAAGAACATTTTCTTACCTGCCAAAAAGTTGTGTTTTGGTTTTTTATTATAAAAAACAATCCAAGAGTTTTTAGAAAGGTGAGTTTGTTAAGAGGTACAGTCAAGGAACTCCAGGTGAGAGGTGCAGGTAAACCTGCAGGCAACCTATTCCAGATTTCCTTTTTTAGCAGGCTGAGGCCAGCAACATAATAACCACTATTTTGCATGGAAGAATCATCCACCTTCCCTGGTCCCGTACATTTCACCATGATCATGTAGACATCAATGGTGCAGATAGGGGGCTGGGGCAACCGCTCTCCTTTCTCCAGTAGATCAGGGATCTCTCGGGCTGGGATACCATCATACGGTTTGGCGCCAAAGGTCATCAGCTCCCACACGGTGACACCTGGAGAGAGAGGAGAGGAGGTTCCCACCAAGAGTCAAGACCATCGGGTGTTCTCAACGGGAGAGGGAGGAAAGGACGCCTTGAGACCCCACATACCATAGCTCCACACATCGCTTTGGTGGGTGAACCGTCTGCGCAAGATGGATTCCAGCGCCATCCACTTGATAGGCACCTGGGCAAGACCGAAGAATAACATAGTGACAACCAGGTGGCATCAACCCATCCCGCTGTGGATCGGGGCCATGCGACAGCCAAGCACAAGGACTCCTATTGGAATTGCCATGTGCACAGGCTTTGGTCTATGTCTTGGATGAACCAGACAGCAGGGGGGAGCTCACACAATGGGACGCTCCTCCACACAAAAAGCATCCCTTGCACACGGAAAACTAGGCTTCCAGGGAGAAGTCTGGGCTACACCCTCTTATAGAAGTCACTGGTGGGAATATTGTGTATGGAGGAATGTTCTGTCAGATTGGTCCCCACCTGTAACTTGAAGTGACACGGCTCAGACAGAGTTTGCCATTTTGGCATGTAAGAAATAGCCTTATATGCCATTAAAGGTTTATGAATGAAAAAATAGCCTTAGGGGCCGGAGAAGATAAAGAAAGCCCCTCCCCCCACAGCCTCCATAGCGCTGAACCAGTTCACACAGAGCAGCACTAGAAGTGCTAGTGTGCTTAATCATTTAATATTTTAAATGTTAATATTTTATATTTGTTAATATCTTACATTTCTTATCTGTTTTTATGTTGTCTTTAACTCGTTTATACAGTTTTAATGTTTTAAGTCGCTGCAAGACCCTTTGGGAGAGAGACGACTTAAAAAAAAAATCTAATAAAGAAAGAAATGAATAATTAAAATGAGCGGTTCTTTGGCCCAGCTGAACTGGTTTGGGGTTGATTCTTTGCTAATCTGGTTTTACTACAGTCATTATTTCTGTTTTATAAGCTACTTGGCACGGAGGGAGAATGAATCAACCCGTTAAAATAATTAGCTACACTAAAAAAAAAAATAAACTGAATAAACACTAGAATACCCCTGCAATGGGAGCAGAAGGAAAGCGGGCAATGATGCCAGTAAGGATGGGGAAAGGTGCATGGCAGTACCCTGTGCAGATGTTTACAGGGTGTGTGTGTTTTTAAACACACCGCTGATTATTTTGAAATTATTTTGATTATTTCAATCTTAACTTGCCACCTTTTACTGCCCTAGCAGCTAGTAATGTGCCAGCAGTGACTCTGGGGATGTGCCATGCAAAATAAGCATAAGAACACACTAGTATCTTTTCATTAGGATTGGAATGCCCGACCCTATACTATTTGGATATGCTTGCAGTTATAGCACAAGATCAGCAGGAACCAGTTTATTGAGAGGAGCCCCCAAATTCACTGCACAGAAAAATACTCTCCAACCTGCTATGTGTTGTAACTGCACACCGCCATGACCCGTGTTCAACTGGTCCCCTGCTTGGCATCCCAGTATGATCTTGGGCTTATCTATTCCATCCTTTGTTACTCTCACCTTCCCTCCGTCGGCATGATATTCCGTCTCATCTATGTCCAGTAGCCGGGCCAAGCCAAAATCTGTGATCTTGACATGATTTGGGCTCTTCACCAGGACATTTCGAGCGGCTAAGTCCCGATGGACCAGACGAACATCCTCCAGGTAGCTCATTCCCTAAGTGGGGAAGGAAAAATATAAGTGTCAGGGGAATTATTTTCTCAAGCTCTTGAACAGATGCAGTAATGCAGGTTTTGGATGGATGCCTACCTCCATCCCTCAGCAGAAGAAGTGCAGGAGGGGGTGTTAATTAAAATTAATTTCACCTCTTGAGGACTCACAACAAGCTTGCTCAACTTACTTTGAAAGATGAGCCTCCAGAGACAAATAAAATGGGAGGTGGGAGCATTTATGCTCGCTCACATCTGGCACAACTGGTTTATTATTTCTTTAAAAGCTTTTTAAAAAACGACATCAGAATGTAGCAAACCCCTTTATCCTGAGTCAATCTTTTGGTTCATCCGCCCCCCCTCCGCCAGTCAAGTTACAGCTAACTTATGGTGACCCCGTGGGGTTTTCAAGGCAAGACACATTCAGAGGTGGGTTGCCATTGCCTGCCTCTGTATCACACACTTAGGATTCCTTGGAGGTCTCCCATCAAAAATACTTGTCAGGATCGAGGCTGAGACTGTGTGACTGGCCCAAGGCACCCAGTCAGTTTCTGTGGCAGAATAGGGATTCTAACCTGGGTCTCCCAGATCTTAGTGCGACACCTGAACCACCACACCATGCTGGCTCTTTTTGGTCCATCTAGCCAAGTAGTATCTGCTCCAATTGGCTGTGACTCCCAAGGTCCTAGGCAGAGGTCTTCTCCAGCCTAGCTATCTGAGATTCCTCCTCAGACAGAGACATTCTGCAAACAAACTATGTGCTCTGCTGCTGTATGGGCCTCCAATTTCATATTTCCACAAACGTCAATGCTCAGAGAGAGGTTATATGGGTAAGAAGACTGTGAAGAAGCAGGCTGTAGGGGCAGAGACAAAGATCTGTACAGGGGCATTGAACCCTTGATCCTTTATGTTTTTACCATACTCAAAAGGGCTAGAAACTTGCTGGGTTTTTTTAAAAGGAGAAGAAGAAATAATAGGCAGGGATTTTCAGTCTGTTGAATTTCTCATTCCCAGGTACGCCATTATGTGCTGAGTTTATTTTTCTCGTGAGCTGGCAGATGTATGTGATATACTCTGCTCTGCCTTTAATAGCTGCAAAGGAGGAAGAATTTTAGCACCTTGTATTGCTGTTTGTCCCATTATAGAACTGCATTTTCCAGGACAAACTTCGCTTGTTGAAATTCGCTCTTTTAGGCGGCTTATAAAAAGCACAAGAAACCGTTTATATATCGAGCACACCAACATTAAGTGGCTCTCTAGAGGTTTCTCTCACCCCAGTCCCATTCAAAATTGATCTCCAACAGGTGAGGGGGGACCCATAAGTGGGTTGTGCTTTGAGCTAAGACAGGTCACACCAGTAGCACCAGAAGTCAACCAGTGTCGTGTAGTGGTTAGAATTCTGCACCAGGATCCAGAAGGCCCACGTTGGACTCCCCACTCCCCCATGAAAGCTTCCTGGGTGACCTTGGGCCAGTCACACACTCATTGCTACAAAGCCCCGCCCTGGCCTTGAAGCTCCACCCACCTTTGCTATCTGCACACACCAGTTCAGAAGGTCCTGGGACCCAATGCGGTCTTTGTTTTCCCTGACATAATCCAGCAGACAGCCATATGGCATCAGCTGTGTGACCAGCTGCACTGTGGAAGTGAGGCAGATGCCCAGCAGCCGTGAGACGTACGGGCTGCCCACGCCAGCCATGACGTATGCTTCCTGGAAGAGACAAAAAAAAGGAAGGTGTTAAGAAGAGGTCCTTCCTTTGGGAACGGAACTGAATGAGCCCCAATAAAATTCACAGGGGCTAGTCCAGTGTTTCCTAGCCTGAAGGTTGGGACCCAAAAGTGGGTCGCCAAGTCTCTGAAAGTGGGTCGCAGACCAGCCCTCCCTAATGTCCACCCCTGCCCTTTCCATGGCTCTCTTTTGCCTTTTGTAAACCAAGATCTGACCTTGGAAGCAGGATCTTCCACCTCATGCATCAGTCGGTATTTTTATTTCACTGCACATACATGTTGATCGAGTAAAACATGTCCTAATGGTTACTAGAGGGAGTTTCTTAAAATCTTAAGGGGGAAATAGAGGGAGTCACGGGGAAGGAGAGGGTGGTCAATGGCTGGAATGTCACCTCCGTATGCAAAGGCTGTGTATGTCTGAATACTGCTTGCTTTGGGTTCATAGTGGGGCCGGCTGCACTCTTTGTGCGATGCTGGTTGGTTTCTCAAAAACATCTGGTTGGCCACTGTAGAAAATGGATTGCTGAACTAGAAAGTCATAGTTTGGCTGGTGGTGGAAAGTGCTGTCAAGTCACAGCTGACTTATGGGGACCCCATAGGGTTTTTTGGTACCCTTGCCAAACTATAGACAGCCAGTGTGGTGTGGTGGTTAAGAGCCATGGACTCTTATCTGGAGAACTGGTTTTGATGCCCCCCCTCCTCCATATGAGCGACGGACTCTTATCTGCTGAACCTGGTTGGTTTCTCCACTCCTCTACACGTGAAGCCAGCTGAGTGGCCTTGGGCTAGTCACAGTTCTCTCCGAACTCTCGCAGCCCCACCTACCACACAAAGTGTCTGTTATGGGGAGAGGAAGGGAAGGAGATTGTAAACCGGTTTGATTCTCTTTAAAAGGTAGAGAAAGTCGGCATATAAAAACCAACTCTTCTTCTTCTCTTCAAGGCAAGAGGCGTTCGGAGGCGGTTTGCCACTGCCTGCCTCCTTGTGGGCTGAGAGAGTTCGGAGAGAACTGTGACTGGGCCAAGGTCACACAGCAGACTTCATGTGGAGGAGCGGGGAATTGAACCCGGTTCTCCAGATTAGAGTCCGCCACTCTTAACCACTACACCATTGTTTGGCTAGGGTACCAAAAAACCATTGGGCTAGCCCTGGATGGGTCACCATACCAAGTAAATTTGGCCTTGTGGGTCACCATACCGAAGAGGTTGGAGACCGTTGGGCTGGTCATCTAGCGAGGGAGTTTGGCCCATCGAGGGAGCATGTGATGCAGTGTCTTCTGCTGCCCCCTGCTGAAAGAAAGACACCCCTGAGGCGGGCTGTCGAGCCCCTTTCACTCACATCCAAAATCTCCTTGTTGGCTTTGGGTGAAGTATTTTCCCGCAAGACTTTAATGGCTACTGGGATCTTCACGTTCTCGCCGTCTGGAATCCAAACACCCTGAAGAGGGGAAGGAAGCAAGATGCATAAATTCAGCAGGAATTGGATTCCCGGGGTGGGTGGGGGAGCCACCATGAGAATATTGCCTACTTTGTAGTTTCTCAATGGCGGTAATTAGACAGGGGGGATTACAACATGATGCGTAGGATCAAACAGAGCTAAACAATCACCGGGGGGGTGGGGAGCATACGAAGGAGACACAACTTCCCATGGTGAGTATAACATCTACATTGCTCCAAAGACAAGATTTAGTAGCAACGGGGTGGGGGTCCTTCACAGGGGGCTTCTCAATGTTTTGTCCAAGACTCCAATGCATTTTTTTCCTTTCCCTACTTCCAGGGAGCCAGGGCAGCATACGTGGTTCTCCCCTCAATTTTATCCTCACAACCTGTAAGGTGGGTGAGGCTGAGAACATGTGAAAGGCCCAATGTCATCCAGCAAGCTTCCACACATGAGTTAGAATCGGAACCCAGCCCCTCCACAATCCTGGTCCTACACTCTAACCGTTGTATTACAATTAGCTCTCTGGCACTACTCGATTCAGTCTTCCTTTCATTCTCTCTTTGCAGGCTGAGTCCCCACATTGCTGCAACTCCGTAGGCAGTGTGAGATTCAAGGTGCCATGTTGCCTAAGACACACACGCAAGGGCCCTGTGATCAGTGCTCTAAACCGGAGCTCCACTCACTGGCAAAAGCATCATAATGACAACCTCTTCGGTGCTGGAAAACAGAATAAGCCTGGGATCAAAACGCTTCTCGGAGGGAAGTTAGCTATGTGCCAAGTTATTATAGAGCCACATGTTCTGGGAATATTTCCAGGACTCCCATCAGTCGGCCCCTTAAACCCTCAATGCAGGAAATTCCTCCCCGCCACACCGCCCCCCCAGTGACCCCTACTCTATGCCCAGAAGATGGCCAAGATGCCCTCCCTCTCATGAACTGCCTAAGGTCATTGAATCAGCATTGCTGACAGATGCCCATCTAGCCTCTGCTTAAACACCTCCAGGGAAGGAGTGTTTACCACCTCCCGAGGAAGCCTGTTCCACTGAAGAACCTCTCTGACTGTTAGAAAATTCTTCTTAATGTCTAGACTGAAACGATTTTGATTTAATTTCAACACGTTAGTTCTGGTCCGACCTTCTGGGGTGACAGAAAACAACTTGGCACCATCTGAGTCGAGCAACTTCCAGTCTGCTCACCTTGTAAACTGTCCCAAAAGCGCCGGACCCCAAAACCTTGACTTTTTTCAACTCTGTCTCCTTGAGAATGCGCATTTGAGCCTGGTTAGGCAGGGCTCCGCTGGGGGTCAAGGGCTCCACCAGCTACCAGCCATGGACAGAGAGGAGGAGATACCGACAAAGACAGAGACAAAAAGAGAGAGATGCTTTCCCCATCAGCAGCCAACACAAGAGCAAGCCATCACAATATCAGACCAACAGGATACAAGACCTGAAATCCATGAACAAAAATACGAAAACAGACAACTAAAGTGGGAGGAAATGTCCATTAAAACCCCGGGCTACGAGGAAGGTGGCTCAGTGGTAGAGGATCTGATTGGCATGCAGAAGGTCCCAGGTTCAATCTCCAGCATCTCCAGTTAAAGGGACTAGGCAAGAAGGTGATGCGAAAGACCTCTGCCTGGAGAGCCGCTGCCGGACAGAGTAGACAATACTGACTCTGATGGACCAAGGGTCTGATTCAGTATAAGGAAGCTTCATGTGTTTATGGTTTTAGCCTGGTGTCTCAAAGCCAAAGGGTAGGTGCCAGGCAGGCCTCAAGGGGGAGGGCATTCCAAAAACAGGCTGTAGTAATGGAGAAAAGCCCCTTCTGGTTGCCATCTACTTCACCTATGCAGGATAGGGAAGAGAGAATAGGTCTGGAGATGAGGAGGAGGCAGTTTTTCGGGGTCCTGGTACCAAGCCATTCGAGCAGGGGTGTTGAATTCATTTGTTATGAGGGCCAGGTATGACATAAATGTCACTTGGTCGGGCTGGGCCATGCCTTGCCAGCCCAGATTGGGAATGGGGGGTGGGTGGGGGCTGACTTGCAGGCCAGATAAGATCTTTCAAGGGGCCAGATGTGGCCTGCGGGCCTTATGTTTGACACCCCTGCATTACAGCTTTTGAGGTAGCATTCATTCACATGAGCTGTTCGGTACTCCTGCAAAGGTTATTCAGGAGGGGACTTCTTTGGGAATATTCAACTATGCTTTACAAACATAAGAACTGCCTTGCAGGATCAGACCCAGGTCCATCTATTCCAGTGTCTCTATTTTCAAATGATAGCCAACATGATGTTCTCAAGTAGGGCATGATGGTAATGGCCTTCCCCGGTTGCTTGCCCCCTGCCCAACAGCTGGCTTCCAGATGTATACTGCTCCTGACCATGGAAGCTCTATGACTAAATGGACCATACTGGCATACATTCCTCATCACGCCTAAAATTTAAAATCTTAAGCATGAATTTGCACAACAATCTAGGAAACAAAGATGACTGACAAAAAACCTAACAACAGATTGAATGCTAATGGGTTACGTGCAATAAAGTAACAAAACATTCATACATTACAAATAGTTGTAATGTTGTATCTTGCTTACTGAATGTGAATATACACACCACAGTGCTACGATTCACTCTGACCTTGCTTCCTGAGATGTTTGGACCAGGTATAACAACCCTCTGTAAAACGATTCTTGATGGTTCTAATCTATTCCACTATTGAAGGGGGATTATCTGGTTAATGAACCGGCCCTACTGCTTGTGTGTGTTTTAAAGCTTGGTCAGAAATGGTAAATAATTTTATTTTATGGTGTGTATTTTAACAATTTGTACTGCTGAGGAAGGCCTACTGGCCTAAACGCGTTTGGTTTTAATGTTTTTTAAAAAACTATTTGGAATGTATTCAAGTCTTGTTAATTCATCACAGGTAAGAAGAAGAAGAGTTAGTTTTTATATGCCAACTTTCTCGACCACTTAAGGGAGACTCAAACCGGTTAGCAACCACCTTCCCTTCCCCTCCCCACAACAGACAACCTGTGAGGTAGGTGGGGCTGAGAGAGCTCTATCAGAGCTGTGACGGGCCCAAGGTCATCCCGCTGGCTTCATGTGGAGGAGTGGAGAAACAAATCCAGTTCCCCAGATTAGCCTCCGCAATTCATGTGGAGGAGTGGGGAATCAAACCCGGTTCTCCAGATCAGACTTCACTGCTCCAAACCACCACTCTTAACTACTACGCCACGATGGCTCTCAACCCATTAGCATTCATTCTGTCATTAGGGTGGTTTTTTTTTGTCAACCTTCTTGGTTACCTTGTTTTTTAAGGCTAAAGTTTTTTTCTTCCCCTTTCTGTTTTGGTTTTGCTACAACCATCTCGGGGTCAGACCCAGACAGCTTTTCCACAACATCTCGCCCAGTAGCCCTCCTTACTACAGTCGACGTCCTCCAAGGCTTTTCGTTTATGCAGGTCCCACGATTCCCAGCATAGCCTTTTTGGGTGGTCAGTGGGGACCCTGCCTTCCTTTTCCAGCAGCCAAAAAGCTGACTGGACCCCCGCCTTGTTGTGGGCCGGCGGCGGGAAGCTGGGCCGCACTCAATCGCCATACCTCCGTCTCCTGGAGGAGACGCCGCATGGTGTGCTTCCGCTCCTGCTGCTTCCGCCGATTGATGCAGATGATGATGAGGAAAAAGAGGACCAGGCCGAGAGCAGCACCCACCACTCCAGCGATGATGGATGTTGCCAGGCTGGGGAGAGGGAGAGAGAGGAAGGTGGAGCAGGGCCATAACTGGGTGTGTGTGTGAGGAGGGCAGCCTCCACCCCTGTGGCATGCAGATAGGGCAGCAGAACTACCTGGCACAGAGGCACCCGCTCCTCCTGTAGGAGAGGCTGTTCTGCCACCCTCTCTGTATGCCCTCCTCGCCCCCTCCCCAAGGTTACGGCCCTGTGATGGAGAACGCTTCTAGGCCAGGACAACCTCGATTCCTTTAGTAAGGGGCAAGTGTCACAGGCTGGTTTACCTCCCGCAGGGATTGGAACCCAATAATCAGGTAGAGGAGGCCCATCAGGGACTGATCACCAGTGAGATCTGGTGAATCCCATCACATCTTTGGCCTCTCCTTGGGCACAACATTGTTGCCCGCTTATGGGAAAAATACACGGTATGGTTAATCTGCAATGTTCAAAAAGCAAAAAGGGTGCTCTGTTTTGAGGATCGCTCAACATCCTCCTTCCAACCACCTAGATGCCCTTCTTCTTCAGTGTACCTGGGTACTCTCTCGCACGCTGCAGCAAGGGGCAGGCGGAAGAGGAAACAGCCCATAAACATGGGTCAGATCATTCCCTGAAGCTGATTTTAATAACTCCATACTAAATCCTCTCCAGTTTGTGACTGATTATTGTTTTAACAGACTTTTGGGCACACAAAGGGATTTCCAGCCCTTAACAATAGTCCTGAAGACTTCTCTCTGCAGCCTCAGGGACTAGAAACTTTTAAATCTTTTAAAACTGAAATTTGCATTTTATTAATTTATTTATGTATTATTTCCTTAAACTTCTACCCCGCCCTCAATCCCTGCCTAAGACCAAGCTCAGGGCAGCTGACAACATGGGGTTTTTTTTTTACACTGGCTTCCCTGACAAACTCCACAGTCCCGGATATCAGCATAGCTTTGGTTCTTACCCTGTACCTTCCAAAATCCCTAGGCTCCCACAACTTGCTATACATTTCAAGTATAACTATACCTACTCTGGATGTACATTTCCATGCTATCTGATGAAGTGAGCTCTGACTCACAAAAGCCTGTGACCGAATACATTTTGCTAGGTGCCGAGGGGCCCCTGTTTTATTTTGTTGCTCTATAATGCAGCTAGGCCCTGACCTGGATGGCCCAGGCTAGCCTGATTTCATCAGATCTCAGAAGCTAAGCAGGGTCAGCCCTGGTGAGTATTTGGATGGGAGACCACCAAGGAAGACCAGGGTTGCTGTGCAGAGGAAGGCACTGGCAAACCACCTCTGTTAGTCTCTTGCCATGAAAACCCCCCAAAAAGGGGTCGCCAAAAAGTCGGCTGCGACTTGAAGGCACTTTACACACACACACATAATGCAGCTCAGTACCTTGGCTTCTGGTCCAGCGGGCAGCCAAGTTCATCTCGCGTGCACCTGGAAAGAGACACATCTGGTGTGCTGCGCAATCATTCAGTGCGCTGCCGGTTCAAACATCCTGTTAAACTTCATGTACAACTTGCAATTATATGGAGTGTCTGTGGGCCAATTTTTAGAGGAGGAAACTCTTGGATGAATTCTTGGGTATCCTTTATTGAACGGCTCTTCTTCTTCTGTTCGTTGTTCTGGCATTTATACTTGTTATTGTTTTATTGTAAACATGAAAACCATTACTACTTAGAACTCCTTTACAACATTACTCAGATGTAGGCCTCCTACCACTCCTAATTTCAAGGATCTGTTCTTTATCTAACATTAAAATGAGGTGTTCCTTTCCAAGTTTATAGTCTAATAAAAGTATCACTACCGTTCAGACACTCATTTACATACGATCCCACAGTGTGCTCCTTATTCTGGAGCCAGTCATTTGACAACCCTACTCTAATGTTACAAAAGGTGACATTACTTTAGGTTTATAAAAATATTACTTTAGGTTTATAAAAATCTATAAAGCCCTTGAAAAAAGTCACTGTCTCTCCTTTACGATCCCTCAGACAGACATATTCGGTTAAATTTTGCCGTTGCAGTTTGTGCAGGAGACCTTCCCAGTGGGAAAAACACAAGACGTAAGTCTCCGAATAAAAAAATAGCACAATCCCTCCTCTGCATTCGGATGAGGAATGTAAAGGAGGGGCAGAACCACACCGTGTGTGAACAACCACCTCCTGTGTGAACAACAAGAACTGTCAGAGTCGGTCTTGTCTACTCTGACCAGCCGCAGTTGTCAGGTAGAGTCGGTCGCAGTAGCAGGGATCTCATCCCCAGTATAAGGAGACACCTGCTGGTTATGTCATCCTCAGTTAGCAATTTCTAGGCCTGAGAAAGTATTTCTGCTGAGGCTTGCTATGTTAAGAATGTACTGAAAGAATTTGTTGAAATAATCACATGCATTTGTGCTGATTTTGCTTATCACAATAGCCGACCAGATACTTAGAAGTAGTCACGTGATTGTGATAAGTGACTTCAGAGACTGATCAGATAGGTAAGTTTTCTCTATAACTACACATGCTTGTGAAGAATGAATCAGATTTCCTTGGACTGAAGCTCTGAAGGCAGAGATTGATCCCCAGCTTCTTAAGAGTATTGTTTTAACAGACTTTTTGGCACCCAAAGGGATTTCCAGCCCTTAACAATAAGTCCTGAAGACTTTTCTCTGCAGCCTCAGGGACTAGAAACTTTTAAATCGTTTAAAACTGAAATTTGCATTTTATTTATTTATTTATTTTTCCCCTAAACTTTTTAAAGGAAATAAGAACCTTTTTGGCTTATTTTTTAAGGACCCCTTTGGCTTATTTAATATTCCTTAAGAGCAATGAACAAGAGACTGGATTCTGACTTGTTCTAAAAGACAACTAGTTTTTGATATGCGTTAGAATAATGTTAGGATCTTTGATTGTACTTGCCAGTTTATCTACACTCTGTGTAGACTCAATAAAAACTGCTGTTTTGTGTGATTCTGCAATATTATGGGATCACACAGGCACAGCTAAAGCAGGGCACTTTGAATGCCTGCGGATTTCCTTGGGAAGCCGTCCTCAAACTCTGCCCTTCGACTGCCTCCAGATGCTTTATGCAGCCAGCACCCTTTCAGAAAGTGCTTGTCCAGTCATGGAAAAGGTAGGATGTGTAGAAAATGTTGATTTTTATTTCTTAAGAACATGCAAAACATGAACTAAAACTAGGGTTGCCAGGTGCCCCCCTGGCAACTGTGGGGATGGGGGACACACACAAACTGATGCTTAGGCGTCTGTTGCTGCTGACGTATTGACGTCACTTCCAGTGTGCTGGAAGTCATCACGACACTGGCAATGTGGAGATGCTCTGGTATTTGGGTATTTGGGCAAAAACTCTACTGTTTAAGCTGTTTTTACCATAGAGTTTTTGCCCAAATACCAGATCGTCCAGCATTGCCGCAGCGTGAGGATGTCACTTCCAATGAGTGCTGGAACTGACCTCAATGCATGGCCAGCGACAGAGAGGCTCCTAAAGCCTCAGTTTGCTCCTGGCAAATCTCCCTGCCGGATGGCTGAATAGCTCTGGGGGGAGAGGGTCCCAAAGTGCCCTCAGCGGGGGCCTGGCAGCCCTGACTAAAACATTTTCAGAACTCAAATAACTTCAGCACTGAAGTCTGCTGTCATCTCTAATTGACATGTCCATTAGCCAGACTGCCCCGTGGTTCAGTCTTAAAGGGACCGCAGCATATAAACAACCAAACATGAACCTTACATCCGCTATTATTAGTCCATCACACTTGTTCACAACTCTTCCGTCACCCTTCCCACCGCTCCACGCTGCCAACACCTGCACCTCCTCCCCTCCCCCTGCCTGTCTTCCTTGCCAACTCACGAGTGGGTGCAGTTGACTGGGCAGAATTGACAGATGCCCTCCTCATCAGGATACTTCCATATGGGCACAAAAGAGGCATCAACTTTCACGCCGCTGGGGCAACGCTCCACGCAAGAGAGGCCGTCTTTATAGTGGGCACATGCCACGCACTGCTCTGCCTCCTACAAAGGAAGGAAGGAAGGATGTTTCTCAGTTGGACCCAGACTAAATTTTCCATGGATGGAAGGCCTGCTGCTGGGACAGACCTTTCCTCTCCCCCCAGCCCCTCAGCAGCCAACCGATCACTCCGAAATGTTGCTCCCAAGGACAGAGGACCCTCAGGAAGTGCACAAGGGGTATATTAGGTATAGGTGGGACTTGGGGATCCCCCAGAATTACAGCTCATCTCCAGACAACTCCTTTCTGGTACTTTTACAGAGCAACACTATGCAGTTACTCCACCCTAAGCCCACTGAAACTACTGAGCTTAGACTGGAGTAACTCCATATAGGATCATACTGCTAGTAACTCAGTTTTAAGTATGACAGGCCAGCTGGGTGCTCCATTTTAGAACAGACCTGAGGAATTCTTTCTTAATATTCTCACAGAGGTGGCACAAAAGGGGGTGTGGGGAGGACAACACCTCTACTAACCCTCTTCCACATAGACAATGTCGGGATTCATAGCTGATTTTGTAGTAATCACCCTACAGAACAGCAGTTTTCCAAATTGTGTTGAGAGAAAGGAACCCTACTATTCCTAGGAACTTTAAGCATCCCTTTACAAAAGGTCACCAGTCCAGGGGAATGTTGGGGTGTGCAGGATGCCTTTGAGGCCAACAGGCCAAGTCACTGGGCAGTGTGAGCAAAACAATCACCCTACCAAGCCCCAGAATGTTTGCGATGCTCAGGGTGTTCACAACAGGTAGAAGAAGAAGAAGAAGAGTTGGTTTTTATATGCTGACTTTCTCTACCACTTAAGGGAGACTCAAACCGGCTTACAATCACCTTCCCCACAACAGACACCCTGTGAGGTAGGTGGGGCTGAGAAAGCTCAAACAGAGCTGTGACCAGCCCAAGGTCACCCAGCTGGATTCGTGTGTAGGAGTGGGGAAACCAACCTGGTTCTCCAGACTAGCCTCCCTGCTCATGTGGAGGAGTGGGGAATCAACCCCGGTTTGAGCCCACTGCTCCAAACCACCGCTCTTAACCACTATACCACGCTGGTGCCAAAGGGTTGCTCAGCAGCCTAGCCCAAGTAGAAGAGGTTCACCGAAAGCTTTGAAAACCTTGCTTTTAGAAGCACGGATGATACTATCCAAAAACACAAGTCTGTGCAATAAGAAAAAAAATTCAGCTCTCACAACAGCCTCACTGGCTTGAAGAGTAAAAAGTTCCTCATACGACCGATGATTTCAGAGCTCGAACCTAAATAGAAAGATTGCAGGGAGAAGGGATGCATACTGCTTTGAGCATGCACAACAGAAATAGATCGGGTTTATGGCTCTAAGGAAGGTGGCCCTGGAATGCTCTGGCCTAGTTTGATTACAGTCCCCACCCTTACCGATCCATAGCAGGTCTCCGACCCATTCTGGGGCAGGCATTCCAGGTGGCACAGAAGGCACCGCGTTCCATTGACGTGTTCTCGGCTATCCCTGCAAGGGAAGGCGTCGCAAATCAGTCCAAAGTTTAGGAAGTCGCTCGGTTTCTCATCTTCACAAAGTACTGGTGCGACAGGCTCTCCACAGAATAGCTATCTCATCCAGTCTGTGCATTTTATTGCATTTTTTTAAAATTCATGGTGAAGTTAACCAAGACAAGAAGAGGTGGTGATGTGATATTTCCATGCATCCTAAACAGCCCCATGAGAACACAGAATTCACTAAGTAGCGACAAAACCAACGCCTCAGAAATATTAACTTTCATTTTTTAAAATCCTAGCAAGTTTGCAGACATTAAAAAAGGTGAATAATCTCTTTTTTACACAGCTTCCTCAGGGTGAGCAGAGTGGAAGTTGCTCAGCTACGAGGGTTTAAGGAACCAACTGATGGGAGACCTGAAAACTTCCCCAGATAACATGTGGCTCAATAATAACTTAGCACGTAGTTGATTTTCCTCCAAGGAGCGTTTTGATCTTAGGCTGATTCTGTTTTCCCAGGACCCAAGAGCAGGGGTCCCCAACCCTTTTGAGCCTGCAGGCCCATTTGGAATTCTGACATGGCATGGTGGGCGCAGCAACAAAATGGCTGCCACAAAATGGCTGCTGCAGGAGGAGGAGCCAGCCACACAAGGTTTGTCATACCTTGATTTCAGTGACACAGTGTAGATCCTTGAGCTCCCAAAGCAAAACTTTAAAAAATCTGCACAGCCAATCAAATCTGCAATAGTCAATCGAAGCCTTGCTTGGCAAAACCCTACCTGGCCCCGCCCACTTCCTAAAAGCATTTGGCGGGCACAAAAAAAAAGGTGTTGCAGGCACCTTGGCTCCCACAGGCACCTCGTCAAGGACCCCTGCCCAAGAGGGTGTCAGTAGAATGCTTCTGCCAAGCGAGCGGGTCTCCAGTTTAGCTCACTGTTTGCAGTGCCCTTGCGTGAGCGTCTTAGGCAATGTGGCACGCAAATCTCACAGTGCCTATGGCATTGTGACAATGTGGGCACTCAGCCTGTAAAGGGGGGATGAACAGGAACCTGAATCGAGTAGCGCCGAGCATCTCCTAACTAGTCTTCCAGCCAGGCAGGACTGCGATTGACATGAAGCTGCCTTATACTGAATCAGACCCTTGGTCCATCAAAGTCAGTATTATCTGCTCAGGCCGGCAGCAACTCTCCAGGGTCTCAGGCAGAGGTCTTTCACATCACCTACCGCCTGGTCCCTTTAACTGGAGATGCTGGGAATCAAACCTGGGACCTTCTGCATGCAAAGCAGAGGCTCTTCCACTGAGCCACAGCCCCTCCCCAAGGGAACTAGCCCCCTCACCTGCTTTCTCAGCACCCATATATAAATATATCTGCCGACTGAGGATAACACTCCATGCACCTGACGAACTGGAATGAAGCCTGCAATAAGTTTATGCCAGAATAAAACAGTTGTCCTTTAAGGTGTCACTGGAACTATTTTTAATGACATTGGCCCAGTAGCTAGAGACCTTCCCGGGATAAAATCAAATCCCACCAGCACCCTTCTCACATACCCATCCAGAACGTTGCAGCTCTCCACGCATTCCTCACCACGCAGAAACCCACTGCACGATACACACTGGGTCGCTGTGGGTCCCCAGCAGTGCCCTTTGGAGCAAAGGGAGAAGCAGGTCTGGCCGTGGAGCTCTGCAGAGAGATACAGGACAGAAACAGTCATTCCACTGCCTTCCCACCAGCACTGGCCAAAGGTTTGCCATGAGTCTGAAAGAGGTGGAGGGCAGAGCGAAGAGGGGGCAAGAAGCCTCACGCCTCACACGGAGGTCTCTCACTCTTACACACAGGCGACAATTCTCACACACTGGCAATTTTGCTCCTGCCCCACCCAAAATGCCAGGGTCAGAATGACTGTCCCGGGTCTGAGAAAACGGCTGTGGGCTTGCGCAGCCGATCCCTCCCTGCCATACCACACTGTTCCGCCAGCTTGTTGTCGTTGTGGAAGAGCATTTGTCGGGGGTTTCTGAAGATGTCTTCCCATGGCACGTTCTGGATGAAGCAGAGGTTGTGGTTGTGGTGGACAAGCACCATCCCGCTGCTGATCTCGTGCAGGGAACGCAGGCCCAGCGAAGAGATGGAGAGGTTTTGCAAAGTCAGAGAGTACACCCCACTGGCAAAAAAAAAGAAGAAGAAGAAGAAAAGAGGACATCTCAGTCACGAAGGGCTACAGTGCCAAAGATACCCATCATCGACCCTCCAGGCCTGCTAGCTAAATTCTGAGGCTTCTTTTCCTTAAAGAAGAACTGGTTTTTATATGCCAACTTTCTCTACCACTTAAGGGAGACTCAAACCGGCTTACAATCGCCTTCCCCTCCCCACAACAGACACCCTGTGAGGTAGGTGGGGCTGAGAGAGCTCTAAGAGAACTGTGACTAGCCCAAGGTCACCCAGCTGGCTTCATGTGTAGGAGCGGGGAAACTAACCCGGTTCACCAGATTAGCCTCCACTGCTCATGTGGAGCAGTTGGGAATCAGATCAGAGTCCACCGCTCCAGACCACCGCTCTTAACCACTGCACCACACTGGCTCTATGGTATCCATAGCAGATGATATTGCAACTTTAGATCCTTTTCTCCTTTCAAGCGAAGGGCAGAGGGTGAGCCCACATCCATTTTCATCCCTGCCGTGACCTGGATCCCAACCAAGGGGCCCTTGTGGCACTTGGCTGAGCTCGCTTCTGGCCACCAGTGACTCTGTGAACTTTCCCAGTAAGTTCAAGGGCCGCAGTCCACCCCAGTACTGAAGAGGTCTATGCCATTCAGTGAATAAGCTTCTAGAATGGACCCCTCCCTAAGAAGTGGTATTTTATCTTACTTAGCTTAAACACCTACTATAGGCAGGACACAACTTATTTGAACTTGAACAAAATTCTTTTTATTGTAAAAGCTTCAAAAAGAATATATTAGTTGTAAAAAGATATGAAACAGAATAATATATGAGTCTTAAGAATAATGTAACAAAATACAAGTACACTGTACATAGTAAACTTCTTAAGCCTAAGTCAGTTTGAGTAAATACAAAACTCTAAAGATCTGATTCAAATGCCTGTTACTAAATATAAGACATTAAAAATCCATACATACCAATTTGTGTTCGAGATCCTCTTATCTAACGCAACAGATAAGGGAATTTGCCTATCATAGTTTCTATGCCTATATATATGGCTGTGGAATCAGAATCATACACTCCATTAGAACCTAACATAAAACAGGAACTAAATCATAAAACAGGGTAGACTATCACCTTATCTCAGGCTGACCATGTCACCTTTATGTTCTGTTATAAGACATGGGTCTGATCTGGTGGAGGGGCTGTGGCTCAGTGGTGGAGCATCTGCTTGGCATGCAGAAGGTCCCAGGTTCAATCCCCGGCATCTCCAGTTAAAGGGACTAGGTAAGTAGGTGATGTGAAAGACCTCAGCCTGAGACCCTGGAGAGCCGCTGCCAGTCTGAGTAGACAACTTTGATGGACCAAGGGCCTGATTCAGTAGAAGGCAGCCTCATGTGTTCATGTGGTATTGTAATATAAGCATAAGGTAAGGTGCTGTATGCCTAAGATCCGGTGCAGTAAGCTTTAACATAAGGTCTGATATTGTAAGCCTGAAGTCTGGTGTAATAAAAGTAATAAGCATAAGGTTTAATAAGCGTAAGGTGAGGTCTAGTATTGACTTCGGCCGGTTTAGAGATACAAACTAAGAACTGTGTTGTTATGAGTCGATGTAATGTACTGGCAGAAAGCCTAGCTCTCTGGTGGACTTGTAAAAAAATCAAAAAATTTTGGAAAAAAATAATAAAAGAAACAAATAATTTGATTAATAGTAAAGTGAAAATAAAACCATTATTTTGTTTACTGGGAATACCCACAAATGATATTCATGATCGGGATAGGATTATCTGTCAATATAGTTTTGCTGCTGCAAGGATTGTGATAGCTAGAGTATGGAAACAAACAAGTAAACCCTCAATTATAGAATGGAGAGAGAAAGTGTGGTTATATATGAGGATGGCCAGATTAACGGAAATTCTGCATGGAAATGACTTGGAAGAATTTAAGCTAACATGGTTTAAGGCCACCTCATATTGGGATAAGTTGGCAAAAATGGATTTTACTTTGTTATTTAGTGAGCTATAGAAAATTATTTTTTAAGCAATATTAGAATTTAGATAATCAATAAATAAAGCTACCGGACACTTCTATGGAAGTCATGGTGATGGGTCACTTTTGGTGGGTGGGGGGAAAGGGTATTTCTCTTTTGATGAATGTATTAAAAAACGAAATGTATTCAATACGTTATGTGAATACCCTTTTATATCTATTTTTTTTCTTGTTTCTTTTTTTTTCTTTTTTTCTTTTTTTGTATTGTAAAATTCAATAAAAAATTAATAATAAAAAAAAAATTAAAAAAAAAAAAAAAAAAAAAAAGAAAGCCTAGCTCTCGGAGATACCTTACACTGTCCTGGCCAAAAGCCCAGTTAATACAGAGTACAAGATAAGAAAAAGGTAAAGGTCCCCTGTGCAAGCACCGGGTCATTCCTGACCCATGGGGTGACATCACATCCTGACGTTTCCAAGGCAGACTTTGTTTACGGGGTGGTTTGCCAGTGCCTTCCCCAGTCATCTTCCCTTTACCCCCAGCAAGCTGGGTACTCATTTTACCGACCTCGGAAGGATGGAAGGCTGAGTCAACCTTCAGCCGGCTACCTGAAACCAACTTCCGTTGGGATCGAACTCAGATAGTGAGCAGAGCTTTTGACTGCAGTACTGCAGCTTAACACTCTGCGCCACGGGGCTCCACACAAGATAAGAAAGGAAATGTTTTTTTCCTCTCATTAAATGATGAGGACAGACCTTCCAAACTCAAAACAAAGCTAGGAATGCTGAATATGTACAGAAAAACCTTATTGTGTTTAACTGGTAAAAGCAATGCAGACCAGCTGAAGGGAATAAATGGCTTTCATATCACAGGGTCTGTAACAGTACAAAGAAGTGGAGAGGAAAATTGGCAGGGGAGAAACAGCATGCAAAATGGAGTGGGGAGAGGAAGGGAAGGCAATTGTAAGCCGGTATGATTCTCCTTAAAAGGTAGAGAGTCGGCATATAAAAACCAACTCTTCTTCTTCTTATCCACAACTCTTGTGTACCTGCTGGTATGCTGCACCTTAGAACTCTGTTATTGACCCTTGGACTGGATTTGGACTTTGTTGCTTGGATTTACCCCTGACCTTGGACTGTGACCTGGCGTGTACTTTCTGGATTTGCCTTTCTGGTTGGGTGCTTGAACTCCTAACTACTTGGGTGCTGGCCCCTGCACTGTGCCTTGGACCACACTTGCTGCCTGTTGCCTCAGGTGCCTGCCTGAACCCAGACCAAGAGTGGAGAGCTACGTAAGCTGCTTTGGGTCCCCACTGGGGAGAAAGGTGAGGTATAAATGAAGTAGATTTATTTATTGATTAAATTTATATCCCACCCTCCCCAGCAAAGACAGGCTCAGGGTGGTGCACAACATATTTAAAAACATTATTCCACCAATAAAAGTAAAGGTAAAGGTCCCCTGTGCAAGCACCGGGTCATTCTTGACCCATGGGGTGATGTCACATCCCGACATTTTCTAGGCAGGCTTTGTTTACGGGGTGGTTTGCCAGTGCCTTCCCCAGTCGTCTTCCCTTTACCCCCAGAAAGCTGGGTCCTCATTTTACCGACCTCGGAAGGATGGAAGGCTGAGTCAACCTGGAGCCGGCTACCTGAAACCGACTTCCGTCGGGATCGAACTCAGGTCATGAGCAGAGTTTTGGACTGCAATACTGCAGCTTACCACTCTGTGCCACGGGGCTCCTATTCCACCAATAACACATTCTTAATAAAAATTTGCCCCATAGCAATCTCATTTTGGCGCACTTATTCCAACGTATAAATACAGCAGAGATGACCAGTCAACGCGCCCCCTCAACACCAGCAGTCTGCATAAGAAAAAAAGGAGGGGGGTTTGGGAGGCCAGTGATTGATGAAAAAAATAAAGAAAGAAAAAACAGCACTATCCTAAAGAGAGTCATACCCATCCTAAGTCAGCCGAAGTCAAAAGGATTACAGATACACTGTAAATGATTTCATTTCTTCCCCAAACTATCTGGCTTCCCTGCACCCTACAACACATGCTAGGAAGTGTACAGAGTTTGCAGCAAATCTGTGATCTCAAAAGGGGAAGACAGCTTAACCTAATGATGCTTGCTCTCAGTACAGTACAGGGAGTCTCTCTCTAGGAAGGAGGTCATAAGAATAGTTAGCATTTATGCAGCTACATATTATTAGAATGAAAATGATTTGCATCCATTATTGTGTTGTAACCATTACAACAACCCTATACGGTAGGTATGAATATCTATTTTATTTATACGGCAGATGGTGAATAGGACTTAGGATGAGATAATGGCTTCCCTAAAACAAGATTCAAATTCGGATTCTCTAATTTATCT
The DNA here is from genome assembly GCF_029931775.1 of Euleptes europaea. Taxonomy (NCBI): domain Eukaryota; kingdom Metazoa; phylum Chordata; class Lepidosauria; order Squamata; family Sphaerodactylidae; genus Euleptes; species Euleptes europaea. The sequence continues at coordinate 35,716,548 of NC_079329.1, read as the reverse complement.
CTTTATTTACAGCATTTTTAATCTGCCCTTCTCCAATAAGGACTCAAGGCGTGTTACGATGTTACTGAAAACCAGGATAAAAACAATTCATACCAATATCAACATGTATTACCATTTCTGAACCCAGAACCTAAAAAAAAAAGGTAAAGGTAGTCGCCTGTGCAAGCATCGGGTCATTACTGACCCACGGGGTGACGTCACATCCCAACGTTTCCTAGGCAGACTGTGTTTACGGGGTGGTTTGCCATTGCCTTCCCCAGTCGTCTACACTTCACCCCCAGCAAACTGGGTACTCATTTTACCAACCTCAGAAGAATGGAAGGCTAAGTCAACCTTGAGCCAGCTACCTGAAACCAACTTCTGTCGGGATTGAACTCAGGTCGTGAGAAGAGCTTTTGACTGCAGGACTGCAGCTTAACACTCTGCACCACGGGCTCCTAGAAGCCAGAGTCTAAATCAGTCTTGTATAGAGCGATCCCGTGCAACTCTACTCTGGTGATGGTGGAAAGTGCCGTCAAAGTCACAGCTGACTTACAGTGCCCCCTGGTGCAGTTTTCAAGGCAGGAGACATTCAGAGGTGGTTTTCCATTGCCTGCCTCCATTTCACGCCCCTGGTATTCCTTGGCCATCTCCCATCCAAATACTAGCTAGGGTGAACCCTGCTAAACTCCACTCTAAGCCCACCAATTCCTGTGGATCGCACTGGGAGTGACCGTACTACAACAGAGATTTTACGTCTGCAAAATTCCTGGGAGAAAACTTACTTATAGAGTGCTCGTCCCCGGATCACCTGGAGGTTCTGGAAGGGGCTTAAGTCTGTGAGGTTTTCTGGCCAGTATTCAATGAATAAGAAACCTGTGGACAGAAACACAAAGTTAGGGGTGTGTAAGCTCTAGTCCCATGATAATCCCATAAGCAGACATCCACAGACGAGTAGTCCAAAGAAAGTTGATTTATTGGAAAATCTACAGGTTAACCGTTCACCGCAGACCCAGTCCGTTTTTTGATTGATCCAGGGGAGACTCCAAGTTCAGAGCAGGAGGGTCCCAGTGGCTGCCTTCCTCTGACGAAGCAGAGCTGTCCCCTCCCGGGGCAATTGTAATCCGGGACCCCGGCGGGTCCGCTGGAGATGGGCTCACTTGCAGACTCCTCAATGTGAAGGGCTGGAGGCGCTCTCTGTCCTGGAGCGACGCTATGATCAGTCGCGGCGCCTCTTCTCCAAGCGCGTCCTTTCCCACGAGGCGTCTTCCCCCCCGGCTGGGGAGTGGGAGCCAGTTGCTCCGGACGCAAAGGGCAGGCCGCAGCGAAGTGACCCATGGCACCGCAAACGAGGCAGGCTCCCCTTTGGAACCGCGACACTCGGCCTTGCGAGGGTTGAGCTGGTCTCCGCAGGGCAGGAGCTGGGGCCTTGGGAGGATTTTTCTGGCCTCCCTCCTCCTTGGCCTGACGTCGGGCAAGAGAGATGAACTGGCGGCGGCTTTCCACTTCCTCCACCAGTAGGATCCACTCCTCCAGGGTGGCTGGATCCCGTTGCATATAAGCCCAGTTCAAAATCTCGGGGTGTAAGGCTTCTCGGAAGTAATGCACCCGTGTAGCCTCCGTCCAATCGACGATTTTACTAGCGAGTCGTTGAAACTCATCAGCAAACTCCCTGACCGAAGAAGATCCTTGCCGGAGTTGCAAAAGGGCAGCCTTGGCTTTCTCCCCCTGGAACGGGTCCTCAAAACGTCGTCTTAACGCTCGCATAAATGAGTTGAGCGAGCAGACAGATCGGGCCCGGGTATCAAACTGCAGGATCATCCACTCTGCAGCCCTCCCAGTCAGAAGAGAAGAGACGAACCTTACCCGGCTGTCTTCCGTGGGGAACACATGCCCCTGGTCTCTCATATAACTGTCCACTTGGTGTAGAAAGCAGGGCAGCGCCTCCGCTGAGCCGTCAAAAGTTACACGAAGTCGGGGCTGCTGCCAAGGTACAACCAGTACCACCTGTTGCAGTGGGGCCCCTGGCTGAGCGGGCAGACCTGGGGGTAGTGCTGGTGGCGGTTGTCGAGGAGGCTGCTGCGGTTGCTGTCCAGGTATTAGTGGCTGCCCAGGAACTGGCTGCTGCGGCTGCTGTCCGGGTATTAGTTGCTGACTAGGAACTGGCTGTTGCCCTGGGGGGGGGGGGGGTGGTACGGTTTGGGCCTGATGCAAGCGTCCATACTCGCGCACTAGCACATCCATTTGGTCTTGCATTTGGGCCATACGCTCCAGTAATTCTGGGTTTTGATACTTCAAAACGTGTATCTCCTCCTCAGCCCCCCCAGTCCGTCGGGCTTGGCTAACACGGAGGTTTGTATTCCAGTTGTCTGAGTCCTCCTTGTCAGGCTCCACATCCTCATAATAGTCCCGCACGTCAGAGGCGAAGACGAGCCGCCGTCGACGGGCCACATCCCGGGGCGGACAGGGTTCCGGGGAGAACAAGGACCATTCTAGTGCCCCCCCACCGCCTCTCGGTCGCGCTCCGGATGCCAAGGCCACCCGCTCCAGGGCGGCTTTTTTCTGAGCAGCAGTCACCTCAGCCAAACGTTGCTCCGCCACCCTTTGTTGAGCAGCCTGAGCCCGAGCTGCTTCCAAGGCGGCAGCCTGAGCCGCCACTGCAGCCACTACCAGTGGCACGGCCGCTTGCTCCAGTAGCAACTGAATTTCCTCATACTTGCCCAGTAGCTGTAAAACCTTGCGGGCAAGCTCCATGGAGGAAGAACCAAACTCTGGATGTAGCACCTTAATCACATCGTCCTCCGACGCCAGGTCTGGCGGTAATTTCATAAGGGACAACACTGCCTTGGCGGCCAGGTTATGCACGTCCCGGCTGCCCAGGTTGAGGTCCGGACCAGTCCCACTCCCAGCTCCCGCCATTGGGAATGAGGAAACGGACCCTCGGATTGGGACCGACGGCTCCCGCTGCGCCCCGCGAACTGCAACCTCGTCAAACAGCTGGGTTAAGAGAGTTGCGTCCTCTTGCGCCAACTGGGTCTCCTTTAGCAAAACATCCAACCACCAAAGTTCATTATGGGCGTGGAGATCAGCGCCCCGCGTCTCCCAGGGGGCCGCTGCCGCCAGCCGATGCCACTGATCCACGACCAACTCAGTCAGTCGGTTGGACTCGGCTTGAGTCCGTCGTGCCTCCGCAAGGATGGCATGCAGTAGATCAAAATCCTCGGGGAGCTGACCCAAAGCTCTAACCCGACCTCCCGGCGAACCCTCCAGGGCTCCAGCCAGGGAAAACACCCTCGGGGAGCACGTCCTTAGCTCAAACCTGAGGTCCCGGCGATCCCTCCAGGGCTCCAGCCAGGGATAAAGGATGGATGGAGGATTAGTGTCCAAATGTAAGCTCTAGTCCCATGATAATCCCATAAACAGACATCCACAGACGAGTAGTCCAAAGAAAGTTGATTGATTGGAAAATCCACAGGTTAACAGAAGCTAAGAATCAAATGGACACTAATGAAAACTACAAGCGCGGTACAGGGCATATATGGAAGAGCATAGGGCAAATCGGGGTAGGTCTGGATGCCATGGCAATCCCCCTCCCAGGAGCTGTCAGGGAGGTAGGCTTCTACCGGCATTCCCACAGAGTCCAATCAAAACACGTTGTTTGCAGGGCTAGAGCAGGCCTTGGCCAGCACCTGGAGAAACCACAACATCCTTTTCTCAGGCCATGCCTGACAGGGTGTTTGATTCAGAAACACGATCCCTGATTCACAAAGTACGCTACCCCCATAACGATACAGCAGTCCCTTCACCTGGGAGTGGGGTTCTTCTTATGTACCTGTTAGATCCTTCAGGCTCTCAAAGACTTGAAGTTGTTCCGGAGCCAGAGGCGGGGTGTTTGTGGAAGGATCCCTGGATGGAAAGGAAAGGGGAAAGTGGTGGTGAAAAATGAACAGTGCATACACATAACTTGCCCTGTAAGCCTCTAGAATCACAGAATCATAGAGTTGGAAGGGACCACCAGGATCATCTAGTCCAACCCCCTGCACAATGCAGGAAATTCACAACTACCTCCTCCACCACACCCCCAGTGACCCCTATGCGATGCCCAGAAGATGGCCAAGCTGCCCTCCCTCTCATCATCTGCCTAAGGTCATAGAATTAGCATGGCTGACAGACAGCCATCTAGCCTCTGCTTAAAAACCTCCAGGGAAGGAGAGCTTACCACCTCCCGAGGACACCTGTTCCACTGAGGAACCGCTCTAACTGTTAAAAAATTCTTCCTAATGTCTAGACGGAAACTCTTTTGATTTAATTTCAACCTGTTGGTTCTGGACCAACCTTCTGGGGCAACCGAAAACAACTCGGCACCCTCCTTAATACAACAGCCCTTCAAGTATGTTGTTACATAATGTTCTGCACTGTTGGTAACTGAAGTGGTAATGGATTACTTTGGTTCTCTGCAACTGAGACTAGCGCTGCCAAAACATTTTACACTCTACGTGCCATCCTCAGGGATACTACAATGGCCTTTTCTCCTCATAAAGCAAGGCAAACAAACAAACAAAAAAAAACCCTTCTGTTACTCACCCTAGAAAGGTCTCTTTCAGAAAGGTTAAGCTGCCAAAGATCTTGGGGCAGCCGACAAAGTGCTTGATGTTGGAGGCGTTGACAGCCCGGACTCCTTTCAGGAAATCCATCCCCAAGCCATAGCAGACTGCATGTGAGAAAGATAAAGGTATGAACTGAGGGGAAGAGGGAGAGTGAGCATAGAAATCAGGCAGCCTGAGAAACTGTCCTTGAATCATAGAATCATAGAGTTGGAAGGGACCACCAGGGTCACCTAGTCCAACCCCCTGCACAATGCAGGAAATTCACAACTGCCTCCCCTACCACACCCCCAATGAGCCCTCCTCCATGCACAGAAGATGGCCAAGATGCCGTCTCTCTCATCATCTGCCTAGGTCATGGAATCAGCATTGCTGACAGATGGCCATCTAACCTCCTCTTAAAAGCCTCCGGGGAAGGAGAGCTCACCACCTCCCAAGGAAGCCTGTTCCACTGAGGAACCGCTCTAACTGTTAGAAAATTCTTCCTAATGTCTAGATGGAAACTCTTTTGATTTAATTTCAACCCGTTGGTTCTGGTCCGACCTTCTGGAGCAACAGAAAACAACTCAGCACACCCTCTATATGATAGCCCAAGTACTTGAAGATGGTTATAATATCCCCTTTCAGTCTTCTCCTCTTCTGGCTAGACATACCAGCTATGATAATGATAAAATTTATTTGTACCCCACCCTCCCCCAGCAAGCCGGTCTCAGGGCAGCAAACATCATGTAAATACAAAATAGAATACACAAAATTAAAACCAATCTAAAATCATGGGAACAGAGGCACAGTATACACAAGATAAGCTACCAAGCCTAGCGCGCATGACAGGAACTAGAGAGTCCTCCTGAAACAGCCTCTCCCACTCCCACCCCCATCTCCCCCCCAGCCAAACCCAGCATTACCTTCTGGGCAGGGCTGGCTGCATTTCTCGCACTTCTGAACACCGCCCACCGTCACCTCCTGGTTGTTCTGAGGACACACCAAGGTACAGGATCCAACCTCTGCAGTCAAGTAGTTATCTGTAGTTGGAGGTGGGAAGCAAGTGAGGGGTTCTGACTCAGGATACGCTGAATATCACATACAGGAGATGCAAAGAGCTAGAAACCAAGACTCAAATGAACATTCATCAACTGTGTGTGACATTTTTTTGCTGTCAAATCGCAGCTGACTCATGGCGACCCTGTAGGGTTCAATCCAAACAGAAAAGGTTGAGCTAAAAAAACACTAAAATTACAAATATATAAATTTTAATATGGTGCACAGTAAAGCTAAAAACATAAGGTGAGTTATTCCCAATCAATAAATACATGAAACTCATACACAGTTGATGTGAAGTCGTACAATGACCAAAGTAGGACCAAATAAGGCCCCAAAGTAGGACTAAATGAGGACCAAATGTTTTGGCCTCAAAAAGGCCTTCCTCAGTGGTCAGACATAGAATTGTAGTCCAGTACACATCCTAACAGTATAATATCATAATGCACGGTAGAACACACATAAAAACCCTTCTAGTGTTATGAAGCTTCTTGTAAAATTATTTATTCCTTATACGCCAGAATATGGCTCACATGCCCCACCTTGTATTTCATGCCAGGCTTGTATACATCAAACAGTGTGTTAGGTCAAATGCCCCAAGGTTTTCAAGGCAAGAGATCTTTGGAGGTGGTTTGCCATTGCTTGTCTCCACATCACGTCCCTGGTATTCCTTGGAGGCCTCCCATCCAAAATACTAGTCAGGGCCAGGGCTGAGAATATGTGACTGGCCCAAGGCCACTCGGCAAGCTTCCATGGCAGAGAGAGAATTTGAACCTGGGTTTCCCAGATCCTAGTCTGACACCTTAACCACTACACACTACAACCTTGAGTTTTCCATCGATTACATTTTTATTCCACTAATCTTTCAAGGATCTCGCCACCCTGCAAGGTAGGCTAGGTGGAGAGGGAATGACTGCCCCAAGGTCACCCAGTGAGCTTCCATGGCAGAATGGGGACTCAAATCGGGGTCTCCCAGTTCCTATCTCGGTACGCTAACCACTACACCACACTACACCCTACACAGAGTGACACCATTCGATGTCCAGACTTACAAGGGCATTCAGTGACACATGTGGCTCCAAAGGTATACCGTCCATCTGGATTGGGAACAGACTCATAGTTGTCCTGGATGTAGTGGAAGAAGGGTGGGCAGTGTAGCTCACAGATCCCGCTGTGGTTGAAGTGTAGGCAGGCCTGAAGGGAGAGGAAGGACAGTGGCAAATTCACTTTGGGGACATCATTGGTAGATGCACTGGGTGTGACACTCAGAAGAATACTGAACGTGTCGCCTGATTAGGGTTAGCCTCGGGACCCTCTTGAAAACTAACACCTTCATTGTAATAATGAGCTGTAGGCAAGATCTAGTGGTAAAGTGGCTGGCCCCTGTGTGGATGATGAAAGAAGAGCAATAGGGACACCCACAGACACGGATATGGGAGGGGGTCTAAAGGGGCGCAGAGAGTTAAGCTGCAGCACTGCAGTCAAAAGCTCTGCTCGCGACCTGAGTTCGATCCCAACGGAAGTTGTTTTCAGGTAGCCAGCTCGAGGTTGACTCAGCCTTCCATCCTTCCGAGGTCGGTAAAATGAGTACCCAGCTTGCTGGGAGTAAAGGGAAGATGACTGGGGAAGGCACTGGCAAACCACCCCGTAAACAAAGTCTGCCTAGTAAACGTCGGGATGGGACGTCACCCCACGGGTCAGGAATGATCCGGTGCTTGCACAGGGGACCTTTACCTTTTACCTAAAGGGGGAGAGGGGGTCTACAGAAATATTCTACTATAAATTAAGTGAAAGTGGGGTACGGGAACTCACAAGTACCCTGATGAAGTATGAAAATGCTCCAGAGGTATAGAAATGTCAAAAATATCAGACAGTCAGTTAAAAGGAAGAGGTGTGTGTAGGGGGAAATCTCCCTACAAAATATCCAAAGTGTTATACAACACCGAGGCACTCTAAGGCGCCGTACAAATGTTAAATGTTGTATTTTGCCAGGATCCACCTGTCATCTGCTACGTTCCACTCCAGGTCTCCCCCAAACACGGCAGATGTTAGAGCAGTTAGACCGGTTCCTCTGTGGAACAGGCTTCCTCGGGAGGTGGTGAGCTCTCCTTCCCTGGAGGTTTTTAAGCAGCGGCTGGATGGCCATCTGTCAGCAATGCTGATTCTATGACCTTAGGCAGATCATAAGAGGGAGGGCACCTTGGCCATCTTCTGGGCATGTAGTAGGGGTCACTGGGTGTGTGTATGGGGGGAGGTAGTTGTGAATTTCTTGCATTGTGCAGGGGGTTGGACTAGATGACCCTGGTGGTCCCTTCCAACTCTATGATTCTATGAGCTCTCTTGTGGCTGTGCCTCCTGGCGCACATCAGGAAGGAGGGCGGGGTCACTACTTTCACAATCAAAACCTGGCAATACTTTTGATAAATGAGAAATAGATACTGCAGCAATCCGGGGAAGGAGGCCATGGACAGCATGCACTCACCAGGCAATCGGAGTGCTTGGGTCCCGTGCAGCCTGCCGCACATTGTTCATGGCAACAATCTGTGGGGAGCCGCCCCTTGCACCTCGGGCAGCTGCTGGCGCAGATCGTGCTGGTCACTAGCAATCGCAAAACAGAAAAGGGAAGACATAAGCCCACATTCCTCCTTGGCACACACAGAGGGGTTTACTCTCCCCAACACTCTGCAAGCAGGGAGCAGCCGCATACCAGGCGGCATGCAGCCCCACATGGGGAGGAGTAGGAGTTGGTTTTTATATGCCGACTCTCTCTACCATTTAAGGGAGACTGAAACTGGCTTACAATCACCTTCCCCTCCCCACAAAAGACACCCTGGGAGGTAGGTGAGGCGGAGAAAGTGTAACTAGCCCAAGGTCACCCAGCTGGCTTCATGTGTAGGAGTGGGGAAACAAATCCAGTTCCCCACACTGGCCTCCACCGCTCATGTGGAGGAGTGGGGAATCAAACCCGGTTCTCCAGACCAGAGTCCACCGCTCTTAACCACTACACCACGCTGGCTCTCACACTGGGAGCCGGGAGCAGTGGCTGCAATAGGGAGGAGAAAGTCCAGGGAGGCCTAAGGAAAGATGCCCTCCAATGCTCTCGAGCAAAGCACAGCATCCCCACTGGGCACGCACACTCCTTCCTGGAAAAAGGTGGGGCGTGTGAGCCTGGCATGCTCCCTTCAGCCCCGCTTAGCACCGCATAGGCAGAAAGGAGCAGGAGAGGATTGTGCCTCTGCTCCCGGCAGGCGCCAGATTCTCAACAGCTGGAGCTCACTTGTCTGGCAGCTCTGCCTTGCTTCACCCCAGCAGTGGCCATTGGGGCAGATGCGTTTGCAGTCAGGGCCTGGAGAGAAGGAGAGAGAAAACAAAGGTCATTTATGCAGGGTTGATTCTGCTCCTCGTTCAATGCTGATTTTTTATCATGGTCCCTATGCAAGAGAAGAAAGTCAAACAAATTCCACCCCCACACACACACTCGCCTACTCCTTTGCTCCTTTGTTTGCATAGCCATTAGCAATAGTCATTTGTAGTCATTTGCATAGCTAAGCCGCAGCTATGATTCTGCATGCTTCCTTCAGTGAATGCTTCGATGTGGGGGCGGAGCAAATACAAAAGGTTGCGTTAAAGGGGCTCTTAAGAAATGCGAAGCTTCGCAGTGAAAGGAAGGTTCAGTGTGAAGAAATCAAAAAATAATGCGGGGCACTTCAGCCTGGAACGCGCTGCTAATTACCAAGCATAAATGGCCAAAGAGACTCGGCTAAAGCAAGAGGTCACCACTGAGAGGCGGCTCTCTGTAAAAATCAGAGGGACCAGGATGCCAAGGGCCAAGGACAGGGGAGCGGTGGATGCGTGCGAGTCATGCTTGATCTGCAAGCGGACAGCAGCGCAATCCAGGGCAGCCCGAGCATGTTCACAGTCGATACACAGATCATTTTAGGGCAAATTACTTGTCCAAGATCACATTCTTTAAACTACATTCAACCTTCACATCTATCCGTTTTCAAATCATGCAAACTGCTATGCTTGAAGGACGCTATACCCAATGACTAGTCGCTCAGTGTCTATGGATTTGTGGAGATTCGTTTTGGAAGATCTGTGCCATTATATGCTGGATTGCCCATTATAACTTGCTCCAAGGGACAAAATATTTAGAGACAATTTTGGCCAATTTAGGACAACGTACGGTTATGGAGAAAGTTTTATTTCTCCTTGCAGATATGGAGCCAGCTGTCTCTCTTAAAGTTGCCCTCTTTGCTTTAGCAGCAAAGAAAATATGACCCAGGTTGGCCCAACCCATTAATTCCGAAAAGAATTGAGTTAACCAGTGAGCTGGTGCAAACTGGCCTTTCCTAATTACAACTGTGAACGCTACCTGGCAGTCTCTTATTGCCCAGGGCTAAAACCACATAGGGCCCAAGGTCTCCCTTTTTGGGTTTCCCTCATCTTACAGGGTCGATTTTTGGCTTGAATAGTTTTGTTGTTTATTTCATGTCAGGTAAGCCCAAGATTAGTTAACATGCTGAAGGTTAACTATTTAATGTTTTACGTGCTGTATTTTGATAAGATCCGGAGGGCTAGAGAAACATTCCCATCAAGCTTTTAATTTGTTACTAAAATGTAACTTTTATTAACAATTGTCATCTGGTTTCCTGGTGTTTGATTTTTTTGTCTGTTTTTTTGTAACAGCCATTGGCCACATGCAATAAAAACTGAACTGAACTGCCACGAGTCCGTGGGAGCACAGGGAAAGCAAAGAAAGCGGAAGTGAGTGTAAAATTCTACTCCTAGTTCACAGAGTTGCAAAGACATAGAATCATAGAAACATAGAGTTGGAAGGGACCACAAGGGTCATCTAGTCCAACCCCCTGCACAATGCAGGAAATTCAAAACTACCTCCTCGCACACACACCCAGTGACCAGAAGATAACCAAGATGCCCTCCCTCTCATCATCTGCCTAAGGTCATAGAATCAGCATTGCTGACAGATGACCTTCTAGCCTCTGCTTAAAAACCTCCAAGGAAGGAGAGCTTACCACCTCCCGAGGAAGCCTGTTCCACTGAGGAATCACTCTGTTAGAAAATGACTGTATGGGTACAGAAGCCAGAGGGATGACTGAACAAGGGCTTAACAACACCTGATGTTTGTCTTGCAGATGTCCCCGTTGTCGGGCTGAAAGGCATATTCTGAAGTCCCATGCTTCCCAGGCACGTACAGGCCCAATCTGGATTGGGACCGTGAGGCACAGAGAAAGGGGGCTTGGAAATCACCCCCCAGATTGTTCTCCTGACCAGAAATTTGCCCCGTTGGACGGGCTCCATGTTATGTTTCTCCAACAGGGCAAATAGCTCCCTACTGGGCCACTACAGGTCAGAAACGTGGCACTCTGGCAAAACATCTTAGTACAGGGGTATCAAACATATGGCCCGGGGGCTGGATCCAGCCCCTTGAGAGCTCTTATCTGGCCCGCAAGCCAGCGAAGGCAGCCACCCACCCCCAGACCTGAGGTGTCAATGATCAAAGACTGTTAAATAAAAGAAAATACTGTAAGAGTGTTATTGTTGTAAGCATGTTTGTATTTTAATTAAAAAATAAAGTAAAAAATATCATTAATTGGTTTTGCCTGTGTCTTCTATAAAGATTATATCTCTGGGACCTGGTATTAAATTTTATGGTACATATGACCTGACCCGACAAAGTGACATTTATATCATATCTGGCCCTAGTAACAAATGAGTTCGACACCCCCGTCTTAGTCCCTTTCCCCTGTGCACCACAGTTTGAATCTGTCTGACATGTGCCCGGAAAATGTGGAACTTCAGAACGTGCCCCTCCACTCGGGGACATCCCCAGAAGTAACGGAATATACAGTTAGGCCCTCTAATTTCCAGTAGTTGTGGGACAGGGCTTTTGTCCTGCCCATAAATAAAGAAATACCTTCTGTAAAGGTAAGAGAAATGACAGAAACATGCCTGATTAACAGAGTTTTCTAGGATAGAGCTTTGCTTGGCACAGAATTTGAGTTGCATCGTTAAACTGAGGAACTCCCTGCTCCGGGATGTGGGGATGGCGGCCAACTTGGGAGGCTTTAAGAGGAGAGTGGACTTGATCATGGAGTAGAGGGCTATCCATAGCTACTAGTCAAAATGGTTAGTAGTCATGATGCATACCTATTCTCTTTAGGATCAGAAGAGCATGCATGCATGGAACACAGACAGGATGGTGCTGCTGCAGCTGTCTTGTTTGTGGGCTTCCTAGAGGCACCTGGAACAGACTGCTGGACTTGATGGGCCTGGGTCTGATCCAGCAGGGCTTTTCTTATGTTTCTTAGAATACACCCCCCACCCCGATGGTAGCAAGGAGTCTAGCAGTGCTATCCACAGCAGAGTAACAAGCTTTTGAGTCCACTGACTTCAACGGGCTCAGAAGGGTATTGTTCTCCTTTGGATGGCACCGCAAGTGATGGAGAAGCCGGCCTACCAAGCGGGCAGGATGATGTCACCCAGGCCCCAAATGGGGAATCCCCAGGATGTTGAAGACGGAGCCAACTTTGACTCATGCAGTCGGGGGTGAGCCAGCAGTGATCAGCCAGAAACAAAGGAATGGGGGTGACTGGGAAGCAGTTAATAGAGCATCACTTGTTCACCCAAACCCCACAGATCAGAGGCAAGGGAGAACCCAATTATTCAGTGAGGAGTCAGAATCTAATATCCTGAGAATCCAAATGTTCATCTTTGGGGGGGGGGGTGTTTCTAGTCTTTATGGAGGTGAAGATAGGTTTGAAAGTGTATTGAAAAGTCTGCTGTTATACCAGCCAGAAGGGAGAAGTATGATTTCCAGTGGCTATAGAGCAGGCCCTGACCTGGATGGCCCAGGCTAGCCTGATTGTGTCACAACTCAGAAGCTATGCAGGGTTGGCCCTGGTTAGCACTTGGATTGGAGACCACCAAGGAAGTCCAGGGTTGCTATGCAGAGGAAGGCAACTGCAAACTACCTCTGTTCATTGCTTGCCTTGAAAACCCTACTGGGTTGCCATAAGTTAGCTGCGGCTTGATATCACTTTACACACACACACACATAAAGCCAGCATGGTGTCGTGGTTAAGAGTGGCGGACTGTAATCTGGAGAACCAGGTTCGATTCCCCACTCCTCCACATGAAGCCTGCTGGGTGACCTTGGGCCAGTCACAGTTCTCTCTGAATTCTCTCAACCCACGTGGAGGCAGGCAACGGCAAACCACCTCCGAAGTGTGTTGACTTGAAAACCCTACAGGGTCACCATTAGGCAACTGTGGCTTGAAAGCACATTCCACCACCAGGCCACCTTTTGGGGCGAAGTACCCCAAAAATGCAACACCTGGGAAGATGTTAGTGGGTCAGCAAACAAAATGGGGGGGGGGTGTTGAAAGATTACGATTGTACTTGGCCAGACACACTTGGAGCGAGGCCGGCTCCAGTGGTGCTGGTGACATCTCAGGGATTCAGCATGCGCTCAGCCAGTGGCTGCGGAAATTGCTGGGCAGAGACGACAAGCACAAGCCACACGTGCTGCCTTCTTGCGCACTCCTGGCTCCAGCTGTGCCTTCGCTGTCTGAGAGGAGATCCGGCCTTGTGCGCTCATGACAGCCAGTGTGGTGTAGTGGTTAAAAGCGGTGGTTTGGAGCGGTGGACTCTGATCTGGAGAACCAGGTTTGATTCCTCAGTCCTCCACAGGAGTGGCTGAGGCTAATCTGGTCAACTGGATTTGTTTCCCCATTCCTACACACAAAGCCAGCTGAGTGACCTTGGGCTAGTCACAGCTCTCTTAGAGCTCTCTCTGCCTCACCTACCTCACAGGGTGTCTGTTGTGCGGAGGGGAAGGGAAGGTGATTGTAAGCCGGTTGGATTCTTCCTTAAGTGGTAGAGAAAGTCGGCATATAAAAACCAACTCCTCTGCCTCCTCTTCTTCATGGGCTGGGGGTTGCTTGCCCCTGCTATAGGCCATGCCCCGCATAGCTATTTTCCTGCTCCCCGGGACAAGCAATAGCAGAAAATAAGCATATATCGGCCAATGTGCATAATTTAAATAGGTGGCAGAATCCAGGTTGGGGGTGGTTGTTTGTTTTGTTTTTTTATGATGGTGGAAAGTGCTGTCAAGTCACAGGTGACCTGTGGTGAGCCCACTGGGTTTTCAAGGCAAGAGATGAACAGAGGTGGTTTGCCGTTGCCTACCTCTGTGTAGTGACCCTGGACCTCCTCAGTGGTCTCCCATCCAAATACTAACCAGGGCTGATTCTGCTTAGCTTCCAAGATCTGATGAGACACAGCTAGTCTGAGCCATCTAGGTCAAGGCAAGAGACGTTCAGAGGTGGTTTGCCATTGCCTGCCTCTGCGTAGCAACCTTGGGCTTCCTTGATGGTCTCCCATGGAAGTACTAAGCAGTGCCAACCCTGATAAGCTTCCGAGATCTGACAAGATAGCCTAAGCCATCTAGGTTAAGGCAAGAGACAAACAGAGGTAGTTTGCCATTGCCTACCTCTGTGTAGTGTCCCTAGACTTCCTGGGCAGTCTCTCATCCAAGTACTAAACAGGGCTGACCCTGCTTAACTTCTCAGACCTGACTAGATTGGGCTAGCCTCGGTCATCCAGGTCAGAGCCTTTTTCGTGTGTGTCCAGAATCAAGAACGAGTGGTGGTACAGTTTACATACATCTCTGATTAAAACTAAACCTTTGAATCACACCCAGAATTTAACGTCATAAGGAACAAAAGGAAATACCGGACCATTGACGGAAGGTGCCCCTAGCAACCCAGGAATCTGGGACTTCATTTTAATGCCACACCCACTGACTTTTTATTTTCATCACCAGTCTGCAGCCCAGAATACTCACACATCCGACGGCGACCGACGTAACTGATGTCTATGTCGTTGTTCCAGTTATTGTGTTTGTGGAAGATGTCGCTCCACTCAATGGTCTCCTGGAAGCACAGTTGTGGGTTTTCACGAACAATTACTCCACCTTTCAGAATCTCTGCAGAGGCAGGAAGCAACAAGAAATAGGAGAGACAAGTGAGCCAATAATGTTGTTTTACTGGCTTAAAACCATTTCTAAAGCTCAGGAAGCTCTTAGCTGAGCTGAAATAATAACAGCATTTAAAATACCATATAAATTAACTTTGTTGTAACCGTAACAACCGCCCTGTGAGGTAGATCAGATATACTACCTTTCCAAAGTTGCACATGGTGGAAGAAGGTCATCATTATTGTAACATCATTATTGTGACCAAGGGCAAGAAACATCATGAACAAACAGTTAAAATCATCTTGTGTCCTGCTGAGAAGTGAGGATTAAAAGTCCAAGGATGCAACCCATCTCCCATAGTAGCCATAAGTGCAAAATGCATAGCCTCCCAACTCCCATTACAGAGGAGGAGGAGGAGGAGAAGAGCAGCCGCGTACCAGGCCGCATGCAGCCCCACATGGGGAGGAGTAGTAGTAGTAGTTGGTTTTTATATGCCAACTCTCTCTACCACTTAAGGGAGACTCAAACCGGCTTACAATCACCTTCCCTTCCCCTCCCCACAACAGACACCCTGGGAGGGAGGTAGGGCTGAGAAAGTGTGACTAGCCCAAGGTCACCCAGCTGGCTTCGTGTGATTGTAAGAGTGGGGAAGATTGCAGGAGTGGGGAAACAAATCCAGTTCACCAGATTAGCCTCCTCCGCTCATTTGGAGGAGTGGGGAATCGAAACTGGTTCTCCAGATCAGAGTCCACTGCTCCAAACCACTGCTCTTAGCCACTACACCATGCTGGCTCTCTCCAAAAATATATATCTGAGAGCTACCTGTGAAAGGAACAAGTGATTCATTGAACCTATACCTTTCTGAGAGTGCCAGTGTGGTGTTATGGTTAAAGTGTTGGACTAGAACCTGGGAAACCCAGGTTCAAGTCCCCACTTGTGTCACGGAAGCTTGCTTGGTGACCTTGGGCCAGTCACACAGTCTCAGTCTAAGGTACCTCACAGGGTTGTTGTGCGGTTGTATTGGAAGAGGGATTTATACTGGCCTGATCTCTTTGGAGTAAGGGTGGCAGGGGGAATGCACTAATTAAATAAAAAGCCTGAGGCAGAGAGGTGGCAGTTTGCATCAAGCCAGTCAGTGAAAGCCAGCTTGGTGTAATGGTTAAGAGCGGTGGACTCTAATCTGGAGAACCGGGTTGGTTTCTCCACTCCTCATGAAGCCAGATGGGTGATCTTGGGCTAGTCACAGTTCTATTAAGAGCTCTCTCAGCCCCACCTACCTCATAGGGTGTCTGTTGTGGGGAGGGGAAGGGAAGGTGATTGTAAGCCCGTTTGATTCTCTTTAAAAGGTAGAGAAAGTCAGCATATAAAAGCCAACTCTTCTTCTTCTTCTGAGTTCCTAGCCAAGGTGGGACTTGAAACAACGATTTCCTGGCTCACAGATCATTCTCCTTACTCCTGTGCTAGACCAGCTGGACAGAAGTGCCCGATTCCCACAAATGGACATGGTGTTACCCATTATTTTCCTACTGACCACCCAAGCTCCCCTCTGGGGTTTCTCCTAACCTAGAAGGTGGAGACATTTCTAAAAAAATTAACGTTTGGCCATGTATAATGTAGACAGGTGCAACATCCAGTGTGTAGGAGACAGAAAGACAAACATGATTTTACAACCGCCACGCAACTAAATGCCTGATCTCATTAAATCTGTTTTTGTTTGGTTTGCTTGTTATGAATTGTTGCTTGATAAAGAAACCTCTGAGATCAGCAGTTTCCAAACTGTCACATGAACATATAAAGCTACCTTAGGACGAATGAGACTCTTGGTCTCTCAGGGTCAGTCTTTTCTACTCTGAGTGGCAGCATCTCTCCAGGGACTCAGGCAGAGGTCTTTCCCATCACCTGTCGGGAGTCCCAAACGTGGTGCCCATGGGCAACATGGTACTTGCCAACACCTTTTGTGGCGCCCAAGTGTTTTTGGAAACCGGGCTGGGCCAGATGGGGCTTTTGCCCAGCAAGTCTTCTGATTGAGCATTGGAGATTTGACTGGCTCTGCAGATTTTTAAATATGTTGCTTTGGCAGCGGCTGCCACCACAGCACAAGGATCTACATGGTGTTTGTTGAAGTTAAGCTGTGGCAATCATTTTGTGGCTGGCTCATACTCCTGCTGCAATCATGTTATGGCAGCATTTTGTGACCGTGCCCACCAAACTGTATCATGATTGCAAAGGTGCCCACAGGCTCAAAAAGGTTGGGGACCCCTGGACTACCTAATCCTTTTAACTGGAGATGCTGAGGATTGGGCTGGGGACCTCCTGCATGCCAGGCCGATGCTCTACCACTCAGCTATAGTCCCTACGAATCTTCCTTGGAAGCTTATGAGAAGCCCCTCAATAAGAAGGTCTTATTCTTATTCCCAGAAGGTCGGACCAGAACCAACGGGTTGAAATTGAATCAAAAGAGTTGCCGTCTAGACATTAGGAAGAATTTTCTAACAGTTAGAGCGGCTCCTCAGTGGAACAGGCTTCCTCGGGAGGTGGTAAGCTCTCCTTCCCTGGAGGTTTTTAAGCAGAGGCTAGATGGCCATCTGTCAGCAATGCTGATTCTACGACCGTAGGCAGATCCTGAGAGGGAGGGCATCTTGGCCATCTTCTGGGCATGGAGTAGGGGTCACTGGGGTGTGGGGGGGGTAGTTGTGAATTTCCTGCATTGTGCAAGGGGTTGGACTAGATGACCCTGGTGGTTCCTTCCAACTCTATGATTCTAAGAAGTTCCATAATGCCAGATAAATTTCCCTGGAAGACAGTTTGCCCATCGCGACTTGTCTTTTTTATGGCCATCAGGTGACTCAAGTCACATCTTCCTCCAACATTGTGGCTCAAAGGCAGGAAACCAGTGGGGGATCTGTAGTTTCTTAGGAGAAGGGGCAGTGTCCACGCCTACTCACTCGGCTGCCACCAATGAATGAATGAATGTTTTATTTGCATGTAGCCATAGGCCATTTACAAACATGTCAGCAATTACCTATAATAGTTATAAATATACATAATAAAAAAGAGAAAGTATTCTAAAATAGTAAAATGCAAAGCAATGTTCCCAGCAGCAAAAACAAACAAAATACATGGCACAAAGCAATGTGTTGGATCGGTCATGACGTTAAGCGCACGCTGTAAATTGTGGCAGTACAACAGCACTGACATGACATCTATGATGTTTCCTGCTGGGTGTGTTCAAGGGCAGTGGTCTGCAACCTTAAGGACCACCTACTCCCACAGAAAGCTAGCCGATTACTGCAGTCATCTTCAGGTGGCCTTCTTGGGGTGCCTTTGCCACCTGAGGCTATGGGTGGCTACTTGAGAAATGGTCTTCTTTGTTGTGGCACCAAAATGACAGAATTCCTTCCCTGGAGAGATTCAACTGTCCCCTTCATTACTGTCTTCGCCACCGGTTTCATCTGGCATTCCCTCTCCAACCCTGCTTCCTGTGTATGTGTTTAAATAGTTGTTTATATATTGTTTTTATACTATGTATTCCATAGGGCTGCCAGCTCTGGGTTGGGAAATACCTGGAGATTTGGGGATTGGAGCCTGGGGAGAGAATCAAAGTCACTGGAGCAGTGATGCTCACTCAGCGGCTCGTGGCTCTTCTGAGCACCAATGTCACACCTGCCCCATGTTTCAGGAAAGTGGACAAGGTAAGGTCGCTATAAGCAGAAAATACAGCATGGAGAGAGGTTCTAACCATCCTGTCTCCTGAAATACTGGAGTTCAATTGGAAGAGAGCCAGCATGGTGTCGTGGTTAAGAGCGGCAGACTCTAATCTGGAGAACTGGGTTTGATTTCCCGCTCTTCCACCTGAGCAGCGGACTCTAATTTAGAGAGCCAAGTTTGATTCCTCACTCCTCCACATGAGCAGCAGACTCTAATCTGGGCTGGATTCCCCACTCTTCCGCATGAAGCCTGCTGGGTGACCTTGGGCCAGTCACAGTTCTCTCCGAACTCTCTCAGCCCCCCCTACCTCACAAGGTGTCTGTTGTGTGTGATGGGGAGGCCGCTTTGAGACTTCTTAAAGGTAGAGAAAAGCAGGGTATAAAAACCAACTCTTCTTCTTAAGACAGAGAAGGCACATATTTTTTAACATCCATCCTAATAAAGAGTTCTGGAGTACCCAAAAGCTTGCACACGGTCCTGTGTCCTAACTCTGATTTGCAAACCCTTCTTAAGGGCTGCCAAAGGTTTCGCAGTGGTGGGGAGTGACATGTTCTCAGTACATTGATAATTTAAAAAGGTCACAGTTAAATGTTTATATCCTATATTAGTGCGCGCGTGTGTGTTTGGTGCAGTGGGGCACAGAGTATACAATAGTCATGTAGCTCGTGTGGCTGACAGTAACTGCGAATGTGGCTCTCCGTGAGCCACAGAGCAAGTATCACTGCTGCAGGGCCTAGCTAGACAATGTTCCCTCATGGACATCTTCCTCTGTTGACTGTGTGGCTAGCCACCCAGCCCCGACACCAGCCCACCCAGATCTTTTTTAATTGATTTTTTAAGGAAACGCTCTCCTTCCTTGAAATTAAATCAAAAGAGTTTCCGTCTAGACATTAGGAAGAATTTTCGAACAGTTAGAGCAATTCCTCAGTGGAACAGGTGTCCTCGGGAGGTGGTAAGCTCTCCTTCCCTGAAGGTTTTTAAGCAGAGGCTAGATGGCCATCTGTCAGCAATGCTGATTCTATGATCTTAGGCAGATCATGTGGAAGAAGAGTTGGTCTTTATATGCCAACTTTCTCTACCACTTAAGGGAGACTCAAACCGGCTTACTCAAACCTTTCCTTCCCCTCCCCACAACAGACACCCTGTGAGGTAGGTGAGGCTGAGAGAACTCTATCAGAGCTGTGACTAGCCCAAGGTTACCCAGCTGGCTTTGTGTGTAGGAGTGGGGAAACAAATCCAGTTCCCCACACTGGCCTCCGCTGCTCATGTGGAGGAGTGGGGAATCAAACCCGGTTCTCCAGATCAGAGTCCACCACTCTTAACCACTACACCACGCTGGCTCTACACCAAGAGGGAGGGCATCTTGGCCATCTTCTGGCCATGGCATAAGGGTCACTGGGGGTGTGGGGGGGAAGTAGTTTGGAATTTCCTGCATTGTGCAGAGGGTTGGACTAGATGACCCTGATGGTCCCTTCCAACTCTATGATTCTATGATTCCAGACCTGTCAACTTCAACATGCCCAGCTCCTGCAATCCCACGTTCTCGTTGGGATCCGCATTTCCCAGGACAGCCAGAGCGTATTTGTCCTCATATAACTGCGTCCCCCGAATGATGAGGAGGCTCTTCAGCTGCAGGTGACGCACATGGTTCTTGGCAATCAGCACGTACCCCTGAACCTCTCGGATGTTCTGAGAGAAAGAAACAGAGAGAAGAATCAAGAGCTGAGGAATCGGACGTTCGAGGGGAGGAGCTGTGGCTCAGGGGCAGAGCATCTGCTTGGCATGCAGAAAGTCCCAGGTTCAATCCCCGGCATCTCCAGTTAAAGGGACCAGGCAAGTAGGTGATGTGAAAGACCTCTGCCTGAGACCCTGGAGAGCCGCTGCTGGTCTAAGTAGACAATACTGACTTCAATGGACCAAGGGTCTGATTCAGTATAAGGCAGCTTGATGTGTGTTCAAGCAACTGGTTTGGGGAAAAGGCCACAGCGCACTGGTAGAGCATCTACTTGCCATGCAGAAGTTCCCAGGTTCAATCCCCGACATCTCCAGTTAAAGGAACCAGGCAAGTAGGTGATGTGAAAGACCTCTACCTGAGACCCTGGAGAGCTGCTGCTGGTCTGAGTAGACAATATTGACTTCGATGGACCAAGGGTCTGATTCAGTAGAAGGCAGCGTCATGTGTTCATGTGAGGCACTGAAAGCAGGCACTGGTTCTCTGCCCTCAAGCGGCCATGTGAGGCACCACAAATGAGAAGCATGGTGACACACAACTGTCAGGTATCCTTTTCACCCATTATGGAGTACATGGGTTGGGTCTGAGTCCCCCACCCTCATAGAATCATAGAGTTGGAAGGGACCACCAGGGTCATCTAGTCCAACCCTTTGCACAATGCAGGAAATTCTTAACTACCTCTCCCCCACACCCCCAGTGACCCCTTAATCCAGGGGTGGGGAACATTGGGGCCGTTTAAGGCCAGCGAAATCATTTGGTCTGGCCCTTCGTGGGTCCTGGCAGAAGGATCTAAGACTGGCAATCAGCCCCCTCCCATGGACAGGAATAGCCTCTATTCAAGGCGGATGTGAGTTTTCTTTGCCAAGAAAAGAAACCTTTTTTTCCCCCTTGCAGAAGAGTCGTTAGCGATGGAGCTGCTAGGACTGCCCAAGAAACTGTGTTAACCCTTTCCCACCTGGCCATGGAGAAAAGTATTCCTTCTGTACTACAAGAGGGCTGGGTGTGGAAGCGGCGACAATGGAGGGGTTAAAGGGGGCAGGACCAGAATGCACGCCGGGGATGGGGGGAGTTCTTAGCCAATGTGTCCTCATTTCATCCCTGCAGGCGGAGGTAGCAGGAGCCGGCTGTAGAATCTGGCCCCGACCATGCGGAGCAGGAGCAACTCCGACGTGCGGCTGGATGGGTACGCCCAGCCAGTGCAACAGACCATCCTGTGCCACCAGGTGGGTGAGCGCACCACCGGTTGGGAGCCTGCCTGCTTGCATGTGCCAAGGGGGGAGTCATCTGGGGCAGCTGCCTGCTTGGGGCTTGGTCGGCTAATTTTTAAGTTGATAATTTTGTATGGCCCGCGAATGATGTTACAAATATCCAAATGGCCCTTGGTGGAAAAAAGTTCCCCACCCCTGCCTTAATCCATGTCCAGAAGATGGGGGAGGAAAAACCCTCCAGGATCCCTGGCCAGTCTGGCCTGAAGGAAAATGGCTTCCTGACCCCAAAGTGGTGATCAATCAGCATTTCCTTGGGCATGTAAGAAAGGGCCATGAGAGTCACATACTGATGCAACCCTTCCTGCCCTCCTTCTCATGATGCCTGAGTTCACATAATCAGCATTGCTGTCTAGCCTCTGCTTAAAAAACCTCTAAAGAAGGAGAGATCACCACCCTGTGTAAGACATAACACATTCCCTTGCGAGTTGTGGGTCCTCCTCGATTCCCGCATGTGCAGTGCCTGATTTGGATCAGAACTGAAGTGGACCAGGAGAAGGGGGCTTCAGCCTTCTCTGCAGCACCATCTTCACCACCTGAAACAGTCCCAGGAGGATTCCATTTAGGTCCCTCCTGGCAACCGGCAGGAGATGTCGGGAGGCAGGTACAGGGGATGGCAGTTGGCATCCGTACGTGATGACATCACTTCCAGCACAATGCAGAAGTACTGGCATCGCTCTAGCACTTGCCCCCCAAACCGCCAATCGCTCCCCCGCTTTCAGCCGACCTGCTGCTGCCAGCCAAACAGCTGAGCATCGGTGGGCAGCAGCCGGAATCCCCGGGAGATTGCCCACCATTAGCGGGCACTTGGGAACCCTAATGCTATTGGGCCTTCTGAGGAAACCCACACATATCTCAGGGAACAGGACTGCAGTGTGAGATAGGTGGCTATCGGTTTACAGAAGGCAATGCAAGGCGGAGGAGGAGAAGGAGAAGACGAGTTGGTTTTTATATGCCAATTTTCTCTACCTTTTTAAGGAGAATCAAACCGGCTTACAATCTCCTTCCCTTCCTCTCTCCACAACAGGTACCCTGTGAGATAGGTGGGGCTGGGAGAGCTCTAAGAGAGCTGTGACTAGCCCAAGGTCACCCAGTTGGCTTCACGTGGAGGAGGTGGGAAACAAATCCAGTTCACCAGATTAGAGTCTGCTGCTCATGTGGAAGAGTGGGGAATCAAACTTGGTACTCCAGATTAGAGTGCACTCCTCTTAACCACTACACCACGCTGGCTCTCTAATGGCTTGCCCACAGCCACTGAATCAGATCAAGGCTAGGCATGTGTTTTATCACATCCCATAAGGTGAGCAGGTCTTCCTGCCCGGTGTGGTCAAGGCCTGCCAACATACCCCTGCCCACGAAACTAGAGTGGCTGAGGGAAGCAGCGGCAGCCACAGGAGACAGTATAGGGTGCTAGTATGTGGGCAGGGCTACCATGAGAGATCTTATTGGAGTCCCCTGTGGGCAGAAATGAAGTGGGAAGCCACTATGGTGCAATCTGCCGTTTTTCACAACCCTTCTCTATACAGGAAAGGGAGGGATAACCACAAGTGCGCACCTGCACCCACTTTCTCTGGTTCCTTCCTCTCCCCTGTTATCACCAACACAAAAGCTGCACAAGCTTCCCATATCACACCCACCATGAGAAAAGACGTGTCCACATCAGACGGCAGATAGGTGATCTCCAGGTTGCCTTGCACAACGTGGCAGTTCTCGTAGAGTCGGCGGAGAGTGGCATAATGGTTTACCGGGCTGGACGGTTGCTGCAGCTTCATGTCTGTCCCTGTGCATACTGTGAAGGAAGAGAACAAATGCCAGTGAGGCTGAACTCAAAGCGAGTGTTAGCGGCCCACACAAGCCCACACGTTCCCCAAAGTGACATGATCTAAATCAGAATGGCCTGTTTACTTTATTTTCCTCAGTACTACCTTAAGCTCCTTGGTATGGGCTCCCTCTTGGCCTTAAAAATATGGGGATAAAATCTGGACTTCCAAATATAAGGTAGATATTACATCCATACAACATCCATATACATATTCAGGGTTGTGTAACTTCTTCACATGCACAGACACACAAAGGCACACAATTTGGGAAGGGGAAAAGAATTCAGCACCCTGGGAGTCTCCAGACTGTTTCCTTTCCTTTCAGTTTCTAGCCTGTAAAGTCTACCCCAGGCTTGAAAGAGTGTGGGCAATGAAGTCTGGAAGGCAACAGGGAGTGCCGAAGAGGATTTCCAGTCAGGAATGCTGGAAGCCACAACAGTTTCCCTTTCCCCCAACAAATTAAGGTTTCATACAGCTCAAAGAGCCCCGTGGCGCAGAGTGGTCAGCTGCAGTACGGCAGTCCAAGCTCTGCTCATGACCTGAGTTCGATCCCACCAGGAGTCGGTTTCAGGTAGCCGGCTCAAGGTTGACTCAGCCTTCCATCCTTCTGACTTCGGTCAAATGAGGACCCAGCTTGCTGGGGGTAAAGGGAAGATGACTGGGGAAGGCACTGGCAAACCACCCCGCAAACAAGGTCTGCCTAGGAAACGTCGGGATGTGACGTCACCCTATGGGTCAGGAATGACCCGGTGCTGGCACAGGGGACTACCTTTACCTTTACAGCTTAATAGTAAAATGTAACACACACAAACATATCATAGCAACAGCAGGTTCGGGAAAATCTGGATTAAAGCTTCATTAATTGCTGGAGGACAGCGTTTTATCCTTGAGGTGCGTGACCCATTTAAAAAAATAATCTGCCAAAGTTTAAAGAGTCGGTGGGAGATGGACCAAAGATTCCCCTCAGTCACACACCACCGAGACCCATACATATGAAAAGAAATCAGACAACCTGATAACAGTAGCTGGTTCGCTGCCTACTGTACATTTCCCCTACCTCATTTGTCGCATTATAAACGTACCTTCCTCCAAGGAGCTCAATATACATTGCAACCCCACTCTAATTTTGCCTTCAAAACAACCCTCTGGGGTAGATGAGGCTGAGCAACAGTAACTGGCCCAACGTCACAGACCCCTTCCTCCACTTCAGTCAAGGTACTGTTGAATTTACGGTGACTTGCTCAGTACTGACTTGCTCCTCTTTGCCACCCTGGTATCAAGCAGTGGGTTTGATCCATCTGTAGACCCTTTGCCTGGGTAGTCCCAGGATAGCCTGATCTCCTCAGATCTCACAAGCTAAGAAGGTTGGCCCTGGTTAGGATCTGGATGGGTGACCTCCAAGGAATACGAGGGGCATGACACGGAGGCAGACAATGGCAAACCACCTCTGAATGTCTCTTGCGTGGATAGCCCTATGGGGTCGCCATAAGTAAGCTGTGACTTGATGGCAAAAAAAAAAAACCCTTTGCCCTTGCCAGAATTAATCAGACAAAAAAACCCCCCACATCTATGCTTTCCAGACACTACAGATCCCCCCCCTTTTTGCACAGAATAGGGTGAGGGGGTTCCTATCAAAATGTCAACTAGTGCCATTCCTCTCATCGCTAAATGTATTTAGATTATTTTATATTAGCTCTTGCCCACTTCTCAGATGTGAATCTCTGTGCCAGGGAAAACTGTTTGGAATTTGTGTGTGTGTGTCCAGGAGATCAATGAAAGACAATCCTTTCATTTTCAGATTGAATTCAGAGTCAGATTAATTCATGTTGTGGTCAGATTTATTCATGATGTGAGGGCGATCTGGCGGCGACATCCGTCGACCCATTGATTGCCAGGTTGATTCGGCTGATCTGATCTTGATTCGGTGTCCCCTCCCTCCTTCACTGCTCCATGTGCGTCCTTCCCGAAGCTGCGCACTCCGTGGAAGAGGACCATCCCAGATGGAAGGAGTGTACCATTCTTCGGTCAAGGGATTGAATTCAACCATGTATTACAGCCAAAGACCAGCACTAAAACACATGCAGTACCGGAAGTGTTTGCATCAAAAACCTGTTATCACGGATGATATTAAAGGCAGCAAAACCATTGTTTTAAAATAAAAAGCCAACAAGCTAGCACGTGAGTCTTGCTTGGAGCTTGGAATCCATCCAAACCAAGCAGGAACTTCTCTCTTCTTCTAGGTTTCAGATCCCCCCCCCAACTTCTTCCTGTGCCTCTCCCCCCATTTTTTGAAAAATTAACCAGTCTGCCTTGATGTCCCCACATATGGCCCGTTGCTTGGACAGAATCCTCCCCCAGAAATTGGACACCAAATATAAGGGAGAAATATCAGCCGCTGGAGGAAATGCCACGCACGCTCCTTTTAACTCCACGGCCAATTTCAATAGTTTCCTACGGACTTCCTGCATTACCCCAACGACTTCCAGCGGCCTCAGCAAAGAAACTGCAGATCCTCAGCCGGACCCCTGAAATGCTGCGGGTTTAGGAAATGTCAGGTTGACAACGCAGGCACTGGCTGAACAAACAGGTCTTGCCAAATGGCGAGATGGGCTCTGCATCTGAACATACAGATTTGAAACTGGATTGCGGAGAAGGCTCAGACTCCTACCCCAAATGAAACAAATATTGAGAGATGGGGAAGAATCCCCATCAATAAGGCGAGGAAATGGACCTCCAAAGGCAAGGCATGACATTTTGAAAGGACTTTCTAAAACTCCTTTTTGAAAGAAAAGCCTCAGCGCCTTTTTAGCGCTTATTTCCAGGATCTGGAAGACCCGGGTTCAAATCCCCACTCATGCCATGGAAGCTCACTGGGTGATCTTAGGCCAGTCACACTCTCTCAGCCTCACCTACCTCGCAAGGTTCTTTTAAGGATGAAATGGAGGAGAGGAGCATGATGTAAGCCGCTTTGGGTCCCATTGGGGACAAAGGTGGGGTCTGAATAAATAAATGTTTCTCTTCATCAGAGTTTTATAATAAGGTTCATAAAAGAGTTAAGCTGTAACAGCATGGGGACTATATTTTACAGGGGGAGGGTGTTGCACAGTTGCCCAGGGTTGCCAGGTCCCCTCTGGCCACTGGCAGGGGATGGTAGGGGGGTAGGGTTGCCCTCTCCAGGCTGGGAAACTCCTGGGGATTTGGGGTGGAGCCTGGTGAGGACAGGAGCCTCAGTGGGGTACAATGCCATAGAGCCCACCCTCCAAAGCAACCCTTTTCTCCAGGGGAACTGGTCTCTGTAGTCTGGAGATGAGCTCTCATTCCAGGGGAACCCCAGGTCCCACCTGGAGGCTGCTGGCATCCCTACAGTTGCCACAGAAAGCCCCAAGTCATTGTCCTCTCTTCCTGAGTAACATCCAAAATGAAACCTGCCACATGTCACAATTTCCTTGCCCCACAGAGCAAGGACATCACATAAGACACGTCGTATGGCTAGAGATCACCAAAGTGGTAAGGGAGATACATAAGGGATGAGGTGGCTAGGAAGAGGAGGAGGAGGAGAAGAAGAGTTGGTTTTTATATGCCAACTTTCTCTACCACTTAAGGAAAAACCAAACCGGCTTACAATCACCTTCCCTTCCCCTCCCCACAACAGACACCTTGAGAGGTATGTGGGGCTGAGAGAGCTGTGACTAGCCCTAGGGCACACAGCTGGCTTCACGTGGAGGAGTGGGGAAACAAACCCAGTTCACCAGATTAGCGTCCACCACTCATGTGGAGGAGTGGGGAATCAAACCCGGTACTCCGGATCAGGGTCCACTGCTCCAAACCACGAGAGCAGGTGAGATGCCCACTTCAGGTAACTGATGAGAAGACCCACAGTTCTAGCTCACTGAAACAAACTGGCAGCTGTGGGCATCAGTGGGACTTGTGTGCGGAAACGTCTCGGCAGATCGCATCGCACGTTCGGAGCGCGGTCTAAGCAAACACCATCTTGCACCTGACTTATCTAACTATCTAGTAGGTTCTTACCCCCATCCTTCTTCTGAAATGCTAAAACAGTGGTTCCCAACCTTTTTTTGACCAGGGACCATTAGGACTTTTTTGTTCGATGCAGGGACCCCAAGGTTCAAAATAAAAATTCTGAGAATTTGAAAATACACTTTAATCATAACTGTTAGTTAAACATTAAGCTTAGAATAATATTTGAATATATATATTTTATAATAGAGAACTTTTAATTGAAAATATTAATTTATTATGGGTTTATAACTTTGTTTCGCGGACCTTAATTTAGTTCTCGCGGACCCCTGGGGGTCCGTGGACCCCCGGTTGGGAACCAGTGTGCTAAAGGCAGCATACGTGGTTCTCTCTTCTCAATTTTATCCCCACAGTTATCTTGTGCGATAGATCAGGCTGTGTGTGTTTGAGAGAGAGATTAACCCAGGATGATATAGCTAGCTTCATGGCAGAGTCGGAATTTGAACCCTGGTCTCTGACGTCTGGTACAATGCACTAAAACCACTCTATATGCTGGCCCTGGTAGTTGTTTTAGGTTTCCAGAAACTTCTCTCATCTACACACATAACCTCAAGATCAGCAGCTAAAGTCTTCCTTTACATTCCCCCATAGATGGGGAGAACGGTGAGGTTACCAAGCAAGGTTTTCCTCACTGCTGAGCTTTAGACTTCTCTGCCCACATGCTGTACCGCTTGCCCCATCAACTACATTTTCTTATTTCATATCTATTGCCTGCTTTATTATTGCACAGCTTTAAACCAATCTTAATTTAAAAAAAAAAAGCCCTAATCATTTTAATAGGATGCCACCCCGAAGCGATCCTGGAAAAGTAAAAAAAAATAAAATAACGAAACTCAGAAATGGTATAAAGAAGACGTGGTTTTCTGCCTGCGGGAAACAACTTTCTCCAGTGCCCACGATCAAGAGAGGCGTGCCGCAGCCCTGCTATTGGCTATCCCTTAACTATGGATCAGAACATGGGCAGCAATGTGTACAAAACATGCCCTCCGCACCTTACTGCAGTGCTTCCAGGAATAATACTTTACCTAAGAAAAAAACAGACCAGTTGTAAAATGCACAGCAGGTGAGGCGCAAGCTTGTTTGTCTGGTTGGGGTGGCTTCTTTCTCCCCCTGGTTGACGCCCTTCCCGCACGAAGACGTTGACGCAACCCTCTTTCCAGCACGGGCATGCAGCCGGCAAAGGAGCAGAACCGGTCTTGGAGGGCAGGCAGGGCAACTCCCCGAGCCCGTTGGCAGCCGAGGGACCATTCCCACAGACATGGCCCGCCTCCCGATCTGATACAAGTTCAGTCGGCAGGGAAACTGAGACTTGGCAGCTGGCAGGCGAGAGGACAGTTGGAGTCGATGCCAACGCTGAGGTGGGGTGAAGCAATCGGCAGGGAGCGGGACTAAGGACCAGGTTATAAACAAACACGAGAAAGGCAGCCGGACTCCGATTTACAATATGCTTCTCGCAGCTGAAATAAATATCTGGACGCCGTCTTAGGGTATGCCCAACACATCCTTAAAGGACCGGGATGCCCAATGGACCCTCTTTACCAGAGACCGACCTTATTTTCTGCTAATAACAATTCTCCTCTATCTTGCCATTGGGGGTAGAGTCTGGAGATTGCCTTTCTAAAAAAAACCTGTACACCCACTCATGCATTGATATGCCTCCCTCGGAAGTAGGGGATGGAGGAGGAGGAGGATGAAAAAGAGGAAGAAGAGGAGGAAGAAGAAGAGGAGTTGGTTTTTATAGGGCAGATTTCTCTACCTTTTAAGGCTAATCAAACTTGCTTACAATCCCCTTCCCTTCCTCTCCCAACAGACACCTTGTGAGGCAGGTGGGGTTGAGAGAGTTCGGAGAGAACTGTGACTAGCCCACGGGCACCCAGTAGGCGTCATATGGAGGAGTGGGGAATCGAACCCGGTTCACCAGATTAGCGTCTGCCGCTCACGCGGAGGAGTGGGGAGTCGAACCCAGCTCACCAGATAAAAGTCCACCGCTCTTAACCACTACACCACGCTGGACCAATCATGACTCTACTACGCATGAATGTAAAGGCACGTGCATGAAGACGAATGCAACCCGCAGGGCCACAAGCCTGCTAATGGCACTCCTGAAGATGGTGAGGTTCAGTCTGAACTCTTAATACTGTAAGCATACGGGTTGCCAATCTCCTGGACTGGTCATGGCAACCCCGGCAGATGTGTGCAGCAGCCTCTCCAGACCAAGCGGCAAGCCTGTGCCGCCATGGAAAGGACTCCTCTTCGTCCCGCGAAACCGGCAGTCAAACAGCAGCAGCCAAAGTAGACCCTCCAGCGAGCCAGAGGGCATCCATGTTCCTGTGTATCCTGCTCCAGTGAAAGCCATATTGCAGGGAATACGTTCAGGCATGTAGCCTGCACCAACACCCCCCCCCCCTTGCAACATCGGACTAGTTCAGCAAAGCCATTCAGCAGACATTGAGATAACAATGACTCGCTCTTCAGCAACGATCTCCAGACATGAGCAGCGATCGCACCTTTTGTTTCAAGCCATTAAGCCAATCTGCGAGACTCCTGACTTCTCCTGGGGTTGCACAAGCCATTGGAATCAGAATAGATTTCCAACTTCTCCTCGCCCCACCCAGGTAGCAGACCATTAAGGTCTTTTGTCACCTGGGGACCTAGCAGGGTTAATCCAATCATCCCACCCCCAGAGAAACAGTATAACTGGGGTAGCCCACGCCCATAACCTGACCTTAGGGCTTCCCATTTCATACAGCCTGCCACTCTGCCGGAGAAAGCAGCCATGCTAGAACTCGCAAGGGGCTATCCCTGCCCCCTGTTTATTCCCCATGCCCCCCCCCTATATATTCATCTTGATCCTATGGGACTCTGGACTACAGGAAGGTATCGTATATCCTGTGAAAATATTCCTGCCACTGGCAACTGTCTCTCTCTCTCTCTCACCCTTGAATTCTTAGATTCTATGTATGTTTGTGTGTTGCACCACTGAATGCTTGAATACATAAACACTATTAATCTGGTATCCATTTGCCTCTGTCTTCATTCCAAGGTCACAGAATATAGACTCTGGTAGAGTTGGCTGCGATCTCGCTTTATAAATACATAGTTGCCGATTGCTCAAGCTAATTTCCCATTCAAAGAGCAATTCGGGTAACAATACACACTACCATACTTAGGGAAATTATTTTTTTCTCTAGCGTTTAAAGTGGTGCAGGACAGGCTCCTCCAGAGTAAATGGATAAATATATTTTATTAGATAGTGCCGCCAGTAACAAGAACAGACCGTGAGAAGTGAACTTGCGCAAGCACTCAAGAGGGTATCTTATTTTAATTACAGTGACCATCTATGGATGACCAAAAAAGACGGCAGGATTTATTTCATTTCTACCCCGCCTTTCTCCCTAATGGTGACCCAGAGGGGCTTACGTCATTCTCCTCTCCTGAATTTTATCCTCACAACAGCCCTGAGAGGTAGATTAAGTTTAGAGTGTGTGAATGGCCCAAGGGCACCCAGCAAGCTTCGCTGGCAGAGCAGGGATGCGAACCTTGGCCTCCCAGATCCAAGTCCAGGGATCCCCAACGAGGTGCCCATGGCCGCCAAGGTGCCAAGTGACACCTTTCCCAGTGCGTTTTGAGAAAGTGGGTGGGGCCAGGTGGGGCTTTTGCCCAGCAAGACTTCCAATTGGCCACTGGAGATTTGATCGGCTGTGCAGATGGTTTAAAAACGTTGCTTTGACAGCAGCTGCCATCACAGCACAAGATGCAGCAGCCTTTTTGTGGCTGGCTCCACTTCCTGCCGCAGCCGCTACGCTTCTGCCAGAATTCCAAAGGCACCCGCAGGCTCCAAAAGCTTCGGGACCCCTGGCCTAGTCTGATACTCTGACCACTATACCACACTACCACCTTCCAAGGGCAAGTTGTTACGGATCCTCTAGCCTCCACCTGTCATGGCCCAGCCGGGTCCAGGGGACACTAAGGACTCCTCTGATGAAGAGTCAGCTGGCACCCCTGGCTTCTATCCCCAGCCAGCGGCTGAAATTGAACAGAGAGAAGCAGCCCCTGCGGGTCCAGACCCAGACCCGCAGCCGGGAACTAGCCCGGCAACCCCTCCAGCTCTGAGCCGGCTGCAGAAAGCCAGCTGCCTGTATGGAGCAGTGGTTAAGAGCGGTGCTTTGGAGCAGTGGAGTCTGATCTGAAGAACTGGGTTCGAGTCCCCACTCCTCCACATGAGCAGCGGAGGCTAATCTGGTGAACTGGATTTGTTTCTCCACTCCTCCACACGAAGCCAGCTGGGTGACCTTGGGCCAGTCACAGTTCTCTTAGAGCTCTCTCAGCTCCGCCTACCTCACAGGGTGAGCATGGAGAGTAAGACTATGGATTTATATGCTGGTGAGGTCCCTCCCCTCTCACAGCCAGCATGGTGTAGTAGTTAAGAGCAGTGGTTTGGAGCGGGGGACTCTGATCTGGAGAACGGGGTTTGATTCCCCACTCCTCCACGAGCAGCGAAGGCAAATCTAGTGAACCAGGTTTGATTCCCCACTCCTACACCTGAAGCCAGCGGGATGACCTTGGGCCAGTCACAGTTCTCTCAGCCCCACCTACCTCCCAGGGTGTCTGTTGTGGGGAGGGGAAGGGAAGGTGATTGTAAGCCGGTTTGAGTCTCCCTTAAGTGGTAGAGAAAGTCGGCATATAAAAACCAACTCTTCTGCTGCTGCTGCTGATCACCGGAGCCTCAGGAACAGCGCAGGAGGCGATCACGGAGGGCCTTACAGGACAAGAGACGAAGTGCCCAGTTAGCAGCTCGGTACCGGCCCAGCACTGACAGTGGGGATGAGTGTTTGCAGGATCAGGTCTGAGATGGCTGTCAGGTGCATGGTGTTACAGGCTGCCTGAGTGGTGTCCCGCTATAAGCAGCTGGAAAGGGCATAGCTGTGTGGAAGCAACACCTCTATCCACTCCTGACCTTGCTGTGAATTATTTGCTTTATCTGGACCTCGGCTTGAACCCTCAGTCTTGGCTTTTGGAATACCCTCGGACTTGCCCCTGTGAGGTTTGAAACTGTCCGGTGTGTGCGTGTTGGGGGACTGTGACTAGCCCAAGGTCACCCAGCTGGCTTCATGTGTAGGAGTGGGGTAACAAATCCAGTTCACCAGATTAGCCTCCACCGCTCATGTGAAAGAGTGGGGAATCAAACCCGGTTCTCCAGATTTGAGTCCACCGCTCCAAACCACCGTTCTTAACCACTACACCACGCTGGCTCTCAGGAAGGAAGGTTTTAGGGAGGGATCTCAGCAGTGCCGTAGAGTCCACCTTCCAAAGCATCCATTTTCTCCAGGGGAACTGATTTATGTGCTCTGGAGATAAACTGTAATGGAAGGAATTCTCCTGGCTCCACCTGGAGGATTTAATTCTGGGAGATGCCCCGGTCCCACCTGGAGGTTTGCAACCCTGTTCCAGGATCCAAAGCCAACTAGAGACTTTTTTTTTCTAATCGGTTGTTTCAAGAGCTTTGAGAAACAGAGCGCAGCGAAGGGGAATACCATCCCCATTCTCACTGGCCATCCATCCATGATGAAGCCTCGGGCTGAAGTCCCAAAGTCCTCTGATGGTAGCAGACCGCACACAACACTCATTCAAAAGGAAAGTTAAGCCTCAAAATGGAGGGTTTTAAAATATATTATTTATTTATTTCCTGCCTTGAACGCATGAAGCTGCTTTGTACTGAATCAGACCGTGGGTCCATCAAAGTCAGTATTGTCTACTCAGAACGGCAGCAGCTCTCCAGGGTCTCAGGCAGGGGTCTTTCACATCACCTACCTTCAACTGGAGATGCTGGGGATTGAATCCTGGGATCCTGGGACCTTCTGTATGCCAAGCAGATGCTCTACCCCTGAGCGACAGCCCCTCCCCTTACTCCTAATGGGGACCCAAAGCGGCTTAAGTAGTTTTATCTACTCGCAGTAACCCTGTGAGGTAGGTTAGGCTGAGAGTATGTGACTGGCCCAATGTCATCTGGCAAGCTTCTATGGTATAGTGGGGATTCGAACCTGGATCTCCCAGATCCTAGTCTGACACTTTAACCACTACACCAAGCTGTCTCTCCATATCTGTGATAAATATGCAATCAGTCTTGCAGGAAGTGCCAGATTAATTCGCCTAAGGGTTCCCAGCTCTGGGTTGGGAAGTTAGAACATAAGAAAAGCCCTGCTGGATCAGACCAAGGCCCATCAAGTCCAGCTTTTTATAGGATAGGGTAGGGGGACGCTGGGGTTGAGTTGGTGGGACCAAGGGGGCGGTGGCCCGAAAAGTTTGGGAACCACTGCTATAGACATACCACTCTACCCACTGCACGGCACTGCCTTGCCACAAGAGTTTTTCAGGGTCAACCGCAAAAACACATCCACGCCAAGCAGACGGCAGCCAGTCTCCCCCCATACACACACCTTTATGAGAATCCCTTTGCAACCCACACCAATTTGGAACGCCACCCTTGGAGAGGGCGGACGCTGACCAGGAAGCATCCGTTTCCTCTGTCCACACCCCCCCCCCAGGCATGCGCAGTGGCACACCTCTTGTGAAATGATGTTCTCTGCTGGGTAATCTGGGGCTCATTAACCCTAATCATGTCAGTCACTGTCACTTTCTTTTTTTGCCTCTGCAAGGGGGGGTGGACCTGCGCAATAAAGGCAGTGCGCTTGGGGTGGGGGGAGGATATCTCTCTGGCACACCCAGCCAGAGAGATTATTTATTATTTTTATTTATTTATTTATTTATTTATTACGGATGGCCCCGGGCCAGCTCCGTAATTGGATGCAGAGGGAGTGGAGGAAGAGACCACCCCAAGGGGTGGGGGCAGGGAATCAGAAACACACATGCTTTCATGCGTCCTGCTTCGGGGCGCCAGGGCAGCGGAGAAGGCCGATTTCTCTGCAAGGAGAGAGCTTTTTTTGGTATGTGTGTGTGTTAAATGCCGTCAAGTCGCTTCCGACTCACAGCGACCCTATGAATCAATGTCCCCCAAAATGTCCTATCTTTGACAGCCTTGCTCAGGTCTTGCAAATTGAGGGCCGCGGCTTCCTTTATTGAGTCCATCCATCTCTTGTCGGGTCTTCCTCTTTTCCTGCTGCCCTCCACTTTTCCTAGCATGATTGTCTTTCCCAGTGACTCCTGTCTTCTCATAATGTGACCAAAATACGATAGCCTCAGTTTAGTCATTTTAGCTTCTAGGGTCAGTTCAGGCTTGATTTGATCTATAACCCAGTGATTTGGGGTTTTTTGGCAGTCCACAGTATCCGTAACACTCTCCTCCAACACCACATTTCAAAAGAATCTACTTTCTTCCTATCGGCTTTCTTCAATGTCCAGCTTTCACACCCATACATAGTAATAGGGAATACGATGGCATGAATTAACTTGATCTTGGTAGCCGGTGACACATCCTGACACTCAAGAATCTTTTCTAGCTCTATCATGGCTGCCCTTCCCAGTCTCAATCTCCTTCTGATTTCTTGGCTGCAGTCTCCCTTGTGGTATGGTGACATTTAATAAGAAAAAAATGAAAAGTTTGAAATGGTAAAAATGCTCTTGAAGAATTTTGATGGGTGAAGGCAGGATTTTGAGGGGGGGTCCCCATCTAAATGAACTTGAAACTCCTCAACAATTCTGTTGGCTATTGGAATGATGACTATGAAATACTGATCAGCCACCTTTATCTAATTTTAGACTGTTTTGTTCCCTTGGACAGTTCTTTGCCTACGTTGACTGTTTTGGTTTCTGTCTTATTTTTTCTTGCATTGCTTTTAAAATTTTATTATCATTTATAAAACAATCAGAGAGTAAGTGATGTGACAGACCTCTGCCTGAGATCCTAGAGAGCGGCTACCAGTCTGAGTAGACAATATTGACCTTGATGGATCAAGACTTTGCTTTAGCATGTGGCAGCTTTGTGCTTTCATGAGGGGCTGTGGCTCAGTGGTAGAGCCCCTGCTTGGCATGGCTTGTCCCTAGGGTGGCCCGCCTCCAGGTACCAGCCGGAGATCTCCCGCTATTACAACTGATCCCCAGGTAATAGAGATCAGTTCCCCTAGAGAAAATGGCCACTTTGGCCATTGGGCTCTATGACATTGAAGTCCCTCCCCTCCGCAAACCCCACCCATCTCAGGGTCCGCCCCAAAAACCTCCTGCCGGTGGCAAACCGGGACCCAGCAACCTTGGGGGAGGAGTCACTCTTCAGGGTCCTTTTTTCATCAAGTCCAAGGGTTGGCCTTTGGTTTAGGAAGAGAAGCATTCAGCTACATCCTAGGGCAGGGATGGAGAACCTTTTTTCCACCAAGGGCCATTTGGATATTTATAACATCATTCGCGGGCCATACAAAATTATCAACTTAAAAATTAGCCGACCAAGTCCCAAGCAGGCAGCTGCCCCAGATGACCCCCCCCCCCAGCGCGGGCAAGCAGGCAGGCATCCAACCGGTGGCGCACTCTGTGGGAGGTTGGCAAGCCTAATTACACATTCAATAGACTGGATCCCTGGTCTTCAATTGATAAATCACATCCATACCTATGTGAAGCTTCACCAAAGCAGCACCGTTTCCCTGTTGATTTTTAAAAGGCATGGAGGGGAGGCAGCACACCCAGGAGGCAGAAGGGGGCTGAACTCTCTTACGGTTAATCATTGCATGGAAGAGGAAATTTTCAGCCAGCGCAACCTTTCCCTACTTCTATACAAAGCTGCATCTGCCCAAACTATCCAGCTGATAAACATCCAGGAATCTTAGAGAGGAAAGGGCAGAGATGGACATCCACTATAAAAACAAAAAGTGAGTAGTGCAGGTTGGTTTCAAGTCAGAATACTGGGCTAGATCAGGGGTCCCCAACATGGTGTCCATGGGCACCATGGTGCCCGCCGACACCTTTTCTGGTGCCTGCCAAATATTTCTAAGAAGTGGGTGGGGCCAGGAAGGGCTTTGGCTCAGCAAGGCTTCTGATTGACTATTGGAGATTTGTTTAAATGCTGCTATGCCCAAGGATCTGCACTGTGTTACTGAAGTTAAGCTGCGGCGAAGCCGTGTCAGGATTCCAAATGCGCCCACAGGCTCGAAAGGGTTGGGGACCCCTGGGCTAGAGTGTCTCCCTTTAAAACCAGGCAGGGAACACAGTGGGGGGTTTTGGCTTCTGCAAGGAACGCCTGCTTCCTACAGCCCTTCTCGCTATTGCATCTCCGGGTGTCATTAGGTCACCCCCAGGCAGTTGGCGCGGCCTGAAGACAGAACCGCTTTTTCAAGCTGGGCATGTTTTCGAAAGGAAAAGTGACTCTCTGAAGAAATGCCGGTGGAGCCAACGCACCCCGCCTCTGACACATCTTGGCCGGGCCCAACGTTGCTTCCACCAGCCAGAATCTAGAGCAACAGTCCCAAGCCATCCTGCCCTGTTTCTATGGGGAGATCTAGATGTGCGTGCGCAGCGTTTGACGAGAGAGGAGCTGCCGAGCAGACATAGCAAGTGCAATTCCCAGCACAAGCTAAAAGCCCCTTTGCTCAGCTTGTTTCCGAATCCAAAGCAGAGCTGGGGAAAAGGGGCTGCAGTCGGATATTGAAAAAGTGAGCACCTGTGGCTCTCAGCGTGGGGGTTGGGCCTGGAGTCCCTATAAGTAGCTAAGACATGTTTACATTGTTGTATGCAATACCCCTTGTAGCTTAGGTAGACATCTGGTTAGGTCTACACGTTTCAGGTTTAGGGTTGCCAGGTCCCTCTTTGCCACCGGCAGGAGATTTTTGGGACGGAGCCTGAGAAGGGTGGGGTTTGGGGAGGGACTTCAATGCCATAGAGTCCAATTGTCAAGGAGGCCATTTTCTCCAGGGGAACTGATCTCTATCGGCTGGAGAGCAGTTGTAATAGCAGAAGATCTCCAGCTAGTACCTGGAGGTTGGCAACTCTATTCAGATTAGATCAACACCCCAAGGTAATTCTAGGGTGGAGGAATCCACTTGAAGGGGAGAAGGAGAAGAGTTGGTTTTTATACGCCGACTTTCTCTACCACTTAAGGGAGAATCAAACCTTCCTCCCCCAATACAGACACCCGGTGAGGTAGGTGGGGCTGAGAGAGTTCAGATGAAACTGTGACTAGCCCAAGCTGGCTTCATGTGGAGGAGTGGGGAAACCAACCCGGTTCTCCAGATCAGAGTCCACCGCTCCAAACCACCGCTCTTAACCACTACACCACGCTGGCTCCCACGAATGCTCACGGCCCATTTCCAGTCACCTGCAGGGGTGTGTGCCATGTTGGTTTTCCTAACCAAAGACAAGATCAACTTCACTTGTCCAAAGTGTATGTTGGTAGGGCTTTTGGAGGTGAAGGTTCAGAGCCTGGAGGAAAGTACTACTACTCTCCAAAAGATCAAGAAAGGGGAGGATTTCATTAATGGAAGCCATGATGTCCTGCATGGGGATGGGGACACTGGTCAGAGGAACAATATTGTGGTTGACTGCCCTAATGAGATTCCTCAGAGCACTACAGCACGACAACAAAGGCATCGAGCGAGACGGCATTCAGTGCCATGGGATCTCAGGAATCGATCCCAGGCCACTTGCGGTGGCGGCAGAGACAGGAACACGACCGGAGGAAGAGCCACAAACACAAGAAAGACGGAGGAAGGAGGGCAGGGGGATATGAAATAATGGCACTGGAAGGAAAAGGAAAGTGTTGGTCATAGGTGACTCTCTGCTGAGGGGTGCACTGCTTGCCAGGGTGAAAGATTAAAGATATTGCCGACCAGATGCCAAAACTGATCAAACCTGCAGGTCATTACCCATTTGTGATGGTCTGTGTGGGAAGCGTATTACCGCGTTCAGATAAGGGAAAATGACGAGTGGAAGACAGCCTTTTCTAGTTGCTTTGGAATGTTTGAATACCTGGTGATGCCTTTCGGGCTTCAGGGAGCTCCTAGTGTCTTCATGCAAATGATTAATGAGGTGTTGCATGACTTATTATTCAAAGGAGTGATCGCTTATCTCGGGATGGCTTCACTTTGTTTTACTTTCTCTGCCTAGAATGCTTTTAAACTGTAACCTGCATACATTGAGTCATTAACAGCCTTACCTGCATGTAAGGCAGTCAGCTTCTTTAATCTGTCTTTTTGCTCCTAATAAAGTAGCATTGCCTGAGCGTGTGTGCTTATGGGGTGCTAGGGACAAATGCCTGAGTGACATTTGGGGAATGGGTGGAGCTATGCTCCGCTTCCAAAATGCACGGCAGCTGCCTATTTCCCCTCCTCTCACCCCTTTTAAGGACCTGACCCCCGTTATCTGTCAAGCTATACTTTACCAAGCTATAGCTAGATAGGAAAACTGAGGCGGGGGTCTTCCAGGCTGCAGAGGATCCTGGCAAAAATCACATAATGCACTTGCTTTTCAACAAGCCTAATGGAGAGAAAACACAGAGGAAGGGGGGATGGAGGGGCGGAGGTAGCAAGAGGCACCAGAACAGGGGGTGTGGACACTGTTCCCTCATTGCTTGATGCTGAGGGCACATTTTCACACTCCCATTCGGAAGCAGGCTTTCTAACTTAATCAAGAGGAGAAAGCAAAAAATGGACTGAATATGCTCCAGGACACGAGGAATGTTGAGAGCAGAGTCAGTATTAAAGGGGGAAAATGTGTGTTTAGGGGAAAATAGTGGCTTAGGCCCCTAAATGCTTACAGAACCTGGGAAGAGGAAAGTTTGGAGGTTCCCAAATTCCTGCAATTTCCTGGGAGGAGGAAAGTTTGGAGGTTCCCGAATTCCTGCAGTTTCCCAAAGACCTCCAGCTTATAAAAAGCCTATCAGCAACATCAATAATTAGGGTTGCCAGCTCCAGGCTGGGAAATAGCTGGAGATTTTTGGGGCGGAGCCTGAGGAGGGGAGGGTTTGGGGAGGGGAGGGGCTTCATTGCCATGGAGTCTGATTGCCAAAGCAGCCATTTTTTCCAGGGGAACTGATCTCTATCGGGTAGAGGTCAGTTGTAATAGAGGGAGATCTCCAGCTAGCACCTGGAGGTTAGTCAATCATATGCAGTCACTATGGCCAATTAACACAAAACAATGATAACACCAATAAATTTCAAATTATATGTATATTTTTTCTGTTACTCCACAGAAATAGTATATTCTTGATAATATAAAATATATAAAAAGTCAAGGACAATGGAAATCAAGCAACAAACAAGACAGGTATCCGGTAAGTTAACCTGTTTCAAAGTCACTTTCCTCAGTTGATGTATGTAAAAG
Organism: Euleptes europaea; assembly: GCF_029931775.1. NCBI lineage: Eukaryota > Metazoa > Chordata > Lepidosauria > Squamata > Sphaerodactylidae > Euleptes > Euleptes europaea. The sequence goes on along the minus strand of NC_079329.1, from coordinate 35,677,105 downwards.
TCCCAAATCAAAGTCACTTTTACATACATCAACTGAGGACTATTTCTATTATACTATTTCTGTGGAGTAACAGAACAAATATACATATAATTTGATATTTATTGGTGTTATCATTGTTTTGTGTTAATTGGCCATAGTGACTGCATATGATTGACTAACTAATTAATTTGCAGCACCTGGAGGTTGGCAACCCTATCAATAACCCTTCCTCTTGAACATTTATTTATTTATTATTTGCATTTCTATCCCTCCCTCATTCCCGGCAAGCCAGGCTCAGGGTGGCTCACAAGAGAATTATAAAAACATCCGTTAAAATATATACTAAAACGTACTTTAAAAATCATATTTTATGATTGCGACAAAGATGGCATTCCAATCCTAACTGCGGCCACTGGACAGGCCTGGTCAGCGGTGGACCCCCAACCAAGTTGGAGGGGGGGATGGAGAGGCCAGCAATTGATGATAATGGGGAAAAGAACTTGCACCTGTCCTCAGGTGTAGGCCTGGCAGCACAGTTCTGTTTTGCCGGCCCTGCGGAGCTGGCTTAGGTCCCGCGGGGCCCTGATGTTACTTGCTAGACGGTTCCCCCAGGCCAGGGCCGAGAAAGCCCTGGCCCTTGTCGAGGACACGAGGACGTGGTTGTTTTTTAACAACATTCGGAGAGGGACGCCACTTAACATCCTACAGGCGATGCTGGCAGGAGAGAGGAAGACATATAGGCACAAGAGTCCCTCGGAAAAAAAGGACATCGCCTACGGCCGATATGCTGAGGGGCTGCCCCACTGCTGGGCCTTAGCAACAGTGCGGCCGGTCTGGTTTCCCCGACGCCCGGCACACAGCTGCGACTCTCCTCCGGGAGGATCCGTTGAAAGGGCCAGTAATAAAGTCAACTCCCGTCGGCTGGAATTCCCGGCATGTCCGCCAGCCGTCTCCGGGCAACGGCCACCCAGAAGAATGGAAGGGGACGGCTTGTCTCTACTGCTGGGGGGGGGGGGGGCATTTTAAAATTAACTTCGACCCGCAAGCTTCTTTAGGGTTGGCAGGACGCCATTCCAGAGAGCCACCCCATCTTTATTAGGCACACCTCCCCGTACACTTTTTTTTAAAACTGGAAGACAGCTTAGGCATCTGGAAACAGATGAGTAAATGCAGAGGAAAGTAGATGCAGTTCCACCAGAATCATAGAGCTGGAAGGGACCGCCAAGGTCATCTAGTCCAACCCCCTGCACAATGCAGGAAATTCCAAACTACCTCCCCCACTCCATAGACCTATTTAAGGGGTTCTGGAATACTTGGTGTGCAAGAAGTAGTGAAATGGCTTAGAATCAGAATTGGAAGGGACCACCAGGGTCATCTAGTCCAGCCCCCTGCACAATGCAGGAAATTCACAACTACCTCCCCCACACACCCCCAGTGACCCCTACTCCATGCCCAGAAGATGCCCAAGATGCCTTCCCCCTCATCATCCGCTAAAGGTCATAGAATCAGCCTTGCTGACAGTTCACGCTAATTCAGCAAAAAGCTAACGGTACGCTCAGAAGAAAGGGGAGTATAAAAAATCAGGGGTCCCCAACCTGTTTCAGCCTGTGGACACATTTAGAATTTGGATACAGTGTCGCGGGCACAGCAACAAAACGTCTGCCGCAGGAGGTGCAGCCCGCCACAAAGTTAGCTGCTGCAGCTTAACTTCGGTCACACAGTGAAAATCCTTGTGTTGTGGTAGCAGATACTGCCAAAGCAACACATTTAAAGATCTGCAGAGCTCATCAAATGCTCAAGTCGGAAACCCTGCTGGGCAAAATCCCTACCTGGCCATGCCCACTTTCTAAAAACACTTGGTGGGAGCCAGCAAAGGGGTTGATGGGCACCATGATGCCCATGGGCACAATGTTGGGGACCCCTGATATAAATATTTTAAATGAATAAATAGTAAGGTAGGAAATGCACTACTAGCAATGGTAGTTATACCCTCAACAAGTGGGGAAGCTTCTTTAAAAGACTCAGTGAAAAGCTTAGTAGCCTCAATAGATCAACATCTGTTATAAGAGAAACAGGTGAGAAAAAATAGTTCAGATCACCTTTTTCCATTTTCACCCAGCCTAGAAATTATTCTCTCTCTTGGACAGTCAGGCTAGCCATGCTGATCAATGCTATAGGAACCTTGTGACTAGACTACTGCAGTGCGCTCTATATGGGGCCTGCCACTGAGGAACACACAAAAACTGCAGTTGATTCAGAAGGTGGCAGCCTGATTGCTATCAGGGGCTGGAGGGACCTTGGCCTGACTCAGCAGGGCTCTGGTTTCGTTTTAATTCAGCAACCAAACTCCACACCCCATGTGCTGAAAATATTTCCCAAACACATCCATCTCCTCCTTAATTTCTCTCTCCGCTTCTTCACCTCACTCAGTCATGCCAGATCTCCATTGAACAGGGGTTTCATGCCCATGGTGAGCACCATACAAAGCCTCAGATGTCAAGGAAAACCCCAACCAAATCCACCTCTCCCCCAATACTACTTTATGGGAGGGGCCACGGCTCAGGCTTTGTACACCGAAGGTCCCCGCTTGAAACCAGGCACAGGTGATGTGAAAGGCCTCTAACCAAGACCATGGAAAGCCTCAGGCAGTCTGAGTAAACAATATGGACCATGATGGATCAAGGGTCTGAGTCAGTACAGCAGCTTCATTCATGGAGGGCTGTAGCCCAGCAGGCAGAACACCTTCTGTGCATGCAGAAGATGCCAAGTTCAATCCCTGGCATCCCCACTTAAAAGGTGATCTGAGTGCCCTCTGCTTGAGATCTGGGAGAGTGGCTGCCAGTCAGAGTAGACAGTACCAACCTTAATAGACCAAGGGTCTGACACAGTATAAGGCAGTCATTCCGCTCCAGCATAGTAAATGGAGTAGACAGGGAATGAATTTTGCAGTGTGTGTGAGAGAGAGGGGTGGGAGAGAGAGAGCATGAACTTCCTAGATCCAAGCTTACCTGTATATCTGAATTAGGGCATCTGCATGCACAAAATCATTCAGTTGTGAAGGATTGTTGTGCAATACCCAGCCATTTGTGTCGGATGGTGCATAATAATAATACTGGCTACCATACAGGGTTGTTGCAAAAATACCAAAATAATGTGTAAAACCCTTGAAATGAACAGAGTATTACGTAAAACACTACTATTATTTATCATCATCCTGCCTCTAATTTCAAAGATTTTATGAGTTTGGGTCCAGAAAGATGGTAACATAAAGCTGAGTTGGTCTCCCAGACATGTTTCTTATTCTTCAAGCAGCTTTCCTGAATCCACAGTCCCATAAACATGACTACTTGCAAGGAGACAAAGTCAAAACCAAGGGTACATAGGAATAGTCACATGCTTGGCACAGATGCAAACCACTCTCAAATAATCTTTTAATTTCCTTGTCGTTCTTCAGGTTTTCATTTTCTGATACAATCTGAGAATTGGGAAGCAAGGGAGAAGACTTGCCAAGAGGTGGAAGGGAGGGGATATAACATGGCATGTGGAAACCTGCATGCATCCAGCAAGAAAAGGGACTTGTGGACAGCTTGGTAACTCTCTCTCAGTGGGCCAGTGGAAACAGGATTGCCCGGCCCTGAACTTTGGGCGAGAGGTTTTGCAGCTCATTCTCCTGGCTGTAGGACAGCTCTTCAAAGCTGCACAATTGGGAATATACACACACGTATGTCATACAATTGATAATAGTGCATGGAAGGCTTCTATTGGATGCCATTGGTCCTGCAACTCCCAGTGATATTCCTGAGACCCCATGAGTCTCAGGGTTTGAGATGCTGGAGATTGGGCAAGCCTGAACAACCCAGAGAAAGCTCCTAGGCCTGTTGCCTGAAAACTGTGTAAAAGAAATTTGGCCTGGGTTGCTACAATTGTAAGCAAACCAGGAATTTCTTAAATAAGCAAACATGAACAACATTGTTTGCATTTAATGTGCACGCATCGTGTAGTGAACAGGCACACACAACGGAACCAAACTGTTGCGCTCAGCCCCTGCGCACCATTTCAAGGCCACTGCATGGGGGAGGGACTCTGTTTGTGGTTCCTCAATAGGTTCCATCCACAGAGCTCACTGAGCCAAGGCAGGCAGGGAGCCTGTCAGGGAGGTACCGCAGCTGTGGTGGGGATTTCTCTCCAACCGACTTCACGATGGGGTCCCACTACTAGACTGGCCTCCAATTCCATCCTCTGATCCTGCTAGGGTTGCCAGCTCCAGGTTGGGAAATACTTGGAACTTTGGGGGTGGAGCCTGAGGAGGGTGGGGTTTGGAGAGGGACTTCAATTGGGGTTTAATATCACAGAGTCCACCTTCCAAACTGGCCATTTTCTCCAGGTGAACTGATCTCTATCACCTGGAGATCAGTTGTACTTGTGGGAGATCTCCAGCTACCACCTGATGGTTGGCAACCCTAGATCCTGCCCAGGCAGTAGAATTTTTGACAACCCTGTTCCTAAGAGCACACACAAAAACCTTATTCACACATTACAAACTAGATCCCTGTCCATAAATGTGCACCTTTTGGCACAGGTATACTCCACAAGAAAAATACTGTGCATTGGAAAACAAGTATGCATACAACTTCACATGCTGACTGTATTTAATCACCAAAACAACATAGCAGAGGACAAGCCTACATCAAGAAGTTCGGTGCTGCGGCCTGAAACACTTTTCATTCCAATCCCAGAACTTAGTTGTGGTTTTGTGCTGGAGGAAAGCATTCTGCAAAGGGTCTGAAGTACCCTGTTGCTTCACATGCTCGAAGACTGAGACCCTAGCACTGAAAACAGGCCAAGTCATTAAACCCTGGTCCACAATGAGCCATGCTTGGCCATTAGAAGTGCATGGATGTGCATGACACGGCACTGGAAAAGGACCTCTGCAAGGCAGCCACACACCAACCCATGAGCCGTGGCTCAGTGGTAGAGCACCGGCCGATTTCTCAGATGACTGGTAGGGCTCCCAAACTGTTTCTCTTATCTCGCTATTGGCTCTGGAACAAATCAAAAATTAGTAACAACTAGGGCTTGGTCCTCTGCCATAAAATTTTGGCTACGGGTTCATTATCATGCGGGGGAATCAACCCTTTTAAAATATCTACTGGAAGACACCTGTTGGACTGACAGTTCTGAATGGACAATCAAGATAAAAAAGAAAATTGCCAGATAGGCATCGACCTGGACTCCCTGTTTTTATCTAGCAAGAGTTATATCCTAAATCCAATAAAACAAAGACTAGCCGACCATGAGTTTCAGCGTAAATTTCCATTAATTCCACCAATTTCCACCTGCTTGGCATGCAGAAGGTCTAAGGTTCAATCCCCAGCATCTCCAGTTAAAGGGACGAGACAAGAAGGTGATGTGAAAGACCTCTGCCTGAGACCCTGGAGAGCTGCTGCCGGTCTGAGTAGACAATACTGACTTTGATGGACCAAGGGTCTGGTTCAGTATAAGGCAGCATCATATGTTCATGTGTTCATCAATTGAAAGGTTAAATGTTTCTGTGGGTGAACATGAGGTCGCAATATATGCTCCACAGGATCCCTTGCCATGTTGCAGACGGTGCTGAGATATACTTTTTGAGTGGCAGAAACCAATAGGAATGTACATGCTGATATTAACGGAACAATTTCCAAACCTAAAATGTCCCAGTCATTAATGCTGTGATTACAGTTAATATAAACTGGATGGGAATGTAATAGCAACATTCAGGAAGCTTCAATTGGACCATTATCCTGTCTTAGAGTTAAAGAAAATTAGAAGGGGAAGGGAAGTGAGGTGCAAGCGTTTCAGCGACATACAATTTACTGGGATGTATATGTTGCCGTCTAAGAGCGTTGTGCTTGTCAACATGTTGTTTTGAAGGCAGACAACATAAAACAGTGGGGCACCTTAAAGACTAACAAGATTTATTTCAGTGTGAGCTTTTGTAAGTCAAGAAATCACTTCCTCAGGGACTTCCGGTAGAGACGCTGATCTGAGCGCCACGTTCCTCGAGAGCTCCCGAGGGACCCAAGAAACGTTCGAATTTGGGGTGCAACCCTGTACACACCCCCAGTTTTCTAAACAGTGGACTGGGAAGCAGGAATACCCCTGCAGCCGAGAAGAGTGGTTTGACCCCCATTTTCTCTGAGAGAACTTCTGGAAATCTCTCTGAAACATTGGGTGTGGTCCCGCCGGAATCGAGGAGAAATACAACGCCGCGAACGTCTCCTTGGCATTAGGCTCAGATCTCCTCTATCTATTACCATCTAAGCAACTACATGAAAGCAAGAATACCTACTCTTCTAAAATCTGAGTAAGTTACAAGAACTCTTTTGTTTTACCTGGATTTGGAAGTTCTGAAGGATTGTAAAATACATCTATTAAATCCGCGTCTCCCCACCTAATGTATAAATGACTCTTTGAAAACAAGAAAATATCTGATAAACCGGCAGGAACCTTATCAATTTGATCGGTGGGTAGACATAACAAACAGGATCTTTTGAAAGACGCTACAACTACCAATCAGATACTATGACGCAGAAAGGGGAGGGAGGAGGAGATACCCCCCCACCCCAGTGGTGACGTCTTTTCGACTTAAGTAGGTCTTCCAGCCACGTTTTCCCTGGAAGCAAATTATCTTGGAGAACCGGAAGACAGTAAGAAACTTGTTGCTCTCTAAGGCGTCTAATACCATCGCAGTATCATCGATCGTGGGAACGGAAGTGTGTCTCCCTTGTGCAACTGGCAAATATCCCCCAAGTTCCTGGATATCAAGAGGAGGTAACGGAAGGTCCACGATCCTGCAACTTCCTGTGTATATCCTGTTTCCTGCAGCATCTCCGTGCTAGAGTGTCTTCAACTCGATGGTATTCTAATACTAAAGTACTACCCACATTACAAGAATCCTGCCAAACTATTTACAAACTTTCTTTTTTCGGTGTATCTGTCTGGACTTTACCAACTAAGCTTTAACAGAATTTTTAAAAGCAGCAACCATGGAACGTGCGATTAATCAGCTGGATCAACTACTTGATATGATAAACTCTCAAGATCAATCTATCAACCAAAAATTGGTCATCATCTTAGACGAATTTAAAGATACAAATAACCAAGCTACTACAATGAAGCCAGATGTGGTAGTAGTGAACTTTCTAACTGAGAAGACGGCTGAAGAACAGAAAAATCCTATAAAGGAACTGGAAATCCATGATAAACAACCAGAGGCTGCATACTTTCAAGAAGAAACTGCGATAGATCAGCTGGCTACAATGTGAGAGACTTTGATTTCTGTTTTTGCAATCCCTCTGCCTGCAATCTATTTATTGCTAGCTTGGAGGATTTGAAGGGTGGAAAGGCTGGAGTTACTGGGATCTCTCTCTAAGACTTTGGGATGGAAGAAATTACAATGCAGATTTACTATAAGAACCCTATGTCTGCAGAGGGAATTTTACCAACAATCTCCAAGGATGCTCTTCGACGTTTAGTGTTAAAGAGGAAAAGTGGAAGACGCTGGAAATTCCAAACAAAGGGACTGATTAAAAGAGTTTAGATTTTCTGGAACAAAAAAGGAACTGGTTAAAAGGCTTAGCTTTGGTGAAAATGGAACAATTTACTGTACTAATATACTAGAAAGATAATTTGCAATTATGGGTGATTGGGAGACATGGAGGGTTTAGAGAAATTGACTTTTAAAGGAGGTAATAAATGTTACCTATTGTTCTAATCTATTTACTATTAATGAGATTTATTAATATTTTTGTGTTAGTATCAATTAATTTTTAATGAATATATTCAATGCTTTATTTTTAAAATTGCATGTGATTTAGTTTAATGAATAAAATTAAAATATTAGGATTGGAATTATTTATATTAAAGAGTACATAGGCTTATTGATGGATGGAAGAAGATGTAGGGGAAGTCTTTTTTCTTCTTTTCTTTTTCTTTTTATATTGGATATACTTTTAACAACAATATAACGTGTGTGTTTTTTATGATTGTTAGCAATTGTAGAAATGTATATGTTTATTTGACTTAGAAAAACAATAAAAATAATTTTTTTAAAAAAGAACTCACTTCCTCAGATACAATAGAAAGGAAGACAAACATTCACTTCACTTTAAGAAAACTGAAGGGAAGGGGGGAACGGGTGGGGGGAGGAATTGAGCAAAGTGACTGGTAGCATAAAAGAGAGGTGATTCTCTAGTTATATGTAATGGATGATGAGAGAGGTCAGAGGTTCAAGACGTAACGTCATATCAGTTAGCAAGAGCTCTTTCTGCCTCTAAAATTCCTATAAAGCAGCTTTAGAAGACCCAGATTTAGAAGGGGGGGGTGTTAATCCTTTCCTCTCACTATTTTGCCAATAAAATTGCCATGGCTATTAGTAGGGGGAAACTGGCAAGCTTTTCATTAATTACATAGAATACCAAGCTAGATACGTTGTGACGACAGAAGAAGGAGAAGAAGGAGAAGGAGAAGAAGGAGAAGGAGGAGAAGAAGGAGGAGAAGAAGGAGGAGAAGAAGAAGAAGAAGAAGAAGAAGAAGAAGAAGAAGAAGAAGAAGAAGAAGAAGAAGAAGAAGAAGAAGAAGAAGAAGAGTTGGCTTTTATATGCCGACTTTCTCTACCACTTAAGGGACACTAAAACCGGCTTACAATCACCTTCCCTCTCCCCACAACAAACACCCTGTGAAGTAGGTGGGGCTGAGAGGGTTAGGGTTAGGGTTAGAGCTGTGACTAGCCCAAGGTCACCCAGCTGGCTTAATGTGTAGGAGTGGGGAAACAAATCCAGTTCACCAGATTAGCATCCCCCGCTCATGTGGAGGAGTGGGGAATCAAACCCGGTTCTCCAGATCAGACTCCACAGCTCCAAGCCACCGCTCTTAACCACACCACCACGCTGGCTCTTGTTTGCCTGTTAGAAAAAAAACAGACAGCCATGGCATGTTTTTAAATAAAAACACCTTCGCCTACAGGCCTGAAGAAAAAAATGTCCTGCCCCTTTAATGTGTGAAAATGGGCAGCTGAACCTTTGCCGGGCACCAAGGTAAATAACATCACCTGGTAAATTGCATCCAATTAAGCCTCTGTTAAAGGGACAGGGCGTTTTTCTCCAGGTATGTTGGCACCCCTAAGGAGGCCCTCTACGTGAGACTTCTGTCCCAGTTGGATGGGGGATGCCTTTCCAGTTGAAACCAGCACACACAATATCCAAGCCGAAGAACCAAATGAACAGAGATTCAGTGTGGTTAGAGTGTCAGACTAGGATCCGGGAGACCTAGGTTCGAATTCCCCTGCTCTGCCATGGAAGCTTGCCGGGTGACCTTGGGCCAGTCACACACTCTCAGCCCTAACTTTCCTTGCAAGGCTGTAGTGAAGATAAAATGGAGAACAGGAGAAGGATGTAAACCACTTTGGGTCTCTGCTGGGGAGAAAGGCAGAGTATAAACGAAGTATAAACAGATTCAATAACTAATTCTAACAAAACTGGACCAATGGGTGTTTTTTATAATGAACTGAAAATTGAGGGGGGTTGTTTGCATGGCAATGCCTGACCCTAAATTTGGACCCCAGTATCCTCCAGAGCGGTGGTTCCCAAACCTTTCGGGCCACCCCCCACCCCGTTGGGTTCCACAAACTCAACCCCAGCGCCCCCTACCCTATCCAACAACACCGTTTAAGGGGCCCACCTCTAGCACCCCCCTGCTGCCCCCTTGCCTCTTAGTGCCCCCCTAGGTAATCCCACCGTCCCCCATGGGGTGGTACTGCCCACTTTGGGAACCACTGCTCCAGAGCATCACAAGGGATCCTAGAGTGCTCTTTGACAGCATGATGCACGTCTTTGGGTGGTGCAGTTAATTCTGTTAGGCTATGGATGCTGGCTGTTTGCGGTGAGTGGAAGCAACCCGTCCGTCCCCTCCCCACCCACCCTTTCCAGGACTGTACTGCTAGAAGAACCTCTTGGAGCCCTCAGCATGGCAAGATCCATTATAGGCGACCTGGAAATTCTTCCATTAATTGGGGTGGGGGGAGAGGGTGGAAGGCTTATTGTTCACTGGTGTGAGGGCATTAAAGAGTTTAATGTTTAACAGCAGCTGCGATGGAAGAAAAGTTGAGGGGGGGTAGTAGGAGGAACCCAAGCGATCCTGGTTCTGGCGGTGTTTGAAGGTCACCCTGGGAACAATGGAGTTTGCTTGCCTCGTTGCTATAACCCTCCTAAGCAAGAGGGAAGGGGGATTCTCTGTTGCTTTTCACAATGACCCCCAAAATTCATCTTGAATCTCTCTTGTATCCAGAAGGAACCTCTAAAACGTAATCTAATTTTTAAAACTGGAAATACACAGGGCTCTCTTAACAGAATTCTCAGCTCCTTAACTCCTCAGTTGGGGGGGTCACTCGAGGGAAGCCAGGGCAAAGGTATCCCCTCCGTTTGAAACTAGTTTCCTTCATAAAATAGACATTTCCCATTGGGGCTTGGTCAAAAAGTTTGGAAAATACAAAAAAACGTTTCAGTTCAATCTTTTGCTGGTAAAAATGGCAGAGGAAAGAGACCCCTTCGCTCGGGAGTAAGGTCAATTTAGGGGATCAGTGAACCTAGGGAGGGGCGAGGATGAGAATTTGGGAAGGTGTGATCTTGGTTTTCCATATTCACTCTCCCTCTTTTCACAGGGGTGGGTGGGTGAGGGTGGGTGCCTGCATATCACACAGTTTCTGCACTTCTGAAGACTGGCTGCTAAAAGCGTGTGTTGAAAGCATCATACTGGAGATGATATAACAGAATTATCTGCGGGTGCCCCTTTGGACACGCCAAACCACCACTTTAACCATAATACTTCTTTATTTCACAAACTCTACACCTCACCTTTGTGCCCTCAAAGGCTCGATATGTGTGGGTACGCGAATGCTGAGAACTAGCTCAGGGTTTACAATTCCCAAGGACGCTGGACGTGGTAACGGTCAACGTAACCCAATACTTACATCATGTGCTAAGTATGGTCTGACTCCAGAATGGGCCTCCTCATGCCCGGCCCCACACATTGGTTCCATGCGCCAAATGGCTGAAAGCTGCCTTCCCACCACCCTGAAATCTGAAACGGCGCCTCTGATCTGACTGGGGTAACAAGGACATGTCAGCAGTTGAAGGGTAGAGGAGAACCGGGAACACTCCCCCACCTCCCTGAGCAAAGCCATCACATGGAGTTGAGTGGACTGGCATTTGGGAAACCAGGGCTAGGATAGTCAAAAACAAGCCAGACAGCAACCCTGGGGAAATGGGTGCTTTTCTTGAAGTTGTTTCTAGTAACCCAGCAGTCCCAACAACGACCTGGCAAAACGGACCAGTTATCATTGAAGAGTAGGGTTCCCCCGGGTACAATTATGACTTCCCATACTCTTGACTAGAGACTTAGCTTGAAGGCCTTTTTGCATCTGACAAAACAGGTCACTGTGCCACCTTAAAGCACTTGGGGTTATTTTGACAGGACGCTGGAGTACGCACACTTGCAAAGTCACAGAGAACCCTTCAACAATACAGAGCCTGTCTCCATCGCTTGCCTCCTCGTCAGCATCCCTTTTATGAGAAAGTCAAACCCGGTTCGCCAGATCAGAGTCCACCGCTCCAAACCACCACTCTTAACCACCACACCACACTGGTGTAGTGTTCTCTTTTCCCACATGTCTGCCAAAGCCCTATAAGTCAGATGCACACTTGGGAGCTCCATCCAAGCTCAGAATTTTAACTCCTAGGGGCTGATTCACACTAGGTCTACAGCACACAGCGGGAGGGGGCTTACAACTCCCCCTGCATGCCTTTTCCCCAACCTGAAACGACCTCAGTGGCAGTCGGGAAAACTTGCTGATGGGCTACACGTAAGTTTCTCCAATGGGCAGACACCGGTCCTCCACAGCCATTTCAGGTTGGGAAAATAGCATGGGGGGGGGGAGGCTTATGTTGCCTCTCCCTGTGATCCCAATCCGAACTGGGCCCCCACATGCCTGAGAATTAAGTTAACAGACCACAATTGTTAATAGGCATGTGGAGGATGTGATTTATTTCCTGGTGCCTTTCTCTCCAGTGGAGATCCAAAGCATCTCGTATAGGGTTGCAACTTATGGTGCCTAGGGAGGGCAGTGTTTGTGGGGAGGGAGTTGAAGAGGGGAGGGGATGCCATAGAGTTCACCCTCCAAAACTACCATTTCTTCCAAGGAAACTGATCTCTGTAGTCTGGATCTTGGTAACTTTGGGAGAACTCCAGCACCCACCAGGAGGTTGGCACCCTTAATTCTACTTCATTCTCCTCTCCTCCATTTGATCCTCACAACAACCCTGCGAGGTAGGTTAGGCCAAGAGTGAGTGACTGGCCAAAGGTCACCCAGCTGGCTTCCATGGCAGAGTGGGGGTTCGAACCTGGGTCTCCCAGATCCTACTCCGACACTCTAACCGCTACGTTGGCTCTGAATGTGTAAGGATTTTGTAACAAGAAATTGCTTCCTTGTTCAATCTAGGGATATAAGGAAGAAGAATATAACAAGAGCAAAGAGCAAAGATAAAAATGACATTATTTACAAGCACTAAAGCCCTTGCCTGTTGCACGTAGAGATGCAGCCAAAGAATAAAACGTGCCAAAGGGTGAGGAGCCAGCTTGACAAAGGTGATCTAATAATCCTGAATACGTAATTCAGAACACCTTGTCATACTTCTTACAACTTTCCAGGAAACCCCACACATTTTGATTCCCTGCCTAAATCAACAGCGATGACCTTATCTTGGACAAACATAAACCCACCTTTAAGTACTTAAAACTGTTAGGGGAAAATAGATTAAGGCTGGTTTGCCGGAGCTAGAGGCATAATCAGCGTTCAGGAATGGCCAGAATTCAAAACCCAAACAACATTGTTGAGAACTCAGTTTGACTCACTGGGGATGTACATTCAGATATTACTTAACCAAACCCCCAAAATTAAAATACCCCAGTCACCAATACTATAACAAATCTGGATTGGAAAAAAAAGAAAGAATCAAAGTCAGTAACATTCATGTCAACATGGTATTGGGTTAGAGTGGACCCAGGTTCAAATCCCCACTTGTGCCATGGAAGTTTGCTGGGTGACCTTGGAGCAGTTACACACACTCAGCCTAACCTACCCCCCCCCCAGGAGAAAACGGAGGGGAGGATGAGGATATAAGCTGCTTTGGGTACCCACTGGGGAGAAAGGTGGTCTATAAATGAAGCAATTTTGGCATTTGGCTTAGTTTGAAGATGCTCAGGAGAAGAGACGAGTGACTCAGCAGAAATACAACGGACACCAAATCACCAATCACTAAAGTTGCACACAGATTTTGCCAAAGAAAACTGCACTGATAGATTAGTCTTTCCAGAGTGGGGAGAAGCTCTACAATAGCAGAAAGCAAGAGAAGATTGTATATTTGAATTCTCCCCCTCATCAGTAAAGTGGAACTCTATGTGCATTGAAAACAAGCAAAAAGTGAAAAGGCTAGGACAGAACACCTCTCCCTAACATATTGACTCTTCACAGTTCTTTATTAGAGGGATGTTTAAGTTTGCAATTCCGCATGCAACCCACAAGCAACCCCTAATGGTACATTCCTCAGAGGACTTCAGCACATAGGGATTTCACCCTCCAGGTGGATCCCCCAGAATATCAGCTCAGTTTCAGACTACAGAGATCAGTTCCCCAGGAGAAAATGGATGATTTGGAGGGTGGACTCTATGGCATTGCACCCCACTGAGGTCCCTGTCCTCCCCAGGCTCCACCCCCAAATCTCCAAGAGTTTTCCCAACCTGGATCTGGCAACCCTATCCCCCACCAGTGGCCGGGGAGACCTGGCAACCATAGAATCATAGAGTTGGAAGGGACCACCAGGGTCATCTAGTCCAACCCCCTGAACAATGCAGGAATTTCACAACTACCTCCCACACACACACACAGTGACCCCTACTCCATGCCCAGAAGATGGCCAAGATGCCCTCCCTCTTATCATCTGCCTAAGGTCATAGAATCAGCATTGCTGACAGATGGCCTTCTAGCCTCTGCTTAAAACCTCCAGGGAAGGAGAGCTTACCACTTCCCGAGGAAGCCTGTTCCTCTTAAGAACCGCTCTGTTAGAAAATTCCTCCTAATGTCTATACCCTATCAGCACATGGATTTTTTTAAATGTACAAATTAACTACAAAGGAGCCTCGTGGCGCAGAGTGTTAAGATGCAGTACTGAAGTCAAAAACTCTGCTCACGACCTGAGTTCGATCCCGACGGAAGTCGGTTTCAGGTAGCCGGCTCAAGGTTGACTCAGCCTTCCATCCTTCCGAGGTCGGTCAAATGAGGACCCAGCTTGCTGGGGGTAAAGGGAAGATGACAGGGGAAGGCACTGGCAAACCACCCCGCAAACAAAGTCTGCCTTGGAAACGTCGGGATGTGACGTCACCCCATGGGTCAGGAATGACCCGGTGCTTGCACAGGGGACCTTTACCTTTTACAAATTAACTGCTAGCCTTTTCAGCTGAGGTGATGAAAAGCCAGCCCTGATGAACGTAAGTGTCCGGGTGTCCAGGACATGATAGCCCTCTTTCCCTGGAATTTGTTCCTTAACACACACACACACAGAAAACAATCTTTGCAAGTTTCCATACATAAGCGTTCCCTCCTACCTGAATTACAGGCTGCAAATCTGGAAAGGGAGAGAGGAGTGTTCTTTTAAAACAAAAGCCGACTTCCCACAGCTACACTTTCCAGATATTCTACAAAGGCAGCCTCGTGTGAAGTGCTTTACGGGAATCCACTCAAGGTTACCAGCAGTAAGTGTTTGGCTGGCTGGCTAGGAGGGTCTATACTTTGCACACCAAGGGAGGCTGGGGTGTGTGGTTTAGTGGGAAAACACCTCCCTTGTCTGCAAAAGATCCCAGGTTCAATCCCTGGTATCTCCAGCGAAAGGATCTCAACTCTTTCTCTGCTCCTGGAGAGCTGCTGCCAGTCAGAGCACACAAGACTGATTTAAACGGCTCAGTCGCCGGATCCAGCACCCAACCGAATCACATGTTCCTATGCGCTTTGTTCTGGCCCTCACTTGGGTGCAACGGCCCACCTGAATAGATCAGGAAGGCCGCCTATGCTACTAACATTTCTCAGAATGGGCAAAAAGGAACTGTTTAGGAAAGCATTTTTATAAGGAACATCTTAATGCCGGAGGACATTTTCCATTTAGTTATTTTATCTCACTGTTGGTTTTTAATTTGTGTCATCCACTTTGGGTCTCCACTAGAATGGCAGAATATATAGAAATAAATTAGGTATTTCCAGGCACCAGTGGGCGGCTCCTTATTATAATGTCCCAGAACCAGGGCCAGAAGAACCCTCAAGTCTATTTATATTATTTCCTTAATTTATACCCCACCTTTCTCCTCAATGGGGACCCAAAGCAGCTTGCATTGTTCTCTTCCATTTTGTTCTCACAACAACCACCCTGTGAGTAGGGTTGTCAGGTCCCTCTTCGCCACCAGTGGGAGGTTTTTGGGGCAGAGCCTGAGGAGGGCAGGGTTTGGGGAGAGGAGGGTCTTCAGCGCCATAGAGTCCAATTGCCAATGCAGCCATTTTCTCCCGGTGAACGGATTGTCTGGAGATCAGTTGTAATAGCAGATCTCCAGCTAGTACCTGGAGGCTGGCAACCCTACCTGTGAGGCGGGTCGGGCCGACAGTACGTGACTGGCCCAAGGTCATTCAGCAAGCTTCCGTGGCAGTGGGGATTTGAATTCGGGTCTCCCGGATCCTACTCTGACACTCTAACCACTACAAATGAAGCTGCCTTATACCGAATCAGACCCTCGGTCCATCAAAGTCAGTATTGTCTACTCAGACTGGCAGCGGCTCTCCAGGGTCTCAGGCAGGGGTCTTTCACATCACCTGCTTGCCTGGTCCCTTTAACTGGAGATGCCGGGGATTGAACCTGGGACCTCTTGCATGCCACGCAGATGTTCTACAAACTGAGCCACAGCCCCTCCCCAAACCATAGCCCTTCAGATGTCACAAATTCACCCCAAACTAGCCAACCAACCACTGCCCCATCTACTAATTCCCCACTTTCAACAATTACCACCTTCGCAGGATCCGTTTGTAAACTCCAAGGACTCCACTGTGTCTTACAAGCATCTGAAGGAAAAAGATGTAATTGGCCGTTGACCTTTAAAGCTCTGCAATTGCTTGGGACCTGCACCCCTGGAGGACCACCTACTCCCTTATGAACTTGCCCAGAAGTTACAGCCATCTTGTCAGGCCTTGCTTCAAGTTGAGTTTGTCAGCCTCCTGCCAGTGGCAGGAGTTCCCTGGTTCCCAACTCTCACTGACCACCACCACTGCCAGCGTGGTGTAGTGGTTAAGAGCGGTGGTTTGGAGCGGTGGAGTCTGATCTGGAGAACCGGGTTTAATTCCCCACTCCTCCACATGAGCGGGGAGGCTAATCTGGTGGACCAGGTTAATCTGTCATGCTGTCCACTTAAGAAAGACTGTTTAGCTATGATGATGTTATTCAGATAAGCTGTTTGCACGGACTTCCCAGATGTTCTTTTTGTTCATCATTAGGCTCAAATAAACACCGCTGGGGGCGGGGATCCTGTCCCTATTCCAGTTGCTCATAGAAGCAAGATCAAGAAAAACAAAATCATTTGGATAAACAACAGCAGCAGCAGAAGAAAATAGTATCCTTCATCTGTAAACACTCTAGGCCTAGGACAATCTGGTATATTTGATATAAGAATCCGGCAAAAAATTGTATAATCCAAGGGAACCACCACCACCACCACCCCAATGCATGTGAAACACGGCAACATGCCAGATCTTTTTGTTTAGGGAAACTTCACTGTCCAAGGCAAACCCTAGTGGTGCTAGCAGAGGCGCAGGGACCAGCACTGTGGAAGAAGGCAATAGGCATGACTTGCTCCCAGGCAGTGTGGTGTAGTGGTTAAGAGCGGTGGTTTGGAGCAGTGGACTCTAAACTGGAGAACTGGGTTTGATCCCTCATTCCTCCACATGAGCCGCAGACGCTATTCTGGAGAACAGGGTTGGTTTCCCCACTCCTACACGTGAAGTCAGCTGGGTGACCTTGGGCTAGTCACAGCTCTCTTACAGCTCTCTCAGTCCCACCCACCTCACAGGGTGTCTCTTGTGGGGAGGAGAAGGGAAGGTGATTGTAAGCTAGTTTGATTCTCCCTTAAGTGGGAGAGAAAGTCGGCATATAAAAACCAACTCTTCTTCTTCATCATAGGGTTGCCAGGTCCCCTTGGCTACTAGCAGGTGGGGAGGATAGGGCTGCCCGTTCCAGGTTGGGAAACTCTTGGAGATTTGGGGATGGAGCCTGTGGAGGACAGGGACCTCTGTGGGGTACAATGCCATAGGCCCCACCATCCAAATCATCCATTTTCTCCAGGGGAACTGATCTCTCTCACAGTAATTCCAGGGGATCCCCAGGTCCCACCTGGAGGCTGGCCATCCCTGTCCCATCACCACTTCTTGGACGTGCAGCTGCCAGTCAGGTACCAAGTATGTGAATGGTGGAGGCGCTGGCTGTCGCTCTGGTGCTCAACTTGTTCCCTGTATGTTCAGGCCAAGTACAACCCACATTTCTGTCCTCCCACTACTGTTTGCGAGCACAACAGCATCTTTAGGGGAGGGCCTGTGGCTCAGCGGTAGAGCGTGTGCTTCACATGCAGAAGGACCCAGGTCCCATCCCTGGCATCTGCAGATAAAAGCACCAGGTAGCAGCTGATGTGAAAGACCCTGACCTAATACCCTGAAGAGGCTCTGCCAGTCAAGGTAGTCGACTTTGATAGACTGAGGGTCTGACTCAGGCCTTTTATGCAGGGACGTTTCCCTGCGGTCACCCCCGCGGACTGCTTCCGGGCTTCCTTTTGATTATGCATGCCTTTTCCTCCCGTCAGAGGTCGCCTCCCTCTCCCCGCGCGTTTTGCCAGTGTTTTCCAGGTGCTGTTTTAGCTACAATCTGGAAAATGCAGGCAAAACGCACAGGGAGAGGAAGGCGACGTCTGGCAGTTGGGAAAGGCATGCATAATCAAAAGGAAGCCCGGAAGCAGTTGGTGGGGGTGGTGTGACCGCGGGGAAACTTCCCTGCGCAAAAGGCCTAAGGGAGTTTCATGTGTGTGTTGACAGTGGGGTTTGCCTTTGGGTCAAAAGGATTGGCCTACTCCTGGTACAGTGTCATAAGAAGAGGAGAAGCCCCCATAATATTACATTACAAGAGACAGGTTTGTTTGAGGCAGGAGGTTGAAGACAGAAGTCACAAAATTGTATGGAAGCACAATGCAAATACCAGAGATGAGCAGAAAGTAGATCTTGGTGAAGTTGTGGGCTATTAACTATTTTTCAGACCACAACTGACTTCCTTTGAAGACTGCTGGACCTTGGTGTCATCTAACAAGATCAGGATCATTTAAAGCAGAGCCGCTCAGCCTTAGCTGCTGACACGGTGGTTCTTAACACTGAATCTACCACGGCCCCCCAAGCGTGCAACATTATCATACAATGGCCCCCTCCGAGCCTCAAATAAAAAAATCAGCAAATGAAAACAGCAGTCAAAGCAACTTTAGTATCTGAAAGACCCGGGTTCGAATCCTCATTCATGCCATGGAAGCTCGCTGGGTGACCTTGGGCCAGCCTAATCTACCTCACAAGGTTGTTGTGAGAATAAAATGGAGGAGAGAGCAATGATGTTAGCTGCTTTGGGTTCCCATTGGGGAGAAACAAGTGAATTAAATAAAATAAATAGTTATAAAGGAATACTTATGAGATATATGCAGACGATAAGACAAATCTCAGGTTCAGAGAGACCCACATGCCTAATGGCCATCAACCAATTCCTTAATGTTATATTTGACTCCTATTTGCTCCGCGTCCGCTTTTTTAAGTGGTCACAGAAATGGAAGATCTGGGAAAAGAAATGGAAGATCTGGGATTTCATCCTCGAGGTGGGTTGAACAAAATAAACACCTCTCTTCTCTGGGTTGTCAGAGCCCGTTGCAAGTGGGGAGCCAGGGCTATCTAAAATCCAGAATTGCCTATTTACCCCATGAATGCCCCCTCCCATTTGAACACATGAAGCTGCCTTACATTGAATCAGACCCTTGGTCCATCAAAGTTAGCATTGTCTACTCTGACGGGCAGCAGCTCTCCAGGGTCTCAGGCAGAGGTCTTTCACATCACCTACTGGCCTAGTCCCTTTAACTGGAGATGCCGGGGATTGAACCTGGGACCTTCTGCATGCCAAGCAGATGCTCTACCACTCAGCCACAGGCCCTCCCCATGGCTCTCCAGGGTCTCAGGCAGGGGTCTTTCACATCACCTACTTGCCTAGTCCCTTTAACTGGAGATGCCGGGGATTGAACCTGGGGCTTTCTGTATGCCAAACAGATGCTGTACCACTAAGCCACATTTGTAGATTTCCATCCCGGGGTGGGGGCATCTGGCCCCTACTAAGTCTCACCTACCTTAAGAGATTCCCCAGAGTGAACCTTTGCTTTGCAAATGGAACAGGCTGGTGGGTTCCAGTCAAGAGATCAGGGTTGTCTGGATCGCCCATTGAATCCAATGACCATCCCCTTGCCCACTCATAGACTTTGGGGGAAATCCTAAGCAGGTCTACTCAAAAGTAAACACATGAAGCTGCCATAATGAATCAGACAACTGGTCTATCAAGATCAGTACTGTCTACTCAGACTGACAGCAGCTCTCCAGGGGCTTTACATTATCCCCTACAAGATCTTAAAAAAAAACAAAAAAACTGGAGATGCCAGGGACTGAACTGAGGGACCTCCAGCATGCATCTCCCACCCCTGCCCCCAGTCCAAGGCCTCGCTACCCCGACCCTGCAATCCGTACCTTTTTTACCTTTTATCCCTTAAAAGTTCCTTGATCCATTGATCTTGAGCAGCCCATCTTTAGCGTTGGAGGGATGTAAGGATTGAAACAAATCTTGCCACTGACAATGTAGCCTTGGGGTCTCCATCGCTCAGTAAAAAAGGCATTATGTCAGTCACAGAGGCATTGGATTTGTATATTAAAAGGGGGGAGATCCAGTGCGATGGAAGTTCCTCGTAGAAGCGGCATTCCCAAAGGGCATGGGCAATGAGCCGATAGAGCCAGAAGAGCAAGGGCAGATCCTGCCCGGGTAGGGGATATCCAGAATTCTGCCCTGCGTTACCATCCAAGGGCTAGCATTCAATCTAGCCAAGCAAAGAGCTCTACAGAGACGAGGAGTGGTCAGATAATGTGTATAGGCAGGGCAATCCGTACCAGACGGCCGAGTTTTAACCCCGAGTCATTTGTTCATGGAAGGTTTCGCACTGGAGTATTGTCGAAGGCTTTCACGGTCAGAGTTCACTGGTTCTTGTAGGTTATCCGGGCTGTGTAACCGTGGTCTTGGGATTTCCTTTCCTGCATTGGATCTGCCACTCTTTAGATGCACTTTCCCCCCCATCCATATTCTCAAAACTCAACCATAAGCCGCCAGGCAGAGGTTTGAGAACTCGGATGGGGGGAAAAGTGCATCTAAAGAGTGGCAAATCCAATGCAAAACCTTCCGTGGATAAACGGCCCGGAGGAGCCACGATCCTCCGGCTCCCACCCCGGAGCAAAGTGAGCAAAGCAAGACGCAAAGCGGGCGGAAAACGCACGGTCGCTCGAGCCTCCTTTAATCCCGGTTGCAGCCAGGATCGAGCGCACATCAGGCGCAAGGCACGCGTTCGATCCCGGCTGAAACGGGGATTAGAGGAGGATCAAGCGACCGTGCGTTTTCGCCCCCCAAAATCGCAAAAGCTCGGGGGCTCAGCGCTGAGCTCCGGGGCTTCGGTCGGGGGGGGGGGAGAAGAGAGCGGCGGAGCCCCCGCAGAGCCGCCCCGCCGTCCAGGGCCTGCAAAGGCAGCCAGTCAAGCCCAGTTGGACCAGTCGGGCCAAGTCTGATCAGTTGGGCCAAGTTTGACCAGTTGGGCCAAGTTTGACCAGTCGGGCCAAGTTGGACCAGTTGGGCCAGGTTTGCAGTTCCCCGCCCCGCCTGCAGAAACGGCGCGAGGAGGGGTCCCTCGGCCCGGCCCCCGCAGCCCTTACCTTCCGTGCCGCCGACCGACCCCCAGAGCAGCCCCAGCAGGAGCCAGCAGGGGCCCATCGTGGCTCATGGCTCGGCCCCCGGGGCCGGGGGGGGGTCTCTCCCAGGAGCCGCCCCGCCGCGCGCCCCCCGCCCCGCCCGACTTGGCTCCGCCGCCCAACTTTCTGCGCAGCCCTGGCCGGGGCGCCTCCGCTCCGCTCCGCTCCGGCTGCCGGGAGCGCGCCCGGCGCGCCCCCGAGGCGGCCAGCCTCCCCGGGGAGTGGCGAGCCGGTGCCGTGGGAAGCCCGAGGAAAGTTGCTCCACCCTATAAAAAGTTTCTCCCCTTTGCCTCCTCGCTGCTGCTGGACGCCTTTCTCCGCCGGGCGGTCCCCTTTTGCGCGTCTTCCGCTCTGAGATCCTTCGTTGGCTTTGAATGGGGGAAGGGAAAGCGCAGGCTTTGATGCTTTAAAAAATAATACTACTACTACTATTTCGCTTACGGAAACGGGCTCTCTTGTCGACTAAAGAGCAGCAAATAATTGCACCCATTCGCTTTTTTAAAGGGTGAAAACGCATGGTCGCTTTATCCTCCTTTAAAGGATCGAACGCACATTATCCTCCTTGAATCCCTGTTTTAACCAGGATCGAACGCACATTTAAGCGAAACGCGTGCGTTCGATCCTGGCTGAAACAGGGATTCAAGGAGGATAAAGCGACCATGTGTTTTCGCTCTATGGGTGAAAACGCACGGTCGCTTTATCCTCCTTGAATCCCTGTTTTAACCAGGATCGAACGCACATTTAAGCGAAACGCGTGCGTTCGGTCCTGGCTGAAACAGGGATTCAAGGAGGATAAAGCGACCATGTGTTTTCGCTCTATGGGTGAAAACGCACGGTCGCTTTATCCTCCTTGAATCCCTGTTTTAACCAGGATCGAACGCACATTTAAGCGAAACGCGTGCGTTCGGTCCTGGCTGAAACAGGGATTCAAGGAGGATCAAGCGACCATGTGTTTTCGCTCTATGGGTGAAAATGCACGGTCGCTTTATCCTCCTTGAATCCCTGTTTTAACCAGGATCGAACGCACATTTAAGCGAAACGCGTGCGTTCGATCCTGGCTGAAACAGGGATTCAAGGAGGATAAAGCGACCATGTGTTTTCGCTCTATGGGTGAAAACGCACGGTCGCTTTATCCTCCTTGAATCCCTGTTTTAACCAGGATCGAACGCACATTTAAGCGAAACGCGTGCGTTCGGTCCTGGCTGAAACAGGGATTCAAGGAGGATCAAGCGACCATGTGTTTTCGCTCTATGGGTGAAAATGCACGGTCGCTTTATCCTCCTTGAATCCCTGTTTTAACCAGGATCGAAGCGAAACGCGTGCGTTCGATCCTGGCTGAAACAGGGATTCAAGGAGGATCAAGCGACCATGTGTTTTCGCTCTATGGGTGAAAACGCACGGTCGCTTTATCCTCCTTGAATCCCTGTTTTAACCAGGATCGAACGCACATTTAAGCGAAACGCATGCGTTCGATCCTGGCTGAAACAGGGATTCAAGGAGGATCAAGCGACCATGTGTTTTCGCTCTATGGGTGAAAACGCACGGTCGCTTTAGCCTCCTTGAATCCCTGTTTTAACCAGGATCGAACGCACATTTAAGCGAAACGCATGCGTTCGATCCTGGCTGAAACAGGGATTCAAGGAGGATAAAGCGACCATGTGTTTTCGCTCTATGGGTGAAAATGCACGGTCGCTTTATCCTCCTTGAATCCCTGTTTTAACCAGGATCGAACGCACATTTAAGCGAAACGCATGCGTTCGATCCTGGCTGAAACAGGGATTCAAGGATAAAGCGACCATGTGTTTTCGCTCTATGGGTGAAAATGCACGGTCGCTTTATCCTCCTTGAATCCCTGTTTTAACCAGGATCGAACGCACATTTAAGCGAAACGCATGCGTTCGATCCTGGCTGAAACAGGGATTCAAGGAGGATCAAGCGACCATGTGTTTTCGCTCTATGGGTGAAAACGCACGGTCGCTTTAGCCTCCTTGAATCCCTGTTTTAACCAGGATCGAACGCACATTTAAGCGAAACGCATGCGTTCGATCCTGGCTGAAACAGGGATTCAAGGAGGATAAAGCGACCATGTGTTTTCGCTCTATGGGTGAAAACGCACGGTCGCTTTATCCTCCTTGAATCCGTTTTAACCAGGATCGAACGCACATTTAAGCGAAACGCATGCGTTCGATCCTGGCTGAAACAGGGATTCAAGGAGGATCAAGCGACCATGTGTTTTCGCTCTATGGGTGAAAACGCACGGTCGCTTTAGCCTCCTTGAATCCCTGTTTTAACCAGGATCGAACGCACATTTAAGCGAAACGCATGCGTTCGATCCTGGCTGAAACAGGGATTCAAGGAGGATAAAGCGACCATGTGTTTTCGCTCTATGGGTGAAAACGCACGGTCGCTTTATCCTCCTTTAATCACTGTTTTAACCAGGATTAACCAGAACGCACATTTAAGCGAAACGCGTGCGTTCGATCCTGGCTGAAACGGATTCAAGGAGGATAAAGCGACCATGGGTTTTCACTCTATGGGTGAAAATGCACGGTCGCTTTATCCTCCTTGAATCCCTGTTTTAACCAGGCTCGAACGCCCATTTAAGCGAAACGCGTGCGTTCGATCCTGGCTGAAACAGGGATTCAAGGAGGATAAAGCGACCATGTGTTTTCGCTCTATGGGTGAAAATGCAAGGTCGCTTTATCCTCCTTGAATCCCTGTTTTAACCAGGATCGAACGCACATTTAAGCGAAACACATGCGTTCGATCCTGGCTGAAACAGGGATTAAAGGAGGATAAAGCGACCACGCGTTTTCACCCAAAGAATGAAGATAATTCACAGTAGGGAGCCGTGTTGCCCTGACCTGGATGGCCCGGGCTAGCCTGATCTGGTCAGGTCTCAGAAGCCAAGCAGGGTCAGCCCTGGTTAGTATTGGGATGGGAGACCACCAAGGAAGGCCAGGGTTGCTATGCAGAGGAAGGCACTGGCAAACCACCTCTGTTACTCTCTTGCCATGAAAGCCCCAAAAAGGGGTCGCCATAAGTCGGCTGCAACTTGACGGCACTTTACACACACAGCCGTGTTAGTCTGTCTGCAGTAGTAGACAAGGGCAAGAGTCCAATAGCACCTTAAAGACTAACACAAATATTTTCTGGTAGGGTAGGAGCTTCCGTGAGCCACAGCTCACCAAGTGGTAGGGTATGAGCTTTTTCTGGTAGGGTATGAGCTTTTGTGAACCACAGCTCACCAAGTGGTCGGGTATGAGCTTTTTCTGGTAGGGTATGAGCTTTTGTGAGCCACAGCTCACAAAGTGGTAGGGTATGAGCTTTTTCTGGTAAGGTATGAGCTTTCGTGAGCCACAGCTCACTTCGTGGTCGGGTATGAGCTTTTTCTGGTAGGGTATGAGTTTTCATGAGCCACAGCTCACAAAGTGGTAGGGTATGAGCTTTTTCTGGTAGGGTATGAGCTTTCGCGAGCCACAGCTCACAAAGTGGTAGGGTATGAGCTCACAAAGTGGTAGGGTATGAGCTTTTTCTGGTAGGGTATGAGCTTTCGCGAGCCACAGCTCACAAAGTGGTAGGGTATGAGCTCACAAAGTGGTAGGGTATGAGCTTTTTCTGGTAGGGTATGAGCTTTCGTGAGCCACAGCTCACAAAGTGGTAGGGTATGAGCTCACAAAGTGGTAGGGTATGAGCTTTTTCTGGTAGGGTATGAGCTTTCGTGAGCCACAGCTCACTTCATGGTAGGGTATGAGCTTTTTCTGGTAGGGTATGAGCTTTCGTGAGCCACAGCTCACTTCATGGTAGGGTATGAGCTTTTTCTGGTAGGGTATGAGCTTTTGTGAGCAACAGCTCACTTCGTGGTAGGGTGCGAGCTTTTTCTGGTAGGGTATGAGATTTCGTGAGCCAAGCTCACAAGCTGTGGCTCACGAAAGCTCATGCCCTACCAGAAAATATTTTTGTTAGTCTTTAAGGTGCTACTGGACTCTTGCCCTTTTCTATTAAAGAATGAAATCTGTCCACAGGAGAAAAAGAGGGAAGTATTAACAACTCTATGAACTAAGGGGGAGAAAGATTTGTCTTAAAAAGCCGGGCTGTCCAACAGATAAATCACTTTTGAGTTGATCACTTAAAAGGCAGATGATTCATCTTCATTCTGTGACTAATGTGAATATAGTCACACAGCACCAAAGTTACAATAGAGATGCCATTTTCAAAGAAAAGTGAGCTGTGAGCTATCTGAAGAAGTGAGCTGTGGCTCACGAAAGCTCATACCCTACCAGAAAATATTTTTGTTAGTCTTTAATGTACTACTGGACTCTTGCCCTTTTCTACATTTTCAAAGATGGTGAGAGAACTTAACATTTCAGACACAAATGCCACCACTCACTTTAGAAGGAATTAACAGTTTCTCTCATTTCCTGTTACATAGAGCCAGGGTGGTGTAGTGGTTAGAGCATCAGACAAGGCTCTGGGAGACCCAGGTTCAAATCCCTGCTCTCCCATGAAAGCTTGCTGGGTGACCTTGGGCCAGTCACACACTCTCAGCCTAAACTACCTCGTAGGGTTGTTGTGAGGATAAAACAGAAGGGAGAATAACAATGTAAGCTGCTGTGAGCTCCCCTTGGGGAGAAAGGTGAGGTATAAATGAAAGTAAATAAATAAACTGTAAATGACAATACACCAGAGCAACCGTAAATAATCTCCAAGCAAAACCAGCCAGATGTTAGCATCGCAAATTAAAATTGGTCCCCATCAGTCAATTTTCCTTTAGATTAGAAACATCAGCAGGAAAAACTGCACGCCTGTTTAAAAAATGCTCACAGATGGATAAAATCACAGGAGATCAACTGCGACGCAAATGGATCAAGGTGGGCCAGGGAAAGTTAATCAAATAAATATTGTATTCAAGTCAAGGTCTGGCCCAGAACTTGCAGTTATTCCCAGGGTTCATCTCTGCAAAATTACATTATCAATACATTTTTATATTAAAAAAACCCATGAACAATAACATTCATATTTGGTATCGAGATCATTTTTACAGAGTTAAATGCACTTCGTACACATTAGCATTCGGCCAGCGTGGTGAAGTATGTCAGACTGGGATCTGAAAAACCTCTGTTCAAATTCCCGCTCTACCATAGAAGCTCACTGGGTGATTTTGGGCCAGTCACGCTCTCAGGCAGAATCTGCGACTGCCAAGCAGGCAGCCACGCCTGAGCATTTCACATTCGTCTAGGACCAAACCAGGAATTAAAAAATAAATAAATAAAAACCTTCGTTACAAACACATATTTGGCAATACAAGAAATCTGAGTAAAGGAGGAAGGGAACTAAGCATGTGAATCTGAAGTAGGCTAGGTGAAAAGGAAATGGCTGGTTTGTTAAACAACAACAAAAACAATTATGTAGGACTAGACTGTCCGTAGGTTATGAGTAACCACCAAAAGCACGGAAAGGGTTTTTTACCAATTAGGTAAAGCATGAAGGAGCAGCTCTTAAGGGCGCAAAAATAATTGGTGCAAAATCTAGGCCTGGTTAAAATGAAAGAGGATGTGCAAGAGATTATGGCCATTTTTTCAGGCAGTTCCCATTCGTTTCAATGGGGCTCGTGTTGAAGGATGTCATCATAGACGCAGCCTTGATCATAATTCCGGCCAGAGTAAATTGCTGGAATTAACCTTTATGCAGCCCAAGATACTCTCCAAACAGGATAGGGTTGCCAGCTCTGGGTTGGGGATCTATCGGCTGGAGATCAGTTGTAATAGGGGGAGATCTCCAGCTAGTACCTGGAGGTTGGCAACCTTAATTTTAACTCTGTTTTTCATTGTTTTCATGATGTATATTTTGGGGGGATTTTAATGGTTTCAAAATGTGATTTTTATCATGTCTGTTTTTAATTGTGAGCCACCCTGGTGGCCCTGGTGAGGGCAGAAAGGCAGGATACAAATTTTTGTCAATAAATAACTAACTATACAACTGATTAAAAGTTTGATTAAAACTAGGAAACCAGAATCATTACTCATTCAAACACAAAGGAAGACATTACATTTGCCCCAAAGACCAACTTTCTTTGAGGAAATACTTGTGCTTCATTCACATTCGCCAACAAGCAAACAAAAAACGATGAAACCCCATCCCAGCTGTTTCCCAGAGGAAGCTCCCACCTGGGGAGCTCAATCGCGGAACGCTTGAGTCTCATTCCTAGTTGAGAAAAGTTGCCAGGAGTGGCCAGAGGTTGACCTCTCCCTTGATGGCTTGTGCCAACCGACATCATAGAAGAGGGCCCACAAAAGACAGGCAGGAAACTGATGCTAACCAGAGTAAAACAAACATAGTTAGCATTTGAACTGGAGAATCTAGGAAAGGTCAGAATTCTGTCTCCACAGCTTAGGAGAGATTAGAAGCCGGTGGAAAGGGAGGGGGGGTATGAATCAGCCCCCATACATCATGGAGGATAGGGCTATCCATGGTAGTCATTATGCATACCTATTCTCTCTAGTAGAGGAACACAGGCAGGATAATGCTGCTGCAGTCGTTTTGTTTGTGGGCTTCCTAGAGGCACCTGGTTGGCATCTGCGTGAAAAGTCTGCTGGACTTGATGGGCTGATCCAGCATGGCATGATCCAGCATGGCTGATCCAACATGGCATGAGAGCCAGTGTGGTGTAGTGGTTAAGAGCGGTGGTTTGGAGCGGTGGACTCTGACCTGGAGAACCAGATTTGATTCCCCACTCCTCCACGTGAGCGGCGAAGGCTAATCTGGTGAACCAGGTTGGTTTCCCCACTCCTCCACATGAAGCCAGCTGGGTGACCTTGGGCTAGTCACAGCTCTCTCAGCCCCACCTACCTCACAGGGTGTCTGTTGTGGGAAAGGGAAGGTGACTGTAAGCCGGTTTGATTCTTCCTTAAGTTGTAGAGAAAGTCGGCATATAAAACTCTTCTTTTCTTAGGTTCTTATGTTCGTCTGAGAATCCAAATGTCAACCAGGAACTTTCAGCACACATCTGCTCAGATCTATGCTGGACTCGGGAACTGTAGTTAGGCCTGACCTGTCAAAAGCATTGGGAGCCACAGTGGAAGAATCTAACTAGACTAGATTGTTCTCTTTGTATGCGTCGCACTCTTCTAAATCCTTGCCAACAAAGATTAGCTGACACAGGCTAAGATCATGGCAAAGTCTTGATTGTTTTACAAGTCACAACTCCCAATCGAAATAAGCAACATGCAGCAGACTTCGGCAGCTCGCCGCCCTTGGCCAGGACTTGCTTTGCCGCCTGTTGTGATCAGGGCTCAATGGCTGGATTGGTGTCGCTTTCTCTCAGATACCAGGGGGTGGAAAGAGGGCCTTGGCAGAGGGAGCTGTTGGTTTGAGAGACTGAACCCTGGGGAGGAAATTCTTGGAACATGGAGGGATGGCTAGAGAATGGGCCCTTTCATGGCTGCCGTCAAACCCCGCAGGCAGCCAGAAAAGGGGAGGGGGAGCCTCACTGTTCTTAACTTGTTCTTTTTTCTCCTTCTGTGCTTCCCCCCCCCCCCATGCCCTGCAGCTGTTTGCAAAGGGGAAGTTTATTGCTCGCCATGAGCATCGTGTCCTACCTGGAAGAGACCCAAAAAACCCACTCTTGCAGTCACATTGATGTGGGGAATCCTGTTGCTTACAAAGACCCATCCGTGTGGGTAGAAAGCCGGGGACACCCATGGGAGAATTCCTGGAGGCAGGAATCACAGAAGAGAATTATTGCGTGTAACTTCTCCTTGTCCTGGGAGCAAGAGGGCTCCCCCCTCCCGTTTATTCCTGCAGCGAGGCACAGAGAGTGGACCTCAGAGACCGGTTACTACTAAAGCCTCAACGGTTTGCCAGTGAAGTATTTATTAAAATTGCATTGCAAGTATCTGAAGAAATGAGTTGTGGCTCACAAAAGCTCATCCCCTGCCAGAAATTTTGTTAGTCTTTAAAGTGCTCCTGGACTCTTGCTCTTTTCTATTGCATTGCAAAGTTAGGAAGGAAAGAAGAAAATGAGGGGTAGGTAATGAGAGATTTGCTGCAGGTCTGGAGCTCTTTGAGTGACAACTCACCTGCTTTGCCACAGAAACCAAACTCTGTAACCTGGGCTACATGGCTTGGGCAAATCATAAACTTGCCTGACCACTCTTATCTCTGTTACTGCCTGCCAGCCATAAAGACAGATTTCCCCCTTACTGAGATGGGTTCTGACTGCCTTGTAGTTGGGGTGCAGGATTAGCCGACAAGCAGGCCCCCCTTCCCAACCTCTCAAGGATATATTTTACAGCCCAGCATCTGTTTGGCCAAATGAGCAGAAATCATTAGTTTAACCTGTTCCGGACTATAGAATCATAGAGTTGGAAGGGACCACCAGGGTCATCTAGTCCAACCCCCAGCACAATGCAGGAAATTCCAAACTACCTCTCCCCAACACCCCTACTCCATGCACAGAAGACGGCCAAGATGTCCTCCCTCTCATGAACTGCCTAAGGTCATAGCATCAGCATTGCTGACAGATGGCCATCTAGCCTCTGCTTTAAAACCTCCAGGGAAGGAGTGTTTACCACCTCCAGAGGAAGCCTGTTCCACTGAGGAACAGCTCTGTTAGAAATTTCTTCCTAATGTCTATACGGAAACCCTTTTGATTTAATTTCAACCTGTTGGTTCTGGTCCAACCTTCCAGAGCAACAGAAAACAACTCAGCACCTTCCTCTGTGTGCATACTGATGCTTTACAGTCACTTACATTGGCATCTCTTGCATTCCACACACATGCAACCTACTTGGAGACAAGCCCCTATTCCTGCAATTACATGTTGAGATTTTTTTTAAATGTAGATAGCCGCATTGTTCCATAGCACAATTCAGCAGTGTTCATGGTTGTGAGTTCTCCAGAACTGTTCATCAAGTTGGATGTTTTAAAGGGGGTGTGTGTGATATTTCAGGCACAGAATACTGACAAAGGGGGCTTAAGACCACTGACCAAAAAGATCTTTTTCTCCCTTTCCCTTGTTTTTTTTAATCATCCAGCCTGATGAAGAGATCTGGAGAACCTGAAAGCTTGCACACTGCGTTGTCTTATTTTGGGCATATGAAATGGCTTTTGTTTGGGGGTTTTGAGCATTGACGTCATCTCATATTCATGCCATTTTCGGCTTCTTTTAAAAAGAGAAAATACCAAGAATTCTGGTGAACCATGAGGTAGGGCCAGGGTGAACAGTTCGCACAGGAGATGATGCAGAGGGCCTCCTTCCTTTCATAGAAGCCAAGCTCAAACTGCCAGTTGCTCCCCCCACACACGCACCCCTCAGGGCAGCTCTGCCAATATAAGTTAATGGAAAATAGGAATTCTTAAGAAAGGAACTAAAAATAAACAAAGCACAACCATGCCATTACAATTCCACACTGCGTCCACAAAATACAACTCTGACCATCCTATGCCTCCACCTCAAAAGGGAGCCAGTGTGGTATAGTGATTAAGAGCGGTGGACTCTGATCTGGAGAACCGGGTTTGTTTTCCCACTCCTCCACATGAGCAGCGGAGGCTATTCTGGTGAACTGGATTTGTTTCCCCACTCCTACCCATGAAGCCAGCTGGGTGCCCTTGGGCAAGTTACACCTCTAATAGAGCTCTCTCACCCCCACCTACCTCACAGGGTGTCTGTTGCGGGGAGGAGAAAGGAAGGTGATTGTAAGCCGGTTTGAGTCTCCCTTAAATGGTAGAGAAAGTCGGCATATAAAAACCAACTCTTCTTCTTCTAATCTCAGCAGTATAAGAGAAAAAGGAGAACTGGGAGCCCAATCCAGTGTTGAGGGTACCCAAGACCATACAATCAGATCGTAGAATAACTTTAGAGGAGGAATCTGGTAGGGTGGTCGAGTGGTCTAAGGCACTAGATTAAGGCTCCAGTCTCTTTGGGGGCATGGGTTCGAATCCCACCTCTGCCGGTATCTTTGGGAGGGGCTGTGGCTCAGTGGTAGGGCATCTGCTTGGCATACAGAAGGTCCCAGGTTCAACCCCTGGCATCTCCTGTTAAAAGGACTAGGCAAGTAGGTGATGTGAAAGACCTCTACCTGAGACCCTGGAGAGCCGCTGCCAGTCTTGAGTAGACAATACTGACTTTGATGGACTGAGGGTCTGATTCAGTATAAGGCAGCTTCATGTATGTGTTCGTGTGAGTGTGTTCCATTGGGGGAGAGCGTAAGAAGGCAGGTTTTTAAGTTAAGAAAAAACTGGGTGGTTAGATATGATAGAGATTTATGAAAAGACAATTGAATAGAGAAAAATTAGTCCCTCCTTTTAAAAAACTATTAGAACTAAAGGTCATCCAGCCAGTAATTGAGCAGTAGGTTTATACTAACAGATATTTGAAGGACTGTATAATTAACATGCCCTGACCTGGATGGCCCAGGCTAGCCTGATCTTGTCAGATCTCAGAAGCTAAGCAGGGTCAGCCCTGGTTAGTATTTGGATGGGAGACCACCAAGGAATACCAGGGTTGCTGTGCAGAGGAAGGCACTGGCAAACCACCTGTTAGTCTCTTGCCATGAAAACCCCAAAAAGGGGTCGCCATAAGTCGGCTGCTACTTGACAGCACTTTACATACACATAATTAACATAGAGAATTTACTTATTTTGGGAACACAAGGCCCATTCCAAGCACCTGAAGTGACATAGAAGAGTAATTAACAAATACCTAAGTGCATAAAACTCCTTCACAAAACAGCACAACCATCAACATCCAGACAGCAGCCATGTAAAAAAGAAAATAAGCCACAATTCAGCACTGCAACAAGTTGACATGAATTAGCCAAGTTCCTAGTCTAGCAGTGGACTCTAATGCTGCTAACATATATTTAAATGAATTAGAATTAACTTGAGCTAGAATAAACTTGATCTCCCTCCCCCTGCCTCCAAATAAGGTGGTACAGATGTCACCGTTATCAAATTACAGCAGGATTGCCCAGTATCCTGAGGGCCCTAATTGCATGATAGTCGGCATGTCTATGCCCAGGTCCGGTCAGTCCAGACATGCATTGGAAGTTCACAGCTGAAATTTAAGAGCTCCCCACACACACACACATAGACACTGTTTTCCAAACAGCACCACAAAAAAGAAACTGAGGCACACCCCCATCAGTACATGCAGCCTCCCCAACAGGACAAATCGTGTTTATGCTATTAAAGGTTTTTATATTTGTATTTGTTTGACCAATCGTGGTTCCTCAACAAGAAGAGTTGTTTTTTATATGCTGATTTTCTCTACGTTTTCAAAGGATAATCAAACTGGCTTACCTTCCCCTCCCCACAACGGACACCATGTGAGGTAGGTGAGGTTGAGAGCGCTCTATGAGAACTATGACTAGCCCAAGGCCACCCAGCAGGCTTCATGTGGAGGAGTAGGGAAACCAACCCGGTTCACCAGATTAGAGTCTACCGCTCTTAACTACTACACCACGCTGGCTCAAGGCTGTTTCAGGTTGTGAACTGAACTGGCCTCCATGCACCTAAGGATGACTTTCACCTGTGAACTTCCAGCATACTTCCTGCTTGCCAGACCCGGAGCCATGCATCATGTGTAGGCCCTAAGATGCTCCAGGAGGTGTGTGGGAGCAAAGAGCTCGTGCCTGGCAGACAAGGTGGTTTGAAGCTGGGGGCAGAATTGCTTAGGGAGCTGAAAGAGCCTGGTGGTGGTGCTAAATGGCTGGAGATGCACAAATGGAGGTGGAAGAAAAGCAAAAGTTCTCAAACCAAGCATAAAATGGCCTAGAGTTGCCAGGTCCCCCTCCCCAGCCACCAGTGGGGGATGAGTGGTAGAGCTGACAGCTCCAGGTTGGGAAATTCCTGTAGATTAGGGGATGGAGCCTGGGGAGCACACAGGGTTGCCAGCTCCAGGTTGGGAAATACCTGGAGATTTTTGGGGCGAAGCCTGATGAGGGTGGGGTTTGGAGAGGGGTGGGACTCCAGTGCCATACAGTCCAATTGCCAAAGTGGCCATTCTCTCCAGGGGAACTGATCTCTATCAGCTGGAGCTCAGTTGTACTAGCAAGAGATCTCCAGCTAGTACCCTGGAGGCTGGCAACCCTAGGAGCACAGGGAC